>NC_139388.1:117017500-119417500 GCF_054392235.1 Sus scrofa | reverse complement strand
TTAGCAGAACAAGCCAGTGACAAAGAGTGAGGGCAGGTGTGGCTGAAAGCTTGGCTTCTATTCTGGCCAGATTTTTGCGATGTGTGTTGTCTTGATTATTTTAAATTTCACTGAAAACTTTTTGTGCATCTTTGTATTTTGCCATGTTGGACTCTCTTGGAAACTTGATTCTGAAGACAATGCAGTAATCCTTACCTACTTTATATTTGCATATAATAGCGATTGTAGTTGACATTTTTTGAACATCTACTATGTGCTAGATGTAATAAGGATTTTTTCATGCATTAGTATTTGTCTTCTAATAATGGTCCTATGATATAGTCATTGTCTGTATTCCTGTCTTAGAAACTGAGACTTAAAAATGTTTAATAACTTACTCAAAGTCAGGTAGCTAGTTTGTAAAGCCAAACTATGACTCAAAATCAGGACTCTTTGACCATTCAAGCTCAAATTCCTAACTGCTATGCATATTGTCACCATTTTGTGGACTAGCCTGCCCTCTAGATATAAAATTTAGAGATAAGAATTTAATAACAATTTAAATGTACTTAAATATAATATGTGTGTACACAATTTTTTTTTATTTACATGGATTACTAGAAATGTAAAATATACTGACTTTGTGGTATGGCTGTGATATAGACCAACCATGTGTGTTTTTTGTATGTAGGAATCCATTAGAGGACACACTGGTTAAAAATTAAGCATAAAAGGTAAATAAAAATAACTTTTATGTTCATCTGTTTGTGTGTTTAAAACAATAATACAACCCCTTTTTCTATTTTACAGAAATTGCATCTGTGTAATCAGAATGAAGACCACATACCGTCTCAAGATTATGTTCTTACGTATAACTATGAAGGAAGAGGGTCTCCAGCGGGTTCTGTAGGGTGCTGCAGTGAAAAACAGGAAGAAGATGGCCTTGACTTTTTAAATAATTTGGAAGCTAAATTTACTGCATTAGCAGAAACATGTGCAAAGAGATAATGTTACAGTGCTACAATTAGACACGTCTTGGTTAGACATTCTGGAACTTCCCAAAAGGGATATTGTAAAATTCAGTTTATATCTATCTATCTAGATAGATAGATATGTATGAATATGTATGAAATTTTCTAAAATTTTTGAATTTCACTATGCACTAATTTGTAGTTCTAAAGCAACTTGTTACATATCTTTTCAAGAAGTCAAAAATGTTAAAGCAGATATTGCCTCTTTTACTGCTGAGAAAATAGACAACCAGAAGATCTCATGCTATAGCACTGGAATTGGGTCTATAAAGGTCTACATTACAAACATCTTCCCAATGACTACATTGGGCAAATATAGTCCAATAATAAGAAGCCATAGTTGATTGGATATGGTAGAACAGCTCCGTGGGCTAGAAATTCCATCCTTCATCCAGATTTAGATAAAAGTGGAATATTAAGTATTACAGTAAATTATGTTGGATTTTTTAGCTCTAAAAAAAATCAGAGCACCTAGTCATTTGCTCTGAAAGCTACTAGAATTTTGTTTTCCTTCTAGGTAGCAATTAGAGCAGTTCTGTCTACTCAATCTCATAATAAGGTCTCAAAAACGCATAACCACAAAATTAAAAACTACACCAAGAAAATGTAGGCCAAAACACTTTGTGTTTTTATGCTTTTGAAAGTGTGTCTTGGAATTCCCATCTTGGCTCAGCGGTTAATGAATCTGACTAGCATCCATGAAGACACAGTTTCGCCCCCTAGCCTTGCTCAGTGGGTTAAGGATCTGGCATTGCTGTGAGCTGTGGTGTAGGTCACAGACGCTGCTGCTCTGTTCTTGCATTGCTGTGGCTGTGGCATAGGCCAGCAGCTACAGCTCCAATTCGACCCCTAGCCTGGGAAACTCCATATGCCGAAAATGTGGCCCTAAAAAGCAAGAAAAAAATAAAAGGGTGTGTCTTATGGTTTACAAAAGGATTGTTATGAGGAATGTGTCCAGGTTTCCTTAATATTAAGAAACAAAACCATATTCACCATGCAAAGAGTTGTTGCCAGTATTGGAATGAAAGAAACTAAATATCTATTGAAATTGTAATCACAGGTCTTTTTCCTAAAATTCAGGACTGCTATTCATAACTTGCTGGTAATGAAAATTATGCCAAGAAAATGTTGCTTTTCTTCTCTTGAGAATTGTACTTTCATATTTTCATTTGCAAGTTTAGCATATGTGGCTCTTTATTTTCTCTCAGCAGTAGTCATTTACAATTAGAATATCTTATTCTAGATGGACTGTGGTTATTCTAGATGGACTGTGGTTATGCCATACAGTTAGCCTACAGAAATGGACTCCTGTTATAGTTACAAGCAGCAGCGAGTCTTAAACATGCATTTTTATTCACAATCATTTTCAAATAAAATACATTATTCCTTACTAGAGCAGATAAATATTACAAAATGCTAGAAAGAATCAAAGGATATAGGGAAATTTAAATCTCGGGTGCAACTTAATATCACCCAAGATGTTGCTTAAATTTAATGCTTCTCAAATGTGTTCATGTGCAAGCACCTCCAGAAAGTCTGGCAAAATTCCCCGAAGCCATAGTGTTTAAATTTAAAATAATTAATATCTAAACTTATGATAAACCTAACATATTATTGTACATTTACTTCAAATGATCATTCTAGAAATAGAAATAATAGGCATCACTAGCTAAAGAAGATTTTGAAAGAAAAAAAATTAAGACTAAATTAATTTTAAAACTTTCACCTATGAGGGATTGGAACCTAGGCCTCCATTCCCTACCCCTGCCAAAAAATTCTTTATTTAACTTTGGAGGCAGAATTTGTTGAGTTAGTTCATGAAGTGGCAGTGTTCTGTTAGGAGTACAGTCTGAACTGAATATATATATGTAGATAGGTATAGATTAATGGTGTATTGATTAACCAATGCAACATTTAAAACAAAATGAAAAAAAAGAAGATATTAATGTAAAATGAGGCTGGGATGTGATGTGTCTTATGATAAGAATCAGGGGTTTAAAAGCAAGAACTTAGAGTTCCCTGGTAGCTCAGTAGGTGAAGCATCCAGCGTTGTCACTGCTCTGTCTCTGGTTACTGCTATGGCCACAAGTTCTATTTCCAGCCTGGGAATTTCTGCATGCCATAGGCATGGCCAAAAAAAGGAGAACTTATGTTTGATTCTTAGGTGTTGCATGATAACTAAGCATATCAGAAAATAGTTCATGTACATTTAATTAATCTGTTTAAAATTGTATAGAGCTAACCAAACTTTTCTGGTTCGGTGGAAAGGAAAGAGGGAACCAGTGGAAGAGTAGCTTTGCTTTGCTGTCTCTTTCTGCATCTACGCATGGGGAGCAAACTGGTGACTGGCTAGCACAGCTAGGGCGCTCTGACTTCCGCAGCCAAGTTCCCAGAGATGAAATGTTTTTCCTGGATTTAATACTAAAAACTTCTTTTAACCTAATTCTGGTAAAAATAAATTCGCCATCATCATTTTCTTTCTCTCGCCTACCAATTGGCACTTAAAACAATTTAGAGCCATGAGGCTGGGCTCTCTCGGTTAGATTTTAAAGGATAAAGGGAGCTGAGGCGGGAGGATGAATCTTGCAGAAAGGATTGAGTGGGCCATGACCCCAAATCCGTCACCTTGCCTCTGTGTTCTTTTTTTTTCATTTTTTTTTTTGGCCGCCCCATGGCATATGGAGGTCCTTGGCCAGGGATCAGATCCAAGCCGCCGTTGCAACCTACACCACAGCTGCAGTAAATGCTGGATCCTACTGTGCCGTGCCAGGGATCGAACCTATGTCCCAGTGCTCCAGAGATGCCGCTGACCCCGTTGTGCTACAGCAAGAACTCCTGCATGTGTTCTAATTAGACCCTGGAGACTATAGGCTACTCTCTGCCCTGTTTTAAAGAGGCCATAGGTGTGACTCAAGGAAATCCACTCTCCTATCAGGCCCCCTTCTTTAATCTCTCTCCCAACTTTATCAATAACACTTAGCTGGCAGATACTTCAGGTTGTCAGTCACCCTTCTGTATGAATGATTTTTTTATGAGTTTGCTTTCTTTCAAGGATTTTTAAAATAAGGGAAGAACGAAGAATTTTGAATTCATGAAAGAGAAAGATTGTGCGGTCACTTGGGGACACAGGGAATTTGGGGAGAGGGCCAGCCCAAGAGAGGTATTTGCACAGTCAGAGAGTAACAGGAAAACCAAGGCCTTCGAGGGCCAAGAGAGAGGCCACCAAGGGGACCTGAGTGGTAACAAAAACAACATTGCTTCTTAATTTGCCCCAGGCCAGGCCCTTCCTTTTCCTTCTTTTCTCAAGCCGGTGGCAGCTGCCTTTTGATTTTGATGAAATTGTCACCAGCCCTTTCTCTGTGCCTCGCCTTATTTGGGGTGTGGAGTCAAGAAAAGAGCTGGGTATATGCTGATCTGGGGGCTTTGTCAGGATGGGCCTGAACTAGTTGTGGGGACAAGCATGGCATGTGTGAGCAGTGCTGGATTCCTTCAAGCCCTCTGGACTCACCAATTGAGTGCCTGTCTAAAATTGTCTATTTCGTGCTCTGCTTTCTGTTTTCTAATTTGTGCCTGAAATCTAGATTTTTAGATTTAGACATTTTAAAGAGTAATCTTTCTTTTAAAGTCTTCTTATTTTTAATGTCTAGCAGTCTTTCTGTATATGTGTAAGGTGAAAGTTATGCTGTTTTAGCGAGAAAGAAAATATCTTTTGGAAGCTTTCATTTTTTTTCCCCCCAGTGAATGTTCCTTAATTTTCATGTACAGGTTATTTTTTCCTATTTTTGTAAGGAAGCAGCTGGCTCTCCGTCTAAAATGCAGTGAGGTTTGTTTTGCCATGTTTTTAGCAGAGCTTTAATTTTGCTATTGCAGAAGTTACTTTGCTTTTAGAGAAACATGGCAGGGTAAAAGAAGCAAAAAAATCAATGCATAAAGCAATATTTACAGGTACAGGATGGAATAAAACAATATTAACTTGATTTCTTGTCTTTGATATTTTTAGAGATTAATTTATTCCAAGGTGATCAATGTTGCAAAATTTTGCTTAAGACTGGCTTGGAAACAGATCCTCAGTAATATCTTTGTTGTGCTTACAGGGGAATACTTTAGAGCAGGGGTCATTACCAGACTTTCAACATCATTATTCTATTTGGGAGGAGGTCATTCCTTGGGATACAGCTTTACAAATATCTAGCTGTCTACTAACTACCTGTCTATGTATCGATCTACATATCACCTGATTTTGACTGGGTAAAAAAGTATTGGAAGGTTGTAATTGCAGCACGTACCAGAATTAATACAGTGCTACAGGATGCTTACTCGGAGGAACAGTGTAGTCAAGGGGAGACATTATGAGTTTAAAAAAAAAAAATGATATTCCATTCTTAATTCTTGCACTTACAGGATGTATATATCCCTCTAAGTTTTAACCACACTGGATAATGGTGCTGTCCGTTTCACAGCAAATCTTTCCCTGCTCCCTGGGTGTGTGTGTGTCTGTGTGTCTGTGGGTGTGTCTACGTGTCTGTGCTCATGTGTACATGCTTCCCCACAAATGTATGACAGACCTTTTAAAAAATGTATGAGTTGGAGTTTCCACTGTGACATAGTGGGCTAAGAATCTGGCTGCAGCAGCTCTGTCACAGCTGCTCAGAGTCAATCCCTGGCCAGGAGCTTCCATATGCTGGTGGTGTGGCCATAAAAATTTATACATATATGTGTGTTCACTGGTGGTCTAGTGATTATGACTCGGCACTTTCACTGCTGCAGCCCAGGGTTTAATCCCTAGTCTGGGACCTGAGACCCCACATCAAGTTGCTGCAGGCTAAGGCCAAAAAAAGAAAAAAAATGTATCAAAATCTTTAAATTGTTAAATAATGTGAGCCACAGTTGCAATTTCAGGAATTTCTTATTGTGGTCATTATTTCTATGTGTAAATATTTGACTTTAAGTAGGTTCCTTGAAGTTTTGTTTGTGATAGCAAAACCTTGGATGCATTCCAAGTGTCCAGCAGAATTGGTTTGGTTAGATATTGGGTCATAGTGGCTGAGAAGCATGGAATCTAGAGTCAGATTGTTTGAATTCTGGCTCTGCCACTTACCAGCTATGTGACTTTAGAAAGGCTACTTATTCTTGTCCTCAGTTTTACTTTTCTTTTTTTTTTTTTTTTTTTTTTTTTTTTTGCCATTTCTAGGGCTGCTCCTGTGGCATATGGAGGTTCCCAGGCGAGGGGTCAAATCGGAGTTACAGTCGCCAGCCTGCGCCACAGCCACAGCAACACCAGATCGAGCCACGGCTGCAACCTACACCACAGCTCAACGAAACACCAGATCCTTAACCCACTGAGCAAGGCCAGGGATTGAACCCACAACCTCATGGTTCCTAGTCGGATTTGTTAACCACTGAGCCACGACGGGAACTGCAGTTTTACTTTTCTTATCTCTAAAATCAGAATAACACCGCCAATTTTATGGGATGGTGGAGATGATTAAACTGAGTTAATATATCTGAAGCATGTAGAACATTGCCTGAACATAGTAAAAACATAAGTGTTAGGTATATAGGCAGTAAAATATGTAGTTGAATATAATACACAAACAGTATCTAATCTCCTTTTAGGGAAAAGTTTAGGCTTATATAGGGAAAAAAAAGGAAAAAATGTGTAAAAGACGCTATATACTGCCCCCTGTTGCTCATAATACATAAACACATAAAAAACCAATGACATGTTTTTCCTTCAGATAATTTGTTTACATTTCCTGGCCACCATCCCACTTAAGTCCTTCTGTGTTTATTAGATGCTCTGTAAGTGTGCTATAGAATTAACGCTCAGGGGCTCCAGGTCTAAAGCCCCTGGGATCAGGGTAGGAGCTGTGACCACCTGCGTGAGTTGCTGGCAACCACCACATGCTCTTCCTACTCAGTTTCCCTTGGCACTAATAGGAGTGAGTGAGACTTGCACTCAATCCTAGAAAAGGGAGGTGAAGATAAAGTCCCAAATGACCAAGATTATTTTCTACCACCTTGACTCCATAATGACTTGAAAAAGAAATTGAGTAATAGAAAAATAAGAGGAGCTGGAACTTCTGGAACTTTCTGGAATGTTTGGAGAGGTGAACTGAGATGCTTACCCACTGTTCAAATAAACAGGCAATTAAAAGACAGGTGAGATACCCACTTCCCTTGTAAGTCTCCACCACATTTTCTTTATCCATTCATCCATCATGGGCATTTAGGTGTTTCCACCTCTTGGCTATTTGTGAATTTTGCTGCGATGATCCTGAGAGTTTAGGTGTCTCCTCAGGATCACAGTTTTGACTCTTTTGGCTGATATAGTAGTTCTGCTTTAAAATTTTGAGGAACCTCCATACTATTTTTTCATAGCCGCTACACCAATCAGCCATAAAAAGAAAGGAAACCATGCCATGTGCTACAACATGGGTGGACCTGGAGAACATTATATGAAATAAGCCGCAGGACAAATCCTGCACGATTATACTTACATAAGGTATGGAAAATAACCAGAATTGTGGAAACAGAAAGCAGAATGGTGGTAGCCAAGGGCTGGGGGCAGAGGGGCTTTGGGCAGTTGCTGGTCAGTGGATACAGAGTTTTAGGCATGCAAGATGAGAGTTCTGGGGATCTGCTGTACAATACTCAACACCGTGCTTACAGTTAACCCTACTGTCCTGTGCACCTAAACATCTGTTCAGGGTGCATCTCCAGTCATGTGCTTTTCACCACCTTAGGAAAAAACTCAACATGCTTCCCTTCAAGAAAAACTGGTTTCGGTGTTCTTGGGCGAGGTGATTTCTGTCAGTCCTCGAGGTGGGAGAGGCTCCGTGTTCTGCCTTTGCCTCTGGCTCCCAGTGTCCGTGGCTCCTTTTCAAGTATCTACAAGGGAGGAGACACACCCTGCCATCACTCAGATCTCTCCTGCATTTGACATAACTGGGATACACCTGGGCCTGCACAGACACGTGGGCAGTGCCGGAGAAGCACTGAAACTTCACGTGAAACTTCAAAACAGAAGGGTCTTCAGTGGCCACCTTGAAACCAGCCAAACACTGGCTGAAAAACCTGTAACCTTTGTCTTCCATAATCGTTCTGTCTCCTACTCACAATTCAACCACGTTGGGGGAAAATATACACTTGGGATATTATATGCTAGAATTTTACTTAGGGGCAAGCCAATAGGTGGAATATTCTAGAAGAAACCAGAATATTTGCTGCTTATTTCTAATATATTTTTCGAATTGATTTTACTGTTTTCTTTTCAAAATACGTAAGGTAAATACAAGCCGTGTGATATAGGTGATTATACAGGTTAAAAAATAGATTCCCATGTCACCCATACTAGATGCACTTGCTATATAAAGACAAGTTGTGAAGTTGCAGTGCCTTCCTGGCTACAGCATCGTGCTAAGACATTGTCATTCTATCTCATAGACTACACAGGTTGCTCTGACATGATGTGACAGGTTCCAGGCTAAAGTGTAATTTCACAGAGTTTCCCGATGCATTGAAAATTTTTTTTTTTTCCTAGTATGAATCATCATAGACCAGCTAAAGCAGATACAGAATAATGGAAGATTCTTTGGGGAAAAGCAAAAAATGGCTTAAGTATATTAGGCATTGCAGGAGGAAAAAAACAAGTAGAGAGGAAAAAAATGATGTGTATTTTACTAGAATCATTGGTCAGGTCACATTTCTGTTCTGTGATTCTAACCTGATGATGCTGAATGTTATCTGATGCATGCACTTCGGGAATGGTTCTCAGAGTTAACTATGAATACTTTCCTCAGTCCAACTCCCCAAACATTGGATTCTTCAGAAAAAAGCCTTATTCACTCACCCTCTTGATTCAGAAAGATCGAGTCTCCTTTAAAAGGAATTCTGTGTTATATCTGTGTCAACCCAGGACACAAATAATATCCATGATCACAAAAAAAAATGCTAATAATTTTTCATAACTTAATGTCTTTGTCTTAACACTTACACCCTATGTAGCTGGTTGGCCAATAAAATAAAAGTGTACATTTTATCAGACTAAAATTAGGGTTCTCTTTCGCCTATCTATTTGTGGATTGTGTCAGAGTTTCAGAGTTTATATCACTTAACGCAATTGGGGATGAGAGATGGGTTTCTCTCCCTGAGAACTTCAGTTGCAGGAATCTCTCTCATTTTTTGGAAACTATTTTGCTAATCCTTGAAAAAGTTGTATGCTCCTTTTAGCTTATTCTCTGACCAGACTTGTCAGAAAAATTAGGTAAATTATCATCTCAGGCAGCCAATTAAACTAATTTCCTAACTCCAATATGCAAACCAACACTTATACCAAATGGATAACCATAGAAGAAGGTTATGATCATGACAGGCGAGGGTAAGACAAGGTGGAACAATGATCCAAAGAGAAAAACAAGAACATAAAAAAGAACCCACCCATGTATACACAAAGAAAATATCAGCTTTGAATTTGAATGCAATTTATGTTCAAAATATCTACAAAGATTATTTGGTCCATTATGGAAAAAGTGTTTAACTTGCTAATCACGTTGGTCAGGTCACATTTCTATTCTGTGATTAACATGGATTAACTATTTAATTTCACTGTGCTTCAGTTTGTTTCTAAGGCAAGACCCTTCCCTCCATCCCTTCCTCCCTCCTTCCGTCCTTCTTTCCTTACTTGTCAGTCAGGTCATTGACAATTTGGCAATCATTTCTTGGTGAACTGCCACATGCCAACACAGTTCTAGATGCTAAAGATACAGCAGTGACTGAAAAAGCCAAAGTCCATGTTCTCATGACAATTAAATCCCAAGAAGGGAGGGGAAGCAGGTAATAAATGAGTGTACAAATACATCTATAATATGTCATGCAGCAATAAATGAAGTAAAGGGAAAAAAAAAGCAGAATAAGGGCACAGAGAAACATGGGAGAATTTTATTTTATTAATACTGGTTCCAGATGGTCTTTATTCTTAGGTGATGTTTGAGCAGAAACCTGAAGGAAGTTAGGAAGCTGTGTGGATATGGGGGCAGGGGAAGGCAGAGGACATCCTGGGGAAAGGAGACCACTAACACAAGTGTTCTGAGGTAGGATTCTGCTTGGTGTGTTCCGTGAAGCTAGTGCCCCTGAGCCCATTGGTGGGGTTTTGAGCAGAGGAAAGACATGAACTATAACAACAGTTCCCACTCCCCAAGGGAGATGAGTTAGTATAGAAAGGGTTTTCTTGGAGTTCCTCTCATGGCTCAGTGATAACAAACCTGACTAGTATCCATGAGGACTTGGGTTCAATCCCTGGCCTTGATCAGTGGCTTAAGGATCCTATATTGCCGTGAGCTGTGGTGTAAGTTGCAGACTCGGCCTGCATCTGGCATTGCTGTGGCTGTGTCATAGGCTGGCAGCTGTAGCTCTGATTCAACCCCTAGCCTGGGAGCTTCCATACGCTGCAGGTGTGGGCCCTAAAAAGAAAAAAAAAAAGAAGGGTTTTCTTTTTTTTCTTTCTCACTCCTTGTTCACCTGTCTCTCTCTTTTTTTGCTTCTTAGGGCCACTCCCATGGCAGATGGAGGTTCCCAGGCTAGGGGTCCACTTGGAGCTACAGCTGTGGGCCTATGCCACAGCCACAGCATCGCCACATCCAAGCGGAATCTGTGACCTACATCACCCCTCACCGCAACGCAGGATCCTTAACCCTCTGAGCAAGGCCAGGGATTGAACCCATAATCTCATGGTTCCTAGTTGGATTTGCTTCCACTTTGCCACAAGGGGAACTCCTTCATCTCTCTTTTAACATATTTGTTTCTTCACAGCTTCTTCCTCGTCCTCATTTCTTCTTCTCCTTCCTGTCTCCCTCCTCCTCTATCTGCCTTTTCTTCTTTTTGTCTTATATTTACAGCCTCCGCGAGTTAGAATTGATTTGCCTTCTAGCTTTACCACATACCTGAGCCCCTCATTTGCTGGTCACAATTTGGAGGTGCCCACATAAGTGAGTTTGGAATATCCAGAGAATGTATAAAAAGGCATGAACCACCTTTAAGGTACCAAAACTGCTAATATCAGCATTTGGCATCTTGTTCTTCTTCTAACAATGGAAATCTAACTTGTCTTCTAACATGTCTTTGCAGCCATGAGCCTGTTCTGGTTTCAGATTTGATATTTGCCCTCCAGCCAGATTACATCAGCTTTGAATGCTTTGTCTCCACCCCAAGTCAATCCATTTTTGCTACAATACTTGACAAACATCCCTCCTGAACAGAGCCTCTGTGTCCTTAATACTCTTAAAACACGTTTTAGGGTCTATGTATTCCACAGTTTAGGTTTTCTCTTTATCTCTGCACCAACAGTCCCATAATTTTTCATCCTGATAAGAAAGGTAAAGGAGGAGTTCCTGTTGTGGCTCAGTGGAAACCAGTCGGACTAGTATCCATGAGGATTCAGGTTCGATCCCTGGCCCCGCACAGTGGGTCAGGGATCCCGTGTTGCCATAAGCTGTGGTGTAGGTCGCAGAGTTGGCTTGGATCCTGTGTTGCTGTGGCTGTGGCAGAGGCTGGTGGGCTCCGAGTCAATCCTTAGCCTGGGAACGTCCATATCCCATGGATATGGTCCTAAAAAAAAAAAAAAAAAAAAAAAGGTAAAGGACATAGATATTTGTGTTCCAAGGAGCCTGTTAATAAACATACAAAATTATCTTCTTGATGATTAGGCAGATTAAAGCAAAATCTCAGGAAGATTAAATTTGGCAACTCATCTAACTTTTATTATAAACTAAAAATTGCCTTAATTGTGTTTTCTGATTCACTATAAAAAGAGATGAGGGCACTAGGCAAGTTGTTTTACTAGAGCTAATTTTATCTTTGGCTTTATTATATGTGCCCAAATAACATTTAGATAAATTTAGGAAGGCATCACACATGACTAGTGCATGATACAGTGATTATTAATCCATTTTATCTGTTTTTAATTATGTCAGCTCTACCTGAATTCACAGTTCACTGTGAATTTTGCTTTTTTCCCCTTTCCCCTTCTCTTTTGAAAACCAAATGCTTCATTTCACACACCATAAAAGCTCAGTGCAATTCATGTGCAGTGGATAGCTCTTTTTAAGTGCTTTCTTCCTGCTGCTGCCACTGCTTATACCAAACATGAATAAAATAAATGTATTGGAGATGGTTTCTATGAGGAAGTGAATTTATTTTTCATACTTTGCCAACATTAGGCAAAAATCTCAGTTTGGGGTTATGGTCTGTTTTTCTAAAATTCTATTTTAAAATTGAAGATTTCAAGATAGAGACCAATCTAAGTGCTTTATCCTTGCTCCTTTATTTTGTACCTAAAGTAATATTAGCTAAAAATGTAGATATTGATCACATTCATTTTATATCTCTGTTCACGAGATGACTTTTTTTCTTCTCCCCCAAATCTAGGCAGTTCCACAATACCATGCCTTTTGGATGGTCAATGGGGATTTTTTCCAAGCCGAGTTTTGTATCTTACTAATTTTACTATGATATTTGAAGCAGAAATAATGGGCAGTTATTAGTGATACCAAATGTATCACTTTATTTGAAGCAGTTTTAAATTAAATTTTCTTTGTTTGTTTGTTTTTTGTCTTTTAGGGCCACAACCGTGACCTATGGATGTTCCTAGGCTAGGGGTCGAATTGAAGCTACAGCTGCTGGCCTATGGCACAGCAACAGCAACCCTGGATCCAAGGCACCTCTGCAGTCTACACCATAGCTCACAGCATCGCCGGGTCCTTAACCCACTGAGCGAGGCCAGGGATCGAACCTGCATCCTCATGCGTACTGGTCAAGTTCGTTACTACTAAGCCACGACAGGAACTGCCAGATTTCTTTTATTAGCCTAAAATATCCCTGATTCTTTCTATGCAATTCGTGGTATTTTTGTTCTCTGAGAAGAGTAAATGCATTACCATTAAATAAAAGGCTATTTACTAAGCCAGCTAGTTGAGGAGATACCTGAGGATGGGAGGGAAGTCAAGGTTACCTTCCCAACTGAAGATGCTCTCCATCTCTTCAGCTTCTTACAGTTATGGTGCATTCATGCTATACTTTCTACAATCCTGCCTTCCTTGCATCTGCAAACTAACCTGGGTCTTTGAATGTAACTGCAAATCCCACAGGCCATACAGTTTTGAAAACAAGTTCCAAAGCTTTTGTACTTTAGGATGAACTCTCAAAGAATGTGTCTTTATTGGCATTTTTCTTAGACTTCTCCCCACCTAGCACTTTCAATTCATGGCTTGTTTCTTCCTTGGAAATTTTCTGCTTGGTTTCAGCTGCCTTTAGTAACCCTGGCATATATTTTGTTGTCTGAGAATTTTATCTGCATATTCACTTTCTATTGTTGTGTAACAAGTTACCACAAACTCAGTGGCTTAAAACAGCCCACAACTCTTACTTAATTCCATGGGGCAAGAGAGTAAGCACAGCTTAGCTAGGTCATCTGCTTGGGATCTTACAAGGTTGCAATCAAGATATTAGCTGGGCTGCGTTCTCATCTGAAGGCTTGATTGGAAAGAAGCTCTTTTTTGTATTGGTGGAGTTCATTCTCTCATAGCTGTAGAGATGAAGGTCCCTTTTGTCTTTATAGATTTCCCTCAAGTCTTTCAAGCTTAGCAAGTTCCCAGAAATCACTTTATTTTCTTTCCATGTGGCTTCTTCAACTCAACTGCTTACTTGTCTCTGCCTTCAGTCTGCTAAGCTGGAGTCTCATAATGTAACCTAATCATGGGAGTGACATCCTATCATCTTTGCCATATTCTGTTGGTTAGAAGCAAATCACTAGTCCAACCTGCATTCTGAGGGAGGATGACACAAAGATGGGGACTCTGCAAGTGGGAGATCATTGGGGGTCATCTTTGGGTCTGTCACCACAAGCTGTCTCCTGGTTTCACTGAAAATGGAGCTTCAGGGGTTCATGTTTGTTTTGCTTTGTTTTGTTTGCTTGTTTGTCTTGATCTTTTTTGTTTTGTTTTTGCTTTTAGGGCCACACCTGCAGCATATGGAAGTTCCCAAGCTAGGGGTAGAATCGGAGCTACAGCTGCCAGCCTATGCCAGAGAGATAGCAACAGGGAATCCTAGCTGTGTCTGTGATCTACACCACAGCTCACGGCAATGCTGGATCCTTAACCCACTGAGTGCGGCCACGGAATGAACCCACATCCTCATCAATACCAATCAGGCTTGTAACCCACTGAGTCAGAATGGGAATTCCCTATTTTGCTTTGTTTTTAATGCTTCTTATTATGAATTTCAGGAGGAAGGGTAGAAAACCGCTAACTTAGACCTCTGTGTTCATACTGAAAGTCCAGTGATTGATAGAAGTTATAATGATCTATTAAGGGGTATGTGTCTTTCATCTATCTTACACTTTTTGATATGTAACATCTTACATCTGTATAGTAAATACCTTACATTTCCTGCTGTAGCTACTCTATTGAGATGCAGTTTTAAATGATATTTGAGTCTGTAATATTTAGGGTGATTGGAAAGAGGTAGGAAGAAAGAAAATCAACATTATTGAGTGCATGTTGGATGGTTTCAAATTTTGTTCTATGTTATTACATTTATTTTATAGCTGAAGTAACCCAAGGTCAGAGATTCAGGAGTTGGCAAAGAGCCATAGAGATAGTTGTGAAGGAGCATGGGACTGGAGGAGCTTAAATTCATAATTTGATTTCTTTCCCTTAGAACGTTTATTCAATTTCCACTATAATGTTGTCTGTTCGTAAGTGGTTACAATGTTGAAAATCATGTAGAAAACTTCTCAAATCAGTGCAGTAAACCTTTCATTATTTGAATTTGTCTAAAAAAATGAGATATTCTACTTCACTGCTTTTCAAAATTGAAAAGAATATGCTTTCGAAGTTGCTGCATATATTTCATAGATGACATTTAGGTCACTTTGGCTCATCAGGTTGTTCAAATATTGCATTTTTTACCACATATGTGGGCTGCTCATTGATGTGTGTTAAAACCTCCTACTATGATTTTGGCTTTGCCTGTCTTAAAATTTTTGACAATTTTATACAAATTTGGAATTTTCATATCTTTCTGTTTAATTGATAGATCTGTCAGTGTGAAATGTTTCCTTTTATAACATAATATTTTTAGCCTTAATTTCTAATTTGTTTAATAGTGATATAGCTGTACTAGCTTTCTTTTGGTAAATATTTTGCCAAGGGTATATTGTTTTTCTTCTTTCCTTTATTTTTATCACATATGTGTCTTTATTTAAAGTGTGTTTCTTTTTTTTTTTTGTCCTTTTTGTCTTTTTAGGGCCGCATCCATGGCATATGGAAGTTCGCCGGACTGCACCTCAGCCACAGCAATGGAGCAATGGATCTGAGCGGTCCGTGTCTGTGACCTACACCACAGCTCACTGCAGTGCCGGATCCTGAACTCACTGAGCGAGGCCAAGAATCAATCCTCATGGATGCTAGTTGGGTTCGCTAGCCGCTGAGCCATGACGGGAACTCCTAAAGTGTGTTCCTTATATGCAGCATGTAGTTGGATCTTGTCTTATAATAAAGAAAAAGTCTTTCAACTGGAGTTTTAAATTTATTTATTAAATATTGATATAGTTGGATTTCAGTCTGCCATCTTACTATTAGTTTTCATTTGGTACCATCTGTTCTTTTCTTTTTTTTTTTTTTGTCTTTTTGTCTTTTTGCCTTTTCTAGGGCCGCTCCCATGGCATATGGAAGTTCCCAGGCTAGGGGTCGAATTGGAGCTTTTGCTGCCGGCCTACGCCAGAGCCACAGCAACTCGGGATCAGAGCCTCTTCTGCGACCTACACCACAGCTCATAGCAACACCAGATCCTTAACCCACTGAGCAAGGCCAGGGATCAAACCTGCAACCTCATGGTTCCTAGTCAGATTTGTTAACCACTGAGCCACGACGGGAACTCCCCATCTGTTCTTATCTTTTTCTTCTTTCCTTGCTACATTTACATGAACCCAGTTTTTAAAAAAGATTTCATTATATCTCTACTACCAGAGTTTTCTGTATTTACTTATTTACTTATTGATCTGCAAATTGATCAATGCATTTATTTATTTCAGCAGCTTTGTTGAGATTAACATACTATACAATTCACATCTTTGTAATGTGTAATTAAATTGAATGGCTTTCATTATAGTCAATCTTGTGCAATCACTATAATCAATTTAAAGGCCTTTTCATCACCCCCAAAAGAAATCCTTATTAGCTATGATCCCGTTGTACCTCTAGCCCTATGCTACCACTGGTTTACTTTACATTTATACAGATTTGTCTGTTCTGGACATTCTATCTCAACAGAACCATATAACATGTGGTCTTTTGTGGCTGGCTTTATTCACTTAGCATAATATTTTCAAGATTATCAGATCATAACTTGTATCCTTCATTCATTCATTTTAATGGTTGACATGTATTTCTTTTTATGGACATATACATTTGATTATTTAGCCATCATTAATGGAATTTTGGTTGTTTTTACCTTTTAGCTATCATGAATAATGTCACTATGAACATTCGTGTACACAGATTTACATGGATGTATGTTTTTCTCTTGGGTATGTAGCTAAGAGTGAAACTGCTGTATCACATGCTGATTGTTTATTTAAATTTTTGAGGGATGGTTAAAATGTTTTCCAAAGCAGGTGTACCATTTTATATTACCACAAACGGTGTATGAAGGTTCTGGTTATACTGCATTTTTGCCAGTGCTTATCATCTGCTTTTTTTTTTTTTTAAGCCCACACTTGTGTCATATGGAAGTTCTTGGGCTGGGGGTCAGATCACAGCTACCGTTGCCAGCCTACACCGCAGCCACAGAAAACGCCAGATCTGAGCCGTGTCTGCGACCTACACCACAGCTCACAGCAACACCAGATCCTTAACCCACTGAGCAAGGCCAGGGATCAAACCCATGTCCTCATGGATACTAGTCAGGTTCCTTACAACTGAGCCACAATGGGAACTTTCTCATCTGCCTTTTTGCTGGTAGCTGTTTTAGCAGATGTAGAGTCGTATCTCAATGACAAAGAAAAATACATGGAAAAAAAAAAGTGAAAAGAAAGAACAATTATCTCTCCCACTCTTTGCAGACTAGCTTTTGTTAATACAGTCCTTCATGGATTAGCCCAAAGTGAAAGCTACAGATATTCTTATGACTCTCCTGAGCCTACATCTTGCCCAGGCATGCACTCGAGGTTCTAAAATCCTCATGTAAGCAGCTGCTTTTGAACATCCTGATTTCCCAGAGGCACTGCAGATTCTCCTCCGGGTCTCAGATGGCATATTGCACGTCTCTATCTATAATCTCCTACTCCAGGTGTCTGTGAGTTTGTAGCCCCCTTGTAGAGGTTTCTGTTTGTTTGGTTTTGTTTGTTTGGTTGTTCGTTTTTTGGTTTTTGGTTTGTTGTCTTACCTGCGGCATGTGGAAGATCCAGAGCCAGGGATCAAACCCGTGCCACAGCAGCTACCTGTACCTCAGCAGTGATAATTCTGGATCCTTAATCACTAGGCCATCAGAGAACTCCCCTTGTAGCTTTTTTGAAGAGTGTTTGCCACTTTACTCTGCCTGCATTCCAAGTTATGTGAGGCAGAGACCAGTGAGCCAACTCTTCAAATATCCTCCAGCCAGATTAGAATAGACCTGTGCTATAACCTACAAACTGGGAACTGCTGCTGCTAAAGACCAAGCCTGCCACTGCACCAGGGGGAAGGTGGGGTGATGGCAAATAAAAGCATGACAAAACTTTCCCATCATTTTGGAGATGGCTCTTTTCTGCTTCTTTTGTTTGTTTGTTTGTTTGTTTTGTTTCCTCTTTATGGCTGCACTATGGCATATGGAATTCCCTGGCCAGGGATCAGATCTGAGCACTCCCAAGATAGCACTGATCCCATCACACCACAGCAGGAACACCAAGATGGCTCTTTCTTGATTGGCTATTTGCTATGTCATAAACTTTTATTTTCAGAGCTCTTAAAAAGTTGTTTTAGATAGCTTCTGGTTGTTTTGTTTTGTTCTGTTTTTAACACAGTTGTACCTGAAGCATGTGGAAGTTCCCAGGTTAGGAGTCAAATGGGAGCTGCAGCTGCTGGCCTACACCACAGCCACAGCAACACCAGATCTGACCTACACTGTAGCTGGTGGCAATGCTGGATCCTTAACCCTTTGAATGAGGCCAGGGATTGAACCTGCATTCTCACAAATACTACATTGGGTTCTTAACCCACTGAGACACAGTGGGAACTCCTTGTTGATGTTTTCTGTAGGAAGGAGCTTGTGGACTTTCATAGTCTGCCCTTCTGCTGATGTTGGATTCTTTAGAGTTTTTAACTACCCAAATGATTCCATTTTTTCCCCCATAATTTTCCTCACTTTCTGGCCTTTCATTTGCCAGATAAGCTAGGGAATGAAAAAAAAAAAAAAATTAAAGGATGTATTTTTTCACTGCCCCGAAGTTGAGATTTATTCCCCACTATGTTGCAAGATACTAAATCTTAATGATTCAGGCTTAATGGTAGTGGGTTTTGTTTTTGTTTCTTGGTTTTTCTTTTTTTTTTTTTCCTTTTTTAGGACTGCACCCACAACATATGGAGGTTCCCAGCCTAGGGGTCAAATCGGAGCTGTAGCTGCTGGCCTACGCCAGAGCCACAGCAACGCCAGATCCGACCTTCATCTATGACCTACACCACAGCTTATGGCAATGCTGGATCCTTCACCCACTGAGCGAGGCCAGGGAACAAACCTGCATTCTCCATGTATGCTAGTCAGATTCATTTCTGCTGAGCCATGATGGGAACTCCATTAATGGTAGTGTTTGCCTCTAAAATTATTGATATATTTTTTTCTGATTTGGGTAATATTTATGTAAAATACATTATGGTGCTACATTTGATTTCCCTGTAGAGATGGTAAATATCTTTACATTTTAAATGCTTTAAGGGAGTTTCCATTGTAGGCCAGTGGGTTAGGAGCCCGACTAGTATCCATAAAGATGCAGGTTTGATCCCTGGCCTTGCTCAGTGGGTTAAAAGATCTGGCACTGCTGTGAACTGCAGTGTAGTTTGCAGATGCAGCTCAGATCCTGTGTTGCTGTGGCTGTGATGTAGACTGGCAGCTGCAGCTCCTATCGGACCCCTCTCCTGGGAACTTCCATATGCCACAGGTGCGGCCCTAAATTAAAACAAACAAACAAACAAATGCTTTAATATATGCTACAAGTATCACATTGTATTTCAAGTCACAAAATTATTTACTGCAAATTTAAAAGAAGGAATCCTAATTTCTCCTTTTTAAAATACAATTTAAAATATCTAGTTGCATTCTTTCTTGCTTAAAATCCTTTTTTGGAGGGTTTCATAATTTCATTATGTTTTTCATTTTTGAGGAATTATTCTTTTTGTTCTAAGAAAATGTAATATGTGGACACAGGAATTGTCTTGGTAATTTTCAAAATTGTGTTGATTTAATCAATCCAATGTATGCTGTAGTTAGGAGCTATCTTCATAAGAAGGCTTCAAAGTTGGGTTTTACTTTCAATTAACTTTTCAATTAACTCAGAAGTGCTTCATGGCTAAAAATGTGTCCAAATAAGAGCTTAAAATAAAGGGGTCATTTTGTGAGAATACTGGCCAAGCACTTTTAAAGGATTATGTTCATAATAAAGAAAGGGTAAATATTAAAGAGGGAGTTCCTGTTGTAGTTCAGTGGACACGAACCCGACTAGTATCCGTGAAGAGGAGGGTTCCCTGGCCTCGTTCAGTGGGTTAAGGATCCTGCGTTGCTGTGAGCTGTGGTGTAGACTGCACACTTGGCTCAGATCCAGAGTTGCTCTGGCTGTGGTGCAGGCCAACAGCTGTAGCTCCGATTTGACCCTTAGCCTGAGAACTTTCATATGCTGCAGGTACAGCCCTAAAAAGCAATAAATAAATAAATATTAAAGAGATGAGCTGCCTAAGGATTTTTACAGCCTATCAGAACCTGTCAAGACAGTAATGGCCAACTGAGATAATCACCACTAATATTATGGTAAACCATCTTGTGTGTGTATTTTGTGAATAAGTCTGACTATCCCGTTATACTTTTTATAGTTCTGGTTTCTATCAATTTTTTTTTTTTTTAAGAGCCGCATATGGAAATTCCTGGGCTAGGGGTCAAATCGGAGCTGTAGCTGCCAGCCCACACTACAGCCACAGCAATGCAAAATCCAAGCCGCATCTGCAACCTACTCACAGCAAAGCTGGATCCTTTACAGCTCACTGCGAAGTTGGATCTTTAACCCACTGAGTGAGGCCAGGGATAGAACCTGTGTCACATGGTTACTAGTCAGATTCACCTCCGCTGAGCCACAGTGGGAACGCAGACACGACTCGAATCCCCAGTTGCTGTGGCTCTGCCGTAGGCCAGTGGCTACAGCTCCAATTAGACCCCTAGCCTAGGAACCTCCATATGCCGAGGGAGCAGCCCAACAAATGGCAAAAAGACAGACAAGAAAAAAAAAAAAAAACTTTTATCCGTGTGAAGTCCTAGCCACAGCAATCAAACAAATAGAAGAAATAAAAGATATCCAAATTGGAAGATAAGAGGTAAAATTGTCAATCTATGTAGACGACATGATACCGTATATAGAAAACCCTAAGGACACCACATAAAAACTTCTTGAATTGATCAACAAATACAGCAAAATATCAGGATACAAGATTAACATTCAGAAATTGGTTGCATTTCTGTATAATAACAATGAAATATTATAAAATGAATATAAAAATACAATACCCTTTAAAACCACACCCCCAAAAATTAAATACCTAGGAATAAACCTAACAAAGGAGGTGAAAGACTTACATGCTGAGAACTATAAAACACTAATCAAGGAAATTAAAGAGGATTCAAAGAAATGGAAAGATATTCCATGCTCCTGGGTTGGAAAAATTAATATTGTAAAAATGGCCATACTACCCAAAGCTATTTACAGATTCAATGCAATCCCTGTCAAAGTACCCATGACATTTTTCACAGAACTAGAGTAAACAATACAAAAATTTATATGGAACTACAAAAGACCCAGAATTGCCAAAGCAATCCTGAGAAACAAAAACCAAGCAGGAGGCATAACTCTCCCAGACTTCAGGCAATATTACAAAGCCACAGTCATCAAGACAGTGTGGTACTGGTACTAAAACAGACATACACACCAGAGAACAGATAGAGAACCCAGAAATAAACCCAGACACCTATGGTCAATTAATT
Source organism: Sus scrofa (assembly GCF_054392235.1). Classification (NCBI taxonomy): domain Eukaryota; kingdom Metazoa; phylum Chordata; class Mammalia; order Artiodactyla; family Suidae; genus Sus; species Sus scrofa. The sequence goes on along the minus strand of NC_139388.1, from coordinate 119,396,219 downwards.
TTTGACAAAGGAGGCAAGAATATAAAATGGGAAAAAGACAGTCTTTTCAGAAAGTGGTGCTGGGAAAACTGGGCAGTTCCATGTAAATCAATGAACCTGGAACACACCCTCACACTATGCACAAAAATAAACTCAAAATGGCTTAAAGACATAAACATGAGACAAGACACCATCAAATTCCCTGAAGAGAAACATAGGCAAAACATTCTCTGACAACTGTACAAATATTTTCCTACGTCAGACTCCCAAGGCAACAGAAATAAAAGCAAAAATAAACCAATGGGACCTAATCAAACTGATGAGCTTTTGCACAGTAAAGAAAAAAACAAACAAACAAAAGACAGCCTATGGAATGGGAGAAAATAATTTAAAATGATGCACCTGACAAGGGCTTAATCTCTAAAATATACAAACAACTAATAAAACTCAACAACAAAAAAAACCCCAACAACCCAATGAAAACTGGGCATTTCTCCAAAGAATATATACAGATGGCCAACAAACTCATGAAGAAATGCTCAACACCACTAATTATTAGGGAAATGCAAATCAAAAATACTGTGAGGTACCACCTCATACCAGTCAGAATGGCCATCATTAACAAGTCAACAAATAACAAATGCTGGAGAGGGTATGGAGAAAAGTGTGGACTCCCACACTGCTGGTGGGAATGTAAATTGTACAACCACTGTGGAAAACAGTATGGAGATACCTCAGAAAGCTAAATTAGAACTACCATCTGACCCAGCAATCCTACTCTTGGGCATATATCTGGACAAAACTTTACTTGAAAAAGAACATACATGAGCCTGTATGTTCATTGCAGCACTATTCACAGCAGGCAAGACATGGAAACAACTTAATGTCCACCAACAGATGAATGGATTCAGAAGATGTGGTTATATATACACAATGGAATACTACTCAACCACAACCCCCCCCCACACACACACAAAAAAAATGTTGCCATTTGCAGCAACATGATGGAACTAGAGACTCTCATACTAAGTGAAGTAAGTCAGAAAGAGATGAATATCATATGATGTCACATATCTGGAATCTAATATATGGCACAAGTGAACCTTTCCATGGAAAAGAAAAACTTGGGCTTGGAGAATAGACTTTGGTTGCCAAGGGGGAGGGAGTGGGATGACTGGGATCTGGGTTTAATAGATGCAAACTATTGAGGTGGAAAAGCAATGAGATCCTGCTGTATAGAACAGGGAACTACATCTAGTCACTTATGATGTAACATGATGGAGGATAATGTGAGAAAAGGAATGGGTCACTTTGCTGCACAGCAAAAATTGACAGAACACTGTAAACTAACTATAACAGAAAAAATTAAAAAAAAACCTTTTATCCATGTGTATTTTATTTACAGTGGGGAGTTCCCATTGTGGCTCAGTGGAAATGAATTTGACTAGTATCCATGAGGATCCAGGTTTGATCCCTGGCCCCACTCAGTGGGTTAAGGATCCGGCATTGCCATGAACTGTGGTGTAGGTCACAGAGGTGGCTCAGATCTGGCATTGCTGTGGCTGAGGTTGTGGCTGTGGCTGGCAGCTGCAGCTCCAATTTGACCCCTAGCCTGGGAACTTCCCTATGCTGTGGGTGCTACCCTAAAAAGACAAAAAAAAAAAAGGAGTCCACATGTCTTTAGTAATAGACACTACAAATTAGCTGTCCTTGGCCCATGAAAATAATGGTAGTGTTTGAGCAAAATATTTCCCTAGTCTTTTCTTTTTCCCTCTTTAGGGCTACATCTGAGGCATATGGAGTTTCCCAGGCTAGGGGTGGAATCACAGCTGTAGCTGCCGACCTATACCATCACAGCAATGTGGGATCCAAGCCTCATCTGTGACCTACATCGCAGCTCACCACAACGCCAAATCCTTAACCCACTGAACGAGGCCAGGGATCAAACCCAAATTCTCATGGATACTAGCTGGATTCATTTCTGCTGCACCACAACGGGAACTCCTATTCTAGTCAATTTTTAAAATATATCAAAGATGAGTTCATACCAAAAATCTTCTTATTTGAATAAGTCAGCACTTATTCATTTTGTTTATTTTTATTCCTACTTGCTGTCTGTTTAATTTTTATACAGATGTTCTGGCTGGAAAAAAACCAAAATATCTTGATATTTCTATAACATTTCCATATTACATGTATTTTTCTCCAGAAATGGATTGCACATTTAGGGATGATAACTTTTCATTATAGAATGTGCCTGTGGAAATATTTTTAAAATGTAAATGTTTATAAATATTTTAAGACCATATATTAAGTTACCTTGTATAATGTGGGGGTTTCCTTTCCCATGAAGGTATGAGAATAGTGAAGAGGGGGAGTTCCCGTCCTGGTGCCGTGGTTAACGAATCTGACTAGGAACCATGAGGTTGTGGGTTCTATCCCTGGCCTTGCTCAGTGGGTTAAGGATCTGGCGTTGCCATGAGCTGTGGTGTGCCTTGCAGACAAGGCTTGGATCCCACGTTGCTGTGGCTCTGGCATAGGCCGGCGCCTACAGCTCAAATTCGACCCCTAACCTGGGAACCTCCATATGCTGAGGGAGTGGCCCAAAAAATAGCAAAAAGACAAAAAAAAAAAAAAATTTTCCCTTGAAGGGAAAGGCATTCTTATCATTTTCTTTTTTAATGACTTGCAGGCACAATACCTAGTGCTGCAGCCACAACGCCCAGGACTGGGTATTATAACTTCTGCAGCCTCAGACTAACAGCTGACTGATTTTGAATAAGAATGAAAGCGTTAAAGGGTTTAACTGCGAAATGAAGCTTTTCTTTAAATTCTTTGCTAATTGGATCTGAGGAGGTTGACTCCAAAACTTTGGAAAAGCATCTACCCTGTGAGGTTCTTGGATTGCCAGCCCTCCCTGGCCCCCACCGTTTCTTTAAATTAGCTGCACTTCATCTCAATCCTAACATGTGGCTCTTTTCTCTTTCCGACCCAAGAAAAAGAAGAGCTAAGTAATTCTTTAGTGTAATTTATTCATTTATAGCATGTCCAGATAAATTAAAAGAACTTTTGTCTGAAAAATGCTGCCAGGTGCCTATTGTCTATTTTCTAAAACAACCTTGAGATTGTAAATTGACACGTGTTTGATCAGATTGTGTCAGATGTAATTTGTTCCTTTTTTTTTTTTTTTGAAAACTACGTTAGCAATAATTAATTCATGACTAACACGTTCTGCCATTAAAGGATCCCTACTGGCACCATCACCAGTATGAACTTGGGGTAGGCAGCTGCTGTGTTTTGTTTCCTTTCTCTCCACCTCTGTCGGTTAAGGTACTTGTTTCTCGACTAATAAACCCTTTGATACTTTTAGCCAGAAAAAAAAGAAACACAGTTATTTATTAAAATAAATCAATTTATTAACTATATATGACATGGATAATAAATTAAAAAGGAAAACTTTTAAGTTAGCATAATATGTTTGTCATACAATCAATCAGTTGTTACTTTTCTTTCATTTTTATTGGACTCTTTGCTGGAGAGTTACTCTTTCTGATTAGGCTGCTAATGGGTCTAAGAGGTGAGCAACCTCTGAAGGTAGAGTGTGGGATTTCCCTACGGAGGATACAGGTTGATGGAAAAGTTTAAAAAATCAGGAGCTATCTGAAAAGAACATGAACCTGAGGACAGGGCGACATGGCTAGGAACTCGGGTGCATCTGGGGGTGGTGGTTGAAGGATAGACAACTTAGTGCTAATTTTAAAATTTATTTTTACTATGGTAATGCTCATAGCTAATGTACAGTTTTCTGGGTTGTAATTCGTTTCATTTATCCTCCAGCATTTAGTGCTGTTTTATACACCCTCGTGTTTTGTCTGGGTGTTTTGAGACACAAAGGAGGAAGCCAAGAAAGAAAATTGGGGTCTTCCACACTGACACTGTAACACCGTATTGGGTGATGGTGGTTGCTACACATGTGATAGGCAGACAATAGGGGCAGAGAAGTAACTGCTGGGTGCCAATGAGTAGACATATGAAAGCCCTCTCTTACCCAATATGCTAAGGAAGTTGGCTCATGAATGGGTACCTATGATTCTTAGGTTAAGCTCCAGTGATATATTTTTTGTGTGTAATTATTTGTTTAATGTTTGTTTCCTACTCTAGATACCCCCTGGGATACTGATTGGGTATATCTTGTTTATTTTTAAAAAGTTTTTTGTCTTTTTAGAGCCACACCCGCAGCATTGGAAGTTCCCAGGTTAGGGGTCGAGTTGTAGCTGCCAGCCTATACCACAGCCACAGCAATGCTGGATCCTTAACCCACTGAGCAGAGCCAGGGATCAAACCCAAGTCCTCATGGATACTAGTCAGGTTTGTTACTGCTGAGCCACCAAAGGGAACTCCTGTTATTTATTTTTACTTACTAGCACATAACAGGGCACCCAGTAACAAAAGTATTTGTTAAATAATTGAAGTGGTGAATACTTTTGGCCTTAAAGGAACATATTCTATCATTTGGGGAAGTGTCCACAGCTTAATTTTTTTTTACTTACCATTACCTGATATATTTATGAACATTATATGTTATTTCTTCTGAGAAGCAATATGAGTATCACTAACTTGACATGATTGGAAAAATATGTAAGTTAAATGCATGTGAACTACCAGGTGTAAACATGTATGAACGGATAGGTCAAAATTAGCCTGACATCCAACCCCCTAAAATAGTAAACTATGTCTACACTTAGAGGTATTCAATAAATTTAGAAAAAAAAATGGATGAATGAAATGAAAATCAAATAGAAGTTTTCCTGAAGAAAATACTTATCACAAGTCTATAGAATTATAAATTAATCCAAATTTAGTAATAATACTCTAAAATTCTATTTCTGAATGTAATTACTGTAGACCTTTCAGCCAAATAGCCACTCCTTTTTGAGAGTACAGACTGTGGTTTTAAAAATGGCCACTAGATGGCAACATATATCGATAAATTAGATGGTTTTCATAGGTAAAAGTCAGATGCACAATTTTCACACAAAAGATTTATTTTAAATTAACTGAATGACTTACATCATTTAAAATATATGAGAAAATAAAAATAGGCTAAAACTTTTGTCTCAGGAATTCTGGGATTTGATGACACTTTCAACTTTAACAAATATTCTATACAGACAAATAAGTGAATTGGAATCTCAGTATTTGTGGTGTCTAAATGCCAGTTTTGTACGTAAGAGATCTTCTGGATCTCAAAATGTAATCCTAATGTTTTTATTTATATATTCTAAATCAGTATTTCTTTCTTTCTTTCTTTTTTTTCTTTTTTTTGTCTTTTCTAGTGCCACACCCATAGCATAAGAAGGTTTCCAGGCTGGGGGGTCTAATCAGAGCTGTAGCCTCTGGCCTATGCCATAGCCATATCCAAGCCATGTCTTCAAGCTACACCACAGCTCATGACAATGCCGGATTCTTAACCCACTGAGCAAGGCCCGGGATCGAACCCACAACCTCATGGTTACTAGTCTGATACGTTAACCACAGAGCCCCTACGGGAACTCCATAAATCAGTATTTCTTAATAGAAGCTAATAGCAGGGTTTAAAAAGCTGGATTTTAAAAGGTAAAATAGTTCTTTTTTGTGAGACTTTTCAGAGACTTCATATATTAAAGTGTATTTCTTCTTTTCAAAAGAAAAAGTATGTATAATTCCTTAAGTTGATCTTTTGTGAAACATTTCCTTAGGAAGTAGTACTCCACAATATCCCAATGAAACTGGTGAAGATTACTAAGCATGACAATATCATGTGAAACAATTGTAGGCATATGAGAAAACAGGAAATACATGTAAAGTAGCAAAAATAGAATGGGAGGGTTCTAAATCTAAACTAATTTTAAAAACATATGTAAACTTTTAAGATGTACCTAAATGTACCTTAAAAGGTCTCATCAAAAGAAAAAAAAAAATGTGTTAGTGTGGTGATGGATGTTAACTAGACTTACTGGGGCGATCATCTGGTGATATATACAAATATTGAATCATCTTGTACATCTGAAACTATTATAACATCATAGTAATATCTCAATTCCTTAAAAAAAAAAGGTGTAAATTCTCAAAGAGCAATTTGGCAGCCAGAGAAAAGATGGCCAGATTGGCCAGAAAAGAAAGACCACGTGGGCCCCCTAGTGGGTGGTACTCAAGGGAAAATGCTAGAGAAAGTGGACCAGAGCTTTTTGGATAAATAAACGCATCCAGATGAAGGGTAGAAGAAAGCAGAGGAGCAAAGATAATGAAGATGGTGGCTCCCAGAGGGAGGAGCATCAGAATTAATTTAGGATTGAAGGACATGCCCTCTGAGGCACAGGGGGAGGAAAGCCCCTAAAATTCATGACTAATTCATCTAGCCTGAAGATAAATGATATCCTGTTCTGCAAAAGATAATGGAAATATTAAAAATCCTGCGTCAACGAGCCCAGATAACTTCCTATATTCAGAATGGGTTTTTTGCACATTTCACTTTCTTCTTTATGAGAGAAGGAAATGGGACCAGGGACAGGCAACCTGGAATTGATTTTCAAAAAGCAAACTCTCAGGGGGTCATGGGCAGACCTTTTACATTTTCTCGAAGTTCTGCTTTTTCTCCCTGCAAACTCATGTTCACGATGGTAACACTCTGCAAGACACAGCAGCAAGAAAGACAGATTCTGTTGTTTCTACTGGACAAAATTGAGAAATTACTTTGGTGAGGTGTCCCCGCAACCACACACAGGCAGGACGAAGCATCACATATACTTTCACCATGAACTCACTGGCTACCTGTGCCAAGAGTTAGGCACGAAAGGATTCACGTCTGATTAATTACTTGTGGTGAGTGACTTTGAATTAAGGAAGCTAGTTTGATTTATCATCCTCTGCTGCCATCCGGTGGTTACTTGAGAAATGAGTCAAGTAGAGAAATCTAATGTTTAAATAAATGGTTTGAGCTGTCTGTTTCCGTGGCGTAAAAGGAATAAGGTTCTCAAGCGCGCATGTGCCTTCTGTCTCCAGAAAGAATGATATTGGGTGGCATTCCTGCATGTATTTTCTCTCTCTTTCACATCTCAGCTGAGTTTAAAATAGTTGCTGCATAATGTATGAAGGAGACAAATCCTGAGAGGAGTTAACTGTTCTGAGAAATAATTGTCTCTTATTCTTAAATATTTCCCCTGGGCTGGAGGGAAGGAAGGACATCCGTTTTCACCTTAATTTTCATTTGATCAGGAGAACTCATTTCTTTCTGAACAGTTTGTCTAAACTAGGTTTTGAAAAATATCCATCATCTCCATGTAGTAATGAAAAAGCTAAAGCCCATCAGCTGAGAGCTGGGCTGATTTATTTTGGAATGTGAATACTTCAGGTTTTATCTTTTTTTATCTTAATGAAACATGGTGCTATTATGCAAGTGGTCTAGCCATTACACGCAAAATAATCTACCCTGTAATGGAATGAAAGTCTCTTTAAGGCAGTTCAATGTAGAAACACTTTCATTTATTCCCAGCAGATAATGAATTATCTCCTGAAAAAGGGTAGCTTTTGATCACTTGTTTATAATTTAAAACAAATTACTTGGTCTTTCAGAGTTGTAGCTAATGAAAAGATAATTTAGTGAACATTATATTAAGGATTAATCTTAGTAATAATAATAATAATAATAATACTTTCCACTGTATTAATTGTCAAATCAATTAAAGTCATTAGTATACACTAATCAAGAATTTTATTGTTAAAATTTCTATTTTACATAAATAGACATGATGAAGTTTGATATGTACATCAAAGTTGTAGATGGGAACAGAAGTTGAAAGAGAACAAAAATTCTAAACTATTGATTAAGATTTATGTTTAATTACTCATTTGTATATCCCTTGATGCTACATTTTAGAAAACATTAAATATTGTTATTTTCTTATTAAAGATTTACTTCTGGCTCCTCTGTGTTGAAATAGTAATAAACCATGACTTTGCCTAATCAAAAGTAAAGCCTTGCTGCTAACTTACTGAAGCTTATTTTATCCTATTTCTGCTTCCAGTTACCTACTAAATAAGGATATTAATTGTCAGAAATTGTGTTGAAAATCTAGCTGGGTAGGATATTAACACCAAATAATCCTTTTATCTTCGTACTGCATGTCAACTTAGTAAACATCGTATTAAATGTAGTCACCTTATCAGTACATAGTTACAATCATTATTTTAAATTATACTTAATTTCCTTCTGTAGGAGAAAAAAACTACATGCATAACAAATCAATGTAAAATGAAAAAGGTAAACAACAGCTTGCCAAATAAATAACATAAAGCAATTCTCCATCAAAGCCTCCTTAATTACTTTGTGGAACAGGCTGCCCTTAATACAACAATTAATTAATTTTTTCCAAATGAATTATGCAAGCCAATATTTTTTCTTCATTAATGTTTTGTTGAAGTCATTAAGTTTCATTAATGAATAACAAAGGAGCAATTGGGTCTTACTCTAACTGATATATATTAATGTGCTTAACTTGAACTAAATGTGTTTCCAGTATGTAATCAAATTGGAATCAATCAAGTCAATTTACCAGTCAAATGTCCTTTAGGAGCTCCAGCTGCTTCATGTGGATGGCACGTCACCAAGAACAAGCGGAAGGCCACCAAAAAAGCTCTATGGTTCTGCCAAATATCACATTAAATTCCTCGTCACAATCCATTTGATTTTCTAAAGGAGGCTACTGGTGCCTCACAGAGAACTCTTTTATGCGGTTCTAAATATGATGAAGGCTTGTAGAAGCTTAAAATTAATCAGTGTAAAACAAATGACTACTAGCTGAAGTGCCAGTTCCTTCCCCAAAGAAGTAAAAGAACAGATATATTTATGCTAATGTTAGCTCTGTAAGACTGTCAACGTTGGCAGGGGTATTATCATCCCATTTCCACGTAAAATGTGGCCTATAATTATTAAAAGTGTCTGAAGAGCAAAGCTTATCTTATTTACATAGCATGGCTGTCTGTATGAAAACAAAAAAATATGGTTACCGAACTACCTGATATAATGACATCGTGACCTAGAGTCTTAGGGCTGGAAGAAAGACTGGCTACACCCTTGTAAAATCTGAGGAATCCCTGAACAGAAATGCATTCATTAAGATGCTTACAGGAGTTCCCTGGTGGCTCAGCTGGTTAAGGATCTGGCATTGTCACTGCTGTGGCTCTGGTTATGGCTGTGTTGCAGGTTTGATCCCTGACCCAGGAACTTCTCTGTGCTGTGGGTGTGGCCCCCCCCAAAATGTGCTCATATTTGTCCACCAATTCCTTAGTCCACAGATGTGACTGCAACTCCAGTGGTGTTTCCCCATTTTCTAGGTTCTTCAGAAGGGTATAAACTTTCAGATTTCTCATCAACACAACTTTCTAGATTTATATCTTTGTAATGAGACCATCTTCATTTAATTATAGGGCATCATACAAAAGAAGATGGTGTGTCGAAGTCAACATTACCCTTCTGCAAGAGCAATGAGTGCTTTGAGGTCTATTTAGAAAAGCTTGAGTAGCTCAAGTTTTGCTGTGTTTATGTTATGACATTTATAATGACAAGCCATCTGGATGAAAAGTAAAAGTTGTATGAATTAACCAGATGTGTCCAAGATCTAAATTTTCAGCATCAAAAGACCGAGTGAATTTTTAATCTTATGATAATTAGCTTTCTTGCTTGATTGTAAGATTATTAATACCACTAATGGTTAGCATCAGTCAGATGCCATTTGGCCAGCATCCCTTGATTATAAAGCATTAGTACAGGGCAGTGCTGAACCGTGGGACCTTGAGATCTAGACCATATCCTGTTCGACTCTCACCTTTTTTTCCCTGTTAGCTGGCTACCCTTGAGGAAATCGTAGAACCATGTCGTTCTCATTTATGGTGCAAAGATTTTAATTTCGTCTACCTGCTAGAGTTGATATTAGGGAAATAGACACTATCTAACATAAAGCCAAGTATTAAGTAAATATTAGATATCATTGTTGCACTCATGTTTTATTTTTGTCTTTAATGTCAGGAACTGGTTTAAAATCCTGTATGCCTAACATGCAGGAAGTACTCAGTAAATATTTAACACATTGTAGCAAAGTTGTCTTGTTATATCAGTTCCTTCTTTTAATAGAGATTAGGTTTTCTAAATTCTCCAAGTTCTACTTCTTCTTTTTTTTTTTTTTTAGTTTACTTTTACTTTATTATTTATTTACTTATTTTTTATTTTTTGGGCCTTTTTGCCATTTTCTAGGGCCGCTCCTGTGTCATATGGAGGTTCCCAGTCTAGAGGTCTAATCTAATCAGAGCTGTAGCCGCTGGCCTACACCAGAGCCACAGCAACTCGGGATCCGAGCCGCATCTGCGACCTACACCACAGCTCACAGCAACGCTGGATCCTTAACCCATTGAGCAAGGCCAGGGACTGAACCCGCAACCTCATGGTTCCTAGTTGTATTCGTTAACCACTGAGCCACGACGGGAACTCCCAAGTTCTACTTCTGATTGTGTCCCTCAACTGAGTAGGAGTGTCTCCTTTGGGTGAGGAGCTCACAGCAGATACATTTCTCAGGAAAAAGTTAGTTGAGAAAACTAGAAATTCTCTCTTTTTTTTTTTTTTTGTCTTTTGGCCATTTCTTGGGCCACTCCCACGGCATATGGAGGTTCCCAGGCTAGGGAGCTGTAGCCACCAGCCTACACCACAGCCACAGCTACTCGGGATCTGAGCCACATCTGCAACCTACACCACAGCTCACCGCAACACCAGATCCTTAACCCACTGAGCAAGGCCAGGGATCAGACCCGCAGCCACATGGTTCCTAGTCAGATTCGTTAACCACTGAGCCACGACAGGAGCTCCGAGAAAACTGGAAATTCTTCATTTAAGACAGCGTTCTTACTGTTTTAAAGTTCAAAGCAAAGTCAAAAGAGTTCATTTTACTTTCTATTATTGTGATAGAAGTCCTTTGATTATAGATGAGCACAGTGAGGTTTAGATGTTGCCGAAAGTTGTCCAGCTATCAGGTGGGAGAAGTTAAGATTTGAACCAGGTACTGTCTAACTTGCAAAGTCCCATTCTTCACTGCCCTCCTCTAACTCTTCACAATCAAGGGATGCTGGCTCACTGTCCTTTGAAGAATGCAGGCCATTAGTGGTACAACAATCTTCCAGTCTTCTGTTAAGCAAGAGGCTATGTTAAGATAAAAATTCAGTCAGTCTCTTGAAGCTGAAAATTTCGATATTTAGATACTGCTATGTTACTGTGACAAAGGCACTTATTCAACATTATGAAATATATCTTTTTAGAATGTTTTAAAATAATACATAAGTATGAATTTTATTCTTTTGTATATGTATTTCATATGCTTTTTTTTTTTTTTTTTTTTTGCTTTTTGGGTCCACACTCCCAGCATATGGACGTTCGCAGGCTAGGGGTTGAATTGGAGCTATGGCTGCCAGCTTATACCACAGCTGCAGCAACAAAGGATCTGAGCTGTATCTGCAACCTACACTACAGCTCATGGCAGTGGACCCCGACCTACTAAGCGAGGCCAGAGATCAAACCCATATCCTCATGGATACTAGTAAGGTTCATTTCCTCTGTGCCACAAGGGGAACCCCCATATGCACTTATTGTGTCCCTCTTATATAGGAAGTTTTGAAGATACAGAAGTGAATTGGCTGTGGTTCTTGTCCCAATTGGCAGACTGATAGAAGGAAGCAGGACTAAAAACATTACAATATAACTGCAGTGAAGTATTGTAGATATGCGTGAAATCTAGCAGTGATGGAAGAATGGGGTAATCAATTTTAAAACAGGGAGGGAAGGGTGAGGACAGATGTGACAGAGAATGTGACGCTTAACTGAATATTCAAAAACTCGATCTTCTATATTGGGACTAGGAAAGCCATTACAGGGAGAGGAGGCATTGAGGGCAGAGGCATTTTGACTGCAGCAATATTCACAATAACCAGGATGTGGAATCAATCCAGGTATTCACTGGTGAATGAATGAAGAAAATATGGGGGACACACACACAATGAAATATTAGTCAATATTAAAAATGAAGGGATTTCCCTTTGTGGCACAGCGGTAACAAACCCGACTAGAATCCATGAGGATTCAGATTTGATCCCTGACCTCGCTCAGTGGGTTAAGGATCCAGTGTTGCCATGAGCTATGGTGTAGTTCCCAGATGTGGCTCAGATCTGGCGTGGCTGTGGCATAGGCCCGCAGCTGCAGCTCCATTTGACCCCTAGCCTGGGAGCTTCCATGGATGTGGCCCTAAAAAGACAAAAGAAAAAGAAAAAAGAAAGAAAGAGAAAATGCTCATTTGTGACAACATGGACGAACCTCGAGGACATTATGCTAAGTGACTTAAGCCAGTCACAGAGGAACAAATATGCATGATTCCATATATATGAAGTATCCAAAATAGTAAAATTCATGTAAGAATTTAGGAGAATATAAAAATGGTTGCCAGGAGGTGGGGTTGGGGACAATGAGGAGTTTTTCAAGGGATATAGAGTTTTCAGTTATTCTAGGTGAGTAAGTTCTAGAAATCTGTTGCACAACACAGTGTCTGTTGTCTATAGTTAACAAGGCAGTATTGTGCATTTCAAAACTGGTTACAACAGGAGTTCCCATCATGGCACAGTGGTTAATGAATCCGACTAGGAACCATGAGGTTGCGGGTTTGATCCCTGACCTTGCTCAGTGGGTTAAGGATCCAGCGTTGCCGTGGTCTGTGGTGTAGGTTCCAGACACGGCTCGGATCCTGTGTTACTGTGGCTCTGGCATAGGCCGGTGGCTACAGCTCCGATTAGACCCCTGGCCTGGGAACCTCCATATGCCGCGGGAGCGGCCCTAGAAAGGGCAAAAAAAAAAAAAAGACAAATAAAATTGGTTACAAGAGCAGATCTCGTGTTAAGTATTCTTAACACACACATGTACACACAAATCACAAAAGCAAAGGGGCCCAAGGAAACTCTGGGAAGAATTGGATATACCTATTACCTTCATCGTGGTAATGGTATCATGAGTGTTTGCCTGTGTCCAAACTCATCAGATTGTATAGATTAAATATGTACAGTTCTCTGTATTCCAACTATACCTCAATAAAGTTGTTAAAAGAGCAGAAACACTTAGAAAACATCGTGGGCCACTTGGTGAACTGCAAACAATTCCGTTTGTGAGGCAGAGGAGCACAAAGGGAGGATAGTGAGAAATGACTTTGGATAAAGAAGTTGGGGATTGATAAGGAAAGGCTGTCCCTGCCATGCTTCAGGGTCTGTGCTTAATGCCGGAGCCCACATCAGCCACTGAAACACAGATTTGAATACAGATCATTCTATTTTGAATAAGGAGAATTCAAAGCAAAGACTGAAGGCTGAGAGACCATTTAGGAGGTTATTATAATAATCTGATTAAAGCGGGAGTTCCCTTCATGGCTCAGCGGTTAATGCATGGGACTAGGATCCATGAGGACATGGATTCGATCCCTGGCCTCCTTCAGTGGATTCAGGATCTGGCGTTACTGTGAGCTGTGGTGTAGGTCGCAGATGCGGCTCAGATCTGGTGTTGCTGTGACTGTGGTGTAGGCTGGCAGCTGCAGCTCCAATTCGACCCCTAGCCTGTGGCCCTAAAAACCAATAAATAAATAAATAAATAAAATCTGGTTAAAGGGTGATGATGGCTTAGGTGGGTGACTCCCAGTGCTGGCTATATAGTAAAACAAGCTGGGGAGTTTTTCCACTGATTCCTGGACTCCACTCTAGATGAATTAAATCAGAATCTCCAGGACTACAACCTGGTATGGGTATTTTAAAAAAATTCCTAAGTGCTGTAACATGCAGCCAGTTTGGGGAACTCGTGGCCTAGATTAAGCCAGGAATAGCAGAAGTGGAGAATGGGAGGTGAACTAGGGTTTTTAAGGTGTGAATTGTAGAGCAGTGCTTCTAAAACTTTACTATATATAAAAATAAACAGAGGATCTTGCAAAAACCACAGTTCTGATCCAGTAGGTCTAGGGTGGGGGCTGAGATTCTGCATTTTTTTTAGGGGAAGTTCTTTTTAGGGCCTCATCTGCGGCATGTGGAAGTTATGACCCAAGCTAGGGGTCTAGTCAGAGCTACAGCTGCCAGCCTACAGCCACACCAGATCTGAGCCGTATCTACGACCTACACCAGAGCTCACGGCAATACCGGATCCTTAACCCACTGAGCGAGGACAAGGATAGAACCTGAATCCTCATGGATACTAGTTGGGTTCGTTACCACTGAGCCACAATGGGAACTCCTGAAATTCTGCATTTTTAATAAGCTCTCAGAAGATGTAAAACTTTTTGGTCTTTAGACAGTATTCTGTGGAATAAAATATTTGATGGATTTTTTTAGGGTGTAGACAGAGGGAAAAAAAAGTCAAGAATAGGGTTTTTTTTTTTTTGTTTGTTTGTTTGTTTTGTTTTTAATCTTTTGTCTTTTTGAGGGCTGCACTCATGGCATATGGAGGTTCCCAGGCTAGGGGTCTAATCGGAGCTATTGCCACTGGCCTATACCACAGCCACAGCAACGCCAGATCTGAGCCATGTCTGCGACCTACACCACAGCTCATGGCAATGCCAGATCCTTAACCCACTGAGCGAGGCCAGGGATCAAACCCGAAACCTTATAGTTCCTAGTCGGATTGTTTTCGCTACACCACGATGGGAACTCCCAAGAATAGATTCTTAATTTTTTTTTTCTTTTTCTTTTTTTGGTCTTTTTTAGGACCTCACCTGAGGCATATGGAAGTTCCCAGGCTAGGGGTCAAATCTGAGCTGCAGCTGCCAGCCTACACCACAGCCACAGCAATGCTGGTTGGAGTGTGACCACAGCTCACAGCAATGTCAGATCCTTTAACACACTAAGCGAGGCCAGGGATCAACCTGAATCCTTGTGGATACTAGTCAGATTTTTAACCCACTGAGCCACAATGAGAACTCTGAGTTATTAATTCTGACTAGAATGACTCAAGGAATCTGGTCATAAAAGCTGGGATGAATTCTTTTTTGAGCATATTGAGTATAACATGCCTGGGGAAACTCCGAGAGAACATGTAGGTTCTTGGAGCTCCCATCGTGGCTCAATGGTTAATGAGCCCGACTGGGATCCATGAGGATGTAGGTTCGATCCCTGGCCTTGCTCAATGGGTTAAGGATCTGGCGTTGCCGTGAACTGTGGTGTAGTTGCTGTTGAGGCTTGGATCTGGCATTGCTGTGACTGTGGCTGTGGCCAGCAGCTATAGCTCCGACTCGACCCCACCTTCGAAACTCCACATGCCTGGGCGTGGCCCTAAAATGACAAAGACAAAAAAAAAAAAAAACAAAACACCAAACCATGTAGGTTCTAGAGCTTGGACAAGATGTCTGGGCACGAGACAAAGATGTTTATGTCATCAGCCTCTTGAGAGTAGCTGAACCCACAGGAGTTGATAAACGTCCCTGGGTGGTTCGTAGGATGTGGCCACAGCCAGACTGCCAAGAGCAATAAGGATGGGACAGTAAGGGACAGGGTGACCACTACAGGAAAAAACAGCAAGGTTTCCAAGCCATAGGAGGATAGCCAATAAAACTATGCCACCAAAGCCAAAGATAGAGAGGAATTTGCTAGTACGGTAAAGTGTCAAAACCTGCTGAGGAGTCCCCATCATGGCTCAGTGGTTAATGAATCTGACTAGGAACCATGAGGCTGCGGTTCAATCCCTGGCTTTGCTCAGTGGGTTAAGGATCCCACATTGCTGTGAGCTGTGTGGCGTAAGTCACAGACACGGCTCAGATCCCGCATTGCTGTGGCTCTGGTGTAGGCCGGTGGCAACAGCTCTGATTAGATCCCTAGCCTCGGAACCTCCACATGCTGCAGGTGTGGCCCTAGAAAAGACAAAACAAATGAACAAACAAACAAACAAAACTGCTTGAGTCCCTTCAAGATGACTTGAAAGGGGCCCATGGGATTTTACCGCTAAAGAGCTCACCGTTGATTTGGGTGAAGGTGGCTTCAGAGCTCCAGTGAGTGGACGAGTGAATTGGGGGCAAAGAATTAGCACAATATTTTTTAGAGATGCTGGCTGGGCTGTGGAGGGAAGAGGAGGAGGCAAATTCGTAGAGGTAGTTGCAGGGTCCAGAGAAGGGGTTTTCAAAAATTAACTTGTTTGCATGTTAATTTTGACCATATATCTTTTTAAGAGTTGGTTTATTATCTCTCTTTAATACATGGAAAAAATACGTTTTTAACTGATTTTGGTCCAATGCACTATTTTAATTTACACTTTGCTGTTAAGTCACTAAATACCTCTTTAATGTCTTCCTGTTTCTAATTTTGTTTTTTAGTTCCCAGTATAAACTGCTGGCAAAGGGCCTTTAACGTATAACACAGATAGCCTCCCCCTTTCTCTGGTTCCCAGCGTCGCCAGCTATTCTCAATTCCTCCAGGACCAAGCCACTTTACAACATCTGTTTCCACGGTAGTGATTTCCTTACTCAAGTCTTCTCGGACACGTGAGGGTGGGTTTTTATCCTTGAATGTACATTAGAATTACTCGTAGGAATACAGATACTTGGGCCTCACCCCAGGCCATTGAAATCAGAGTCTTCGAGGAGCTTCCTGATAGGCTAGGAGTTGAGGATCTAATTTCATCGCTGCTGTGGCTCAGGTCACTACTCTTTTGTGGGTCCGATCCCTGGCCTGGGAACTTCTGCATGCCATGGGTGTGACCAATAAATGAATAAATAAGCCAGAGTCTCTGATTTAGGACCCAGTTTCCAGCATGTGATTCTTAGGTGCAGCTGGGTTGAGAAGTATTTCTTTATAGACATTGGCACATTTATTTCTTCTGCACAGTTTGAAGAAAACCAAATACCTGTGTTAACAAGTTAACAGGTTTATTCATGCATATGTAGATGAACATACTGATCTCATTTTTATAGCATCACAAAAACTTATTGAAAGAAGAAAATGATCATAGGCAGCAAGTTTAGGAATAAGTGAATTAGGAAAGGAGATGGAAAAGGAGGAAAGACCTAGAAACTTCGTCTGAAGATCTGAGAGACTGAACAAAAGCCTGGAAAGATGCTAGAATCAAACCAAAGTAGCTGGAAGAGTGACAATGATATCGTGCCTAGGACAGGACCCCAGGGATAGATGATTTCCTGGGATTCTTATTCCAAATGAAGGGAAAGAGTACTGGCAGCTTTGAGTGTCAGGTGGCTTTTAGGAAAACAGTCTCTACTTGAAATGTGAAGTTACAACCAAATGACAGACAGAGGTAAACTTACAGAGGTAACCTTATTTTATCAAGAACTCAAAAAATAGCTTATTCAGGCTGAAGCTAAAGCATGTTATGAATGAGAAAGTAAGGTTTCCCAAACTCTTTTAACCTGTGGCTCTTCCTGGTGATTTGCCAGCAATAGTTCCTCTCTTCAGAGTATAATGATTCCAGTTAATCAACCTTTGGATATAGGTTACGTAAAAGTATATTTAAATTCCTATTTCTGCCTGCGCTTGTGACCATTCATTAATTTGAAGAGGTGTTTCTGCTATGAGAGTAGATGGCCCATCAGTCAGTAGCTAAATGGTTACTGTGATTTGGACCTTGGCTTCAAAATTTTATTTAGTAAATCCAAACGACCATTTAAAAGCACCAAAGTTAAATGGTCTTTCATGACTGAACAATTGCCTATTTCTCAGGAACATAAAAACCAAAAAAGCATAATCAGCCAGACAATAAAGTAGTTCAGGGCAGAACTAGTTGAGTGTAGTATTGTTCATATTGCAATCAATTTTGGTAGTTTTCTGTCTTTTTAAATTATTGAAAATAAGAATCAGAAAATATTTATATCCATTTTAATTTCCTTTAATAGCGAAGTTACAATATTTGAAGAATAGATATTATTAGCTCCTACAATTATTCCACATTTATCACAGCAATTATGAACTTGCTGTTATGTTTACTATCTCATTAATTTGATTATAAATGCCAAAAAAGGTTTTTATGAAATATTTTCGTTGATAAAGACACAATTAGTATGTGGTACTTAAACTGAAACTTCATAATTTGTTACAACATTAATATGTAATCAGTATAGAACAAAAAGGTAATACTCGTAACAGGAACGTTTTATTAAATCTAAAGTATTAGAACTTATTAGATGGGTAATTGTAATTTATAGTGACTAAAATAATGTAGCTTAGAAAGCAATGCTTATTAATTTGGAGGAAAGAATTTACTTCTTAGGCATTTTTTTTTGACCCTAGAAAAATGTTTTCTAGTTTGTGAAGGACGCTATTTAATGACCTACATTTCTCCTTATCTGACACACTCATCAACATTCGTGACTCGGTTTCCTAAAACTATGCTGTCCAACATAAGCACTACATGTCTGGTCAGTCTGAATGGAGAAGGGCCAGTTCAGATTTTGACTTTTTTTTTTTTTTTTTTTTTTTTGGTCTTCTTGCCTTTTCTAGGGCCGATTCCCGGGCATATGGAGGTTCCCAGGCTAGGGATCCAATCAGAGCTGTAGCCGCCAACCTATGCCACAGTCACAGCAACGCGGGATCTGAGCCCAGTCTGCGACCTATACCACAGCTCATGGCAATGCCGGATCCTTAACCCACTGAGCGAGGCCAGGGATCGAATCCACAACCTCATGGTTCCTAGTCGGATTCGTTAACCACTGCGCCACGACAGGAACTCCAGATTTTTGACTATTTTGTATGACAAAAGAAGTATAAAATATCTTATTGATATTCTTACATTGGTTACATATTGAAATAATGACATGTGAATATGTTGTCATAAATGAAGAGGTGGGCAGTGGTCGAAACAATAGAACCCTGAGGCTCGTAGTAAGGATTTTGGATTTTTCCCTGTCTGCCCAAGAAGACATCAACAAGCTTGGAGATTATAGTAATACAACTAATTTTTGAAGAGATCATCTGGCTTCTGTAAAAAAAAAAAGGGAATCAGGGTAGAGGAGTGAGACTGATGTAGAAACACTAGGATTCTTGCATTAATCCGAGCAGTTTAGGCTAGAGTATTGAGGGTAGAAAGGGATAGACTTATGGTTTTATTTTGAAGGTAGAATAAAATAAACTGACGACAGAAGCAATATTCTGGAATGTACCTCTAAAAAGATATATGGAGGAAAAAATCCAGTTTGTGTGACATGAAATGACCAGATTTGATGTTTATTGACCTAACTTAAAATTCAGCGTCTCTGGGTATACAGCTCTGTAAAATATCAGAAACCCAGTTAGCTGGGTTTTAGGATAACATGAACTCTTTCAGAAGAATTTGGGAGTTCCCATCGTGGCTCAGTAGTAATAAACCTGTCTAGCATCCATGAGGATACGGTTTGATCCCTGCCCTCACTCAGTGGGCTAAGGATCTGGTGTTGCCGAGAGTGGTGGTGTAGGTCAAAGACTAGGCTCAGATCCCATGATCTGATTTAGCGTTAGCTCTGATTTGCCCCCTAGCCTGGGAACTTCCATATGCCCCAAGTGCGGCCCTAACCGCCTCCCCCCCAAAAAGGAAGAAGAATCTGTACTCTATGTACTCTATGTGTCTTTTGAAAGCATTAAAACAAAAACTCACTGACCCTACTTATTTGCCATCACAGAGAGAACATATTTTACAGGAGTGAAGGTGATTTTGTGTGCTGTGCTATTAATCTTTATGAACCTAATGAGCACCTAAATTCAACAAGAGGGTAAAACTAATTATCCAAAGATGTGGGGGGAAAGAATATGTGCCTTCCATGACTTTTATGTATTCTGCCTACTTGGGCCTTTCAATTGGGCCTGTATCCCACTCAGTGAGATGCTAAAAAAAATGAACACTACTCAGACATTTTTACTTTGAAAGCCTCACTCACTATTTAACATTCCATCTTCATAGACTGTCTACATTGTTAAATTGCCTGAAACTGCAGAGTAGTCAAGCAGTACACAAATTAAGCCACAAAGTAATCGGATTTCAATCACTAAATATTCACAGCTCAATTAAGTTATTTACTGAGATGTTTGTCTTAGCTGTTGAAATCTTTGCATATTTATAGGCACTTCACACTAACCTTTTAAAAATATCCTGATGTGAAAATAAAAAGCCACATTTGTTTTATAAGGTAGGTTAAAGTTACGACTCCAGGTATTTAAAAATGAATAAAAAGTCAATTACTTTCAAGTTTTCCAAGTGTATGATTTGGTGTCTATAATAGAAAGCTGACTACAAATTGCCTGATTATGCTTTTGTTTCTGAAAAAGAATATTTAAAAAAAAAACATGATCCAAGTTACAATTTAATCTTCTGTTCTTCCCTCCATTTTGCGATGTTATAGATGGATCCTATTTCTCAGAATCAGCACTTCTATCTTCTGCTTCATGTTTAACGATAAAATTGTGAGAATGGCACTGGATAACTTGGTCCAATTCAACTTTTGAAGTTTCGCTTCCTTCACAGCAATGAGGGGATAATAATAGCTACCCAAGACAAGATGGTTCTAGTGTTCACCTCATAATAGTAAAAGAAGTCTCTTGACTGCCTGGTTAAAAAATCTGTGCTAATATATTTATAATATGTGATAACAGGGGCTAATATTTGTAGCAGACTTAGACATGACTTACAGTGCTTTATAAATACCTCCTTTAATCTTTAAGAAAACCCAATTTTAGTACCTGTTTTACAAATAAGAAACATGTAGACCGGAAGATGTTAATTGCCCAGCCTGATGGGACATGACAAGAGGCAGAGCAGCATATTCTAAGTTGATCTGTCCTAAATCAGAGCCTAAGCTCTCAAATATTACATTTTATTGATTCTCTTACACCAAATAATTCAACCCATTGTATTAGTCCCCTATGGCCACTGTAACAAACTACCACAAATTTAGTGGATTAAAACAACAGAAATTTATCGTTTCATAGTCCGAAGGTTGGAAGTCTGCAATGAGTCCTACAGAATTAAAATCAAAGACTGAGTTCCTTCTGGAGGCTGGAGGAGAGAACCATTTCTTGGCTTTCCTGGCTTCTAGATGCCACCTGCATTCCTCTACATCTGTGTTCCTTCTGCTCTGACTAGACCCTTTTGCCTCCCTTTTATATTTTATTTTTATTTTTATTTTTGCCTTTTCTAGGGCTGCTCCAGTGGCATATGGAGGTTCCCAGGCCAGGGGTCTAATCGGAGCTGTAGCCGCCAGCCTACATCAGAGCCACAGCAACGTGGGATCCGAGCTGCGTCTGCGACCTACACCATAGCTCACAGCAACGCTGGATCCTTAACCCACTGAGCAAGGCCAGGGATCAAACCTGCAACCTCATGGTTCCTAGTCAGATCCGTTAACCTCTGCACCACAACAGAAACTCCTCTGCCTCCCTTTTATAAAGACCCTTGTGATTATTTTGGACCCACCCAATCTAGGAAAATCTCCCCATCCCAAGACCCTTAATGTGATCACACCTGCAAAGACCTTTTTATTATATAAAGTAATACAATATTCACAGATTCTGGGGATTAGGATATGGCCTCTTTGGTGGGGGCCATTATTTTACCTGCCACATTCATATTGAAATAAAAAACATATCTTATTTTATTTTTATTTTGTATTTTTTAGGTCTGCACCCATGGCATATGGAAGTTCTCAGGCTGGGGGTCGAATCAGAGCTGCAGCTGCTGGCCTACACCACAGCCACAGCAACACAGGACCCGAGTGGTATCTGCAATTTATACCACGGCTCATGCAATGCTGGATCCTTAACCCACTGAGCAGGGCCAGCGACCAAACCCGTGTCTTCATGGACACTAGTCAGGTTTGTTACTGCTGAGCCACAATGGGAACTCCAGAAATACATTTTAGAATATGTCTTGATAAATGGCTATAAACTATATGGTATAACTGTAATGTATATGATTAATAGAGTGGTACAATTCAATAAATTTGATCATCTAAACCCATTGTGAATCTGTAGATTGCAAACTCTGGCCAGTGAGAATGTAAAAAGTTACTGTGCAAGGCTCCTACTAGGAGATAAATTCTCTCATCCAAAATCACCATCTGCACAGGGTAACTCGTTATCAGTTAATATTCCTTAGACTCAGAATTTGTTTTATAATATGTAATAATTATATAACTCCATTAAAAATTTTCTACACAAAATACTCCAGACAGGTGTTCCTGTTGTGGCTCAGCAGCAATGAGCCTGACTTGTATCCATGAGGACTTTAGTTTGATCCCTGGCCTCCCTCAGTGGGTTAAGGATCTGGCATTGCAGTGAGCTATGGTGTAGGTCACAGATGTGGCTTGGATCCGGTGTTGCTGTGACGGTGGTGTAGGCCAGCAGCTGCAGCTCTGATTTGACCGCTAGACTGGGAACCTCCACATGCCGCAGGTGCGACCCTAAAAAACAAAAACCCCCCAAAATACTCCAGATGTGAAGACCATTTACTTCAATATTAAATTACAGTGATTCAGAAAAAAATTATTTGAGGGAAAGAGAATTAAAACAACATTAAAAAAAAAACTTTGCTTGTTATTAGAAAATATTTGATATTGTGGAGAAATTTAGGGTGTTAGAAGATATTACAAGACTGAAAATCATTAACTTAAGGATTTTTGTTGTTTTACCTAAAAAGAAGTCTAATATATCCAATATTAGTGTAAAAAGTGATACATATTAACTTTTCTATGAATGGCTCATAGAGAAAAGCTGCCTCTATTGTCATGTCTTTCAATTCTGAACATCGTAGTAGAAATTCTTCTTCATTTCATCCCTCAGAATAACACAAAGGAAAAAATTTTTTTGCTGTTGTCGTTACCTTCTGAGAGAACGATTCCTGTTTTATTTTTTCTCCTTCCCTTCTTCCCTCCCTCTTGACTTTCTCTTTCCCATTCTTCTTTCACTCCTTCCTTCCTTTCTTCCTTTCTTCCTTCCTTCCTTCCTTCCTTTCTTTCCTTCCTTCTTTCTTTCTTTCCCTTCCTCCCTCCCTTCCTTCCTTACTTCCTGTGACATATGTAAGAGAAGATTACACTGTAAAAGGACACAATTAAAATCTATTTCTGTCTTCTGGCCCAAGTTTTATATGACATTAAATTTTTCCTCAAAATTAAATACAGAAGTTTTTTTTTCTCCCGATCTCCCGTGGCAGGAGCATGATTCTTGCCAGTTTCAATTTGGGGACCAGGAACTTCCCAGGTGCCCGCTGCCTCCCTACCCCTGTGCAATTTAAAACAAAGAGTCAGGAGTTCTCATCGTGGCACAGCAGAAATGAATTCAACTAGGAATCATGAGGTTTCGGGTTTGATCCCTGGCCTCGCTCAGTGGGTTAAGGATCCAGCGTTGCCGTGAGCTGTGGTGTAGGTTGCAGACGAGGCTCAGATCTGGCATTGCTGTGGCGGTGGCATAGGCTGGCAGCAACAGCTCTTATTAAACCCCTAGCCTGGGAACCTCCATATGCCATGAGTACGGCCCTAAAAAGACAAAAGATGAAAATAAAATAAAATAGAAAGAGGCAGATATTTAGCACAATGAACTAAAGAAATATTTCTAGGTGCATGGTTTTGAAGTCTCCTTCAGCTTCAGAGAAAGTAAGGCTGCTGGAAAGAAAGGATGGGGCCTCTGTCTCAGATACTAAGGAGAAGAGGAGAGATCCTGGGGGGTGGGAAGGAGAGACATAAACTGGTTTAAGAGCCTCAAGACCAGAGTGGAAGGCGTTGGAGAAAGCAAGCCTCGGATCCCACAGGGTTGAAAACCAGGCTGCTCACCAGCTGAGAGGCAAGTGAGTGGGCGGCAAAGATTCCCTGTCTGTGGAGGACTCTGTACATTGCAACTCAAGGCTCGAACCTGGCTTTAAGAGCTTTTCTGAACACCTTTCTGGACCTTCTTCTCCTGAGGAGCAAAACTGATGGCGCTTGATTTTTTCTTTGTAGGGAATGAATGTGTTGCCCTGACTTTCTCATGTTAAGTGCAATAGGAAAAGGAAGTTACACAGGCATTAAACTTATTAGAAACTATATTTCAAAAGAAATATGCTTTCTTGATGAAGAGTTTGAACATGCTTTGATCTGTTGATGAAAACAAAAATGCTACTGTCCTATTTTCTTCCCTGAGGCTGACAGTTCTGATTACTTCCTATAACACAGGTCATGTGGGAGCTGAAAAACGGATGCTAGCTTTTCTTGCATCCAAAACTGCTTTTGAAATTGCTGAATCATCTTACTATGCGATTAGCCTTATTTTCTTCCAGATAAGATATTAAAAATCTCGTTCTCTCTTCAGGAGAAATGAAAGTTCTTAATGGGAGCTTAGAGCATTTTAGAATTCAGAGCAATGTGGATTTTTTTTTTTAATTTTTCAGCGAAATGGTAACAATCTGTTATAATTATTTCCATCCCTCAAATTTTATGGTTCACCATAACGAGGCACATTCTTTCATTAGAACAGTGACTTTTTAGCATTTACTTGTGCACGTGTTTGCCTCATCATTAAACTAACAACTCACTGAGACTAAGGACTGAGATTTTAGTTCTGTTACATAAGAGAATTTTTAAAAAATCTATCCCTTGATTAATAAATTCAAAATCAGCTATCTTTTGGGATCTGGAAATCTCAGATGGGCAAGTTAACAAATAGACTCTCTTATGGGTTGAATTGTGTCTCTCCTCTTCTCCCCTCCCCAGTCCCCCACCAAAAAAACCTCATGAAGTCCTAGGTCCTTAGAATGTGACTTTTTTTAGAAATAAGGTCATCACAGACGTAATTGGTTAAGTTAAGATGATGTTATATTGGGAGTCCTCTGATGGCCTAGTAGGTTAAGGCTCTTGCATTTTCACTGCTGTGTCCCTGGTTGCTTCTGTGGAGCAGGTTCAATCCCTGGCCTGGGAGCTTCCATATGCTGTGGATGTGGCAAAAAAAGAAAAGAAAGAGAAAAAAGAATAGAGAACATGAAATAAATGTTGCAACTCTCATTCAAAAAAAATGAGATTATATTGGAGGAGAGTAAACTCCTATTCCAATATAACTCATGTCTTTATAGGAAGACAGCTATGTGAAGAGAAAGACAGCAGGGAGGAGACCATGGGATGACAGAGGACCAGAGTGATTCATTTACAATGTAAAGAATGCCGAAGATTGCCCGCCTGTTGCAAGAAGCAAGCGAGAGGCCTGGAAGGACCCCCTACAGGTTTTAGAGGGAGAGTCAACATCTTGGATTTCTGGCTCGCAGAACCATGAGACAATACATTTCTGTTGTTTTATGCCATCACGTTGTCATACTTTATTATGACAGCCCTAGGAAACTAATACCCTCCTCATGAAATGTTTCTTAATTATAACACCAAAAGGCTTAAAGAATGTTCCTTAATATTAAAATAAATGAGTATATTTTAGAGATGAGATGTTGTGAGCTTATCTAAGCCGCTTTGGTGGTTTCCATTTACTATATTTCCTTCTGGTGATGTCAGTAGCTTTTAATTATTGAGGGTAGGTGGTGGCTGTAGGCTTCCCACACAACCTCACTAGTTGGTTGTATGTTAAAGCAAGTTGCGAACCAAATTCTGCATACTTCAAAGCAGATACAAGAGAGCAGGCAGCAGGCACAACTCAGTCCTTCCTTTTTTTTTCCCCCAAGGCTGCCCCTGAGGCATATGGAAGTTCCCAGGCTAGGCACTGAATCGCAGCTGCAGCTGGTGGCCTATGCCACAGTCACAGCAACACAGGATCCAAGCTGCATATATGACCTACACTGCAGCTTGAGGCAATGCCTGATCCTTAACCGGGGATGGACATGATATAGGCTTCTTAATCCAATGAGCCACAAGGAGAACTCCCCAGCTCTTATCTTTTTAGGCTCTCCAGTGAGCATCTTCTATAAAAGGTGCTGTTGAGGCAGATGCCACAATAATCTAAAGCAACTCCCTCCAGCTTTTTCTATATCACGACTCTGTCAGCATCCAATACAATTGCGGAGAAAGGGTGAAGTCAATTGACCCATGGGCTTCGACTCCCTTGGGCTTCACTCAGGAGCCTCGAGGCTCAAACCCTTCTGCACATTTCTGAGGAGGAGGCTGAACAGAGCTGTAAGTTTTACCTATTGCAAGCTACGGGGCTTGCTAGGTTCTTAGGCCATTTTCATGCCAGAGCTGAGGGACTCTTTCTAGTCAATCCACATGTCGTAGACAAAACACATTCCACCAATTAAATATCACTTCTTAATCCTTTGTGCCAACTCACACTCCTCTAATGCTTCTGAGAAATAAAGATAATTAAAGCTTGTGTTGAAGTTGCCTCTAGAATGAGAACTTCTGATGACGGTGTTTAAAATGCTAACCCATCACTTTGGAGGGTGTAACCGGCTTAAAGTACTGAACGTTTTATCTAATTGCCCATAGGGTGAACTATTATGCCAGCTATCACACCTTTTATGCTGTAGTATTTTAAACTAAATTTTATAGTATACCAGAGTTAATGGATTCATTTATTCAATAAATATTTATTGAACATTCTCTAGATGCCAGACATCATGCTAGAATCTGGAAATACCAAGACACATAAAATAAGTTTTTCACCCTCAGGTTATTCAAAGTCTAGGGCTAATGAATAGGGATATTAAATAGGCAATTACTTGTGTTTCTGTGTGTGCTTGGGGAGCTGGATGGATAATGAAAACCTGGATATGGTGCATGTAATAATTTGAATACATGTCTTTATAGTATCTGTAAGCAAATATATTCCCTGCCTCGTACACTGGCAAACTTCCTCAAAGCTTCAAAATCCCTTTACAATAAATCACCTGACTTCATGTTTTTGATGTTTGACTGCTGACAGTTTTAAGTTTCATCCCTTCTTTTTCCTCTCTACTTCTGTGCAAGCTAAGAAAGCCTGGCTTCTTCCTCTTTGGGCACGGGTAGAAATTTCAGACCACACAGGCTCCTGGCTGCATGTGGATTGCTTTTAACCGTAACAAAACCCATTACTTTCCTTCTCCTCTCAAGCCATTTCAGACTAGCTGGGGAGATGTGCCTGTTCTCCTTGCAAGCCTCATTATGTCACTAATAAACCTTTTCTGTACCCTCTTGGTGTGAGAGTGTGTGTGTGTGTGTGTGTGTGTGTGGCATCATTGATGTTCACTGAAAGAGAAAATATTTTCTAAGGAGTGGTCATGGTGTCCCTGTTGTAAAGGAGATAAAGCAGATACATCACAATCAGACTTTACATGAAGGAAGGTTTACCTGTTTCAGTAGAGGTATTGATAGTAGCTGCTGGCAGGGAGGTGGGTTGGAAGAACGGGTCTTGCTTTAGCATAGAGGTTTGTCTCCTCTTTTTAAAAAGTTTCAAATAACTTTGGTAATCACAATGGAAATTTGATTTTCAGTCACTTTTTTTGTGTGTGTGGACATACACTTTTGATTTTTCACATTAGAATTCAAAGCAAATGATGAGAAAGTTAACAGAAGGACAAGTATGTGGTAGTACTCCAAAGAGAAAAATATTAGCCAATTTTTGGCATCCTTATTAGTATGGCCAAGACGGATGTTTTAAGAGTAAAAATTAAATTCAGATTTTGCATAAGTGGGAGTTGCAATTATTTTCTTACACAAAAGGGTTCCTCCTTTGAAGAAAGAACTTCTAATTTATTCAGTTTAATTTGAATGTAAATGTGTTCCTGGCACTAGGACCCTGCTGAATCTAACACCTGCTGTCTCAAAAGACAAAACGTTTGAAGCTGTTGCAGTTTGAAACAGCCCATTTTCATAGCTCCTGCTTCTGAAATGGCCATTTTTGAAGCTCTCATGTTTGAAACTCTAGTTTTTTTTTTGAAAAATTTTAAAAAAGATTTTAAAAGAAAGGCTACTACCATCACCAACAGAATGGGGAAAAAAGTAGTTCACTGGAAGATTTTAGTTTTAAAAGGAGGAAATTTTTTTGTTCTTCTGCTAAATATTAATGAGGCATACATAGCCTCTGAGGTGATGAGGAAGGTAAATTAGGTTTAACTTTCTCCCTAGCTATAAGGAGGCTATTACATCTGAAAATACACTCTAGTTTCGTATAAGAAAATCGTATCCTTCTTGTTAACATGAAGTTGCCTTTACAGACTGTGAATCAACAACTCTGCCATTGTTGGGTTAAGGGCTGTTAATTCCTTCAGAAGCCTGGCTTAAATCCTAAGAGTCACCCCACTAAAGGTAAGAAATTTTTTCTTAGTCATCTAGGGTGGATGGCTTCAGGCTCCAGTTACAATCTTCCTGATTCTAAATCTCTCTTCTAACTGGAAAGGATGAGTATTAACACCTAGCTACAAAATAATATATGAAAGTTACTTGTTCTCAGGTTATGCGAATTTCTACTTTACCTCCCTAAAAGAGTTTTCCATTAGGTAGTATTTTCTCTTTTGGTGTCAAATTGAAACTGACAGTATTATCAGCCTGAACCTAGCCAAAACCCAGATTGGGACTTGAACCTGCATTTTCACTCAACTGATGTCTGTACTTATTGAGGTTCGGGTTCTTTTTTTTTTTTTTTTTTTTTTTTTTTTGTCTTTTTGCCTTTTCTTGAGCCGCTCCTGCCATATGGAGGTTCCCAGGCTAGGGGGTCTAATCATAGTTGTGGCTGCCGGCCTATGTGGGATCCGGGCTACCTCTGCGACCCACACCACACCCTCTGGCAATGCCAGATCCGTAACCCACTGAGCAAGGCCAGGGATCGAACCTGCAACCTCATGGTTCCTAGTCAGATTTATTAACCACTGCGCCACGACGGGAACTCCTGTCAGCCATTGTTTTAACGCTTTATATATATTCATTCATTTGGTAGTGATACTACACTTAGAAATATATATCATTTTGCAGATGAGGAAACCTCCATATATAAGTCACAGCAGCTTAATTGTTATCTTTGCAGTTAATGTGTATTAAGTCTGTCTTTGTTCTCTATTGCTTCACAACAGAAGCAAAATGTAGCAATTTAAGGTAACAAAATTTTTTATCTCACACAGATTCTGAAGGTCAAGACCATTGCTAAAACTCTGCCCTCAGGTGCCAAATAGAGACACGGAGGCAGAGTTTTGGGTGAAGGAGAAAAAGATAGCTTTATTGCTTTGCCAGGCAAAGGAGCCACAGAAGGCTAATGCCTTAAAGACTGTGCCCCCCTTGAGAGAGATTAAGAGGTGGTTTTATAGCTTCATGAGGGAAAAATAGGGCCACAGACAAGGATCAGGGTAGAGGCAAGCCTGCATTGTTTCTCAAAACTGGTGTTTAGTAGCCAGAGAACTTGTTCAAGTGGTCCTCCTTCCTTTCGGAATGAAGACTGCTTCATCAAATAGTTAACACCTTCCATTTGTTGGGGGTTTTAGCTTTGCAGAAGGGCTCAAAGATATTGTCCTGCATATTCCTTGAGCAGGAACCAGGCCCCTTCCCCAAGTCTGTACTATTGTCTCTTGACTGCTCCCCCTGGTCTCTGCATCCCCTCCCTTCCCCAATTAGCAACTGTTTGAACCTGTCCTTTGGAATTTAGGGAAGGTCATGGAGGATGAAGCTTATTCTCTAAAAACAAGAAATGGAGGACAGAGAAAGGCTTGTGTTCCCAGAAGCCTCACTTGGTTACAAGACCTAGGAGTGGCTTAGCTGTGTGATTCCAGCTCAGTGTCTCTCATGCGGTTGCAGTCAAATTCAGATGGAACCCTAGTCATCTTGGCTGGAGTTGGAGGTATCTGTCTCCAAGATCACTCACTTACATGACCTCAGTTCCTTGCTAAATGGACTTCTTTATCCTGTCCAAGACACGACAGCTGGCTTTTCCTAGAGCAGGTGGTGTGAGACACAAAGAAAGAGAAAGGTAGATAGGGATGGAGAGAGAGAGAGAGAGAGAGAGAGAGAGAGAGAGAGAGAGAGAGAGAGAGAGAGAGAGAGAGATAGAGAGAGAAGGACCAAGACAAAAGCACACTGAGTCCCACAACTTGATCTTGGGAGTGGTGTATCATTTCTTTTGCCATATTCTATTGGTCACACATACCAACACTGGTAACAGTGTGTGTGGAGATGGCAAAAAGGAGCAAATACTCGAAGATGGGGATCTTGAAGGCTCATCTTTGAAATAGTCTATCACACCGTAACTGCTGAAATGTCTGAATATAACTGATAGAAATTTTGCCTCAAAGTTTTATGGTGAAATAATGGACTTTGCATTTCATAGAATGTACTTATTTTAGTATTGTTCTCAACGTTGTTATCTATTGATGTTTTATCCATGATTAAATGTTATAGGACATATTTTATTTATTTATTTATTTATTTTACTTCTTAGGGCAGCACCCATGGCATATGGAGGCTCCCAGGCTAGGGGTCGAATCCGAGCTAGAGCTGCTGGCCCATGCCACAGCCACAGCAATGCCAGATCTGAGCCGAGTCTGCGACCTACACCACAGCTCATGGCAACGTGGGATCCTTAACCCACTGAGCAAGGCCAGGGATGGAACCCATAACCTCATGGTTCCTAGTCAGATACGTTTCTGGTGTGCCACGAAGGGAACTCCTAAAGTGCATATTTTGTAATAAATGAAAGTTAATATATTTTGATATACTTTACTCCTGTATATTTATAATGAATGGAATTATTAATATTTTCAAGGACTTGTAGAAATGGGGAATAAGGCTCTTTGGGAGACACAGACATACATACACACTAATTTTTTCTGTTTGTATTAGTCATTGAATGAGAATAATAAAATATGCTAGAATGAAACAAGACTGCTCTAAATCTAGGGCACCACTTGCACAATGGGGAATATAAGCCCGAGTTTTAATTAGACAGTATTGGAAACTTGAAATTGAGGTCTATTTTTTTTTTCTCTCTTCACTGGTTTGTTTTTGCAGCAATAATAAAAAGGACTATTTTAAATTGCTGACTTCCTATTCTATGCTATTGGAACAAGTGAGAAAATGAAAACAATACAGAGAAGGCAGTAAATGAAGGTAAGGCAATAAATGGATTAACATTAGATTTGTTTCATTTAATTATGTCCATTAACATAAAAGATTTTTTCATATTTTATGAATTTTCTTTTTTTAATTCAAGTGAATAGCAGCCATTTCTCCCTGTGTTGATATTTCCAGTTGGATTTGGATGATCCTAAATGATTTTTTCCCACTGAGCAGGGCCGATCTGGCCTTTTGCATGAGGCCACTTTGTAGATTCCTCTATTTCCAATGTAATGTCTAAGAACCTTGTTATTTTATTTATTTATTTATTTGTTTATTTATTTAATTTATTTAGTCTTTTTAGGGCCTCACCTGCAGCATATAGAAGTTCCCAGGCTAGGGGTCGAATTGGAGCTGTAGCTGCTGGCTTACACCACAGTCACAGCAACGTGGGATCTGAGCCACATCTTCGACCTACACCATAGCTCATGGCAACACCGGTCCTTAACCTGCTGAGTGAGGCCAGGGATTGGGCCAGCATCCTCGTGGATACTAGTCAGTTTCATTACCAATGAGCTATGAAAGGAACTGCAGAAGCTTGTTTGTTTGTTTGTTTTTCTTTCCTTTTTTTTTACCACAAGATAACAACAGCACTTTAACTTTTCTCCTCCACATCCTGTTCTGCAGCTTCATTGGCCCTTTTTGCCTGGATACCAAAGAGCCAGGCATTGGCGCAGGCCATGCAGAGACTGGCAGAGGCCTTGAAGTTCTTCTCGTCAGTGATATGACTCTGGCTTTCTCCCTCTTGTACACGTTCTGAATGGGCATGACTGGTCCCGTCAGCTGGATGGCCAACTTGAGATCTTCAGCAGAACTGTCACCCTTCTTGGGGGCCGAGGGCTTCCTGGGGAAGAGGATGAGCTTGGAGCTGTACTCCTTGAGCCACTGTACGTTGGCCTGCAGGGACTCCATGCACTTGTTCAGCCGCCAGGGATCCGCCGAGATTCCAAAGGTCCTGGCCACCTTCATGTGGATTCCCGCCACACTCAGCTCCTCCAGGCTGCAGCCTCTGCCGGCACGCACCTTCATGTGGTATCAGACCCAACCGTAGGGCATTTCACCACCTGTGGCAGCCGGCTGGACGCTGGGCATGGGGCGATATGGAGGGCCTTGGCCTACTGGGCCTTGCTCTGCGGATCTTGCAGGCGGGTTGGTTGAACCACATGGCCACGCGCCACTGCCAGTCCTTGTGGAGGTGGGGCTTCAGGATCATGCCATTCCTGCTGGGCACCATGGGTGCGGTGGACTGGCCTCTGAGGGCCAACGGCAGGGGAAAGCCAGAACCTTATGAACTCAGTATTTCATCACTTAAAATAGTAACTGCTGGAGTTCCTGTGGTGGCTCAGTAGTTAAGAATCCAACTAGGAACCATGAGGTTGCAGGTTCGATCCCTGGCTTTGCTCAGTGGCTTAAGGATCTGGTGTTGCCATGAGCTATGGTGTGGGTCGCAGACGAGGCTCAGATCCTGCATTGCTGTGGCTCTGGTGTAGGCCGGTGTCTACAGCTCCGATTAGACCCCTAGCCTGGGAACCTCCCTACACCATGGGAGCGGCTAAAGAAAAGGCAAAAAGACCTAAAAAAAAAAAAAAAGAAGAAGTAACTGCTATGGCATGAATTAATTCTTTCCTCAGTACAATCTAAACCACTGCTTCCCTCCTCCTTTGTTCATTGACAATTATCCTCTAGATTTCTTTTGCAATGTAAATGCAGGTAGGAATGAGAGTTGCCATGAGAAGTCAGATGTGGATTCGCTCACCAGCCCCTTCCCCCTATTTCCTTGATGGCTGGAAATAAAAAAAGGAAAGCTTCAGGCATATGCTGATCAGAGAGGAGAGAGAATAGAGAAGCTGGCAGTGGCCAAGTCCTTGCTGTTCTGAGCTGGTGGCCATACAAGCTGTGGCTCAGACTTCTACCGTCATCTATGATCTGTCATTGCTCCTTCATATATTCAGATTCTAACTGGAATCTTAGAGCTGAGGCAACAAAGACCCATTTTTCCATTAGACACTTGGGCACAAGTCTAAGACCCCAGAGAATTCAGGGGCCTCTGAATGTATCTTGGACTGGAAAAAGAAATGTTGGATGTAAAACATAAAGAGAGAATCTAAACAAATAAATAATGTTTAATTAAGTGTCCACAAAATGTAATATTATGTCATCTTTGAACCTGAAGAGAATTTGTCGGGTACATTTTTTCTCAAATGGCAATAAATGCACAGAAATAATAGCCAATTATAATTAAATGATGGGCTCATAGGTAAGTAATTTTAAAAGCGATTTTTATAACCCTCCTTGTAAAAAATTTAAAGCAAATTTAATATGGTTTCTGGGAACTTCCCGTGGGTTAGATATGATGAAGGGTGAGGTCAAGAGTACCTGTTGCTGAAACTCGGCCTCTGTCCACTGGTGCTGAATAGAAACTGGTTTTGGGGTGGAGAAGAAAAAAACTAGCTTTTATTCCTTTGCCATAGAAAGGAGGCCACAGCAGGCTAATGCCTTAAAGACTGTTCCTTCCATTGGCAAGACTTGCAGGGAGTTTAAAGTAAAAAGGAGAAAAACAGGTTTTCAGATAGGAGACAGGACTGGAGAAAACTTTCATTCTTTTCTCTTTAGGGGAATCTTTGTCATCAAGCTGATGTCAGGAGATCTTGGCATAATCATGTTGGAGGTCTTCTGGGTTATGGCCTAGAATAACAGTACTTGCAAAAAGGGCATATTAATCAGAGCTTAGAACAAACCAGGAAAGTTCCTGGAAAACATCATGTGCTAATAATCTTTAACCCACAGGCAATTGTGCTCAGGGTGCTTAATCTTTAGCCTATGGGTGATTGTGTTTAGGGTGCAATTAAGCCAGGGAGAAGCACAAGGAAGGAATCTAAGCTATTCAATTTTAAATATTCATTTCTAAAAGAAGCATAAGGAATATAACTTTTCTCTTAGGTGTATAATATGCCTACATCATTATTTATGTGTGTCCCTTGAGAGGGAACCAGATCCTGCCCCAAGGCAGGATTGTTTCCTGACTGCTCCTCCCTTGTCTCTGCATCCCCTTCTTTCCCTGATCAGCTACTGTCTGAATTTGCCCCTTGGAACTCAGGAAAGGCCATGGAGGCTGAATGAGGCCCGTTTCCTATAAATAAGAAATGGGGGAGTTCCCACTGTGGCTCAGTGATAACAAACCCACCTAAGATCCATGAGGATTCAGGTTTGATCCCTGGCCTAGGTCAGTGGATTAAAGGACCTGTCGTTGCCATGAGCTGCAGTGTAGGTCACAGACAAGGCTCGGATCTGGTGTCGCTGTAGCTGTGGTGTAGACTAGCAGCTGCAGCTGTGGGAACCTCCATGTGCCCTGGGTATGGCCGTAAAAGGCAAAAAAAAAAAAAAGGTAAAAATGCTCAGTTACACACCCCCTGCATGTGGTAGAAACCACCAGCACCACCTCTTGACTTTAGTGAGAGGTTCAGTTTATCATAAGGATAATAGTGAAGGTACATGTCCATGTTGCCCAGACAGACTCACTTAATTCTAGTTACACTAAAAATTCTACTAGCATCAGACATCATTATAATTTAGATTGTGGAGAAGGAGCCTTCTGGGAGGCATAAGATGCTTCAGAGTGACAAAGACGAATCATGCCGTTAATTAACCTCACAGAAAGATGAAAGAAACCTACCCAGCAGCACAAACTTGACTTATGTTTATTTTTATATTTGTGCTTTTTGTCCTCCTTTGGTTTTCTTCTCCCCAGCCCACCACCATATGCTGCTGGGACTTAGCTGCATTTATCCTACCCATAGATGAGAAACACCAAGTGAAATAAAGCAAACAGAAATTTCACCACCACAATTGGCAGTTCGAGCCTCTGCTTTAAGGGAAGCGCCCGCATTTAACCTGAGACAGAACAACTTCTTTCACATGCAAAAAGGATACTGAATCTATTTCATGCAAACCTATTGAGGCAGAATATTAACTCAGGTAGTTAGTGTAGGAGCTTGGGCTCTGATACATTTTTTGATATGGATATTGATTAACCTTTGTGGCTTAAGGGCTCCAGGGAGTAACACCTCCACAGGCCTTGTTTTATTATAGGAAATGCGCATTCCCCACAGGCTTTGTTTACTGTAAGAAATTCGAATCTCTAGCCCACTCCTCAATTGATAAAAAAGGAATGAGAGGAGTGGTGACTTAATCTAAGGAAATAAATGGACAGAAAAAAGCATAAAACTGGGGACATTTCCAACCCTAAAATCCCTATTGGACAAGGACTGATATAGGTAGTTGAGCAAGGCCAACAGGAGAAAACCACATCTTTCTGGACCCCATGTCGGTACCCCATATCTTTTAGGAATAAAAACCCCCAAAGGACAACAGAAGAAGGGGGGCTCTTCTGCCCCCGCCCCCAGCCTCTCCTGGGAGCTATTTGCTCTTCTTTAATAAAGACTTTGTTTGCTTGCTGCCTGTGTGTTCGCAGAGTTCATTCTTCTACCACCGTGAACAAGAACCTGGATTTCATTATCATCTTTCCAGTAACACTATGGTGTGACCACAGCTAATTCACTATTCATAGGTCTGAACCTGTCTTGAAACCCATAGGAAAAAACAAAAAAACAAAAAAACAATCATATCTACACATTAGAAATACCTGGAGGACTTACCAAAAAAATCCACCCCTCACCCCACCAGAACCAAATAAACAGAAATTCTGAAGGTATTTTTTAACTCCCCTGTTTACTACCCACCACTACTACCTGAGTCAGTGATTCTAATGCCACCATATTGAAAGCCACCGAGTTATCCTGTCACTATTTTTGAGGTAATAATATAGCTGTGTGTATTTTCTATACATGTCTCATTTGGGGTAGTTTTGTTGATGAGTAATTAGTTAGTAATCATTCTTTTGTGGAATAATGAGTGAAGATAAACTATCTAGTTGATTTCCAGATCTAAATGACTTAGGACTGCAGAATTTAGGCACTATTACATGAAATTTCAGAACCTTGTTTTTTCTCCTTTGTATTGGTACAAGAGACTCTCAGAAGTTGAATTCAATTGTTTGACTGAAGAGGTCAGTTTAGCCAAACAAATCTTTTCATATTTTCAGTAAAGCGATTGATGTGGTGTTTTACAGATTTACTCTGCTTTAAAATAAGTGAGTAGAAGCTACTTAGCAAATAGATTAGAAAGTGGTAATTTACAACTATGCAAAGATTCAACTTGGAAGCCAGTAAGAATTCCATTTTTTAAAAGTCTTGATGGCAACTAATAGTGTGTATTTAATACTCAATTTTTAACTTACTTATTTCAGATCCAGAGAAACTTTACCAAAATTTATTGTCTAATAAACAGAGAATAATTATAGTAAATTTTGGTTAAATTCCATCAGTGACTGTTCAGCAAAGACACATCTTTTTTTTTTTTTTTTTTCCCCCTTTGGTCTTTTTTTTTAGGGCTTCATCTGATAGAGATGGAGTAGGCACAGGTAGTTTTAGAAGTCCTGATCAAGGACCACAGATAATGAGGGAAACTTAGGGGACACTGGAAAATCACTGTAAATAAATAAATTGCTGAAAAAAGCCATCAGAACAAGGCAGGCTGCTTGACTAGTGGAACAGCAAGAATTGCCTCAGGTTGGGTGGGGAATGCGATGAAGCCTGCATTCAGATTCAGACCAAGGGCAAGAGTTTGAGGACCACCCTTCAGCTGATTTGAATACACATCTTACCAGATACCAAGGAGGAGCTGCTACTCCCTGAAAGGAAGAGGAGGGCTTTTCCGACCCCAACTCCCCTTGGGTGATAAAACTGTAGCCCACCGGATCCTCTGGGCAGAGCATCTCTCACAAGCATCCTATCCTAATAAACCTATTTCTTGCCATCACTTTGTCTCTCGCTGAATTCCTTCTGTGTGGAGATATGAAGAAACTGAACCTCAGTGAGTCCAAACACAGGGTGAGTGATTCTAATTTAAAATCACGGGTTTAAGTCCCAATCTGTGTTCTGGTTAGGTTCAGGCCATTAGTGCTGTCAGATTCACATCCATAGCATATGGAAGTTCCCAGGCTAGGGGTCAAATCGGAGCTGTAGCTGCTGGCCTATACCACAGCTTATGGCAATGTTAGGAATTGAACCTGTGTCCTCATAGATGCTAGTCAGATTTGTTTTCCATTGAACCACAACAGGAACTCCCAGCACATCTTAAAGAAAATTGTAAAGCAAAACATTGTACTACCTTACCAAAAATGTACAGAGAGCAAATAAACACATGGAAAGATAAACCACCTTACATGTTATCAGGAAAACACAGATTAAAACAACAACAAAATATCTCTACATACCTACTGGATTGGCCCAAATCTGGAACACCGACAACACCAAATCCTGGTCAGGATGTGAAGCCACAGGAACTCTCATTCACCCTTGGTAGGAACACAAAATAGTACAGCCACAATGGAAATGGACCAACCACATTGGTGGTTTCCTCTGAAACTAAACATGCCCTTTATCACATGATCCAGCAATTGTGCTCCAAATGAGTTGAAAACTTACATCTACCCAAAATCTTGCACACACATGTTTATAGCAGCTTTATTCATAATTGCCCAAACTTGGAAACAACCAGGATTTCCTTCAATAGGTGAATAGAGAAATAAATGGTGGTCTATTCAGACAATGGATTATTATTCAGTTCTAAAAGGAAATGAGCTATCAAGTCATGAAAAGACATAGAGGGAACTTACGGAGTTACCGTCATGGCTCAGTGGTTAACAACG
This sequence comes from Sus scrofa, assembly GCF_054392235.1. Lineage (NCBI taxonomy): Eukaryota > Metazoa > Chordata > Mammalia > Artiodactyla > Suidae > Sus > Sus scrofa. The sequence goes on along the minus strand of NC_139388.1, from coordinate 119,358,434 downwards.
CCAACTAGGAACCATGTAGTTTTGGGTTTGATCCCTGCCCTTGCTCAGTGGGTTAAGGATCCGGCATTGCCATGAGCTGTGGTATATGTTGCAGATGTGGCTTGCATCCCGAGTTGTTATATGCCTCTGGTGTAGGAGCCTACAGCTCTGATTAGACCCCTAACCTGGGAACCTCCATATGCTGTGGGAGCAGCCCTAGAAATGGCAAAAAGACAAAAAAAAAAAAAAAAAAGACATAGAGGGAACTTAAATGCATATTGCTAATTGAAAGAAGTCAATCTGAAAGACTATATATTGTATGCTTCCAACTATATGACATTTGGAAAAAGGCTAAACTATGGAGATGATTTTTAAAAAAATCAGTTGTTTCTAGGGAAGGAGAGGGAAAGGATAAATAAATAGGCAGAACACAGAGGATTTTTAGGGCAGTGAAAATACTCTGTGTGATATTATAATGATGGATATATGTCATTATATGTTTGTTCAGACCTATAGGATGTACACCACCAAGAGCAAACCCAAAGGTAAACACTAAACTTTGGGTAATGATGGTGTCACACTGTAGACTCCTCTTTGGTAACAAATGTATCATTCTGGTGAATGTGCATGTGTGGGGAAAGGGGATGTAGAAGAAATCTCTGTACCTTTCCCTCAAGTTTGTTGTGACCCTAAAACTTCTCCCCGCCCCCCAAAAGTCTTAAAAAAATCCTAACCTTTTGCTAATTGTGGAAAAGGCAATAGACTGCTAACTCCTGATAATTCTTCAAGTTTTTGTTGGGTTTTGTTTTGGTTTTTAGAACAAAAAAATTGAATCCAATTTTAATGTATTGAAAATCTCCCCCAAGGCAGACATGTAACAAATTTTTAATTGGCTTATTCCAATGGCCTTGACTTTGGCAGCAGCAATCCCAAATGGATTAGAAGATTAGACTTTAAAATTCAGATCTAAAGATTTAAAAAACTTTTTGTGGAATTCAACCTCCCACCTCTGAGATTATAATTTACAGCAATGAGAGAATGTATCTAATTTATAAAACTTCAATTCACGCACATCTGCTTTGGAGCATGACACTTCAGAAAGTGAAATATGTCTCTACACCTTGACCAAAATCTAAAGTTGAAAGGGGCTATCTGTTTTTTTAGGAGAGAAAAAAACTTATAAGCAAGACGCTTTCTTCCTTCTTAGTATATAGTTTTTCCCCCTGTTTTTTCTCCCTCCCCTCCCCAAGGGGCCTTAGCATCATCAAGGTATGTATTTGATCAAAACCTCTACTGTGAATCTTTGTTCTAAGAATACTTCCTTCTAAAGGGAATGCCCAAAAATAAAGTTGCTAAACTATTTCAGGTTATATGTCAGCTTGGGCTATGAACTAAAATAAAATAATGATGGGTATCATGACTGCTCTGAAAGAATAAAGACAGAAACTGAACTTGGAATGAAAACTCAGTGAGCATTAATGTCATAAAAGGGACCTAAAGAATTGACTAGACTGAAACATGGAAGGCAAGTGCTTTGCAATTGGAGCAAAAGCAATTGAGATGCCAAAAGTGTGTGCTGCATTGGATGGGGTTAGACACTAAAACCCAACTTCTACAGATGCAACTGGCTAAGAAATTTACAGGGCCCACTGGAAACTGAAGATGTGAGGCCTCTGTTAGAACATTATTAAAATTTCAGGATGGTGTCAGGAGAACACAGGACAAAGTGCAAGGTGTTCCATGTGTGGGTCCTGCAACTGTTACACTGAGTGACCCCATGACCCAGCAACTCCACTCATAAGGTAGGCCCAAGAGAGATGAAAACGCATGTCTACATGTACAAGATCTCATATATGAATGTGCATAGCAGCACATTTCATCATAGCCAAAAAGTGGACACAGTCCAAATGTCCATCACTGCTGAATAACAAAACAAAATGTGGTGTAACGTACCATGGAATATTATTCAGCGTGAAAAGGAATGAAATACTGGTCCCTGCCATAATGAGGATAAACCTTGAAAATGCTTTTATCCTAAGAGACAAAAGCTAGACACAAAAGGCCATATATTGTATGATTTCATTTGTTTGAAATGCCCAGAACAGGCAAATTCATAGCAACAGAAAGTAAATTGACATTTGCTAGGGGCTAGAAGGAGTAGGGAATGGAGAGTGATTGCTAAAGGTATGGGCTTTCTTCTTGTAGTGATCTCACTGTGAAATCAGTGGTGATGGTTGCACAGCTCTGAATATACTAAATACCACTGAACTGTTTGCTTTAAAATGGTGACTCCTATGGTATATGAAATAAACCTCAATAAAGCTGTTAATGAAAAACTAATGCAAAACTAAAAGAATATCACATCGTACATTTAGAATGTGTAATTTTATTATACATCTATTATACCACAATAAACCTTTTTTTAAAAAACCTTAGAAGATACTGCTGGGAGTTCCCTTCGTGGCTCAGCAGTAATGAACCTGACTAATATCCATGAGGACGATGGTTCAATCCCTGGCCTCGTTCAGTGGGTTGGGGACCTGGCCTTGCCATGAGCTGTGATGCAGTTCACAGACACCACTCAGATCTGGCATTGCTGTGGCTGTGGTATAGGCCTGCAGTTATGGCTGGGATTCGACCTCTAGCAGGGAACTACCACCAGTGGCAGCTCTAAAAAAAAATGACAAAACAAAACAAAAAAGATACTGCCTATACAGGAAAAGTCAACAGAAAAAAATATTAAATTTGGAGACACAATTTTTTTTTTTTTTTTTTTTTTTTGCCTTTTGTTGTTTTAGGGCCGCACCCAAGGCACATGGAGGTTCCCAAGCTAGGGGTCTAATTGGAGCTGTAGCTGCCGGCCTACACCACAGTCACAGCAACACCAGATCGGAGCTGCGTCTTCCACCTGCACCACAGCTCATGGCAATGCCGGATCCTTAACCCACTAAGTGAGACCAGGGATCGAACCCGCAACCTCTGGTTCCTAGTCGGATTGGTTTCCACTGCATCACAACAGGAACTCCACAAGACATTTTTAATTATTTATAAATGTAAACATTGCATATGGATATTGAGAGAATTTGAAGTGATATAAAGCTGAGATTAATACCTACAAGATTCTTTTTTTCCCAATATAAGCTTGTTTTGTTCGATAATGTGAAGACCTGAGATAAAGAGGAATCAAAATGCTTGTTTGTTGGGTGGGTTATAGCAGGTAATTGGGAATAAACTTGACACAGAAGGTCATTATAGGCAGAATAGGGGAAGGTCTTTTATTTTTATTTATTTATTTTTTTGCCATTTCTTGGGCCGCTCCTGGGGCATATGGAGATTCCCAGGCTAGGGGTCGAATTGGAACTGTAGCCACCAGCCTATGCCACAGCCACAGCTACGCTGGATCCGAGCCGCATCTGCAACCTACACCACAGCTCACAGCAACGCCAGATCCTTAACCCACTGAGCAAGGCCAGGGATCGAACCTGCATCCTCATGGATGCTAGTCAGATTTGTTTCTGCTGAGCCACAATGGAAACTCCCCAAAGATTATTTGTTGGATTTAAGGATAAAGAGAAAGGGAATTGGACGGAGAACTAATACATTTTGTTTGTAACATCGCTTAGTTGGAGGCTCCAGTGGATTATCTCTTGGTAAATGTCTATCAGGCACTGGGAGATGGAAGCCTGGAACATGAAGGGGGTGGGGATGGGATGGAAACATTGACTTGGGGGTCATTCCCATACAATGAAAGTTATAGTTCACCAAGAGAAATAATTTCTTTTTTTTCCCTAAAGAACATTTATTTATTTATTTATGTATTTATTTATTTATTCTTCTTTTTAGGGTTGCACCTGCAGCATATGGAGGTTCCCAGGCTAGGGGTCCAATCAGAGCTACAGCTGCCAGCCTATTCCACAGCCATAGCAATGTGGGATCTGAGCCACGTCTGTGACCTACACCACAGCTCACGGCCACGCTGGATCCTTAACCCACTGAGCGAGCCCAGGGATCAAACCTGCAACCTATGGTTCCTAGTCGGATTCATTTCCACTGCACTGTGATGGGAACTCCATAAGAGAAATAATTAAAAAAAAAAAAAACAGAAGTGGAGGGCTAGAATGTGGGAAGTACCCTATTTTATGAAGTGGCAAGAGAATGAGGAGTAGGATATGGAAGTGGATCTGTAAGGTAAAGGGAGAAAGCTTGAAAAAAGGGTCACACAGGAGAAGGGAGGAAATATTTCAGGAGACTCAATTTCGCTTAGTGCCAATGCTGTGATTATGAAGTTATTAGTCACATGGAGAATAAAGTTGTTTTACAGAGGAGGAGGCAGCTATAATTCTTGGGTGAATAAGTAGGCAAATGATTTTACTAAACATTGTATTGGCTAAAGCACTGAGAGTTAAAAACCCTTTTTCAAATATTATTCTATAGGAAGCTCTGAAAAAGACATCATGCTGTGTTCAATTTGTAGAGATATTTTGATCACCTCAGCCCAAAGACACAAAAGACAGCAATGTATCATTAAAAATAAATTGTCAAATTAATTTTTTCATAACTTAGGTCAAGAAATCCAACACAAAACACTTGACCAGCAGCTTTATTTATTTATTTGCATTCAGAATAGCAGAGTAAATACATGCTTTTTTTTTTTTTTTTTTTTTTTTTTTTTTTTTTTTTTTTTTTAGCTGTGTCAATATCATGTGAAAGTTCCTAGGCCAAGGATCAGACCCACATCACAGCAGCAACCTAAGCTGCGACAGTGACAACACTGGACCCTTAATGCACTATACCACAAGAAAATTCCTATTCCTGAAAGGTGAAAAATAAATACTTTAATTCAAGCAACAGACATTTTCCCCATTTAATCTGTGCTGTTATTTTATGATTTACAATAAATGGTTCAATAAAAATGATATATGATTTTCGCCATCATGCTGTGGTTTTCTTGTTATGTTCAGTAAGCATTGCATTGCATACAAGTCATTTAACTTTCCCCTAAGGTCTATCGGCATTAGGTAGAGATCTTGATTGATAACTGTTTCTATGTGACACTAAACCTTCTTGTGTTTTTCTTATTTCTAGTAAATGAAAGCAAGTCCCTCTAGACCTTGAGGCAAAATTTAAATCAGTATTTTACCTCATGCTGTACTATTTCTCCTCTCACTGGCCTAATCCTGTCACAGCAAATGCTCTTTTTCTATCATAGCCAAAGTGATCAGGCAAGTTTAATTGCTTCAAAGTAATACAATTGAATTTACATATTTATTGGCTATTTCCAGTTCTCGCAGTGGAAGGCCAAACCTGGTAGTTGAAGATCTGTTCTGGTTATATGTAAGTCACCTTCACCCAAGGGCTTATATGTGGCTTGCATTTTGTTCTTTAAATTACACATACCAGCTTGTTCTGTTACAGCACCACCAAATGAAAGATATAAGATTGGACATTCTTTAAAGACTCTTTAATTTATTTTGACTATATTTTTTCCTTCTTTTTTTTTAGGGTTGTACCTGCAGCATATGAAAGTTCCCAGACTAGGGGCTGAATTGGAGCTACAGCTGTCAGCCTACGCCACAGCCACAGTAATGCCAGATCTGAGCTTCGTCTGTGACCTCCAAACTGCAGATCCTGGCAACCCCAGATCCTTAACCCACCGAGTGAGGCCAGGGATGGAACCCATGTCCTCATGGATACTAGTTGGGTTTGTTTCCTCTGAACCACAATGGGAACTCCTATTTTGACTGTATTCTATCTTTCCTTTTTCATTTCAGATCCATTGGGGGCAGTAGAACATAATTCAAAAAAAAAAAAAAGGAAAAAAAAAAGACTGGGTCTAATCAGAGCTGTTGCTGCTGGCCTATGCCACAGCCACAGAAATACCAGATCTAAGCCACATTTGTGACCTACATCACAGCTCACAGTAACACTGGATCCTTAACCCACTGAGTGAGGTCAGGGATTGAACTTGCAACCTCATGGTTCATTTCCACTGCACTACAACAGGAACTCCAATATCATGCTGTTTTTGATTACTACAGTACAGCAGAGGAAACCATAAACAAAATGAAAAGAAAACATATGGTGTGGGAGAAAATATTTGCAAATAAGGTGACCAATATGGGCTTAATTTCCAAAATATACAAATGAATAACAAAAAACCAAACAACCCAATAAAAAATGGGCGGAAGACATAAATTGACATTTCTCTCAAAAAGACATACACATGGCCAATAAGCACATGAAAAGATGCTCAATATCACTATTTATCAGAGAAATGCAAATCAAAATCTACAATGAAGTATCACCTAACACTGGTCAGAATGGCCATCATTAAAAAGACCACAAACAATAAATGTTGGTGAGGCTATGGAGAAAAGGGAAGCCTCCGACACTATTGGTAGGAATGTAAATTGATGCAAGCACTATGAAAACAGTATGAGGTAACCTAAAAAAAGTCAAATTAGAGTTACCACATGATCCAAGGCATACATATAGAAAAAAAACACTGTAGTTCAAAAAGATACATGCACCCCATTATTCATAGCAGCACTATTTATAATAGCCAAGACATGAAGCAACATAAATGACCACCAACAGATGAATGGATAAAGATGTGGTATGTATGTGCATATGTCTACACACACACACACACACACACACACACACACACACACTACTGAAATATTACTCAGTCATAAAAAAGAATGAAATAATGCCTTTTGTGGCAACATAAATGGGCCTAGAGATTATCATACTAAGTGAAGTAAGTCACTCAAAGACAAATATATGATATCACTTACATGTGGAATCTAAGAAAATGATATAAATGAACTTATTTACAAGACAGAAACAGACTCACAATCACAGAAAACAAATTTGTAGTTAGGAAAGGGGGAGGGGGAGAAATACATTAGGAGTTTAGATTAATAGCCATATACTACTATATATAAAATAGAAAAAAATTTCAATATCTTTTAATCAACTATGATGAAAAAAGTATACGCATATATATAAAACTGTTTGTGTGTACTTTGCTGTACACCAGAAAATAACACAACATTGTAAATAAACTATATTTCAATAACCCTGTGCGCCCCCCCCCCACAAAAAAACCTAAAATGGCAGGAATTCACAGAGTAAGGTGCAGAAAGTGAATTTACTTTCTGTTGCTTTTTTTCCTAAATCTGAACATTTATTTCTAGTCATATAGTTGGTGGATGTTTTCATCTTTTAACAACCACTGAGGAAAAGGGGAGTACAAAGTACTCTGAGTTAGAGCTGTAGCTAAAACTTGGCCTTGAGTGTTCTGAAGTCTTAATAGGGTAGGCTTGGGGTTAAGAGCTACCCAATACATTCTTATTTTAAAGCTCCCAGTAGTTTTCTATTTTAGAAGCAGAACTCTGAGCACACCTTTCTTGCTCATATTTTTGCAATGGACAGACCAAAGCAATGGACTTTTTCCTTAAGCAAAGTATATTTAAAAAGTCCATAAGCAGTGTGAATTAAAGGATTAATGCAAGAGGCCCAGGTTGTCCAGACTGGCTTTGTCTGGCTCCAGGGAGAAACTTAGAGCCTATGGACTCCATAGTCTAATAAGAGTAGCTTTTTATACTTCATCTTGGGCCAGATAGTTTATGCTAACAATGTGTGTTATGATGAAAGCCTGTTTTCTTTGCCTGGGGTCCAAGGCTGTGCTGTATCAGTTTGACTTCTGAGGTTGCTGTAGACTGAATAGCCAATAGTCAGTCATGCAGGTGTTCCATAGCTTTGTGACTGAGCCCCAGTAGAAAACCCTGGACCCAATGCTTGTTCAGCTTTCCTGATGGTTAACACTTTGCATTCCTTGCCGTATATGGTATTGGGAGAATTAATTTTTGCTTGTGTGATTCCATGCTAAATGTTCCCAGGCTAGAGGGCTTATCAGAGCTGTATCTGCTAGCCTATACCACAGCCACAGCAACTCCAGATTCAAGCCTCATCTGCGACCTACACCACAGCTCACAGCAATGCTGGATCCTTAACCCACAGAGGGAGTCCAGGGATCGAACCTGCAACCTCATGGATGCTAGTCAAGTTCATTTGCTGATTTAAATCTGCATCTTTGTTGTAACAAACTCTGACCTTGAGGAAAACAGCTTTTCTGTGTTCCAAGAGGCTTAGCATATCATCAACCCTGAGGATGGTCTTAGGGACCACCCATCACAAGCAGAAATTGAGATGTGTGAGAAAATGCAACACTAAGTAGTTAAATTACACTGGGTAACAATGTATAATATTTTTGTGTGGTAAGCAGAATTGCATCTCTATATTATGTTTCCTCTTGAGAAAAGTATCTTTTTCAAAATAGATTTTAATTATAGTGTGATTGCAAATTGTTGCTTGTTTTTTTGGAGATACATATATTTTTTTTTAAAGATGCAGCTTGGAAAAGCCTGGAAGTGAGGCTTACAAACTTCAGGAAAAATATGAGTTGTATTCTTTATCTTACTTTTAGGGAGAAACCCCAACCCCCTGTCTTTGCGAGGCTCTAGTAGTACTCATCACTGTTGATGAGGACATCTGCAGTCATTTAAGTCAAATAATTCACATATTGAGAAATACAAAAGGAAAGAGTTGTCTTTTATTTTGAAAATTCAGAAGCATGACATATGATAAAGTCACCTGTTTGCTACTGTTCCTTTTATATAGATACTGGACTATTTCCATTGTCTATTATTATTCTCTCAGGCCATGGGCTAATGTCATAGGCAGAGGGTGAGGTGGCTGCTAAAGTAAGTGTACATCATTCCAGTTTCAACCACAGGGGAAAGCGGCAAGTCCTATGAAAATCAATAAGCCTTGGGACCACTAGTTTTCCTTTGTTAGTGCTGAACTCTGGAGAGTCTAGATGAGCTTGGAACTGTCCTGGGTGCTGAAGAAAAACAATGTGCCCCTGTCTTGGGAAAGCAAGGTGAGAACAAGGTAGGAGGAGAGCCCTGCCTGAGGTAGAGACACACGTGCATGGCAACTTTTTTCCACTCTGGGAGCAATGTTTCTAAGAGCCAGAAGTGAGAGATTTTCAGGGTAATTTTATTTGCTGCTATCCTCAAGTGCTTTGTAAAATATTTAAGATAATAATATAGCCTGCTTTTCTCGGTGCTGTGGGAAATTAAAGAATTGTGTTGGGTATTTTTTTCCCCCTCCAGATCTATTCTCCATACTCCCCCTCTGTTCTGTGCTCCATGAAGCAGAGCTATGAGCAAAGCAATGCTTGCTTACTGGCTTCCACTGGCCTGAAACCATGAGGGACATCGCTGGGAGATCAGAGGTTGGGAAGAAATTAAGGCCAAGATTTTTATAACCCTAGGTCCTTCCCCACTTGAGTACAACAGGTTGGCAGTGTTTCTCTGCCACAGGCCATGGCTCCTTTCAGAGCCTCTCAGAACTGATTTTCTCCAGGTTCAGGTAACTATTTCCTCTCATTGTTCCTTTACGCCCAAGGGTTGTAACAGCTTCTCCTGTTGCTAGTCTTGGTATGCACCATTCCCTGTTGTTTCCTTTAACCTGCTCATAATTTGTAATAGTCAATTGCTCTCTTTGAGTGTGCTCTGTCCTGCCAGGACCCTGCAAGCCTTAGTAATGACCTGTGCAATCTTGGGTATTCTATGAAAAGAGGTATAACTACATTGGAAGAATATTTTCACTATTATTTCTGCTCAGAGTGCTTTCTTTCATTATACCTTCTTATATTTCTAGTGTTACTAATCCCTCTAGACTCAGTCTGAGAACCTCTTCTCCAGGAGGCCATTTCTAATGCTTTTCTCTATTTTCTCTTGTCCACCTTTCCTTCCCCACCACCTGGTTTTGCTTTGGTGTTTTTTTCTATACATTGTAATTATGTATTTATTTTAATAAACAGACTGTGAGCTTTTGTAATACTATGCTTCCCCATCTCTTACTTACTTGAACTTTGGAAAGTCTTTTGTTCTTATTCATCCTTTTTTTTTTGCACCTGTGGCACATGGAAGACCCCAGGCTATGGGTCAAATCAGAGCTACAGCTGCTGGCCTGCAGCACAGCCACAGCAGCGCAGGATCTGAGCTGCGTCTGCAACCTTACACCACTGCTCATGGGCAACGCCCAATCTTTAACCCAATGAGTGAGGCCAGGGATTGAACTCAAGTCCTCATGGATACTAGTTGGATTCATTTCCACTGAGCCATGATGGGAACTCCCATCCTTTCTTTTGTTAATAAGATAAAACATTATTTCATAGCGAGTTAAAAATAATTCTGAAATAAAAGGATGAGGGACTGCAACAGATTGGTGATTATACAAACTTAGAAGGAAGAATCAGTATAAAATGTATTGCAAATGAGAACATTAAAAATATAGTAACTTAGGAGTTCCCACTGTGGTGCAGTGGGTTAAGGATCTGGCGTCACCTCAGCTGTGGTGTAGGTTACAGCTGTGGATTGGATTCGATCCCTGGCCCAGAAACTTCCATATGCCATGGGTATGGCTGAAAAAGAAAAAAAAAGTGGTAACTTAATGGGAATACTTGGTAACTTAAAGGGATAAAAGTCAGTTAAATATATAGGTAAAATGACAGTGTCATAATTTTTCAATCAAATACAATACTAGCAAGATATTGAGTGTACAAACAGAAATCTTGCTGTCAAAATTGAGTCATGCTATTTTAATAAGAAAATATTTTAGTTAATAGTATATTTAGTAAGTTACTACATTAATAAATTAATAGTATTTATTAAGTGTATATATTTTCTATCAGTCTTCCAGCCCTGTATTGCACCTGTGCTTTCCTTTAGGGCACAATAAGAAGATATATGATGTGGAGAATAAGTGTATTGAAAAACAGAAGATTTTATTTCTTTTCTTTTCTTTTCTTTCTTTCTTTCTTTCTATTTTTTCTTTCTGCCTTTTCTAGGGCTGCTCCTGTGGCATATGGAGGTTCCCAGGCTAGGGGTCTAATCGGAGCTGTAGCCGCAGGCCTACACCACAGCCACAGCAAGGCAGTATCCGAGCCATGTTTGACCTACACCACATGGTTAGGCCGGATCCTTAACCCACCGAGCGAGGCCAGGGATCGAACCCAAAACCCCATGGTTCCTAGTCAGATTCGTTAACCACCGAGCCACAACGGGAACTCCCAGAAGATTTTATTTCTGTCTCAACACTTATTAACTATTTGATCTAAGACAAAAGAGTTAAACCTTGATTTCATTAATCGGTAAAACTATATCAATGTAGTGTATATCGCAAGCGTAAAGTGTACTAGGAAAATTTGTATTTCTTAAAAAAATATGCAAATAAAAAACTCTCAGCTTTGTGATGAAGCTGGGAATAATATAACTATTATCCCAAGTGGAAGAGATAAATTTCATCAAAAAAATTATGTTTAAATGAGAAAAAGGACATAAAATCTGGTTATACAAAATCAAGTACTAACTTGAGAAACTGGAAGTGACTTAAATTGCAGTCTTAAGGCAATATTCGGGCTATTCTTTTTTCCTCAAAAGGGTTTTCAGTCTTGTGATTTAATTGGGATTATTGATTTTCCTGTTTTTCCATATGATATAAACGGTCTTTCATATGGATGGTATTAAGCAGTCTAGAAATTATTTAGTAGTCTTCTTGATACAAATTATTGCTAATGTTATACATGAGGTATTTCATTATGAGACAAGTCCTCAATGTAATAAGTAAGCACTTCCTGACAAAATAAACATTCAACATCAGTGCTCTCTGTCAGAAAGTCTTGACTCAATGTGCCAAAGCTATAAGTATGTCAAATAATCCTTTAATTAGATTACAAAATGCAGCTATTATATGTCAAATATCTATTGATCCCAGGAAGAAAGTGGCTTGAGGCTTCTTGAATATACAACGCTAAAATTCATTTGCCATGCAATTAACTCCAAATTGCTTCCTTGGGAAATTAATATTAGAAAGAATGTTTAGGCATGTAAAAGCATATAATTGACATTTAGCAAAAATCTTAATGATGAATAGTACAGGGACGTTAAGACATTTGTTGCCAATGTATACACAATTTAGCCCTCTGCTAATACATTTTTAAAAATTCTTTAATTTTTAAAAAAATTTATTCACTTTTAATTTTTTCTTTTTACAGCTACCTGTGGCATATGAAAGTTCCTGAGCCAGGGGTCTAATCAAAGCTACACCACAGCTTATGGCAACGCCATATGCTTAATCCACTGAATAAAGCCAGGGATCGAACCCACATCCTCACAGAGACAATTTTGGGTCCTTAACCAGATGAGCCACAAGAGGGACTCCTAATACATGGTTTTAATATGCAATATGCATTTACTTAAGAATTGTATACTGGATTGCAAATGTAAAATTGTTTAAGCTCTGGAAAGAAGAGAATCTTTCTTCCAGCTCTATAGGCCAATATACAACATTTGAGCATCAACTCTAGTTGACTCATGGCCCAATAGTTTTGGTCACAAGGTACTATTTGGTCACAAGGTACTTATCTCAGGGCCAAGGGAGGTACTCCAATGGGAGGAGGAGTAAGCAACAGTGACTTGGGCCCATAGTTTTGGTCACAAGGTACTTATCTCAGGGCCAAGTGAGGCAATCCAATGGGAGGAGTAAGCGACAGTGACTTGGGCAGGACTAAGGGAATGGAGAAAGCACCAAAGGAGAGGGGATAAATGCAGGCTGGACCTCTTCTGGATAACTTACCATCCTCTTGATGGGCTTTGGCCATTTGGTATAAGATCTGGACTTTATTGCAAGAGGTGGACAGACCACAGATCGGCCTACTAAGGAACGCTGGGGATGGCACTGGTTTTTTTGGAATGGCCAAGATCTGCCTTGGAAGGCAAAAAGGAAGCAAAGACACGAAAGTTGACCAAACCTGCGGGAAGACTTGCACTTAGGTGATAGGGCTCAGGAAATCACCAGTGTAGCTATTTTACTCACATGGAAGCAGAACTGCAGGGACAGCAAAGCACAGCAGCAGGTCCTTGGGTTTGCAATAGGATAGTGGGGCTGAAGATACCTCACCCCTGTATTTAGTATGAGATTCAGAAGTCAAGGAACCTATTTTATTTATTTTTTTCTCTAGCGTTTGTAACTGATATTGGAAAATACTTATTATACGACAATTTGGGTTCTTTACTTCTAGAGGCTATTTCCTAATTTGATGTTGACCTTATCTTCTGAATAACATCTTTAACACTGTGTAAATTTAGTAGTACCTATCAGACTGCCCAGCAAACTTACTGTCTGGAAGGAGGTAAAAATGGCATTCCAAAAGATAATCCTTCTTATAACTATTTTCGGTTGCTGATGAATTAATTTAGTTACATAGTGATTTACAAATACATGTGACACAGTTCACAAAATCCATATAGTTGCATTAAGGTAAAAGAAAAATAGAGGAGGTCCCATTGTGGCTCAGTGGTAACAAACCTGACTAATTCCAGGTTCGATCCCTGGCCTTGCTCAGTGGGTTAAGGATCTGGCATTGCCGTGAGCTGTGGTGTAGGTCACAGACATGGCTCAGACCTGGCATTGCCGTGGCTGTGGTATAGGCTGGCACTTCAGCTCCAACTCAACCCCTAGCCTCGGAGGGAGAGAAAATAAATATATTTTGTGCTATCTACAAACACAAATAAGGTCACCAAATTTATGTGGAGACTCTGTAACCTGAATCCTGGAATATCCGAGCATCAGTATTTAAATGCTACGAAGGTGAATAGCCTAAGGAGATAAAGGACTGAAAAACTGATATAAGAGAAACCAGAGTGATGAATAAAAAATGAACAAGAAACCGGATTTCCTGTCGTGGCTCAGTGGTTAACAAATCTGACTAGCATACATGAGGACACAGGTTCGATCCTGCCCTTGATCAGTGGGTTAAGGATCTGGGTTGCCGTGAGCTGTGGTGTAGGTCACAGATGTGGCTCGCATCCTGCATTGCTGTGGCTGTGGTGTAGGCTGGCAGCTACAGCTCCGATTAGACCCGTAGCCTGGGAATCTCCATATGCCACGGGGTGCAGTCCTAAGAAGATGGAAAGATAGAGAACGTTCTCAGCAGTGGTTTGCATGTATTATCTTTGCTGAATCATTTCTCAGAGAAGATATGGTCAGTTTACTTACAAGGTTTAGGAGGTAACAGTGGAAAAAGAAGAAGAAAAAGAGTAATTAAACAAAAGCCTCAGAAATATATGCATTTCTTACTTTGTCTGTCTGGAATATGTTTGAGACATTCATGTAATGCATAAATAATGCAAGTCTTTTTTTAAAAGAAAATAAAGCAAGAAAAATGAGTAAAAATTTAGAAATAGAGGAAGACGGAGGAGAAAGAAGGAAGAAGTTGTTAAAAATAGTGTTTCACGCTAATATTGAGGACCCCCTGTGGAGCTGGTTCAATTTCTGTTAACTGTTAATCAAGGGCACATACCTGGAGACCAGCAATGCTGAAAATTAAAAGCTTCAGAACTGCTGTGAGGGTGGTGATTCATGGCAATATTTTGCTTCCCTCTCCAGGCAAATCTCTATTTATCTCCTACAGAGTTATATAGTTTGGGGTTGACTTCTAAGACAGGCTGTCTTTCCCAATAGGTATCTAATCTCTTTGAGAATCCAGTGCACAGATTTTTAAAAAGATAGCGTTTATATTTTGGGGTGGGATTTATATTAGGAATTTGATAGTTTTAGGAGGTTTTTTTTTTTTTTAAGCAGAAACTTTTTTCATATTTGTCGTCTATGACTATCAGAAATATCTGAAAATTCTAATTAAAAATCTGTGAGAACATGGAGTTTCCTTGTGGTGCAGTGGGTTAAGGATCTGGCATTGTGACAGCAGCAGCTCGGGTTGTTGCTATGACCCAGTTTCAATCCCTGGCCCTGAAACTTTCACATGCTTCAGGTGTGACAAAAAAAAAAAAAAAAAAAAAAAAAAAAAAGTGTGAGAACAAATGGGAGTTAAATTGGAGTTTTTTGCAGTACTTATTAAAATTGTTTCCTGAACCTTAAGATAATTACATAAAAAGCCAGAGGATTTTGAAATGAATTTAAAATTACATGTTAAAGAGTAATGTGTCTAATTCTTATTAAACATTTTAAAACATGTATTGTGTAAGTATTGTGGTTTATTACTGACATCTGCTGGAAGTAGACTCTGCAGTTGAACAGTGTAGTCCTGGCCCTGCCTTTCCTAGCTATGTAATTTATTCTGCAAAAACTATCAATTTACTCATTTGCAAAGCAGAGTAATAATAGTACCCATTTCATAAAACTATTTGAGGGTTAACAGGAAACTTTCTTCACAGGGCTTGAAACTGAGTAAACATCCACTAATAGTGATCTGATTATCTACTCAGCTTCTATATTTCCATCTATACAAATGTGCATATAACATATGGCTCAATTTAAAAAAATTCACATTTACAATATTATTTTCCAAAAGGTGTTATTTGAAAATTCAAGGGGCAAAACATAGGATAATCAATATTTATTCCAAAATATTGTTATAAATAGCTCTGCTTAAGAAAATTATATTGTCTCATTTAATTCTCACAACAATCTTTTATCCTTTGTGTTGCCACGCCTCTGAAATCAAGGTGGGTCACTATCAGCTCTACTGGAACTAGTATAAAAATGCAGCCAACTTCACTCTTCCCTTTCTTTCCAAGCCTGTTCACATAGCATGGTTCTCAGTAACTGCTGCCAATGCCTCCGTTACAATGCAAAGGATATAGGCTTCATCAGGTTGGGCTAATCCACATTTCTTGAGTCCTAGCTTGTTCTTTGGATATAACACACACAAAAAATCTTCACTAGAAAGCAAAATAACCCCCCCCAAGGTCTTTTGAGGTAGATGTATTTTATTCAGGTATACAGTGGAGGCAGTAAGCAAAAAGAGTAAGTAATTTACCAAAAGGAAGGTTTGGAAAAACTTGGCATTGGGATTTGAACCAGCTTTTTCAACCTGTTCAGTCCTTGCTCTTTCCATGTCATCATCCTGAATCTCCTATACAGAACTGAGAATGATTTTGTGTATACAAATGAATGGACTTACATTAGAAATCGATGCAGTCAACATACACATATTATTGCTATCTCAGTTATTCCTATTGAGTACCGATGTGATTAAACACCCATTCTTATTTTTAAGGAGAAAATGGGTGATACGGTTAATATAAATTGAATGGTAAATTAATAATACAGTGGGAAAATTTCTTGCGTTTTTCTGTCTTCCTTTTGAAATGCAATGGATAGAAATGAAATACAAAAAGATGCAAAATCATTGTTATATAATTGTACACATTAAAGCTTAAAAGCATTTGGACTCAGTTTAAATGCAAAAACATTCATGTGGTTCAGGATTAAGGGGCTCAGAAAGTAATATCCTTGAGCTATCTATGAGAGATGCATTTCAAGCTATTCAGATGACAGTAATTCTTCATTTGGACCAAGCACAGAAACAAGATTTAAATGTGGATCCAACATAGTGGATCTTAATAAGAGGATTTAGATGTTAAATTCAAAAGAAACATAATTTAGTTATTCTTATGAAATCATGCTATTCATTGTCTTTTTTTGAGCTACTTCTATCTACAGCTACTAACAGATGCTATTATAAGAACACATAAGAAAACCTGAAAATGTGCTGAATTTTGTATATACGAAAGCTTAAGCTTTAGACATGTTTCACTTAAAAAAATACTTACAGCATGTGGTGGAATTAAAATCTGTAGCTTAGGGGCCTGTAGAAGTTGCTAAGGAAACACCGTGGGATATAGTATGACATCCTCTAAGAACAGATTTTAAAATAAAGGTAGTATAGAAAATGCATAGTTGAAAATGGATAAGATCAAGATTTTGTTTAGGTCAATTCAAAGGCTTACTTTCAGGTCTTAGTATTAATCACAGAAACTGCTCTAAGATGATTCTGGCTGTGAATGTTAAGAATCTAAAGAAAGGTTATGTACAAACTATGGGACCTTAACCAAAACATTATGAATAGTTGAGACAATTAGATGGATAATACGGGCACTAGAATTGTGGGTTTTGGGCTTCATCTCAGAGCATCATTTCATTGTTTGCCTTACTATTCAAATACAATACATTTAGATTGAGTTTTTTAAGTCCTCCCCTCCCCCGGCCCTTCTCTCTGAATAAGGAAAATTTGTATAGCTCTGCTTTGGATCTGGTATTCAAATGTCTAGAGCTTGAGATCTAAGCAATTTTACTGAGATATTCATTAGGAACTTATGACATAGTAAGTGCCAAAGTCACATAATAATTTTGTGCAAGATTACAGAATATGTTTAGTCACTTTAAGTGAACATATTTAAGTGAACATATTTAAGTGAAATAAAGAACTGAGAAAATTGCTTGCTGTTTTTATGTGTTCATCATGACCCTCTGCCACTTAGGATATGCATCATTTAAAAAAAATTTTTCTTTGTCTTTTCGCCATTTCTTGCCACCCCCCCACCCCGCCCCGGCATATGGAAGTTCCCAGGCCAGGGGTCTCATCGGAGCCGTAGCCACCAGCCTGCACCAGAGCCACAGCAACGTGGGATCCGAGCCGCGTCTGTAACCTACACCACAGCTCATGGCAACACCGGATCATTAACCCACTGAGCAAGGCCAGAGATCGAACCTGTGACCTCATGGTTCCTAGTCGGATTCATTAACCACTGCGCCACAAGGGGAACTCCATGCATCACTTTTTTTTTACAGCACCTAATGCAAAACCACAGGCAAACAACAGAACTAAACAATGGCACATTGTGTCAAACCACAAATACTGTTTATTGATGATGAAGATTTATTGAGCTTCACTTGGATGAACTTGTGGTTAATAACTGGATGCAGAATTAAATGCAAACATTTATTTTAACTTTAAGCCATTAATGAAGGAAACAGATACATGCAACTATATACAGTTTAATAGGTAACTGTGATTTTTATCTGATCTTGCTTTCATTTTGAGAAAATCGGGAGTGAATAATAGAAAAATTGTGAGAAAGTGATTGAGGAAAAATGTTGCCTTACATCCAAAAGTTCTTATCCTAGTGTCACCATTTGTAGAGCACATATTTATCTTATTCTTAGAATTAAGTATAGAACAGAAGCCATTAAAGTGCCTCATCCTTAGGATTTTGTTTTTAAAAGAACATTTGGTATTTAAATATAGAGTACTTCTATTAAAATGTTATTTTCATTTACATTCCTTCCTCGTAAAGGTAACTTGTTAACATTTGCACATCAATTTTGTAGCCAGATGTGCAGCATTTCTTCAGACTTCCGTCTTTGTTTCCTTGGTTTCCAAGCTCATCGCTTAAAAAAAAAATCCTGGATATCCTATCTTTAAGAGCTCACTTTTGCTTCATTTTTGTTTTATAATATCTTCAAGTATTTTAAAAAATAGTATATTTTTACAGCTCTGTTCTTGTTTTTTTCACACTTGACAAATAATTTTGCTTAGTATGAAATGTATAGATACTAAGCTTTTCCCCTTTATTTTTTCCCTTATTTTTAAAATTAAACTTTATATTTTGAGATTATTATAGATTCACAAGTAGTCGTGAAAAGTAAGACAGAAAGATGCTCTGTATGCTTTACCCTGTTTTCCCTCACTGTAACATCTTCTGAAACTCTAGGATAACATCACCACCAGGATTCGACATTGATACAGGTAAGGTACATAATGCTTTCATCACCACAAGGATCCCTCCTATGGCCATTTTATAGCCATTTCTACCTTCCTTCTTCCCCCACACTGGGACCATTCACCTAATCTCCATTTCTATCTTTTCATCATTTCAAGAAGACTATATAAATGGAATAATGTAGCACGTAACCTTTCCAGATCAGCCTTTTTTTTTTGTTTTTTTCTTTTCACTCAGCATCATTCTCTAGAAATTCCTCGAGGATCTTGAGCTTATCAATGGTTTGCTCCTCTTTATTGCTGATAGTTTTCCATCATATGGATGCACCATGGTCTAACCATTCACCTGTTGAAGGACATCTGTGTTGTTTCTAGTTTTGAGCTATTATAGATATAGCTTCTATGAAGATTTCTGTATAGATTTTTGTGTGAACATAAGTTTGAATGCCTTATTTAAGTACCCAAGAGTGCAATTTCTGGATGATATGTTAATTGCATGACTAGTTCATAAGAAAGTTAGAAACTATTTTACAGAACTTTATCATTTTTCATTCCTACCAGTTCCATATGTATGATACATTTTCTCTGCATCCTTGTCAGCTTTTGATGTTGTCGCTATTTTTCATTTTAGCTATTCTGAAAGAAAGTAGTGCTATCTCATTATGGGTTAATGCATCTTTCCCTAAAGGCTAACATTATTATTGAACATTTTTTTTTCCTGTGCTTCCATATGCCAATAATTTCCAAATGAATCTAAATATAGAATTTATTTCCTATTCTAATGAAATTTTATGATCTTGTTAAAGTAATTATGGGTTCTCTGAAGATTTGTATTCAATATAAAATAATTCAAAATAGCATGCATATCCACTTTAAAGAGACACATTAAATGCAGTATGTTAGTCAATGTTAACAGCATTATTTTTGTGGGTTTGGAGGGGGGTTCTGGAATGAAATAAAAATCTTTCACCAGAGACCTTATGCAGATTGCTTATTTAGAGATGTAGAGATATCTTTAAGAGAGCTACTTCTGTTGATTGTGATTTTGGATGCTGGAGAGTTAACAGGAAGAAACTTGCATAGTTATTCCTCAGGACATTACTGAAGGGCTCAATCTTCTAACTTTCCCATCTCGCATGCTTGCTCACTGTTCTTTGGTAACTTAGAAATCTCAATCAGGAAGAGTGCCTACTGTATATTTTGTAGCCATCTACAGTGCATGTTCTAAATTTCAGATCATCTCCAGTTTATTTGGTACAATTTATTTATTTTTTTCTAAAAATTCTTCAGTGTCTCTAACATGCTAATTTCTTCTTTCCCTCTGCTATTTTCAGTGCTCTTATGATTTACTCCTTTAAGTAACTTTTCAGTTTTCTGTTTCAACAAGATTTTGGGAGGGTTGGTAAATAAAGCATGTGCTCAGTCTACCACCTCAAACCAAAAGTCTGAAGTTCCTTTTATAAATAGAAAAAAACAACTCTATGTTTTGGAAAAGAAAAAGCATATAAACTGGAAACTATTTAATATTAAAGTAATTTTCATTTTAGGAAAAAATACTGTTTCACTAAAATATTATAATTCAGTTTTTAAAGGTGCTATATATTAAAAGGTTTAATATATCAAGTGAACTCAAGAAGATAGTGTAAACAAATGAAATTGTATAAGATATATGGGTAAAGGTGGGCTCTGCAACATTCAAACAAACATGACTCCTAGCTGGATTCTGCCTGCAAGTAGTATGTAATCCTTGGTGTTCACAGAGGTGTAGTCAGATTCCAACATCGGGGATGTCAGCATATGAGGGTGAAGCCTGGCTATGGCTATATTTACAGACAGTGCGTGTGAGGTATAGGAATGAGCACATAAAGGCTTTCTCAATGCATCAAGCAGTCTTCTGCTGTCTTTCATCATAATCATAAAAAAGGCACATCAATGTATTACTCTGAAAAATTCCATTTAAATACTTCTTTTAGAGAATATGTTCCTCCCTCCAAAGAAATGCAATGTTTCAAGGAAGAGTTAAATTAGACAAGTTAAACATGCCAACAAGACTTTATTCATGACTACTGTAATAAGGGAGAAAGATTGAACTCAAGTTCACTGAAACAAAAAAAAGGAAGAATTTTTAAGCACTTCTATAAGCTGGTGGAAAAGTACTGAAAGAAATTAGAAGATAGATGATTGGATTAGGAAGATGTGGTACATATATACACAATGGAATACTACTCAGCCATAAAAAGAACGAAATAATGCCATTTGCAGCAACATGGATGGAATGAGAGACTCTCATCCTGAGTGAAGTCAGTCAGAGAGAGAAAGACAAATACCACGTGATATCGTTTATATCTGGAATCTAATATACAGCATAAATTAACCTTTCCACAGAAAAGAAAATCATGGATTGGAGAATAGACTTGTGGTTGCCAAGGGGGAGAGGAGGGAGCGGGATGGATTGGGAACTTGGGGTTAATAGATGCAAACTATTGCCTTGGGAATGGATAAGCAATGAGATCCTGCTGTGTAGCACTGGGAACTATGTCTAGTCACTTATGATGGAGCATGATAATGTGAGGAAAAAGAATCTATACATGTATGTATAACTGGGTTACCATGCTGTACAGTAGAAAATTGACAGAACACTATAAACCAGCTATAATGAAAAAATTAAAATCATTGTATTAAAAATAAAATAAAATAAATTAGAGGAAAGATCGGTCAATATAATTATGCTATCTGTGGTTGCTAATTGTCACTTTTGGAATTCCTAAGGGTCATTTATGCCTCAGAGGCTGGGAGATAAAGGCACTGCTTTTCTTAAAGATTATATTTTAAAGGAATGGCTCTCAGGTCCTTGAGAAAGACATTTTAGGGTTGTAAAACTGACAAGAAGCTGGGAGAAGATTTACATCTCCAAGTGGCAGAGAAAGAATACAGACTGCAAATGCTCTAAGCAAAGGGAGCCCAGTGATGTAGAGTCAGGAAACAACCTGCCTACAGTTTAGTCAAGCTAAGGGTTCTGTAAAGTCCATCTTGGTCAAATGGAAGGATGAGGTGATATTTAAATTAATTATATAATTTTTTTAAGGGCTAGATTTCATAATATTTTAAATAAGCAGAAATTACACTTCTTATAGAAAATGATTACAAATTTATAAGTAAAGTTATAAAATCTTTATCAGTAGTAACAAGATCATCATTGTCACCATATTTGTCCATAAGGAAGTATAACAGAGTACTCTGGAAAATTTGTAGGAAAATTTGTAGGAAAAAAACAAAGCATATTTTGTTATTTCTTAATAATTTCAGAAGATATGATCTCTTCTGGAGTGTTCCACCAGCTAACAGAGAGATGCAGTGGTTGAATTCATGTATAGAGACAATTGATTCCCAACTAAAGCATTAAAATTAGATTGGAAGAATTTTTTTTCCAATTTGTAATCAGAATGTTTTAATTAGAAGCACTTATGAAAGTACTGCAATGAAGAATGCCTGATATTTATAATAGTTAAATGCATTAGCATACAATCCTGACATATATACAAACACACTTTTATGTTTTATTTTGTTTTAATCTTTGCTATTGTTGTAGTTGATGGTTACAGTTAGAAAACCCCCCAATATTGTAACAAGATATTTTGGTTTTTTAACTTTGAGAATAGACTCTGAGAACTATGTTAAATTTATACTGTTTGACTATTAATCTTATTGACATTTAAAATTTTACTCTAAAGTTAAAGGTTCCTTCTAGAGGACACGATTGAAGTATGTAATTATAAATTAACAACATGCTCTCACACAGTATGAGAAATTACTATTTAAGCCAGTTCAACCCAAATTGCCTTTTAAATATCTTCTATATTTTTCAGTTTTGCTCTATACAAGCTTATTAGTGCAGAGAAATAAAAGTGAATAGGAGAAACGCTGGCAGATGTGAGAAGTGGATGCACGCCTCGCCTGAAATGTGCCTCTTTTGCCTATAATTTTTCTGATTCTCATGATCTTGTTTCATACTGCTTCTTCTAATGACTTTTCATCAGTCCTAACCATCATGTCAATATATCATCTTTAAAATTTGATTGATATAGTGTCAGTTTTGAAGACTCTTGTCAGAGGAGCACCTATTTTTTTCAGCTAGAGTCGTGGAAATGTAGAATCCTAGTGCAGCTGTGGTTTCAATGGCGTGACCCTTTGATACAAAACACTGACAATGTGTCTAAGTTTTCCTGCTCTAGCATTGCCTTCCTCTTGATAATTTTTACTTCCTATTTCCAGAATACAGACTCTTTGAAAGATATTTAAGAATCATTTCCACTCCACTATGCATCCTCTTTTAAACTTTTCTTTGTTGTAGGACCTTGTAGGGTTTAGGTTAAATATTAATGGTTAAGCTTACTTCTCCTATTACTTGTTCTTCTAATTGGATTTTCTTTGCCTTTAATTTTTAGTAACTCTTGACACTTAATCAATTTTGTACTCTTTCGCCAATTGCATTCTAGTCCTTGTCCTGATTGATATGTTATCATAAGCACAATAATTAACTTATTGCTGTTCTAATCAAGTGTTAGCACTTGTCATTATAACTTGATAAGGCAATTAGCCCCAATTAAAATGCTACAATTGTTTGCCTTTTCAACATTCATTTTTAAAATATGGCTTATTGTTTCCTGTACCAATGGATCATGTGCCAATTATTGGGGTTTCTTTCTTTTTTTTTCCCTGTCATCCCAAGAGCAGGAAAATTTCTAAAAGTTTGGGAAGAATTTTCCTATAGACTACAAAATAGAACTGTTCTATGAAAACATTTTGTTTGTATCAATACTCCACTGAGTCTTGTTTCTTTTTTCCTATGCCTTTTCAGAAACGCTGCATAGCCTCCTTACCATTTCTTACTTAGTCCCTTTGTAACTTTCTAGTGATTGGCCTATAATATAACACTGAACTTTAAATAAATCATTGCATTTTAAATAAACTTGCATGTGCTATATTATTTATTTTAATTAGAGTATTTATCTCTTCTTTTTGGAAACAACCACAATTCAAACAGCGTTAAAGGCCAGATTCATTAGGCTTTCTTTTATGTGGACCATGATTGATTTTTTTTTCCTCCTGTGCATCAAGAGATCTATGTTGTAGTCCCTAGGGCACTGAAGCTCTTTACTTTACTCTTGGTTCATTATTGATGACTGGTAAACCTCTGCTGGGTCTATTTGATGCCAAAAGATGGTTAGAGATGCCAAGAAATGACACATGTGGTTAGGAAGGGGACACCTCAAAACACAGAGGGTTGTTAAATATAACACTAACTTAGGCATGGGCAGAATTACTGTAAATGGGTTGTTATGAAGTCTGACATTTTGGCAACATGAATGTAAGCTTCGGGGATAAAGAAGGAATACGATTTTATGTTCTTAATTCATTCTAGGGAAATATTTGTCAGTGACTTCATAAGCAATTTTCTGTGATAGGAATAAAATTGACTTGGACAGGCATCTCTAAGTGAATTAACATAATTAATATGATTCTATTAACACAACCAAAATGTTTTACTCCTGGAACATTTGAGGCAGCCGTACTTGGCCACTGGCAGAGTAGAAATGTGTCCCCCCCACATCCCCCATGCCCCTGCCACATCCACATCCATATTGGTCTTGTGAGTTTTCATAGGCAGAACTCAAGATCCTGGAAAAAATGAGAAATCTCAGTTAAGTGAATGTGATGATTAATACCTTTAATTTAGTGTCAAATTGCTCAGAGCCTTAGACACTATGGGTGATTAAAAAGGAACTGAAAGGACCGAATAATCACTTTCTGCCTCTTAAGGGTGTATGTATAGTCATGGCAAAGAGAGGTCATCTGATGGGCCCATGCAGCCCAGGAGTTAGACAGCAGTGCTAGTTGTACGAAGAACACATGGAGAGTCAAGGGATGCACATGGAATTGGTACCTGGATAAACGTAGCAAGATTTGTACATTTCTAAGAAGCACTGTGACTCACCACTTCTGTGGCATCCTAATCTGTTATGACTTGTAAGTCCTGTACCTATTAAATTTAATTCAGCAGGCATTTAAAAATATATGCTGCTCTGTATAATACACCCTGTTGGGTCTCTCTGCTGCCATAACGGTAAATCAATATTCTGTCTCCCTTTTTATCTGTGTGTCTCTCTGTCCCTTTCTCTCTATATATACACACACTGACATGCACACGTTTATTGATGTATATGTTATAGATACACATAAGCACATGCACATATATGATGCAGATGTTGACAAGAACAACACTTACAACTACAAAAAGAAGATTATGATAGCATAGAGGAACGAATAAGCACTTTCTGATAATAGCATTAAATTTACACTGTGAATCTCTGTATTGAGGTGATTGTTTGGAAAAACCTCATATAAATGTTAATTACAATGGGCAGATGTAACCATAAATTTATAAGCAATAAATGGTCAGCAGAATAATGTATCAAAATGAATGTATTGAAAGCAGAATAGCACATAAGCATTTCAGTGATGGATGGAAAAGAATGGCGTAGGTTATAGACAGCAGGCAAATAAGAGAAGGTAAATAACAGAATAAACTTAGGATCTCCTTTTTGCAGCCTGGCACCGAGCAGCACTAGCGCTTTATATACAAATGCAAAGTGATTCTTCTAACACCTCTATGACCTAGCAACTGTGTTCCTATTTATAGACGAAGAAACAGCTTCAAGTGACTTGCTTGGCTAGGAACACCAATAAGATCATAGAGAAGCTTGAATGAATGAGAAGCCAGGGGACTATTTAGAACAGCAAGTGGCAAAAAAATATTTACGTACATAGATTTCTGGAGGAAAAGGAGAAAACCAGCTGTCTGGTACTGCTAAGAGGAATAGATTAAACCTATATACAGAGTACAACTTGAGTAATTAAGCAGCCAGACCTAGAGTAGGAGGAAGGGTCACTGGGGAGTAGAATAAAGAGTCTAAAGAAATATGACCATTATCTCTACTCCTCTTTTCTATTCTACAGAGATATATTGTGGGCTCCCTATGTATAGTTTACATGCTGCTTCTTCACATCATGGTGAAATAGTATTTTTGTATGCAGAATGGCTGGCCTGATGACATGCCTGATAACCAAATTATTATGAAAAAGATTGGAAAGAATGAAAAGGCAATACTGTGCTGGGAACAGCGTAAATAAATAAAAGATCTTTATTCTTCCCCCGAACTGAGAAAATAGTAACAGAATTTGCACAAAAGAACACATAGGGCGCTTCCTCCTTGTATAGTCCTGTCATTTCATGTAGGATTAGTGCAAAGACTACTTTATGTGGCTAGTCTTTGAACTTTATTTTGTGACTCATGTAGGACAAAACTGTATGTATCTCTAGGAACTATTTTCAATTACACTAACAGCAAAATAATAATAATAATAATAATAATAATAATAATAATAAGTTGCAGAAATGTCAAAATTTTCTGCCTGATTTACTCCATGAAAAGCTCCAGGTTTGGTTCCTTTGATGTCTATCAGTTTTAAAGTTTCAAGAATTTTGTGTGATTTGGAAAAGTGGCTAAGCATTCAGAAGTCTCAATTATTTATACAGATCTGTTTGAAATAGTCAAACTCTTCAGCTTTTACTGTTACTCATGTCTATTAGTATTTTAGTATATCATTGCTTCTGCAACCCACTCATTCTGTCTCTGATTTAAGTTTTTTTTGTTTTGTTTTTGTTTTTTGTCTTTTTTGCCATTTCTTGGGCTGTAGCAAGAAGGAGGTTCCCAGGCTAGGGGTCTAATCGGAGCTGTAGCAACCGGCCTATGTCAGAGCCACAGCAACGCGGGATCCGAGCCGAGCCGCGTCTGCAACCTACACCAGAGCTCACAGCAATGCCAGATCCTTAACCCACTGAGTGGGGCCAGGGATCGAACCCACTACCTCATGGTTCCTAGTTGGATTCATTACCCACTGAGCCACGACAGGAACTCCAACCCAGAAATTTTAATGACAGCAGACAGGATACTTTCCATGGTGTATATAAGCAAAAAACAACAGTTTAGCTTTTTTTTTTCTGAGTTGGTCAAGATCAATTCTTTAAGATATAGCACTATAATATAAGGCAAATGTCAAAGAAAATGATATCCTCATTTTCAGGAATTGGTAAGAGAAAAGAGTTTATAGTAATCTGAGTACATTTGGCTGAACACTATATCTTCAAAGAGTACAACTTTCCTTGACATTCTAAGACTCTTGATGACATCTTAAGAAGCACTTACTAGTGACGTATAATGAATGTGGAACTGGAATACAAATTACTTAATTCCCCATTGGCTTCAGGAATTCACCATTAGCAAGGCAGTCTGTACATGCATTCTGTGAGGTCTTCCTGTTTATTTAGGGGTGGGTTTTTTCCTACTTCTTCACATATTAGGAAGAGAGTCAAACACATAGAAGGTAAGTAAAATCACTCTCATTTTGTTAACATGATTTCTGAGGAATAACTTGACAAAATGATTTTTACCTCTTATAGTGGCTGCTCCATACCCAGTACTTATAACATTGCTTTGCATATAGAAGCATTCCATACATATTTGTTGTATAAATAAATAGGTGCTACCTTAGAAATCTATACAGAGAGCTACCATATGACCCAGCAATCCCACTCTTGGGCATATATCCAGACAAAACTTTCCTTAAAAAAGACACATGCACCCACATGTTCATTGCAGCACTACTCACAATAGCCAAGACATGGAAACAACCCAATGTCCATTGACAGATGATTGGATTAGGAAGATGTGGTATATATATACACAGTGGAATACTACTTAGCCATAAAAAAGAACAAAATAATGCCATTTGCAGCAACATGGATGGAACTAGAGACTCTCATACTGAGTAAAGTAAGTCAGAAAGAGACGAATATCATATGATGTCACCTATATCTGGAATCTAATATATGGCACAAAATGAACCTTTCCACAGAAAAGAAAATCATGGACTTGGAGAATAGACTTGTGGTTGCCAAGGGGGAGGGGGAAGGAGTGGGGTGGATTGGGAGCTAGAGGTTAATAGATGCAAACTATTGCCTTTGTAAAGGAGTAGCAATGAGATCCTGCTGTGTAGCACTGGGAACTGTCTAGTCACTTATAATGGAGCATGATAATGTGAGGAAATAGAATGTGTACATGTGTGTGTAACTGGGTCACCATGCTGTACAGTAGAAAAAAAATTTTATTAGGGAATTAACAATTAAAAAAATGAATAGGTGAATCAATCTGTGTTAGTTATATGTCACTAGTAAGTGCTTCCCAGGATGTCATCAAGCCACATAGTGAAAAATTAACTTCACCGCAGACTTATTAGAGATGGACATACAGATAATAGATTTATTAACAACACAACATAAAATAATGTCGAACCATATATGTTTATAGAAAGAATAAAATAGTTTTCTTCATTGTCCTAATCATTTTTTGTTAATGTATTTATTTTAAATTTATTTTTTGGAAAATCTCTAAACATCAAAATATCTAAATTCTGAAGGCTTCCCGGAAGTCAAAACTGGATCCAATGTTGGGAATACCAAAAAGGAAATTTTTTTCTTAAAAATAAATCTCGAGATCTTTATCCATTAGAAAATAAGAGATGACCTAAGAGGAATTCCACATTGGTGTATGTTCCAAATGATAATTTTAAGATTGTCTAATGTTATGACTATAAACTTAAGAGCAGAAGTTATGTCATGTAGCTTTGTGATGTCCCCTATGGAACACAGAAGTGTTGTCAACAAAGTTAGCTCTAAGTTATCTATTGACTATCAACTTTAAGTATCTATTGACTGTCAAGTAGTTGACTAGGATACGAGAGAATCTTTTTTTTTTTTTTTTTTCCTTTTTAGGGCTGCACCTGAAGCATATGGAAGTTCCCAGGCTAGGGGTCAATTGGGAGCTACAGCTGCCAGCCTACACCGCAGTCATAGCAACACCAGATCCAAGCCACGTCTGTGACCTACACTATAGCTCATGGCCATGCTGGTTCCTGGACCCAATGAACAAGGCCAGGGGTTGAACCCACATCCTCATGGATACTAGTTGGATTTGCTTCTGCTGTGTCACATTGGGAACTCTCAAGAGAATCTTTTTATTTGCAGCATTAGCCTCCAGGTACTTTACCTATATTACCTAATTTAACCTGACCATAATCATTTGAGAAAAGAAGTAGAATTAAAATCAGAATCTATGCCTCTGAATATATTTCTGCATAATCCATACAATTTAAATGATCATCAGCATTTTCTAATCTTAAAGCTTGAATAAATGCTCTGCTTTTATATGGTAATACAGTCCTCTTGGATTCTGTGATTTACCAAGTAATGTAGAGTTTTTGATATACATTATTCTCTCTGGGTATTTCTTGGACAATGGCAAAGTACTATCTTTTCTTATAAATTGGGTGTTTGACTGGAGAAAAAAATCATAGATGGAGCATATATATAAACTATGAATTTTGCCTCAAATTGCTAAGAATGTTAAGAGTTGTCATGGCTAAATGTTTTCATCCCTTTTTGTTCCTTGAATTAAATACAGCTATGATTGAGCTTGAAATAAGTAAAGACACATATAGTTTAAAATCTACAGTCATTATCTCTTATTTTTTGCTCTTAACTGCCAAGCAACATAAGACAATTTAAAAGTACTTAGTAAAGTACTTAAGAATATTTTGCTTAAACCATATACCTTTTTATTACTTGTAGAGTCTACTTGTTTTTAGTTGTAATAATTATTATAAAAACAAGTTTATGCAGAGAAATAAGGCGGGTCATCTTTTACAGAATAAAATTGACTTATCTTTTGCCTAGTTTGGTGCTGGTGTAGACTCTTGTTTATCATTTTATCATTTTTCAATATGACCCTGAGCTGTCTCTAGCTGTGTTTAGAAACTCTTGTCAGTCTTTATTTTGCAAATGGTCATTTATGTTATTATGCTAATAAGTTGAATAAGTTTAACATTGGCCTAGGAGTGGATTTGAGTAAGCTTCTGGGAAACCTCCACAAATTCACAAAGTTAATGGCTTGACCTCCCAATTCTCCAATGTAAAATAAGCCATAATGATTTTTCAGGCTCTTAGCTCCCATGCATTTAAAAAAAAATGAGCTCCCATTTACTTCAAATGACTTGCCTTTCTTTATAATCTAATTGTAAATGAATAATCCCTTATTTATCTTCTAAAATGGTTCATGTCTGTCTTTGTTTTGGACCCTTCTTCGTGACAGAGAAGGAAAAATTCTTAGCGGGTGTTCTGAATAAAGACAGTGAATTCTTTGAAATTTATGACAACGGGAGGATATTTCAAAGCGGCAACTCATATGTGAGCAAATACCAGAGAAGAAATATGATAAATAATTTCAATAATTTGCTTGATTTATCAGAATGTTGATAAAGTAGGAAGGAATGTACATATTATATGAAGATATGGTATGTGTTCTTTTAAGAACTTAGGAACAGTTGCATTTTAATTTTTATAATATTGTTAAATTCTAACAGCTTACTTTTTAACTGAAACTTTGCCTATCACATTTCATACATAGCTCTGTTCTTAATGAGTGATTACTCATTCACAGCCAATAATTGAGTAGACTGTTGCTGATCTAAAAGAAAGTGAATCCTTCCTATTTTTTTTTTTTTTGGCAGTTGAAATTAGTGCAAATAGGGAAAAACATCAGAATGAGTTTAGAATTAATGTTGAAGTTGTATTTTTTCTATAAAAACAAAAAAGAATTATTATTAGTGGTAGAAGCTAATAGCATAGGTTTTAAAAAAGAAATAAATCAACTAATTATACTACTTGGTAAATATTGATTTCAATTTGACCAATGATATTCTTTGTATTTATTTTTTTATAAGGTAGTAACAAAACTTCTTATTTATGGCTCTTTGATTGCAAGAGCCAGCATATATCTGTAACAATCACATTATGGGATATATTTTGATAGGCTTTTACTCTTGAGTTTTTTTTCCCCATCTCTTGATCTAGGAATTTGCAAAGCATCAAACAGATTATTGTATTAGAGGAGTTGTGAATATCAATGTTCTCTGATATTAGGAGGAAAAGGAAAGGCCAATTTTTTGTTTCTTTTGGATGAGAGTCTCTTCCTTTCACGGATTCCTTGAAGTAGTTCATTTACCTTAGTGCTTTCTCATCAGTGTCTGGATTAGTTTTGAGTTTTAGGAGAGAGGTACTGAAAGGGTGGTTTTATAACACCTGCTTCCACAGTATAAGGATTTATTCAGAACTGACTTTAGTCTTCTTAATCTTTTTTTTTTTTTTTTGATTTTTTTTTTTAATTTTATTTTTTTTAATTTTATTTTCCCACTGTACAGCAAGGGGGTCAGGTTATCCTTACATGTATACATTACAATTACAGTTTTTCCCCCACCATTTCTTCTGTTGCAACATGAGTATCTAGACATAGTTCTCAATGCTATTCAGCGGGATCTCCTTGTAAATCTATTCTACGTTGTGACTGATAAGCCCAAGCTCCCGATCCCTCCCACTCCCTCCCCCTCCCATCAGGCAACCACAAGTCTCTTCTCCAAGTCCATGATTGATTTTCTTTTCTGAGGAGATGTTCATTTGTGCTGGATATTAGATTCCAGTTATAAGTGATGTCATATGGTATTTGTCTTTGTCTTTCTGGCTCATTTCACTCAGTATGAGATTCTCTAGTTTCATCCATGTTGCTGCAAATGGCATGATGTCATCCTTTTTTATGGCTGAGTAGTATTCCATCGTGTATATATACCACATCTTCCGAATCCAATCCTCTGTCGATGGACATTTGGATTGTTTCCATGTCCTGGCTATTGTGAATAGGGCTGCAATGAACATGCGGCTGCATGTGTCTCTTTTAAGTAGAGCTTTGTCCGGATAGATGCCCAAGAGTGGGATTGCAGGGTCATATGGAAGTTCTATGTATAGATTTCTAAGGTATCTCCAAACTGTTCTCCATAGTGGCTGTACCAGTTTACATTCCCACCAACAGTGCAGGAGGGTTCCCTTTTCTCCACAGCCCCTCCAGCACTTGTTATTTGTGGATTTATTAATGATGGCCATTCTGACTGGTGTGAGGTGGTATCTCATGGTAGTTTTGATTTGCATTTCTCTTATAATCAGCGATGTTGAGCATTTTTTCATGTGTTTGTTGGCCATCTGTATATCTTCTTTGGAGAAATGTCTATTCAGGTCTTTTGCCCATTTTTCCATTGATTGATTGGTTTTTTTGCTGTTGAGTTGTATAAGTTGTTTATATATTCTAGAGATTAAGCCCTTATCAGTTGCATCATTTGAAACTATTTTCTCCCATTCTGTAAGTTGTCTTTTTGTTTTCTTTTGGGTTTCCTTTGCTGTGCAAAAGCTTTTCAGTTTGATGAGGTCCCATGGGTTTATTTTTGCTCTAATTTCTATTGCTTTGGGAGACTGACCTGAGAAAATATTCATGATGTTGATGTCAGAGAGTGTTTTGCCTATGTTTTCTTCTAGGAGTTTGATGGTGTCCTGTCGTATATTTAAGTCTTTCAGCCATTTGGAGTTTATTTTTGTGCATGGTGTGAGGGTGTGTTCTAGTTTCATTGCTTTGCATGCAGCTGTCCAGGTTTCCCAGCAATGCTTGCTGAATAGACTTTCCTTTTCCCATTTTATGTTCTTGCCTCCCTTGTCAAAGATTAATTGACCATAGGTGTCAGGGTTAATTTCCAGATTCTCTATTCTGTTCCATTGGTCTGTCTGTCTGTTTTGATACCAGTACCACACTGTTTTGATGACTGTGGCTTTGTAGTATTTCTTGAAGTCTGGGAGAGTGATGCCTCCTGCTTGGTTTTTGTTTCTCAGGATTGCTTTGGCGATTCTGGGTCTTTTGTGGTTCCATATAAATGTTTGGATTGTTTGTTCTAGTTCTGTGAAAAATGTCATGGGTAATTTGATAGGGATTGCATTGAATCTGTAGATTGCTTTGGGTAGGATGGCCATTTTCACAATATTGATTTTTCCAATCCAGGAACATGGAATATCTTTCCATTTTTTTACATCTTCTTTGATTTCTTTGATTAAGGTTTTATAGTTCTCGGCATATAGGTCCTTTACCTCTTTGGTTAGGTGTATTCCGAGGTATTTGATTTTGTGAGGTACAATTTTAAAAGGTATCGTATTTTTGTATTCCTTTTCTAGTGTTTCATTGCTGGTATACAGAAATGCAACTGACTTCTGAATGTTAATCTTATATCCTGCCACTTTGCTGAATTTATTAATCAGTTCAAGGAGTTTTGGGGTTGAGTCCTTAGGGTTTTCTAGGTATAGAATCATGTCATCTGCATACAGTGACAGTTTGATCTCTTCTCTTCCTATATGGATGCCTTTGATTTCTTTTGTTTGTCTAATTGCTGTGGCTAAGACTTCCAAAACTATGTTGAAGAGCAGTGGTGAGAGTGGGCATCCCTGTCTTGTTCCAGATTTGAGTGAGAAGGCTTTCAGTTTTTCCCCATTGAGGATTATATTTGCTGTGGGTTTATCATAAATGGCTTTGATTATATTCAGGAATGTTCCCTCTATACCCACTTTGGCGAGGGTCTTGATCATGAATGGATGTTGAACTTTGTCAAATGCTTTTTCTGCATCTATTGAGATGATCATATGATTTTTGACTTTTTTTTTGTTAATGTGGTGTATGATGTTGATTGATTTGCGTATGTTGAACCATCCTTGTGAACCTGGGATGAACCCAACCTGGTCATGGTGTATAATTTTTTTGATATGTTGTTGGATTCGGTTGGCTAAGATTTTGTTGAGAATTTTTGCATCTATATTCATCAATGATATTGGCCGATAGTTTTCTTTTTTGGTGGTATCTCTGCCTGGTTTTGGAATGAGGGTGATGGTGGCCTCATAGAATGTCTTTGGGAGTATTCCTTCTTCTTCAACCTTTTGAAAGAGTTTAAGGAGGATGGGCACCAATTCCTCTTTATATGTTTGATAGAATTCACCTGTGAAGCCATCTGGTCCTGGGCTTTTATTTGTAGGGAGTGATTTTATGACCTCTTCAATTTCATTTCTAGTGATTGGTCTGTTCAGTTGGTCTGTTTCTGCTTGATTCAGTTTTGGCAGGCTGTAAGATTCTAGAAAATTGTCCATTTCTTCCAGATTGTCAAACTTATTGCCATATAGTTGTTCATAGTATTCTCTTATGGTTTTTTGTATTTCTGCTGTATCCGTTGTGATTTCTCCTTTTTCATTTATAATTTTGGTGATTTGGGTTCTTTCTCTCCTCTTTTTAGTGAGTCTGGCCAGGGGTTTATCAATTTTGTTCACCTTTTCAAAGAACCAGCTCTTGGTTTTATTAATTTTCTCTATTGTTTTTTGAGTCTCTATTTTATTGATTTCTTCTTTGATCTTTACAATTTCCTTCCTTCTGCTGACTTTAGGACTTCTTTGTTCTTCTTTTTCTAATTCATTTAGGTGGAGGGTTAAGTTGTCAATTTGGGATCTTTCTTCTTTTTTGAGAAAGGCCTGGATTGCTATAAATTTCCCTCTGAGCACTGCTTTCGCAGCATCCCATAGATTTTGAGAGGTTGTGTCTTCATTATCATTTGTTTCCAGGTAGTTTTTAATTTCCTTCTTGATTTCCTCATTGACCCATTGGTTTTTTAGTAGCATGTTGTTTAGTCTCCATGGAGTAGGTTTTTTCTCTTTCCTTTTCCCATGGTTGATTTCTAATTTCATGGCATTGTGGTCAGAGAAGATACTTGAGATAATTTCTATGCTCCTAAATTTATTGAGATTCGCTTTATGTCCCAATATGTGGTCGATTCTTGAGAATGTTCCATGAGCATTTGAGAAGAATGTGTATTCTGATTTTTTTGGATGTAGTGTCCTGAAGATATCAATTAAGTCTAACTTTTCTATTGTTTCCTTTAGGATCTCTGTTGCTTTATTGGTTTTCTGTCTAGAAGATCTGTCCATTGATGTGAGGGGGGTATTAAGGTCTCCTACTATGATTGTATTCTCATCAATATCTCCCTTTATGTCTGTTAATATTTGTTGTATGTATCTGGGTGCTCCTATGTTTGGGGCATATATGTTGATGATAGTAACATCCTCTCCTTGGATGGATCCCTTAATCATTAAATAGTGTCCTTCTTTGTCTTTCTTTATGTCTTTTGTTTTAAAGTCTATTTTGTCTGATATGAGCGTTGCAACTCCTGCTTTTCTGTCATGTCTATTGGCATGAAATACTTTTCCCCAGCCTTTCACTTTCAATCTATATGTATCTTTTGTCCTAAGGTGAGTTTCTTGTAGGCAGCATATTGAAGGTTTTTGCCGTTTTATCCACTCAGCCATTCTGTGTCTTTTGATTGGGGCATTCAGTCCATTGACATTTAAGGTGATAATTGATAGATGATTATTTATTGCCATTTGATCCTCGTGTTCCAGTTGATTCTATGGTTCTCCATTCTTCTTTTTTTTTTTTTCTTTTTTTTTTTGGTTGGATGGTCTCCTGTTATTATCTGCTTGAGTGTATTTTTTTCTTTCATTTTTTGCAAATGCAATATTTGGTTTTGGCTTGTGGTTGCCCTGTTTTTTAAGTATGCTAACCCCTTCCCATAATTGTGTGTTTTAGCCTGATGTTCCTGTAAGTTCAAACACTTCATTATTATATTAAAATTAAGAAGAGAGACATACATACAAACAAAAAGGATTATTTACCTCCTAACATCCCTTGCCCACATTTTATGGTTTTGATGACTCTTTTATTTTTTTCTTTTTAATTTTATTTTGTTTGAAGCATGTTCATGATTAAATCTGTATGCTGGCTTATTTGAGTGACTGCTCTCTGATTGCATCTTCCTCAGTCCTAGTTCTTCCTCTTCTTCTTCTTCTTTTTTTTTTTTTTTTTCTTTTTTCTTCCCTTTCCTTCCTTTCTTTTTGGTTTAGAGACGCCCTTTCAATATTTCCTTTAACCTGGGTTTTGTGTTGCTGTATTCTTTAAGTTTTTGTTTGTTGGGAAAAATTTTTATTTCCCCTTCTATTTTAAATGATATTCTTGCTGGATAAAGTATTCTAGGTTGCATATTTTTTCCTTTTAGGACTTTAAATATCTCTTGCCATTCCCTCCTGGCCTGTAGTGTTTCTGTAGAGAAATCAGCTGATATTCTTATGGGGGTTCCCTTGTAGGTAACATTCTGTTTTTCTCTTGCTGCCTTTAGGATCCTCTCTTTATCACTAACTTTTGCCATTTTTATTATGATGTGTCTTGGTGTGGGTCTGTTTGGGTTCAGTTTGTTTGGGGCCCTCTGTGCTTCTTGTATCTTGAATCCAGTATCCTTTAGATTTGGGAAGTTTCCAGCGATAATTTCTTCAAATATATTTTCCATTCCCTTATCTTTTTCTACTCCTTCTGGAATTCCTATTATGCGTAGATTGGCCCGTTTTATATTATCCCATAGGTCTCTTATATTGCTTTCCAGTTTTTTGATTCGGTTTTCTGTCTGTTGACCAGATTGAGTGATTTCCATTATTCTATCTTCCATATCACTGATTCGTTCTTCTGCATTATTCATTCTGGTTTTTACTGCCCCTAGTTCAGTTTGCATCTCTGCAAATGAATGTTCTAGTTTTTCTTGGCTCCTCCTTATATTTTCTAGCTCCTTTCTGAGGGTATCTGCATTGCTGTTCATATCTTCTCTTAATTCCTTCAGTATTTTCACTATTTCTCTTTTGAACTCCAGGTCTGTCAGACTGCAGAGATCAGTTTCATTGTTGACTGTTTTAGGTGAGTTCTCCTGTTGGTTTGACTGGGGGTGGTTTCTCAGCTTCTTCATCTTGCTTGTTGTCTTCTTTCTCCTGAGGGAGTTGTACTCTCCTTTATCGGGTAGTGTTTGCCTTGTCACTGCCCTGGAATATTTCCTGAGGGCTGTCGTTGTTGGTCAATCTTTTTTGAGGCTGTGTGGCTTTTCTGGAGTGTTGATGGGACTAACAGTGTTTCTTTGAAGCAAAGGAGGACTTCCTGAGGGCAGACAGGACTGTGAGGTTCACCCCACGATGGTAGCAGATTTCACTTGGTTCTCAGCACCCCCTGGGGTCTTGGGCGGGTAGCAGGGCCCTTGGAGACTCAAGACGTTCCTCCCCAGGGCAGCCCGACTCAGAAAGACCGTCTGAGATCTTTTCCCGATTCGGCCAGGCTTGTTGCAGCTTTTCTGGGCTGCAGGGGGTCCTGCCTGGAGCTGGCAGTCCTATGCAGCTGGTCCACTAGGTCTCAGCACCCCCTGGGGTCTTGGGCGGGTATCAGGGCCCTTGGAGGCTCAAGAGGCTCCTCCCCAGGACAGCCCGACTCAGAAAGACCGTTTGAGATCTTTTCCCGATTCGGCCAGGCTTGTTGCAGCTTTTCTGGGCTGCAGGGGGTCCTGCCTGGAGCTGGCAGTCCTATGCAGCTGGTCCACTAGGTCTCAGCACCCCCTGGGGTCTTGGGCGGGTATCAGGGCCCTTGGAGGCTCAAGAGGCTCCTCCCCAGGACAGCCCGACTCAGAAAGACCGTCTGAGATCTTTTCCCGATTCGGCCAGGCTTGTTGCAGCTTTTCTGGGCTGCAGGGGGTCCTGCCTGGAGCTGGCAGTCCTATGCAGCTGGTCCACTAGGTCTCAGCACCCCTTGGGGTCTTGGGCGGGTAGCAGGGCCCTTGGAGGCTCAAGAGGCTCCTCCCCAGGACAGCCCGACTCAGAAAGACCGTTTGAGATCTTTTCCCGATTCGGCCAGGCTTGTTGCAGCTTTTCTGGGTTGCAGGGGGTCCTGCCTGGAGCTGGCAGTCCTATGCAGCTGGTCCACTAGGTCTCAGCACCCCCTGGGGTCTTGGGCGGGTATCAGGGCCCTTGGAGGCTCAAGAGGCTCCTCCCCAGGACAGCCCGACTCAGAAAGACCGTTTGAGATCTTTTCCCGATTCGGCCAGGCTTGTTGCAGCTTTTCTGGGTTGCAGGGGGTCCTGCCTGGAGCTGGCAGTCCTATGCAGCTGGTCCACTAGGTCTCAGCACCCCCTGGGGTCTTGGGCGGGTATCAGGGCCCTTGGAGGCTCAAGAGGCTCCTCCCCAGGACAGCCCGACTCAGAAAGACCGTCTGAGATCTTTTCCCGATTCGGCCAGGCTTGTTGCAGCTTTTCTGGGCTGCAGGGGGTCCTGCCTGGAGCTGGCAGTCCTATGCAGCTGGTCCACTAGGTCTTAGCACCCCCTGGGGTCTTGGGCGTGTAGCAAGGCCCTTGGAGACTCAAGAGGCTCCTCCCCGGGGGAGCCCGTCTCAGAAAAACCGTCGGAGAATTAGTTCGATCTATTCACGGCCTGGCTAGGCTTGTTCTAGCTTTTCTGGGCTGCAGGCCTTTTCTAGGGGGCTGGTGGTGTTTGGTGCTGCTCTGTGGAAGTGTAGCCCCTCCAAAGGGCAAGCAGGCCTGTGCAGGGAGAGCCCCTGCGGTGGTAGGCTTCAGGCAATTGTTGAGGCCAGCCCTCCTGGATGGCAGGCAGCCCCAGGTTCGGCGAGAGCGTAGGGGGTGGCGGGGGTGGGGGGAGGGAATGCACTGGGAAGCACAGCTTTCTGCTAGCTAGCGGGCCTGTAAGCTTGCTGTGGCGTGGGGGGTATTCTATGGGGACCCACCCCTTCTTCTCTCCCCTCCCCAGCACGGGCGCAGACCAGGCTCTTCTCCCAGGTTCCCTCTGAGGCGGCTTTCCACTTCCCCGCCCCTAGAGTATTGCTCCCTTCCTCTGCGACAGCTTTGTTTTCTAGTCTCCCAGGCAGTCTCTGCCCCGTCAAATGGTTTAGAGACCTCCCAAGCAGTTTCCGCTCTTCCCCGCCCCCCTAGCCCGGGGACTAATCTCTGGAGCCGAGGTCTCGGTGCCCAGCCCCAACCCAGGCGTCCCCCGGCCCCCTCTCGGGGACCAACCTTCAGAGCTGAGGTCTCGGTGCCCAGCCCCCACCCAGGCGTCCCCCGGCCCTTTCCCGGGGACTAACCTCTGGAGCCGAGGATTCGGTGCCCAGCCCCCACCCAGGCGTCTCAATTTTTGGTGACTGTGCCCGTAGTTCAGATGGTCCGTTGGGTTCTTGATCGTTTTTCTGTACTCCGACTTACTGCTACACTCTTCTCTGCATCTGGAGATTCCTCCGGTTCGTTTGATCTTTCCCCCGGTAGGAGACTTTCCAGGGTGCGGGATCCCTTTCTCCTCCGCAGTTCCCTTTCGGGAGCGCCCGTCCCGCTCGGATTCACCTTCTCTCACTCTCCTCTTTTCTCCCGTTCTGCCCAATAATGTCACGAACTTCTTGCCGTTATTGGAGTTTAGGTTCCTCTGCCAGCGATTGGTTGTTGTTCTGTGCGAGTCATTTCTTCTATAGATGTGCTTTTTTTGTTGTGTTTGTGGGAGAGGGCGAGCGTGTCCCCCTACTCCTCCGCCATCTTGTCCTCTCTAGTCTTCTTAATCTTTAAGGTCCTGCTCTGAGCTGAAAGAGTTCAAATACTTAATTTCTTTCCAATTCTGTATCAGCTGAATAAAGCAGTGGTATGTATCATTAAGCAAAGTAGAAACTAAGCATTTGCCTTCTGCCCTGGATGATTTTTCCTTGACACTATTTCACATTAAGAATATTATTAAAATCCAAAGGAGAACAAGGGGCAGCAGCTTTGAATGACAAGCTGAATCTCAATGTGAAATGGCCTATTTTTCCTGGATTAACTTTGGCAGGGATCTCACTGCAAAGGTAGACCCTAGAGATAGCAGCCTATGTCTGGTTAACAAAGCAGATGGTGCTTTAATTTTTAAAAAATTTTAAAAATTCTTTAATTTTTTGTCTTTTTAGGGCTGCACTCATGGCATATGGAAGTTCCCAGGCTAGGGGTCGAATCGGAGCTGCAGGTGCCAGCCACAACCACAGCAACGCCAGATCTGAACCTCATTTGTGATATATACCATAGCTCACGGCAATGCTAGATCCTTAACCTACTGAGGAGGGCCAGGGATTGAACCCACATCCTCATGAATACTAGTCAGGCTCATTACCGCTGAGCCACAACAGGAACTCTAGATGGTACTTTTATAAATCGAGTGGCTGTGGGCTGTGCTGTCAAGAAAGGTCATTGTTTGCTGCGGAAGGAGTCACTGTAAGTCTGCAACGTAGGCAACTGGGCTGAAAGGTTCTTGTTCAGATATCAGCTGCAAAAATAAATAAATAA
This sequence comes from Sus scrofa, assembly GCF_054392235.1. Classification (NCBI taxonomy): domain Eukaryota; kingdom Metazoa; phylum Chordata; class Mammalia; order Artiodactyla; family Suidae; genus Sus; species Sus scrofa. The sequence goes on along the minus strand of NC_139388.1, from coordinate 119,318,551 downwards.
ATAAATGAAATAATCCACGTAGCAATTTCTGTTGCTGACATCAGCTTGAAAATGTGCTACTCTTTGGGAAACTTAAGGAATATTCCCTTAAAATAACATTCTCATCTCTCATTAACAGCATCTTTGAAAAGCAGATATTTTTATTATTTACAGGAGGATAATTTGCTAGGTGACAGGGTTATTATAAGAAGGAAACTAAGAAAATATAGCACCATGAATATTAATTCTGAGAAGTTTTTAATGAGGTTTTAATGAAGATGGTGAAAGATTAAAGAGAAATATAAATTATGAAAAACTCACGAATATTTCTACATGATGGTTAATTTATATACTTTTTATAGCAACCCATTATTCTGCTCTTATTTTTGCATTGATCAGTGGGTTCCTGTAGCCAATGGTTTTTAAACATTTGAATGGCAATAACTGGAATTTATGTAAGCAGTTCTATTCTGGAAGAAAAGTCACTTTGCCATTGAAATGATATTTGAGACACCTACATTTCTGTACTTGGCACAATTTTGGTTTTCTATGGTGTATACAGGAATACTGGCACTGTGGCTTAGTCCTTGGGAATTGGTGACTTTGGGACTTGGGCAAGATTTTGCATGAAACTTTTGGCTCTAACTGGAACTTCACTGTGTAGAAAGTTTTAATAATTAATAAATAGACTCACAGATAGGAAGGTACTTTAAGAGATCACTTATTCCCTTCTTTATCGGGCAAGATTTTGCATGAAACTTTTGGCTCTAACTGGATCTTCACTGTGTAGAAAGTTTTAATAATTAATAAATAGACTCACAGATAGGAAGGTACTTTAAGAGATCACTTATTCCCTTCTTTATCTTCAAACATTAACAACAACAACAAAATCACTCTTAATAATGTCAAAATCTACTTATGTAGCCCAAACGAAATGGAGAGTTGTATAATCACCAGTGAATTTTGATTGACTTCACAGGCAATGTATGTATTTTTTAAGGGGAAAAATTCCATTTCTGACTGAAGGATCCATCTGAAATTAACATATAACTTTCTATAATACTTTGACTAGATAGAGGTAACCCCAAAAGGGTGCCTAAATGACTTGAGGTCCCTTGAGAAATATAAAATAGCAATGATATGTATCCTTTTCTACTTTTATTTTATTTTTCAGAATTGAGCCTTTCTTTGTTCACATCTGGATTCTACCATCTTACAAGTAGAAGTAGAAGGCTTATGATAACAGTGATAACCGACATTGTATTCTGTCTGTCTGCCTCTCTCTAAGAGTGAGTCTCTCTATATCCTTATGATTCCCTCCTCCCCATTTTGGCTGCCACTTATTTTCAGCAATCTTGCTAGGATGTTTTCACCAAAAGTATCTTCTGCAAAGTTCTCTCTCCAAGCACAGGAGATACTTTGTCTGACACTGTCAGCAATAATGAACAGGATTTCTTCCATTCCAATACTACACGGTAGTGGGTGGCAAATTTGGACAGAAAACCTCACTTCTCTTGTGCAATATTTTTATAGAGGTAGGTCTGCCTGTGTTGCAAAGTGTCACAGGGTTTTAGTGCTGTAGCTCTCTCTGTTTTTACAAGGCAGGTCTGGGGATGGAAGTCATGTTTTCATAATTGTCCTACTGCAGATGGTTTAGGATGCAGACCTGGTTTAAGGTCAAAGGTACCAGAACATATTTCACTTCAGGATGGGTTCTTCCAAGAGCCCTCCTGAAGACAGACTCCTGAAGAAATCATATACGTGTTTCATAGACTTACTCAGATATATCCAAGGACTGCTTAAACTGCTGTGACCTCCTCCACATTTACTTGCATTGTTATTCATTATATTACTTCATGAATTTTATGAATTTAGTAGCAAATTAACCTTGGCTTTATAATTTCTCTAATTGCTCAAGGCTTCAGTTATTTCACTTATCTGAACCAGAGCACAGAAAAGAGTGACTACATGTGCTTCACATATAGCTTTTTTTTTTCCCTTTCTTTTTAGGGTCACACCTGAGGCATATGGAAGTTCCCGGGCCATGGGCTGAATCAGAGCTGCAGCCGAAGGTCTACACCACAGCCACGGCAACACCAGACCTGAGCTGCATCTGCAATTTATGCTGCAGCTTGTGGCAATGGCAAACCTTGACCCACTGAGCGAGGCCAGGGATTGAACCCACATCCTCATGGACACTATGTTGAGTTCTTAATGCAACAAGCCACAATGGGAACTCCTCACATAGCTTTTTATTTGGAAGCACACCTAGTTCAAGAGGTTGTGACTTTACTCACACCATAGATCTCTTTTGTTTTCCTCGTAGTGTAACATTCAGATGGAGGTCACTACAAGATTTGAGACATGGTTTTCTAAATCATCCCAATTGTAACAACAAAGGCTCACACTTTCTTTTCTATAAATACCGTGAAATTTTGGAGTGCCCATGGTGGCTTGGCAGTTAACGAACCCTCCTAGAATCCATGAGGATGGATGAGAGTTTGATCCCGGGCCTTGCTCAGTGGGTTATGGATCTGGCATTGCTGTGAGCTGTGGCGTAGGTTGCAGTCAAAGCTTGGATCTGGCATTGCTGTGGCTGTGGTATAGGTGGGCAGCTGTAGCTCTGATTCATCCCCTAGCCTGGGAATATCCATATGTCGTGGTGCGGCCCTAAAAAGCCAATAAGTAAATAAGTAAATAAATAAATAAAAACCCCATGAAATTTGCAGCCTCTTTTGGAGAATTTCCCTGTGGGGAGGAAGATAAAAGGATATACCAAGAAGACCACAGCAAGTCTAGTGAAACTGTATTGAGTCTGTGATGTTTCTTTCCATGTGCTTGGTTGCCTTTTTAAGTTTATTTTTCCTAAAATGCAGTCTGTGCTATTTTAAAAAATAATTTTGACTTCACCGATGTCAAGGTAAGAGGAAAATGGGATTTACATCATTTGCCTAAGCCCGCATTAAGCTCCTAAATGGCAAAGCAAGCTATGCTTTCACTAGGACCTGGCATTTCTGCAGACAGAAGGTGGTGCTGTTGATTAGGAACAGCCCAGAGCCCCACACTTTTCTATCAAAGTCATGATCAAGTTATTATCACAATCGTTCTTTACCGAACAGAAAAAAAAAAAAATCGTAGTCAACTGGAACTTATTCTACCATTTGAGTTCAGTTACTGCTCTGCCTAAAATCGACCTGAAGAATGCTTTAACCATGTTACTCTTGCTATTTTGTGTAAATCTTGGAAACTGCATGAAAATAAAATAACTTTCAAAATACAGTACATGTTGTTTCCCTTTATGTGGAGCGGCTGAACACTATCCGCAAGGACTCCAAAACATTCAGGAACTTGGGTGACTCACTGGTTACAAGAAACAGCCAGACATTGAAAACCAATGCGATATTGTTGCCTTTGAATATTAAGGTTTTGGGAACATAGACTACTGAAGGTCTATTTCTGACTATCAGTTGTTCAATGGATAAACATCTCTGTGGCATGGTAGTCAAGCAGGCTCAGGTGGAAGGAAAGGAGCCTGTCTTCCTCTGCACATGCCAGGTGTATTGTGGTCCTATCCCGAGGCCCCTGGGTATGGTTCTGGGGAGGGATGGCAGTCCTAGGTGCTGGCACAAGGTCAGGTCCTCATGAAAGACCTAGGGAAAGGGCAGGAAAGCTGGAGGTCAGGTTACCTAGCATCAGCTGCGATACCATGGAAATAGGTCAATATTGCAAAGTAGTTTTAAAGTTTAAACATAAGGATTAGAGCTGAAAGTCGAATCTAGGGAACACAGACTGACTAAAAATGTAGGTGGCAAGAGACAAAGGACAGCAATGTTTTATATATAGTCACTGAGAGAAACTTCAGGCGCATCCTATTAACATATTAGTTAACACCAATTTGGGAGAACTGTGTTTAGCTTCAAAGATCTGTTTCTGCCTTGTGATATATGATGACATCCTTTGGAGGGAAACTCAGACAAGAAGAGAATCTTAATTAGCAATAACTGTACATTTGAATCTTTCTGTTGAGAATATGGATGTTCTCTTTTTTTCAAAAATCTCCAACATTTCTTCTTAGGTTCCCTCTCTTCAAGGGTTGTAGATGAATGTTCACCTCTGGTGGGAGTAAAAATCTGGGGCAGGAAGCAATAGAGTATACTGGTTTGAAAACAGACTCGGAAACCAGGTTTCACCATTTGGTGGTTTCCTGTCTGGGTGTCAATTTCTTATCTGGGGATGAGAGTACCTAACTCATGGGGTTGTGTGGAAGCCAATCAGTTTATATGGCGAAAGCATGATTAAAATTATCAGGTTCATAGTAAGTGTGACATATTATTCTTGTTCACTTGGGGAAGACTGTGAAAGTATGCAAGGAAAGAGCATCCTTTCTTTCAGGTGATCCTCATTCTCTGTGCTACATCATGAATGACTTTTTGGAATATGTCCTGGGGCTTCTGGCATCCCGGGTGTTTTAAGCTTCACTGTGTAAATGTTTAGATAGAAGTAATAAGTATGTCCACGATGGCAATAATTTGCCACTTGACAACTAGAGAAAATAAGCTCGTAAAATGGATAGTAATGTGGTCCCTAAATGACTTTCCAAACATATTTTAGGAAAGAAAAAAAAAGATGTTTTGTATAGTTGTACTGAGATCTTCACACACTTAAGTGGGCCTTTTTAAGTGATCTTAAACATTAAGACAAAAACAAATGTCCTCTGAATATTAAAGATCCTTTTCAGTGAGTTGGAGAATCTGATACTCTTCCATCAGAATTCCCACAGACTGATCATCCTTTTCCCAAAGTGCCCCAAAATACCATCCCCAAAGAGGAGCCCCTGAGGTTCATGTACTTTGTTTTTGTCAGTTTAGTTTTGATACGATTTGGGTTGCGTTAGTATTTGATGTAGGCTTTATTTTGCTTCTGTTAGTGATTTAAAAGGTACAACTCTTTCAAATACTTCCTGATTTTAGAGACTTTATTTTTATAGGATAGACAAAAAAGTATGTTTGCATTAGAGTACATTATATAAGTGAACACTGAGCCCTACAGAGAATAATATTTGTATATGATAAATTTTGGATTTTTGGTTTATATGACATCCCTTCAATACCCCAGATTGGTCAAGTTGCCTATCTATGTATTCTCAAAATACTCTATGCTCTTTCCTATTTAGGGGAATAATATTGTAATTAATTAATTGCTTCTCTAGTTTTTCCCACTAGCTCTATTTGTGGGCAAAAATTGAAATTTTTTTATTGCTGTGTCCATAAAATTTATTCAAGATATTTATAAGTAGACATTAAATAATATCTGATCTTTCTTGAATGAATGAATGAAATGGGTGGTGGAAGATGATCAAATGTGTATGTGTGTGTAAGAGAGAGAGGGAAAGAGAGAGATGAAATTGGAATTGGAAGCAAAAGATGATCATCTGAGCTTTAAAGGGAAGCATAGTAATGGCTCGTCTGATTTCCATCTAGAATATCTTTGAGGAGTGTGGGTCCCAAACTCTGTTCTGTTTTTTCTGAGTGCTTTAATTAATTTAAAGGTGCTATAGGAATTTTACTTTTTTGAAGGAAGTGCTAATACTGGACATTTGTTGAATGCTGGGAAAATTACTAGCTCAAGGTCATTCACGTAGACTTGACATTAGACCATATGATATTCTTTTCAATTTCATAATGTCTTTGAAAGTTTTTTTTTTTTTTTTTTTTTTTTAGCAGTTGTTGCCTTAGGAAGCAAGTACCAAATGGGTACTTGGGATGTTCAATCTGGTTCTAAAATGTTGGAAGGTGTGCAGTACCCAGTAGGCATACCCATCTCACCAGTAAGAAATTACAGTTATTTAAGAATGAAATAACACTATTATCTTTTTCTTTCAATTTGGATGTGTTATCTTTTCAATCATCTAAGTTGTTGGGACATAAATATTAAGTTGTTTGCACATCACAATTTAATAAATGGAACTACTAGGTATTTCTTTTGGCTTAAGCGCACTGTTAAGAAATTCGTTAGACACTAAAGGCCACAAGTTTGGGGACCTCACTCAATGGTGGAAAATAGAAAACTGGAGATGGGGTCAAGGATGAGAAGATTCAGTTTTTTGAAGGTAGAATGGCCCAGTATTACAGTACTGTACTTGAATGTTGGTTTATAACTGAAGGTTAGGAAAGATAATTAAATAGATATCTTCAGTTCAAGTCTAGGTGAAAAAATTAATTATATTATTGTTTAACAGAGTTACTGCAGTGTGAGACTTGGTTTTATTTCCTCACAGACTATAAAGTCTTCCCAACTAAATATTTTTTTTTCATTACCCATAGAGCAAATATCATAGAGCCTAGAAATATGACAGGCGAATATAAAATAGACTTTCCCTTGGAAATGTAAGATAACACCTTAGTGTTATCTTTTTAAATACTGCTGCAAAATTCTAAAGCAATGATTGGCAGTATTGTTTCAATGGATTTGACCTGTAGCCTTTTTAAACTTTCTGTTAGTCAAATTAAAGAAATGAAGGCAGAACTATCACATGTTGATTTGGGCACTAGTCAAAATTGAGATTTTGTTTTGTTCTTACTTCACACAGCTAATTAACAATCTAACTTGACAACTGACTTTTCCCTTGTCTGATTTTTAGAAAAAAAAAATCATAATTCAAGAGACTTTGGAAAACAGTATAATTCTGAATTTTAGATTCATTTTAATAAAATTGATGTTTAGTAAACCTCATTTTTTTTCATAAAGACTTCCTATGAAAAGCCCCAACAATGTATAGCAAGTGTCTTCAATATTTGCTGCTTGTGACATACAAAGAAAATACTTCTAGGGTCTGCATATTAATCCTGTGATTTTTCTCTGTTGAAAAGAAAAAGAATATGCATGACCTGGCAGTCACTATGAAGGCAGTATTTTCCCTTGATGAATATCTCATCTTTTTTCTTTAGTCTTGCAAAGTACTTTTGTCCTTTATTTGCCACTAATGCTTATGATAAAAAATTAAATTACTGTTCATCCTTTCACTATGTTTTCCTCAGAGGATCTCTGCTGAAGAACAAACATTTAAAAGAGGATGTAGAAGGTTTAGTTTTATGCGCAGCCCTGCTATATTATTCATTGCAATGTATTTTTAATGTTAGAGAAAGAAAAGTAAAATATATGTTAATTTCTAAGGTGAGACAGGCAGTGATCGAGGGGATGATAAATTCAGAGGCTGGAGATGTGTGTATGATAATAAAATAAGAAGGCTTCTCTTTTGGGATTGTGGGCTTTTTCTACAGGTGGGAGGGAATCTGGCAATATTTTTTGAATGAAAGTCTCAAGACATAATCACCTGAGGCTAAGGTGCCTCAGACCTTTCCTGTTTTCAGTTGAGAAAAAGGTCACTAGAGCAAGATTATTAAAACCAAAGACAATACAAAACAAAACAAAGGAAGCCCTGTCTGTCTGCATTACTGATAAGATTGTCCTGTGTGAGATACCCAGCTCTTATTTCTCCAGTCAGTTTACATTCCTTAATGAGATTTCTGCTCTTGGTGTTCATAAATAAGCAAATTATTTTTCCTAAATAGATGAAAAAAATGTATGTGAGCATTCTTTTAACTGTAAAACCTGACACCCTTTTACAAGAGCAGCAAATGAATAATGTGGTTTTATTTTGTGTCTCTTGAATTATCAAAGCTAATGGTTTTCTTTTGTATGGTATTCTCTTGGAATTCAACAATTTATCTTCAATCCAAAAGAATTACAGCATCTGGTAAGGAATCGATTTACAAACTCTCACAATGTAAGAGAGCAGATTAAACTTTATGGACTCTGTTCATCAAGCTCCCATAAGCTTCTCTTCTCCTGAGAAAGGGATGGGCAGGGTTGTTTGATGTGAACAGGAGATAGTGAAAGTACAGGAGCGCTAGGATATTTTCTCATATTCTCCAAAGACATATTCAATCTGTTGTCATCAGAAAAACGCATATTTTGAATTTAGGGAGGATGAATATGTGGGGGAAAAACTGTTATGTGGAGAATTGTCTGTTCTTGGTTGTCTGCCAAATACCAAGTAGAAATCGTGAGTAGTTTAAAAGAAAAAAAAAGGGGGTATATTTTCCATTTTCTTTTGTTGAGTATAGATGAACAAAAAGGCAGGTAACTATACATTCAGGAAAACTTGTATGAGGTATGGACTAATTTTTCAAAATCAGTTTTGAAATTTAATTGTATAACCCCTGAACTGAGAACAATAAGTTTTATTATATACTTTTAATCTCGATAGAGAACATCTTACATAATTCACCCTTTTCATTCAATCATTCCAAGTTAGCATTTCTTCTTTCTAGCTTTTTCATATGCATTAATGTAAAACTTGAGATGCCGAGTGTTAGGGCAAATGTAATTCTATTTTAGTTCTCTAAAGATATATATATATATATATATATAAATGCTTACTTTTAGAGTATTACCTCATTGGTTTTATTCTAGACATGTGGTGGTCTTAATTTTATTTTACTCATTTTTATAATGACTACCACTATAGCAACTAGGTAGAGTTCACCAAAATGAAAAAAAAAAAATATTATGTGTAGCTAGCTACCTACAATGATTCACAGTTGAACAGGCTACACAGCAAAACTGAATAAGTGATAATGAAATTTGAATTATCAGTCACAAAGACTAATGAAGTCAATCACCCAAAAATATGTTGTTTTGTCTTATTCATTTCTACTTCTTTGTTTTCTCCTGCTCTGTTGCTGAGGCATATAGGGTCTTCATTAGTTTAAATTACAGAATCTGGGATTCTTGGAGTAAAATTTCTATTTAAAAAACATTGCTATTGTTATCTAAATGTTCAAATTAAATGTGATAGGGAGGTGTGCTTTCTGTAGAGGAGAAGAAATTAAAGTGCCTTAGGCCTTAAGCCACCCCAAGTTTTTAGCATGTATTAGTATCCTAATGTGTCTGGATCTCAGAAGGCAGTGTTTATATAAGCATGACATGCTTCCGGAAAGCAGGGTGGTATCTTGTCTCAGAGCCTTGTGATTTTCTGGTTGTGCTAACCTTAACTCATTGACTTAGAAACCCTAAAGCTCATCTTTTTTCATTTTTAAGATGAGGTTTCCATAACAATTAATTAAAGCATTGTGTTTATCTTCAAGCACAATGGCTGATGCGTGAAAATAGCTCAGAGATATTAACAGATAATGATGGCATTAATGGTGGAATAACACTTCCCTTATGAAGTATCTTTCTCCTTTTCTATCTCAAACTGTATTTATTCATATTACCTGCTAGAATTAAAGTTACATTTCTTAAATCTTTACTTCTAAATATGTTTATCAAGTCAACTTAAAAAAAAAAAATAGGTCTAAGAGTTCCTGTTGTGGTGCAATGGAAACAAATCTGACTAGTATCGATGAGGATGCAGGTTCGATTCCACTGCCTCCTTCATTGGGTTGGGGATAGGCATTGCTTTGAGCTGTGGTGTAGGTTGACAGCTATAACTCAGATTCGACCCCTAGCATGGGAACTTCCATATGCCTCAGGTGTGGCCCTAAAAAGCAAAAATAAATAAATAAATAAAAAATAATAAAAGCTTTTTTATTTTTTTATTTTATTTTTTTTTAAAAGGTCCATCCTTTCAAGCATGGTGTGTAACTGTGTGGGTTATGTTTCAGCATAAGCATCTAATATTTCCAATTTCTACCTACTTGTCTTGGAAAAATACTCAAAGGTGAAAAATTAACTTTTTTTAGCTTACAAAACTTGTATTATTTACAATTACAAAATACACATTTGAAACTCTCAACAGTATTTTCTTGGAAAAAAAAAACAAAAAACCTTTTTCCTACAGCTCTACTGGGGTCTGGCCAGACATTAGTATTCTTTCCTTTGCATCACCAAGGGCCATGAGTCTCAGACTTGAGCACTGTAGCTCAGATAAGAAAGAAGTGGGAATTCCTGATTTTCTTTGCATTTACTGACTATGAGCCTTTTATAATTAATTCATCCAGTCTAAGACATAAATCAGAATGCAGTCACTTGGAAATTTACTTCTAGAAACTGCAGTCAGAAAGATGCAAAGACCTGATATCACTTTGAGGTCGAATCTGAGATCTGTGCTAATTCTCAGAAGTTCTTAAACTTTGAGTCAATCAGTGAAACACATGCCCACTGATAAGTGATAGAGGTCTGGAGTTGGATTTGATTCACCTCTCCCCAACCCAAGACATTAACTAAATACTATCCAATCTCTGTTGTGCATAGTATAGTGATTATATTTAACAATTACATACTTGAAATCTGTTACAATCTTAAATATTCTCACCACCAAAAAATGGTAATTAGGTCATGTGATGCATGTGTTAGCTAAGGCTATAGTGTTAATTATTTAGTAATCTAGAAAGTATAAAACCATGTTTTACACTTTAAAGTACACCATGTTATATGTAAATTATATCTCAATAAAGCTGGAAAAAATAACATCCACTCTTTATTGTGCACATATTAGGTACCGAACATAGTTCTAGACACTTTAAAGGCCTGCTTTATTTAATTGCCACACCTTTGAGAATAGATATCACCACCTTTGAAGGTCAGAGAGGATTAAATAACTTGTTCACTGTTAGGGCTAACACTGAACCAGGTCTTATGGACTCCAAATTTCCATAGTCAACAAATGCAATGCTAACTGTCCCAGAGTAAGTGGGATCTCAACCCTTGAGCAATTGATTGGAGGGAGAATTTATTTATTTATTTTACCAGCTGGCTCTAGACCTTTTGGGAAGTGATATATTTTCATTTGGAAACACTTTGTATGCATCCTTAGGATAAACGGTGCAAGGGTGACATGAAAGTTGTCAAATACTAAATCATCATATGTAGGGGGAAGAAGCTATATTTATGGTGAGTAGGGGAATTAAGAACTTGTAGTTTTTGGTCCAAAATGGAGGAAAGAGACAAATAAGGAGTGATGAAAAGAGAGAGAAAAAGGTATTCATAAAATGAAAAGAAGCCAGAATAATGGAGATTAGTAACCTTTGGGGAGGTTAAGTAGGCTAAAGGACAATTAAAAATGATGCTGGTTCATGTTCCCTTAAAGATTGTTTGTCTTGCTGTGATACAAAGCAATCCTCCATCTTCCCTGGTGAAATTTTCTATGCTTGTGAAAAATTTCAGGATTGGATCTTGGAATCATCTCAAAAGTTCTTCTAGGTTTCACATCTGGAGAGACATGGTGAAGCCCAGAGATAACATGCACAGAAGCAGAAGACTGGTAGGCGAAATGAACCATAAAAAATGTGCCCGAGACGTTTGCAGATTTTTTGAATGTTAATAGGAACGTGGTACTGAGAAAAAATTAAAGTCAAGTATACACCTAGCTCAAGAAGGGGATGTGCTGACATCTGTGTGACATTTTAAAGTATTGAGTGACTGTTTGCTTCAAGGACAGGACCAAAGTAAGGGTACTTTAACATAGCTTTGTGTCTTAGATGTTGGCATATAGCAAAGAATTATTAACGCACTTTTCTGGGATACAACTCTTAGAGGTCAACTCTCAGATAGTCAAGAACAATCTTCTCTAAAGTGGTCTGTAACTGTGACATTCCCCACCTTAGTGTTCTTTAATGATTCGACACTGCCTACTGAATCATATCTCAAAGTCTCCTTCTGGAAATTAGGTACTGTATTTCTGATTCTTCTTCATGTCTCTGCTTTACTTGTTTATTAACCTTTATTCTAGCCAAACCAGAGAGAAGTTTTAATTCCTTACTATTTTCTTATTTGGCTAAATTGCAGTGAATAGGAAAAAATATTTTAATGGAATAAATGATATATATCCCTTTTCTTGAAATAGGTTCCCTAAAACAATTTAAATTTTCTGCTTTTTTTGTTTGTTTGTTTTGGTTTTAGAGCTGCACCTGTGGCATACAGAAGTTCACAGGCTAGGGGTTGCACTGGAGCTACAGCTGCAGGCCACAGCCATAGTTACTGCAGTTTGGGATCTGAGCATCCCGCAATGCTGGATCCCTAACCCACTGAGCGAGGCCAGGGTTCAAACCAGCATCCTCATGGATCCTAGTTGGGTTTGTTAACCACTGAGCCATAAAGGAAACTCCAAATTCATTATATTTTAAAATAAAATTTGGTACAAAAGTGTCATTTCTGCTAGGATGATGACCTTGTACTTTTCAAGGTATTTCATAGTATTTACAGACAATTTGCTATGTGATTTCTACCTCAGAAGTGAAAAAATGCATTTTAAAAGTAACTTGGTTTTGGATTTGAGAAAGTGATAAATCATTTGATAGATTAACTATATGGTTCTATCAAAACCGTACAATATTATTGACCTGGTATTTTCTATTGTATCCAATCCCTTATAAGGCACCTCAATAATAACCATAAAATATAAGTAACATTTTATTTCCCTTTTTTTCCTTTTCATATTGCTCATTTGATCCACATGTGACTCCATAACAAGTAGAGATCATAAAGGGATTTGAGGACAAAGACAGAATTATAAGTTATAATCCTCAATTTCTAGTCCAGAACTGTTTCAGCAGTTTGCCTTTCAATTTTTTTATGTTTCGCGAAATGAAAATTTCAAGTGTTATGGGAAGCATTAAAAATTCTAGTTCTATTTTATATCTCAATTTTTATTTCTAAGAAAATAATTAAAATGACCTTATTCTCAATTTCATTAACTGTAGAAGATTTTGAGAAGAATCCAGAATGAGAAAAAGAAAAAACAAAGCAGAACAAAACAAAAAGGAAAACAATTTTCTCATATTTCTCATGTTTCTACCAACACTGTTGGTACCAGCATCCAATACCTGGATGCTGTTTGCTTCTTCGGGTCCTATAGCAGAATAGTGACCAAATGTGATAAATTTAAGGGGTTTGAAAGGGTCACTACATGTAATCATCTCCTTCACAGCTCATCTATAATTTCCATCACCAGGATAGTTTCTAGTTAAGGCACTGTTTACATCAAGTAACAATTAACAAATATATTATCTGGGAAAGATAGTAGATGCACTGGTTGCTGTTTGAATTTGTACAAGGAGGTTGTCAGATTTGCTTAATGGATACCTGGATAACAAAAGATTGCTGAACAAAAGAAATTCAAGCCAAGTGAATTTAACGGAGTTACTAGAAGGTCAACAATGGTCCATAAACTCACTTTTTTGTTTTTTTTTTCCTCACTATGCTTCTATAAGTCATGCTGGAGACAGTTACTCCTCAAAACTTTCCTCCTCACACATTATCTGGCTGCTTGGATAACTCTGAATTCTCTCTGGCATGGGAGAAATAAAATATAATCATATTGCTATGCTGTTTTTCAAGCATTAATGTTGTAGCTTTGACATAATGAATTAACATTCCAAAAAAATAGACTTGAGTAATTTGGAAATCCAAGCAGCTTTATGTGGAAATATCCAATAATCGCTTAAAATTTTACTTTGACCTTGCTCTGTGATATCTATTCTATGGGGATCTGCAGGTGGATTATAAATCTGTCTTTGGCCTCCTGTGAGCTGTTACTTGACTAATGAGTAGTTTACTAATGAATTCCAATTTCATTCTGATTTCCTCAATTAGGGCATCCATTCAAGGCACACAATACTCTATCACTAAGATTGCAAATTCCCTGTGACTTCTTTATTATCATGCTAAGAAACGGTGGACTGATGAACAGTAAAATAGTGGCAAAGGCTTAAATTGGTCAAAAATGCCTTATCTAGACTATCTGATATTGTTCTCATACAATCTTACTTCAAAAAAGAATTATTTTAAAGTGTAGAACTGTGGCCACCACTTTCATTCAGGTCCTGATTTTTCTCCTCTGTCATCTATGGACTGTCCTTTCATTATTTGAATATTTTTAATTATGCACACACATGTGGCTCCAAATTAAATATCCCAAAAGAATTTAGTACCAATGTTCCCCATTTGTTTCACTCCACAGAGGTGACTTACTTATCTTTTCCATATTTAAAAATGATTGTACTACTATTTCTTGAGTTTCAACTTTAGATTTATGTTTTGACTTAGTGCTGTGCTGGGATTAAGTCCTTACTTTTTCTAATTGTTACATTTTCATAGGACCTGACTTGTTTTGTAGATGCAATATTGAATATCCATGAAGACACTAATCAGGCTCCTTCCTTCCCATCCTCCCTCCCTCCTTCCCTCCCTTCCTTTCCTTCATTGAGTTTCTCTTTTCTCTGAATTACCTCTATATCCTATAGGGTCCCCTCCCACTTTTTTTTTTTTTTTTTTTTTTTTTTTTTTTTTTTTGCCACAGCATGCAGTAGCTTGATGTGGGATCTGTTTCCAGACCAGGGATTGATCCCAGGCCATACAGTGAAAGCACGGAGTCCTAAGCACTAGACCATTTGTAAACTTCCCATTTTCTTTTTATCTTTGTTTCTTCTTCTGGCTTGTAAGAATTCCTCAAATGTCTAATGACTCTCATTTGGTCATCCATGATAAAAAAAAAATGAAGGAATAAGAATCTGGCTTGAGATTTTGTTAATATGGATAGAATTTTTGGTTGGCAAGTATTGCTTAACCCATGAAGAAATGGTTATTTCAATGAAGGCTCCTCAAACATCTGAATCTAAAGTGTTTTTCCACTACACAACACACAAAAAGTCCAGATTCTTGCACATTTTCCCTTCATTAAAAGCCTAGCTATTGGCCTTTCCGGTGCCAGAGTACTTCCAAATTTTACCTGATTTTTACTATGTTTCTTATTTTCTTCCTCTATTATATCTGACATAATGTGCCTGGGGTCACTCTGGGTTTTATTAAGCAGATTCCTCCCCTGCATTACTGTCAGAGTCTCTGCACAGATACCACATATTCACCATATGTTACTGAGCACCTGTCATGTGCCAGGAACTGTCCTTGGTGCTAGGGATGTGCCAGGTACATCAGTGAACAGAACAGACAAAAAATTACTTCCTCATGGAACTTACATTCTTTTTGGGAAGATATGTTTTCTTTCTTTTTTTTTCCTGAGGCTGAGCAGTTTTCCTTTTTTCTTTCTTTCTTTTTTTCTTTTTTCTTTTTTTTCTTTTTTTGTCTTTTTAGGACCACATCTGCAGCATATGGAAGTTCCCAGGCTAGGGGTTGCATTGGAGCTGTAGTTGCTGGCCTATACCACAGCCATAGAAAGGCAGGATCTGAGCCGCATCTGCAACCTACACCACAGCGCATGGCAACACAGGATCCTTAACCCACTGAGTCAGGCCAGGGATAGAACCTGCGTCCTCATGAATGCTAGTCAGATTCGTTTCCGTTGAGCCACGCCAGGAACTCCCCGAGGCTGAGCATTTTTAACATCTGATTATTGGCCACTTGGATTTCATTTTTTGAGTTGCCTATTCATAATCCTTGTGCATTTTTCTATAAGGGTGTTTTCTTTTACTATTTGTTTATATAGGATTATTTCATTTTGGAGATATTGATCTTTTGTGCCATACATTTTGTAAATTAAATCAACAGTGAGGTATCATCGTTACATCTTCAAATTTTAAAAAGGCTATAAAGAATAATAATATCTGGTACTAGTAATGATGCAAGGAGATGAACACCTACTTAGATTGCTTGTGAAGTAAATGCCATTGATTAACCATCACATTTTGAAACAAAAACACCAGAAAATAAAGATACTGCATTTTAAAAGTACGAATACAAGACAGTAAAAAAGGGTGATGACTAATGTTCCTGCTAAATTTATTTTGGTTGCTGTTATATAATCTTCATTCTATGTCTTCTTCTGTAATTATTGATAAAATATATTGTGTTCAGGAATATATTGTATTTGGAGGCCACCTAAAAATTTCTTCTAGGTTTCAGCTCTGGGAGCACCCAGGGCAAGACAAAGAACAGGTGTAAAAATAAAACTTAAACATGCAAAGGATTTAAAAATTGTGGTACATCATGGCATGAAATATTGCATAAAAAATGTTTTTGTCTTTTTTTGGGGGGGTGGCCTGCAGCACAGCGTATTCAAGTTCCTAGGCTAGGAACTTGACACGGCCACAGCAACGCTGGTCTGAGCCGAGTCTGAGACCTACATTGCAGCTCATGGCAATGCTGGATCTTCGACCCACTGAGCGAGGCCAGAGGTCAAACCCACATCCTTAGGATACAAGTTGGATTCTTCTACTGAGCCACAACAGGAGCTACAAATATTGTATAATTTTAATAATGAGCTTTGTCTAAATATATTGACATAGTATCTGTAATGCATTATTCAGTGAGAAAAAAAGCTGCAGAGAATGTGTATTATATAACCCATTTACAAACAAATAAAACAAAATAGACAAATATGTTTATTTGAGCATAAAAAAATTGTAGAAGGATTCACAGAAGATTGTTACCTCATAGGTGTTAAAAAGGAAGAAAAGAATACAGGGGAATATTTAACTTATACTTTATGAATAGATTCAATTTTTTGTCTTTAAACAAACACGTGCTAGTTTAAAAATAACTAAATTTTTTATAAAGAAAAAAAAACAAGTATATTACGGTCCTTGCCTGAGAATTGCTTAACAGCATCTTTGGGATGAAAGTCTTAGAATTTGAACTTTTAAAATGCTTCTTACATGGTTCTAATGTACTCTTTAGTGTTAGACTCAGTTAATTAGAGAAAATCACTAATTAAAAAAATAATAAAAAAATTAATCAATGTACCTTGATTAAGATTTATCTATGTATGTGCAAATAACATGAATCAAATTTAATGACTAAATTATTCACTGTAGTATAATATAGTCCTGTAGGGGAAAATTTATTGGACACTGATTCAAAGGACAGGTTTGCAAAATGGTTATCAGTGAGTTTTGATATTTCAGAACCGTCAACAATTCCATTTCCTGAAGATGTTTAGAATAATACATGCAGACTATGAGAGCCATTTCAAATGATGACTTAACTTACAAAAATTCTTTAGCTGTATAACATCATTGGAATGGGTGTACAGTCACCCAGGGTATTTAATTAGAAGGTGAAGATGGATTTTTATGTAAAATTTCTGATACGAATACTACTCAGCTGGGCTCTAAGATAAGCCTTGTACCATATACAAGACAAAGTGTGGTAATAAAAGAGAGGGATCCTGCATGTGGGTCTGGGGTCAGAATCCCCATGTAAGACTGACCCCCAAGAAGAGTGGGCAGCAAATAGTAACAGGTAAAGTTCTTCCAAAAATCATGGCACTTGATTTAGCATTTTCTTGACAGGTTTGGTGATCCAAGATAATTCAATCTCATGGTAGAGGTAATTTCCAGGAAATGACAAAACTAGATTCTGGGAGGTGGCATAATGATTCTCACTGCTTTTGAGATTTGAATTGGGAAGCACCCAGGCGTTCTTATTCCATGTCTTGTATCTGAGGACTATTTTTCTATGCTTTAAAAACATATGAATACACTCATATATTTGCATATCATGGGTGAAGATATAATTGTGTGATGAACATTTGCTGTTTCTACTGCCCCACATCCTTCATTCTTCTGATCAAACAGTAAACCGACTTGGTTCCAGAGAGCTGTTCCCCCCTCCATTTCTCCACTGATATTCCTCCCGGGGATAGGACTTAACTCTGGTTTTGAGGAGTGGCCTTGTGTGTCTTAGAGCTGGCAAATTAGAGTTTAATCAACTCCCCAGTCACAGTGAGTGGTTCAGGAACACAGGCTGATCCCAAACAATTAGGCATACTAAGCAATATCCCAGGATATTGTGTTCGGGATGAGAAGAAAGCACATTTCATTTCAGGGTATGTGAATCTGAGAGGGTCTGTTCTAAAGCTGTGGGCAGCAATGGTGCTACCAAATGCTGCCATAGATTGATGTTAACACAGAGTGGAAAGCTGGGAAATGACCAGGTCCTAGATCCACAGATTAAGTCAGCCCCTGGATGAAGCTGCATCCAAAGCCCATGGAATTTTTTTTGGTTATGTGACCAGCATTGTTTCCTTATTGCTTCAGTTTGAGTATAATTTTCTGTCATCTGCAATCAAAAGAACCCTGGTTACATGTGGCAGCTGAAAGATGGCTGGAAATTCTTTGTTAGTCTCTTTATCTAGAGATTGAATCTATAGTCCCCTTCCTTGAAACTTGGAGCCCTCAGTGACTGCCAGGACTGATAGAAAATGGCAAAGAAAACACTATGTCAGCTTCTAGTTCCAGGCCGTAAGAAACTGGCAGTTCAGTATCCTTTCTCTGCAACACAATCTTCTGGGAGCTCTGAGATTCTGGAAGAAGGCCAGTAGCTCTGGGACTAATATGCTCAAGAGACTGTGTGTAAGTGCTTTGGTGAACAGCAAAGAACAACTTTCCAGACAAGAAGTGGGGTATGTGACTTAAGCTGTCTTGGAAGCTCCAGGCTACTTCATCCATCAGAGATCTACTTTATCAAATAAAGAAAATAAGTAGTCAAATACCACCGAGTGACCACTGAGTTGACACTACACAGAGCCAAAGAATCACTTAGCTGAGCCCTGATGAAATTCTTGACTTACGAACTTGTTAGATTACACTAAAATGGCTAGAATTTTTTTTTTTTTTGTCTTTTTAGGGCCACACTCATGGCATATGTAAGTTCTCAGACTAGGGGTCCAATTGGAGCTGTAGCTGCTGGCCTATGCAACAGCCACAGCAACATCAGATCTGAGCCAGGTCTGCAATCTACACTACAGCTCACAGTAACACTGGATCCTTAACCCACTTAGCGAGGCCAGGGTGAAACCTGCGTCCTCATGGATGCTAGTCAGATTCATTTCCTCTGAGCCACAACAGGAACTCCAAAAATGGCTAGATTTTGAAATAGTTTGTTATGCAGTAATATATAACCTGAAAACAGATAATTTTTAATTTTTTTTTTTGTCTTTTCACCCCAACATATGGAGGTTCCCAGGCTATGGGTCTAATCGGAGTTGTAGCTGCCAGGCTGTGCCACAGCCATAGCAACGTGGGATCCGAGCTGCATCTGCGACCTACACCACAACTCATGGCAATGCCAGATCCTTAACCCACTGAGCAAGGCCAGGGATTGAACCCGTAGTCTCATGGTTCCTAGTTGGATTCCTTAACCACTGCGCCATGATGGGAACTCCTGAAAACAGATAATTTTTAGCCTATTATAATTTAGACAATTTCTTAATTATTCACTTATTGCTAATTAGTTTTGAAACTGACAGCACTAATGGCCTGAACCTAGCCAGAGCACAGATTGGGACTTAAACCCACGTGCTAGGATATGAACCCAGACAAAACCCAGATTGGGACTTGAACCCAAGGTTTTAAATTCGAGTTACCCTGTGTCTGGACTCACCAAGACTCAGATTCTTTATGCCTCTCTGCAGAAGGAATTCAGCAAGAGACAAAGTGATAGGCAAGAAACAGATTTATTAGGATAGGACACTTGTAAGGATGCAAGCAGGCAGGCAAGGAAGCTTCTGCCTGAGAATCTGGTGGGCCACAGTTTTACAGCCAATGGGAATGGGGATTGGAAAGGCCCACCTCCTCTTTTCAGGGAGTAGTAGCTCCTTCTCAGTATCCGGTAAAGTGTGTATTCAAATCAGCTAAAGGATGGTTTTCAAACTCCTGCCCTTGGTCTGAATCTGAATTCAGGCCTCATCCCAACCCCTCACCCAATGACCTGAGGCAATTCTCACACCTCTACTGGTTAAGCAAGACTGCCTTGCTCTGATGGCTTTCTTGAATTTACAATGGGCTCCCAGCATCCCCCAGGGTTCCCTCTGTATCTATGATTCCCCTATTGGGACTTCTACAACCACCTGTGCTTACTCTATCCCTATCAGTTTCTTTTCTTAATTTTTTAAAAAACTATTGTATTTAGCCAGTAGGTGCTGTAAAGTAAGAAAAGATTTCCTTTTCTGGAAGGACAGTAATAAACAAGCTGAAGAACTTCTTATTTGCAAGGTGAAAATGGGACTTCTGATTTCTTAAATGTGAGCTACATCAGAGAATGTGTATTCAGTATTACAATTTTAATCAAATTATCTAACTTGTGTGGTCCTGGATCTTTATGGTTAGTAAGGTAGACTCTATTAAACAGGCTAAATATAGGTTTTATTATATGTCATAAATTAGCATTATCTGTACACATCTTAAGGTATCTTTTTTTTTTTATAATTCCATTCCCGAATTCATATATATAAAGTGTGCCTCATGAATACATTAGTGTTTAAAAATTGATTCCTACCATCACTATTACCTGTATTTTCTTCTGTGGAATTATACACACAGTCCATGCAACACGTTATTTTCACTGGAAGGAAGATGTGACATTATAGCTAAGGAGAGTGTATTGCAAAGGATAAAAAAAAAAAATTCACACAAGGTTTGGCTGAAACATGAGAATTCAAGTGAATAAGACTCTTGTGATCAAATGTAACACGTAAGTATCTCTTTGAGGAGGAAGGGTGCTATGATGATTGTATGATAGAATGTGTGGCTCAGAAGATATAATTCAAATTCTGGCTCTGCTATTCATTAGCTTTCACATTTGGGATTCATATCTGTGGCTTCTATCTACCACACAAATAACATTGTTTTGTTTTGTGCACAATTATTAACCAATTTTGAAAAGTTAACTCCCAAATGCATGAGTGACATAGGCAGGAAGTCTACAAACATACAAAATAACTATATTGAAAGGATACACATTTTGTATGTGTTTGTTCAGAGGATTCCATGAAAAACATGTGTTGTACTTTTATACCCATCTCATATATTGCTCCCTGCATTCCTCCAGTACTGTGAATGAATGGAAGAAGACAGAACTGCAGGTCATCCTTCATGAAGTTCCAAATTTACTTAAAAAGTAATGTAAAATGATGTGCAGTGAAAATTGTTTTAATGCAATTAAAATTTAATAAAAAAAGACCTGTTTATTTCCTTCCTTCCTTCCTTCCTTCCTTCCTTCCTTTCCTTCTTTCTTTTTCTTGTTTTTTTAGGGCCGCACCTGCGGCCAATGTAGGTTCCCAGGCTAGGGGTCGAATCAGAGGTATAGGCCGCTGGCCTATACCTCAGCCACAGCTACAACAGATCCAAGCTGCATCTGTGACCTACACCACAGCTCATGGCAATGCCAGATCCTTATTCCACTGTGTGAGGCCAGGGAATGAACCCACATCCTCATGGATGCTAGTTGGATTCATTTCCACTGGGTCATGATGGGAACTCCTATTTAATCATTTTCTGACATTTTATAAATATTAAACAAATTTTTCCTTTATTTTCAGAAGATAATGGCAAACATTACTGTTGTCTGGAAAGTGTCACTGTCAAGACTTCCTCCTTCCTTTTGTCATCGTGATGCAACATTTTCCATAACATCCTCTTTAATTGGTGAAGAGTGATTCTTGATTTCTTTGCCTTTCCTACTTTGTAACGCAGAAAACTAATTTTAAAAGATGCAGTTTTTCACTTCAAAAAATTTTCAGGTTTCTGTAATGATTTAAACCTATCAATATTTCCTTCTTAGTTCCTAATCTACAGCAGAGTTATGAAAAACATGACTTTCCTCCCATATTATTTGATGCTGTAGTTTAAAAAGTTGAAAAAACAATTTTCAACCCAATTTTCATTAACTAGCCCCTGACAATGGGGAATTATATCTGGATAATTATCTTAGTATGGTCACATTAAAAATGACACCCTCTTAGAGTTCCCATCGTGGCTTAGTGGTTAACGAATCTGACTAGGAACCATGAGGTTGCAGGTTCGATCCCTGGCGTTGCTCAGTGGGTTAAGGATCCAGTGTTGCCGTGAGCTGTGGTGTAGGTCACAGATGCGGCTGGGATCCTGTGTTGCTGTGGCTCTGGCGTAGGCCAGCAGCTATAGCTCTGATTAGACCCCTAGCCTGGGAACCTCCATATGCTGAGGGAATGGCCCCAGAAAAGGCAAAAAGACACACACACACACACACACACACACACACACACACACACACACACACACACACACACACACACAAAGACAACCTCTTTTACAATTTTTTTCTACCTCAACCTATTAGGTTAGGGTTCTTGGATTGCCCTGAATCAAAATCACCCTTAAGAGCTTGTCAAAAATGAAGAGTCCATGGAATTCACTGGTGGCCTAGTGGGTTAAAGGATCTGGTGTTGTCATTGCTGTGGCTCGAGTCACTACTGTGGTACAGGTTCAATTCCTGGCCCGGGAACTTCTGCATGCCACATGTGTGGCAACAAAACAAAACAACCAGCATCTTATGCACAAGATTCTAATTTAGTGGAGCTGGGATGTGCATCTGTAAAAAATATCCCCAGGAGGTTCTTATGGATACCTACAATAGTTCACAATAAATATTAGACCCATTGGTAATAAAGCTTCCTCTGTATAATATGTACTAATAGACAAAGTGAAGTGAAAATAAAGATGATAATTTCATCAGATTTGGGGAAAATCTGTAGTGTGTAGGAATATCTACTTGGAGATATGATTCATTTTATTACAAAATTGAAAATCTCACCACCTTATTTCCCCCCCACATGAACATAGCGATTCAAATTTTATATGCAAAGAGTTTACATATAAAATCAGTTAAATAGTTTTGATGGTTTTAAAAATGTACACAAATTCTTTTATATTTCTCCCTTCAGAAAGAGCAGCCTCATTCTTCCCCTCTGTTGTATGTGGGCTGTACCTAGTGACTCTTTTCAAAGGATGGGATATCATGAAAGTGACATTGTGATTTCTGAGACTAGGTTGCAAAAGACACAGTGGTTCTATCTTTCACTATCTTCACGACTCGTTCTCAGGCCACAAGGCTGCCAAGTTGTGACCATGCTCCACAAACCCTAGTGAAACCCTAGGTGGGGAGACTCTGAGATTGCCTGTTAACTGCCAGCACCATCTTGTCAGTCATGCAAGGGAACCACCTTTACAGCAGATCCTCAAACCCTGGACAAGCCTTGGCTCATATGCTGTCACCTCGTAAGAAACACTGAGTCAGATGGCCCAGCAGAGCCATCCCAGCATAGCTGCCACACAGACACTGTAAGAGCTATTAAAATTCACTGTAGTTTGAGTCAGTAAGTTTTGGATATGAAGCAATAAATAACCAGTAAACACACTCAGATAGTTATACTACACGCTAATATCTTTATTGCTCCATTTTACGAAGAAATTTTTAAAAGTATTTACATATCTAGTAATCTAATAATTTATGCTGAAGATCAAATGTAGTTCATAGGCCTGTGTTCATCTACTTTTGCATTCACCATCACCTTTTCATTATCTCCACAATTAATTCCTAAGCTTCTTTCTAAATACTACATTTTTGAGAAGGACACTTAAACAACAATATAACTCTGGAGTTCCTCTATGGTGTAGTGGTTTAAGGATCTGGCATTGTCACTGCGGTGGTTTGCATTGCTGCTGTAGCACAGGTTCAATCCCTGGCCTGGGAACTTCTGCATGCCATGGGTGCAGCCAAAAAAATAATATATATATAACTCAATGAGCTTAGGTTAGAAAATGACACCTACTATGTGCCAGTCAATTTTCTAGGAGCTTGGTATACATCAGTTAACAAAAAAGACAAAAATCCCTGCTCACAATGGATCTTACACTTTAGTATTAGTTTATTAATTATTAATTAATATATAAGTATCAAGGACATGCTATGTATACATGGAAATATGTACATATGGAATAGCCCTTGCCTTTACTTAAAGCTATTATGTACTTTTCACATGAATGTATTTTATGAATGTAACATTCTTCAAAAATGAACTTTTAAACAATTTCTATGTCAATTAAAATCCATATTATAATGACAAAATAAATTAAGGTAGTAATTTTGTCTATCTCTCATCTCTTGGCTATTCATACAAATGCAATACGAATGTTTGAGTTCTTCAGATTACTCTGTCAATCTGTCGCATTTTAATGTCAACTCTGTTCATTAGGGCTAGTCTACCCAGGGGGCTCTTTATCTTTTTGTTTCATTTAGTAAAGGGTGATAATGTCACATGGTACATGAGATTTTTTTGCCTGATGGCTCCTTGACATACCAGTACTGTTTTTTTTTTTTTTTTTTTTTTGGTCTTTTCTAGGGCCACACCTGCAGCATATGGAGGTTCCCAGGCTAGGGATTGAATCGGAGCTGTAGCCTCAGTCTACACCAGAGCCACAGCAACATGGGATCTGAGCCGCGTGTGTGGCCTACACCACAGCTCATGGTAATGCCGGATCCTTAACCCCTGAGCTAGGCCAGAGATCGAACCTCATGGTTCCTAGTCATATTCATTTCCACAGCGCCTTGATGGGAACTCTGACATACCAAGTACTCTTACAATAAGAAGGAAGACAAAATAGTTATGCTTTCTAAATTGAAGATGATACTGTCTACTGTCTTTATAGCATTTATATTAAAATTGTGTATTTTTTAATTTATCAGTGATCTATAAAATTACATTTTAAACCTACACTGATAAATGCAAATATTCAAAGGTAAACCCTGTTTCAAATGAGGTCCACTTTATAATGGAAATGTAATTGGTTATAGCTATTAGTAATAACAGCCTTTCATAGACTTAAATTTTTTATTCTTTTTTTAAAAGCTTTTTATAAGACAACAGTTAGTTGACTTCAAATTCTTCAGTTTTTAGATAAGTAACCAAAGTTTGAGAGATTTTATTTGAAGTTAGCTGTTGGCTGTTTTCAGAAAAGCAATGAAAACCTCAGCCTGTGACTCTCAGCCTATAGTCTTTTTTTATCCCACTGAGTCTTCATCTCATTATTATGTATAGAAAGAAGCAGAGAAATAGTCATTGCAGAAGTGCTTGATTTTTCATCTTGAAGAAAGTAATGTCAAACCCCAATGTCTTATTATTAATTATTTGTTAGACCAATGTGAATTTATTTTATTTTTATTTTAAAATAGACTTAACTTGAGAAAATGATTTTACAGAAAGTTTTTAAAATAGAGAAAAAAATCTATAAAACCACTGTCCTCAAAAAAAAATCCACATTTTTGTATTTTTACTTTCTAGTTTTAATATAATTGTAGTGATAAAAAACATAATCATATGTGTGTGTGCTTGTGTGTGTTTACCTAATATTCTATTGATTGCCCAACTTTTTTTTTTTTGGTCTTTTTAGGGCAGTACCCACAGCATAAGGAGGCTCCCAGGCTAGGAGTTGAATCGGAGCTGTAGCCCCTGGCCTACACCACAGCCACAGCAACACCAGATCTGAGCCATGTCTGCAACCTACACCACAGCTCATGGCAATGCCGGATCCTTAACCCACTGAACCAGGTCAGGGATCGAACATGTGTCCTCATGGATACTAGTTGGATTCATTTCTGCTGAGCCATGACAGGAATTCTGGTTGCCCAGCTTTTGATATTACAAACACTATTGCAAGAAATGTCTTGTGTACTGGACTTTATCAATCTATAATCATCCTTATTTCATTAGAATTAATTATTGAAAGACATTAATAAGCTAAAAGGTTCAGACATTTATGCCCTTAGTATATATTTCTATGCTACTTCCCCCAAAAGCATAATACTAATTCTCCATGTTATTAGCAATGGAACCCCACTGAAGGCAGATTAATCTTTTTTTTCTGTTTTGCTCCTTGCCGTTTCTCCATCTTTGAGCCCATGGACTGGCATGAAATCAACATCTAAACATCATTACTGAATGCATACATAAATGTAATGGTACCAATTTCTGCCTCAACCTAAAGTCAATTCCACTCCTTCGGACATTACTGTTTAAAAATATTTTGGTTTAATTAGCTATTTATGTAAGTTTTAGTGTGTTTGTCATAATCAATATGGATTCAAACTCTCCAGCCACTAAGTGAATATTTACTCACTTACGTTTCCAGAACCTACCCATTAAATATTTGCATACTCTGTGAAAATGTAGGCTAGTCATACCCCAGGACCTCTAGGATAAGAGAGAAGCTCAAATAAACTGGGAAAGAGTTACGGCTTGTCAAATTACAGAAAGGGTAGTGAATCCCACATTTTGTGTAGAACTTATTGTTATCTTAAATTTGTAAGAATTGTGATAAATTTAGGATATAAATGAGTATAGTGATCATATAATTTGTGAACTGAAGCTTCTTTGAGGATGAAAGAAGTTGATCTTCAGATCAACCAGGACAACAGGCATAAACTGGGCATCTTCTGTAAAAATCAGAATGCAGCCAATCTAATCATGGGCATAATAACAACCTCTTCTAAGTTCTTTTGAACCTCTAAACTTCTTCTAAGCCTCTGACCTCTAAACTCTAAACCTTTAATCTCTAATCTCTAAACCTCTAAACCTCTATCCACCTAATTTCTAACCCTCTAATCTTTAACCTTCCAAACCTCTGGACCTCTAACCTCTAACCCTCTAAACCTCTGCCCTCCAAGCTTTTAAATCTCTAGACCTCCACTTGCCTCTAACCTCTATTACACAATTGGGAAAGAGCTTTATATTGTTGGAAGAGAGATGCTAGGAAGGTCAGTCCATCCAGCCTATCTTGTTGTCAAGAGTACAGTCCTCCCTCTCGTATCTCTGGGGCATTGATTCCAGGACCCCCACGGACACCAAAACCCACAGATATTCAAATCCCTTATATAAATGACATTGCACAGTTGGCCCTCCACATCCAGGGGCTCAGTCAACCTCAGATGGAAAATTCTATCCATGGTGGGTGGAATCTGCAAATGTGGAACCTGCAGATTCAGAAGGTTGACTGTGCTTCTTCATCAGTAGACATCCAAGTCCACAAAGGTGTGAAAGGAGAAGATATTCAAAATAGACAACAAGGCAACCTGAAGTTTCCCCCTGCTTGGAAGCAAGGGATGGGGTGTTGTTACATAAATCAAGAGTTAAAATTACCCAATAAGAATTAGAACCACTGTAGAATTGCCCAAGCAGGAGCTGGAAAGGAGATAAAAGTTGTGGAGGCTGGAACCACATGGAGACACAGCCACTGCACTAGACACAGGCCTGAAGCGGAGGTGGGGAGGGTGAGTTACTGCAGCCCCTCCCTTCCTCCTGCTCTCCAATCACCTATCCGTTCCCAAAGGAGCCTAGGGATGACATGTGGCAGAGTCAGTCCCCAGGGATACCGAACAGAAAAACCTAAGGAAGGAGAATGGATCTGAAGGCAACTGGGAAAACGTCACCACATCCAGTATAATCAGATTTAAGAGAATGAAAAGCAACATACAAGCCAAAGTGGTCCATTATTGGGCTGTACTTTCAGGTCTAACATGCAACGAGACATTGTGACTTTTCACCTGAACTACAGTTATCTTTAGCCATTACAGACCCCCTGGGAACTGAGAGCCCTGCCATGGGCACTGGTCTGAAAGGCTCAGACAAATATAATGTCTCTAGTCAAGGGTACAGGACAGAGCAACTCAAATTTATTGTTTTTATTGCTGGTCATTAAAATATGTAAGACTTGTGTGTATCATAAATAAATAACCCAAGACGTATTTATACTCTCTGGTTAAAATTTTCCTTTTTCTGAGACACAAATAGGAGAAAAGTCAGTAAAGGAATGGAGTTCATTGAAATTAAACATCTTGATGCATATTCTTAAGAAGTATTTAGAACGCTTTTCTTGGAGTTCCCATTGTGGCTCAGCTGTAAGGAACCCAACAAGTGTCCATGAGGACAGGAGTTCAATCCCTGCCCTTGTTCAGTAGGCTAAGGATCCAGTGTTGTAGGTCACAAATGTGGCTAAGATCTGGTGTTGCTGTTGCTATGCCGTAGGCCTACGGCTATAGCTCTCATGCAACCCTTTGCCTGGGAACTTCCGTATGTCATGGGTGTGGACCTTAAAAAAAAAAAAAAAGGATGCTTTTCTCTTCATACTTTATTTTTATTTTATTTTTGTGCTTTTTAGGGCCGTACTTGTGGCATATGGAGGGGTCAGATCAGAGCTACAGCTGCCGGCCTACACCACAGCCACAGACAGCAATGCCAGATCTGAGCTGCGTCTGTGACGTACTCCACAGCTCATGACAACACTGGATCCTTAACCCACTGAGCAAGGCCAGGGATTGAACCCACAACCTCATGGTTCCTAGTCGGATTCGTTTCCATTGAGCCACGATGGGAACTCCCCATGCTTTAGCAGTAAATGAAATGGATAAGTATCATTTGAGAAGTGAAGTTGCTTTTACCTTGCCTTCACTGTATCTATAGTTGAGGGTTTTATTTCTTATTTTTTGATTCCTCTTGATCTGTACAGGCACAAACATGGTCCATGTTTTATCCACATCATTTCTAGACCAGGACCGCAGCCACTTCTGTTGATTTCATCATATCTTGCACCTTCAGCTGAGACTTTTTGAAGCAACAAGAATCAAGGATCCTTCCATATAAAATTGGACAGCCAAGCTCCTCTTCTGAGAAGGAAAATGACTACTGGCTAATTAGAATTCTAAATTATGGGCTTCAAAATTCTTAATCACTAGGATTCTCTCTGCTTAGTTGATCTCATTTTCTGTAACATTTAAAGTCAAACACTGTGCTCCACAAAAGCAAATATATTCACTCTCACCCACATAAGAATCAGCAGCCTCAAACTCCGGTCCTGATCTCTTATCATTTCACTGCCTACTGCCAGCTCATTGCTTTCCAGAAGTCAAAATACTCTTCTCTCAGTTAAAACTTTTTTTTTTTTTTTTAAACATAACTCATCGTCATCACAACAACTTCTCTGACTCTAGGTAGAATGATCATGAGATTTATTATTCAAGCTGGAACACTTTCAAGTATAAAAAAGATGCTTTTAGTAATTACACTAGGAAAAGGCAAAATTCACAACTGTCTCTGGCAAGCCAAGATAAATGTTCACCCTAACTATAGCCCTAATCATTTATATAACTAAGCATCATAAACACATCTCATTAAATACAGATAGAGCAGCCACCCTCTTCCCACCAATTTTTACCACCTAATATTCACTAGATTTTGATTTTGTTCCAGATTCAAGGGAAGCATTATTTCTATGTTTAAATGTATGAGTTTTTTCAATGACCTCCTTTCCCCTCAGAGACTACCTTTTAGGTTGTTCTTTGGTGAGCTCTGAATACTACTGTGCATGCTTCTAACTGCATTATCTATTTCTAACGGATAGGGTTGGAAGGAATGAAGGATTTGTGGTAACTTTGGGTAAAGGTGGGATTTTTCTTTTTTTTTTTTTTTTTTTTGTCATGCTGAGGGTTAGAGGACAATAGGATAAGACAGACCAACGAGTTTAAGGATCTTTTTGACTGGCTAGGGAAAGCCTATAAGATACAGTAGATCTAGGTAAGCAAGTTGTTAAGATAGAAATTCCGCTAAAAAGCAGGTGAGAAAGCCATAGACTGTTCTATAAGAATATGTAACAAGGATCCAGATGTCAGTAGACCAGGCGTGAGCACCAGCATCCTTAGCTGGTGCACACTGCTGCCAGGCTGATGCATGCTTTCCATTTTTATTATAGGATGATGTGTACAAGTAACTTCTAAACCACAACTGTTAATTGTAGAAAGATGCTACCCATTGCTTTTTTGGTCTATGCACCTTCGTGAACTTGTTCAGTGATGGAAGATTCCTAAGCCTCTAACTAGCAAGTTTGCTTGAGATTTTATGAATTTAGAACTGAATTCACAGTATTCGCCATTGTGTTCTTAAAATGTTCTGTAAACATTCAGCTAATATTGGGGCTTTCAGCTGAATAAATAAGTTAAATCTCTTAGACCAAGAAAAAAATGTTTGCAGTTGTATGATGGATTGATTTATGATCATTCACCAATAAAAATGACATGAATTTTTAAGAGTTTTCAGAACTCTTTAAAATTATTTTTTTAACTTTGTTTTACAATAGATGTAGAAAGATGAAGGAAGAGGGTTGGGCTTAGAGCTTTTGTATTACTTAACCTGCCAATAAAGCAGCAAGTTTATTTTCTCTTGCCTTAGCCTTTGGTCAAATATAGTATCTCTGGCAGAAGATACTACCTACATCCTGAAACCACTCACCACCAACAAAATGGTCTAGGAATTGGAACTAACAAGGGGATTTAAAGTGGTAGTTTTAGGTGCCTCAACTCATTTTCTACCCTTTGTGTTTAATTTTTACTTGTTCTTTTGTTAAAAGTTTTCTCTCTTACCTAAGTGGCACTCATCCAACCAGAAATTTTTATTTCAAATATTAGGTCACAATCTGAATGCCATATCCCTCTCTCACTTTCTCTCACACACACATGTACATGTACACATATATGCACATATATACATACAATATAATTATACATACATATAATTATAATTATATATTGTTTCAGAGACTGCATATTCTTAGAGGTCAAGTGCATTATTTTTTCCTCTTTCTTTGGTGTCTCCAAAATGCCTCCAACAATCCTGTTCATATGACAGGTGTTCAAAAATAGTTGCTTAGTAAAGAAATACTTTGCCTCTAAGAAATGCATCAAATAGACTTTGACTACCATAAGAAAGAAACTGTGGTAAAGGTTTTTTTTTTTTTTTTTAAATCAACCTGAATAATATCAAGTAAGAAGGAAATCAGAATTATTTTCTATATCTGTATACTCAACTGGTGCTCTGTCCAGTTAAATATCAACAATCAATGAAGAGTAGCAAATTTATTCTAGAGTAATAGAGATGATTCAGGGGTTTACAATGATGATGTCACCATCAAAAAGCAGTATCTAGCTTATTTTTATCCCTGTGTGATAGAAGGTTATGCCCTATAAACTTTGCAGTCAAAGCGGCATAGGGATGAGGGGAACTAGTCCCAGTTTCCCTGTAGGCCCCAGAGACGTGAGTCTGTTTTCAGATTAGTTCTCTGTTCATGTAACTCTGGAATCGATTTGGGAACCAAAACTGGTGAATATGACAATGTAACTGGTCCCTGATCCACTTTGCAAGATGTCTGGTGTGAGAAAGACTATTATTTTGAAATTATAATTCATTACTCTTCATCAATCCCAAGAAAAGCATACAAAAAAAAAATCTTTTACACTCTGCTAGATTTCATGTAAATACAAGGAAGAGTCTTCTAAAGATAGGCCTGTGAGTGAATTTCTTTGGAGATCTTAAAACTTCAAAATTTTCCTCTGGTATGACTTTACCATCTTGCTTAGAGACTGGAGGATAATTCAGATACGATCTTTAATTGCTTTCAACTAACCCCTCCATGAATCTCCCAAATATTTGTGTATATTATGCGTTAATGTGGTATGGACCTTTTAATTTTGTACTTTAATATTATAATTTAATTTTAATGCATATAGATTCATGCATTAAAAACACTTTAAGAACAAGTAAAATCTGGGTTTTGTTTTCCTTCCAAAATATTCTGTTTCTTCAAAATAACTGACTGTTGAGGCAAAAATGAAGTTGACCAACTACAGAATTGAAGTGAATTTTTTTTTTTTTTTTTTGGTCTTTTTGTCTTTTCCAGGGCCGCACCTGCAACATGTGAAGGTTCCCAGACTAGGGGTCCAATCGGATCTGTAGCCACCAGCCTATGCCAGAGCCACAGTAACACGGGATCCAAGCCACGTCTGTGACCCACACCACAGCTCATGGCAACACCGGATCCTTAACCCACTGAGCGAGGCCAGGGATCAAACCCGAAACCTCATGGTTCCTAGTCGGATTCGTTTCCACGAGGGGAACTCCGAGGTGAAATTTTTTATGCAAGGGTATACAAAAGACCTAGAAAACAACTGAAATGACTTTAACTTTTTTTTTTTCAATCATGAATGAGTATATCTGTACCTTTAATATAGCTGGAGGCTGATAAACACAGCTGTCCATAATGAGGCAGCAGATTACATCATGTTACTCTAAATAAGCCTTCTAATGAGAAATCAGGATTAAGTTGAATCTGGAGTCGAAATTTGTATTTGCCTTGAGAATTTCAAGCTGATCTCCCCTGAGGAGAATGATGGAGCATTAAGAGATTTTAATTTGAAATGAGGTTATGGGATTGTAAATTGCTGACAGATATTTAGTAAATGATTTAGTGTTTGTGTTTACATTTCTAGCTTAGGAAAGATTTTGACTTTTTCAGCAAACTGAAAAAATGGCTTCAAAACACATTTAGCTAATCAAAATGAAGTGTCCAAAGGATGGGGAAGAACGAGCAATTAAACGGATATATTTGAATTATGCATTAAAATTACAACAATAAACTATTTCTGAGCAAGCCTCGGTATTCATTAAATGTTTTAGTGCCAATCAATTAATTTATTAGTATCAATTAAAGATCTAGTGATAATATCCTTGAGCAAATGTTATCACTCACAGGATCAGGCTTATTAAAAATATGTGTACACCTCTCCACATTTCTAGAAGACTCCATAATTATACAAAATCCAAGAGGATTTATTTTTTTTTGTGATTTATCACACACTCTTTCTGACGACATTCAGGAATTTAAGAATATATATGTAAGGTATTGTGTTTATTGTACACTCACCAGGAGTGAGAAGCAAAGCTCATGTCCACCTAGCTCTGTGAAAAGGTAGCTCTGCAGGGAAGATGGATTAGACCAAGACTGATAACACAACTTACTCCCTTTTTCCTTTTGAAACTTTTATTTTCAATGTGACACCTACTATCATACCTAGTCCCTTTCTCTTCTTTGTGACAAACTCACACAGCTTGCAAAAAGTGATTCAGCCTTCATTAGAGAAATGCCACCCAAAGGGTCTCTTTCAAAAGCTTTGTGTTTTTCAGCTGGAGACAAGACTGAATACGTTGTGGTTTCTATGGCCCTACAATATCTAGTCCGAGATAGACGCCACTGTCATTACAGATATTGCAGGAAAATGTGCTCTTTCTTACCGAGCTGCCTTGTGGACTAGTGTCACCAGGGAAATATCACAGCCTGGTTTATGGGAGGCTGTCCTATTTTATATGCAGGTACATCAGAGCAGGTACATAAAGAGCTTTATGCTTGGGAGGCTAGCAAGGAATGCGGCACTTTCTACTCAGCCAAGATTCCCTTTTTTATTTCTTCTGTTGAAAAAAGTGGCTCACCATTTACCTTTTTATGTCCATTTCTAATTAGGAATAATCCTTTTTCTCTCAAATTTCTAAATCTGACACTCTTTCGGGGTTTGTGTTTTTTCCCTTTGCTTCTTCACATACATTTTCTTTTGCCCTAAAACCTATGCAATTAACTTCTGTCACCTTAAAAGCCTTCCTTACAGCACATTGCTCCAGCTGTTGAAGCATATGTAATTACATCCTACCTTGCCTGTCCTGGGGCATGCTAGTTTCATACAATTTTCATATCACACTTTTTCATTATTCAAGCAGAGTGAAATTTTAAGGACAGTGTGATTAGGCTGAAATTGGAACTATTCAAGTTTTGGCATTGTGTGAAAGGCATGCTCTTTCCTTCCCTACACTGAACTAAAAAACCATTGTTAAAAAAAAAAAAACGTCCAATCGGCTTGGCGCACACACTGGACACACACTCAGGACTGTGGCAGTCAAGATTTTTCATGGAGCCATATCAAGATTCATTAGTATTTTTATGACTCAGTTCGAGTTTAATCTGAGGGAAATGGTGTATAGATGTGTATAGATGTCTATAGATGTGTATAGATTCTCTCCTGATGTTAGCAATGAGAACTAAGAAAGGCACATTGGAGCAATGCGAACGACACAAACATTTATGCAAAGTATTCCAGTATGATGCTTAAAAAATGCTGAACATTACTTTAAAAAATCATTGTACCAAAAGAGAAAAAGGAATAGAAGCTTATGCGGTTTTACTCTCTCTGCATTTCATAGAAACAAAAGCCTATAAAACTGACATCAACAAGGAAAATGAATTAATCCATTTAAAATTACTATTTCCCTAACATCCTAACATCCTCTCTGCATAGTTGCCTAAGATATACTGTGGTCCAATGTAACCAACAATGTTTTCAATATTCTATCTCCTCAGAATTAATTGGACTACCAAAAACACTAAGTGTGTATGGTCTCTGTGATTTTGACCCTTCCATTTACTGCCCACCAATTGAAAATAGAGTTGAGAAGTTAATCACTGCAAAGACTCTAATAAGACATATCTTTCTCAAATGTGACTAATTTGAAATGATGTCGCACAATCTTATCGTTTTATCAATTATTAAATTCATTAGTATATTATATCAAGTTATCAGAGGAATTAAATCTGTTTTGAGCTTCTAGGGGCAGGAATCAAGTCATAGAGCATAAGGGAGGCTAAACATAAAAGAGATGTGTAAATATGCCTTTGTGACAGTATAGGAAGTTTGTGTATGAGTATATATAAGTCACTAAAATTTTTCTATGTTATTTTACTATCATCTACTGTTTTAACTCTTTAAATATCAAAAAAGCAAAGAGCTGACTAGTTATAATCCTAGATGCTAATGAAAAGTTACAGACTATATTTGAATGTATGTCATCACAGGAGTCTCTTCCAAATAAATTACAAATTATTATCATTAATAATATAATGATAATAGTGATAATAATTCCTACTCACCAAGACTGGAACATTATGATCATGGAAAGTTTTACTTCCTTTTTGGCTCAATAGATATGAATCTGTTTGAGAATATAGATCTATGTGGTAAAAATTAATGTACAAAATATCAAATATTGGAAGGAGAATGGATCAGTAGGATCTTTTGTCTAATGTCTGTAGGTGTTCAAATTGGTACAAGCAATTTGGAAAAGAATTGGCAGTATCTAGTAAAATTGAAGGTGCTCATATCCTTTGAGAAATTACAGTCCTAGAGATAGTACCTCGAAAAACTCTTGCATGAGTATACCTAAGGATATTCTAGGAATGTTTATAACAATATTTTTGTAATAGAAAACCACTGGGAAATGACCTCAAAATCTACTGGCTGAAGAATACATAAATAAATAAGTGGAGGTACATTTATAGAGTGGTATGTTGCACATCAAGTGAAAACAAATTAATTAATAGCAATATGAATAAACATGATTAAATCTCAAAACTTTAATATTGAGCAAGAAAAGTAAGTCTTAGAAAAATACACTTAATTTTAATTTGTTTATGTGAAGATAAAAAACTAGATGAAACAAAGATTGTATGTTTCTTGGCAGTACATATATAAGTGGTAAAAATATAAAGAAATGCAAGAGAAAGATCAGCCTCCAATTCAATGGCAGTAGCTATTTTTGAAGGAGACATAACCAAGGAAGGGGATTCCAGGCATTTCTTCATCTACATCCATTCTATTCCAATTTATTTATTTTTATTACATTGCAGTTTTTTATACTTCCAAGGAAAACTTACTCTTCATGCTTCTATTACAACATCACAATTTCCCTGAAGTCATTGTTTTTGTGTCTTCATCTATGTTGGATTTCTTCCACTGGAAAGGAAGCCTCAAATTATCAGAAATTATTTCATAGCCATCTTTATTCTTCTGACATGCCTAGCATAAGATAGTACTTATGAGTTTTCTTTTTCTTTTTATTCTTTTTTGTCTTTTTTTGCTATTTCTTGGGCCGCTCCCGCGGCATATGGAGGTTCCCAGGCTAGGGGTCTAATCAGAGCCGTAGCCACCAGCCTACACCAGAGCCACAGCAATGAGGGATCCGAGCCGCGTCTGCAACCTACACCACAGCTCACGGCAACGCCGGATGGTTAACCCACTGAGCAAGGGCAGGGACCGAACCCGCAACCTCATGGTTCCTAGTCGGATTCGTTAACCACCGCGCCACGACGGGAACTCCAGTACGTATGAATTTTCAATAAAAAAATTAATAAATTGAATCAAGTTTCTATCATAGTATTTTGCCAACAATTAGGAACTTGACCAATATAAAATATTTACTGGGACAATAATGAGATGGGGCATTATTTATTGGAGTAGCTATAATTAGTTTAAGTGTACTTTTGTCTGTCTAGTTCAGGGTCATGAAAATGATGCAGGAGTAATCAAATAGTAATTTATTTTTATTTCCTACCATTAAAAAAATCTATGTATGTCTTCAATTAAATCAAAGCAATTCAAAATAATATCCTTTTTAGAGTGAAATTTATCACAAGCAAAGTTTTCTACATCTTGAAAAAGATGCCATTTGGAGCCACTTGGAATCAGGATAAAATTATGTAAAATGTAAGCGATAAAACCTCAAGGGCTTTTTTTCCACCACATGTGTAACATTTTCTGTGAAGAGGTGATTGATTTTTTTTTCAAAATAAAAACAATAACATTAAATGCAGAACACTCTAAATTTGTGGCTTAGAGGACTTAGAGAACTGAGGATGTGGTTCCTCTACAGGAGCCTTGAAGTGAGTGTTGATGTTTCAATTAGTGCCAATTCACAGCCCATGAGAACTGTGGAGAGCTACCATCTGGTGGACACACGGAGAAAAGATGAATGTCTCATGGATATAACTAACTTCCTGACAGATTATTTCTCTGTGAATAAATCCTCAAACAATTCAAGTGTATATTTATTTCAGATTTTTATTGGAATAGATGAGACAGGTGAACAAATATCCATTAAGGAGTTACTGCCTTTAATGGAACTTATGGAGACAAGAAGGCAATATAAGGTTCTCAATCATTCACAGAAGAATTGTGCAGCATGGTTTTAAGAGCGCCAATGCCACACTGGGACAGAATAAATGTCTGTTGTTCTCTTAGATTAATATTCCAAAAATTGAATTTAAAGCCTCAAATCATGTGGATTTATTTTAAAGTTCAACTATAAAGCTTCCCAAAGTTATAACCCAGCCAACCAGGACGGCTTTGAGCTAGGAATTTTGTGGCTTATGCTACTGGAGGATGAATATGGAAATATGGTATTAGACAGCCTGCTGTCAGTTCCTAAAAATCATTACACTCACAGAAATTCCATTTGGCCCATCAAATTTTCACTCTGCCATCTCATATTTCTTAGCATCATATCTGCTTTGCTGTTTCACATAAGGCTCAAGCAAGCACTACTTAAAAATTCAGATTTCTTCCAAAATTGAGTTATAAGGAAAAGAAGTGAGGGAATGACTATATTTAATTGTTTTTCAGACTAGATCTTGAATTTTATTAAGATCACTGAGGATTTAGGTTATTAGAATTTGGATTAGCATTTATTTTCTCTTTGTCTTCCTATGCTACCCTTCAAAATAAGCTAGTGAACACAATGACAATTTACTGAGTCCTTATTAAGTGACAGATCTTCTGCCAAGTCATTATATGTATTTATCATTCTAGGGTAGTTACCATCTCCGTTTTCTGATACTGAAACTTGCACAGTGTCACCAGCTGGGAAGTAGGAGAGTCAAGTTTCAATCTCAGTTCTATTTCTTATGCCTGTGCTCACAGACAGGATGACATTTATCTTAAATGCTTACATTTTCAAGCTCTTGTTCTATTCTATATATTCCCAAAGATACTGTATCATATTTGAGGTCTCCTCCAAACATTTAATTTATTATGGCAAAATATGGTGTCATAATTCAATCAGTGATATTTGAGATTTTTAGATGTATGTATGAAAACATAGAGAAAAAGATAGTGGTTTATTTCAGGAAAAAATACTCAACCTCTCCCCCCACTTTGTTGAGGTATGACTTTTTATATACAAAAAGCTGTATGTAATTAATATATAAACTTGATGAACATGGAAATAAGTATACACCTTTGAAACCAACACCAATCTATGCCATAACGTATCTATTACCTCCAAAAGTTTCCTCCCAACCCTCTTTATAATTATTATTAATTTGTGATAATAAAACCTAAGGTCTACTCTCTTAGCAAATTTTTAAGCAGATAGTACATTATTATTGATTATGGACCCTATGAGGTACAGCAGATCTTTAGGACTTTTTATTCATTCTGTGTAACTTCAACTTCGTGCTCTTTGATTAATACTTCCTTTTTCTCTTCTTCTCCTAGTTCCTGGCAGCCAATATATATTCTCCAGTTCCATGAGTTTGGATCTTTTAGGTTTCTCATAAAATAAAGCCTTGTAACCTGAATAGACATTTCTCCAAGGAAGATATACAGATGGCCAGCAAACACATGAAAAAATGCTCGATATCGCTGATTATAAGAGAAATGCAAATCAAAACCACCATGAGATACCACCTCACACCAGTCAGAATGGCCATAATTAATAAATCCACAAATAACAAGTGCTGGAGGGGCTGTGGAGAAAAGGGAACCCTCCTGCACTGTTGGTGGGAATGTAAACTGGTACAGCCACTATGGAGAACAGTATGGAGGTACCTTAGAAATCTATACATAGAACTTCCATATGACCCTGCAATCCCACTCTTGGGCATCTATCCGGACAAAACTCTACTTAAAAGAGACCCGTGCACCCGCATGTTCATTGCAGCACTATTCACAATAGCCAGGACATGGAAAAAACCCAAACGTCCATCGACAGATGATTGGATTCGGAAGATGTCGTATATATACACAATGGAATACTACTCTGTCATAAAAAAGAATGACATAATGCCATTTGCAGCAACATGGATGGAACTAGAGAATCTCATCCTGAGTGAAATGAGCCAGAAAAACAAAGACAAATACCATATGATATCACTTATAACTGGAATCTAATATCCAGCACAAATGAACATCTCCTCCGAAAAGAAACTCATGGACTTGGAGAAAAGACTTGTGGCTGCCTGATGGGAAGGGGAGGGAGTGGGAGGGATCCGGAGCTTGGGCTTATCAGACACAACTTAGAATAGATTTACAAGGAGATCCTGCTGAGTAGCGTTGAGAACTATGTCTAGATAGTCATGTTGCAACAGAACAAAGGGTGGGGGAAAAAAATGTAATTGTAATGTATACATGTAAGGATAACTTGATCCCCTTGCTGTACAGTGGGAAAATAAAAAAATTAAATAAAAATAAAAAATAAAAAAATAAAGCCTTATAAATTCTTCATAAAAAGTAAATTCCTCATAAGTAAGAAGTCTTGATTGTGATTATGGTTTCACGAGTGTATACTTATCTCCAAACCCATCAAGTTGTTTACTAATGTAATGTACAGATTTTAGTATGCCAATTATAACTCAATAAATTGGCTTAATAAAATAAAGGCAATTCAGGGAAAAGCTTCTATGAGCAAGGGAAACAACCAAGAAAAGCAACCTATAGAATGGCAAAAAATATTTTCAAACTTCACATCTGTTAATAGGAAAATATCTAAAAATACAGAAGGAGCTCCTACAAATCAATAGCAAGAAAACAAAAAATCCAATTAATAAATGAGCAAAGATACTTAATAAACATCTCTCCAAAAAAGACATAAAGGGGCCAACAGGTATATGAAAAGGTGTTTTCCATTACAAATCACCAAAGAAATGCCAATCAAAGCCTCAGTGAGATATCAACTCAAAACTGTAAGGATGGCTATTAAAAAGCCCCCAAAACAGCAACAAACCAAAAAACTAGCCAATGTTGGTAAGAATGTAGAGAAGAGGAAATCCTTGTGCACTACTGGAAAGAGTGTAAATTGATATAGCCACTATGGAAAACAGTATGGAGGTGCCTAAAAAAATTAAAAACAGAATTACCATATGATCCAGAAATTCTTCTTTTGAGTACATACCCCAAAGAATTGATATAGGATCTTGAAGAGACATCTGTACTTCCATGTCCAGCGAAGCATGATTCATATTAGTGAAGACTTGGAAGCAACCTAAATGTCCATTGATGATGAATGACTGAATAAAGAAAATGTGGTATAATTTGTATGGAAACACAAAAGACCTTGAATAGCCAAAGCAATCCTGAGAAAGAAAAACAGAGTTGGAGGATTCAGGCTTCTTGACTTCAGACTATACCAAAACTTATAGTAATAAAAACAATATGATGCTGGCACAAAAAGAGCAATGTAGATCAATGGAACAGGATAGACAGCTCATAAATTAACCCACACACATATGGTCAATTAGTCTATGACAAAGGAAGCGAGAATATGCAGTGGAGAAAAGACAGTCTCTTCAGTAAATAGTGCTGGTAAAACTGGACAGCCACATGTAACAGATGAAATTGGAACATTCTCTAACACCATACACAAAAATAAAATGGATTAAAGACCTAAGTGTAAGATCAAATACTCTAAAACTCCAAAAGGCAGAACACTCTTTGAAATAAATTTCAGCAATATCTTTTTGGATCTGTCTCCTAGAGCAATTGAAATAAAAGCAAAAATAAACAAAGGGGACCTAACTAAACTTAAATTTTTTTTCATAGCAAAGGAAACCATAAAAAAAAAGATAATCTACAGAATGGGAGAAGATATTTGGAAATGATGCTATCGATAAGAGATTATTCTCCAAAATATACAAAAACTCATACAGCTCAAGGTAAAAAAACAAACAAACAAAAAAAACCCTAAATCACCAAATCAAAAAAGAAGATCTAAATAGGCTTTTCTCCAAAGGCATATAGATTACCAAAAGGCACAAAAAAGGGTGCTCAACATTGCTAACTATTAGAGAAATACAAATCAAAACTATGATGAAGTACCACCTTACACCAGCCAGAATGGCCATCATCAAAATGCCTACAAATAATAAATGCTGGAGAGGGTGTGGAGAAAATGGAACCCTCCTACATTCTTCGTGGGAATGTAAATCAGTAAAACCACTATGTAAAACTGCACATAAGTTCCTAAAAAAACTAAAAATAGAGCTACTACCTTATCCTGCAATCTCACTCCTAGGCATATATCCAGAGAAAACCATAATTCAAAAAAGTACATGAACCCTGTGTTCATAGCAGCACTATTTAAAATAGCCAAGGCATGATAGCAATTTAAATGTCCATCAATAGATGAATGGATAAAGAAGATGTGGTATATTTATATAATGGAATGTTATTCAGTCATAAAAAAGAATGAAATAATGCCATTTGCAGCAACATGGATGGACCTAGAGATTAATACACAAGACGAAGTAAGCTGAATAAAGACAAATTCTCATGATATAGCTTATACATTGAATCTAAATAAAATGATAAAAATGAACTTATATACAAAATTATATTTCTGAACAGAAATAGACCCACACACAGAGAAAACAAACTTGTAGTTACCAAAGGGGAAAGAGGAGGAAGGGAGACAATTAGGAGTTTGGGATTAATACATACGCACTACTATATATAAAATAGATAACCATCGAGGACCTACTGTATAGCACAGGAAACTATACTCCATATTTTTAATAACCTATAAAGGGAAAGAATCTGAAAGAAAAAGAATCTGAAAGAAAAGAAACTATACTCAATATTTTTAATAACCTATAAAGGGAGAGAATCTGAAAGAAAAGACACACACACAAATGCATAATTATATATATTCAATTATATATATAAAACCTAATCACCTTACTGAACTCCTGAAACAAACATAACATTGAAAATGAACTACATTTCAATTAAAAGAGAAATAAAGCAAATTTGTATGTATATATATATGCAATAAACAATTATTCAACCTTAAAACAGGAAATCCTGCTATTTGTGACAATATAGTTTAATCTGGAGGCTAAATATACCCTTACATTAAATAATATGCCTTATTTATCATATTTATTTATGCTTGTATATCTTATTAACTTGAATATTATATTTCTATAGAGCTATTTAAGTTCTTGTTTTGGTATAAAAATTGATTGTTCTGAAATCTTCAATGATTTAAGGAAAGAAATCTTGGAAGCTACATTTTAAAGTTTCTTTGAACTGAGATGAACTTATTTACAATTTTTTTAAAAATTAAAAAAAATTTTCCATTATACTTGATTTACAGTATTCTATCAATTTCTATTGTACAGCAAAGTGACCCAGTCATATATATACATATACACACATACATATTTTTTTTCTCACATTATCCTCCATCATGTTCCATCACAAGTGACTAAATGAAGTTCCCTGTACTATACAGCAGAATCTCATTGCTTATCCATTCCAGATGCAATAGTTTGCACCTATTAACCTCAAATTCCCAGTCCAAACCACTCCCTCCCCCTCCTCCTTGGCAACCACCAGTCTGTTCTTCCAGTCCATGAGTTTTTTTCTGTGGGAAGGTTCATTTGTGCCATATATTAGATTCCAGATATGTATATCTTATGGTATTTGTCTTTCTCTTTCTGACTTACTTCATTAGTATGAGTCTCTAGTTCCATCCATGCTGCAAATGGCATTATTTTGTTCTTTTTAATGGCTGAGTAGTATTTTATTTTGTATATGTACCACATTTTCTTAATCCATTCATCTGTCGACAGACATTTAGGTTGTTTCTATGTCTTGGCTATTGTGAACAGTGCTGCAATGAACATAGGGGTGCATATGTCTTTTTCAATGAAAGTTTTGTTTTCTTAGGTCAGTCTCCCAAGGCAACAGAAATAAAAGCAAAAATAAACCAATGGGATCTAATAAAACTGACAAGCTTTTGCACAGCAAAAAAAAAAAAAAAAAAAAAAAAAAAAACCCATTAAAAAATACCACCAAAAAGACAATGTATGGAATGGGAGAAAAAAGTTTCAAATGATGCAACTGACAAGGGCTTAATCTCTAAAATATACAAACAACTAATACAACTCAACAGCAAAAAAAACCAAAGACCCAATTGAAAAATGGGCAAAAGACCTGAACAGACATTTCTCCAAAGAAGATATATAGGCACAAAAAAATGGTCAACATCACTAATTATTAGAGAAATGCAGATCAAAACTACTTTGAGGTAACATCTCACACCTGTCAGAATGGCTGTCATTAGTAAGTCTTCAGTTAACAAATGCTGGAGAGGGTGTGGAGAAAATGGAACCCTCCTGCAGTGTTGGTAGAAATGTAAATTAATATAACCACTATGGAAAACAGTATGACAGTACCTCAGAAAACTAAATATAGAACCACCATATGACCCAGCAATCCCACTCTTGGGCATATATCAAGACAAAACTTTCATTAAAAAAGATACATGCATCATTATTTACAATCCTATTTCTTATGTCTGCAGCTATCATGAAGGATTATTACTTTATATACCACATTAATTTCAAGTATTTTTGAAGCAGAGCTCTTTTCTTGAAGAATCTATAACAAGTTTTCTAGGAACATATTTACACCTACTAAACCTCATCAAAGATTTCCCAATACAACAACATGCTAATGTGAACATTTAAAATCTATATTATCAAGTGTGAAAAGACTGTCAATTTAATACAGATGATACGTGGAAAATGTAAGAATTTAATATAAGCCCTTGATAATGTTTATTAAAAAGTAATAGTAAAGACATGTACAAAGATTCCTTTACACTTATATGATGGTTTTAATAATAGAAAAAAGTCAGAATGTGTCTGTGTTTAGCTAGTATAAATTTTGGCCAAAAATATATCGTTTGAGGAGTTCCACTGTAGCTCAGTGGTTAACAAACCCAACTAGCATCCATGAAGATGCAGGTTCATCCCTGGCCTTGCTCAGTGGGTTAAGGATCTGGTGTTGCCGTGAGCTGCGGTGTAGGTTGCAGACGCAGCTTGGATCTCAAATTGTTGCCCCTGTGACAAAGGCCAGTGACTGCAGGTCCCATTCAAGCCCTAGCCTGGGAATCTCCATATGCCATGGGTACAGCCCTAAAAAAAAAAAAAAAAAAAAGACATGCACAAAAATATATCATTTGAGTTTGGCTGAATTTATCTGTAGTCTTACACCAATGTTGTCAGTAGCCATCATGGAATAAACAAATGCTGGCAAGACTCTGTAATCCAAATCAGTGTCATTCTTCTCCATATTGCTCCTCAGGGCCAAGGTGACACAAAGTGATGATAGAAATCATATTAAGTGATGTAGAACTAATGGAGACAGTAGTAAAAACTGCATCGTGATCTAAAACAACAGCACTTGGTAATTTGCAAAATAAAATCTGAGAACTTTCACGAACATAGTCATCCTGAATCATTTATCTCTAGGTAATTTGTATTTGACATTGCCCTTAAGCTATTTTCCGTATGTACTGGCTTCTTTACTTATGGAAGCATTTCGAGTTTACCTTATTTCTTTCTGAGCCTGTGTAGGACCATTAGATGCAGATGAGTTACTATTCATTTTGATGATAGATGTTTCTTGTTTGTTTTTTTGTTTTTGCTTTTTAGGGCCACACCTGTGGCATATGGAGGTTACCAGGCTAGGGGTCTAATCAGAGCTACAGCTGCCGGCCTACACCACAGCCACAGCAAAGTCAGATCCGAGCTGCGTCTGCGACCTACACCACAGCTCACGGCAACGCTGGATCCTTAACCTACTGAGCGAGGCCAGGGATTGAACCCGAAGCCTCATGTTTCCCAGTCAGATTAGTTTCCGCTGAGCCACAATGGGAACTTCTGATGATAGATGTTTCTGTGTGTAATAGAAAAGAGATTCAGATTCCATGATGCTAGGAATCATGCTGTAGCTGTGCTTTCCATTTCAACCCTCAGGGAGGAGAATAAATCAGTGTGGATGAGAAGGTCTATTCGCATCCATAAATTTGAAAGATTTTTTTTCCTTTTGTAACATTTTAAAGATTGCTATTAGCAGGGCAATAGTAGTACTAAGTGATTATTTTTATCTTGTTAGCTTTTTCTTATGTCCAATTACTTAATGGAAAAATA
Source organism: Sus scrofa (assembly GCF_054392235.1). Taxonomy (NCBI): domain Eukaryota; kingdom Metazoa; phylum Chordata; class Mammalia; order Artiodactyla; family Suidae; genus Sus; species Sus scrofa. The sequence continues at coordinate 119,273,885 of NC_139388.1, read as the reverse complement.
TTTTTTCTTTAATATTTTATTATAACCTAGATCTTGGTTAATGATGTACTATTACCTTGGTCTTTGCTTGCTTACTTTTTATTATGATACCATGTAAACCTATGAACCAACATACATATAAAACTCCCCTCCTTTTAATCGCTATTGCAAAAATACTACACTATGGTTAAGTATAGTTTTATCACACATATATGAAATCCCATATAATGTGTAGTGTTTAGGTTAATAATTTGGAACTATATAAAAGAATACCATAAGAATATAACAATGTATCATAACAATGTATTGTCTTTTAATCCTTGTCAGCAGTGATCTTCTTTCAAACCTTTAAAAATAACATTTCATGTTTCTCAATTCTGTTGCTGTTCTTGAGATTCTGTCCTTTTAACTGCCATTTCATTGGAGGTAGTTTTTCCTTTTTTTCTATTTTGAGATTTTTGTCTTCGGTAATTTTTTAAATTTTCCTACAGAGTGTCTTGGAATAGATTTCTTTTTCTTAATTCAGATTGGGATGCGTTAATCTGTGGATCTGTATTTTTACATCTGGAAAATTTGCTGCTATTATGATTTTAAATATAGTTCTCTTCAGCATTCTGCTTAGTTTTTATTCCTAGAACTTGAACTAGACACAAATTAGGGATTTTTATCCTGTACTCCATATTTCTTAATCTCTATTGTTTCCTCCTCCTGATCTTTCCTTAATTGCTTTCAAAGTAATTTTACATATATTTTTCAAGTTCATAAATTCTTTTTAAAATGCATCTAATCTGTCCATTGAGTTTGTTTTTATTTCACTGATTATGTCTTTCATTTTTAGAAATTTATTTTTCAAATATACTGATTATTCTTCACATATTCTCATTTATGCCTACTTTATAACTGCTGTCTTTCTTTCCTTACCTTTTATACATAGCTATCCTATCTATATCTGGCAGTTCCCAAATCTACAGTCCTTGCTTTCAAATTTTTGTATCTTGTTTCTGCTGATTATCATGATAGAGAATTGACTTCTAGTTTGATAATTTGTTCATGATCTTAATCCTAAAGTTATCTTGGGCAAGTTTTTCTCCAGATATAATTTGTTTTTAATTCTGAGAGTGGCCACCCTGATTTATAGCTACTTCAATACTCTTCTGACTCAGAGGAGATGTCTCAATTCCATGTTCTCACCTTACTACTCTTCCTAGAGTCATATGACTAAGGGCATCTAGACTCTGGCCAGCCCACAAACTTGGATGATCCAACTTTCTGCTGTTCTGTATTTGGCCCAATGCCTCCAAATCTCTTAGCCCCATCTCCAAGTCTAACTTTCTGATACTACAACACCAGAGCAACGAAGCTCTGATTCTTGATCCTCTGACCCCTATTTTCTTTTTTTTGTGGGGGTGGAGGAAATTGAGCCTGAGGACTCCTCTTACCATTGGCAAAGAGAGCATAAAGAGTGAAACTTAGATTGGAGAGACATCACCATTTTGGTGAAGTCTTGGTAAGTTTTTCAATACTCCCTTTAAACACTTGTATACAGATGTAGAGATAGAGATGATAGATAGATAGATAGATAGATAGATAGATAGATAGATAGATAGAGGATAGATAAAGATATAGGGGTAGCTATTGATTTTTCTCTGCTACTTTTATTTCATGTTCTTTTAAAGAAGCCAATAAACTATTCCACACAAGAGTTATTTTAGCTAACTCAGAAGAGTATCACAGAATTTGAAGACTTCCATACTATTTCTCTAATATTCAAAATCAATTTTCATTTTTGTAATTTTATACTTCTGTTTCCTGAAAACAATTCTTTCTATAATTGTAGATAATGATCACAGTCTCTTGAGCTCATATATTATATTCATTTCTTCCATTTTAATAATATTCTTTTATGTTATCTTAGCTTAAGCTTTATTAAGGATTTTGTAGAATTTTCAAAACGTGGTTAACTACTTACACAGCTCTTAAAAGGAAACATGCAGTGGGAAAATTAACTCTGTGTAAAAAAGTAATTGGAAACACCATACAATATACAGTAAAAATGCAATTACTTTTAAAATGGAATCTGTGAACTAGGTCACTGAAAATTGTACAGAATATTTTGGTTTTCTTTTGGTCTCTTAACTTATTAACAACACTATTTTCAAAGAAAAGGAAGTGAAACTATTGTCTGTGAATTAAAGAATTAAAAAAATGGCATTATAAGAAAAACTAATGATTTTCATATGCCTAGATTAAAAAATATATGAGATGATAAATTAAATATATTTACTCAATTGCAGCACTTAGATAAAAATGCAAATGCAGTATGTAAAACCATAAACAGTACTTAATTAAATAATGACTCAGTGTCTGGAGAAAAAGAGAGTTATGCAATAACCTTTTTTTTCCTTCTTCATGAAAATGCAAATTAAATCATTAATAGTTTATAAATGAACCTAGCTAAGAGACAGCTAATGCATATCCTGTTCTAAATTAAATAAAAGCAATGAGTGTTCCATTACATTCATTGAGGTAAACTCCAAAATCACTTTATATTTATGAAATGTGAGTTTTAAATGTTTATCTTATTGCTTTCCTCCCCTGAAATCATTCTTTATCCTGCTGGGAATTTGGGCAGAAAAGAAAAGTCAGGGCAAACATCATATTTCATTAATTCTACCCAGTTTCCCCATCTCCTCTCTCCGTCTCCCTCTTTCCACATATACATATGCACAAATACACTTAAAATATTTATATCAGATGAGCGAGGATAAAAGACACAATGAAATCACATCAACTTGTTAGCTATTGGGTCAGCGCCAGAATTAAGTGACTATATTCATGCCACTTAGAGTTACTGATCATATTTAGACTAAAGGCTTGGTATGGAACAGTTCACTCTAATAGTTATAGAATTTGTTTGCAGCTGGTCCCTCTACTCAAGGACTTCATAATATGGTGGAGAAAATGGAATGAACACACACAAATGTGTTATGTGATCACATGAATGATCAATATATTTTAAAATCGTGTGGCTTTTTTTTTTCCCCCCTGTCTTTTTGCCTTTTCTAGGGCTGCTTCCGCGGCAGATGGAGGTTCCCAGGCTAGGGGTCGAATCAGAGCTGTAGCCGCCGGCCTACACCACAGCTACAGCAACTCGGGATCCGAGCTGAGTCTGCGACCTACACCACAGCTCACGGCAATGCCGGATCCTTAACCCACTGAGCAACCTCATGGGTCCTAGTCGGATTCGTTAACCACTGAGCCACGACTGGAACTCCAATGTGTAGCTTCTCCATGATGGAATTTTGTTTATATCCAGACCATCTTCTCCCTGTAGTCAGAATTCTCTGCAGTATCTCATACTTTCCTGCCCAAGGAATGCAAATAAAGTTTAGTTCTAGTGAGCAAAAAAGATATAATTATGAAAACAAATCCTCTGAAAAAATTCATCCCCAAACAAATATGAATTGCCCTTAACACTCTTGTAGATTAGCAATGTCCTGCTTCTCTTCATTATACCTAATGGTTGAATTTTCTGTAAATAAATCCTTTGAAGAAGGCTATATATAGCAAACAAAGAATATAAATTATAGTGATGAATAAATGATTATTCAAATATTCAAGTATACTTTGAAATTCACATTGGTTAGGGCAGTGAAATGTGAGAGTAATAAGTTAAGATGGCAAATTAGGGGAGGATTTTCAGGAGGAAATAAAATTATTTCTGTATTTAATCTCTTGTTACTTTCATTTTAATTACGAAGGGTTGTCATGCCAAAAGAAGATGATGTGTTTTATGAAATCACTATTGAGCAAAGAATTTGTGTGGGAGAAGGAATAATGTTGACAGAGAAGAACAAGATGAGTCAAAGCAAAGTATAACAATAACAAGAATTCATATTTGTACAATAGTTGGCAGCTGGTGAAGAACTCTCATTCCATTATTTGATCTGACATATAAATTTTTGATTAATAAGGCAGGTGATATATTCCAATTTTAAATATGAAGAAACTCAGGAAATATTAGCTGTCATAATTAAGATAGTCTGAAGTTTATAAAATTGGACAAATGGAATGAAACAGTATGGAAGAGAATTTTATGCTTATTATGGGGCAACTCCTAAAAAAATGTAGGCAGAGAGTTTAAATTAGTCAAGTCTCAGGGTGCTGTCTCCTAGTGAGTGTGTACTTGAGAAAATTTTGGCCTTGGTAAGGAAAGCTAACATAGCAAGTGCTTATTTAGCCATTCAGCCTACCAAAATAACACTGACGACCAAAAATGTACAAAATTGTTCTCAAAAATGGATACAGCAATTCTACCATATTTCTCCAACCAAAAGGTAGAACTGAGACAGGCTGAGACCTGGGACCTGGGGCCCTTTGCTGCAGTGCTTGCACCTCGACAAAGGTTTCCTGCAGTATACAAAGGAACTGTAAGGGACTAAAATAACTGCATACATGCACAGTACTGGGGGCAAAGTATGAAAAATAAGCTACAAAAAGACCAAAACCAATCTCCACTTCTGGGATGCCAGGAGCAAAAGTAGGGTACTGCATGGAGCACCACCAAGGGGGTGGGCAGACCACCTAAGCCACCCCTCTGTCCCAACCTCCTGATCTGCCTCTACCCTCACCCCATTTAAGGTACCAGCTTGCCCCACTTCGAAGAGTAAGCAAGGGAACCTGTTTCTTTTTTTTGCTCCCTCATGCTATAGCATGAGTCCCAGTAAAGTCTTGAATCAATTTCTTCTCTGGCCTCTTGCCATTTCTACTGATTAAAGAGTTCAAGAATGCAGGCTTAGAGCAGAATCAGCTTTCTTATCCCTTAAATATAACTTTGGGACTTCTGTACCAAGTTCTTATTAAGCTTTTAAAATAGTCTTGCTGTTGGAAAAGCTTTTTTTTCAAGATATTGGGAGCAACACTGAATAGCTGCTCTCAAAAATACCATGGATTGGAGAAATGTCTATTTAGGTCTTTTGCCCATTTTTCAATTGGATTGCCAAGGGGGAGGGGGAGGAAGTGGGATGGGTTGGGAATTTAGGGTTAATAGATGCAAACTATTGCCTTTGGAATGGATAAGAAATGAGATCCTGTTGTACAGCACTGGGAACTTTATCTAGTCACTTATGACGGAGCATGATAATGTGAGAAAAAAAGAATGTATACATGTATGTGTGACGGGGTCATCTTGCTGAACAGTAGAAAATTGACAGAACACTGTAAGCCAGCTATAATGGAAAAAAATATAAATCATTATTTAAAAAAAATACCATGGATTGGGTGGCCTAAACAAGAAACGTTTATTATCGCAGTTCTGGAGGCTTGCAAGTGCAAGATCATGGCTCCAGCAGATCCAGTATTTGGTGAGGGCCCACTTCCTCACTAATAAATGGTCCTGTGTTCTCACATGATGGAAAGGGTGAGGGAGCTTCCTGGGGTCTCTTGTAAATGAGCACTAATTCCATTCATGAAGTCTCCATTCTCCCAACCCAAGCACTTCACAAAGGTCCCACCTTCTAATACTATCACTTTCGAAATTAGGTTTCAACATACGAATTTTGGGGGACACAAACCTTCAGCCTTGAAAAAGCATTTATTTTATTCAGTGCTGGACATTCCTTTCTCTCTATCTTAACCACTGCCAAATACTTAACTGCAAGAGCCTATGCAATCAATGTTGATTAGATAAATAAACAGAATGCTCTTGTGACTAAAGCAGCTAATTTATTACTCAGGATTTATTCTTGCCCACCTCCTTTCTAACAGAGTTTTGAATTTGTTGGATATGCAGGTGAGCAGTTAAAAAACTACATTTCTTAGCATCCCTTGGGAATATGTGATATAGTGCTTTCCATTGAGACATAAGGAAAAGCATAGCAATGTGCCCAACTCCTTAAAGGGAGCCAACTCATCCAGAGTAACTGTTTGAACTTTTATTCTTCCCATCTTTCGGCCTGGAATATTGTTATGAAACTGAAGCTCCAACAACCATCAGTCACCATAATATGAGGTGAACATGTTAGGACAGCTGAGTAAATGGACAGGAAGAAACTAGGTCTTTGATGGTACTGTGGAGGTAGTAGGTCTGACCCAACCCAAATTGCCAACAATGGAATTTTTATTACTTGATATGTTCATTCTATTTAAGCCTCTATTACTAACTTGGATTTTCTGCTATATATGACTAAACTCAATATATTATCCTTATGCAGTGCACATTATTCCATTTCCAGATGACTATACTGAGGCACCTAGAGGTTAAATGATGCTAAAGGTCATATACAAGGTCAACCAAGTAAGTTTCAAAGTGAAAGGAGGGACTCTGGTTTTCTGAGTTTTCCCCACCCCGAGTTTTTCTCACTATAACACAACTGAATACTTACTTGAGGTTAAGGAGTTACCTTTATTTAATTTAATATAGCTTTGTATCTTTTGGATGTAAGCCTACATGCCAGACACTGCTTCTTAGTACTGGATCCCCAAAGAAGAAAAACAAGTCTCTTGTCTGCATGGAGCTTATATTCTAATGAGTGAATAAATGAATGAATGTGTGAATAACTAATCCTTTGCTGACTGACTCACCATGGATCATAATGATTTATTTCGTAGTTCATATTTAGAATAGCACATGAATATGTCTATCCCTTACTACCCCTCACCTCATTGACCAATAAATAATTTGAGACCCACTGACATGAAATATTATGCTCAAGGCCACACAATCCTGGAACAAACTTTAACATTAGATGGCAAGTTGATATCACCAAGGTCATGGAACAGTCAATCCACTAGGATTCATACAAGAAACTGCAGGATTGATCTACTAGGCCTGCTGTGGCTGGACGCTGAAGGGAGTCAGAGTTCCTACTTGCTTACTGGGCATGTGGGGATGGAAGGAATTTTGTCTACTCTAAGAAGGCTAATAGGACCCTAGGGCCAAAAGAAGGGCAGTCTCCGAATGTCTGAGAACTGAAGGGCCTACACCAAATTGTGCTGAAACAAAATGCTTTCTTTCACATCACAGCAATTGTTAGTCACCTGGGACCAAGGGACCAAGCAAAGCCTAAAACAGCAGGTGGATCCATAAAAAAGCATCAATTTTTGCAAGACGGAACACCAACCATCTCTCTGAGATAGTGACTCAGTGTGCAAAGGATCAGCCCTTGGCAAAGTTCTCCCTTAGACACTTCTCTGCCACATGATGTGATAGCTGTGGTTGATGCTGAGTACAAAGAAACCAACCAGAACTGGGTTTTAAAAATTACTTAATCTTTCCTGCAGTATGTTAACATTTTGGATCAAATCTGGTGCTTCTCTGTCACAGGCCAACCAGGGCTTACATCAAATATTTCTCAGCTATTTAAAGAAAATGAATACATTTACAAATATAGTAAAACAATGTGGATCTTAAATCTTGACCCTCCTACTGACTAGTTTTACCAGTAAATCCTTTAAGGCAGGCTGTGTTCCTGGAGGATTGAGATCATGTAGGGGACTGTGTATTGTGAATGGAACAATAGGTTTTGTTTTCATTTTTATTTATTTATTTTTTAACTCGTGGAACCAAGTCAGGCTTAATGCATTTTATTGATTTTCTGTCACCCAGTTTTTAATACATGTATGCCTGGTTGGCACAAAGGCATAAAGATATCTTAACGACTTCCAACTGTTTTCTCTTCAAGTATATTCTATCAATCTTGATTTCTAGGCTCTTGTTTTACACCTTCTTCAAATTATGAAAAGAATGTAAAGGACAGCACAGAATAACTATGAAGTCTCATGAGAAACTTGTCCACATAGGAGAAGAAACTTCCAGAAGATTTACTGCTTGTGTGATACAGTGACTGAATATTCTACTCACATAAAGAGTCAGTTTATAGAAAAGGACAACATTGAAGCTAACTGTTAGGTTCATTTTAGCTCATGGCATTTGTGTGTGTGTGTGTGTGTGTGTGTGTGTGTGTGTGTGTGTGTGATATGATAAAAAAAGGAGTAAAAGAGAACAGTTTGAAGCTTAGGGAGTTTATCCTGATCATCCATATTCTTTGCCCAATTGACCTGAGTCCCACACCCACTTGTCTGACCATCTCTGTCACTTTTACCATTATTCTTTATGGAAAAAAAATGAGATTTAAAAATTGTGAGAACTTGAAAGGTTTTCTATACATAGGGTATCTTCTGTCTTTTTAATATGATTTTCCATAATGTGTAATTAAAAATTATATTACATTCATTTTATATAAACATCATAGGAAACTATTATCTTTATATGATATATTAGGTATAAAGTTGAAGCTCATATGTTTGAGTATTGCATGTGGGTTTAGAATACAGTATAAACCATAAAATTTACCCTTTCAATAAAGATATTTATACTACACATTTGCATTTTTTCAGATTTAGAAATTATTGCTCTTATAACTTTTTTATATTTAACACATTATAAGTGTAAACAGATATCAGCTGAAGTCATCCTGCCCCTTAAGGAATGTGTGTGAGTGTATGTGTATGTATATATATATATATATATATATATACACACAAACACATATATATTCATTCATATGAATATATAATGTATGTTCACACATATACACTTTAATTTTAGTAACCCATCTTTATCTGCATATTACTTTATTACAATATACAGACAAAGGGAGGAGGGTTAGCTGAGGTATACCCTTGATTCAGATATTGTCTTAATTCACTACAAAAAAATGACTAGGAGTTCCCACTGTGGCTCAGCAGAAATGAATCTGACTAGTATCCATGAGGATGTAGGTTAGATCCCTGGCCTCGCTCAGTGAGTTAAGGATCCTGCGTTGCTGAGAGTTGTGGTGTAGATCGCAGACGTGGCTCGGATCTGGTGTGGCTGTGGCTATGGCTATGGCTGTGGCATAGGCCGGCAGCTGTAGCTCTGATTCGACCCCTAGCTTGGAACCTCCATGTGCCGTGGGTGCAGCCCTAAAAAAGAAGACTCCCCAAGCCCCAAAACTGATTAAAAACTGCTATTTTTATCACCATGTGCCAACAATTCTAAACAATGCTAGTAATAAAATTATCCTCCCTGAAAATATCTTTGATCTAAGCAAATCAGTTGCTATGATTTCCGCTGAACTTTAATTAAATACACACTCATGTGTGTATGTAGATGTGAGTGTATATACGTGGGTTTGGGTATAGGTGTGTGTTTCAAAGTAGCACAATTGATTACCTATCCTCTAAGTATCCACTGCCTCATTTCCTTTGGTCCCTCTGCCCTCTATCTAACCAGATATGGAACATCAACCAAATTCTCAAGATGTTCTAACTTACAAAAAATTTTTCATGTAAAACATTTGTTTATGGCCTTTTCCACTGAAGAGTTGGTCCTTTTCTACCAAAAAATCTGCTTCTTGAAAACTGAATTTCATTTGCTCTAACACGCAAAGAAATTTAATTCTCTATTCCTTCTGACCCTACCTGGCTATAAAAAGGACTCATTAGTGTGCTTTGTTTGACAATGGATAAATTATCTATTTCAGGTTCCACCATTTAGCAGCACAGAAGAAACTGAATCAGTTTTCACACTTGCAGAATAGAGATATATTTCCCAATCATATGAGCTGTACCGTTGCCCTGAGAAGGTGCAACTGACTACTGCCAATTTTGGTTATAAATAATATGTCCACTCCATTATATAAGAATTTAAAAGAGATTTCATATTTGTAAGAGTGGATTTCAGGACACTTTGGCTTTAAGAAGAAAGTTGGCATTGAGAAAAATTTTTTCTTTCTGTAGTTTCTAGTCATTACCTGTAAAAGGGAAGCTCATTTCAAAATTCTTTTTAAGTGTGAAAACTGATGTTGAGGAAACTTGCGTGGGACTTTAATGGCTGCCACGGTCAAATGCACAAATCATGTTTTATTTTACATTTTTATAGTCTCCCAATAGGGAATCAAATAGAGAAAACAAAATGAAATAATACTAATCAAACATCGCCATGCTTTGCATCAAATGCTATAAATGCATCCTTTCAGATGATCTTGGTCTTTCCAAATTTTCTCTGTGAATGGAACGATCATCCTTTGACTCATTGAAGCCCCCAAACTTCGGATTCTTCTGTGTCTCTCAGCCCTATGTGCAATCCTTTGGTGTATACTATGAACTCTAAGCTGCTATCATCGCTCATCAGAGCTACAATGATAACTTCGTGATGGGTTTTCTGATTTCATTTCCTCCCTGCAATCCATTTTCTATATAGTAGACAGAATGAACTTTTGAAAATGCCAATTAGATCATATTGCTGACCTGTTTTTAACCTTCTGGTGGCTTCAGAGTTGCACTAAAATCCATTTTCTTTGCCTGATTGACCTGAGTCCCACACCCACTTGTCTGACCATCTCTGTCACTTGTCTATGTCTCCACTGTAGCCAGCAAACAGGCCTTATTCTATTTTTCATGAATTCTACATGTGCTCTCACCTCAAGGGCTTGGCATTTACTATTTCTTCTTGCTGAGATAGCTCTGTCCCAAGCGCTTCACACTGCTGGCTCTTTCTTGTCAAATGTCACCTCCTCCAGGCTACCTGCTCAGGAACGCTTCCTGGAGTCTTACGGTTGCTTTAACTACATTCTATCTCATTAGTGTCAAAATCATCTCTCGGGTGGTATCAGGTCTCCTTAGTATATGCCCTGGAGCAATGTGCCTTTTGTGTGCAGTGCCATGTTGTGTGATTGTGTGTAGGTGCTTGTTTGAAACAAACGCATATATAATCCATGATAGTGGAGGATTTTTCCCCAGGCCTCTGTACCATGTAAGAGAGAAAATCTGTCACATGCATATTTTATAGCGGACATTTTGTTAGGCCAAAATCTAGAAATTCAGGATAAATCTCCTGAAGGAGTTCATACAATAAATACTAGAATATGCACACTTATACATGTATAAAAATACAAAACCATGAGTGGGTAGCTTGGCCAATTATTATTGCATTAACACCCCATGAAGCAGCACCCATATTAGCAAACAGAATTGCTGGCCCTGAGAAGATGCCCTCATTTCCATTTACCTCCCTTCCCCTACTTGCCAGGGGTCACCATTATCCTGACTTCTAAGAGATTATGTTAGTTTTTCTTGGTTGTGAATTTTTTATAAACAGAATCAAGTATGTACTCATTTGTGTATGGCTTTTTGTTTGTCTCTTCGTATGTTTTTTCAAGATTTGTCCATATTGCTGCGTATAGCTGTAGATTTTTCAGGGACTTCTGTAAAGTATCCCACTAACTGAATAGAGCAAATGTATTTCATTTGGGTCATTTTTGGGGTTTTTGGCTATTAAGAGTAGGTGGCTGTGGACATTCTTAAGTATGTCACTTGGTGACCGTGTGTACATGTTTGGTGGGTGTGTGACCAGGAGGAGAGGGGGTTGTCCACAGAGTGTGCATTTGTTCATCTTAAATCAATACTGACAACTGGGTTTTCAAAGTGATTGTACTGAATTTTTCTACCAACAGAAGTGTAGCCCTTTTGCTATATATATATAGCAAATTAATTTTTAATTTTTTTTTTTGTCTTTTTGCCTTTTCTAGGGCCGCTCCTGCAGCATATGGAGGTTCGCAGGCTAGGGATCTAATTGGAGCTGTAGCTGCCGGCCTACGCCACAGCCACAGCAATGCAGGATCCGAGCTGTGTCTGCAACATACACCACAGCTCATGGCAACACCAGATCCTTAACCCACTGAGCAAGGCCAGGGATCGAACCCGCAACCTCATGGTTCCTAGTTGGATTCGTTAACCACTGAGCCACGACGGGAACTCCTTCTTTTTTTCTTTTTTTTTTTTTTTACTTTTTATGGAAGTATATATAGACAGAGGATAAAACATTCACTTAGTTAAAATCTTCAAGTTATCTTCATTCTGGGAAATCAACTAAATAAGAACTTCAAAAGAATGTTTCTCCCCTTTTTGCAGTCATTTCCAGGGGGATGCTGGTTTCAAAACATGACAGAACTCTAACTATGGTAAGTTGGTAGAAAACTAAGAGTCAGGCAGCTTGATATATGGAAAGACAATAGAGCCTCTTCCTTTAGTGGTTCTGTATTGTTCAAATCATTGAGTCTTTCTATTTTCTGTGTTGCGCTTATGAAATGGGGATTAAAGAAAAATTTTACATAACAAGTTTTTTTTTTATTTTAATTTTTTTATTTTCCCACTGTACAGCAAGGGGGTCAGGTTATCCTTACATGTATACATTACAATTACATTTTTTTTCCCCCACCCTTTGTTCTGTTGCAACATGAGTATCTAGACAAAGTTCTCAATGCTATTTAGCAGGATCTCCTTGTATATCTATTCTAAGTTGTGTCTGATAAGTCCAAGCTTCCGATCCCTCCCACTCCCTCCCCCTCCCATCAGGCAGCCACAAGTCTTTTCTCCAAGTCCATGATTTTCTTTTCTAAGGAGATGTTCATTTGTGCTGGATATTAGATTCCAGTTATAAGTGGTATTTGTCTTTGTCTTTCTGGCTCATTTCACTCAGTATGAGATTCTCTAGTTCCATCCACATAACTTAAGTTTTTGTGTGGCTTTAAAAAGTCCTGTATGGGGAGTTCCTGTCGTGGTGCAGTGGTTAACGAATCTGACTAGGAACCATGAGGTTGCAGGTTCAATCCCTGGCCTTGCTCAATGAGTTAAGGATCTGGCGTTGCCGTGAGCTGTGGTGTAGGTTGCAGACACGGCTCAGTGTTTCTGTGGTTCTGGCGTAGGTTGGTGGCTACAGCTCCGATTGGACCCCTAGCCTGGGAACCTCTGCATGCCGTGGGAGCGGCCCTAGACAAAGCAAAAAGACAAATAAATAAATAAGTTAAAAAAAAAAAAGTCCTGTATGGGATTCTCTCTCTTTATGAAGAAGTAGAATAATCTCTGCTTCAGTCTAAAAAAATAACCAATAAAATAAATGACTGCATATTTGATAGACACTTGTATATGCCTCTACCACTTTTTTGCCTCTATTCCATCCTTTCAAAAACTCCTGAATTGCATTTAGAGATCTATGTGGTTCTTCAAAAACTGATTTCAGCCATGGACTTATGAGTATAGTTGTTATACGTAGGCTTTGCCAAGCCCATGTGTGTCATTTTCTTGGTCACAGGGATCATTTTGACAGCAAGCCTTCTAATCACCATAACTCTCAGATCTCTTCTAAGATTGTGGGCAACCTCTTCCTCAATTTCTTTTTAATAAAGCTTTATTGATATATAATTCACATATCATATAATTCACCCATTTAAAAGGTACAATGTAATGTTTTTAACATGTTCACAGAGTTGTGCAGCCATCATCACTATCTGATTTCAGAGTATTTTTTCTTTTCTTTCCTTCTTTTTCTTTTCCTTTTTTGCTTTATAGGGCTGCACCTGCGGCATATGGAAGTTCCCGGGCAAGGGATCGAATCGGAGCTGTAGCTGCTGGCCTACACCACAGCCACAGCAATGCGAGATCCCTGACCCACTGAGCGAGGCCAGGGATCGAACCCGTATTCTCATGGATACCAGTCAGATTCATTTCCTCTGCGTCACAACAGCAACTCTCTCTCTTTTTTTTTTGCTGATTGCAGAGTATTTTCAATAACCTCTCCCCAAGAAAACTACTCTACTCATTAGCAGCCATTCTCCATTTCTCCCTAGCCCCAGTTTCTCACACACAGCAATCACTAGATTTGATTATTTTTTTATCTTTTATGTAAATGGAAAAATATAATAGGTGGTCTTTTGTGACTGGCTTCTTTCACCTGACATAGCATTTTCAAGGTTTATTTATATTATAGCCTGATCTTTGGCTTTAACAGTCAATGCATATTTTGTCAGATGCCACTGCTGGATTGAGAATGACTCCTGAAACTAGCTGTGCTTGAAGATCTCCTAGTAGTTCCTTTCTTATTGGATTTTGCTACAATAATATGTCACCCCCTTGTCCTTAGCCCTGTAGACAAAGACAGTTTTGACCTATGTTCTCAAAAATGTATTTTCTAGGCTGCTAGTAGCCTAAAACTATGCTGAATTTACTTCTCCACTCCTCTCAGTCAGGATTTTTGTAGCTTTATCCACATGTTGTCCTTTTCATTTTTTTTGTCTTTTTTTTTTTTTTTTGTCTTTTTTTTTAGGGCTGCACCTGCAGCATATGGAGGTTCCCAGGCTAGGCATCTAATCGGAGCTGTAGCCGCTTGCCTACACCAGAGCCATAGCAATGTGGGATCCAAGCTATGTCTATGACCTACACCACAGCTCACAGCAGCGCTGGATTCTTAACCCACTGAGTGAGGCCAAGGATTGAACCCGTAACCTCATGGTTCCTAGTCGGATTCACTTCTGCTGCGCCACAATGGGAACTCTATGTCCTTTTAATTTTAATTGCTGAGATTAGACACAAAGTTCAGTGACATTCAGTATTTTCTTCGACTCTAATATCTGGCTTTGAAATAACACTGGTGATGAGTAACACAGTTACTGGTAAATCATTCTCATCCTCATTAGAAGAGCCTCTTTTAAGGGCCAGAGTCAGCCTTTCTTATTTCTTCCTGTTTCAAAATCTATTACTCTTTGTTGTGGTAAGTTTCAAGGCAGACCAAAGTTGACAGACAAATCTGGGCTTAATAATGCTGAAATATTCTATCTAAGACTATTTTTCCCCTTAATTTTTCTGGTTTGTAATGATCCACTAACTAGATCTTCATTCCTTTCTTCTCTTCTCCAGCATGGAGGTCAGGGGGAATTACAGATTCACAAAGCAAAGCCACTATAAACATATGTAGTAATGACCGGCAAAAACAGTGGGAAAGTTGCTCCCTCTTTATGTGTAATAGCCTAGAAGTGTTACCATGACTTACAAATTTATCACAGAGTTTAATGGTTTTTGCAGACTCTCTGAATTAGAAAATGTTAATTTTATGGTCTCCCAAACTTTTCCATTTCAACATTTTAAAGAACACATTAGCATATATTTGTTGCATCTTTTGCAATTTCCAAAAGACAGAAACAAACCTGGCAAAGTGTCAGTTGTTCATTACTCAAGCTTATGTAATAATCTGAGTGCCTTTCTGGACAGCAGTATTCAAACACTCTCATAATATGTCATGAGTTTTTGTTGCTGCTGCTGTTATTCAAAGCTGATTATGTCATTTAATTCACAAATGATAGTATTAACTTTGCACTACTTTCATACTCCCTATTCATGCAATGGTTCAAAAAGGTTTTCATTTTGTAATATGAGCTCCCTCCCACAAAAAAAATCAGAATAGATCTTGCAAGTAAGACTACTAGGCAGTATGAAGAGAAAAGAAAAATACCTTTTAAATTAAATCAGTGTAAACAATAACTTCAGACAATGAAGTGCAAATAAATGTAACTTTTCCTCCATGATTTATGGTTTTGGCATGGATTTAGATGAGACTCATTCAAATTAAGTATTAAGTATTTACTAGATTTACAGCCTGAAGGGGCAATAAAAAACTGGGTAAAACATAGCTCTTTTTTCTAAAGTTAGAAGTTTGGACAATTGCCTGCTGTTCTAATTCACTTTGCTAGGACAAAGAAAAGCTGAATTTCACTAAAGAATATGCATTGAAAAGTCACAAATTCTCAAAGTTAGAGTTTAAGAAATTCACTGTATTCAAATTGAAATTTTCTTTGTATTTTTTTGTTATTAATTTGATGACAAATAATTTTATTTCAGGGCATTTGGATTTCCTACAAAAGACCATATTTGACTAAATGGACAGGCACTATCTTTACTAAAAAATAATACCACCAAAAACAAAAGTCCAAGGATTTCTTTGTTTGAGGCTGGTTATTTAAAGACAACATATAGATTCAACTGGGATGTTACCTGAAAGTCTCTGGCCAATAACACAGGGGAGCACATGTTTGTAAATCAATAATTAGAAACAAATGGTAGATGGGGGTTTGGGGGGAACACAGTGTTGGAGAGAAATAAGATGAATCTGAGCAGTTAATCCTAAAGTAAAGCAAAGAATAAGGAAAGTCTCGATTTTCCTTGTATAGGACCTTTAACTTGGAAATAACAAGTTAATGATAAAGACTTTGTTAAAACCACTTCTGATTTGCTTTCAATACTCCTCCCCAGCTTCTCCATTCTAACAATTTTCAGGTCCAGTTCCTTTGTCCATGACCTAAGACACCTCACAAGACTTTCTACAGCAGATTGGGATTGAACCATGACCTCTGGCCAGAGTAAGTCAGTCTATTACGTGGAAACCCCCAATTCTAAACTTTTTCTTCTGGCTAGAAAAATGGGAAGAAAATAAAAGTGATAGAAAGTTAAAAAAAATAGGAGTCCCCGTTGTGGCTCAGTGTTTAACGAATCCGACTAGGAACCATGAGGTTGTGGGTTCGATCCCTGACCTTGCTCGGTGGGTTAAGGATCTGGCATTGTTGTGAGCTGTGGTGTAGGTCGAAGACGTGGCTCAGATCCCGCGTTGCTGTGGCTCTGGTGTAGGCCGGCGGCTACAGCTCTGATTCAACCCCTACCGTGGAAACCTCCATATGCCATGGGTGCAGCCCTAGAAAAGACAAAAAGACAAAAAAAAAAAAAAAAAAAAAAAAAAAAAAAAAAAGAAAGAAAGAAAGAAAAAGTTAAAAAAATAAAGTATTTCTTTAATAGCAAAATATATGAAACATATATACAAATATGGTTGTGTCATCATTCCGGATGAAGGTGCAATTTTCTCAGTTACTTCACAGGTGCCCAAGAACTTGAATTACTGATACACCCGCCCAGGTGAGAATTCTGACAGATGAAAAAACTAGCTCTCCTCCATTTCTCATGGTCATCTTGCTTTTTAGTGTCTCTGGAGACACTGCTACCTGTCTTTCTGGTCTCCACAAATGAGGAAATGTTACAAGAAAATCATTGTTCATTCTTGAGTATTTGCCATGAGATTAGTAACCTGAAGATTAAATTTTCAAGTACTGCTAAGGTTGCTAGCAAGACCAAACTCCAGGTGTGTTTGAAATCCACTGCAGTTGCTGAGCACTTGCTGGGCACTGTACTAAGTAACTTTAATGCATTATTTCATATAATCCTCAGAGCAATTTCGGAGTTGTTTTCTATTTTTATACTCATTGCATAGATTGGAAAATTGAAGTTTAAAGGGATGGATAATTTGTCTGATTGAGGTTATACAATTAGGAAATTATGCTATCATAATTCAAACTCAGGTCTATCTCTCTCATCTTCTAACTAATCTGTTGTACTATTATGTCTGTGCAAGAAATGTTTCCAGAGAGTTCCTGCACCCAGTTAGTATCCATGAGGATGAGGGTTTGATCCATGGCCTTGCTCACTGGGTTAAGTATCCGGTGTTAGATTTGACTCCTTGCCTGGGAACTTCCATATGCTGCCCTAAGGAAAAAAAAAAAAAAAAAAGAGAAAGACAGGTTTCCAAATTATATATGTATTTTTCCCTTTCTACTACTTCCACTGCTTCTGTTGATAGGGATTTATTTCCTATACTTGCATTCCACTACATTATTTAATCAGGTAAAGGTAATTTTATTGTCAAAATGGTTTATTGTCAAAATGGTAATTTTATTGTCAAAATGACCTCTCTTTCTTTAGAGAAAAAAGAATTTTCATATGATTTTAACTTAATTTTATTTATATTCTTACCATAATAAAATTTAAAGAATTGTCTTAGAGTATCTAGCTTTGGGAAATAAATAGAACAAAAATTCATTGTTTAAACATTTTTATCATAAAACCATAGAACAGTTAAATAAACTGAGTATGTAGGAATTTTTTCCCCCCATTCATTTATATTTAGGTAAAACTGAGATCCAAAGATTTAAAGCCTATTTGAACTCAAGGCACAAACAACTCATAGCAGAACTAGGTCTCAATTTTTTTTTCTTTCTCTTTTTATGTCTGCACCTGTGGCATAAGGAAGTTCCCAGGCTAGGAGTCAAATAGGAGCTGCAGCTGCTGGCCTACACCACAGCCACAGCAACGCCAGATCCAAGTCACATCTGTGACCAATGTTTGAGGCAATGGCAGATCCTTATCCCACTGATCAAGGCCAGGGATCGAACCCTCATCCTCTTGAATACTAGTCAAGTTTGTAACCAGCTGAATCACAATAGGAACTCCCTCAAATCTTTCAATTCCAATTTCAGAGATTTAAAAATTCATTTAGGCATTTAAAAATGTTTTCCCCTTTTGTTCACTAGAGTCCATTCTTCTGATCTTGTCCTCCATAGGAAGGAAATGTGGAAATATCTTAGTAATGAGGTAAATAATCGTGACTTGAAAGTTCAGTGTTGTCATTTAGATCATTTTTTGCTTCATCACTCATAAAACTTGCTTCATAAGGTCAAAGGAGAAATAATAGGCTAAATGTAAACAATTTATTGGAGACTTTTTGAATGGAACTAAAGAAAATACACATTATTTGAATATCTCAGCCTAACTGGCATGTTAGATTTTGACCAAATTTAACAATAAATCTTTGCGTTTCTTCTAAATTCCTGACATGAATTAGAATGATTGCCTTTGTTTCTGTTGTTTTAGAAAAATGCTGTAGTTGTTGTTTTGGTTGAGTGCTCCAGTTCTAAAAGAATAATTTACATTTCTAACTCTAAAATTTACAGAATGATGTATAAAATGACAGATATTAAGAAAAGAGTTTCAGTTTTGACAGCCTTTTTAAAAATCAAAGTCTATTAAATGAATCTATTTATAAGAATGTTTAATTAACAGAATTTCTTGAGACAAAAAATGCCACATCTTTAGGAGATATCCAGTTAGGATAAAAGAAAAAATTCTGCATGCTCTTTTGGTTGGACCTATATCAATACTTTAAAAGCTTTTTGCTGCTTTGAAACACAGGATTAGTTTCCTGACAATGATTTATGCACTAATATCCCCAGCATATTGCCTCTTTTCCATAATCATAAACCTGTTCAAGTTTGGTTATTAGAGGTAAACATGCCAATATAAAACATACTGACCCTAAAAAAGGTGTTTCTATCCCACCAAGCACATCATAGATAACAGCAAATGGGTTGACGTGAAAAATGCGAAGAAAAACAAAACCTTTTAGTCCATGAAAGACTTTTTTTTTGAGCATTTTAAATTTATCTTGGACTAAGTGGATTAAATGCATGAGTACTCTAAGAGTATTAATAATTGGGTGCTTCACACAGGCCAAGTAATTTGGCACCCTTTTAAACAAATAAAATTTTGACAATTTTCAGAGGAGAGGTTGAGACCAAGGCAGAGAAGGAGGACTCTTGTAGGCAGTCATCTGTTTCCTATATTATAACTAAGAGATTAGTTCTGTCTCAGAAATTGCATGCTCTTTCACAAAAAGTCTTTTAACAGATATAATAGGGCCCACCTTTCTTGGAAAACCATTTAGTGATCATATGTTGTTCAAGAATGGCCCATGGGATTCTCATTAACCTCCACCCTGACCTTATATGATTTATTTACATTACATCTTCCTTCCAGCCATATCCAATATTCTGTGCAAGATGAATTTTGGTAAATGCAATGTTATCCATCTTACTATACTCCAGGGCCTGGGTCAGCTTCCTGTTGGCCCTGAGGTAATTTGGCTGATGGTGGTGACACTTTTATCACTGAATTTTCTCACTTCTACCTCCCCTTGGGTCCACTGGAAAGTGGTAATGGGTACATGAGGTGAGTTTTTCAAAAGCATTTGAAGGCAGAGTCTTAGAGCATGATGCTACAAATGACAAAATTTCACATTAATAAATATTCTTTTTTTTCAAAGATAGAGAATCAATACTTTATGTTTTCTTCATGTACTTCCAATACAACATCTGGATTCATTACTCTAGTTTCAGTGGTTTAAATATTACTAACATTAGATAGCAACTTTAGCCATTTATAGAGATTTTTTTGAAAACCTCCTAATCATGTAAAACCATGAGTAAAATAGATTTAAGTATTTTTTTCTCTAACAGGAAAATCTATAAAGGTTTTCATAGGAATTTCTGATGAGATGTAAACTAAAGAGAACTTTCTTTCCCTCAAATCTTGCTAAAAACACAACAAAAAAACTTATTTTCCATTTTATCTCCCTTATCATGTTAAGATCATCCTTTCATTAACCTGATTCAGAAACAGAGGAACTTCATCCTAAATTTCTCCTCTTGGCTGCCTTCTGGAGTCAATAACTTAGCACCCTCTCATTTCTTAAACATTTCTCTTCTTGGTCCCCTCCCTTCAGCCTCACTGCCCCTGCCCCAATTATCTTCCCTCATTCTTCTCACTTGGAGAATTATACTAACATCTTTAATTATCTTTCTTCCTCCATGCTTATGTTTCTCCAGCCCATTCTAAGTATCACCTCCAGAATGCTCTTCCCAAGGCAGACAGTTACAAATGGAAATGAAGTTTAAAAAAAACTCATTAGAGAATAAAATCTAGTCTTCTGCATGATATGCCAGTTTCTTAGTATGAAACTTACAGAAATGTATCTCACTGGTTTCAACATTCCGTTTCCACTTCCTGAATTATTTGATGTTGCCAGATCCTATTGGACCCATGACTTCATACCTGATAGCCCTTTCCTCTGTCATGCCTGCAGCTGGCTCACACCCAAGGAATTCTTCATCCTGTCTTGAGTTCTTCCTGCATTTGGTATGTAACTCTATTATAGCAACAATACTTGGCATTATAATTTTTGGTTAGCATGTTTATCTACATTTTTATTGCAAGGCCGTATGGTCCCAGAAGGTAGAAACTACTTTCCCCACTATGTTTATATCCTGAGTACCTAATCCTGTTTGAATGGAGTAGATACATAGCATGTAGATGGCGTAGATGCATAAATAAACAAATTTACCAAATAATCTCTTCTATGAATACAAGGATAGAAAACCACTTTAAATCTTTTCCAAAATATGATTAAGAGGAAATAATTCCTTATTCATAACCAGGTTTTATTCATAACAAAGGTTTATTCATAACAAAGGTTTTAACCCTTTGTTCTTTGAGAGAGACAAACTGCATAGATGCTGACATCACCATGCTTTTTGCCAATAGTGATAAACAGTAATAAGGGAACTATTTCCCACTGGTTGCCAGAGAGATATCACCTGAAAAATCTTGTCTATTAAAATGCAGATGTTTATACTTGCTCTGTGACATCCAAGTTGTAATAGAAATGCACATTTTATTTTCCTCAGGTGATAAGTGAGTGATAAGATACTCATCTCTATTCTCCCCTACAAGGAATAGGACAAAATATGTATCAATTTCAAAAATGTAGACACTGATTTTAGCAGGTGAATGGTGGACTTACTGATTAGATAATGTAGTTAGGCGGTTGCGAGGCGTGCAGAAGTAAGCAATACCTTACATATCCCTATGTTAGTTTTGTCAACAAATATGAACATTGAATTTCTTTTATTTGAAATAGTGAATTTTACCAACATTTTAATGTAAAGTCACAATGTCAACTTACTTTGACTTGAAAATTCTTCTCTTAACTGACTGCTTCTTTTCATAGTTACTTTTAAGCTGTTAAGTTCCTGATAAGCTGAATCTATGCATTATGTAGGAGAAATTTTTTTTTCTTTTTTTTCTTTTATTTTATTTTCCCACTGTACAGCAAGGGGGTCAGGTTATCCTTACATGTATACATTACAATTACAGTTTTTCCCCCACCATTTCTTCTGTTGCAACATGAGTATCTAGACATAGTTCTCAATGCTATTCAGCAGGATCTCCTTGTAAATCTATTCTAGGTTGTGTCTGATAAGCCCAAGCTCCCGATCCCTCCCACTCCCTCCCCCTCCCATCAGGCAACCACAAGTCTCTTCTCCAAGTCCATGATTTTCTTTTCTGAGGAGATGTTCATTTGTGCTGGATATTAGATTCCAGTTATAAGTGATAGCATATGGTATTTGTCTTTGTCTTTCTGGCTCATTTCACTCAGTATGAGATTCTCTAGTTTCATCCATGTTGCTGCAAATGGCATGATGTCATCCTTTTTTATGGCTGAGTAGTATTCCATTGTGTATATATACCACCTCTTCCGAATCCAATCATCTGTCGATGGACATTTGGGTTGTTTCCATGTCCTGGCTATTGTGAATAGTGCTGCAATGAACATGCGGGTGCACGTGTCTCTTTTAAGTAGAGTTTTGTCCGGATAGATGCCCAAGAGTGGGATTGCAGGGTCATATGGAAGTTCTATGTATAGATTTCTAAGGTATCTCCAAACTGTTCTCCATAGTGGCTGTACCAGTTTACATTCCCACCAACAGTGCAGGAGGGTTCCCTTTTCTCCACAGCCCCTCCAGCACTTGTTATTTGTGGATTTATTAATGATGGCCATTCTGACTGGTGTGAGGTGGTATCTCATGGTAGTTTTGATTTGCATTTCTCTTATAATCAGCGATGTTGAGCATTTTTTCATGTGTTTGTTGGCCTTCTGTATATCTTCTTTGGAGAAATGTCTATTCAGGTCTTTTGCCCATTTTTCCATTGATTGATTGGTTTTTTTGCTGTTGAGTTGTATAAGTTGCTTATATATTCTAGAGATTAAGCCCTTGTCAGTTGCATCATTTGAAACTATTTTCTCCCATTCTGTAAGTTGTCTTTTTGTTTCCTTTTTGGTTTCCTTTGCTGTGCAAAAGCTTGTCAGTTTGATGAGGTCCCATGGGTTTATTTTTGCTCTAATTTCTATTGCTTTGGGAGACTGACCTGAGAAAATATTCATGATGTTGATGTCAGAGAGTGTTTTGCCTATGTTTTCTTCTAGGAGTTTGATGGTGTCCTGTCGTATATTTAAGTCTTTCAGCCATTTTGAGTTTATTTTTGTGCATGGTGTGAGGGTGTGTTCTAGTTTCATTGCTTTGCATGCAGCTGTCCAGGTTTCCCAGCAATGCTTGCTGAATAGACTTTCCTTTTCCCATTTGATGTTCTTGCCTCCCTTGTCAAAGATTAATTGACCATAGGTGTCAGGGTTAATTTCCGGATTCTCTATTCTGTTCCATTGGTCTGTCTGTCTGTTTTGATACCAGTACCACACTGTTTTGATGACTGTGGCTTTGTAGTATTTCTTGAAGTCTGGGAGAGTTATGCCTCCTGCTTGGTTTTTGTTTCTCAGGATTGCTTTGGCCATTCTGGGTCTTTTGTGGTTCCATATAAATGTTTGGATTGTTTGTTGTAGTTCTGTGAAAAATGTCATGGGTAATTTGATAGGGATTGCATTGAATCTGTAGATTGCTTTGGGTAGGATGGCCATTTTCACAATATTGATTTTTCCAATCCAGGAACATGGAATATCTTTCCATTTCTTTACATCTTCTTTGATTTCTTTGATTAAGGTTTTATAGTTCTCGGCATATAGGTCCTTTACCTCTTTGGTCAGGTGTATTCCGAGGTATTTGATTTTGTGTGGTACAATTTTAAAAGGTATCGTATTTTTGTATTCCTTTTCTAATGTTTCATTGCTGGTATACAGAAATGCAACTGACTTCTGAATGTTAATCTTATATCCTGCCACTTTGCTGAATTTATTAATCAGTTCAAGGAGTTTTGGGGTTGAGTCCTTAGGGTTTTCTAGGTATAGAATCATGTCATCTGCATACAGTGACAGTTTGATCTCATCTCTTCCTATATGGATGCCTTTGATTTCTTTTGTTTGTCTAATTGCTGTGGCTAAGACTTCCAAAACGATGTTGAAGTGCAGTGGTGAGAGTGGGCATCCCTGTCTTGTTCCAGATTTGAGTGAGAAGGCTTTCAGTTTTTCCCCACTGAGGATTATATTTGCTGTGGGTTTATCATAAATGGCTTTGATTATATTCAGGAATGTTTCCTCTATACCCACTTTGGCGAGGGTCTTGATCATGAAAGGATGTTGAACTTTGTCAAATGCTTTTTCTGCGTCTATTGAGATGATCATATGATTTTTGACTTTTCTTTTGTTAATGTGGTGTATGATGCTGATTGATTTGCGTATGTTGAACCATCCTTGTGAACCTGGGATGAACCCAACCTGGTCATGGTGTATAATTTTTTTGATATGTTGTTGGATTCGGTTGGCTAAGATTTTGTTGAGAATTTTTGCATCTATATTCATCAATGATATTGGCCGATAGTTTTCTTTTTTGGTGGTATCTCTGCCTGGTTTTGGAATGAGGGTGATGGTGGCCTCATAGAATGTCTTTGGGAGTAGTCCTTCTTCTTCAACCTTTTGAAAGAGTTTAAGGAGGATGGGCACCAATTCCTCTTTATATGTTTGATAAAATTCACCTGTGAAGCCATCTGGTCCTGGACTTTTATTTGTAGGGAGTGATTTTATGACCTCTTCAATTTCATTTCTAGTGATCGGTCTGTTCAGTTGGTCTGTTTCTGCATGATTCAGTTTTGGCAGGCTGTAAGATTCTAGAAAATTGTCCATTTCTTCCAGATTGTCAAACTTGTTGCCATATAGTTGTTCATAGTATTCTCTTATGGTATTTTGTATTTCTGCTGTATCCGTTGTGATTTCTCCTTTTTCATTTATAATTTTGGTGATTTGGGTTCTTTCTCTCCTCTTTTTAGTGAGTCTGGCCAGGGGTTTGTCAATTTTGTTCACCTTTTCAAAGAACCAGCTCTTGGTTTTATTAATTTTCTCTATTGTTTTTTGAGTCTCTATTTTATTGATTTCTTCTTTGATCTTTGTAATTTCCTTCCTTCTGCTGACTTTAGGACTTTTTTGTTCTTCTTTTTCTAATTCATTTAGGTGGAGGGTTACGTTGTCAATTTGGGATCTTTCTTCTTTTTTGAGAAAGGCCTGGATTGCTATAAATTTCCCTCTGAGCACTGCTTTCGCAGCATCCCATAGATTTTGAGAGGCTGTGTCTTCATTATCATTTGTTTCAAGGTAGTTTTTAATTTCCTTCTTGATTTCCTCATTGACCCATTGGTTTTTTAGTAGCATGTTGTTTAGTCTCCATGGAGTAGGTTTTTTCTCTTTGCTTTTCCCATGGTTGATTTCTAATTTCATGGCATTGTGGTCAGAGAAGATACTTGAGATAATTTCTATGCTCCTAAATTTATTGAGATTCGCTTTATGTCCCAATATGTGGTCGATTCTTGAGAATGTTCCATGAGCATGTGAGAAGAATGTGTATTCTGCTTTTTTTGGATGTAGTGTCCTGAAGATATCAATTAAGTCTAACTTTTCTATTGTTTCCTTTAGGATCTCTGTTGCTTTATTGGTTTTCTGTCTAGAGGATCTGTCCATTGATGTGAGGGGGGTATTTAGGTCACCTACTATGATTGTATTCTCATCAATATCTCCCTTTATGTCTGTTAATATTTGTTGTATGTATCTGGGTGCTCCTATGTTTGGGGCATATATGTTGATGATAGTAACATCCTCTCCTTGGATGGATCCCTTAATCATTAAATAGTGTCCTTCTTTGTCTTTCTTTATGTCTTTTGTTTTAAAGTCTATTTTGTCTGATATGAGCATTGCGACTCCTGCTTTTCTGTCATGTCTATTGGCATGAAATACTTTTCCCCACCCTTTCACTTTCAATCTATATGTATCTTTTGTCCTAAGGTGAGTTTCTTGTAGGCAGCATATTGAAGGTTTTTGCCTTTTTATCCACTCAGCCAGTCTCTGTGTTTTGACTGGGGCATTCAGTCCATTGACATTTAGGGTGATAATTGATAGATGATTATTTATTGCCATTTGATCCTCGTGTTCCAGTTGATTCTATGGTTCTCCATTCTTCTTTTTTTTTTTTTTTTTTTTTTTTTTTTTTTGGTTGGATGGTCTCCTGTTATTATCTGCTTGAGTGTATTTTTTTCTTTCATTTTTTGCAAATGCAATATTTGGTTTTGGCTTGTGGTTGCCCTGTTTTTTAAGTATGCTAACCCCTTCCCATAATTGTGTGTTTTAGCCTGATGGTCCTGTAAGTTCAAACACTTCATTATTATATTAAAATTAAGAAGAGAGACATACATACAAACAAAAAGGGTTATTTACCTCCTAACATCCCTTGCCCACATTTTATGGTTTTGATGACTCTTTTATTTTTTTCTTTTTAATTTTATTTTGTTTGAAGCATGTTCATGATTAAATCTGTATGCTGGCTTATTTGAGTGACTGCTCTCTGATTGCGGTTTCCTCAGTCCTAGTTCTTCCTCTTCTTCTTCTTTTTTTTTTCTTTTCTTTTTTCTTCCCTTTCCTTCCTTTCTTTTTGGTTTAGAGACGCCCTTTCAATATTTCCTTTAACCTGGGTTTTGTGTTGCTGTATTCTTTAAGTTTTTGTTTGTTGGGAAAAATTTTTATTTCCCCTTCTATTTTAAATGATATTCTTGCTGGATAAAGTATTCTAGGTTGCATATTTTTTCCTTTTAGGACTTTAAATATCTCTTGCCATTCCCTCCTGGCCTGTAGTGTTTCTGTAGAGAAATCAGCTGATATTCTTATGGGGGTTCCCTTGTAGGTAACATTCTGTTTTTCTCTTGCTGCCTTGAGGATCCTCTCTTTATCACTAACTTTTGCCATTTTTATTATGATGTGTCTTGGTGTGGGTCTGTTTGGGTTCAGTTTGTTTGGGGCCCTCTGTGCTTCTTGTATCTTGAATCCAGTATCCTTTAGATTTGGGAAGTTTCCAGCGATAATTTCTTCAAATATATTTTCCATTCCCTTATCTTTTTCTACTCCTTCTGGAATTCCTATTATGCGTAGATTGGCCCGTTTTATATTATCCCATAGGTCTCTTATATTGCTTTCCAGTTTTTTGATTCGGTTTTCTGTCTGTTGACCAGATTGAGTGATTTCCATTATTCTATCTTCCATATCACTGATTCGTTCTTCTGCATTATTCATTCTGGTTTTTACTGCCCCTAGTTCAGTTTGCATCTCTGCAAATGAATGTTCTAGTTTTTCTTGGTGTAGGAGAAATATTAAAATAATTTATTTTTGGGTCTTTTCTGACCCAGGAAATATTTTGAAAAATTTCTTACATACCACTTAATGTAAAAACATGTTAAAGTTACTTCAAAAAAGCTTAAAGATATCACATGTCAGGAGTTCCCGTCGTGGCGCAGTGGTTAATGAATCCGACTAGGAACCATGAGGTTGCGGGTTCGGTCCCTGCCCTTGCTCAGTGGGTTAATGATCCGGCGTTGCCGTGAGCTATGGTGTAGGTTGCAGACGCGGCTCGGATCCTGTGTTGCTGTGCCTCTGGCGTAGGCCGGTGGCTATAGCTCCGATTCAACCCCTAGCCTGGGAACCTCCATATGCCGTGGGAGCGGCCCAAGAAATAGCAACAACAACAACAACAAAAAAAGACAAAAGACAAAAAAAAAAAAGATATCACATGTCATAATATGTGCATTAATTATATTATAAATATATATAAACTTAAATGTAATCACACCCAAGATTAAAATACCATGATGGGTGCTTGACAAAGTAGTATGAATATAATTAAACTGGATAATACATTTTTATGAAAGCTTTCAGAGTTTAAGTGCTGGGTTAGGTGTAGTGGTGTGTGAAGACCAGTCACGTTTGGTTCCTGAGTTTAGAGCTCCCCTTTCCTTGTCCAGGCACTCACTGCCATCTTCAACTACACACACTGTCGTGCATTTCCAGCCAACAGCTTCCAATTGACAAATTGAAAGGAAATACATACTTCTTATCCAATAGTTCTTTGGAGTGACGTGAAGTATGATGGAGGGACAAGAAAGTCCAGAAGACAGACATGTTTTCTGGGAAGTGGGAGGGAATCCACAGACTGCTTACCATCGTCTCAGCAGAGACAGAAATCAGACTTTCCCAACCCCTTGCTTCTTCTGGCTTGGAGAAGTGGGGAAGAGGAAGTGGAGGAAAATAAGGAGAGCAGCCAGGCGGCTGTTCTGTCCCTTTCCACCTGAAGTGTTCTTTCCTTCCAGAGACCCAAGAAAAAGAAGGGATTTTATTGAAGTTTGGAATTTTGATTATTATTTTGCCTGAACATAACAGTGACTAGAATGGATCCCTTGGATGATTGGAAAGAGTAATGTGACTGGAGGCCTTTATAAAAGCAGACAATGACAGA
Organism: Sus scrofa; assembly: GCF_054392235.1. Classification (NCBI taxonomy): domain Eukaryota; kingdom Metazoa; phylum Chordata; class Mammalia; order Artiodactyla; family Suidae; genus Sus; species Sus scrofa. The sequence continues at coordinate 119,245,827 of NC_139388.1, read as the reverse complement.
AAAATTTATGGGCTCTGCTTGAGATTTCATCCAGAAAAAGGAGACAAATTAAGCCTCACTGTAAGAGTTTGCAGGGACAGTGGAAGAAAACACTCAGTTTGCTTCTTTATTGCAAAATAATCTGAGTCCTACCTGTGTAGTGTTCTAGCTGACAAGTATGTCTTGTAGCAGCATTATATACTGCTGCAACTAGCAAGAAGAAAATTTTGTTTTTACCCTAGTTTATACAAATTCACTGCATGTGGAGCAAACTAGACTTAATTTATATATGAGAATAATTATAAGCGTTTGTTTTAAGTACGGATAAACAATTTGATGTTGTATGTAAGATATGCTAATGTGGTATTTTATTCTTCTAAACCTTCAGAGAGGTACATTTTAAGGTAGATACATTTTCAAAACCTGGGTTTCAATTTATGTTTACAATGCATTTTTAAATGCAACGTTTTGTCTCTAAGATGTTTATGTGTGTGGAATATGGAGATTTGGGAGTAATTTCCATTAAAATTGTATTAAATTCATCTATAATTTACATGGCTTCTATGAAGCTCAAATATGATAATAATGCACATTATGAGCCTTTGAAAACATTAAAAAAGTTAGACAATTATAAATACTATTATTATTACATAAGTACTAACAATTATTCTATATTTCTGACAAAAAATACTTTTATCTTTAATTTTTGTGTTTTTAGCATTAGGAATATCGAGACATAGTTATAAAACATCAATATATTAGAGTGTATTATCCCAGTTTTGAATTTTAAAACTTGTTTGATTATGGCTTTTATAGTTGGAATGTATAGAAAAAGAAATTTGACCATTTCACAGAACACCAGTATTTTTACCATATTGCTTGGCATTTTATATTTGAATATTTTACAATAATTTTAAATGGTCTATTAAAAAAGTAGTAATACATACTTTAGTATATGACTAAAATAGCACACAGAAATATACAGATGGTATATTATATGAATAAAATTCAAAAAGTCAGTTTTTATGATTACTTTCTTTCCCAGAACTAACCAGTTTTGAATGATAGAACATATACTCATAAATAACTTATTTTATATAATATAATCATTCTTAACCCACCTTTCTGTGGCTTACCTTTTATTTTAATCTATGTTTGTTATTTATTAAGTCAGCTTTTTGTGTCATATCATGTCAATTTACCACATCCATTTTAACATCTGGATAATAGTCCATTGTACATATTCATAATAATGCATTTGATCTTTCTCCTACTTCTTGATATTAAAAGAAATTTTCAATATATATATCTTTGAAAGCTTTAGTTTTAAAGCTACTGGATATTTCCTGAAAGTGGGCTTGTTGATATGTTGATTTGCAGTAAGAATACTTCCACATTGTTTTTAAAAAATAGGCATATCCATCAACAGTAGCTAACAATATTCACCCTCTCATAGCTTTACTAACATAAGATTTTATCTTGTATCATTTTGGCAGTTTAGAAATGGGCTTTATTGTTTTTTTGTAGTATATTTCTTTTTTATGAATGAGTTTGAACATTAATTTTTAAATTTATTTCCTTTTTTTTTTACTTTTTTGTCAAATTCTTGTTCATATAATATGCCTTTTCTTTAAGTGAAATATTGGTTTTTATCTCATTTATTAGTAAAAGCAGTTTAATATTTAAATTAGTCCTATGGGCGTTCCCATCGTGGCGTAGTGATTAAAGAATCCAACTAGGAACCATGAGGTTGTGGGTTCGATCTCGGGCCTTGCTCAGTGAGTTGAGGATCCAGCGTTGCCTTGAGCTGTGGTGTAGGTTGCAGACGAGGCTCAGATCCCATGTTGCTGTGGCTCTGGTGTACGCCGGTGGCTACAGCTCTGATTAGACCCCTAGCCTGGGAACCTCCACATGCCGTGAGTGTGGCCCTAGAAAAGGCAGAAATACACAATAAATAAATAAATAAGCCCTATGACTCTGGCTTTCCTTTCATGTAGTCAGAGGTTCTCAACATTGTAATGCCATAAATAATCCCTATTAGTTTTTTTACTGGGATATGTTCATATCAAATATATCTTCTTTACTACATGAAATGATTATTAAAATTAATCTGGAGAAATAAACATGTGATACTAGGAGAACTGAGAGAATCCTACTAAGTAATGCTAAGTATAAAAATTGACAGGTCAAGAGATTAGTACATAAAGTCTAGGAGTAGACTATGTTTATATCATAATTTATGATAAATGCAGCATTTTAAATCAACATCATGGGCAAAGTAATAACTGATATTAAAAGCTGCATCTGAAATATGTTGCTACCTATTCAGAACTGACTCTGTATCAACTTACATGTATCAGAACACAATAGACCTGCTAGAAGAAAACCTGAATGGTTTCCTATTTCTTGAGTGGAAAGTGTCATCTTAAGAATATAAAACCAAAATTAACTAAAGGAAAAAGATATGGCAATAAAATAGACATACAATTAAAAAAACACACACACCAGAAACTAAGAGACAGACAATAAAATCCAAAAATGTTTATAACACATAAACAATATTTAGGGAACATATAGAAATTAATATTCTATAGTAGCAAACAGAGTTACTGTTTTGATAGGGTAACTTTTCTTTAACATTTTTATGTTATGATTTGATGTAGTCATTTTTGATGTTGTGGATGTTTTGATAGAGCCACTGTTTATGTTAGTAAAATAATCCATTATCCCTCCCTCTCTGCCTCCCTCACCCCATCCCTCTCTCCCTCTGCTCCTTCCTTCCCTCTTTCTTTTCTTAATATATGTTTGTTGAGTGCCGGATTAATGCCACAGGTATAATTCAAGGCATTGGCGATATAGCAAGGACAGGTACATTTAATAAGGCAGCCTCAGAGACTAGAGTTTCTCAAAAGACAAATAAACACATAATTAAAAGCTCACAAAAAGAGAGACATATTTTTGAGAACACAATTCCAAGCTATGAACCAAGTGTGCCAAATGGAAACTTTGTCTCAATATAAATGTTCCCAGTCAACTTGCCTGGAGAAAAACATAAGCTTCCTTAGTTAATTCATATAAGCTCAGTCAATTTGAGATTTAAAAAAATGAATTTAAGATGCTTCCTCAATCCTGCATCTTCCCAGGGACATTTTCCCTCTGTGTACTGTGCATATATATCATCATATCTGGGAGAGTGGGAAGCTCCCAGTCAGTGCTGTTGGCATTTTTCCTTTGGCTTGTGCTGAGAGACCTCCCATCTGATTCATTCTCTGATCCCAACAAGGCATCTTTCTTCAGGCCCACTAGCTCTTGGTGACATACCCTTGACACTCTCCACCAGGGGGCATGGAGGGAGTCAGGAGGTTGGTTGCTCCTTGCATCCTATCAGAGCCTGTGGGGAGTCTCTTGACATAGCCGTAGGCCATGTCTTAGCATACAAGAACCATGTCTTCCCTGAAACACCTATGGGATTGATCTACCCCTCAGGTGCACATATACTCTGGAGCTAATGCTAGGTAGGAAAAGACCAAGGTCCCTTCAATGCTTCTTACCACCTGCCTCTTCTCCCTTCTTCCCAATCCACACACATCTTTAGTAGTTTTAGGTGCCTGGGATATCACAAACCAATTAATTACTTTTTCACCTCTGCCATACTAATGCCAAGAACTTGGCTCTCACTCTAATGATCTAACCTCTTGCAACTCCAAAAGCTAAAGGATTTTCCAAAGAATTCATTTTTTACTTTGATATAAAAGCAAAACATTGATATCTTCTATCTTCATTTCAGTTACAATAATTACGTAAGAGAGGGCGGGGGTGCCCAAGCTTGATCTTTTTTTGGTTCTCTTTTTCTCTGTTTCCATTACTCTCTTTTTAACCTTCTGCTATATAGCATCCTTCACTCAAAGGTCTCTGGTTTGATCACAGCAAGAACTTAGGTAACACCTTAAAGGTTGTCTCAACGCTTTCACAATAAAAAGGTTGCAAGTATCAAGAATTTATAAACATTAAAAAACTTGTAGTCACTTTCAAGATTGACAAACCTTGTAGCGATATTTACAGTGAAGTCCTTATAGGTTTTGCCTGCTATTTCTCACATTTTTTATACTAATTCTGTAAAACATGCCCTGCAGACTTTGCTTGCTTAGCCATTAAACAGGAAAGAAAGGTCAATCAAAGAATGAGACATAGTGTTCCAACCTCTAGACCTGAAAAAAATAGGGGAGAAAAGGATCAAATCCTTTTTAAAAAGAACATTTCCTTTATTTCATGTTTTTAGTATTCCCTTCCATCATATTTCTTTCATGTTCCCTGGAATTGAGCCCAAGTAAATTAAATATTTTCACTCAATTTAAAATCCTGCCACCTGAAGATGCTTTTAGCAATAATGTTTATTCTTGTGTATACAAATATACTAAAAAAGATAAATGTAGAGACTATGGAAAAGGTTATTTTAATGAAATGAATCACTGCCAACTCGTCCAAATTCTATAGAAATGTACCTTTCTTTGGCTGCATGTAATGACTAATTTTGTGGGTTAATTTAACTGTAAGCGGTAAACTGCTAGAGAGATTAGTATAGGGTCACATTTGAATTCAAATGTTAGAATTAGATTTGAGTCTACCCCCATCAATTACTTTTTCCCAAATCCTGCTGTGGTGATTCAGTCCTAAATTCTCCATTTACTCCAGAATCCCACAGAGCTCAAACTAAATATTCTAATATCAATGTTTTGTTAAGGATCTTGGACAGTCAATAAGAATCTCATTGTCGTGGAAAGGCAGCAGGGTTAAAGTCAAGGCTTGGGTTGCCTTTTCCTATAGTTTATGGTAGTCTAATAGTGGTAGCATAGTCAGCTCACTGAAATTTGTTATTTCAAAGCCATTAATGCCACCCACACATATAATGAAAAAGTCAAGAATTTTTATGTATTTAAGGTTATGTTTAAGTGCCTTGGGAAGAGTAATTGATTAATATGTTCATCAGAAAACAGAATATCTGTAATTTTCTTAAATATCCTCTCCTCAAAGTGCTGGCAGAACACATAGGAACAGTTGTTGAGTATAGTATTAATTTTAGACCAACTTTACAGAAGAATGGTAATTTAGACATGACTTTAGGGAGAATTATCATTGAAATATTCTATAAATAATAGTGCAGAATCACTTGAAATATATAATTTCTGAAAATTCAATTACCCATGAAAGAAGGTGTATATCCTTCTACCTCTGCTGAGATATGGCAGCAATCACACAAATCTATGGGTTGTAGTTTCCTACTTGCCTACTTGACTTTATTTTAGCAATCCTATTTTTTTAACTCATTTAACCCTAAAAATTTAGAGGCAAAAGCTTATAATGCATCATGTACATAGTATATACATGCAAAAATGCTTTTGAAGTAATACAATTTTGAGATTTCTAATGGGAAAAAAACTGTGGGTGATTTTTCTATTTATTCATTAAATATTTCACTTTACATGTTTATTGAGCTTTTAATTTGTTCCACTGACTCTGAGTAAGATGATTGATGTCATTCCAATGTATGTCGAGTAATTTGGTATTGGAGTGATCAATGAAAAATCTGTAGGTAAGCTAAAACTTAACTATAATTATTTTCCCAACTTCCATTAACTTCCCTGCCTTTTCTGGAGATATGCAAAGAGACAGAGAATATTTTAGCACAGCTATGGAAATCAATGTTATTTTTTTCTTTGGAAAATAATGAATCCTGTCCTAAGGGAGCCTGCCTTGTTTTATCTTGAAGTCTCTTATTGCCCTTTCTATACATTCCAGAAAGTTCTGCAGACTGACAACTCCGGAATTCAGGAAAATAGTTAACTTATACATATTTTTCCAATCAAGTCTGTGAAACTCTGCACTTAATACTTTGCCTATTGCAGGCACATATTCTAAACTAAAAGTAAAGGTAATTATATTTTAATGAGAAAGATTTTCATAATTGGCAGTGAAAATCTACATGAATAAAATGAGAAGACTTCCCAGGAGAAGCTCCACAGAGGAGATGAACACCAAGTTTGTCATTAACAGATGTGTAGGGTTTACATCAGGAGAGAAGCAAAAGGGAGGCTACAGAATCACCCGTGAATCAGCACAGCAACAGCAGTTTCTAGCTCCTCGTGTGTGCCTGTCTAGATTTTATTTAACTTTCAAAGAGCAACTACCTTGCTTTACTCACATTTATTTTACATGTTTGTTTTCCTCTCCTAGTTTATAGAGAAAGAAGCCTACAGGGAAAAAAGCGTGCTTTATTCATCTTCAAAATCAAATAAGTAAATGAATAAATGAACAAATGATTGCATGAGTGTGATTAATTTGCTAAAGAGAGAAGCAAGGCCTGCTTTGATGAGTATTTATTTCGATGTCTTTGAAACAAAGTGGAGGGTTGCAGATTTATTTCCTGGGAGGCCAATGGTGAGATGTAGTGTGCTGAGCAGGGTGTTGATTTAAGAACAGCCCTCAGGATCAATATGTAGATAAGGATGGGGATGAAGCAGAAGTGGGCAGAAGGAGAAGTGGAGAATGCAACTCCAACCATAGATTCAGGCAACCATATGGTGAGCTCTGGAGCAAGACAGCTTTTTAGAGTTATGGGATAATCTGATCAGGACTTTCAGTGCACCCACTGATGAATCACTGAGGTAGAGCACCCCGGGAAGGGGCGAGACCTTGTGAAAACTGGCCTATTCTTTTGGAGGCTCATTCTCCTCCAGCTTGACTTCATCTTAACTAATTATATCTGCAAAACCCCTATTCCAAATAAGGTTACATCGGGAAGGGTTCTGGGGAGTAGGACCTCATCATATGTATATATGTATATATATATATTTTCTTTTTTGAAGGCACACAATTCAACTCCTCATGCTTATATATATGAAATCAACCTTTGTGTTCAAAATTACTTTATGTTTCTTGCCATGTGTATGAAAAAAGTAGAGAAGCTTTGCTAGGCATATTCCACGTATAATATTCTCTAGCTATTTAATCTATCTTAACAAATTAGATTTTGATAGACAGAAAATTATTCCTAGTAGGTTAGAATCTAACACTACTATTTCTCTTTGTATGGAATTCCAACAGATATTATTGTGGGAGCAAACAACTTTATTGATATTACTTATGATTTTGTTATTCCCAGTGGGTTGCATTTTCTTTTTGTTCATTTAGATGAGTTCCCCCTGGAACACAAAGTCATACTTTGTATGGTAGACTTGGAGAATTCGTTCCTCCTAATTTGATTTATTCTAATTACATTTTATATAACCCATATTGTAAATGAGATAGACTGAAGAAGCACTGTCAGACTAATTCTTTTCTTGCAGCTTTTGTAATTTGGATTCCTCTCCTCCCACATCTAATTATAAGAATTTCTTAGATGTGGATATTAAAGAATCTTAATATTTTATTTGCCCCTAGAAATATGAAGGGCAATGTCTTATGTTTATTAAATTGGACTTAGGGCAGGCAGCTCCAGTGTCAGATGCTATGATCCATAATTTGTATTTAGATATCATTAAACTGTGTACAAATTATGTGATTACTTCATGTGTCTGTAGAATGAAAATAATACTGCTTAATTGCCAATGTAATTATCTATTTTGAAGTCTTAGCCCTATTTAACTGTTTGTACATTTTATGATTTTTTTCCTCCCTCAAACTCTTTTCTTCTTTTGGCATCTACCATACAACTCACATGTACTTTACTTTATAAACGAATGCTCCTTCTTAGCCTCCTCTTTTATCTTCTTTTCTGCAATCTATCACCATGCATTTGTATTTATTCCAAAATACTATCCCTTTTATCCTTGTCATATTGTATGCACTGCAAAGTTGTTACACATCTACCTACCAGTCTTGCCCAGATCTATTTCCCTAACTTTGATATCACTAAGTCTTTGACCTCAGTTGCATCTTTTATATATCCTAGACATGCATTTTTGAGTATAAAATGCAACAAATTCATTATTTTCTTTACAAAAGTGTTTTGGTAGTAAACCGGATCTCTTTCCTTCCTTCGTGGATGTATTTTTCACATAATTTTGCAATTACTCCCTAAAAACACATAGTGTTTTTCTCCACCCTTAGGATCTGGGCTTGGATAATGGGATGACTTGCTTTGGCCAATGGGATGTTAAAAGAAAGGGCTTTTTCAGCATTTAGAGACTGAAAAGTACTTGTGTGGTTGACATGTTCTTTTGTACCTTTGTTGTTGCCACAAGGGTACCCTGCCTTGGCTAGCTTTCAGGTCCAAAGAGGTTGTGTGAATTATGCAGCAGAGCTCCTTGGCCAATTCACAGTCTTAGGTTTGAAGTAGAAATACCCAGGTGAGCCAAACCAGACTCAATAGTTTACTGATGTGTGAGTGAGCTCAGCTTACAAAAGCAGAGGCACCCCAGTCAATATGTAAGACGTGTAAGAAATAAATTATTGTTTTGGCATGTCATTGATTTTTTGTGGTTGTTACAGCAAAGGTTATCTGATGTCAAAACTGATACTTGCAGTGGAGTGCTGATAAAACACAAAACTAAAATATGGGGCATTGATTTTAGGCTTGGATTGCAAGTGACAAGGCAGCTGAAAAAGGAGTCTTAGAAAATGGTAGCCCATATAATATTGTCATGAAATATTTATAAATATTGTCACTTGTAATAATCTGGAAGGCTGACATCGGATACAATTAATTATGGATTTGGGCAAGGTGTGTTTCTGCCAGAGTGTAGAATGAGTGATCTAGCTTCATTTAGACAGATTTAATAAGGTAATAAAAGGGAGATGATCTCTGAAAAGAAGTATTTAGTTAGTAAAAAGAATGAAGAGAAAATAGAGAGGTCCCCAAATGTGCTGGTTTGTAAAACTCTTTAAAATTCTTCTGCATCTTCAATAGAAATAAAAGCAAAATAAACAAATGGGACCTAATCAAACTTACAAGCTTTTGTACATCAAAGGAAACCATAAACAAAATGAAAAGACAACCTATGGACCAGGAGAAAATATTTGCAAATGATGTGACTGATGAGGACTTAATTTCCAAAATATACGAACAGCTCATACAACAACAAAAAACCAAACAACCCAATCAAAAAATGGGCAGAAGACCTAAATAGACATTTCACCAAAGAAGACATACAGATGGCCAACAAGCACGTAAAAAGATGCTCAATATCACGAATAGAGAAATACAAAACTATAATGAGGTACCACCTCAGATCTATCAGAATGGTCATCATTAAAAAAAAAATCTACGAATAACAAATGCTGAAGAGGGTATGGAGAAAAGGGAACCCTCCTACACAGTTGGTGGAATGTAAATTGCTAGCCACTATGGGAAACAGTATGGAGCTTCCTAAAAAACTAAAAATAGAACTACCATATGATCCAGTAATCCCACTCCTAGACAAAGCTAAAATTCAAAAAGATGCATGCACCTTATGTTCATAGAAACACTATTCACAAGAGCCAAGACATGTAAAAAATCTAAATGTCCATTGATGGATCAATGGATAAAGAAGATGTAGTAGATATATATAATGAAATACTACTCAGACATAAAAAAGAGTAAAATAATGCCATTTGCAGCAATATGGATTGACTTAGAGATTATCATACTAAGTGAAGTAAGTCAGATAGAGGAAGATAAATACCTAAAGGACAAATGTCATTTATATGTGAAATATAAATTGTGACAAAAATGAACTTATCTACAAAAGAAACAGACTCACCAACATAATGCCCAAATGCCAATATCTTTGAGATTAAAGCCATGAGAGCCACACCCAGGAAGCAGAACTTGGACCTAATCAAGCCCCATTCCTAATCCCCTGTTAGGGGGCCATGGATGTACTTGTATAGTAGGATTCTGTATTACCATTGAATAGTGATTTCTACGTGTCCCTATCTTCTCTTTTTCAAATGAGAATATTTATGAGTTCTCTTGACTTTATTCCACAGATTGTGTGATGTACTTGTTTGATTGTTTATTTCTCTCTCTTTTTATATTCACAGGTCCCTAGAACAAGAGGATAGATATCTAGACTTGATATAAATGACCAGGTCCCAGACTTTGAGCCTGATACTATGATTAGATAACAGTTTTAAGGGTTTTTGGATGGGGTAGGGGTGAGTGCTATTTTGCATGAGGGAGAAATTTATGTTTTTATGTCCAAAAGGGCCTCTCTGGCTTCAAATTATATGTAGCCTGAGTCCTAGGGAAAGGTAAAACCACCTTACTAAGCTCCTATATTGGTAAGCACTATGACACTCATTGTTTCCTGATATGTTCTCTGTTGCAGATGCAGCTATAAACAGAATGTTTTTTTTTTATTTTAAATGTCTATTATTGCTTATTTAGAATGAAAAATAGATTTGTGAAATATAACATGATTTCAGAATGTTTCTATCATTTTGGAATATTTTTAATGATTTTTTTATACCCACAGCAACATTACCTGTGTAATCAGTTGCATGCATCATATTTTAAAATTTTATCTTAAAATACATTCAGAAGGTTTTAAAATGATTAAAACCAACACCATTTAAACTTAGCTCTGATTACAGAAGGCCTAGAGGTGAACAATAAATTGTTCCTCCTTTTTTTTCTCCCTTTAAAAAAATTACTATTAAAGTCTAGTTGATTTACAATGTTTCATCAAGTTCTGTTGCACAATAAAGTGACCCAATCACACACATTTCCCTGCACTGTACAGTAGGATCTCACTGCCCTTCCAGTTTTTTAAGTTGCCCTTCCTTAAATAGAAATTCTTTTTTTTTTTTTTTTGTCTTTTTGTCTTTTTAGGGCTGCACCCACATCATATGGAGGTTCTCAGGCTAGGGTCGAATTGGAGCTGTAGCCACTGGCCTACACCAGAGCAATGCCAGATCTTTAACCCACTGAGCAAGGCCAGGGATTGAACCTGTGTCCTCATGGATGCTAGTCAGATTTGTTTCCACTGAGCCGTGATGGGAACTCCCTAACTAGAATTTTTGACTAGTCATACCTATTGGAGAATTGAAGCTTTTATTTTTGAGTATTTAACTGAGTTTGATAAGACCATAATGATATACATGCAAGAATGATCAACATGAATTAATGATCTAAATTTGAAGTCATTCTTTTCTGCTCTTTAAATATTAAACTAAAAATGTGCTGGCAGACAGATGAGAGAGGAAATTCCTCCATGTCTCTCCCACAGTCTCTATATTCTAGGGTAGCAATTGTGGTCCCCAAGTCTCCAGCTTCATAACTGTCAGATATGCTATTTCTCTGACTACCTCAGGGATGAGCAGCAAAGTAAACGAATGGATGCTCAGTTCCATTTCTCAGTCTTGAGATCGCCTGGGAGGTCTTGGACTGACCTCTGAGGAAGCCCGTGCATCTTGAAAGGTGAATTTCTATGCTACCACTTAGTGGCAAGAATGCTCTTTCCCTGTCTGGCTCCATGAAAAATTTGCCTCTATGGATTTATTACTTCCTGCTTTCCAAATTGGTCCTGGACACAAGACATAATCATAAAATTCCGTTTCAACTTAAATGGAAATTTCTGGCATGTAATCAGGACTATAATAGCAAATATTAAAAACCGAACAAAGTGGAAACCTTACAAGATGAGATACATATGAGGTTTATATGTGAACACTATTTCTATGCTAATCGACCTCAGTAACTGTTAAATGAATGAATTTTTTTCCCTTTCCTTATTTTCTTTCTGAAGCTTGGGTAGTATAACCTGTACAATTTATTATCCCCCTCCAAAAAAACTCTGAATTTTTCAAAGTTCTTAACTTGAAGGCTTTGAAATTGAGACCAGCTGGTTGAATCCAGGGCCTTACATTTGGGATGTTGGATTCCCCTAGTGTAGCAGTCTGTCAAGAAAAACTTTTACATGACACACAGGTGAGTCCAAATTCTTGTGCCAAGATTTGAGGTCAGTGAGGCTTTCTGCATGAAATAATCTAAAGTTCTGTGTGCAGAAAACGATGAAAACGTAAACGCAGAGTTTTCACATTATTATCAAGAGGAAGGCATTACTACTTAAAGATTTCACCTTGTTTCATTCCACTCTAGGGATAGAAGATCAGGAATATTTCTTCACCAGTTTAAGGTCTCAGAGCAGTGTGGAAAGGCTGTGCTGGTAAGAAAGGTTTTCCTATCTGTGAAATTTTCTAAGTTAATGTGATTAATTTATCCTTCAGTCTACCAAGGTTATAATGAACAAAATTTATCTCCACTACCTGCTTTTGCTTATGTGCTGTCCAACCTCCCCAAATCATTCACATCCCTGTTTGTGTTTTGGGACAGTTTTTTTTTTCCTTTGCTACTATCCCTATATTTTCAACTCCTTTTTCCTCTGTTTCCAAAACAATATTTTCTGATCAAAGTATTTATTCTTCAATATTTGTTTTCTGAAAATTGGAGTAGACAACGTATTGTGGATTTAGGGTTTTGCACTGTAGCTCAGCATCTTGGTGTCTCTGACTGAACTCCCAAGTGGAGTTGACATACATATACTCAGGTTCCCATGCTCCCAGCTTGTTTCTCCAGCCCCAAAGAATCTAGCCATCATAATGAATTTGATGTCGAAATAGCTATATTTGGATGCAGCCCATTGAGCCATTACACCATGAAGTGAGAGTCCTACGGATGGGCACAGTGCATAGATAATCACTACACACTCCTAGAGTATCTAGGAGTAGAAAAAATAAATACATTTTGATCATGTATTATTATTATAAAGTATCACTTTGGTGACCCATAACAAATGCTTATGTTCTACATTCATTCCATAGCTATTTTTTTTTAAACTCAAAAGTTTCCCATTCCTAGTCACCACATTAAATTTCTTAGTGTTTTATGTTTTATGAGGAATTACAACCCTGCTTTTTTTTTTTTTTTTTTTTGGTTAAGGAGAAAAGGATAGCTTTATTGCTTTGCCAGGCAAAAGGGGGCCATAGCAGCCTAATGCCTTAATGACTGTACCCCCAAACCTGCTCTTAAAACCACCTCACTTGTTTACAGAAACCCTGTGCTCCGAGTATGTTTACTTATATATTAACATTTTGTCAAAATTGCTATGTCCTCTGATATCTATAATGCTTTCTCCTGCTCCTTCTACATGTACATGAGATTTTACTTCCTCCATGAAGAAATCATGAAGGTTTCTTAAATGGTCGAAGTTCTCATTGATCTCACCTATTTGGATTCTTGTGTGCAATGTGTTGTATACATCCTTTATCTACATGTATGTTGTGAATCCTGAAAGACTGAGATCAATCTTTTTACTTTTCTTAAACAAAAAATGCCTTTCCCATATTAATCTCCACATAGACACAACTGTTTTACCAATTTGGGGAATTTTTTTTTTTCTTTTCCATTTTTGGCCACCTTGCAGCATATGGAGTTCCTTGGCCAGGGATCAGATCCAAGCAGCAGCTTAGACCTAAACTGCAGCTGTGGTAATGCCAGATCCTTAACCTCCTGGGCCGGGAGGAAGAAGGAACCCAGCACTCCAAAAATGCAGCTCTCTCCATTGTGCCACTGTGGGAACCCTTGGTTGTTATTATTATTATTATTATTTTTAAAGTGTCATCTAAATCAATCTCTCAGCTCATTGCACTGACAATTTCTGACAGAATAATTAGCCAGTATTTTCTTTTCCAACATAATTCTCCTAAGTAGTTTATTGGCTAGTCTCTTGGTGTGTGTCCTTCCTTTGTCACTGTGTGTGTTGGAATTATTGCAAAAATTCAAATTATTTCTGTGAGCAAAGTAAGGAAATGGATTACACACGCAGGACCTTAAGGTAATCTGAAGTCAGTGAGTGGAAGAAATAACTTGATTTGCTTAGAGTCTGAGTTTTTCCTAAAATTGGTTTCTTGGCGAAGAGATCTTAGTAGCAGAAATAATGGTGGTTAAGAAAATAACTCATCGGTTGTGTCCTCCCCTCTGATCAATAGCTCTTTATGGAAAATCACTTTTTCTTACTTGCAGTGATGGTGTTCTTGGGTGGCTATGGGCTGAGAGCACCGAACCCTAACCACTAGACCTCAAGGGCCAGCATGCTTGATGTAGGTCACCAGTCCTTGTCCCTTTGGGGAAAAAATTTGGCACAGAGACTGAGAGCAGTGAGGCAAATAAAGGATTTTCTTTTTATTTTTTTAATGGCAGCACCCATGGCATATGGAAGTTCCTAGGCCAGGGGTTGAATATGAGCTGCAGCTGTGACCTACACTGCAGCTGTGGCAATTCTGGATTCTTTAACTCACTGCACTGGGTCAAGGATCAAACCTGTGGCTCTGCAGCAACCTAAGCTGCTGAAATCGGATTTGTAATTCACTGTGCCACAGTGGGAAATCCCAAGTGTTCATGAAGAGAGAAGATAAATGCAGAGAAAGCATAGGTGGGCTTGAGGGGGAAGAGGAGAGAAAGAGAGAGAGAGAGAGAGAGAGAGAGTGTGTGTGTGTGTGTGTGTGTGTGTGTGTGTGTGTGTGAGTGAGAGAGAGAGAGAGAGAGGGAGCGCCACATGCTTTGGGGGTGGTTTAAATCACTTGTATGGGGACAGTCCTTCTAGGCTTCCTCTGGCCAATCATCTTGCTTTGTCTGGCCTCGAGTTCATATTTGGCCTGACTCAGGGGCCTCCTCTATGTGTGTGTACATCTTTTAGCCAAATGGATTCTAGTGCAAGGGTTTCTGGGAAGTTGACAGGATACACTATGGTCTGGCACCCCCTTCCTTCTCTGACCCTGGAGGAACATTTCTATGTATGTTTAGTTTGGGAGATTTCCTTGGCCTCAAGAATGAGAAATACGTGGTCTCTTTATTTTTTATTCAAGCAGGACTCAGCCCCTCCTTGCTCATGACATAATCTTTATCTTGAAGTTTCTGTCCACAGGAGACAGGTTCCAGTTGCTCATCCTGGGACCTGTCTATCTCCTGCCTCAATGATAGTAGCATATCACTTAAATATATCTGTGGATTCTCCGAAATGCTCCTTTGCAGTGGAATCTTTTTTCACTAATTAATTTTTACCAAATTAGAATTTATGTTCACAAAGTTGTGTCCTTTGTATTTTTCTAAGTTTAAATTTTTTTGTCTTTTTTTTTTTTTTTTTAATTTGCCATTTCTAGGGCCACTCCTGTGGCATATGGAGGTTCCCAGGCTAGGGGTCGAATCGGAGCTGTAGCCTCCGGCCTACACCAGAGCCACAGCAATGCGGGATCTGAGCCATGTCTGCAATCTACACCACAGCTCCCAGCAATGCTTGATCCTTAACCCACTGAGCAAGGCCAGGGATCGAACCTGCAACCTCATGGTTCCTAGTCGGATTCGTTAACCACTGAGCCACAACAGGAACTCCTCTAAGATTAAATTTTGGACTGTTGTTTGAGCCTCTGTTTTTCATGGACAATGGAAAATAAAGATGAGCTTATAGTATGTTATTGTTTTCAAATTTGATCTATTAATTCTGAAAAGATGAAATCGAAAAATCAAAGTTAAACAGACATTTCAGAGTGACGCAGAATTAAAAGATCTTTGTTGTGAGTCTTTCAGAAGAGAGAAAGTATGCCTTTGTTGAGAAGCCTAAATATGAAGTGTTCTCTGCTCTTTAAACAAAAATTGATTAGAAGATGGTTTGGATAGGAGCTCTAAAAGAATAGTGGTTGCAATATTGATAAGAAGGTATAGATGGAGCTGGTGTTCCCTGAGTTAACACAACTGAAATTCTAATACTGAAAACACACATTCCTAAATATTTAGGCTGTATGAAACTACATACTGAGAAAGAAATCCTACATATAAGTTAACTTATGTCTTACCAATATGTATAGCAAAACCAGTCTGTGCTCATGTTATTTAAATCATTCAGTTTGAGCTTTTCAATCAAAAATGCATTATCTATATATAAACATTTATCAGAAAATTTACTAACATGATGCCAATCCAATGAGAAAAGAGAATAGAATGAATCTAAGTACAAAATGCATAAATAGCTCAAAAACCCAGTAATATTTTATAACAAATAACATTGTTATTTATTTCATGTCTTCCATGTTAGAATATGGGCAGGGGTCTGTCTGTCTGTATTCTCAGCCCAAGAACAGTGTCTGGCTTATGAGAGCCACACTCAAGAATATTTGTTGGAGTTCCTGTTGTGGCTCAGTGGTCAGTGAACCTGACTGGTATCCATGAGGACGAGGGTTTGATCCCTGGCCTTGCTCAGTGGGTTGAAGATCCCGATTTGCTGTGGCTGTGGTGTAGGCCGCTAGCTACAGCTCCAATTCAGCTTCTAGCCTAGGAACCTCCATATGCTGTTGCTGCAGCCCTAAAAAGACAAAAACAAAAATAAAAGGAATATTTGTTAATTGAATGAATGAATGAATGAATGAATATTAAACAATTGTGAGGATAACCAGACATATTATACTTCTTAGAATGTTGTACATAATCCATTACACATCAGTTTTCTATGAATTATAGCAAAGTTTTTATGTAGAATCAAAATACTTCATTCATATGATAATATTTAATTAGATTAAATATGTAATATTATAAAATAAGTTTAATCTAAATCTACAAATCATAGGTTCTATATAATGATTACATGATTTTTTATTTATTTCTCTCTTTTCTTCTTTTTTCCTCCCCTAATATATTAATTTGGGCTTTCAGGAATATCCAAACTGATTTAAAAATTATTGACCATATTTCCACCACAACATATACCTTTTGGCCCCATTGAAAGATAATATATTTTTCTTTAAATCAACTTACTGTATTGTCTTAGCCTCAAGCTAAGGAACACTCGATGTAAGGAACTATGCCCATAAAATCATAATTTTGAGGTAGTAGTTATTGCTCTTCTAATATAAAATAAAATAAGTACAGAACTATTAAAATAGATTCTTTCACATATCACATAAAATAATTCAAAGTACGTGTTCACCATTTCAGGAAACCCTGCTTTACATTATTTCATGTATCCCGAAGCAATTTTTTTTTTTTTTATTTTCCCACTGTACAGCAAGGGGGTCAGGTTATCCTTACATGTATACATTACAATTACAGTTTTTCCCCCCATTCTTTCTTCTGTTGCAACATGAGTATCTAGACATAGTTCTCAATGCTATTCAGCAGGATCTCCTTGTAAATCTATTCTAAGTTGTGTCTGATAAGCCCAAGCTCCGGATCCCTCCCACTCCCTCCCCTTCCCATCAGGCAACCACAAGTCTCTTCTCCAAGTCCATGATTTTCTTTTCTGAGGAGATGTTCATTTGTGCTGGATATTAGATTACAGTTATAAGTGATATCATATGGTATTTGTCTTTGTTTTTCTGGCTCATTTCACTCAGTATGAGATTCTCTAGTTCCATCCATGTTGCTGCAAATGGCATGATGTCATCCTTTTTTATGGCTGAGTAGTATTCCATTGTGTATATATACCACCTCTTCCGAATCCAATCATCTGTCGATGGACATTTGGGTTTTTTCCATGTCCTGGCTATTGTGAATAGTGCTGCAATGAACATGCGGGTGCACGTGTCTCTTTTAAGTAGAGTTTTGTCCGGATAGATGCCCAAGAGTGGGATTGCAGGGTCATATGGAAGTTCTATGTATAGATTTCTAAGGTACCTCCATACTGTTCTCCATAGTGGCTGTACCAGTTTACATTCCCACCAGCAGTGCAGGAGGGTTCCCTTTTCTCCACAGCCCCTCCAGCACTTGTTATTTGTGGATTTATTAATGATGGCCATTCTGACTGGTGTGAGGTGGTATCTCATGGTAGTTTTGATTTGCATTTCTCTTATAATCAGCGATGTTGAGCATTTTTTCATGTGTTTGTTGGCCATCTGTATATCTTCTTTGGAGAAATGTCTATTCAGGTCTTTTGCCCATTTTTCCATTGATTGATTGGTTTTCTTGCTGTTGAGTTGTATAAGTTGCTTATATATTCTAGAGGTTAAGCCCTTGTCAGTTGCATCATTTGAAACTATTTTCTCCCATTCTGTAAGTTGTCTTTTTGTTTCCTTTTTGGTTTCCTTTGCTGTGCAAAAGCTTTTCAGTTTGATGAGGTCCCCGAAGCAATTTCTATACCACTCTTAGCAGCTACCATTTGACTCCACTGTTATTTACAATAAATCCATGAGATAGTTATGATTTGACACATTTCACACAATGGAAAGAATAAATATCTTGCTAAATGCTATAGAGCTAATGAATGCAGGAGGAGGATTCAGTCCTGGGTCTGGCTGACACTAAAGCTCAGACCCTTACACATTACCATGACCCACTGAGTCAATGACTGTCCCTTGATTTCAAGTCATGGATTCAACTCTGGATAGAAATCAATGATACTCACTTTGTAAGAAAATACTAGTACAAGAGATCTTTTCACAAGAAAGTATTAAGGCTGCTGTCTTGGAAATCGACACTGATCATAAATACTGATTTCTTGGCACACTCTTCCAAGTCAGTTATGTTCTTTCAAAAAGACTAGATTTCCTGAGGGAAAAGAAATAACCCATGCAGTACAAAGACATTAAGAAAACTTATGTTGAATAAATAATAATCTTGGGCTGGTAACCTGCCAATTTTAACAATTTTTTTCTTATTGGGTAAATGAGATGTATATATAATTGTATAACTCAAAATGTGAGAGGCTAATGAGATAGTATTCATAAATTTGTTGCTTAAGTTATTACTAAATTTAGAATACTGACAGGAATGATTGTTTTGATTAAATAATGTAATCATCTTTGATATGTAGTTAGTTCAAGCTTCTATTGTGCCTTTATTTTTTTATTTTTTATTTTTTGGCTGCCCCACAGCTTATAGAGTTTCCAGGCTAGGGATCAGATCTGAGCTGCTGTCGCGACCTAAGCCACAGCCACAGCAATGCTGGATCCTTAACCCGCTGTGCCAGCAGTGGATTGAACCTGCATTCCAGCGCTCCCAAGATACCACTGATCTTGTTGCACCACAGCGGGAATGCTCAAGCTTCTATGGTGAAATACAAGCTTAATGCTAGGAGAGTTCATTCAGAGAACCCCCCCCAAAAGTAGAGCAGCATCAAGTTGAGAGCTGAAGCCCTAAACCTGTGGTCCCTGTGTTCAGATCCTTGCTTTGCATTTGCTGGCATAGTGACTACAGACAAGTTACTCTAATCTATTTGTGTCCTAGTTTTCTCCTCAGTACAATGGCCACTATAGTTCCCAACACATACGGTTGTCAGAATTATTAAAATAATTTAAACTGTGCTTGAAGTTTGATAAGCATTCAAAGTTTGCCAATTTTATTATTTTTATTCCTTAAGTAGGCTGATTTTTACTTAAGAAATTTCATTAGGTACTAGAATAACCTTATAGTTTAACTGTAACAATGATTAAAAAGCTCTTTTTTTTCCCACAGAGGTTTGTGATCCATTTGTTCCATTCACGTGTTGAATTTTCTTCCTCTATTGCTTTTCTATTATTATTCCAATAAGAAATGCTTTAATGTAAACTTGATATGTATGTGTACATGCATATCTATACCTAGGTTTATCTATATCTATCACTTGGTCATTTTGACATTGTTATATTGTTCTTGGGAAAAAAACCCGCCT
The DNA here is from genome assembly GCF_054392235.1 of Sus scrofa. Classification (NCBI taxonomy): domain Eukaryota; kingdom Metazoa; phylum Chordata; class Mammalia; order Artiodactyla; family Suidae; genus Sus; species Sus scrofa. Next base: position 119,226,232 of record NC_139388.1, on the reverse strand, counting down.
CTTTCAGCCAATTGTTCACAGTTAATTAGTAGAATTATAAGTTATGTTTTCTTAAATCTAGAAAACAAGAGATTAATTTCTGTTTTTTTTTTTTGGGGGGGGGGGTTGCTTTACCCATGGCATGTGGAAGTTCCCAGGCCACGGGTCTAATCAGAACTGCAACTGCTGGCCTATGCCACAGCCATAGCCACAGCAACACTAGATCCGAGCTGTGTCTGAGACCTACACCACAGCTCATGGCAATGCCAGATCTTTAACCCACTGAATGAGGCCAGGAATTGAACCTAGTTTGTTACCACTAAGTTGTAACAGGAACTCATTAATTTCTGTTTTAAAGCAACAAAGGAATATAAGTGTGAAAGCAAAGATTTTTAATTTAGCTACAGTGTGGTTGCACTAGTTGCTATTTAAAATTATTCATCTATTTTATTGTCTCAATTAATATAGGCTTTAAAAAAGGTATATTTCAATGGGAGAAAAATAGTAAGTGGAAAATAATGGAAAAAGACTTGGACTACCACATCGTCATTACTATTAGTTTTTAAATCTTCAGAAAGCTAATCTTAATTTAATGATCTGACTTTACACACATTTTTACTAGGTAGTTACCTCACTGGCCTGCCAAAAGCCAGGAAATAATTCCAGAAAACATCTAAAATTTAGGAACGGTACTATCTAGCTTGAACTCATTACATTAAAGGTAATATAATTTTTATTCATCTTAAATATCACTGTGATAAGTGTTGAGGAAATAAGATTGAATATAAAATCTTCCCCAGGCCAGAAAATCTACAAAGATTTTCAAGTCAAGAAAGAAAGCAGTTTCATTATTAAACCAGAATGTAGTGTACATCACAGGCTATCTGCTAAGAATTAGTAAATACAGAAAGAAATCTCTATCTTTTACAGAGACAAATAGATAAATCCATTACATACATGTTCTCAAGATAAACAATAACTAGTCATCAAGTAAGACAACTTGACAGCACCATTTATTATACATAGTTCATCCTAAATTTACTTGGCAATTGGAATGACTATCTGTGCCTGTTAATTGATTTGTACAAAAGAAAACCAAATTTCTCATCTATGGTAGGAAGTAAATCTGCAACTTGGAGCAAGGTGTTCAAAGAAGCTAGACTCTTCCCCTTATACAGAAATGAGGAAATGAGGGTGGTCTTTTGATATTTACTTTTTAATGAGATGGTTCCTAGGTCCTTGAGAAAGACATTCCTTTGTCCTTAATCGGGCAAAAGTCTCATTTAACTTTTAAAAGGATTTATATATTTTTCAAATACACAATGTAAGAACTTACAAGTTTTCTTAATTAAGTGATACAAGGAAATTGAGGGGAAGGGTATCTTTTCTCTTATTTTAAACAGGGAGAATTAAGGCTTTTAATTTTAATTTGTATTTGTCTTACATAAATGTAGTAGAGATTAATAATAGCAAAGTAGGGAAGAAAGGCTAGTATCCGAAATTTCTGATTTCGATTACAAATTGTCAGTCCCAAGTTTCATTAGACTCCTGTCACACTTGATCATATTTTATTTATTCTTCAGTGGGCTCTGGTGTTATTTCAACAGTCGAGCTTCTACATATATCCCTTAGGTTGAGTTATCCCTTCCTTTATGCCTAACTCTGTATGTATTAATATTATAGCTGGTATGTAATAATTCTTGATAATTGAAATTTGGTCATTGGAGCTGAATAAAGTCAGGGTAAGTTGTCACCTGTATGATACAGTGGAGAGAATGTAGAAAATGAAACTGGAGATTGCAGTTATGGTCTAGCATAGCCACATACCAACTTGCCAGGTAATTATGATATCTATTTCCATGGGTTCTATGAAGATTAAATGAAATTATATGATTGGCACAGTATAAAACAAAGAACAAAAGTAAGTCTGAATGGAGCTCAAGGAATGTGGGTTAAATACATTTCAAAATTCTTTCAAGAGATGGATTTCATGATTTACTGATTTAAGATTTAGGATAATATTGCAAGATTTACTTCCTTTAATTTCCATAGTTCTTATTCATGCCATTTTAAGTATATATGTTTTGGTTTTACCTGGTGATTAAATTTCTACTATGTGGATGCCAACCTTTGTACTTGGAATCAGAATAGTTGATATCAATTAATGTGTCTGAGATTTATTTAAAATTGGAAATGGGCCTAAATGAACATCTGATATAAAAATCAAGTTGAAAGTATGATATCTTCTTGGTGACAAAATATATTTGATTTAGAATTATCAAAAGGTATTATTTATACCTTTTATTAATAAATAAAAGGCATTTATTTATTTATGTCTTTATTTATTTTTTATGAGAACAACAATCCACAAGTTTGATTTTACCTGGCAGAGAAATAGAGTGAAAAGTTATATTTGGAGACGTAATGTTAATTGTTTCTTAAAACAATTTTTTTCTCCATGAAACTTGAAAATATCATGTAAAACACCAATTTCATTTCTGAACACATTTTGGAGGATGCTAACAACATTACTTTTCTAATAAAGAAGAGGAGGACTTTTCACATTCTATAGTGTATTCTCTTGAGCATTAGGGCACATGCTTAGGTACCAAGCAAATCAGAACACCTGCCCTGGAGATGCCTGGTGTATTCTGCCTGAGAGGTTAATAAAGCTTATTTTCAAGATGTGTTGATATAACAATGTTATTTTTTGAGAACCATAAATTCTATTTTTGACTATTTTTTCCTGAAATATAAGGCACAGATTTAAAAATCTGGAAATAGAACCACTTATCATGCCTATTTACATGAAGAATATTTTGACCAAAAGTCAGTACGATTAAATATTAAAAAGTGATTTGCCAACAGCAAATATACCTAAGTTCCCACATAGCACCTAATAAAGAACAAACTAAAAAGTATCTTTTTTTTTTTTTTTTTTTTTGCTTTTCTATACCACAGCTCATGGCAATGTGGGATCCTTAACCCACTGAGTGAGGCCAGGGATCAAACCTGCAAACTCATGGTTCCTAGTAGGATTCATTTCCACTGCGCCACAACAGGAACTCCTAAAAAGTATCTTAAAAGAGGGTTTTAGCAATATTTTCCCATTTTTAGAGAGTCTATCTCTATTTTACTAACACAGTGTTATTATTCCGCACCTGTATAAGTTCTGATATTAGCTGAATTGAATTAAAAAATACAAAAGTATTTTAAGTTGAAATTAAAACAATCAGGTTGAATAGAGATATAAGAAAATGATTAATAAGAAAGTAAAAACTGATTAAATGGTGAAATACATTAGGTTTAGACATTGTAAGTTAAGACATGAAGTAATGTAACGGGAAAAAAATAAAAAGAAGAAAATGAGGTGACCAATCTTTTACATTTAAAGGTAGCTAGTAAAAATTCCATAATTTTAGTTTTAATGTGTCGGGGCTTCTCTAGAGACCAAGTAAAAATCAAATGTGCCTGGGTGTGTCTGGTAAAACAGAAACGATCTGAATCCTGAGTTGCTGCCAGTATTCTAGCTACATGAGGAATGAAGAGTCTCTAAGGAAAACTCATTCCACCAGAGGGAAGATTAAGCCATGAATATTAAACATGATTTTCTGAGATGAATAGACATTTCAAGTATATTTTTTTGGTATTATTGAATTGTTGGCCTAAGACCAGTACCTTAGGAACAGAAAAAACATTACCCTGAGAGTCCATTAATAAAGCAATGAAACAAAAACCTTAGTAAACCTTAGTGTGTGCCTAACAATTTGCTAAATACTTTATACACATTGTCTCCTTTATTCCTCACAATCAACTTATGAAATATTATTACTATTCCCTTTTAATGGAGGAAGAAGTTGAGGTTCATAGAGGATAGATGACTTGCCTAAATTTTCCTCATCTTTTAGGTACTGAGCTGTGCTAAACATTTCAACTGTGTTATTAAACTTAATATTCTGAGGTAGCATTTAAAATGATGAATTCTAAGATTTTAGCTACATTGATTGTCCTTAGAGATAGTTTCTTAAAAATATGTTTCTTTGAAGGGAACCCTCCTACTCTGTTACAGAGATGTAAATTTGCACAACCACTGTAGAAAACTGTATGGAGTTTCCTTAAAAAAACTAAGAATAGATTTGCCATATGATCCAGCAATCCCACTTCTGGGCATATATCTGGAGAAAAACATAACTCAAAAAGATACATGCACCCCAATGTTCATAGCAGCACTGTTTGCAATAGGCAAGACATGGAAGCAATTAAAATGTCTATTGATAGATGAATGGATAAAGAAGATGTAGTATATATATGGCATACATGTGGCCAGAATTCGGCCTGTCTGCTGGTGCTGAATTGAAATGCAGAGATAGCATTTTGGGTAAAGGAGAAAAAATAGTTTTATTGCTTTGCCAGGCAAAGGAGGGTCACCGAGCGAGGCTAATGCCTTAAAGACTGTCCCCTGACCCCTCTTAGAAAGAACTGCAAGGAGTTTTATAGTAAAAAAAAAAAAAAAAAACATAGGTTTTCAGATAGGAATCAGGATTGGGACAAACATGGATTCTTCCTTCTTTGGGGGAACCTTAGTCGTCAAAGCTGGAGTCAGGAGACGTTAATGATGGTGGTGCTCAGGGTTCTTGCCTAGAACAACAGGACTTGCGAAAGGGCATATTGATTAGAGATTAGAACAAACTAGGAACGTTCCTGAAAAAAATCATGTGCAAATAATCTGTAACCCACAGGCAAAATTGTGCTCAGGGTGCCTAATCTTTAGCCTATGGGCAATTGTGTTTAGGGTGCAATTAAGTCAGGGAGAAGCACAAGGAAAGTCTCTGAGCTGTTCAATTTTGAAATATTCATTTCTAAAAGAAGCATAAGGAATATAACTTTTCTCTTAGGTGTATAAAATGCCTGTATTATTTTTATTTATTTATTTATTTATTTATTTTTATTTGCTTGTAGTTTATTTTTTTTTCCCCACCGTAACAGCATGGGGGCCAAGTTACACATACATGTATACACACTTTTGCCTCCCACTGTTGTGTTGCGACATAAGTATCCAGACATAGTTCTCAATGCTACACAGCAGGATCTCATTGTAAATCCATTCCAAGAGCAATAGTTTGCATCCATTAACCCCAAGCTCCTGATCCCTCCCACTCCCTCCGTCTCTCCCCAGGCAGCTACAAGTCTGTTCTCCAAGTCCATGATTTTCTTTTCTGTGGAAACGTTCATTTGTGCCGTATATTAGATTCCAGATATAAGTGATATCATATGGTATTTGTCTTTGTCTTTCTGACTTATTTCACTCAGTATGAGAGTCTCTAGTTCCATCCATGTTGCTGCAAATGGCATTATGTCATTCTTTTTTATGGCTGAGTAGTATTCCATTGTGTATATATACCACATCTTCCTAATCCAATCGTCTACCTATTTTATTAGTATATTCCTTGACAGGGAACCAGGATCCTGCCCCAAGGCTGTACTATTGTTGCTTGACTGTTCCTCTCTTTCCTGATCAGCAACTATCTGAACCTTCCCTAGGAACACAGGGAAGGTCATGGTGGCTGAACGAGGCCTGTTTCCTAAGAACAAGAAATGGGGACACAGAAAGGCTTTTGTGCCCAGGAGCCCCATAGGGTCATGTCTGGTTTCATACACAATGGAATATTAGCCACGAAAAAGAATGAAATAATGAAATAATGCCATTTGCAGCAACATGGATATACCTAGAGATTACCGTACTAAGTGAAATAAATAAAAGACAAATACCATAGGATATCACATATGTGGAATCTAAAATATGACACAAATGAACTTAGTTATGAAACAAAAACAGACTCATGGACATAGAAAACAAATTTATGGTTACTGAAGGGAAAGGGAGTGGGAGAGGGATAAATTAGGAGTTTGGGATTAGCAGGTACAAACTGCTATATATAAAATAGAGAAACAATAAGGTCCCACCATATAGCACAGGGAACTATTCTCAATGTTGCATAACAAACCATAATGTAAAAGAATATGTAAAAGGAATATATATACGGGTATACACATACTATAAAAATATTTATCTGTGTCACTTTGTTGTACACTAGAAACTAACACAACACTGTAAATCAGCTATACTTCAATTAAAAAATTTATGTTTCTTTGAAGCCAGCAAAAGGGGAGAGCATAGGGACCAAGTCCAAATACTTTTTAGCCTGGCCCTTGAACAAAGGGTGGAGAATTTTTAATTTCTGGCTGAGTTAGTGAAAACATCCTCGAGTACATTGTGGGGAAGTTATCAATGGAATCAGAGGAGCCCAATGAATTTTTCCTGAGTTTGTAAATATGTCTCTGATTAGGCAGTCTCTGTGTGCCAAATGACATCCATCCAAGTTAAGGGTGTTGACCTCTCACAGAGACTAGGAAATAAGGATGTTATCTTTTTCATGTTTAAAAGAGACAGTTTCCAGGTCCTTGAGAAAGACATTTCCTGGGTTGTAAAATTGGCCAAAGACTAGGAGAAGAGACACATACATTTCAAAGCGGCAGAAAGAGAATTTACAATGACAAATTTTCTAAAGTAAATGACCTAAGAAAATGGAGGTTAGGGGCCTACAGTCAGAAAGAAATCTATCTGAAGTTCAATCAAGCTGAGAGGAACTTTAAGACCGTCTTGATCACCGACATCCTGATACTTTTTGATACATCTACGACTTTCTCAAGAGTGCTTTTAGCAATTTTGATGACTACCTGTACTTTGTCAGCCACAGTTGTTAAGAGAAGCTCTTAATGTTCTTACTGTCCAAGCTGAGAGAGTATTCCAGCTCTCAGCTTTCCCACAAATCCAGGCAAATAGAATTTGAGACTCTAGATTTATCTTTGCTGCCTTTTAACAATCTCTTTTATTTCATGCTACATTTAATCCAGCTATGGTTGGCTGTCCTAGAGGCAGCCTTTATTTTTCCTCTGTGCTAACACTGAAACAACATTTTTATCACATTAAAAAAAAGTGCCGATTTTGCAAAGTATTAGTGAGTAATGTAGATTTTACTAAGGAATCCTTAGGGGGAGAAAGGATAAGAATTAGGTCACCCAAAAAAATACAATTCCAATTTCCCTCAAAGGCTCCCTACCTTCCATTCCTTTTGAATTTCCTGTGATCATCTATCTGTCCTTCCCCAGGAGCACAGAAAAGTCTTGCTTTCAGCTTCCTCAGACAAACGCAGGGCCAGGCTGTGGAGAATAAATCTTTGTGTGTGCCTATCAAACCACCCACCCCATTCTCATTCTCCACACAGTGGGTTCTTCCATCAGGAGATTTTACTGCTAAGATAAAGAAGATAGTTCCCTATTAATAGTTATATTGGGATTCTTCTCTAAATACGAATAGTACTTTAGCAGTTGAAGAATATTTTTCAAATTTATAAAAATGCTAAAGAAAAATCCCAGGGAAAGAACATGCCTACATAAAGTTATCATTCCCAAGATCCTGAAAATGCCAGCCAGGGCTAACTCAGCGCTTTCTTGACCTATGATTTTTCTATGAATTCTGGCTCTTTCTTATACATAATTAAATTACATTTCTTAGGTCCTTGTGATTCCGATAAAGCTCTCAGGCAAGTCAACTTAACTTTTCCTAAGAGTTCTCCCTGTTATGCAGCTAAAGTTCAGTTTTGTTTCTCTTTAGTGACAAATTAAATCACAGATTCCATTCCAGATCATACACATTTTAAAATGGGTTGTGATAGTCTAGTGACTTCATAAAACCTTCGTACCTTTATTCCTTTTTGTAAAAGAAAAGGTAATAAAGTAAGCTTTTGCTGTTCTGGGATAAGTAATTCTCAGGTATTACTTTCAGATCATAAGAGTTATTCAGCATAGATACAGTGCTGTTAGATTCTAAGAAACTTTTAGGCAGTAAGATGTACACAGGAAGAAAACTAAGACTTTCCAATGAAAGAATAAAATCCTTCATCACAATGTCATAAGCTTCTTAGTGTCAAAAGAATCATATTCAGAGAATGAGGGTAAGATATTTTCTTATAGCCAAAAAAAAAGAAAGAAAGAAAAAAATATCAGATCTGTTTTCTTTGAAATGAAAAGTTGATAAGACCATTAATTACTGATTGGTTATAATAAAGGGACTGCTGACTTAAAAAATATGCACAAATCAAAAAGTTGAGAGTTAAATTTTATTCGGTGGACAAAACTGAGGACTTAAGCCTAGAGGCAGCATCTCAAGTAACCCTGAGAAAACTGCTCTAAGGAGGTAATGGGGGAGATGGGATACATAGGAATTTTTCAACAAAGGGCAGGTATTAGGAACAAAAGATGACTGTTAATAAAAGAAAAGCAGATATCTCAAGTTAAGGAATTAGCACTTTTCTATGTTTGGGAAGATGGAAGGGTCTGGACTCACTGAAATCATTCCTTTGATACGCACCTCAGCTACTCGGGGCTTGTATCCTGTGCTTTCACATCCTCAGGGCTCACTGTCAGGAGTGGATGTGGTCTGATGGCTGCTAGATGGCAGGTATTCTGTTTCCTTCCTGAGTTCCCTCAGGGCTCCCCAGCTCACCCTTGGAGATGACTGCATATACATATCCTTCTTTCTTTCCATTTTTTTTTTTTTTTTAACTGATACAGCGGGCAACATTTTATTTCTCACAGCAGTCCAGTGGAAGTGATAATAGCACAGGGCAGAGGTGACGGCTAGAAAACATGAAGGTGGAGTCATGGCATCCAAAATGGTGTGGAATGGTTGTATGGGAATCTCTCTCATTTTTATGTGAAGAAATGCCTGTATAAAGTTTATTCTAGTAATTTGGACTTTATAAACCATTTTTTTTTTTTCTTTTTTGGTGGCCCCTTGGCATATGGAGTTCTCAGGCCAGGGATCAGATCTGAGCCGCCACTGTGACCTAGGCCACAGCTGTGGCAATCACTGGATCCTTAACCCACTGTGCCAGGTTGGGGATTGAACCTGCATCCCAGAGCTCCAGGGACACTGCAGATCCTGTTGCGCCACAGCAAGAACTCCATAAATCACTTTTTGGATAAATAATTCTCATATATAGACAGAGCCTTCGGAGAATATAACAAAAATTCCTGAGTACCTTTGTTAGAATTCCTGCCATTACTGGACTGTATTATATAGCACAGTATATAACATATAATGTATAGCGAGAAACTGGGACTCTGAAGATAGCATTAAACTAATGAAGTGTTCTACAAAGGACATTCTCATTGAGTTTCATTATGTTTTGAAATAAGTTTTTGGGTCTTAATTTTTTTTCACATTCTTTTTAAGGAAGATTAACTATAGTATGTTAAAATATTTGTAATATAGTAGTTACTTCAAAGCTGTTTAAAAAATTAGATGGAAGGGTATTTAAATTTTCATACCTTGAACATCATTATATAATTCCAAATCCTTTTGAGAGGTTTTAAACTTTTATTTTTATTATCTTTACTCAATATTATAGACTGACCTAATTTTAGGCAACTCCTCAGTTTAGCCTCAAATAGGATAAATATTAGAAGGGACAATGGATTTCAAAATCCAAGTAGGATGCATAGTATCTAAAGCAAAAGAGAACTTGATAAAAAATAAGGACATTAAAAAATACTAACGTATTTCCTGGATAATCTTTTATATGAACTTAAAGAAAAAAAAATTTTAAAAATCATTAAAACTGCTAATGTAAATTCACATTGCAGTTATAATCAATTTTGGAGATTTGATTACAAAAAGACTGATGTCCACTTTAGAATTAGTGGAGAAGTTTGGTTTTTGCCTTTAGCTTTCAGCTTTATTCTTCATGATAACACAGCTGAGGTGGATATACATATCTTTATGACTCATTCACTGATGAATGCAATTTCCTTCCAATAAAACAAGGGGTGTTTAGAACTTTTCATAGCAACCAGATTCCACAAGTGCTGCCTAATTTAACATGGCATTCAAAGTCAGAGAATGTGGCTGCCTTTGCAAATAAGAAATAACATTTAGAAAGATACATTGTAATTAAAGCAAACTTTAGAACTTGAATATAGAAATTACATGTGGAAACTAACTTTTCTCCATGAAAATGAGATTTAAGTGATCTATGAGCACAAACTTCTTTTTGTTTTTTTTAAATCAATTGTATGTTCAGCTAAACATTTTTACAAAAAGTTTATTTAGTGAGGTTCAACATATAGATGCTTAAATCAAGTATATATCTAAATTTCACAGCAATCATGCTTGTGTGTTATCCTTACTTCTAGTTAAAGGACACCTTGTCAGAGCACAGAGACAGACACTGGTCCAATGAATTTGGTGGTGACTAATATAGGTAGGTGGTACTTCACTGATGGAATGCATCTGGTAGTTTCATCTTTGTATAAAACGAGCCTTTATTTATTTTTAACAGGAAGTAGAAGATTTTTGATGATAAGGATATTCAATTAAAATCTTTAACTGCCACTAGGGACAGAGAATAATTCTATTCTCTGGTAGAAGCCAAAGATTTATATTTTAAAATTTTTATAATTTTATTGGATTTTATAGCTTTAAAATACTGTTCCCCTGTTGACAATATATTTGTAATCATGAGGTGTGAGTAGATGCTATTAAGTCTTCTTTTTCAACTTATGTTTTTATTAGCTTTTGCACATTAACAGTAGAAAATACTGCAGCAATTTAGGCAGCATATATTAGTGCCTAAGAGAGCAAAGGAAAGATCCATAATGAAATAAATTAGTGGTATACTCGTCATATTTACAACAATAGAGAAGTTTTCTTTTCATTAATGGATAGTTAATCTGTGTGAATAAAAATAGGGACTATAGTAAGTATATTTTGAAATACATCCTGCCTATTTCCCATACAAATATAATTTCATATTAGAGTTTTTAACATGTGTCATCTCAACTGTGCTATCTTAAAAATCACAATTGTGTTTAAATGTCATGACTTAGAGTTAAATTAGGATAAATGTACATAAGATATGGAATATTATCTATTTACATTAAAAAGTCTAGTGACAGAATATTGATTATTTTTAAAGTTTGCTTCATATCATGTAATAGTCTGAATTACATAGCCTAATTTGTCATTATGGATAGAATAACATTGTTATAGGGGTTTGTTATTTAGACAAGTGAAGAAGAAAAAGTGACTTGTAACAATTTACACTAGTAGATTTCTAGTCCTAAAAAATTAGAATATATTAAGAAGAAAAAGCTTGGGAGTTTTCCCCTTGTGGCTCAGTGGTCATGAACCTGACTAGTATCCATGAACCTGACTAGTATCCAAACCCATGAGGATTTGGGTTTGATGGTTGGCCTCACTCAGTGGGTTAAGGATCCAGCGTTGCTGTGAGCTGTGGTGTAGGTTGCAGACTCTGCTCAGGTCCCAAGGTCCCACATTGCTGTGGTTGTGGTGTAGGCTGGCAGCTATGGCTCTAATTCGACCCCTAGCTGGGAACTTCCATATGCTGTGGGTGTAGCTCTAAAAAGACCAAAAAAAGAAAGGAAGGAAGGAAGGAAGAGAAGAGAGAGAGAGAGAGAGAGAGAGAGAGAGAGAGAGAGAGAGAGAGAGAGAGAGAGAGAGAAAGAAAGAAAGAAAGAGAGAAAGAAAGAAAGAAAGAGAGAAAGAAAGAGAGAAAGAGAGAAAGAAAGAGAGAAAGAGAAAGAAAAAGAAAGGGCTTGAAAAATATCCTTGGATTCAACCAACCAGGGTCATGTAGTATTGTAGTATTTATTATTGAACAAAATCCGTGCATAAGTGAACCTGTGTAGTTCAAACCAGTGCTGTTCAAGGGTCAACTGTAGTTTGTTAACAAATTTTTCATAGGTTAGGATTTTGAAAATATTTTTTTCATACAGTTGTTATGAACATTTTTATATCTAAGTTTCTAGGTTCATTTTGTATCTCTGTTTCTAGGTTCATAAATTTGAGGACTGTTATATCTTTTTAATGATTTGACCTCTTTATCATTATGAAATGATCCTCTTTATCCTTTGCTTTGTAGTCTGATTCATCTGATATTAACATAACTATTCCAACTTTCTTTAGATAAAAATTAGCATGGTATATTTTTTCTATCCTTTACATTTTAATACATGCTTGTCTTTACATTTAAAGTGTGTTTTTCATTAAGTACCATATAGTAGAGTCTTGCTCTTTGTATACAATCTGACAATCTCTGTGGATGAATGGATTTTTAGGCAATTTATTTAATGTAATTATTGATAAGTTTGATTTAAAATTTTTCCTTTTGCTGTTTTTTTCCATTTTCCCCAACTGTTCTTATTGCCATTTCCCTCTCTTTATGACTTTTTTTTTTTTTTTTTTTGTCTTTTTGTCTTTTCTAGGGCCGCTCCTGCAGCATATGGAGGTTCCTAGGCTAGGGGTCTAATCGGAGCTATAGCCACCGGCCAATGCCAGAGCCACAGCAACGCGGGATCCGAGCCGCGTCTGCGACCTACACCACAGCTCACGGCAACGCCGGATCCTTAACCTACTGAGCAAGGGCAGGGATTGAACCCGCAACTTCATGGTTCCTAGTCGGATTCGTTAACCACTGCGTCATGACGGGAACTCCTATGATTTCTTTTTGATTAAATACTTTGTATGATTCTATTTTATCTCCTTTGTTGTCTATTAGTTATAAATCTTTTCTTTATTATTTTTTTGTCTTTTCTTTAGGGCTTATTGTATACATCTTTAGGTTATCACAGTGTACCTTCAAGTAATATTATAGCGCTTCACATATGAGAACTTTCCAATAGTATGCTTGCATTTCTTCCATCCCAGTCTTTATGTTATTATACATTTTATATTAAATATATGTTTCTCAAAATTTGATCCTATTTTTGTTTAAATAGGCAATTCCATTTTTAAAAGATTAAAATAATAGGTGATAATTTTATATTACTCATGTTACCATTTCCACTATCCTTCATTTCTTTCTGCATATTCACATTTCCATGCAGAATCATTTCATTCTATCTGAAGGATTAATTTTAACACCTGTGACAATTATTGACTGATTTACTCCTTATTATAAGAAATATTTTCCTTATCAGACACAACCTAGAATAGATTTACAAGGAGATCCCGCTGAATAGCATTGAGAACTATGTCTAGATACTCATGTTGCAACAGAAGAAATAGTGGGGGAAAAAACTGTAATTGTAATGTATACATGTAAGGATAACCTGACCCCCTTGCTGTACAGTGGGAAAATAAAATAAAAAAAAAATAAATATAACACAAAACTCAACACGAAACAGTGAGATTCTGAAATATTGTAGTTCAAATAAATACTGATGAACAATAGAAAAAAAAAAAGAAATATTTTCCTGTCTCTGTCTATTCCTGGAAATTTTTATTGAATTCCAGACACTGTTAATTTTAACTTGTTGGTCCTGGATATTCTTATATTCCTATAGATACTCTTGAATTTTGTTGTAGGATGCAGCTAGGTACTTGGAACAATTTTATCCTCTAAGGTCTTGTTTTCAAGATTGTTTATATGGGACCAGACCAAGATTTATTGTACGGCTATATTCTACTATGGGGATTCTTCTGAGTACTCTAGCCAATGCTCAGTGAGTCATCAGGTGTTCCAGTCTAGCTAGTGAGATCGCTCACTAGTCTCCACCATGTCTAATTACCAGCACTGTTTTTTTAATCCTTTTGGACCACTCTCAGCCCTGAGGTAGTTTTCTTGTATGCTTAGGCTGATCAGTACTCAGCTGAATACTTGAGAAGGACCCTTTACATATCTAGAGTATAACTTTCTGAGGAACCCTCTCCTTTTAGGACTCAGTCCTGCCAAATCTAGCCTTTTTTGGTCACCTTAATCTCTTAATTTAACTCAAATATTCAGCTGGGTTCCTCCTGCCTGCACCATGGCCAGGAAATACATTCAAGTCAGTGAGCTGAGGCAAACATAGTGTTCTCATTTTTTGTTTTGTTTCTCAGGAGTCACTTTTGATCACTGGCTGATGTTTAGTGTCTTTAAAATGATTGTTTTATGTATTTTGTGATTTATTTATTTATTTATTTTTGTTGTTCAAGGAACGAGGGTAACTATGGTCCCCAGTAGTCCATCTTGGTTGAAAATGTGTAACTCAGAATTCTCTATCTGATATCTAAATAAGTCACATAATATTGCAATATGATATGATTCTTGAGTCTTTTGTAATTTTGTAGGTCAATTCTAAAGTTATCTCAACTTATCAGTTCTTGTGTGTGTATGTAATTTCTTTTAACTTCTAACTATGTTTCTTTAATTTATATATAGATAAAGATATAGGTAGATAGATGATGGTTAGTATTAAATCATTCCTTTTTTTCTTTTTCTTTTTTTTTTTTAGGGTTGTACCCCACAGCATATGGAAGTTCCGAACTAGGGGTTGAATGGGAGCTGCAGCTGCCAGTCTATGCCACAGCCACAAATAACACCAGATCTGCTCTATGTCTTTGACCTACACCACAGCTCATGGCAATGCCAGATCTTTAACCCACTGAGAGAGGCCAGGGATCAAACCAGCTTCTTCATGGACACTATGTCAGGTTCTTAACTCACTGAGTCACTATGGGAACTCCCAGATCTTTTTTTTTTTTTGTCTTTTTTTTGGCCTTTTCTAGTGCTGCTCCCGCAGCATATGGAGGTTCCCAGGCTAGGGGTCTAATCGGAGCTATAGCCACCGGCCTATGCCAGAGCCACAGCAACATGGGATCCAAGCCACATCTGTGACCTACACTATAGCTCATGGCAATGCCGGATCCTTAACCCACTGAGCAAGGGCAGGGATCGAACCCGCAACCTCATGGTTCCTAGTCGGATTTGTTAACCACTGCGCCATGACGGGAACTCCCTAGATCTTTGTTTTTTTAAAGGCCATTCTTTTAACAAAAGGTTCCAGAGCTCCTTGGTCAAATAGTGTTTCTAGGCCTTGAGTAGAGAATACAAAGAATGAAGGATGGACCATATAAAAAAGATACCAAAGTGAACTTGAACTTGTTCTCAATGAGCAATTCTAGATCAATTTAGAAAATACAATAATAGTAATTTATACAGAAATGGATGACTCTGTACTGATTTAATAATTGAAGATATAATAAGAGGAGAATGAACAGTTTTTTCTTACAGTAGAATTCCACTCAATAAATGTAGAAGAAATCATGGAAGTAGGAAATCATCATTAAACAACCTTAGGGGATGTATTTTTGCAGGCAAAAATCATCACCGAATGCTATAATTAGTGAGCTAACATATGATCAGGATCCAGGACATATACGTAGACACAAAGTATCATCCCACAAGATAATCATAATTACAAAGGGAAAGATACTAACTTTATAGTGAGGAAATTTGGCCAACATCACCTGTGGTATGAGCAAAGTTAATGTCACCAGTAATAGCATACATTGCCATTTTGTATTGTCTGATGTGTCCACTGAGAAAAGTACATTATTAATTTAATTATGAAAAGCCGTCAAAGCACTTTAAATTGAAGGACATTCTACAAAATAACTAACCAGTACTCTTATTTAAGAGTATCAAGGTAATAAGTAGGAAAAAAAAAAAAGAAAGAAAGAAAGAAAGAAAATACTGAGAAAGAGGAAGATAACAAAGAGACCTGATGATTAAATGCAGTGTGGGATCCTGGATTGGATCCTGCATCATGAAAGTGATACTAGTGTAAAGCTGATGAAATTTCGTTTAACTTCTGTAAATTGGTTAATAGTGATGTCATTTTTCTGGTCTCACGAGTTGCATACATAGAAAGATGTTAACATTATGGAAAGTGGAGCGAAAGTACATGGGAGGTCTTTCAAAATAGAAAGGGAAGTGCTTAAAAAGAGAAATAGAATTTTAAGTTTTAGATTTTTTCATGTGTTAAAATTATGTCAAATAAACCATTTGAAAAAGTAAAATCTTAGAATATCTCATGATCTTTTGAAGAATAAAAGCCAAACTGCTTATTCAACTGACCCAGATCCTCCACATTTTGACAGACTCATCGACAATCGGTCAGTCCAGGCACATCTTAACCTCTGGCTAGAACAAATTGTTGGCAATTTTCCCAATGCTAGATGATTTCTCTTACCTCTAGGATTTGTAGAATGTCTTACTTCTGTCCAAAGGCTTATTTTCCTTTTTTTTTTTTTTTTTTCTTTTTAGAGGTTGCACCTGTGGCATGTGGAGGTTCCCAGGCTAGGGGTCTAATTGGAACTACAGCTGCCAGCCTACACCACAGCCACAGGAACGCCAGATCCAAGCTGCATCTCCGACCTACACTACAATTCATGGCAACACCGGATCCTTAACCCACTGAGCGAGGCCAGGGATTGAACCTGCAACCTCATGGTTCCTAGTTAGATTCGTTTCCACTGCACCACAATGGGAACTCAAGTAAATTGCTTTTATTACACTATTTTTATAAAAGAGGATGATATATATTAAAATGCCACTGGAGATGCAACTAAAGATTAATTATTTCTAAGTTTCTCATCTCTCTAATAATACAATTCTGAGGCCATGTGATTCCACCTGCAGAGAAATAACTTCTTCCAAATAAGTTGATAGTTAACTTGAAAGATTCTTGGAGACCCATGCAATAATTCTCTCTTTTCCATTAGGGTTACCTAAAATATCTCTTTTCATAATAACTTTGATTACATCTACCCCAGCATTTACAGTAGATTATGTTTTTTGGTTTACTTTTCTGTTCCTTCCACCAGCTATGAATGATTTAAATCAGAGACAGTGTCTTCTATCAGGATATTTTGTTGCCCAATAGTACTTGGAGTATAGTAATGGCACAAATGATTTATATATTGAATGTTTAGGTCTTAGGTAAGATGAACCAATAACAGAGAGTAAATTGCTTTTATTACACTATTTTTATAAAAGAGGATGATATATATTAAAATGCCACTGGAGATGCAACTAAAGATTAATTATTTCTAGGTTTCTCATCTCTCTAATAATACAATTCTGAGGCCATGTGATTCCACCTGCAGAGAAATAACTTCTTCCAAATAAGTTATTAATTGACGGTTGGAGGTTTTAAAAGTATAAAATTCAAGTGAAGTTGCATAAGGTTATCCTTACTACTGTGATAGTTCAATTATGTTACCCACCAATATGTGCTGACTTTATTTTCTCATTTGTTCCTGGGGTTATTAGTTAATTTGCTTAGTAATTTGGGGACATGCTTTGCTCCTCCCTTAGTCCTATGGAGATTCTGTAGTATAGCATAGAAAATAAGCATACATTGCTATGTATGACTGGCTTAAGTTCTAGCTTGGCCACTTACTGTGTGACCATAAGGAAGTCAATTAACTTCACTGTGCTTCAGTTTTCTCACATAAAATGTAAATAATAATAGTTAATAGCCCATTAGATTATTGTGAGGGTTAAATTTTACCTTATTTTTTTCTTTTTCTTTTTTTTCTCTTTTTTTAGGGTCACACCTTTGGCATATGGAGGTTCCCAGGCTAGGGGTTGAATTGGAGCTGCAGTTGCTGGCCTACACCACAGCCACAGCAACTCAGGATCCTAGCTGCATCTGAGACCTAAACCATGAGATCCAAGCCTCATCTGTGGCAACACCAGATCCTTAAGCCATTGCACCAGGCCAGGGATTGAGCCTGCATCCTCATGTTAATCGGATACTAACTGGGTTCTTAACTTACTGAGCTATAACAGGAATTTCAAATTTTATTATACAGGACACTCTTTAGAATAGTTCTAGACTAGTTCCTGGCACATAGTAAGAATCATGTAAATATTAATTATTATCATTATAATAATTACCATTCGTCTTTAATCCAACCTAGCTAACTGCCATTTCCAATTAATACAACCATTAGCTTCATTTCTATAAAAAAACTTCAATTAATAAAATCAAGTAAAATACCTATTTATATTATTGAGGGATATAAAATTTATGGGAAACGGAAGTCTTACTAAGCAAGCTTCAATGATCTAAAGAGATTGAAATGGAAAAGACTGAGTAGAAGAGACTGAAATTATTCTATTGGAGTACCCGTCGTGGCTCAACAGAAATGAATCTCACTAGTATCCGTGAAGACACAGGTTTAATCCCTGGCCTCGCTCAGTTGTTTAAGGATTTGGCATTGCCATGAGCTGTGGTGTATGATGCAGACACGGCTCAGATCTGGTGTTGCTATGGCTGTGGTGTAGGCCAGTGGCTACAGCTCTGATTCAACCCCTGGCCTAGGAACCTCCATGTGCTGTGGGTGCAGCCATAAAAAGGCCAAAAAAAAAAAGAAAGAAAATATTCTGTTTTTGAGACAATATGCTAAAATGTATAGAAGCTACAGGAAGGTTTATTTTTAATTTCTAATAAAGATGATAAAAATGTAACACAGGTATTGAAAATTTCCTTTCTATAAGTGCAGGAGATGACTCTTTAAATTAGATGGACTCTGAGAGGCCTTTTGACTCTAAAGATCTACATGATTTTAAATAATATTTTTAGGCAGAGAAGACTACGTGGAATAGTCTCCGTTTCTGTCTGTCGAGAGTAAAAAAAATAAAAAAAAAAAGCAGTCTTACTGTGAACATTTAGAGTGGAAACCTGGGAAGTACTGATGCATATATAAAGTTCATGCTTATATCCACAACACCATTCTTTATAAACAATGGTATGTTACCCATTGGTGGGTAAAGGATACATAACAACCACTTAAAAATTCTTTAATTAATTTTGGTATGTAAACTTCCATATCCCTAAAGAGATAGCTAGATCTGTAAAGAAATGTTCCTTTTCAGGTGATACGCTTATTTCGAAAACATCAGTGAGTATCCACTATTAGTCAAATATCTATTTGCTGGTGCACCGACAATCAAAATTGGAAAATATGACTTTCACTTTGGGTAAATATCCACTTACATTTTTGAAGGACTGGCACTTTAGAAAGTTATAGATTGAGAGATATATCTATATTTCTTTCCTCAGAAGACTTGTGAATAATTTAATCATAGGCCAATTTACTCAAGAATAAAAATTGTATTTTGTCTTCTACTCATTCTGGACAAGTGGTATATTTGAAACAGAGCTACTATGACCTAAAATCTTCATTCCCCACCCACCACCACTGGCTAAAATCTTCTTTATCTAGCAAATATGTTTTCAAAGAAGACTATCAAAGCACTCAATCTGAAATGACAGTTACATGAAAAGTAAGTTGGGTGAGCTGCTCACATGGGTGAGTTGCTCTGGACCCTAAAGGACTAATTTTTTCTTCATTAAATTGACCATATAAACAAAGGCCCATAATACATTATGTGATACCTGTGGATCCAGTCGTTAAATTCAAATTTAGACAAATGATGTAGTGAATCTATCATATATTATTTAATACTAAGTGGGATCTGGAGCAGCATCCCACCAAGAAACACATTCATATATTTGCAGTGATTTATGGATATTTATACTAAGTGGAGAAGTAAAGGTCTATAAGCATCCTGATGAATATCCAGATTTGTTTTGCCTTGAAATGAGTTTTGGCAGCAAACTTTGAAAAAAATTTACATAGAACTTTTGGTCTTCAGAGATTTTTGGATTTTGAAATAGGAGATGAACTAGCATATACCTATACTTGCCTTATATGGTACAGAATGCAGTTCTGAAGATGAAATGAGATAACCTTTTCAAAAGAACTCTATAAATTATAAAGCAGTATAAAAATTTAAGGCATTATTCTAGCTATATGCTTGACTTTAGGGCTATTTTTCAGGCTTTCACTGGACATTAAGACCTGGGCAATGATATTTTATTGTGTGGGTTTGAACCTTCTTAAAGAAGAAGAGATTAAATATTTCTCCTAGAAGTATTTGGTGCTCATACTACTTAGATTTTATTGAAATCAACGTGGATATAAGTGTTTTCCAGGCATTCAAGTTCTCTTTCTTACCAAAATAATATTTGCACACTTTTGCTATTATAACCATATTTTAAAACTATTATCTCAGAGATGTCAAAAGCCTAGAATTTATTCATTCATTTATTCATTCTGTAATTGCTAATTTTGAGTTATTATGTGTGGTATAAACATTCAGTGGGAAGTAGTATTAGTTCAAGAACCAGACAGAAGAATTGTCTAATAAGAAAGATTGGAGATATTTAAGAAATCGCAATTTAAACGATAATTTGGCACAGGAAGAAACTAGTTTAAAAAGTTCATTTATAGAACTTGGTTATTCATGTGCAGATAAAAGTAACAAATTTGGTACAGTCTTTTTGAAATGCACGGGAAGCTTCTCTTGCACTTGGACAAGAATCCATAATTAGAATTTTAGTAAGATGTTATTGGCAACCATGGCCAGGAAAAGTTCGGAGTGTTCATCTGGACTTTCCCAGATTGAGGTTGGGTAGGGTTTTGCTCCCCAGAGAACTCTAGAATTCTGGTCACACTTCAAGCCCTTCTTTGGTAACTCTGTGAGTGACCTTCAATGTGAGTGTGGAAAACAATATACTCATCATTACTTTCTTCTACCATTATTTACATTATATACATTACTTAACTCTACATAATCCTAAATGAATGCGATCAACATTAAGTATGGGAATTTATCACCTAATATACCTGGTTTATTTATTTATTTGTCTTTTTGCCATTTCTTGGGCTGCTCCCGCAGCATGTGGAGGTTCCCAGGCTAGGGGTCTAATCGGAGCTACAGCCACTGGCCTACGCCAGAGCCACAGCAACGCAAGATCCGAGCTGCATCTGCAACCTACACCACAGCTCACGGCAATGCCGGATCGTTAACCCACTGAGCAAGGCTAGGGATCGAACCTGCATCCTCATGGTTCTTAGTCGGATTCATTAACCACTGCGTCACGACGGGAACTCCTATACCTGATTTATTTAATTCAGCAGCATCCAGGCAGATGCTAATACTCTACCTTCTTGGACAAAAGAGGATGAAACTTTTTTTCTCATAAAGTGAGAAATTGAACTTATGATATGAACTTAAGGGAAAGTGTAATGATAAAGCAATATGTATGCTGACATACGCAGTCTAGACTTACTCATCTCCTAAATTAACCTGCTTTTAAACATGGAAATTTAATATGCCTGGGAATTAATTTCCTCAGGTATAATCCATAGGGATACATGTGAGAAATCTGATCCTGCTATCTGCTCAAAATTTTTCTTTGAAGTTCACATAATTCTGGTGCTTTTAAATTTCATTTTAGCCATGCACTAAATATATAAATGTTAGTGATTGTTTCACCAGGTTGATAGAGTGTTTTCTTTTCATGTTTGTTCTTGAATGAAGACCAGGCAATTTATGACTCACCACTGCCACTCCTGGGCATTCCTCAAGTTCTCTGGGCTTTGTCAGGTTAATGAAAAACTGACATTGCTGTCTATGCACTTATGACAAATGTACTTTAACACAACTGGATGTTTTACACTACATATATTTTCTCCCATACTAATCATGTCACCGTTTCTAACTTTTCAAACCCTTTTCTAGATTTTTTATGAAAAACAATATAATTATAAATCTTCTAGAAGTGACAGTGTAAGTTTCAGAGCAAAGAGAAGTTATTAAATGGAGCATGAGTAATGCAAGTAAATGAAAAGAAAGACATGATATGTAGGACATTAGTAGAATGAAATTTATCTTGCAACTGGGCTTTGAAAATTGACACTATGACTGAAAACTGGAGTTAATACACTGTGCTTCCAAAAAAAATATGATTCTGCAATGTGTCGTCATACTGTTTATCTTCATCCTTTCAAAGGTACTCAATCCTTTTAACTTGTAAAGAAATGGCTCATCTTTCCGTGTCTCAGTTGGCTAAAGTCATGCATTAGGAAGTTGCTCATTCTGAAATGAAGGAGATAGCATGAAGTGAGGATCTTTTCTCTTATTTACAGATATGGTCTCTCATCTTGTGTTTTGGAATCAACACTATAGTTGATTTCTTTCTTTCTTTCTTTTTTTTTTTTTTTTTGTCTTTTGCCTTTTCTAGGGCTGCTCCCATGGCATATGGGAGGTTCCCAGGCTAGGGGTCCAACCAGAGCCGTAGCTGCCGGCCTGCGCCAGAGCCACAGCAACGCCAGATCTGAGCTGTGTCTGCGACCTACACCACAGCTCACAGTAACGCCGGATCCTTAACCTACTGAGCAAGGCCATGGATTGAACCTGCAACCTCATGGTTCCTAGTCGGATTCGTTAACCACTGAGCCACGACAGGAACTCCTATCGTTGATTTCTTAATGCTACCGTAAACTACTCAGTTCAATAGATCATGTTACAAGTCATGATGTGATAAAGACAAAATTCAAGAAGTGTAAACTTTTATCTTTCCTTTGCTATTTTTGTTCCAAGTTCTTTTTTAATTTGATAAATATTTATAACTTGCCATGCATATACTAAGCAATACACTAAGCAACGTGTGATGAGGGATTGGAGATACAATAGTTAAAATGTAATTTTCTCCCTTTCGCATAGCTTATTGTTCAGCAAAGGAGAGCAATGCATTAACTATGACTAATTGTGCTAAGAAATATTAGTAATAACTTCCATCTTTGGAGTGCTTACTATGTACCAGGAACTGTACTTCCTACTTTTCATAAATGATATAATTTAACTGGTACCCCAATGTCATGAAGCAAATATTATAACATTATTTGTCAGATTAGGAAACTGAGGCTTAGGAAGCTAACTTGCTCCAAGTCTCCTATCAAGTCCATGGAAGAACAAATGCTTAAACTCGGGCTCTCTGATTCCAAAGCCCGAGCTCATAACAATTACACTATTACAATGGGCCAAATGTTGCCATAGTGGTATATGTGAAAGTTTAAGCTAGTGAAGATATATGCAGTGATTGATTTTACACCAAATTAGGAAAGGGAAAACCCATGGAGAGAATGATGTTGAAGTGGGGAAGAGAGTTAGTTATTCACCAGGACAAGTGAAGGAAGATGATTACAGGCATAGGAAATTGGATTATCAAGGAGATTGAGCGAATGCTGGCATCTAAGGAAAGTGGGCTGTCTGAAGTGACTCAGCTTCTGACCCCCAGGGCGTATAATAGAGGGAAAGGGGATGAGCCTGAACAAGTGTATAGGAGCAGGTCAAGAACAAATTATTTAAACCACATTAAAGACTTAGACTTTTCTTTATGTGTATATAGAACCTCCAAATGATTTCTCAGCAGGAAAGTGCCCAGATCAACTGTGCTTTTATAAGATCTCGCGACGGTGAAGAGTAGATCAGAATACAACAAGACTGGGTAGGGAGATGTGATAATGTTATTAGAAGTGTGGCAGAAAATAAGCAGACCTTAATTAAGACAGCAGTCATGTGGAAGGAGAGGAGAGAAGACATGCAAGAGAGAACTCAGGGACAGAACCAATTCAGTTGGATACTGTATTGTGGAGGATGGGGACCAGTTTGGAATAATTCCATGATTAACTGTCTTTGGTAACAGGGTGACTAGGAATAACAGAAAAATGAGCAAATTTGTGGGAAAAAAAAAAACAAATTATTACGACAAGAGAATTATTATGACAATGTTGAGTTTCAGGAATCTGTGATACAGCCACTTTGAAGTCTAGTCGATGTAGATAACGTAACTATCATTCTCATAAAAATAAAGTAAAATCATTTTATAGTGACACAAAAATTGCAGCAGAGAATACCCACTAGAGAAAATACGACCAACAGACATAACAGACACACTAGTCACACGTGACTCTTTTCTCCTGCTCTTCACTTTCTTCCAAGGAGGCGTGGCAGCAAAATTTCTATTTGAAGGCAGAGATTCCTTCTTCAGAGGGAAGATTCCTTTGAAGATTCTTTGAATCTGTGAGTAGAGTTGATACACCTTCTTTCTCCCAAATTGAAGATTCGATTCCTCCTTAAAATACAGCTTAGTAAAAATTATGTATAAATATGTTTATTTTATAAATGGTTTTCTTTGGACATTTTCACTTGAACTTTGGGTTATTATATTTCTATGTGTGAATCATTTAAATAAATAAGCACAATTAGCCTTTTGAATACTCTTTCAAGTATTGTTTCTTCTGACATGTTATGATGTTAAGATACACATGTAAGAAGACTTTCAGGTCAGAATTTCAAAAAATTCCTTTTGTTAGGAAATACATTGTTGAGGTACTCAAGTAATATTCAGTTAGCTACTAATCACTTAGGTATACAAGTAATTAATTTGGTGTTTGGGTATTTTTAACAAAATAAAAACAAATCTTATCACATACATTCTAGATAAATATGTATTTGGTGCAATTTCAATACATGGCCAATAGTCTTATAGCAGTTTTTGATTTTAAACTCATGTTTTTCCTTTAAAGGATGGGTGCATCACTAAACAGTCATTAAAACCTTTAAATTTGAAAATAATTTCTCATCTGCTATCTCGTTTTACACTTGAAAATAACCTGAGGAGATATTAATAACTCATTTTACAGACGAAAAACAGATGCTAAAAGATTAAATAGGAAATATGTGACAAGTCCATGGTTAGTTTTACAAAGTATTTGTAAAATAATTGGCCCTTAACCCATAATAAAATTATGCTATGAACAGAGTTAAATGCCTTGCAAATAGCTCTAAGAATTCACAGCATATAGAATGTTTTTTTTTTTTTAACTTAGAAGTGACATTAAAGGTCAATTTAATGGTGTTGATTTTAAGATGATCTACACAACTAAAACCTAGCAATTTCTTTTTTGATTTTCCCAGCTTCATTTAGGTATAACTGACCAAAAATTTGTAAAATTGTTAAAGTGTACAATGGGATGATTTGACATGAATATATATTGTGGAAGGATTCACCCCATTATGTCAAATAACACATCCATCACTTCACATATTTACCTTTTCTCTGTGTGAGAGATCATTTTTTCTATTTTCTTAGCAAATTTCAATTATATAATACAGTGTTGTTAACTATAGTCACCAAGTTAGAGTTTAGATCTTTAAAACTATTCATCTTATAACTGAAAGTTTATACTTTCATTAATCTCTATTTCACTCATCCCCTAGTCCCTGGCAATCACTTTTTTTTTTTAACTGTTTCTGAATTTTACATCCTTTTTAGATGCCACATATAAGTGATAACATGTGCTGTGCAGTGTTTGTCTTTCTCTGTCTGGTTTATTTTACTTAGCAGAATGCCCTCCAGATTCATCCATGTTATGCAGATGACAGGTTTTTTCCTTCTTTAAGGCTGAATAATACTTCATTATATATATATATATATATATATATATATGGGTGAACTTTTGTATATATGTATGTCACAACTTTTTAATCCATTTATCTATTGACATTTAGTTTTTTCCACAACTTGTCTTGTAAAAAATGCTGCTATGAAAATGTGAGTAGAGAGATCGCTTGAAAATAATGATTTTGTTTCCTTTGGATATATATTCAGAAGTGGGATTGCTAGATCTTGTGGTAGTTCTATTTCTTTTTTTTTTTTTTTTGGTCTATTTTAGGGCTGCACCTGTGGCATATGGAGGTTCCCAGGCCAGGAGTCTAATTGGAGCTATTGCTGTTGGCCTACGCCAGAGCCACAGCAAAGCCAGATTCGAGCTGCGTCTGTGACCTACACCACAGCTCATGGCTATGCCAGTTCCTTAACCCACTGAGCGAGGCCAGGGATCAAACCTGCAACCTCATGGTTCCTATCTGGATTTGTTTCTGCTGAGTCACGACAGGAACTCTACTATTTTTAATTTCTTGAGAAACCTCCATACTGTTTGACTTAGCTACTGTAGCATTTTATATTCCCACCAAAAGGGTTCACTTTTTTCCATATCCTTGCCAACACTTGTTATTTGTTGTCTTTTTGATAAAAACCATCCTAACAGGTGTGAGGTGATATCTCTCTGTGGTTTTGATTTGCATTTCCCTGATATTTAGTGATGTTGAGCACCTTTTTGTGTACTTGTTGGCTACTTGTATATCTTATTTGGAAAAAGTCTGTTTTGATCCCTTGCTCATTTTTAAACATTGAGGGGTTTTTTTTGTTGTTGTCGTTTGCTTGTTTGTTTTGTTTTGTTTTCTGTTGAGTTGTATGAGTTCCTTGCATATTTTGGATATTTGTCCTTTAATGGATATGCTATTTGCAAATATTTTCTCCCCATTCCATACGTTATCTTTTCATTTTGCTGTGGTATCTTTTGTTGTACAGAAGCTGTTTAATTTGATGTAGTTTTGCTTGTTTGTTTTTACTTTCATTGGCTTTGCTTTTTGGTGTCCAAAATATCATTGCCAATACCAATATCAAGGAGCTTTATCACTTTCTTTTAGAAGTTTTACATTTTCAGGTCTTATCCATTCAAATATAATCCATTTTGAGTTGAATTTTCTGTATGGGACAAGATTGGGGTCCATTTTTTTCTTCTTTTTTCTTGCCGTGACTAGGGATTTTTCCCAACACTATTTATTGAATAGAGTATCTTTTCTCCATTTTATATTTTTGGCACCTTTGTCTGTCAGGAGACATGTTTCTACAGTCTTTTCTTAGCTTCTCTGCTTCTATTTTCTATGC
Source organism: Sus scrofa (assembly GCF_054392235.1). NCBI lineage: Eukaryota > Metazoa > Chordata > Mammalia > Artiodactyla > Suidae > Sus > Sus scrofa. The sequence continues at coordinate 119,199,691 of NC_139388.1, read as the reverse complement.
TGAAAACTCCACCTTGTCCTGCTTTATTTACCCTATATTTCTGCTTGAAAAACAGTCGCAGTGCTGCCAAATGACATAAGCTTAAGAACAAAGACCTAAAGGCATAAGTTATTCATATGGTCAGCTGAATGGGGACATAATGCGTTGGTCTAGGCATGCCAGACCTGTGAAGACTGGCACACCATTTGCACAGCATGACATGTCCTGTTAAAATAAGAGAAAGAGGAACCTGATGGCCCCAGGGGATTTATGTGCGGTGTTAGCAGAATATACATCAGCAAGGAGAACCAAGGTGCAAACCTAGGAACGCCCAGTTGCTGTACATAGGCATGCCATTTTTGGAAGCACAATGATGATTCTCTAGATGCTTTGCATAGATAGCTGACGCCAGGCTTCCTCAATGCTAATGATTGTTAATTACCTAAAGGTCAGAATAAAAGTTTAACCATCCACCAGCTATGTGACTTTTAAAATAATAAAAGAACTTTTAAAAATAATAAAAAGAACTATATCCTGCATCTACAACCCCCTCCTCACTTGATGTAATCCTAAAGAGCACAATAAAAGCAGTGTGGTTTCTTGAGGAAGCACCCTTGGTCCCTGAGACCTTGAGTCTCCCTGTTCCCACCTTTAATTAAGACAATGTCTCTGTGTCTTGTTTTATGTTAACTTTTTTAAGTTTCATAGAACCCATTCTTCAGCCCTTACCTGCTGAGCTGGTCTCAGCATTTGTCAAAAATTAACTGATCATATTTGCATAGGTTTATTTCTGAGCTTTCTATTCTATTTCATCCATCTAATGTCTCTATGTGATTTATGTGACATTTATGCCACTATCATGTTAATGCGGTTTGAAATCAGGAGGTATAATACCTTTAGCTTTATTCTTTGTTCTCATGATTGCTTTGGCCCGTCAGGATCTTTGTGGTCCCATGTAAACTTTAGGATTGTTTGTTCTGTTTCTGTGAAGAATGCCATTGAAATTTTGAGACTGCACTAAATCTGTAGATCAATTTGGTAGTATGGATATTTTAACAATATTAATTCTTCTAACCCATGAATACAAGATATCTTTACATTTGTTTGTGTCATATTCAATTTCTTTAAACAAAATCTTATCATTTTCTGAGTATAGGTCTTTTACCTCCTTGGTTAAATATATTCATAAGTATTTGAATGTTTTCAATGCTATAGTATATGAATTCTTTTCTTAATTTCTCTCTCTGATAGTTCATTGTTGGCATGTAGAAATACAACACGTTTTTGTATATTGATTTTTATATCTTGCAAATTTACTGAAATCATTAGTTCTAAGAGTATTTTAGTGGAGTCTTTAGGTTTTTCTAAATATAAAATCATATTATCTGAAAACAGACAATTTTATTTCTTCTTTGCAGATTTGGATGCCTTTTAATTTCTTTTTCTTGCGTAATTGCTTGGGCTAGGACTTGTGGTACTAGGCTGAATAAAAGTGGTAAGAGTGGGCATGCCTGTCTTGTTCCTGATTTCCTTCTTTGACTTTTGATCAGCTAATTTTCCTTTTCTATGTCTCTGTCTCTGCTTCTTTCTTTCTCCTCTTCTCTCTCATGTTACTGATTAAAAAAACTTACAACTTTTGGATCTTGTTTTTCTACTAAGGGATTAGTATTCAACAGCAAATGTGACATCTGGAAGAAGAAGAAAGTGAGATAAAAGATAAGAAGAGAATGCAATATTTGATATTATGTCCTTTCTTCATGTCTCTTGACATTCTTTTCCTTTTATATTTTCCTCCCTCTCCTGGCTTTCTCATTCCTCAGGCATAAAATGATGAAATAATGGGAAGTTTCACCTATGGCACTAGAAAGATGTTATTCAAAGGGAAGAGGAATAAAATATTTAGCGCTTTGACACAATCTGTGACCTGTTTCTTTTTATTGCTATAGTTAAAAGGATTTTTTTAATGTTGCTGGGGCTAAATTCAGACTTACTGTATAGTGTTTTTAATTTGTACCATCTTACTTTTTAAAGTTCATCTATTATCTAAATTCTAATTACTTTTTCAGCCAATTTTTAAAAATTTTGTATCACAAGCTGCTGATCATCATCTTGATAGCAATCAAATCAATACCTAAACTGTACTGGATGAGTTCACAGGCAGTCCATACCAATGTTCTTGTTTTCTATATTACAGTTTCAGATCAATTTTCTAAAGAGAGGCTTGTAAAATTTCCATAGAGTTTATGTAGTTATCTCTTTTAATTTATGGGTTACTTTACAAATTTTTTTTCATGTCAGTTGTAGATATATATGGCAATTTAATATTAATTTAATAAATGTTTTTGGTTTTTACCAAGAGAAAATATGTCACTGAATTGAATTGTTTGGTGAATATCATATTCCATACAAATTATGGCAGTAAAACATATTATGATTATAAATTATAATTTTATTACCATTTAAAAAATTGTACTACTGTGATCAAGGAAAATAACGAACTACTTAAATTACTACAAAAAATTTTAAAATAGAATATGTTTATGAATATATGAATATTGAATATAAAATCAATATGTTGTGAATATTTTGATTGATTTAAAATAATTATTAGAACAGTAATTATATTTATGTTATTGATTCACAATCTCATTGCAGATATTTGATACAAATATCATGCCTTGATACAAAACTTGGTATGAAATTCCTAGGGGAAAAATTACTTTTAGTTTAATGAAATTCAACCTATAGTAATCCAAAATTAAGGTAAATCAATATTGAGAGAGGGGGAGAAACAAAAACATCCCCATAATGGTGGGAAGTGCCAATTGTACATTTTTCCCCAAGGTAGAATGAATCGTCTGTGTGTGTCAGAATTGCAGTGTATCTGTAGTATTTCCACATTTCTGGCATTTTACAGTAGTAGGCTCAGAAATCTACTAGTAAGCAGCTACTACTACTAACAACTACTAAGTAGTACATAGGCCTTGAAATTATAATGTGAATTCCAATCTTGAAGATTAATTTATTCTTAATACATGAAAATTTTTATAGACAGGTCTAAAACTCAGATGCTTAAACTATATTGTTAAAAGGAGTGACAAGGACATGGTTAAAGCAGATTGATTAATATAGCATAGAACTGAGATGAGGTATGTGGGGTAATTATAGAACTAATGAGCTAGTAAATCATTCTGAGAACAAGCCATTGCTTCCATTTGCTTCATCTGGTGGGAGGTTTGAATAGATGACTTCTAAGGTTCTCACAGGATCTAAGATTCTATGACTGCAATTTAATATAACTTATGATTTGGGTACTTGATTAATTAGAATATTTGAGGGGCATATTATGTTTTTCATATTATGTCATTATGTAATGACAATAATGCTCTTAGTCAATGAAGTAAGAGGAAAGAGTTAATATCCAAAGTTCCCAACATATTATTGTGGAGTTCTGGATAAAACAGATGAAGGTAGTAAAATGTCAAAAGCCAAGAAATATACACTAAGTGTTCTCTAATGAATTATTTTTCTGTCCTGTGTCTAAAACGGTATCCTAAAATTTTTGATGTAGTTATTGTACCAGTCGGTTCATTGTATGATGTGAAATTTTGAATTAAAAAAATTAAAAAATGAATGGACTAGTGAATAGATTATGCTAAGTTATCTTGCTTTTTATTATGTTGTGAAGACCTAGCCTGTTGAAGTGCCAATTAAATGCGAGAGACAATTTATTAACTTCAGTCAGTTAGGGTATAATTAAATTCACTCTAACTCCCTGGAATCACATGTTCTTAGTGACAGTCCAATGATCTAAAGAGGTTGTGGATCTTCACCTCACTAGCTACCACTCAACATTACAGAATAACTTTATTCTGTGGGTTGCCTAATCTATTAGAATACATGTTATGAGACTATATATCTGAAATAGAATATAATTTAGGTAATGAAAAAAGGAAGTACAAAAAGGTTTTCTACTATATGTATTTTAAGTCCTTTCTTTGCATTTGCTTTTTTATAAAACACATACAGTATATATGTGATATATTAGATATATCACATATCTAAAACATTTACATATATATTTTTTATTTATATATGTACTTTTACTATCAAAGATTAAATCACTATTTCTTGTTCTTGAGTGACCATTCTTCATTAGCTGAGACAAACTTTTGATTTTGGGAATCCTGGTATGTCCTAGTTTGGACAATGTATTCTCCCTCTATTGTAACAAATACATAATGTCATTCCTTTGAATCATAAATTGAATGTGGTACATCCTTTCTAAGTCCCTTACCTGTTATAAGCCTAGTGTAGACCTTAAAGCTTCATATGAAAATGAAAGAATGTGCAATTTTTTAATAAATTCAAAACACATTTTGTTATAGTATCATATAAATAATTTTTCCAGAGGCTTTCAATCATGTTATTCAGTTTCTGGTTTTCTCTTTTGAAAGGTAATAAGTAATCAAGATGTGATTGACTCAACCATAGTATGATCAAAATGGATTTATAATGCTGAAAACAGCATAAATAACATACTTCATTTAGGTTACTTGGCAACAAAAATTTCAGAATATATTTTTTGATTTTTAAAAACTTTCAATTTACTTTACCTTTTATCTTACTTTTTAAATTGCCTTAAGTCAGACTGGGGGTGATTAATATAAAAAACTAGTTTATTTGTCAAAGAAAATTTTAACATTCTACACAGCTTTAGAGTTTACTTTTAGGGAGAAGATAAACCATGATAACAATGATAGGCTGACCATTATGTAAGAGAAGTTCATCTTTGAAGAAGTTTCAGGGCAATGTTAAAATGTTCTGTTCACTACTTAGATTTGATAGTTTTTTTTTCTTTTGTTTTCTAATTTAAATAATCTCTGAAGCAATGATTTCTTGAGGAATAACTGTTACCTTCCAGATTTCTGGACATGAGTTTATCATGATTTTTAAATCACTCTGTATTATGATCCCATCTGACACCTTGAGTAAGAGGTGTTACTAAATGACTAACTGATGTACTGCTAGAGGCTTATATACAAACTCTCATTCATAGGAGACTGTGGAATCATGGAATTTGAATTTGCCCCAAAACAAAGGATTCGTACTTGAGCTTTCATCGCTTGATTCATGCTCACTTAAAAAACAAAATCAGATAAAACAAAACCACTAAGTTTGGATCTCCATTTCATAGACACTGGAGTGGGAATTTTGTTGATTTTGTGTGGATGTGTGTGGATGTGCTTGTGTGTAAGTCATTCCATGTTAGTCTTATGTACTAATGAGTTAGTTCACTATAATGTTAACTAAAATCAGAAAGACCCGATTTCATGGGAAGCTACCAAAGACAACTTTGTAAGTTTTTGGATAAGGCAGGATCCTGAATGCTTTGGTGAATGGGATGGGTTTCTAAAATCTAGTGTCATTTTCAGATAGATTGTGTTAATGTCAGTTGGCAATATTAGATATTTTTTAGTGATTCAATATTTTTATAGGTTATATTCCATTTAAAGTAATTATAAAACACTGGCCACATCCCCACACCCCTGTGCCGTATAGTTTATACTTGTGGCTTATTTATTTTATACATAATCGTTTGTACCTCTTAATCCCTATCCTTTCTTGCCCCTCTGATCTTCCCTTTCCCCAGACACCACTCATTTTTTTCTATATCTGCAAATATCTGTTATATTCATCTGCTTGTTTTATTTTTAGAACTTTACACATAAGTGGTAACATACAGTATTTGTCTTTCTCTGTCAGCTTATTCCACTAAGCATAATACACTCCAGGTCCATCCATGTTGTTGCAAATGGCAAAATTTCATTCTTTTCTATCCCTGAATAATGCTCCACTGTATATCTATATGTTTATATTTGTTTTGCTTTTCTCACTCTTCTGCATTTAAGGGCAAGACATTTAATTTTCGTACAATGTGATGGCGAAGATCCTCAGCGTGAGGGAGGATACGCTTATCTTTTCAGGTCAGAAATACCCATGGATTATGATTTATGGTGTATGAGAGTGACAGTAAATAAGGGTCAACCAAAGAAACAGAATGTTTGCTGGAAAAATATCCTCGGGCAAATTATATGGTCTTGTAAGGCAAAAATATAGTTAGGTCCCATGCCACAGATGGATCTGTATTTCTACTTTGATGTATTCTTAAAAGTTAATTGGATGAAAGGGAGAATTGATTTGTAATTTTAGTACAATGAGTAATAGTGAAGATTTATATTATTTTATTATTACTAATATTTTAATAAAAAAATCTACCTTGCTATAAAAGAAAGAAAAATGGGTTTTGAAGTAAACAATAGCGAATATACATATAAAACCTCTCGTGCCAGCTATCTTGCTTAGCTCTGGACCTTGGTTAAATGTTAAGATTTTCTGGTAATAATTATAAATAATAATTATATATAATAAACAGAAAATTGAATTATAATAAGGGTCTATGAGATGTTTTCTTATTTATAAAGGGATCCAAGGGAACACTGATAGATATTTTCTTATTTATAAAGGGATCCAAGGGAACACTGAGAGCTATCTAGCTTTATCCTCCTTGTCCAACTTCCAGACCACTCTGCATTTGCCTTGCATTGGCACAACTCTGCTCTTTTGCCAAGGGATTCCTTTACCTCCCCTTCTCTGCCGAACTACTATCATCCTTTAAGATTCAATTCAGAAATAATTCCTCTTGAGAAAATTTCCGGATCTCCTTCTGCTCCCACAGCACCCTATGCTTTGTCCTGGAAGAGGACTACTATGTGTTCTAATTGTTTACTCACCTCATATCCTGTCTGCTAGACTTGGGGCTCATTGAAAACAGACACACTTTGATATTCATTTATATCTCAGTGCCTAGTACAGTTCTTGACACTTATGAAGTGCTTAACCCATATTCATTCATTTCTTGAACAAATCTTTATTGCACATCAGTTAGTTGTGTGGGCACTGTGCAAGGTGACCACAAGAGTGGACAATATAGATGCAGCACTCCCCTCCTGGAGAGGTTAGATTAGTGGGAAAGACAGATACACATTAAACAAATAATCAGACGGGCATAGCTTTGTGAACAGTTCTGAATGCTCTGAGTTAGGTCAGTTCAAAGAATTGGAAGAAGGCCAATACAAGACAGGAAGGAATGTGGCATGAGGCTGGAAGGCCTGCAGAGCCCATCAGCCCACTGAGGTCTTTGAGTTCTATTGTGAGTACAATGGTCAGGCTTTGGAGGTGTTACGTAAATGAGTGGCAAAAACATGACTGTGTTTTGAAAGCATTTCTCTGACTTCTGTGTGGACAATGAATTGGAGGGACCTGACAGAAAATCTAGAGAGTAAGTTAGGACACCACTTCAACTATGCAGGTGGCTAGCCTAGAGACAAATTGTGGAAGTTGAAATGAGATGGATGGACACTTCAACACGTACTGTAAATAATTGTAAAAGGTATATATTTTAAAATTCATCCTGTTACTGTGCTATTGGGTGAGGGCACAATATATAAGGCCTGGTTAAATTTCAATTTTTCTTCATGTTTTCCATTTGAATGTATGCTTCACTTCATTTAATAAAACTCATTATCGACATCAAATATTTCAATACAGTAGGCAGAAAATAGCAGAAACATTTTCATTTCCATAAGTAGCATGTGTAACTGTTACATATTTTTATTGGCTAAAGAATCCAAATGAAGAAAAGCATAAAAAAATACAAGGCAAATAGAATTACAAAAAAAAGAGCATTCAATTCTTTGAGATAATAATACCCATAAATATTTAGTGAGTGCTTACTATATTTGTGTTGGGTATTGTGTTGGTCCTATGTGGAGGTAGGACCCCTTCTTATCTTCATTTTTCAAACATGAAAATGAGGTTTGGGACTACTGTTTCTTAATAAAGATAGGAACAGTATTCGTAGCTGAAGCCTACCCTCCAAGGTTCATAATTTAGATATCTAGAAAACATTATTTTTTTTTCATCCACATTGTGATAAGATTTGGAGGAAGAGCCAGTGCACTTACACTGAGAAATATCATATTTATTATTTGATTAAAAATGCATTAGGGGTTAATTTTGGAGTAACTAAGGCCCATATGGATTTTAGAAATCATGATGAATGGATTTTGCATGGAAATATCATTTCAGGAAAACAGTATCACTAAATAAAAGCAATTTTCTGCTCTAATATGCGCACAGAGTCCATAAACCTTTTATGTAAATCTGAGGACAAAATTTTATCCATAAATCTCCCAGAACAAAATGAGCAAATAAAACTCCATAACATTCTCATCTCTTCTTCTCTTGTAAATCACGAACGGAGTTTTCTTTAATCCATTTGGACAAAAGCTACCTACCTATTTAATCTGAACTCTTGGCAAATAACAATAAGCCTACATCCCTGAATAAAAGCTAATTTTTCACTGTTTACCATCCTATGTACTATCAGACATTTATTGTATGAACAATGAACTCTGATATTGAGCTCTGTCATACTGACCTTGGGATGCAGTTTTGCTAATCAGTGACAAAAGACCAATGAACTGTGGAAAGCCTTTCTCGATAAAGTCATAAAGTGAATTTTACAAGAAGTCAATTCCTCACGCCCTTTTACACACACACAGAAGGCTGTAGCACCCTCATCCCACCCACCCACTCAGATCCAGGACAACAGGATTCCAAATAGTCCCCCGCTGGGCTATGAACCTGGAATGTGCTCAAAATGTTGCCAGTTGCCAGCCTGAGTGTTTTGTACTTTCAAGACCAAAAGCACTGAATAAATTGGACACGAAGATGACCATGCTAGTCCGTGCTGATATCCTCATTTTGTGGATCTCACTCAAAATCATTTATTTCACATTGTATTGACAGGTAGCTGTACATTCACAACAATCCTGCAGTTTTATCAGCTGTCAACTGTATAAAAAATAATCTTTTCAGTGTATAAGGTTCAGACCTCTAACTTTGCATAAGGAAATACATGTTCCACACCATTCTTAGAGTTTAAAAAAATATTTTTCAACTGAATATTTATTGAACACTGTCATGTCCATATCCTTATAAAGTAAACATCACACCATCACTTGTACAAGGATTAGTACTTGACATTTTAGGAAACTTATTGAACTATTCCTTTATTAAATTTGGAGTTTTCATAAGAACTAGAATTTAACTTGTAAATATATGATACTCTTGCAATTTTCAAGTAGCCAAGAAAGTACTGAAAGTTTAATTTTAATAATTTGGAACTTATTATCATGGGCATTGTAAAGTTAAAATTATTTAAAGTGAGTGCATGATTATTTGGCCTGATTCAGCATTTCAAGAATTTAGGAAATGCTAAAGTTTAACATTTAATAGACGAAAGAAAAGTAATTATATATGTTAATATTAGAGAACTGCTTCTGCCTCTCCATAAAAATATTTTCTACTTTACAAGGTCATTTATAAGACCAATATAAATCTTTTAGGCCAAATATGTAATAATAGCAACTGAGAGTCACAAAAGAATAATAGATTCATATAATTTTTCTCACTTAACTCTTTTTGCAAGGTAGATATTATTTTTTTTATTGTTCCCACTTTTCAAAGGAGAGAGGAAACAAATATTCGAATAGCTCTAAACTCTTTAGAAGTCCTCAAATGCTTATTAAGTAAGTCCAAAATCATTAAGGACAAAAGCTGTACACAGTCAAGTTCCTGCAGACTTTTCTGGCTTTATTTCTGTCACCCTTCTCCCTGCACCACCACTTTTTCAAACAAAATAAATGAATACCCGAATTAAAATGAAATAATAACTCCTCATTCTAGATTTAATTTCAAGCCTACGTCATGATCTCCATGCTTTCATTCATAGTGCTTCCATAGCCTGAAATATATTAGCTCTAATGTCTGTTGAAAATGGACATTCCAATATCTCAAGATGCACTTCCTCTCTGGAGTGCACCTGCTTCCTCTATGAGGTGTCTCCTTTTTTTCCTTCATTTCCTTCTGTTGCTGTGTACTGTACAACATTTTAGTGACTTTTTTTTTTGTTTGTTTAAATGCTTTTCCTCTTTTTCTAAAATCTACCTCAGTTCAAGGCAGGGACAAGGTCTTTGTTTTGGTATCTTCAGCACTGGGCAAAGTGTCAACCTATTGTTTTCAGTGCATTAAATGCAGTTATATTAAAACATCAAATACTAGATACAAAGTACAGGCGCAATATTGGCTCAAAAGGGTGGCTGAAAAGAAAGAGGGGCTCCCAGCTTAAGTTTAAGAAGGTCTTAGGTAACCCATTAAATTTTTGTGACAGTATTTATTGAATCCTGAGAATGTGTATAAAAAAAGAAACTAGCTTTTAAGTCAAAGCAACAATTAAAAATATAAACAAATGAAAAACAACTACAAAAACTTCTTTTGACAAAGTTTGCTTTAATTATCAGAACTAGATGAGCTATTGGCTTCTTGGAGTTTATTTTAAAGCTCAGTTTTATGTTTTATATTTTTTTCTAGGTCTTTTTAATGGTCTTTGCTTGGAAACACATTTTTTTTTTTTTCTTTTTAAGCCTGCACCTGTGGCATATGGAGGTTCCCAGGCTAGGAGTCGAATTGGAGCTATAGCTGCTGGCTTATGCCTCAGCCACAACAATGCAGGATCCAAGCCCTGTCTGTGAACTACACCACACCTCACAGCAACGCTGGATCCTTAACCCACTGGGTAAGGCCAGGGTTTAACCTGTGTCCTTACGGATGCTAGTCAGATTCGTTAACTGCTGAGCCATGACAGGAATTCCTCAAAACACATTCTTATATTGAATCCAAGATGCACCCCATCCAACACTAGGAATATTTTTACCCAAATGGATCTGGACCCAAGACACTAAGCTCATATTTTTGCATAGTCCTACTTCACCCTCTGACCCCTTCACTGACAGAAATTGTCTCTCTAATCCCCTCAGGTTTTATAAATTTAAATGGGTCCACTTTGTGAATTATTGCTTTTTTATTGCCAAAATATCTTTTGCAATTGTCTTGTATTTTTATTTTTATTATTTTTATTTCTTTATATATATTTTTTTTCTACAGCACAGCATGGTGACTTAGTTACACATACATGTATACATTCTTTTTTCTCACATCACATGTTCCATCATAATTGACTAGACAGAGTTCCCAGTGCTACACAGCAGGATCCCATTGCTAATCCATCCCGAAGGCAACATTCTGCATCTATTTACCCCAAGTTCCCAGTCCCTCTCACTCCATCCCCTCCCCCTTGGCAACCACAAGTCTATTCTCCAAGTCCATGATTTTCCTTTCTTTGGAAAGGTTCATTTGTGCCATATATTACATACCAGATATAAGTGATATCATACAGTATTTGTCTTTCTCTTTCTGAGTTACTTCACTCAGTATGAGAGTCTCTAGTTCCATCCATGTTACTGCAAATGGCATTATTTTGTTCTTTTTATGGCTGAGTAGTATTCCATTGTGTATATATATCACATCTTCCTGATCCAATCATCTATTGATGGACATTTGGATTGATTCCATGTCTGGGCTATTGTGAATAGTGCTGCAATGAACATGTGGGTGCATGTGTCTTTTTTAAGGAAAGTTTTGTCCAGATATATGCCCAAGAGTGGGATTGCTGGGTCATATGGTAGTTAAATGTATAGATTTCTGAGGTACCTCCATACTGTTTTCCATAGTGGTTGTACCAGCTTACATTCCCACCAACAGTGCAGGAGGGCTCCCTTTTCTCCACACCCCCTCCAGCACTTGTTATTTGTGGACTTATTAGTGATGGCTATTTTGACTGGTGTGAGGTGGTACCTCATAGTAGTTCTGATTTGCATTTCTCTAATAATCAGTGATGTTGAGCATTGTTTCAAGTGCTTGTTGGACATCTGTATATCTTACTTGGAGAAATGTCTATTCAGGTCCTTTGCCCATCTTTCAATTGGGTTGTTGGCTTTTTTGCTGTTGAGCTGTATAAGTTGTTTGTATATGTTAGAGATTAGGCCCTTGTCAGCTGCATCATTTGAAACTATTTTCTCCCATTCGGTGTGTGTGTGTGTGTGTTTGCAAGATTAATTCCTGATACTATCTGTTTCTTTATATGAAAAAAAATTTCATTAATCAGGATGTCAAAGGATGCTATTTTCCTAGCACAGTAAGTGTTTTTTCACTGTCTGATTTCTGAAGTATGGTGGCTACATTACTGAATGACCTGAGCCTTATATGGTGTTATGATATTAATCACTATGAGAGGTGAAAACTGAAAAAGCATAAGTTGAAGATAAGCCTGTTTGGGGGCAATTTACTATTCAGACTTTGTATGCACCTTGACAGTAATTTTTATCATGTTACTGTGAAAATAACACATTCATTATATGGGACAGAAAAGGAACTTGGGCTCGGTGTTTAGGACAGCAATTCACGACTAGCCGTAGAAGTAGCACCATATGCCAGGAACAATTTTAATGCAAAATACAAGTTGGAATCAGGGCCTTCTAATCTATTAAGGTTCCTTCTGTCTGCTATTAAAAGTAATTTTGTTTTTGTTTGGTTTTTGCTTAAAATTTCTGGAGCTGCTGTAAGTCTTTATATGATTAACAGAAAATGAATCCTGAATAAGTAAAAGTTTCAGTGAAGGAGCAGATTTAGGATTTAGATGTTTTAAAGAAAACAGAAGCTCCTCACCTAACAAACCTTGAGTGACATATTTTAAAAAGAATAATTCAAATTCATAGTTTACACAAAACATCCAGGGTATTAGGGTCCTAGAAGTTAACTGTATCCAAATCAGAAGGTTCATGAGACTTTAACTGAAGGGGCTTCTTGTAGAAGTGTGGACAGTGTAAGGAAAGAGAAAGAACATTAAGTACCAGAGACCAGGGATTACCATAGCAGTGGGAAGATACAAACTCCTTAGGTCTGAAGGGACAAGGGTAGAGCTCCTGTTCCTTGGGCCTAGTGCAAGATGGAGCCAAGAACCAAGGATGAAGGATTTAACGGCAGCAGTAGCCATTGTGGGCGGGGAAGAGATGTGATAACCACTGCCGAAGCAGAGGCAGCAGGGAAAGACTAGTACAGTTTCTTTCCCCTCTGCCCTCCAGTCTTCCCTTGATTCTTCCCACTGAGCACCCTGAGTAGAAGCAAGCGAATGAAAAATTGCCATGGGGAATGGGCAAAGCATGGCGGAGCTGCAGGAGAATATTTGTACAGGTTTGTGTCATTTTAATAGTTCAAACTGCAAAGATCCTCTCTTTATTTTGATATTTAACTCTTTATGGGGATGAGCTTTGAAATAATTTTCAAATGAAAAAGTTTTGTGCTGTGTAATCTGCAGCAATATTTCTCAGGGAATTTCATTTGCACTCAATGAGACAATAGTGTTCTCACAGAATCCCAGCGACTCACTTCAATGAAGGCTCTGTACTTCTTCAACTTCTTGCATAAGCCACCTCTCTCCTCCAGTACCAACCACATTTTTCATAACCGAATTCCACATCTTTTCCCTTTATGTCCCTGTTTCTGTTAAGAATATATCCAGACCTTTATGTAAACTCCTGTGAAAGTACATTTCTTTTCTAATTTGTTCTCTGTTTAACTGCAACAACTAGCCTAATATCTGATATGTGGGAATATTACTATAAAAAACTATTCAATAAGTAAATGAATTCATGATTTCATGAATTTCCATGTTAATTTTGACTGCTTTTCCTTTCTTGTCTCTCAAATCTGTTTTAGATTTTGTGAACGCTCTTTCAAATTTATAATTTGTATTCCTACTATCTCAATCATAATCTACACCTTTATTCAATTTCTTTTTTGACATTGCAAAATCTTCTATAACTGCTTATTTCCATTCTTTTCTAATCTTGTAACTTCTACCAAAAGCGTTAAGATTAATATGTTAATGGATTTCCCATAGTGGCTCAGTGGAAACAAATCTGACTAGCATCCATGAGGATGCAGGTTCGCTTCCTGGCCTTGCTCAGTGGGTTGAGGATCCGGCATTGCTGTGGCTGTGGCATAGGCTGGCAGCTACAGCTCTGATTCAACTCCTAGCCTGGGAACCTCCATATGCTGTGGGTGTGGCCCTAAAAGACAAAAAACAAAACAAAACAAAAAGATTAATATATTAAGACTAGGTCAGAATTCCAATTTTGTAATTATTCAATATAAAGGAAAAAAGCTATAACAATTTACATAAAATTTTAACTAAAGTTAAGTTACAGAATCACACATTTTTGCAATTTTTGTTTCAGCACTTTCTACACTTAAATAATTATCTTGCATTACTTGAATACTAAAATTAATAAAAAAGGCCTGTGCTTTAATTGGTTTTTTATATAGGGCTATCTATATATTGGTCATTTATGGAGTAAACAAATTCAATAGATTATGAGGGACTAGAAAAACACATGTCATAGACAAGTGTTGGAAATAATGTACTTTATTTGGGAATTGATTAAAAGCTAGTTTATAATTATCCAAATAATATATTCCTATCATTTCCCTTGATGATAAATCTGTTAATTAAAGCTTTTGAGGCAAAGTTCTATTTTTTTCTTTTTGATTCAACTAGAACATAGATCATAGTGTCTGTTATGTCCTAGGAATTGTTTTACATATTAAGAATACAGCCAAGTTCCCTGACTTCATGAACTTTTATTTCACAAGGGAAAAAAACAATAAACAAGTTATTAAATAAGACAATTTCAGAGAATAATAAAGAAGAAAATAAACAGACTAATGTAATATAAGTGAGGGAGGAAGGAGGCTGCTTTAGACTCAATGATTAGGGAAAACTTTTCTAATATGTGAAATTGAATTGAAACTGAAGCAGAATTACCAAAGGAGGCCAGTTATGTAAAGTTTGGGGAATGTAAATCTAAGGAAAATGTTAAGATAAATGGTTTCTATCCTTAGTATAGTAAAAACGAAAGTGATATTTATGTTGGTGGAATAACTAGGGCAAAGACCCTGGGATGGCAAGAAGCTTGGTGAGTTAGAGAAACACAATTCATGGTACAGTCCATTAAAAAAGAGAGAATGAGAGAGAGAGAGAGAGACAGATAACAGAAGATGAGGCTTGAAAGAAAGACAGGAGACTGACAATGTGAGGGCTTCTAGGCCATTGCAAAAAAACAAAAACAAACAAAAAAGTATATACATATTCTAAATGATGAGAATCCTTTAGAGGACGTTAAGCAGACAAGTGGTGAAATCATATTCATGTTGTAAGACATTACTGGCTGCTGTCTGAATAACCGAAAGACAAGAGAAGAAGTCAGGCAATCAGTGTGGAGACTATGGCAGTCATCTAGGAAAAATGACACAGTGGCCTGTTCATACAGCTCATGACAAAGCTCAGAACAACTGGTTTGTTTCAACACTGGAGTCAATGTATTGAAATTTATCAGAAACGTCATTTTCTAAAGAATTGTTATTGGTATGGGGCTCATAAGTATAACTTTCTTGCTTTATTTATTGAGATGCCTGGGAACCTGAAAAAAAGAAGGATGGGAGATTAAAATGTCCAGTGAAAATGCCTTATAAAATTTATGTGGGGGAATTTTAGTCTTGCATTACCTCTGGCCCTGCTCCCAGCACTTATTTATTTACATGATGCTAAAATATTTGGATTGAAAAATTATATTATCATGTCAATGTTTTCTTAAATGATGTCAGACATCTATCACTAAATATTAAATACACAGATAGAAATATAGAACATTTCTATTAATTATATATTGATGTCCATTTAATGAAATATGAAATTTTAATGTAAAATAAATTAACTATTAATTGAATGCCTTTTAAAAATTTTTTGAGGAAGTTTTCATATCATGAAGAGAGAACAGAATGATTTAATTTTAAATGGTATTAAACATAGTCAAAATATGTCAAACTGTCAAGTTTTTATTTCTCTAAGGTATTGATTTTGTGGGCTTTGTTTTATAAACTCCTCTATCTTATTTATAGGCTATAAAATATTTTCAAAAGAACTAAGGTGAACATCTCCTAGAGCTTATTCCCCTCCCCGCTTAAAAGATATTTTTCATTCTTTTTCCTTTGACTGACCTTGACTTGTCATTCTTGAGAATTAATGGAACTCAGTCACCTGAACTTCTCTCAATTCGCATTTCACATTTCTCTACGTCAGGTTTCTTGACAAACACAGAAGTTACATGATTTATTTGAAAGGGAAAAAATGATCTCACACATAGCATACATAACTACATGCCAAAAAACCAAAAAAGCTGAGAAAAGAGTAAAATACAAAATAGGTCACACTGATCAGTGACAGTGAAGAATTACTGTAGGGATTCCTTACCCATGCAGGTCCTTGCACAGCCTCAGAATCAAGGATTTGATGCAGGAAGAGGAGGCTACTTTGGTGTGATTTCAGGCTGCCAAAGTCTCCCAACCTCGCACTGAGTACCCCTTTACTGTTATGATTATGAAGCTGGAAACAGGTTTTAGAGAATGAAACCAGCTTCCTTAATTTTCCAGTTAGAAACATGGGGCCCAATGTGGTAAGCAGACGGGATGTAAGTGACTTACTCTGGGAAACAGATACTGAGAAGAAAATTAGAAATTAGCCTGCAAGAAATTTATTGGGGGGAATGCTCTTCAAATCAACACACTAGAAGGGGAAGAAAGAGAATTAGGAAGAGAGGGGAGCTAAGCTGGAACAAAGTCACAATCAAAGTCATAGCTCCAGAGCCCTATGTCTGGGACAGCCTTGCAGAGTTGGGCAAGGGGACCTGTGTATGTATGTATTCACTAGTCACTAGATGTAGGAGGTCCTTGTGAATGGGATTTGAAGGACATGATCTCATACTGGACAGCTCTCTTCAGCCAATAACAACCTCTGGAGAGAAGTAAGTGTGTCCATGTTAATTTGGCTGGGGCGGCATCTGAGTGCTGCACTGTCTGTCCATTAGACCATATCTCCTGATTCCTGCTTCTGCACTCAGTTTGCTGGAATGTCCTAGATGCAGAACTTAGCTCAGATCCTGACACATAATAAGCATTCAATAAATGGAAGTTCATTTATTCTTTTCTCTCTCTCCGGCCCCACCTACTACTTTGGGTTAAGACATATCTTGGAACAACCTTTTGCTTAAACCTAGACCCTTAAAGCCCTAAGTGACTCAGACATAATAGAAGTAGGTAAATTAGTGAGGCCTGGGGAAGTTTAAGTGTGTGGGAGATGTTCAGGGCCTGGAAATGATTCTGACCATGGACAACACAAAATGAGGTACAATGGTAGGAGATAAACTTCTTCCCTGGAATTTTGAAAAGAATAGCTCTGGCACCTGTCAGAGATGTCTCAGCACAATAGCAAGATCTGAAAGAAGTTAGATTAGGCATTATTATTTACCTATTTAAGTGTAACCAATCTCTGGTATCAGATGTGAGATAAGGGGCAAGTAAAGAAGACTGCTAGAATGGGCTTTCTAGCCAGAAGGCCCAGAGACCAAAGACCCTAGGCTCAAACTAGGACCGCCTTCACTGCCCAAAGAAAATACAGTCAAAACTTCAGTAACCAGTTAACAACCAAGTAATCATTAATTTTAAAAATCAGTTAAGTTGAATTTAGCCTTTCAAAATGTTTTAACTGCTGTGGATAATATTCCCTGTAGACATATAGAGAGCAGCTATCAGGAAGATGCTGCCACAGAGAATATTCCATATTCACTAGTTCAGTATTATTTCCTAGATGAGTAGCAGCGAACATCATTATACCACCAGGATTGGACAGAATAGGTAAATCTCTCACATTGAGTGAGCTGCTTGCACAGGTTTAAAACCAGGCATAAGTCCCCAGATGCCTTCCTCTGACCATTGTTTTTGGAGCTCACTATTGCATCTCCTCCCTTCAGCTCCCACAGGGGAATTTTGATGAAGTACTTTCACTGATTTACCACAGGGGAATTTTGATGAAGTACTTTTCACTGACTTACCAGTCACAATGTGAGGTGTATCTCAATGCAAAATTAGGATATGATAAATTTAAAGATTCTATATGACTTCTTATGATATGAAACCAAATATATTAATCCATTATACAAGAAGACCAAAAGATTTGAGCCAAGTGCAACAATGATGCAGCAATTCATCCTTTTTGTCATCTCACACAGCAAAGAATCTAGAGGAGGTAGGCAGTTCCAGGATTGGTAAAGTGATTGAATAATATCAGTGCTCTAGATTGGCATGTTAGGCATTTCCTTGACCTTCTTTACCTCATGATCACAAAATAGCTGCCAGAGTTCTATGTATGGCATCCCCATATTATGGTATAAAATAGGGCAAATATGGCAAAATGAAGCTTTCTTTTGTTAAAGAGAAAGAAGACTCTTTTTACATATCATTGGACAGAATTGAATCATCTGTTCATTCCTTCCAGTAGGGCTGATTGGAAATTGTCTTTCAAAAGGGAAGGTTGCTTTGAGCTTATCATAGAGGGCATGTTGCCATCTGGACACAGATTGAGATTTTCTTAAAGAAATGGGTGGGGGGGACAGGATGTAAAGATTCTAGGTTAGGCAATTAACCAGATTTGCCACATAGCATAAGTGAATCTTAAATATGTAATAGGAGAGGATAATGGGTTCCTGGGCAAACCATTTCCCCTACTTTTATGTGTGTTTAAAAATTTCCATATAGAAAGATTAAATATTTCTTTTCATTCAGTAGTGGCAAACTTTTGAAAGTTTGATTTAACATGTTACACAATCTGGTCTCCCTAATCAGGAACTCAAAGTAAGGGGACAGGGGCCAGAGAGGGCAAGAAGCTGACACAAACTTGGTTCAGAGACAATGATTGGGTTCAGGAAAAGGTTATCACTAAGTGATAGCCAACTTTTTTCTGTACCGAATCTCAAGACCGTGGGCTAACACGCTGGATAAGAAGAGCTAAGTAAAGAAGACATCCAATAAAGCTACTGTGTCATCACAGAGCTGTACTAAATCTGCGGAACTTACATGTATTAAATATCTACTGCATGTATATGGGTTTGTATGAGGCAAGTGTAAAGACTACATTTTACTTTTTGATTTCTGTAAATTATATAAATATATATTAGTGATATGATATATATGATGCACATAATTTTAATTTAGCTGTTCTAGATGGATATTTTCTCTTAGTGGGTAGATGAGGAAACAGAGAAAGAATTAACTTGTCCAAGGTTTATCACCAGGCATCACATCAAGAATTATGACATGAACTGCCCTTGTCATGAGGAGTGAATAAAGAGTTGACTCTCAGGGATGAATAAATAATTGAAACTGTGAGGCAGAAGATGTGGTCAGTCATGGCTCTTCACAATTTCCTGAAGGAAACCTCTGCCATTTGCTGCAAACTTAAGGGAGGAATTTGACACAGCATGCCAGTGATTCTGCTGGGATGATGATGTGGCTGAGAGCTAATATTTTATTAACAGTTATTATGACTCTATTGAACCCCCAGCTGTTGCCATCTGAGGAACTAAGCATTACAGTACATAACCGATAATACAGAAAAGCAAATGAAAAGCTGATTCTTGTGCCGAAAAATCAGAAAGTAAAAAATAACCACCACACTGCTAGGAGTATGTTAAAGGGTTACGTGAGATCCCAATAGTCAAACCTGGAACCATGTGAGCAACAAAATAAACAAAGTAGTACTGAATCATAACCCAAAGTATAAAATAAATATCTGTGAGTCCACAGATAAAAATAAGTTATTGACTATACAAATAAATGGGAAAAAATAAACAAACCTCCCATGAGAAGTATTTTGTTCTCAAAAGTGGAGCAGAGTTTCCCATGGGCTGCACACAGTGACTTCCCTCCATTATTGAAAGTGGGGGAAAGGACTAACTTTACAATGGAAAACCTGACAAATACTACCTTGTCCAGGTGAGGAAGGTCAATGCCAATGGTGATATGTCATGTTGATAGTATATATCCTTGATATGATATAATAACAATGGAACTTTACCCTGAAGTCTTCCTCATATAACTCTAGTCTAATCATAAGCAACCAGACAAATTCCAATAGAGGGGCATCCTACAAGATATATGATTGTGTTCTTTAAAAATTAAGTCATCAAAAAAAAAAAAAAAGGGAATTCCTGAGACACTGTCCTTTCTGAGAGAATCTGGTAAAGACATGACTGCTAGGTATAATGTGGTATCCTGGTGGGGATCCTGGAATAGAAAAAGAACATTATGGAAAACTAAGGAAATCTGAATGTACTGTTGCCTTTAGTTAATAATAATACATCAATATTATTTTATAATCAGGGAAATTCGTATGGGAAATCTATATTTTTATAACTTTTCTAATATCTAAAACTATTCTAAAACATAAAGTATATTACCTTTTATAAGTTACAGAGAACAAACTAGTGGTTGCCAGAGGGGAGGAAAGTGGGGAATGGGCAAAACAGGTGAAGGGGATTAAGAGATACAAACTATCAATTATAAAATAAATAAGTCACAAGGATTTAAGGTATAGCACAGGGAGTGTATTCAATAATACAACTTTCTATGGTGCTTAATGTTTAAAAATTTCAAATCACTGCATTGTTCACCTGAAACTAATATAATATTGTAAGTCAACTATCCTTCCATTAAAAAAAAAAGTTGTTCCATGAAGGTGTCTGTGGTATAAATAGGGAAAAATCAGGACACGCAATTATATGTCCAGTATACTAACGGTCTTAAAATGGAAACATACATTAAGAAAAAAAAAAAAAACCAGGAACACAACAAAAATTTTATAATAGCTATGTTTAGGTGATATGACTATGGTGATTTCCCTTATGTTTACCTGTTTGCCAGTTTTCTTTAATGATACATATTGATTTTATAATAAAAAGAAAAGCAAGATGTTACATGGATCAAAGAACTAAGAGCTGCATTTTTTTCTCTAGATGTAAGGATATACAGAGCAGAGACTTGGTAGTGTTCCTTTGATAAAAATTATTTAAAGGAATACATAACACTGGCAGTCACCAAAATAAAAATCAAAGCATGAATAAAATCAAAGCACAGTTATAGTTCCAGCTGATGACTGTATTTACTAGCTACCTCATAGCATGATTTTCAGTTTTTGTGATAGACAGTTTCACACTTACATAAGATTTCTGAGTACTCTTTATAACATGAATTATATCAGTATGGGAAGTGTCTCTGAACTCACCCTGTGTACTACTATATTAAATGACAGTGATTATAAGCTTCTGACACATCATCTTTCTTTATACAGTAACATTACACACACACATATATATATAAAACTATAAAATATGGTTTATTTTAAAATACATGTTCACACTCCTTATCTTATGCATCTGCACATATGTGCATAGTAGTTATACATGAGACTCAGTAATAATAGCCAATATATATAGTAGACTATAAAAAATGTATTTCTTAAAAATGATACATAAACAGTATGGAGAAAGAAATCTTGGAAGCATATTACTCTATCATAGAGATTCATTATACGGTAGGTGGATGTTCCTCATAAACTATATAAAAGCATGTGGTCTACATAAATATAAGAATGTATTCCTCAAGTACTGTACCATGAATAAATATCAGAAAATTAATATAAGCAATCATTCAGCATATTTTTTTTTAATTGCTAAAAAAAGTATTGAGGACCAAGCTACACGTTTAGCCAAGGCATGAACTGAATCATTCTTAAACCTAATGTTGAATGAGAGCTACAAAATTCATCTTTTTTTTTCTTTTTAGGGCTGCACCTGAGGCATATAGAAGTTTCCAGGCTAGGAGTTAAATCCGAGCTGCAGCTGCTGGCCACAGTCACAGCCACAGCAACATTAGATCTGAGCTGCATCTGTGAGCTATGCTGTAGTTTACGGCAATACTGGGTCTTTAAGCTACTGAGCTAGGCCAGAAATTGAACCCCTATCCTCACGGACACTATGTTGGGTCCTTAACCTACTGAGGCACAATAGAAACTCTCAAAATTTATCTTTATTAGTTTTTATACCTTTTTAAAAATTGAACATTTGAGATAACCATTCAAAGTTTACTCCTTTGTGTAAGGAGCTTTAGAAGCTCATGTGTGTTTTTATTTTTAAAAATTTTTTTTGTCTTTTATTTTAGGGCTGCATTCATGACATATGGAGGTTCCCAGGCTAGGGGTTGAATTGGAGCTGTAGCCGCCGGCCTACACCACAGCCATAGCAACATTGGATCCAAGATGTGTCTGTGACCTACACCACAGCTAATGGCAATGCTGGATTCTTAACCCACTGAGCGAGGCCAGGGATCAAACCTGTGTCCTCATGGATACTAGTCGGTTTCATTAACCAATGAGCCATGAAGGGAACGCCTCATGTGTGTTTTTAAATAAATGTATGATTATCTCATTAAAACTACTTCAGCATAATTATTTTAAATTGATTTTTTTTTTCCTGGTCAAATTCATTTTATTACCCAGTGTATTGCCTTAATAATGTAATAATGAGCTCCCTCCTTGTTGCAATCAACAAGATGGTGTGGTGTGCTCTTTTTAATCAAAGATGTCGCAAATGAGAAAATTAGATATCGAGTAGGAAAATGGATTGTTTTCATTATAAAGCTAGCATTGGCACTAATTAGATTGTGTATACACAACTACTTATCAAAGCATAGAAAGACATATAAAATTCAACAAGAACTGGCTGACCTTTTGCTCTCTTTTTCTGCCGTCTGACTATGTTCTTTGCAGATTATGCTGCTGGACTTGCAGCATGCTACTGATTGCCAAATAAGTGCCTATAATGAAAGCAGCTGCTGGGATGCCATAAACTGTTTCACCAGCCAGAGATGACAACCTCTTAGAGGCACGGAAAGCTTTAATGGAAACAGTTCTGTTTACTTGCAGGAAGCAAGACTTCTTGCTTGAAAAGACTAATCAATCCTTTCATCTGATAGAAAATTTAATTGAAGACAACATCCAGAGGTGAAAATATTGTTCAGCTAGCTGCTTCCTTTGCCATTCTGTCATATTAATTTGGATTGTCCTAATATTTTCATTGTTGAATTCACTTGACAGAATCACCAAATTACATTAAAGTTGTTTAAGCATGAATTCTATGAGAAGTAATCTTTTAAAATTTGAGTATGTATGTATGTAGAAAACATGAGATTGATATATTAGAAGCATGATTTCATAATTCTCTAACAATGCCACATAGAATCTATTTTCATCTACCAATGAGGTGTGATACTCAACTCACCCTCATGTCAGTAATAGGGGTAATTTGCTTTGAAGCAAATATTTACTCTGAAGTTGACATGGAATGTTTGTTAATCATTTTCTGCTATATTTTCTTGTCTCCCATGAAAAGAAGTGGGGTATTTTTACTTCTTTTGTATATGCTATATATTGTATAATTAACAGCAATAGATTACAAAAGAATATTGCTTACAGAATGTAAGGAGAAACAATACTGAGGGAAAAGAAAGCCTTTATAACTTGCACACTAGACCATTCTGAAACTCTGCTAGGCACTGTTTCTCGAGCTATAAACTGTCGCTGTAGAATATTCTCCCAGGGGAAGGGGGCCATACTCAAGCTCTACCTAACAACAAGAGAACAATATTCTTCTATTGACCAATGTCCAGGTGTGATGTGCTCCGTGATGTGTTCTATCTACACACTCAAAAGAGAAATTTGGGAGTCATGGGAAAGTCTCTTTGTATTTTTATTATCAGTTCCCATATCAGTTATCTCTGAAATATTTTTCAAATATCCCTTGCATTATTTTGTTTTACTTCCAAGCCATGTTGAGTCACATGGAAGCTATGCCACCAGCCTTCACAATGATGTTCCTAGGTTCTTAACGATGCCATTAAGTTACCTACTTAAAATTTACACCTGCATTTTAGCACCATTTTGAAACTGCATAGCTAATCCCCATACAGTATCTGTAGATATGATCTAGGCTCTCCAACATTAGCTCACAGTGACCTCCATCATCCAACTCCTGCTCGCTGGTAGCTCCTGCCTTCATCCCATAGTTCTCCCTACAAAGCACTTCACTTAGCACCTCAACATACACCAGCATCTGCCTTGACTTCATGCTTCCTCCATATTCTCCATCTGCTGAAAATGCTCCACAACCCTATGCTAAGCTTTAGGTATACCTCTTCCCTCCAGGCATTCGACTTGAGACAATAGCCTGTCACTGATCTATTTAATTTTTCTATGTTATAATGTGTCTGTTATTTTGATTTCTTAATGCCCTTATTGCAGGATATTTGTTTCCCTCACCAATGAGTGTTTTAAAATGAGGACTACATATTTTCATCATTGTATTCCCAGTACTTAGCATGGCAACTGACATATACCAGGTGCTCGTTAAATGATCATGGGATGATTGAACGAATTTCAGTTGTAGAATGATTTTTTGATCTATACCTTTCGGTGAAAGTCTTTTTTTTTTCTTCAGAATGACCAGATAAACTGATCTTTTTTTTTTTTTTAATGATGACTTTTATTTTTTCCATTATAGCTGATTTACAGTGTTCTGTCAATTTTCTACTGCACACCAAGATGACCCAGTCACACATACATGTATACATTTTTTCTCACATTATCATGCTCCATCACAAGTGACCAGACCTAGTTCCTAGTGCTATACAGCAGGATCCCATTGCTTATCCATTTCAAAGGCAATAGTTTGCATCTATTAACCCCAAATCCCCAGGCCCTCCCATTCCCTCCCCCTCCCTCTTGGCAACAAGTCTGTTCTCCATGTCCATGAGTTTCTTTTCTGTGGAAAAGTTCATTGTGCCATATATTAGATCCCAGATATAAGTAAAATCATATGGTATTTGTCTTTCTCTTTCTTACTTCACTCAGTATGAGAGTCTCTAGTTCCATCCATATTGCTGCAAATGGCATTATTTCATTCTTTTTTATGGCTGAGTAATATTCCATTGTGTATATATACCACATCTTCTTAATCCATTCATGGACATTTAGGTTGTTTCCATGTCTTGGCTATTGTGGATAGTGCTGCAATGAACATGCGGGTGCATGTGTCTTTTTCAAAGAAAGTTTTGTCCAGATATATGCCCAAGAGTGGGATTGCTAGGTCATATGGTAGTTAAATGTATAGATTTCTAAGGTACCTCCATACTGTTTTCCATAGTGGTTGTACCAATTTACATTCCCACCAAAAGTGCAGGAGGGTTCCCTTTTCACTATACCCTCTCCAGCATTTGTTATTTGTGGACTTATTAATGATGGCCATTCTGACTGGTGTGAGGTGGTACCTCATAGTAGTTCTGATTTGCATTTCTCTAATAATCAGTGATGTTGAGCATTATTTCAAGTGCTTGTTGGCCATCTGTTTATCTTCTTTGGAGAAATGTCTATTCAGGTCTTTTGACCATTTTTCCATTGAGTTGTTGGCTTTTTTTGTTGAGTTGTATAAGTTGCTCGTATATTTTAGAGATTAAGCCCTTGTCAGTTGCATCATTTGAAACTATTTTCTTCCATTCTGTAAGTTGTCTTTTTTTTTTTTTTTTGGTTTCCTTTGCTGTGCAAAAGATTGTCAGTTTGATTAGGTCCCATTGGTTTATTTTTGCTTTTATTTCTGTTGCTTTGGGCAGATAAACTGATCTTAATTAACCATAAACTTTTCCCAAATTTGTCAGCAAATTTAATCATAGTTATAACAGTCTACTCTGGATGCCACTTATTTAAGAATCATGAAGTCAGAGGTAAAATGCCCAGACACAGACACAGGGCTGCTCTCACTGAAGCATTAGCGTTCTGCTGCTCAGAGGCCTGAACTTCACTGCAGAAAAACCAGTGCCTCTGCCACTGTGGTTCCCCAAAGATCTGATCTCCCCATCTCATGCTGTTCACAGCTCTGCAATTGATGGAACACTAAGTGGGTGATCTTGCACTGAGGGGAGCCTGGGAAATGTCATTTTATCTTTTCAGCTTTCACATTACCTGAAGTCAAATTAGAAGATGGAGGATATGTATGAGCTGCCTTAGAATAGCTGACATAGCCTCACATGTATAACTGAAAGAATTAGCATTTTTTTTGCCAATAGAAATCAACTATCAACAGCCTACAACTCTTTTCTCTGGAACTTTGGGTGCTAGAAATAACAATGGTAGAATTCTGAAAAATTGTTGTGTAATGCCTTCACAAAGTTTTCTGCCAGCCTGTATTGCTGGTTTCAAGGAAACCTAAAGAAATCATCTTTGTCCACCTCCCTGTCCCTTATCTACTATTACTGCATCCTCAGAATTAGGAAATGTTGACATAGACAGGTGGAGTGCAAGAATACAATGGCACCCCAAATGGGCATCATCATCACTTTCAGGGCTCCAAAACTTTAGGAATTCTTGCCAGATGAATGTGATTAACTCTTAGCCCCCTTCCACGCCCAAGAAAGAGATTTCAATTCTTCCATGAAATTCAGAGAGAAGCCATCTCCCAGGATTCAGGCACTTAGGAGAGTCCTCTACTCCTCCATCAAATCTTGCGGTTAAGTGGTACCGGGGCTGTGTGTGCTGGTGGGTGGATCTTTGGCTTCTTAGGCTTGGACAGTTGGACTAGCCTAGGATAGCAGTAACCCTTAAAAGGAAACATTGCTTCCTTTCCAAACTTCTGACCTTCAGAATGTTTTCCCAGTACTCAGTTTTGCCTTGATATTGTATTGGTAAGAGACAGAGGTCTTTCAAGAAAGGGAGGTCACTTAGACTTTCTGTTAGCTTAGGAAAACAGAGATTTCTGCATGACCTTGGGGGTGTTTGGGAGGAAAACCACATGATGATAAAGACTGCTATTGTCAGAACTGGTCCTCTGCACCTCTGCATGTAGCTTTTTTTATAAACGATGATTAAAACCATTGCAGGTGGTTGGACGAGGAGGTGACTCTTGATGGTCAGCATTCTGCACCTTTAGCCAAATGGTACTATTTATTGTTATTAACATGGTATGTATGGTGGATTTCTTAGCCCAGATGCCCTTTGAGATGCATAGAAGTGGAGAAAATAGGACAAACCAACTAAAACAGAATAGCTTCAATTCGTCACTGTGCACTTGAAAATATATCTGCACTAGTAATTTATACATAGAGTTCTCGTAGGAAGTTTTGGGGTTATAATAGAGGTGCTCTCTGAATGTGCCTTGCTATAAGTTATACTCAAGTGCTTGTGAATTCAAATAATAATTATTGTTCATGGACAGCATTTCGTAATTAATCATATGTAATCTTCTGATACCCCCCTTTTTTTTGCTGTCTTGTATTTTTACTTAAATTTTTTTCTGATGTTTAAGTTTTTGCCTACTGCTCTATCTTATCTTTCTCACCAGTTTATGAGTCTCTAAGAAAATAGACAGAATATATATATATATATATTTGATATCCCCATACTCCCTGGCCCAATTCTTTGTAACTGGGTAAGAACTCAATAAATATTTACCAATGAGTTTTTTATACAGTGTATATTGCTTCTACACTATTAGATTGAATCATGATGTGGCAGAAAATCTTATATTTCCCAGGGTGCCTTTAAGACTCTCGTCTTGATTTCATCTTTCCCTTCAGCTTCTTTAATTTCCCAGCAAGACAACAAGTGCCCTGAGATTTGTATGTGCATTGAAACAGCATTGACACTTTGGAATATTATTTACTAAATGGTTACCACTGGTTATTTCTGGTTAGAGTGTTCATGGATAGTTTTAATTGTTTTAGGCTTTTCTACATTTCTTGAAATTATTACACATCACTTTTGAAATTATAAAAGATACTTTACATTAATTTTTAAATAAATGATCATCATGACTATTGTGACTGTTTTATAAAGAGATAAATCAATGTAGTCTTTGCCCCTAATGAGCATTAGAGTCATTGTTTTATTTAACTTTATGCTTGTCTTTTCTATAGTCTTTTTGATTATGCTCCTTGTAGGGTGTATACAGAATTTGGCATTATTAGGTAATAGACACTCAAACTCTCTTAACATTTCACCAATCATATTTGGCTAATTTTCTACCTCACTGAAAATATTTACAAAATTCTCTTCACTATTTTTGTAAGAATTATATATAAATGCAAAGTACTATGATCTATACAGCTGCAGTCTTGTTTTATGTATATACAAATACAAAGAGGATTGAGATAATTTTTATTCATTCTAGTCTCATAAAAATAAAATTGTTTCTGGAATAGGAAAGGGAACATAAGCATTCTTTACATCTTCACAAAATTCCTTCCCTAAGTCTTTGTACAGTTGTATAAGAAGTTAATTTTGAATGTTCTCTGAATTAGGAACAGTGAAAGATATACATAAAATGGCATCTTTAGCCTTACAGGTGCTTACCAACAAGATACATCCATGAAATATTTGGAAGAAAATGTCATGCATGTATATGGTGTAAGTTTATATTATCAGGCTATACTATACAACATAAGAACATTTAATAAGAGAAATCACAGGAGATAGAGAAAAGGCAGGAACAGAGATTTCTTTAAGGAAACCAGTTCACTGCTGAAGGCCTTGTAGGCTTTAGTTGGTTAGAAAGGGGGCAGGCAGATGACAGTTTAGGCCAGCAAAACATCCATTATCTCACCAAATTCTATTGATTCTTTCTAGTGCACGCACTTCTCTGTTCATTTTTTTTTTCT
The DNA here is from genome assembly GCF_054392235.1 of Sus scrofa. NCBI lineage: Eukaryota > Metazoa > Chordata > Mammalia > Artiodactyla > Suidae > Sus > Sus scrofa. Next base: position 119,171,041 of record NC_139388.1, on the reverse strand, counting down.
ACTTGAGTGATGACTTACTTCTGAATTTATTTAAAAGTTTCTGAATTATTTCTATCAATCAACAAATTCCTAGAGTATTTTCTTTCCATCTCAACATATTTTTTAAAAGAATTTTACTTAATCTTTCTGTAATCTTATGGGTCTGGGAGGAAGAGCTGTTTTCCTTTCCCAGGGTCAACATCTATGAGGCACTTCAAATCCCATTTCTTTGCTTTTTTGTTTTTCAGAAATACAACTTTATCTCTGTGTCTCTGGCTGTACATCATCTCTCCTCCCCCGAGTTTCTCTAGTCCTTGTGTTCTTCACTATGAAAACACTAGTGACATTTTCTCCATGTATTTAAATGCACACATATATATATACCTTAGCGCACGCGCGCGCACACACACACACACACACACACACACACACACATACACATATGTATATATCTTAGCTCTTCTACTGGAGTGTAGGTTCCTTTAGGATCCATGCTATATTTAACTTATCCTTTTTCTTTCAATAATTTTGCACATGATATCTACTAAGTCAATATTTACTTAGTATATGAAAAGCTGTGCACTTGCTTTTCTTGTTTTTCAAATGCTTTATCTCTTGGCAATTTACACAATTTTCCATGTGTGACTTTTTCTCTTACACATGGGAAGACTGAAATGCAGAACAGTTGTGCTTAAGATGAAGCAGCTAGTAAGTTGTTGTAACTCTATAGCCATTTAAAATCGTTATTTGGACTTCTTCCTGTCTCTCTGACATTTAATCTCAGTCCTGACATCTGTTGAGCAATAAGTACACTATCTCATTGCCAATTTGGATATCCCAACCTGGTTTAATCCTACCCACCTCTGGGTAGATAATATAGCATAGGACATCGTTCCGGGGAGGCAGCTCTCATATCTATCCTATATACTTTTTTTTTTTTTTTTTTTTTTTTTTTTTTTTTTTTTAGTTTTAGTTTTCACTTTGGGGTAACTAGAGAGGAATTTGGGGAAGATTGATAAGGTAATAATCAGCCTGTTCCCAGTTAACTTGTGGTACCCCTCTTCACGTAGTATGGACCAAAAGTAGAGTAGTGCAGGAGAGAACTCAGAGAACTTGAAGACAAGTAAAGCATTTTAGGCTTCTGGTGACAAAGTTTGGCAAGAGCTGACAAGCTGACCCTTTCCCATGCACTCCTTTTCTCTAGGGACGGCTACTTTGGAGGCATCAGTTGGCACAGCCTGGCAAAGACAGTCCACTGTGACTCGACTGAGTGTGGCCTATGGTGTTTGGTTCCATAGAACAATAACATTCCAAAAAGCACAGTTTGAGGGAGTAGAAATAATTAAACAAAAATTCAGCCCTTCTCTCATATCTCTTGAAGGAATTAAAGGAAATACAATTCATAAACCCTCTCTTCTTTTACATTTCCAATTTTCCAGCATATCCACACACTCCAGACCATCCTGTTTACCAAACAGCCTCACAAAATTCTCTCCAGAATTCTTCTGTGCTCCAACTCTTTCTTTGCCTACCCTCAGACACCCACCCTTTGCTTTGTTGATATATGTTGATATAGTTACAGCTTTATTGAGGTATAACTGAGATACCAAAAATGTATATAGTTACCGTATACAATTTAATGAATTTAGACATATGAGTTTGGGTTTATAATACTAGGTAATAAACATATCCATCACGTCCAAAAGTTTCCCTGTGTCCCTTTGTTGTTGTTTTTGTGGTAAGAACACTTAACATGAGCCTATCCTCTAAATTATTTTTTTTTTTGTCTTTTTAGGGCTGTACCCACAGCACATGGCAGTTCCCAGACTAGGGGCTGAATTGGAGCTGTAGCTGCAGGTCTTCACCATAGCCACAGCAATGCCAGATCCGAGCTGCATTTGCAAGCTGCTCTGTAGCTCATGGTAATGCTGGATCCTTAACCCACTGAGTGAGGCCAGGGATGAAACTCACATCCTCCTGGATAGTGTTTGGGTTCTTAACCCACTGAGCCACAACAGAAACTCCTAAACAAATTTTTGAGTGCACAGTATCTTATTGTGAATTATAGGCACTATGTTGTATAGCAGTTCTCCATGACTTATTCATTCTGTATAATTATAACTTTATACCCACTGAACAACAATTTCCCTCTCCTCCCAGGATTTAGTAACCACTATTCTATTTTCTGCTTCTACAAGTTTGACTATTTTAGATATCTCCTGTGAATTCAATAATGTAGCATTTCCTATGACTGACTTATTTCACTTAGCATAATATCCTCAAGGCCCACCTATGTTGTCACAATTGGTAGAATTTACTTTTTTAAGGCTGAATAATATTATATTGTATATATATATATCCTTTAAACGTATCCTTTATCCATTCATCTGTGGATGGATATTTGGATTGTTTCCATGTCTTCGTTATTGTGAATAATGCTGCAATGAACATGGGAGTGCAAAATATCTCTTTGAGATTCTAATTTCCGTTTTTTTTTTTTTTTTTTTTTTTTTTTAGGTATAAATCCAGAAGTGTGATTGCTGGGTCATACAGTAGTTCTATTTTTAATTTTTTGAGGAACATTTACACTGTTTTCCATAGCAACTATACCATTTTACATTCCTACCAACAGAAATGTTCAAGGGTTCCAGTTCCTGCACAATCTCACCAACACTTCATATATATATATATATATAATGTATAATTTTAAAATAAAACCATCCTAACAGGTGTGAGGTGCTTCTATTCAACATAACACTAGAAGGTCTATGCAGTGCAATTAGGCACTCAAATGAAAAAGGAAGAAGTAAAATTATCTCTATTTCCAAATAACATAATCTTCTGGACTGGAAAACTCCACAAAAAACTGTTAGAACTAATAAACAGATTCACTAAAGGTGAAGGATACAAAATCAACATACAAAAATCAGTTAAGTTTCTGTATACTAACAACAAAGGATCCAGAAAGGAAATTAAAAACAATGCCATTTAAAATAGAATAAATCACTTAGGAATCAACTTAACCAAAGAGATGAAAGACCAGTAATACATTGACGAAAGATATAAAACTATAAGACATTGATGAAAGAAATTAGAGAGAACAGAAATAAATGGAAGAACATCCTATATTTGTGGATTGGAAGGCTTAATGTTATTAAAATGTTCATACTACCCAAAGCAAACTACAAATTCAATGCTACCTGCATCAAAATCCCAGTGATTTTTTTTTTTTTAAATAGAAGCAGGAGAAACACTACTAAAATTCATGCAGAACCACAAATGATCCAGACTAGCCAGAGTGATCTTGAGAAAAAAGAACAATGTTGGAGACATAATACTTCCTGATTTCAAAATATATTACAAAGATACAGAAATTAAAGCAGTATGGCTCTAATATAAAGACAGACATATAGACCATAGACCAGAATAGACAACGTAGAAATAAACTCACCTGTAGATGGTCAAGTGATCTTCAACAAGAGTACAGATTGACTTAAGCCACTATGGTTGAAACTTCCTTCTCTAGATCTCTGTTAGAATCTTTTTTGTCTACTCACTGATTTGGCCTGAAAAAAAAAAATCCTAACATTAAGACACACACTAAATATCTCAAGAGAATGGTGATGAGTAGGAAGGGGTCAATGATTAAACTGGAAAGGTTTATCCTTGGCTAGTTAAGAGAGGAAATAGTCTGTGATGATGTTAGTGTGTTGTATAACATCACTTTAGGAAAATCAAGATACTGGTGAAACATCTGAAAAGCTTTGTAAACTGTGAACATGGGAAAAGGAAGCCAGGGCAAGAAAGAAGGCATCACATTGATATTTGCTAACTACTGCAGATATGCTGGTATATTTGAGACCAAAACTCAATAACAAGGTGTGCCAACCAGGGAGCTGATTGGAGCACCAACTCATAAGAAGCACAAAATACCACTGGAAAAAATCAGAAATGATGCCAAGTTGTATATTCATATGTAGCTCATTATTGTAATGTATTTCATTTCTTCCTGCAGTAGATAATGCCCTTAACAATAATTTAAAAAAACAAAGAAAAAAATGTTTCTCACTGGTTGTATTTTACTATATATTGTTGAGCTAATACTTAAAAAGGTATGTCTGAAGGACCGCTAAAATATCTCCCTGCCTGAGGTGCTTACATCATGCTCTAGCCCTTTTTGAAAATATTTTTTTAGTCTCAGAAATATATGGAGTCATTTTGGTTCAGGCAGTTGGGGAACAAGGACAGAGGTCCTGCTATTAAAAAGGTAACTATGATCTGAACAGCAAAATTTGGGGTTAAATGGATATAGACGAAACATGTACAGAACAAATGGAAATGCCCAGACCAGGGATCAAATCCAACCACATCTGTGACCTTTGCTACAGCTATGGAAATGCCAGAACCTTAACCCATTGCACCAGGGCTAGGAAAGAACTGGTGCCTCCAGAGACAAGCTGAATCATTAACCTACTGTTCCCCAGAGGAACTCCCTAGTTTTTAATTTTATTTTTTGGGATAATTTTCAACATTATATTCCAAAATCTCTAATGGATTTGAAAAACATTTCTGCCATATTGTATTTAATTTCTAAGCACACTTTTTTTTCTTTTCTTTTCTTTTTTTTTTTTTTTTTTTTTGGTGTTTTATGTAGCTTTGTTTTTTTTTTTTTTGTTTTTTTTTTTTTGTTTAATTTTTATTTTCCCACTGTACAGCAAGGGGGTCAGGTTATCCTTACATGTACACATTACAATTACATTCCCCCCCCCCTTTCTTCTGTTGCAACATGAGTATCTAGACAAAGTTCTTAATGCTATTCAGCAGGATCTCCTTGTAAATCTATTCTAAGTTGTGTCTGATAAGCCCAAGCTCCGGATCCCTCCCACTCCCTCCCCCTCCCATCAGGCAGCCACAAGTCTCTTCTCCAAGTCCATGATTTTCCTTTTTCTTTCTTTTAAAAAGCACTCTGCTCTCAAGGGATGTATATCTTCTTTTATCTCTGTGAAGATATTAAAGTTTTAAAAAACGTTTTATTCTCATCTTCCATTGTCTTTATTTTCTCCTGAATCCTTTCATTCTGTTTTTCTCAGCCTTCTATGTTTTGTGTTGGAGGTACTCCTCAGCTCTTTGATGATATTTGAGTCTAATTTATATTTAGATCAGCATACTAAAAGCAGATAGGAAACTGAATACCTGAGCAGACCTTGGTGTTTTTGAGATTTTCCTAAAGGTGACTGGGACATGACCAGATCCACAGAACAGGCCTATAGCTGTTAGTATCTGTGTGCCTTTTCCTTGGGTTGGTTATTTACCCCAGAGAAAACTCTTTTAATTACATGACTGGATATTAAAAATCTGCTCTGTTGCCAAGCAAGATAGTGGGTTGGGATGTCTCAGAATTTAATATCCACACTTTCACGCAATACCTTCACCTTCTCCCCAGCCTCCCTCACCAGTACACCCAGATTTGATATTTCTACTGAGGAAAACTTTTGCTTTTTGCCAGATGGTAATTTGTGGTTGAAGGGACTCAAGAAGAGAATCATGGGTGTAACTGCTTACAATGATGTGCAATCAATTACCTTGGTTTCTTTTACCCCACTGTCCAAAGATACCCTCATGCCTCCATCCCTCAGACCTTCTCTGTTTCCATGCAAGAAATTAAACTACCTTGGATTGATCTTCTTCCTCCTCCTCTAGGCTCCTCTGACCTACAAGTCAATTATCCCTTCCATAGTCCTGTTTCCAATGTTCAAACTGTTGAAGACATCTTACATCTCCCATTACCTTTCCCCATTTGTCCCTCTGAGTTTATACCATTTACTTTTATTAGCATATAGTTGATTTACACTTTTGTGTTAATTTCTGCTGTACAGCATAGTGATGCAGTCATATATTCTTTTTCTCCTATTATCTTCCATCATGGTCTATCCCAAGAGACTGAATGTAGTTCCCATACCATTATTTTTAACTATCACATTCATTTTATAAATTTGGTGGAAGGGGCATGTGCTTTCTCTATGTTATATTCAATTTATTTTTTATTTGATTTTTAAATGATTTTTATTTTTTCCATTATAGTTGATTTACAGTGTTCTTTCAATCTCTACTATACACCAAAGCATATAGTATCATATATATGTATGAGAGATCATTGCTTATCCACTCCAAATGAAATAGTTTGTATCTATTAACTCCAGACTCCCACGGCTACCATCAGTCAGTTCTCCAACTCCATGAGTTTCTTTTCTGTGGAAGGGTTCATTTGTGCCATATATTAGATTCCAGATATGTGATATCCTATGGTATTTGTCTTTCTCTTTCCGACTTACTTCACTCAGTATGAGAGTTTCTAGTTCCATTCATGTTGCTGCAAATGGCATTATTTCATTCTTTTTTTATGGCTGAGTATTATTCCATTGTGTATATATACCACATCTTCCTAATCCAATCATCTGTTGATGGACATTTAGATTGTTTCCATGTCTTGGCTATTGTGGATAGTGCTGCAATGAACATGCAGGTGCATCTCTCTTTTTCAAGGAAAGTTTTGTCTGGATATATGCCCAAGAGTGGGATTACTGGGTCAGATGGTAGTTCTATGTATAGTTTTCTGAGGTACCTCAATACTGTTTTCCATAGTGGTTGTACCAATTTATATTCCCACCAATAGTACAGGAGGGTTCCCTTTTCACCATACCCTCTCCAGCATTTGTCATTTGTAGGCTTACAAATGTTGGCCATTCTGGAAAAAAAAAAAAAAAGTTGGCCATTCTGACCAGTGTGTGGTGGTACCTCATAGTAGTTTTGATTTGCATTTCTCTAATAATCAGTTATATTGAACATCTTTTCATGTGCTTGTTGGCCATCTGTTTATCTTCTTTGGAGAAATGCTATTCAGGTCTTTTGCCCATTTTTCCATTGAGTTGTTGGCTTTTTTGCTGTTGAGCTGTATAAGTTGCTTGTGTATTTTAGAGATTAAGCCCTTGTCAGTTGCATCATTTGAAACTATTTTCTCCCATTTGGTAGGGTTTTTTTTGTTTGTTTTTTTATGCTTTCTTTTGCTGTGCAAAAGATTGTCAGTTTGATTAGGTCCCATTGGTTTATTTTTGCTTTTATTTCTGTTGCCTCAGGAGACGGACCTAAGAAAACTTTTGTAAGGTTGATGTCAGAGAATGTTTTGCCTATATTCTCTTCTAGGAGTTTGATGGTCTCTTACCTTAACGTTTAAGTCTTTAAGCCATTGTGAGTTTATCTTTGTGGTGTGAGGGTGTGTTCCAGTTTCATGGATTTACATGCAGCTGTCCAGGTTTCCCAGCACCACCTGCTGAAAAGACTGTCTTCTTCCCATTTTATACTCTTGCTTCCTTTGTCAAAGATTAATTGACTGTAGGTGTTTGGGTATACTTCAGCGTTCTCTATTCTGTTCCATTGGTCTGTTATCTGTTTGGGTACCAGTACCACACTGTCTTGATTACTGTGGCTCTGTAATATTGCCTGAAGGCTGGGAAAGTAATGCCTCTTGCTTAGTTTTTGTTCCTCAGGATTGCTTTCACAATATTGGGTCTTTTATGGTTCCATATAAATTTTTGGATTGTTTGTTCTAGTTTTGTGAAAAGTCTCATGAGTAATTTGATAGGGATTGCATTGAATATGTAGATTTTTTTGGGTATTATGGCTATTTTTAAGATAGTAATTCCTTCAACCCAGGAGCATGGATAGTAATTCCTCCAAACCCAGAATCCATTTCCTTGAATTCTCTTTATTTCCTTCAGAGTTCTCAGCATATAAGACTTTCACCTCCTTGGTCAGGTTTATTCCTTGATATTTTATTTTTTGGAGTGTGATTTCAAAAGTTATTATATTTTTATATTCCTTTTCTAATATTTCATTGTTAGTATACAAGAAATGCAACAGATTTCTGAATGCTAATCTTGTATCCTGTGACTTTGCTGAATTTGTTGGTTAGCTCCAGTAGTTTTTGTGCAGAGTTCTTAGGGTTTTATATATATAGTATCATGTCATCTGTATACAGTGACAGTTTTACCAATTCTCTTCCAATTTGGATATCTTTTATTTCTTTTGTTTGTCTGATTGCTGGGACATATTTAATTTATTAAGACTGATTTCAAGACTTTAAACTTCAAAATATATGTAAAAATGCATGTATGAGTTCCTGCTGTGGCTCAGCAGGTGAAGGGCCTGACGTTGTCTCTGAGAATGCAGGTTTGATTCCTGGCCTGACTTGGTGGGTTTCTGATTCAGCGCTGCCATAAACTGTGTTGCAGATCGCAGGTGTGGCTTGGATACCATATTGCCATGCCTGTGGCCACAGCCCGCAGTTGTGGCTTTGCTTCAACCTTTTGCCCGGCAACTTCCACATGCACAAGTGTGACTGCAAAAGGAAAAAAAATGCATGTAATTATAGTGTAATTTCTATTACTCCAGATAAACTAAGTCAGAATAAAAATTCTTTTAAATATTTCATGAAAATAGTACCTGATTATTAATTTGGAGCAATGACTAATTTGAAAGTATAGGAGTTCCCATTGCGGCTCAGTGGTAATGAAAATGACTAGTATCCATGAGGACTGGGTTCGATCCTTGGCCTTGCTCAGTGGGTTAAGCATCCGGTATTGTGGTGAGCTGTGGTGTAGGTTACAGACGTGGCTTGATATCTGGTGTTGCTGTGGCTGTGGTGCAGGCCAGCAGCTGCAGTTCCAATTTGACCCCTAGCCTGGGAACTTCCATAGGCTGCGGATGCAGCCCTAAAAGGACAAAAAAAAAAAAAAAAAAATTTAAAGTACAGAAAAATATGAAGTATTACTTTAAATGATATGCCATTGTAATAGGAACTATAAAAATTAGGTAAATATTTCACATGTCCTTAAAATATAAAGAGGGATTAATTCTAGGAAAACAGACATTATAAAGCTTACCTGTTAGAAAAAAGGACATAATGAACTTCTTTGCATAACAGATACTGACTCACAGACTTTGAAAAACTTAGGTTTCCAAAAGAGACAGGTTGGGGGGTGGGGGCACGCGCTGGGGGTTTGGGATGGAAATGCTATAAAATTGGGGTTGTGACGATCATTGTACAACTATAAATATAATAAATCCATTGAGTAATATATATAAAAAATAAAGCTTACCTGTTAAACAAGGTCAGATTTCCCCACTATGAAATAAAGATGTTTGGTTTGCATGTATTTTTTCCTCACAAATTTGGGAGTAGTGACTATCCTAACCTACTATTATCTCTGTAAATAATGTTTTCTCAGAACCTAAGTTAATGAGGTAAGTCTTCCTGATATACTCATTAAAATTTTAAAAATAGATCAACTGATAAATGTGGTGTCAGAATTTCCAGGCTAGGGGAAAACCTGTATCTAACAGTGATCAATGCCCAATGCCGACACCACGACACTACATATTCATTTAATGAACCTCTTATCTGTTAATTACTACTCTTCCCTGGATTAAGATGATTCTGCTTCCTGTGAAAAATCTGTAAGAAAATTGGACTTTTGTATACAATTATTTGTCATTTGTTGAACGTTTGGGCTGATGTGATATGGACTACATTTTCCAAAGCTTTGAAGAGCTTTCATTGTCATTTTAAAGATAAAAGGAATAACCTACTCAGTAAAAATTTACTGTAAAGGAATATCTTAAGAAAGAATTCTTTTGAAAGAATTCAGTGCAGTAAAACCTGTGCTAGTGAATTTTTTTCCTGCAGTGCTGTTAGGAATTCCATGGACATATTAAAAATGCACACTCCAAGACCCACCTCTTCTGAATTCCACGTCCACTAAACAGGCAGGTGTTGTGAAGTTAGTACTAAAATCAGGCAGTTCAGGCTTAAACACCTACTATGTATTAGGTGTCATGACCTTGGGTGAGTCAATCACTCTGAGTTTATGTACACATCTATAAAATGGGGGCATTGCCATCCACTTCCTAAAGAATAGAATCTGCCTATAAATCTGGTAAGGCTGTGCATGTGAAGCCCAGTACCTACTGCTAGGTGTGCTGCAGGTAATCAATCCATGTTGGTCTTCCAACGGTCAAGAAGTGCATAAAGGATACACAAAGCTTCTAACAATAAGCACTTTAAAAGCAAAAGATTTAAATTAACATAATTGAGTGTGTAAAGAATTTCATTCTTGATTCCCTGTTTTTACTGGGAAGTGGGCATTTTTTTCCTGAATTTACTGGTATTTGAATAAATTGTTCTCACCAGTTAGTAGAAGGAATGGATATGTGTCAGAATCAGCTAGGTAACATTCCAACCTTTATTCTCTACACTGGATTCTTAGCCAGAGACTCTGCTATATCAACTTCTGTCAAAAATTCATTGTTTCAAGCCTATGAAATCAAATTTTTTTTTGAAATCCAATTCTTATAAAGACTTCCTGAAATCACATGTCAGGAATGTGAATTTCTATAGAACCATACTTGCTTTCAATTATGTTTGGATAAATGACAAAAGCTCTCTCCATTAATTTCATGATATATGACAGTATGTAGCTTCCTAGTCTAAGTACTCACATATTCATTGGTGTATCCCAGGGCCATAGGAACTGCAAATTCTAAGCAGATGTATCAGGGAAGAAACAAAACTAAAATATTTCTTTAAAATTTGACATGTAGTAAATAAAAAATCATTTCTGTTCATAATGTTCAGACAGTGTCACAATGTTAAAATAAATTCACTTTATTTCTCTTTTCTTTTCTTATTGTCACATGCACTCACAGCATATGGAAGCTCCAGAGCCAAGGCTGGAGAAAGAAAATTTGTCACAGCTGCGGCAAAGCAAGACCCTTTAACCCACTGCACTGGGTCAGAATCAAACCCACACCTCCGAAGCCACCTGAGCTGCTGCAATCAGATTCATAACCACTGTGCACAGTGGGAATTCCTATCAGTTCTTAAATCATTGCATTTCTAGGTTAAAGATAATTTATTTTTACTGCTGCTGCTGCTACTATTACCAACAGTAATCACTGGAAAATATTTATTGAGTCATTACTATGTGTTAACTACTGTGTTATACAACTTTACCTGCATAATCTCATCTAATCCTCTCAACTATATGAGAAAGTTTCTCTTAAGAATAATCTAATATAGCAGTTATGGTTCCAGCTCATTGAACTACAAAGGATATACCTAATCCTTACAGCTTATAAAAATCTTTCAGATAGCTTGAGGACAATTTTATGTTTCATTTTTCAGATCAATCTTTTTATTCTTTCTAAAATGAAGAGACTGAGATTCTCCTTTTCACTTTTGTAACTGCCCTCTTAGTGTCCTCCAGTTTCTATGTTTTCCTCCTCTAGATGTTACCTGTAACCAAATGGATACTTTGGTACACAATAGCCAAGGATTACCACCTCCCTTTAGGTGAATTTAGCTTTGCTCTCTAACCTAATGGCACGTTAGCTCTTTTGGCCTCCTCACCACATATTTATCAGGGTCTGTGTTACCCATATTTATTGTCCTTCATCTCCTTCTCTGCTGAAATTATTAGTAAAATTTGTATGGATATGTATTTATAATACCTATATCTCAAATTCATATAGTTAATTACTATTTTTGTAAATTTATACAAGGGTTAGATAAAAATTTTAAAAATGTGGGAGTCCCTATTGTGGCGCAGTGGAAATGAATCTGACTAGTATCCATGAGGATGCTGGGTCAATCCCTGGCCTAGCTCAGTGGTTAAGGATCCAGCATTGCCATGAGCTGTGGTGTAGTTGCAGATGCTGTTCAGATCCCATCTTGCTGTGGCTGGCAGCTGTAACTCTGATTCGACCCCTAGCCTGGGAACTTCCATATGCCATGGGTGCAGCCCTAAAAGGAAAAATAAAATTTAAATGTGAAAAGTCAATTTGTATTTTCTTTGAAGAATGTAGACAGAGATAGAAGCCCAGACACATACGCACACCATCACTGATGTTTCCTTGACTTCATTCAACTCTTAGCAATTTAGGAGCTAGCTGAAGTGGAACTAAAACCATACCCAAATAAATGATAAGCATAGTCATGGAAAATTGAAAACTGACACTCTATTTAATTTGAGTAATGTGAGTAAAATGAAATGCCATTCTAATCAAAATTTTTAGACATTAAAAATATCCAATGTGCCCAAGTACACACACACATAGAAATTCTTAATTTAAAGAAGTTATTGTGAAGATTCTTATAGTAAGTCTATGCATACAGGCAACGGGTTTTGTTGGCAATGGGCCAATTTCATGGCTATATGGAAGTTAAAGATGCAGAAACTATTTAAAAATAATGTTTCCAAAGCTTCAGTAGATTTCTTCATTTTTATCTTTTATCAATTTCCTAGATTATTGAAAAAGCTAAAGAAACAAATCCAAGTTTCCTTTTGTTGACATGGTAAAATAACCACAAAGAAAGTATTCTATAAAACCCTTATATTTGGCTTATAAAATTACATTCTTTGAATTGAACAGGACATTTAGACTTGGTCTTTGACCCCTCCATTGTTGACAAAACTAGAGTTTCTAAAAAGAAAAGGCTCCTTTGGTATTTTTCCTCTTTATTTACTCTAAGTATTTTATTGGTTAGATGAAAATGTATTTATATGTTAAGTGATGTTTTTTCCCCCAATAGATTTATTTACTTTTCCTTCAGGACCTTTGCTTTTATATTATTTCTTTAAAACTATACGAACTTCAAAATATGGTCTTTTCAGCATACTTCTTTCTGTTTTGAATAACAGTGAATTTTATCCACAGTTTCTTAGTTTATCCTGGGTCTATTCAAAAGAATACTATCTTATGAATGCTTCTTCATATATAGACAATATTTTTAAGTGGCTTTTCTATAATTTTGAAATCGTTAAAAGATATTTCTATATGGAAACTAACATGCAAGCTGGTGGAAAATGCCCAGAGTTGCCCCAAGGCTATTCTTTTTCTGATTATTTCCTTTTTCTTAATTTTCTGATCCTAACATTTGTATTTAGCTCTTAGACTATTTATCCAGCTTATTTAGGTAAGATGAGAACTAATTCTTTAGAGATTAGGAACTTCTTAAAATCTTTAATTGTAACAATAGTACTTTTGTATTTACATTACTGGAGATGAGACCAGAAGCAGTAACTTAGAAGTTAACAGACGAAGAGGTGAGAACAGAGGGTGTTCAGGGCAGAATGCTGAGGGCCCGGTTCTGGCACACATTTTTTTCCTCTACTTTGTCATATTACCTTTGCCCCAGTCTTTCTATGGTAATTTATTTCATTCTACTTACCTCTATTGACCAGCCATGTGAAAAGGATTTGTTGAAAGAAGTGATTTAAAACACCTAAAGAGTAGAAAAGCGGGGAAGAAAAAAAAAGGATTTTTTTCTTTTTTTGGTCTTTTTTGCCATTTCCTGGGCCACTCCTGCGGCATATGGGGGTTCCAAGGTTAGGGGTTGAATTGGAGCTGTTGCTGCCAGCCTACACCAGGGCCACAGCAACGCCAGATCCGAGCCGCATCTGCAACCTACACCACAGCTCACAGCAACACCAGATCCTTAACCCACTGAACAAGGCCAGGGATTGAACCTGCAACCTCATGGTTTCTAAGTCGGATTCTTTAACCACTGAGCCACGGCGGGAACTCCCCAAAAAAGGATGTTTTTAATTTTGTAATGTCTGTATCACCTTGCTTTGAGTTGTCAGGGACATATTATGGTAGATTTTGAAAGTGTTTAAACACTTGATATGGACACTCTTTCTTCATTCACCAATTTATTCATTTATTCAGTAAATACTTACTGAACATACCAACCTTGTGCCAGGAATTGTACAATGTACTGGTAAGACAGATAAGTAAAATCTATTTGTACCCTTAAGAAATTTATGGTTTGTTAGTGGGGATGAAGGTAGAAACAAATAAGTTAAAAATATTGTGGTAAGTGCAGTGCAAGGTATGTATAAAGCACTTTAGGAGATAGTAAAGACAAATATTTAAGCCATTATTGGAAAACTTGGGATAATTTCTTGGGATCGATAATACCTGAGTTGACTCTTAACTGATAGTTAGCAAAGAAAATAGTGCAGATGTTTCAAGCCTGGAAAGCAACAAGGGCCTAAAATATAAAACTGTTTGGTGTATTTCAGAAACTTCAAGTCTCATAATGCATCCCTAAATGTCAGCCAGAGAACAGTGGATCATGAAACCAACAGGAGGCCAATAGTCATGAAATGGAGAACTTTAGAATGTATTCATAAAGATAAAAATCACTTGACTTTTCTGGATAACCAAGAGAATCTGATAATTTGGCACTCAGTATAGTCAAATTTATCTGTTATGTGGAAGATGAATTTAAGTGGAAAGTGGGCAAAGGGAACATTTAGAGAGCTTCACTAAAAACCTAGCATGAGTTTTTTTGAGACTGAATTGTGCCATTTTTATCCTTCATTAACCTAAATTTAATGAACATTTTCTCTTTTTTTGAACATTTTCTTATATCAGCCAGTAGCGTAAATCTTGGGAATACAAAGTTAAGCAAAACCAGACACATTCTTATTCTCAGGACTTTTACAGATAATGAAGGAGATGGATTTTTAACAAAGTAATTACATAGGTCAGGAATTGGCAAACAATAGCTCTCATGGCAAATCTAGGCATCAGCTTTCTTATGATTGAATTATGTCCCCCTCAAAAGACATGTTAAGTCTTAACCCCCAGTACTCTAGAATGTGACCTTTTTTGGAAATAAGCCTGCCACAGAAGTAATCATGATAAAATTCAGCAATTAGGGTGGACCTTGATATTGGATCAAAGGATATTTGTACACAGATATGCAAAGAGAAAGGTGATGTGGAAACACACAGGTAAGAAAGGTATGTGTCTGGAGTGATGCATCCACTAGTAAAAGAATGCTGAGGATTCCTGGGAAACACAGGAAGCTAGAAAAAGCAGTGAAGTTATTATCCTACGTAGGTGCCAAAATGAGCATGGTCCTATTTACCCTTTGATTTCAAACTTCTAGCCTCCAGAAATGGGAGAAAATAAATTTATATTTTTTGGCACTAGGAAACTAACACAATTCTGTTTTTGTAAACACAATGTTACTAGAAAAGAGCCACATCAATTTTTTTTTTAATTTATCCGACAGCAGAATTAAGTACTTGTGACAATGACTGTGTGGGTGAGAAAGCCTAAAATATTCACTAAATGGCTCTTTACAGAAAATGCTCACTGATCTCTGATACAAATAAATGTAAAATATCAATTAAATATCTCTGATACAAATAAATGTAAAATACCAGGGAGAGCAATATACCTATAAAATGTGCAAAGATGGTGAAGAAAATGGGTACAGTAGTTCCTCCTTTATCCATGGTTTTAGCTCCCATGGTTTTGGTTACTTGCAGCCAACCATCATCCAAAAATATTACATGGAATGTTCCAGAAATAAACAATTCATCAGTTTTAAATTGTGCACCATTCTGAGTGGCCAGATGAAATCTTGTGCTCTTCTTCTTTATTCATCTGGGATATGAATCATCTTTTTGTCTGGCCTGTCCTGCCCTTAAGTCACTTAGTAGTTGCCTTGGTTATCAGACTGACTATTGCAGTATCATAATGCTTGTGTTCAAGTGACTCTTATTTTACTTAATAATGAACCTAGGAGTTCCTGCCATGGCTCAGCACAAATGAATCTGAATAGTATCCATGAGGACTCAAGGTTTGATCCCTGGCCTCACTCAGTGGGTTAAGGATCTGTCATTGTGGTGAGCTGTGGTGTAGGCGCGGATCTGGCGTTGCTGTGGCTGTGGCTGTGGCCAGCAGCTATAGGTCCTATTCAACCCCTAGACTGAGAACCTACATATGCTGTGGGTGCAGCCCTAAAAAGGCAAAAAAAAAAAAAAAAAAAAAAAAAAAAGCATTAAATTTGTGGGTGGAAAATAGGAACAGAAAACATGTTCCACTTGATGGCCACTGAGTCATACAAAGAATTCACTAAGGGATCCTGTGAAACCAACGATATCAAGCCATTGGCTGTAAGTAAGGGATAGTTACATAGATTAAGGAATAGGAATAGGTTTAGACTGAAAAATATAAAAAATTACTGGAGAGGTTGTAGCAGATGAAGAGATTGCTGCCTTATTTCCCACTCTGTTGAAGTAGATTAAGGAGAGAAACCACAGTCATATAATTTTTTATCAAAATGTATTTCTACAATTGTTTTATTTTATTAGTTGTTACTTTCTATTCTGCCTAACTTATAAATTGAAATTTATCATATACATAGGGTTTGGGTAATGTCTGTGGTTTCAGACATCCACAAAGGAAGGCTCTTAGAACATATCCTTCACAGATAAGGGAAACTATTGCATTAAGATAGAGAAAATTTATTCAGAAAGATCTTCTCACAAAGGTTATTGAGCATTTATCAAGTGAAGGTGGTAGAGGAAAAATTCCAAGAATAGGAAACAACGTATGTGTCTTAGCCAGAATTATCCCAAAGGAGAGCATTTGAAGCAAGTGCTTTCATGCAAATATTTCTTTAAAGAAGTGATCCCAGGCAGCAAAAGCAAGGGACTGGGGAGTGAAACAAAGAAGGAGGAAATCTACATGTGTACAAGATCCTGCTGATCTCACTGGAAGCAACTCATACAAGAATTTCTTAGATACCTCTCAGAATTTTCTCTATGGGTATCCTCCAAACGCTGACTTGAGAAGGCCCTGGACAGGAAGTGAGAGGTACCTAGCCAAGGCCAAGGCCAATGCTAGCTGTTGTCAGATATACCTGTGGGAAGCTGACCAAGGCATGTGGTGACCTGGTCACTGTAGTAGATGCACAGTGGTGCTGCCACAATGTAAAGTATCCACAGATCTAAGTTGGAGGGGATGAGGTTCAACTGAGGTGTAGTGGAAAGGGTTGGTGAGGCTATAATGTAGAAAGGTGCAAAGCAGTATCAAATGTGCTAGAGGCAAAATGAGGCGGAAGAGTTAGGTAAATGCCAGACAGCCTGGTCTTTTGTTCATCTTGTTAAGAGCTCCGTTTTTTATCTAAGTCCAATATCAAGCCATTGAAAGATAGGAAATTGATCAGACTTGTATTTTGGAGAGTCATCACCAGCTTTAAAGACCACTGGCTCTAGGTAACCCTGGCTTTAGGCAGCCAGCTGTGGGGAATGGATTGGAAAAATGAAAAGAGTGGACACAAGGGAACATTTTAGGAAGCTGTCAAAATGGCCTTGTTGACAGAGAGAGGTAACTTGGTCTACAGTGGCAGAGATGGAGATTGGAGAGAAATAGACATATTCAAGATATTTAGTGTTTAGCAGAAAAAAAATACAGTATTTGACAATAGATTAGATTTTTAGAAAGTTGTAGCAAAGAAGGTGTCGAGAATGGTAAACAAACATCCATCTTGTGGAAACTGATGAATGTTGGTACCTGTCACTGACAAGGAAACTATAAGAAGGAGCAGATTTAATATAGAATCTTGAGATACCTTTAAGACATCTAAATCACTATGTCAGATAGGCTGGTGAACATATAAATCTGGTGCTCAGAAGAATATAATTGGTTATAAAGAGAAACTGGGAATCTATCTGCATAAAGAAAATGATTAAAGCTCTATTTGGGGTTGGAATTGACTGGAGAGCATATATGATAAGAAAAAAAAGGAAGGGTTAGGGCAATTCTTAAGAAATACTTGAGACTAGATAAAGAAGGATACATTTGCAAAATAAATAAAAAAGAGGCAGATAGAAAAAGTGGTGAGAGAACACAAATCAAAAATATTTTGTGATAAAAATAGTAGATCTGGAAATTGATTAGAATTGGGGGAGAGCTCAAGAGAGGTAAGAATGACCCCCCCACACACATACTAGTTTGCAGGAGTGTATGGATGAGCTGGAACGAAGATGAAGTAAGTTTTAAATTTGGAATTTGAGGTGGCTGGGAGGCATTTAAAATACACAACTAAAAATGTTATTACTGAGGTTACCTTTCATGTACATAAATAACACTTGCAATGTGTCAGGTATTAGTCAAAGCATTTTATTATTAAGTATCAAAACAACTACCACTATAGCCTTCATTTTACTCATGAGAAAAACGGGCTCAGGGATATTCTATAACCTGCTTAGAATCACACAGCTACCAAGTAATGGAGCCAGAATTTAAACCTAGAAAATCTGGCTGAAGAACATTCTCTCTGAATTATTATGTTAATTGCTTTTACTATATAAATCCAAAAGATAGAATGGAAATACAATCTGTATGTATAAATTTAGCAGTAGCCACTACAGGTTGGTGTTAAAACCATAAGAGAAGAGGAAGCATGAATAGAGTAAAAAAGAGCAGGTGATAAAAAGAAGCTTGAAATAAAAAGCACTTTATAAAGCTGGCAGAGAGCATTTTTTAAAAAAGAGACAGAAAAGGAATTATTGGAATAAAAGGAAAACCAAAAGAATAGAGAATCACAGAAGCCAGCAATATAAAGAATATTTAGAAGGTAGTGACAATATAGCAAATTCAGTTAGCAATGTCTAGTCAAGTTAGGATAAATATGTTATATATTCATAGGGTGTGGGAATCAGAACATCTCTGGTGACCTCAGAAAGCACTGCTTTGGGAGTGTGGTAGTGATAAAAGCTGAATAACTGGATTTAGTTGAGCGAAAGTGAGATAAAAGAGTTAAAATAGGAAAGGTGCTTGCTTCTTTTAGACATTTGTACGAGGAAGCAAAAAGACTTTTCAGGAGTATAAAGAGGGCACATAGTTAAGGGAGAGATTTTTTGGAAGATAAAATAGAGATTGGGGTATGTTTACCAGTTCTAGCAAAAGGAATAGCAAGAGAGGGTATAGGACTGATGGAACAAAGAACTGGGAAAAAGCAAAAGATGGGAGGTCCTGATGCCAAAGGCATTAGTGAATGAGCCATGTTATTATGAAGCAGATTGCATTATTCTCTTACATATTCATGTAGGAGCGGGGGCTGGGGGGTAAGGATCATGATGATACAGATTTTTTAAACTATAAAGGAAAGAAAATTAGAGAAATTATGGTTTTCGGGTTGTTTCTAAAAGCAAAGTTGGTGGAGACTGAAATGAACTTAGAAGAGAGGTGAATTTCTGGAATACTTGAGAGAAATGAAAAAGTAAGATAGGTAAGAATAAGTAAAATGACCAAATGGACAAGCTAAAATTGTAACTGAAACACATTGCGATTTTACTGGTACTAATCTATATATTGGTTTAGTTCTAATCTATGGCATTTTTTTTTTCCACAGAACTAGAACAAATAATTCTCAAATTTGTATGGAACTACAGAAGATCCTGGACAGCCAAAACACTCTTGAGAAAGAAGAACAAAGGTGGAGT
This sequence comes from Sus scrofa, assembly GCF_054392235.1. NCBI lineage: Eukaryota > Metazoa > Chordata > Mammalia > Artiodactyla > Suidae > Sus > Sus scrofa. The sequence goes on along the minus strand of NC_139388.1, from coordinate 119,151,695 downwards.
TGTTAAGCTGTCTGATTTCAAACTACATTACAAATATATACTAATCCAAACAGTATAGTACTGGCACTAAAACAAACACATATAGATACTTGAACAGAATTGAGCCCAGAAATAAACCCTCAATATATAGACAATTAATCTACAATAAAGGAAAAATAATATATAATGAAGAAAGGACAGCCTCTTCAATAAATGGTATTGGGAAAACTGGACAGTCATATGCAAAAGAATTAAACAAGACCTATCTTATCCTATATACGCAAATTAACTCAAAATAGATTAAAGTCTTGAATATAAGACTTGAAACCAAAAAATTCCTGTAAGAAAACATGGGCCATAACCTCATTGACATCAGTCAGAGTAATGTTTTTGTGGATCTAACTCCATAGGCAAAGGGAACACAAGTGAAAATAAACAAATTAAATTAGAAGCTCTGCACATCAAAGAAAAGTTTTCAAGATGAAAAGGAAACATACTGAATAGGAGGTATCAATGATATATTCACTAAGGTTATATTAGATATAGTCATTTCAGTATCCAAAATGAAGAACTCATCCAAGTCAACAACAAAAAAATAAACAACCCAATTAAAAAATGGGCAAAGGCTCTGAATAGGCACTTTTCCAAAGAAGATATACAGATGGACAACAGGCACATAACAAGATGTTAGACATCACTAATTATCAGAAAAATGTAAATCAAAACCACAATGAGATATCACCTGGCACCTGTCAGAACGGCTAACAGACAAGACAAGAAACAATAAATGTTAGAGAAGCTATATTCCCATCACAGTGTATCACCTTGTACACTGTGGTGGACTATAAATTGGTGTAGTCACTATGGAAGGTTATGAAGATTCCAAAAAAATTAAGAATTAAAATACCATATGACCCAAATATTTCCCTTCTAGGTATTTATCCAAAGAACATAAAGACACTAATTTGGAAAGCTATATGCACCTCTATGTTCATTGCAACATTATTTACAATAGCCAATATATGGAAACAACTTAAGTGTTCATTGATAGATAATGGATAAAGACGTGGGGTTTATATACAATGGAATACTACTCAACCATAAAAAAGAATAAAATCCTGCCATTTGCAACAATAAAGATGGACTTTGAGGGTATTATGCTAAGTGAAATAAGTCAGAGACAAATGCCATATGATTTCACTCATATGTGGAATATAAAACAAAAGAAATAAACTAACAAAATATAGCAAAAAGAAACTTAGATTCAGAGAACACATTAGTTGTTAACAGAGGGGAAAGGGGTTGGTGGATGGTTGAAAGGGGTGAAAAAGGGTCGACTGTATGGTGATGTATGGTAACTAGACTTGTAGCAGTGATCACTCTGTAGTGTACACAGATGTTGAACTATAATACTGTACCCCTGAAACTTATATAACAACAACAACAAAAAAATACAAGGTATTGGTGAGAATTTAGTTCAGGTGCTCAATCACAAATTCTAATATAGAGAAGAGAGAAGATCCAAGTGGCTACTTGGACCTGGATGAAAAACAGGCAAGCTAGAGCCTGGAAATTTCTGATTTGATGAACAGATTTGTTGGGAATAAAGTTGTGTGACTCAAGTTCTAGTGAAAGAATGAGGGTATTGGAGTTAAAGAGTTTTTTTTTTTTTATTACTCAAATGAATTTATCACATCTGTAGTTGTATAATGATCATCACAGTCCAATTTCACAGGATTTCCATCCTCCAACCCAAGCACATCATCCCACCCCCCCCAAGCTGTCTCCTCCAGAGACCGTAAGTTTTTCAATGTCTCTGAGTCAGCATCTGTTCTGCAAAGAAGTTCAGTCTGTCCCTTTTTTCAGATTCCACATGTCGGAGAAAGCACTTGATGTTGGTGTCTCACTGTATGGCTGACTTCACTTAGCATGATAATTTCTAGGTCCATCTATGTTGCTAAAAATGCTGCTATTTCGTTCCTTTTAATGGCTGAGTAATATTCCATTATGTATATGTACCACATCTTCTTGATCCACTCCTCTGTTGATGGACATTTAGGTTGTTTCCATGTCTTGGCTATTGCAAATAGTGCTGCAATGAACACTGGAGTGTTTTTTGCGAGTCATGGTTTTCTCTGGATAGATGCCCAGGAGTGGGACTGCTGGATCAAACGGCAGTTCTATTTTTAGTTTTCTGAGGAATCTCCATACTGTTTTCCATAATGGTTGCAGCAATTTACAATCCCACCAACAGTGTACTAGGGTTTCTTTTTATCCACACCCTTTCCAGCACTTATGGATTGTAGCCTCCTTGATATGGCCATTCTGGCTGGTGTAAGGTGGTACCTCAGAGTGGTTTTGATTTGCATTTCTCTAATAATGAGTAATGTTGAACATCTTTTCATGTGTTTTTTGGCCACCTGTATGTCTTCTTTGGAGAACTGTCTGTTTAGGTCTTCTGCCCTTTTTTTGATGGGGTTGTTTGTCTTTTGAGTATGGAGCTACAGAAAGTGTTTATAAATTTTGGAGATTAATCCCTTGTCAGTTGATTCATTTGCAAAGATTTTCTCCCATTCTGTGGAGAGTTAAAGAGTTCTGCAATGCATTAATTCTGGTCATTAACAAGATAAAAGTCACAGTCATAAGCAATGAGGGGGAAAGTTGGATGGATGGAATCAGATGATTCATTACATTAAAAAGATCCAGGCTTAGGAGTTCCCTGGTGGCTTAGGGGCTTAAGGACCTGGTGTTATTACTGCTGTGGCTAGGGTAGGGTCACTGTTGTGCAGGTTCGATCCCTGGCCCAGAAACTTCTTCATGCTTCAGGCAAGGCAAAAAAAAAAAAAAAAAAGTCCAGGCTTTGAAATTTAGTGTTATGATGATGTTTGGAAGCTACTCTTTCACAGGAGATGATCATAAGACATCTACCGTATTTCTGCTCAAGGATATTGCCTCAACTCCAATAATAATAATATTGTTCTGAGAAAATTTTTATATCCTTTTGAAGAGCCCTCATAAGGAAAAGGGAGGGCAAAAAGTCTAATTCTTAAACATGGAACAAAGCTGGATTATATTATGTACTCAGTCTCTGGGGGTGACCAAGAGAAATATAGACAGATAATAAGCAGGTTATTCAGATTGGTCAGTACTAAGAATAATGTCTGATGATGATTAAAGTGTGTGAGCCATTGAAAATGACAACCTCATCTTAAAATAACCTGAGTAGGTGTTTCATCTGAAGGTGAAAAGTTAGTATGGCACACAATCATCTAATTCTCTTTACAAATATGCACTTCACATGGACCTTGATTTAAATCACAGTTCTTCAGCTTTTTAGCTGCTTGACTTGGGCAAATTAATTAACCCTAGATTCTCAAGTTCCTCAGTTGCTGAATGAGAATAATATCGACCTCAGCATTGTTGTCAGATATAGAAATAGTACATGTCTATCATCTACAATATGCCTAACACAATTATTACCTATTCAATACATTTATTTGAATTAGAAACAATGGTACAAATAACACTAGGATGTTGCTTAAAACAGAGTACATGTAGTGCATCCAATCCTCTTAGCTTCTGGACTAAGATGTATTAATTAACTAAATTCAGTCCACAAATTTGAGATACTTATGCTTCTACCCTGAACCATTACATAGCCATTAGTCCTCTAAGTCTTGAAATATGTTGGAAAAATTTTTTGAAATTATGCCAAGATGCTAAAAATGGCTGAGTGGTAGCTATATAATGAGGAAATGTTGATAAGCCTCCTTATTTGATGGGGTAATCTGGGATGAAGCCATGAAATGATACTCCTCAAAGTGACTGTTTCCCCAGTCCACTGCCTCCAGCCCCCTCTGGGTCAGAAACAAAGCCTAGATCCTCAGAAATCTGGCTGCATTTTTATTTATTTATTATTTATTTATTTATTTATTTATATTTTTATTTTTGGGCCTTTATTTTAGGGCTGCACTTGCAGCATATGGAGTTTCCCAGGCTAGGGGACTAATCAGAGCTGTAGCGGCAGGCCTATGCCACAGCCACAGCAACATGGGATCCAAACCACGTCTGTGACCCACACTGCAGCTCACGGCAATGCCGGATCCTTAACCCACTGAGCAAGGCCAGGGATTGAACCTGCATCCTCATGGATGCTAGTCAGATTCGTTTCCACTGTGGCACAAGAGGAACTCTCAGGCTGCATCTTAACTCAAATCTGTTTCATCTTTCTTCCAAAACTCTCCTTCCAGGACCCCAGTCCTCTTCGTTCTGGCTCTCAATTCCAAAATAGATTTGTTCCAGCCTTTAATGATTTATTCACAGACAACTGAATTTCATTGCCCACTAAAAATGACTCTCCCTTGGAAACTTATTTTTCCTCCTTGAGCATAGCTTTGTCAAATCCCAAACGTTACAAACAAAAAATGCCTATTCAACTTCTCTAAGAAGAAAGAAATAGTATTTTCTATTCTAATTTTTCCCAGATGTGTCTCCACATTATAAGACTGAACAAAGGTAGTTATTTACTTGTAATTTCCTGCTGAAGAAATTACAACAATGAATGTAATTTGCTGAACAAATTATAACAATGACAAAGTCAAATCTTTAATGGCATACCATCGATAACTGTGATGGCCTTGGGTTTAAGTTCCAAAACTTTGATTAAAGTTTCTTAAATTTCCTTTCAAGCAGATTTTGTTACATGGTTATTGAATGATAAATATAGATAGACAAAAATGCATTACTCTTTTAAATGTTTATTTTTTTCCTGTTTCCATCTCCCTTGTAATTTATCAGAGAATGAAAAAATACAGTAAGGGATCTTAGAGCACTTCCCATAACTTTGGTTAACTTAATGTTAGAGAAGGAAAAAGTTTCCAACTGAAGAGGGAGTAAATCCAATCAGCTTTATGGAGTGACAGGTTTTGATTAGACAGTGCAACTATTTCTCACAGAATCCAGACGCAGAAATGACTCCTGTTCCACCTGAGTGGCATGTTCCAAGTCCCACCCAATCACTGGATTGCACTTATCTGGGAGAAGGGCAGGCAATGTGCTCATTCTAATCTAGAAAGGAAACTAAACATTGAGACTTGATTAAGAAATCATGTCAAGCAATTTAAAACAGAGGTTTTTATCCAGAGGTCAACAAAAACACTTTGTCTGTGGGCCTACTGAAATTGGAATTGGAATTGAATGTTTGTACACTCAGTTTTCTAGTGGAAGAGTCATAAAGTGTCCACAGATCAAAACTTTAAGAATGACTGATGAATGGAGGAGGGTCAGGGGAAGAGTAGATGTAGGGGTGGTAGAGAAAATTCTTTGTGTGGGCCAGATCATCTATGAGGCTTAGTGGGTGGCTCCTGAAATCATGGAGAGCTGAACCAGTAACAGTAATTTTATCACTAGGGAGAACTAGTAATGGCTCTAAAGAAGAAGCAGGTTCTGAGTCTCTGAAGTGGATGGCTTAGCATGTGTCTGAGTTTCTTCAAAACTTTGAAAGGTGTGCAGAAAGGAAAAAGGGAAAGAAGCTATGGGGTATAATGTGTTTACATAATCCAAAGTATAAGAGGGTGCAAGATAAATAAAGAATAAGATGCAAACAACTTGTACATTATGCAAAATAATAGCCTTTACTATTCTTTGAGATTTATTCTTTAAAACAAGCCATGTACATTTTCTACTCCATGTTTAGGTGGAGTTAAACCTCTACATAATAGAAAAAAAAATACAAAAAGCCTCAAACTTTTTTCTATTTGCGATTTCTATTAAATTTTTATTTTACTTTATTTTTTTAAACTTTATTGGAATATAGCTGACCCACAAAGTTTTGTTAATGAAGGCATACAGCAAAGTAAACTAGCCACATATACACACACATCAACTCCCCTTCAGATTCCTCTCCCATGGAGGTCCTCAATCACATAGCACTGAGCAAATTTCCCTGTGCCATAGAGCAAGTCCCTGTTACTCATCTATTCTATTCTGTATATAGTAATGTGCATATTTCAATCTCAACCCCTTAACATATCCTCCCAACACTTCCCCCTTAGGAAACACAAGCCTCAAAAAGCCCCAGACTTAAATCCAAATAACTCAGACCCTGGAACACCAAAGCAGAATATATTCAATAAATCTATTTTTATAATTGTCTAAAATGGATGATCACAATTACAATTTTATATTTTTTTACAAGACACACCCAAGCTCCTCAACATGTAAATAAATTGACCTGGGACAAAGCTTTCTTAGACATGTCCCATAATGACTAAGACTATTTCATGTAATCTCCATGTGAGACGATAGAAAGGTCTCATTTATTATTATTATTATTACATTATCATTAGTATTATTATTAATTGTGGCTGTGTAATGAAGAAAACCAAGGCAAGCATGGAATTAACATCTTGGCACAAGGATTAAAATTATATTAAAAAATTTCAAAGAAAAGAATTGGGCAATCTACATAGTATTAAAAATAATTTCTTTCAAAATATTTAAAATACTCTTGTGTTTTATTAGTTCCAAGTTAATTTGGCTTAAATAGCATAAGCAAATCACTTCATATTAATTATGGCTATTAATCAATACCAATTTTTCATATTTCAATTTATGAATATTTTATAAGTAAAACAACATAAGAGAAAAAAACTACCCTTATTTTTATCTTTCAAAAGCTTTTCTTTGAAAAATCTTAGCTTTTTCTTTGTTTTTTTTTTGTCTTTTTGCTATTTCTTGGGCCGCTCCCGCGGCATATGGAGGTTCCCAGGCTAGAGGTCGAATTGGAGCTATAGCCACCAGCCTACGCCAGAGCCACAGCAACGCGGGATCCGAGCCGCGTCTGCAACCTACACCACAGCTCACAGCAACGCCGGATCGTTAACCCACTGAGCAAGGGCAGGGACCGAGCCTGCAACCTCATGGTTCCTAGTCAGATTCCTTAACCACTGCGCCACGACGGGAACTCCCAGCTTTTTCTTTGTAAGATCTTATTTCCTTTTTTGCAAAGGTCTTCAAATCTGTTAAAAAAAAAAAAAAAAAAAAGCCACCACCATTGAATGGCTGGCAGAAGGCTTGAGCTGTGTAGTATGTAATCAGACACTGCCCATTTCACAGTTTTGTTCTACTGGGAAATATTTATAAAAGTATATGTAATGATTCTCCATTTTAGATCATTTTCTTCACATGAATTCAGAGTTCTAGTCAAAATAGAAACTGAATCTATGTCTAAAAGTGTGGTGCATTTGAGGAGACAAGTCACAACAAGAAATCAGAGAGTTAATTATAAATCATTTATTAAAACTCTGTCAATCAGAAGAGGTAATTTTTTTGCCAACGGGGATTTCTAATTTTTCTGCAAGTGGCTCACTTATAATAAAGACTAAATAAACAAACATTCTGAATAGATCCATAAATTATTAAACATTTTCAAAAAGAAAAATGAATAAGGGATGTTAATATGCTCATATATCGCCATAGTTCCCCTGGTGCCATACATAAGTAATAACACAGATCAGGGGGCATTGTGCATCTACAAAATTGGAACCACAAGTAGTAATTTTTCTCTAAATTTTCCCTGACTTTGAAAATGAGAATAATTAACCAACGTAAAGAATTCTAGAATAAGAAGCTATGAATAATAGATTTTAAGGAGAAATAAATAAGGAAGTTATGAAGAAAGGGATACATGGCATGAAATGAGTCCAAAGGAATTGAGATTGCATTCACTCAGCTAAAGGGATACAACTAGCTCAATATTATTTACCTAACACTCTTTTAACTGTATCACAATTCAAGCCACTATTTTTAAAGCTTAATAATTACCTCTCAAAAAATGTAAAATGTTACCTGTAACAGGTAAACCCTGAAACTCAATGGCTAAAAACAAGATCATTTTTACTCCCTCATGCAGTTTTAGATATTTAGGGATCCAAGCTGTAGAACTCTGTTAACTTCAGTGTGTTCACTACATTGTCGCTCACTCTCTAGACAGAGATAAGAATAAGAGAGAGAACGAGCATAGGGTCATGTGGGCTAAGAGGAAAAAGAATGTTTATCATGTCCATCCATATGTAACTGGCCAAAGCTCAGGCAGATGATCACACTTAACTTCAAGAGAAAGTGGAAAATGCAGTCTGGCAGTGTTTTCAGAAGGAAAGAGAAATGAGTTTGAAAAATAGCTGCCCAGTATCTGCTATCTACATATGTGTAGGAAGAAATTTTAAAGAGCATAATAGTTGGTAGGCCTTTTTAATGCAATAGTCTGTCATATACAAACCCTTTGGCTATAACAGTAAATACAGATTGTGATTCAGTGAGTCTAAAGTGAAGCCTAAGAGTCTAAAATCTAATAGGTTCCCAGGTGATGTTGATACTGCTGGTATATGGATCTCAGAAGTAAAAAACCATCATTAAGTGAAAACAAATCCTTAGCTAACAAACAAAAAAAAAGGCTCAATGAAATGAAGTTTAAGCCCTATAGCCATCTTGCTGATTTTCTTGGAATACATATTCCCTGTCTGTGCCCTGATTCGGCTAAGCAAAGTGACTTTAATAATACATAGTTCCTCCAAAGCACACGGAAATCTGGAGATTTATGAGATAATATCTGCAAAATGCTGTGGCCTCCTTGGGGAAGAGGTATTAGAAATATACTAGGTATTATATTGTTATTAGCTTGTCACTGGCTGGAAGAAAAGAATGTCCTGTTAGGGAAGGATGCCGCATGTTCCTCTAAGTTGGCGAAAACCTGGGAAAAGAGGAGCCCTTTTCCCTGCATGGATCATTTTTGCCCTTCTCTTTTTCATTATTCCATTTTGACATTTTGTACTGAGGCAAACAGTAATCCAACCACAGTATACATATAATCACAGAAATGTGATGATTCATTTAGGTTCATAACATATTTACTCATCTTATAAAACTTAAGAATTAAAAATACACACACACGTTCCCACTACTTGCTGCAGAAGCATGGGTATTATGAGAGAAATAGGATACAAACATTCAAAGAATCCTAGAAGATTATAGACCCTACAAACTCTGTGAAGATGTCCCTGTTAGTTGTTTTTACTGTTTTTCTCTACCTTTGAACAAATATCCGTTTCATCGTCTCTATATAGCTAAAGACATGAAGCCAAGGTTGTTAAAACTGGTAAATTCTTTGATTTATTCATTCATTCATTTGTATTGATTTTAACTTCTCCTCTCCATCCCCAAACTCCCAGGTAGGCTCACAATTAGCTGGAGAAAAAAATTAAGGGGAAATAAATGGATAAATCAAAAACTTTAGCCTTCTTTCATCTCTCCAGTTTATAGACTACTTTGCCTTTTCAGTTTTGAGGTTGTTTTGTAGCACTTTCAAAAATGCAAATCACTGTATCCTAGAGCAGAAGAAAAACAGAGTAAAATATAGGTAAAAGTCAAAGACCTAAAATATATTCTTATCATTGCTCTTTGTTAGTCTTATCGAAAGGGTTAAAATGAATGCTAAGTGGAAGAAATGTCAAATATGGGATTTTGAATAATAATATCGATCATCCAGTACTTTCGTCTTGAAAACTTAAGAAATAGCTATTTTAAGGTATAAATATTCTGCAACAATGTCAGCATATAGCATTCATTTTAAAATGCAATTTTTATATTTTGAGTGAATAGCTGATTTGGTTGGTAGCATTATTTGAATTATTCAAGCAAATGGAAATTTTCTGGATATATATATATATACACAAAATTGATATATATATATATATATATATACATATATATATATATACACACAAAATTGCCTCCATCTCTTGGAATCTAGACACTTGACCACAGTTTATTGCCATAATAATACTAACAACACAGTGTGTTATAGTACATCTGGTTTTACCATAATACACCTCTGAAAGTTAGGCTGGATCTGATTATATTATTCCAATTTCATTGATGAGGAAGAAAGTTCATTTAAATAAAATCCCTCAATACCAATTGCAGTACTATTAGTAGAAGGGAAAAACTAACTTGCTTTCTTGATTCCAAGTGCAAAATTACTCTTTAAAATTATACTGATTAGGTCAAATTTGATTTAATTTCCAATCCCTGTTTTTTTAAATCAGAGGAGTGTTTTTATGTAAAGTATAATGGTTCCGGATTTTAAAACAATCAAAATGTACAGGGAGGTAATTGATAAAAGTTAAAATTCCTCCTGTCCAAACTTCCAGAGGTGTGTGTTTTTAACAATTTTTTGCATGTACCTCTAGGAGTTTTCTGTGTATTTACAGGCATATATATGTGAGTAAATATCCTCAATTTGCTTTCTAACCATAAACCCGGTTTAGACATAATAGGAATTGTTATCAGTTATATAATTTAACGTGTCATATTGATGACTAAAGCCCTGCTAATTATTTTGAATTAAAGACTTTATTTGGATTATTTTTAAAGGTTTAAATGTTCCCTTAGGTGTAAAAAGAAGTGTAATTTTAAAATTGTCATTATCACAAGAAAGCTACATTATTATAGCTGTTCTTAGATCATATATACACAAATACACACACATACATATTCCTTTGCTATGTAGGAACACCTCTCATTTCAGCTTTTTAAAATCATAGAAACCACTAGGGTAGATGAATTCCCTTAATCACACTTCTCTCTTGTTATGCTTTGTTGCTGAAAGGTAGCAGATGCTGAGCTCATTGTCCAAATTACACCAGTAGCTATATGCAGTGCTGTTTAGAGTGCGGTCACAATGAATTCAAATCCCATCCAAATGCATCCTAAAAATGTTGGTTTGACCCCTAATTAGTTAGTGCATGTCCGTGAGCCACCCAGCAAGACTGCAGGGCCTGAAGAGTCGCATTATTCTTTCTTAGTGAGCCTTTTCCCTACCTTCTCGGCAGACAGATGAGTCTCTTATCAGAAGGAGCAGATGGCAGCGTGAGTCTGTTTGAAATTACTGACATGCACTTGGAGAACAGTTCCTAGAATTTTTTCGTTAGAGTGTATTACATAGGAGGACAATTGGTGTTAGAAGCCTAGGGAAAAACTTCTGAATTTTGGCTGAGAAATATTTCCTGGGTTTGGCTTTAATAGTCATGCAATGTTGGACTTGAAAATGAGATGGTTCATTGGCCCTTGGTATTCTGAGATGTGGAATACTGATAACCACTTCGGATTAAGAATTCCTAAACGTTCAACCAGTGGCCCCAGAATAACATTAATGAATTGTCTTAGTTTATAAGTGTTTTCGTACTCTGAATTTCATTTAATCCTCAGGACAAATTGATTTTTTTAAAGTCCTCATTAAAATAAAGAAACTGTGAATTAAAGAGGCAAAATGGTTTATTCTGAGACACATGGCTTGCAAACAGCACATCCACAATTTAGTTACTGGTCAAAGATGTGCATAATAAGTGAGGTTCAAGAGGTGGGTAGATAATAATTATATGCCAATCATTGTGGCAGATTCTTTATATACATAATGCCCCATTTTTTCAGAAAATTGCTGTAAGGAAGGAATTATCTCCATTACACATATGAGGTTACTATGCATAACTTGCCCAAATCTGCCCTTCTAGCAATGGAAAAATGTGTTTCAAGCCTACATTTGGTTAACGCCAACTTATATGCTCCCCTAGAGCTTCCAAAAGGAACAGAGCTCTGATAATATTTTGATTTAAGCCCAGTGAGACGTGAGTCAGACTTCTACTGAACTGTAGATAATAAATTTATGTTGTTTAAGCCACTAATTTTTATGTTAATTTTTTAAGTATTAGGAAACTAATACAGGAGTGTCATGGATATTAAGTGAGACTAGAGAGAGAGTTATATACGTAAGTACACAACTTGACATGCAACAGGAATTCCATAAATAATAGTTATTATTCTAACAATACTTTATTTTCTTTGGCTACAGTGTTTTTTATTTTGAGAGGTATCCTGCACCTTACTTTGTGTGTCTTAAAAGGTAGCCCAAAAACTCACGCAGAGTTTTTGTTTGTGTGCACATGTTTTACACAGGGACTCATGTATACAGTTCATAAATTTGAAAGCAAATCTGTTCATTTCTTTTGTTTTATTTAACTGTACACTAGGAAAATGTGATTTTTTTTAAATGTTAAAGAAAGAAAAACAAAACAAAGAAAAACACAAAATAATGTTAAAACTTCTACCACGGCTATGAAGAGAAAGAATTGTTTTTAATATGCTGGAAATCCACTAGGATTAGTTCTATTACTAATTTTTCTACTAGCACTAGTTATCATTTTATTTCTTTACATTCCATTAATTTTGTTAGGAATGGATTTTTAATTGAGAAAATTACCTCCCAAGAGTTAAAGACAGAGGCTTAAATAGCAAAAGTGCTGTGGGTTAATATCAGTTTTGCAGGTTGGTATGACAAAATCTGCTTTTAAAGTGCCTTTATTTTTTATGAATTATAAATTAAAAGTAAAAATTATTACACAACTAGTATGTGTCAGCATTAATTTAGGTGCTATGGATATACAAATAACATAAAAATTCCCATCCTTTGAGTAAGTCAAAAGCTTGCCTTAAGGCAACATGGAATTGAATGCATTTAAAATCCTCATGGTGGAGTTCCCTTCGTGGCTCAGTGGTTAACGAATCCAACTAGGAACCATGAGGTTGCGGGTTAGATCCCTGGCCTCGCTCAGTGGGTTAAGGATCTGGCATTGCCATGAGCTGTGGTGTAGTTTGTAGACATAGCTCAGATCCCATGTTGCTGTGGCTCTGGAGAAGGCCGGCAGCTACAGCTCCGATTGAATCCCTAGCCTGGGAACCACCATATGCCACGGGAGCAGCCCTAGAAAATGCAAAAAGAAAAAAAAAAAAAGGACTAAAATCCTCATGGCTAATTTTGTAGAATTAAAAAGTTGAGATTTAGTCGGTTCTTAGTGAAACAATGGCTTACTTCTCCAGCATTATATAAAAATAAAGCATTTCATACAAATGAAATTTCTTCCTGTATAAGTCATTGTTTGTATATCCTACAATGAAACATTTTTAAGGCAAAGTTTGAATTTGACATCATTTTGTGGAATTTGGAACAGATTATAATAAGCATAATTTAACATTTGGTGATCATTTTGTTCTATTTTTATTACAAAGATGAACTTGGAAGCTATTTAGCTGTACAGAGCTGATTAGCTTTACAAAAGTAGCCCCTGACTATTAAGCCTTTTTAACTCATATATTTATCAGAAATCATTTTTCCTCCCTCCTTCTAGGTTATTTTATGACACCTAATGATTATACACGATTTTTGCAGTTCCTTTGCTGTTGTATTTTAATGAACTTACTTCTAGTCTTGGATTTAAGGTAACCATAACAGTAAATTTTGGGTTAAAATAAAGATATGCGGGCCTTAAGTAAAAACTTTCCAAAGAGTGTTTCCGAAAAGTAAAGGCAGTGGTCCACATAGTTGGATTCATAGGTGTTTGTGTTGATTATCAGAGAATTCGGTGGCTTACTTCTGGGATCCTGGTTTTATTTACTCTTCTTGAGGTTTCCATGGAAAGGAGGTCATCATGCATGGATGAATTCTGATTGACTCTTCAGATACAGCTCTACTTAAACATATTTGCTGCCAGAAAACTTGCATTTGCAGCCAGAAGATTTGCATCCTACTCATTTTTACTAGATATGTGAATCCCAGTACCTCTAGATCAAGAATCTGAAATGTAATCCTGTTAAAGAAACTCCTTAAGCTGTTTCCAGGATCACCATGCTTTCTTTCCTCAATTATTACGACTGAAAGGTTTTCAGTCAGAATCTACTCTAGGCACTTAGAATAAATAAACTTACTTTCATTCAAGTATATCCTGGCATGAACATCCAAGAAAGCCAGCTTTATCTAATTCTTGCTTTTGCTCTTTTTAAAGACTGAGAGTCCCCACCATAATTTGCAGTCTTAGTTCTAGAAATACTATATTATAAACAAATGCAGTAAGCAGTAGAGAAAAACTAGGTTGCAACCAATAAGAGTGATGCACTATGATTTTAAGGAAATGACAAAGAATTGACAATAAGACATCTTGGATTTTAGTGAACTTGGTTTTAGCATACAATCATAGAATGCCATGGCTAAAGGCATTTTTATACATCATGCCTAGGGAAATGAAGTGAATTTCCTAAAGCGATGTATTAGGGAGGGAAAAAACTAGGATGTTGGGACATGAACTTAGGACTTGGGCTCCTAGCCCAATATATATGTTTCTATAATACCATACCATGGTGTATTGCTCTATTCCTAAGTGATTCTAGTAATAATAGTGTCAGTGTTTTTAGATTTCTTTGAATTCTCATACCAATTACATAATGGTGAATATACTTAATCCAATTTAAGAGTTTGGGAGGCTGAAGCTAAGTGAGGTTCACAGAAGAACACAAAACAGCCCAGGTATGCATACCAGCTAAGTTTCTATCATTTCAAAAATGTAATATAATATGCTTTAAATAACAGCCACCCTATCTATGTTATGTAAGTATCCGAGGATAGACAGATAAACTTTTAGAAATATTGCCAATACTCCTGTGGGAGTATAACTATTTCATCTCTTTTAAGAAAAGAGGCTAAACTATATAGATGGCTATAGGAATCAAGTTGGGGTTTTCTATCTGAACCTGAGACAACCCTGCAAAAACTTCACTTACTTTGCATGAAACTACTAACCCTGCTCACCCAGCCATCTGACCAAAGTAAGTTCCTGACTAACCAGAGACTTGCTTTTGGCAGTGCAAACAATCTGACATAATAGGAAGGACTCAGCTAATTTAATTGCTGTATTCATGGAGTATATTTTACTCTTTAACCATATACACATTTTCTGATTATTTTCATTCATGTCTTCATAGGTTCTGTTTCAGAGGACTGGGTTTTGGAATTTAATGGATCTGGATAGATAAGAATATTTTTTTGTCTTAGATATATTCTTATTTGTTGAATAGTTTTTAATCTGGAAACATGAAATAATGCCTTATTGTGTGTGTAGAAAGATAAAAATCCTAAATTTGGTATTTATTATAGGAAACCAAAGTTCCCTTAATACTATATTCACTGGTAGATATGGGGTGAACCTCTTTTCTCCTTAACTTCATTTCTTTTTGGAGTGACTTCCATTAGCTGATAGGTACCACCTCTGCCTTCTTTCCTTACTTTTCATACATTTCTGTGGTATCTTTGAGGGAAAAAGTCTGTGTATACTTTTTTTTACCTCTTTCTTCCTTTTTTTTGGGAAATAATTACCTACAGGGATGGTGTGTCCTGGTCTGCTCCCCATTTTGTGGGAGGCTTATTAGGGCAGGATACGTCCACCAGGTAAATACATGTCATTCAACTACATATATTATCAAGCTATCTGACCAAAGGTCCAAAGCTCTGTCTCCAATCAGATGTAATAGTCATAAAAATGCTATCATGACCTTCAGCTTTTGACTTGGTACGTCTCATCTCTGTTTCTCTTTTTTTCCATGCTCTCTCTTTCTTTGCCTCTTTCTTTCCCTCTCTCTCTTATCACTCCCTTTCTCTCATCCTGTCTTTTTCTTTCTTGCCTCTCCCTCCGTTTGTCTGTCTCTTCTTTCTCAATTATAAACCAGAAAAGAGAAGGAAAGTGATACTAATTAACTTCCTATGAGAGTAATAATACCCAGTATATCTAATAACCAGTAGAGTGCCTTTATCTGTCAAAAAAGGAGCCAGAGATATGCCTGACCAGTATACCTAGGCTGAATGTAAGAACAGATATACTAACTATAGACTCTCATACCAAATGAAGGAAGTCAGAAAAAGAAAGACAAATACCATATGATAGCACCTGTGTCTGGAATCTAATATACAGCACAAATGAACCTATCTACAGAAAGGAACAAACTCATGGACTTGGAGAACAGGCTGTGGTTGCCAAGGGGGAGGGGGAGGGGCTGGGAGTGGGATGGACTTGAGTTTACTAGATGCAAACTATTGTACTTGGAGTGGATAAGCAATGAGATTCTGCTGTATAACACAGAGAAGTATATCCAGTCACTTGTGATGGAACATGACAGAGGATAATGTGAGAAAAAGAATGTATATATATAATATATATATATTATATATATATGTATGATTGGGTCACTTTGCTGTACAGCAGAAATTGACAGAACATTGTAAATCAACTATAAAAGAAAAAATAAAATCTTAAAATAATAAATAAAAGAGGAAATAAATTCATAAAAAATAAGAACTGATATACTAAGAAGAATAAGACACACCTGTAAATTTCCTGTAAACAGAAGAGAATCTAATGGCTCATTTAAAGATGGTTAGTCTTCATCTCACAGGAGAATTAATACCTCACTTTAATCAATACCTTTGAGTGATAACTAGGTGTTTTTCCTAATCACATTATATTATGTTCATAAATGGTATCCGCCCATCTACGGACTTCATAAACCATGTTCACCACTCAATAACCATCTATTGAGCACCTATCTAGGCCATATTGTACTAGGCTCAACACTAGGGACCCAAAGATGCACAAATCATGGTCCATGTCTTCAGGAAACACATGATAACATGAGTTAAGTGGCTCAATTCTATTTAAACATTTGGACTTTTGAATTTTCCCATTAGTTTCCTTATAACAATCAAAACATATGTTCTAAACAAGAACACATAAAAACATTCAGAAGCCTCGTTTTAGAATTGATGTTACTTTAAAGAATAATGTTTGTTGTGTTGGAACATAAATTTTTCATTACTACAGAAAATTTGACTTATTTTTTCTATTAGTACAAGGCAAGTCTATTTCCCTCAAAATGTATCCTTATCATATAGTTCAAAAATTTCTTGACATAGAGATGCTTGTAATAGTATTTTGTAACTCTTGACTCTATGTTATCTTTAATTTCCATCCCTCTTTCTTCTGTTTTTGTTTGTTCACTTTGTTTGCTTCATGGTGATCAGATTTTTTCTTTTCTTTGTCTAAAGTATGTATCTTTGCAAAGAATCAGTTTTGTTTTTGATAAACCACTTTTATTTTCCTTTCTACTCATTTCTGGACTTTTAAAGTTACTTTTTTCTACCTTTCTTAGAATAACATTCTTGTTTTATACCATTATTGCTCATTTATTTTTAGGTGTTTTTTTTTCTTATAGATAAAAAGATACAAAATCTCAATGAAGTATAGCTTTAACTATACCCCCACACTTTTACCATTAGTGCTTTCATTGTTATTAAATGATAAATATTTTATAATTTCTATAGGAAGTGCTCCTTAGCTAAGTCATGTAGGGTTATTATTTTATATTTTCAGACACTGATTTTACAAAATTAACTTTTACCATTGATTTTTTATTATATTGTACTTTTGCTAGAGACCATAAATAATCTGTATCTTGTGGCCTTGCTGAAACGTTCTATTTGGTCTAGTACATAATTTATTTTTGTGAATACTCCGTAGAGGCTCAAAATGTTTATGCTCTCTGTTTTTTGTGTAAGAAGTTGTTATGTGTGTGTGTATATATGCACATAGATGTATATTCATAGGCACATATACAGATACATATACATATATAAATTCAAACTTGTAACTTATGATTTTTTTACCTTTCCAATAATTTGCTTAGTTTTAACTGTTGATATATTCACTTCCTAATAGTACATTAAAATGTCTAATTATAGTTGCTTATTTTTTTTCCAGATAACCTTGTAAATTATTGTTTTAATATATGAATTATATGTGAATGTATATATACACAAGTGTGATATACCATCTTGATCTCTTCTTTTTTCAACATACATTATTTCTCTAATATCTTATGACTCCTTCTCTTTATATTCTATTTTACCTAACCTCGAAGTTGCTACCTTAGCAATTTTATTTGGTTAGTATTTGTCTTAATGTCTCTTCAACTTTTCTTTTCAAACATTCTCTATTTTTCCTTTTAAATAGTCTTTTTGGGGCTATGTACTGCTGAGTCTTCTTTCATATCCAGTTTAAGCATCACTTTTCTCAGTGTATTTAATTTATTTACACTTGCAATTATTACTTCAATAAACTTTATATCATTAATATAAACATTTTATATATTAATATTATTTACATATTATTTACATAAATATGTATACTACAATTATATTGTCTTTGCCCCTTTGTCAAATTCAGTTGACTATATTTTTGTAGGTTTATTGTCAGGGTCTGTATTCTGTTTATTTGTCTGTTGTCTATTCTTTCACCAATATCACAATGTCTTGATTACTGCTGGTTTATGATAAGGCTTGAAACTGGGTAATTCCAGTCTAATGAGTTTGTTTCTTTCTTTGAAAATTGAGTTGCCTACACTGGGTCTTTCGCTTCTCCACATAAGAGTTAGAATCAATTTGTTAATGTCCACAAAATAACATGATTAGGTTTTGATTGTGATTGCTTTAAATCTATAGCTTAATTTGGGAACACCTTATATCTTGCCAATATTGAATCTTCTATCCATGAACAGGGAATATTCTCCATTTATTCAGTTCTTATTTAGTATCTTTCATCAGAGCTTTGCAGTTTTCCCTCAAATCGATCCTATACATATTTTGTTAGAACTAATTCAAGCATTTTGTTTTGGGCGGTACTAATGTAAATGGTCAAGTTGATGGATATGTATTTGTTGAATAAAGGAAAGAATGAAAATCTAATATGTCCAAGGCTCTTTCTAGTACAAAGTAATGAGAAAGGGAAATATTTAGTACCTAATATAATTTTGTTTCTAGAGGCCAAGCTATTATTTTCTTATTTGACACTTATTTTATACTTCAAATAAAGTCTTTATTTAAAGGATAAATTTTTTTTTTGCCTTTACCTCACATAAAAGATTGAGTTTGGCAAGACTGGTAACTTGTTCTAGGACCCACAGCCAGTATAGGCTAAGTCTGATATTTAAAATATTTTGTTGAATATCAAAACTTGTGCTATTTTAATTTTATCATGATATATGCACACCATATACATAAAACATGAACCCAGGGAATATTTTTCACTAAAAATTTCATCTTTTCACTTTAATGCTAATTGGATATTGAGATACAAAAAAAAAATTACTGTATTAAGATGAACTATGAACTGATCACTGTTTTGATCGCTGACAAATCTAAATGTTTTAACTTAGTGTTAGTAAAGTTATCATAATCTATACATAAACAATCAGTAGAATTTATTGAAAATTTAGAATTATTTGAGACAGTTACCCTGCTCTGTGTAGATTAGATATAATATTACTTTATAGAATTGAAATCAATAACCCATAAAAATAAATTTCTAATTAAGTGTAAAGGAATGTTGTTTTTTATTTACCTTATTTGTGGTACTAATGGGGACAAGGACTAAAGTTGAGGTTAAGGAATAGAAAATACATAAAGTGTTGATTAGAAATTCTGCTATCAGAGTAAAACCAGCAATATTTACCGAGAAGGAATACGTCAATATATAAATACTTTTTTTTTCATTTGGAATCTTTCTTCTATTTATCTTTTAATTTAAAATTCATTCTTATCACCAAGTTGAAAAGGTATGTTAAAAATAAAAGTAAAAGAAAATATGAATTCTCTGTAGCTCAAGAATTTAGATAAATATGTCTATATTAGATATGAACATACATATGTGTGTACATATATGTACATATGTGTGTACATATATGTATATATGTACATATATGTGTATTGGCTATGCTCATTTACCCCTCAATGTGAAGATTTTTTGTTTGTTGTTTGCCTAGGCTAGCTTAGTGATGCTATATCATCTTTTCCCATTATAAAATAGAAAAAATGAGAAAGAGAAATTTTTTCTCCTGCTGTTTTATAATGGAGAAAGATGATATGAGGGTGATGTATGACTCTGATAAAGCAGAAATATATATTTAAGTAGATATTACTAATGAAAGCAATTTTGAGGAACATCATATACAGGCTTTAGAGTGAGATTTATAGACAATGTTCATGGTAATGGCAACATCGAGTCTGTAATACTTCTTTTCAGGAAAACATAAGAAGGCTTCAATTAGAGCAACTTAAAAGAGTGTCACCTGTGTCAGAAACTGCCTCAGGTCAGCCATGGAAATACATGGAAATCTATACTAGTTAGATGGAATTCTAACTTATAACTAGTTTAGGATGTGCAACAGCAACTCACCATCTGATGTGTAGCAGGAATAATATTGTGGACTGAATTCTTAGACCACATCATATTATCACACTGAATCAGGACAATGGTCTCTCTAGGGCTGAAGGAATTGTGATCACAAATCACCGAGGTAGCTAAAACACTAAAATAATATCAATATAATAAAAATAGCCTGAAAACCAGTTTATAACATTACTCTGCAGAGAAAGTAGTTGTTAAAATTTACATCTAAGCCATCTGATATTGTACAATCAATAACAGAAGATTTCCTCCAAAATTTTGTTTATCAGGGTCAGCCTCAGAAATCTAATAGAGTAGCTTGCCTGTGATTTAAGCTGGAAGGCTCTGTTTTCCATGGCTTTTGCACAGAGAACTGAATTTATGGACTCTTCACGCAGCAATGGCTATTACATGCAAGGTGCCAATGACTACTTGATTATCTCAGGAGGACCTCAAAGCTAGTTGGGCATGAAATAGAGGACCTCTTCAAATGAAAGGGATCAGAATATGCAACACAGTTTATAAAGTGTGACAATTCTATTATGTAAGTTTGAACAGCAGCCACTGTTAGAAAAAAAATCCATGAGAATATCCAAGAGAAAAATAGCTTGGCAGGGCTAGTAACCGTGAAAAAATATAGGCTTCATTACTAGTGGGAGAACAATGTTTGGAGATTGCTTTATCTTGAGAACTTAAATTATTCTCCACAGACTATGAAACTGGTCCACAGTAATGTTAAACTATTATAGTAGAGATAATATTTGTAATAGCTGGCTCTAAATTTAATGTAGAAAAATTTCCCCATGATTGGGTTTTGAAATTATTGATAGTATCAAGGTAACTCCAAATAGAGACTTTTACTTTCTATGATAAATGGGAATCATGTGTAGCTGTGGGCAAGAACAAAGAACAGGTTGGTAATCCATCCTTTCTAAATGGAGGAGGAACTTTTTTATTTAATATACTTTTAATCTTAGAGCAGTGTTAAATTTGCAGAATTATTGTGAAAACTATCCAAGAGTTCCCATTTGCCCCATTCTAATTTCTCCTATTATGAACATATTACATTAGCACGGTACATTTGTCACCGCTGATGAACAACGAACTGTTATATTATTGTTAGTTAACGTTCACACTTTATTCAGATTTCCTTAGCTATAACCTAATGTCCTTTTTCGGTCCCAGGATCCCACCTGGGATACCTAATTATATCAAATTTTCATGTCCCTCTTGGTTGTAATAAGTTCTCAGACTTTTCTTGTTTCTGGTGACCTTGAGAGTTTTGTAGAGTACTAGTCAGATATTTTGTAGAACCTCCTTCAATTGGGATTTATCTGATAATTTCTCATAATTAGACTAGGGTAATATATTTTGAGGAAGACCAGAGAGGCAAAGTGCTATTTTCCTTGCATTATATCAAGGATATATACTATCAATATGACCTATTATTGTTGATCTTAACCTTCGTCACCCAGCTTAAGGTAGTGTTTGTTAGTTTTGTTCACTTTAAACTTACCTTTTTTTCTCACTAACTATACTATATTCTTTGAAAGGAAGTAACTGTGCCCAGCCCATATTTAAGGAGTGGGAATTATGCCCTCCTGAAAAGGTCATTTACATCAATTACTTGGAATTCCTTTGCATTGGAGCACTGGAGATTTGTTTCTCCCCCGGCCCCCTCCCATACTTTTTTTTTTTTTTTTTCTTTCATTTTTGGCTGCACTTGCAGCATAAGGAAGTTTCTGGGCCAAGAATTTAATTTGACCTGCCTCTCTGACCTATGACCTACTCAACAACAGATCCTTAACCCACTGTACTGGGCCAAGAATTAAACCAGCAATACCACAGAGATAAGCCGGATCATTAACTCACTGCACCACAGCGGGAACTCCTCTCTTCCTCCTTTTTATTTATTTGGTCCACTGTTTATTTATAACTAATGGGCTCATGAACATCTATGTTGTATTTTGGACTATAATTCAATACCATTTTACTTATTTTGTTACTGAAATCATTCCCCCTTTGGACATAGCTCTTTCAGATGGCTTTTGTATTTCTTTGACATAGTTCCACCTTTGTTTTATTTTGACTTTTGTTTATTTGTTTTTTGTACTTGCTTTCTGGCACTACAAGGTTTTGGTGCTAGCTAAACTCACTGAAACTGAGGTACCATTGTTGCTGTGAACTCTTAGATGACAAGGAAGATATTATGGATATATATTCTATATGTAACTATATGTATCTACTTTAAGTTAAATACTAGTTCATACCGAAGTAGGACTTTTTTTAGTATCCAAGACTGTATGATAATGTTCAAAAATTGTACTTTCTATATGTCCTTTATGACACTCTTGAATAAATTTATTTCATATAATCTTGCATTGGTGTGTAATTGTGTTAAAAATAACAAATATTTTCTCATAAAACAATAACTACTCCTATTTAAGTAAAATTTTCCGTTTTTATTTGCTAGGATTCTGGGTTTGAGGATAAAATCTCCAAACTCTGATAGTCTGAGACCTGTGAGGTCTTTCCTTCCAGGAGCGATGGATTGTTGGAGAACCACTTTATACCTTTCCAGCCCAAAGAATATTAGTTTTTCTCTAGCAAATGATGGAGTTTTTTTCTTCTCAACTTGGCAGAGTTCCTATAAATGTCTTTTAAACTTGCCTGAATATTAAATCACCTGGAGAACTTAAAAAAAATGTAGTGATATGATCTCTGCTTCAGACCAAATTCAGTTTGTGTAGGATGAGACCCTAGAAACATATTTTATTTTATTTTTAAATCTCTCAGATTATTATATATTATAGGGCCAGTAATGGGAATAGCATTGATATAAGTGACCTCCAAGATACTTTAGTTCTGAGATACAATAAATCTCTGATTTTCAATTGTATCTGTCTGGATCAGTCAGGTTTCATTCCCCATACAATTTAATACATGCAAAACAACCACAGCTCTAAAAGTTATTTGGTGCTTGAACAGTCAGATTAAAGAGTGTTTGCTTTATGGTTGCTATAGACCCTTTTATCCTGGCACCATATGAACTCAATTTTAGACAATGGGCCTTATAGACATTTGAGAAAATAAAATTGAACTAGGCCAATGTGAAACTGTTATTCCAGAATTCAAAGTTCAAGTCCATTGTGGGTGCTTTGAAATGCTTCCCATATTGGTGAGCTACATATTCTTTGTTGACCTACTTTGAGATAGAAAGATTCAGCTCTTAAAAAGTAGAAAAATACTGTTTCTCCACCATCTAAGTAGGACTGTACCCAAAGCAAAATAACAGTATGGGTTGTCCTTAGAGTTCCTCAGGGAAGATTTCAAAGTACACTAATAATACATTCAAGTATTGAGTAAGGTCCAAGGTCAGGAAGCAGTGAGATCTAATGACTAAAAGTATTAAACTTAAAACCTAGATACTTGGATTCTAGTCTTGAGACTCTGTAAAAGGCTTTTTGATACCAGAGAAGTCATAACACTTCTGTGTGCTTTGGTTTCTCCATCTGCAAAACAAGGATAATTATTCTCCTTCATTAGTATGCTGAACAGATTCATGAAGAAATCTGTAAGAAAACACTTCAGATGCTATAGTAAAAAAAGTCACCTATATTATACCAAATACCAACTTGTTATTGCTCTTCTATTTGACTAAATATATTTTGTAATTTAAGTAAATAGCCTCCTGGACAATGTTTTGGGAAATGAGAAAACTGGTTTGCCATACCTTATTTGCAATAAGGTCCTTCCCAATGTTTTGACCCAATGGTTTTCTTTCTAATGCCAAACATCTTTGTGTAGTCTTGTCATACATATATTTTTTGCATCTTAAATTATGAGTCACCTAAGGTGAACCTAGAGTATTCCTGAAGGGCAGAGCCCACTACTGCTGAATTATCCAGGTTAAAAGAGTGACTTATATGGCCAAAAAACACAGGAAAAGATGCTCAATATCATTAGTTATTAGAGAAATGCAAGTCAAAACTATAATGTATTACCTCACACGAGTCAGAATGGCCATCATCAAAAAGTCTAAAACAATAAATGTGGGAGAGGGTGTGGAGAAAAGGGAAACCTCACACCACTGGGGGGAGTATAAATTTGTGCAATGACTATGGAAAATGGTATGGAGGTTCCTTAACAAAATTAAATATAGAACTACCATATGGTTCAGTAATCCCACTCCTGGACATCCATCTATGGAAAACTCTAATTTGAAAAGATACATGTACCCCAATGTTCACTGTGCCACTATTTCCAATAGCCAAGACATGGAAGCAACATAAATGTCCATTGACAGAGTAATGGATAGAAAAGAGGTGGTACATATATACAATGGAATATTACTCAGCCATGAAAAATGAAATAATGCCATTTGCAGCAATATGGATGGACTTAGAGATTATCATACCGAGTGAAGTAAGTCAAAGCAAGTATCATATGATATCACTTATGTGTGAAATCTAATAAAAATGATACGTAAAAAAACCCCACAGATTTCAAAACCAATCTTATGGTTACCATAGGTGAAACTGTTGCAGAGAGGGAGGAATTGGGAGGGTAGGAATATCATATTCACACTACTGTATAAAATACATGATTAACAAGAACCTATTGGGAAAAAAAGAATGGATATATTTAATGTATAACTGATTCACTTTGCTGTACACCTGAAACTAATACAACATTTGTAAGTCAACTATACTCCAATAAAATTTAAAAAAAATGAAAGAGTGACTTAATCCTAACAGTTTTTATCAGCTTTTGTTCTTCCAGCTCTGAAATTCGGTGATTCTAATGGTGTATGTGAAAATTTTAAATGGATTTAATTTCCACATTGTAAAGATCTCTGACCCAATTACACACTAAATGAAGGTAGGTTGGAGAAAATGATATTGAGAACCTTTATCTGAGTTTTGAGTATGAGCTATTTAGTTGGATGTCTTCTTCTATTAACTCCTCTGAAGGGCTTCATTTAGTGGAGAATGAGGTAAGATGACAGTATATATACAGTGCTGCTGGGCTCCAAAAATAACCTTCTTAATTTTTTTTTTAAAGCTACACATTTTTACAGCTTCTCTAAGGTAGTTCTTGACTCAGAACATTTGGATGCTATTTCTCTGTAGGTGAAGATGGTGACACACAGATGGAACTCATTACCTGCTGTGCCACACACAGCTCAAGAGAAAGTTCAGTGAAGGGCAGGAAAAGTAGTTTCAACTTTTACTATTGTCTTTTTGCACCAATCACCCTGCACCCATAGTTTAGTGATGGTGGGTTCATCAGACTTGCACCTAAAGACAGGATTGGACTGCAGTTTTTACATCCATATAAAATCAAACTATAAAAATATATTGAACAATCCCATTATGAATTGTAGATTCTCAAATAGTCCTGTCTTCTTAGAAATGCCTGAGAAAAAAGAACATTTAAAACTAGAGGTATCTGGCCAATGTTCTAGAAGGAGGAAATTTTTCATTAAAAAGCACTAAAAAGGGATTGGGAAGATATGGACATCTGAGGACTACTACAACATAGGGAAAGAATCTCAGTGTTCCACACCTGAGAAGAAACTAAAGGCTTTTCTTTTGCTATGAACAATAGATTTATTTTTAGAGAGAAACTGTGAAACAAACTATAACTTGTGCTTTCATTTAGTACTTTTGAAAGTGTTAAACTGGTGTCAGGTACTTTTTATATGACACCTGATACTTGCTCCAGGTCCTCTCTACCCACCCAAAATGCACCCAGCTTTTTCTATTGTAGTTATATCAAATCTACCAGCACCCACTCTTCACTGTGTAGAGTTTTTGATAATAGATGGAAATGGACCCACTTAACCCATTTTCTCTGAGACAAATCAGAATGTGAAACTCTAATCAAAAGGGAAGGAAGAGGATTTCTGATTCCTTAAAAACCTCATCCCAGCGTTTAGCTAGGCTTGGGTCACAATCGTGACTTTAGTTCTAAGTCATAAAGGGCTGCAGTGGGAGGGAATGGAGGCGCCTTGCTCAGGCACTCTCCCATATGCTGCAGAGTCAAGCCAAGGAGAGGCATGATATACATCTAAGTCATACCTTGCCACCACCATTAACCACTTTTCTAACCTTGGAAGGGCCACCTGGTCACTCAGAATATTAACCCAGAGGTCTAGCTAAAGGATTGACAAAATCAGGTTATATATATACTTTGTAGAAAGGAGACACTCAATATAGTAATTATCACATTACTATAGCATTCATAAATAATATCTATTATCCAAAGTGTTGGTAATAGAGTTCTAAATAAATCACTCAATATCTGGAGCCTCACTGTCAAATGATTAAACCCCTGATTTTGATCTTTGACCCTTTGGCTTCATCCTCCCGTCAGCAGAACTTTCATCCTCAACCTGTCAATCTAGACCTGTCCTTTGTTTTCCAATCTCAGGTGACAGAGGTGCACCATGGAAGGAAATATTTTGAATCCCTGAAACATATCCTGAGATATTTTTAAGCACTATAAAATGTAATTATCCTAAAATGAATCCCTTATATCCCTATAGGGTAAACAGGCATAGCTTTTCTTGTGCATTGAAGCTGGGCTATTAGAGTACACCATCCAGTTGACTGGCATTCATTCATTATTCTCACACCTAAATCTAATTCAGCCATGATATCCAACTAATTCGTCCTAGCAAATTTCTCTCTCTCTTTTTTTTTTGGGGGGGGGGCTTCCCTGTGGCATATGGAGTTCCCCAGCAGCCAGGGATCAGATCTGAGCCACAGTTGCAACCTACCCCACAGCTATGGCAATGCTGGATCCTTAATCCACTGTGCCAGGCTAGGAATTGAACCTGCCACCTAGTGTTCCAGTGCCAATCCCATTGTGCCACAGTAGGAATACTCCAAATTTCTCTTAAACCCATTACTTTTTCCTTCCCGCAGGCCACCACAGTAGTCCATACGGCCATCACCTCTCATCATCTTGTAGCCTCCTAGCAGGTCTCCTTGCTTTCGGCCTAGTCAACTTCCCTTCACTCTCCCCACATTGTGCAGAGGAGATTTCCCTTGCTCTCAGGATAAATAATAAAGTCCTGACATGATCTGCTTTCTGCCTTCTAGCCTCATCTCTCTCTACCCTTCCTTCTTGGCACTCCAGCCTTTCTGCACTTATCTTGGTCCATTCCGCATTATCCTCGGAAGAGATGTTTCTTCTTCTGAAATGATCACCCTTCTCCTCCTTCCCTATCATCAGAGTTCATTTCAGCTCACTCTTTGGAATTTAGTTTTGAATAGCATTTCCTAAAGAAAGCACTCACTGACTTTCCAGGCTCCCCAGATTAGTTGGGCCTACAGTATATGGTGTATTCCCAGTGTCACAGCATTTACCACTACGATCATTTCATGGATAATTTTGCAGTTGGTTATTTACTAATTATCTCTGCTGCTAGTACCTAGTTTCAAGAGGGCAGGAAAGTTAACTTTCCTTTTAGTATCTATATTTGTAAACTTTTTATAATAGTAGCCTCTACCAAGGGAATAAATAGATGTTGCAGGAAAAGCTCAGTGACTTGTACAAAGTATGTTCTCACTAAAATAATACCCATGTAACCGCTGTGTTATATGCTGGAGGTGAGGGAGGGGAGGAATTGTATGACTGAGACAATAGTGCCTAGTCTTTACCTACTAGTGATGCCTTACCAAGAGGCGGTCTCAGAAGGGAAGGCCACTTTTCCAGAGCCGAGGTGGGCTTAATTTAGCACAAATTAGGAGTGCATGCATAGAAGTGAGGAACAGCATCAGAAAAGAAAAAACAAGGTGACTTATTTTCTTTTTTGTTTTGTTTTGTTTTTTTAGGGCTGCACCCATGGCATATGGAAATTCCCAGGCTAGAGGCTGGCCTGTACCAAGCCAGAGCACAGCAACATGGGATCTGAGCCATGCCTGTGACCTACACCACAGCTCACAGCAATGCAAGATCCTTAACCCACTGAGCAAGGCCAGTACTGAACCCACATCCTTATGGATATTAGTCAGGATTGTAATCTCCTGAGCCACAATTGGAACTCCTGGTGGCTGACTGTCTTATTGATATTACCAGAATATTGAAACAGAGCAATTTTTAAACCTCGAGCTGAGGTTTGAATGTCGGACCCACAGAACTATCAGCAGACCTCTACCTGCCTTGGACTATTCTATAGAAAAAGGACGATCACCAAAAGGGTGTTGGTTAAATATACCAAAGTACTATACTAAGACAATTATTCTAAAGTTTACTCAGGTGAAGAATTTTATTCTTTTCCTGAAGAAACATCTTAGTTGAGATTTTCTTTCTTGATTGTAAACTGCCTATAGAGAAAGGTTTTTGCTTCACATCAAATATTGAAAAGGAAAGGAAATATAATGAGCAAAATGCAAAAGGACAGATCACTACAAAGATGTTATTCTCATTCTCTGGCCTTAAGGAAGGGTAAATTTTGTGTGATTAAGAAGAGTTAGAGAATTGTAGTGTTCCTATTCAAGTTTCTCCATTGCCTAGGCCATTGAAAAATTTAAAAACAGTCAGGAGAAGCAGATTGTAGATTTCTCCTGATCTGTGGAATATACATTGCCAGACTGTAGACTAGGAGAAGCAGAGAAAAAAAGCTGTAAATATTTTTGAGACTTTAAAAATGTTTCTAAACATTCTCCGTCTATCATTTTCAAGTGTGAATCAAGGTAGGAGAAAATCAGCATGTCTTGAACACCAATTATGTGCCTGGTCCTGTAATAGGTGCTTTCTTTATTTTTCTTCTTTATCTTATTTTAATATTTAAACTACTCTGAAATATGTTATTGTTTCTAATTTCTTTTTTTTTTTTTTAAAGTAGTTTGCTAAGTTCAGCAATAGATATATCTGGCATTTGGAAACAAGTTCACTCAGTTTCAAAATCAGTGTTCTGAAATATATTTTCTCTCAAAGGTAATAAAAAACTTTTAAAGTTTCTTCCAATTCTAAAATTCTAAAAATATATTTAAATCACAGCATTAATAATCTTCCTTCTAGCAAAATTTCAACATGGTTAAATGCAACTCTGCACATATTCCTTGCCTGCACCTGAAAAACTAAAAGTGGATTGAGAAAAGCCATAAAAATGCTGACTGGGCTCACTTTAAATTCATGATTACAAACCTCAAAGGGACTTTGGTCCTGCCAGGCAATCCTTCTGTCTGTTTCTCTGGTAGATTTGTTCTGTCATTCAAAACTTTCCCATCTGCTCCTCTTTCCTCTGACCTCTACAACCTTCTCTCCTACCTCACTCTCAGCTACTAATCATGCTTTTCATTAACAGAGAAATTGGAAAATGTCCAGATGCTTCCATTTACATGTCTACCAATTCAACTGTGTCTGTACATGTATATATTTGTCTTTCCTGTTACAATAGATGGGCTGACTGGCACAATCTAATGACAGCACCTCAATTTATGTATTATGCCAATATCTCATTAATTTATAGACTTTCCTCCTTAAATAGGTCCTTCTTTCAATCATTATCAGTTTTTCCATATCTACAGAAAATTCTTAAGTGTATGTGTATCTAACCTCACACACACACACATATATGTGTATATATAGATATAATCAGTTCTAGTCACACTGGTTATGTTCTATAAATTCACTGGGAACACTGAATTAGTGAATTTGGAACCTTTGCTCCTCACAGAAATACAGGGTTACATTCCTGTGAGCCTCATTTTGTTTTACATGTGTTTCTGATTAAAGGCACCATGTTTAATATATTATTTCTTACATATAATTAACTGCATAGTCTTTCAATAATTTAAGGTCAAGAATTTTGTAGGCAATTTGCATTATGTAGGTTTGTTTGCCAATGTCCTTGTAAAACAAGCCAGTCTCACCAGTGTCGAAACCTACTCTCTTGCATAACTTTTTTCTGCACAGTAATTAGCAGTTATTTTTCAAATCCTCCCATGGCCTCCTGACCCGTGGAATCTACTTTGCCATCAAATTTAATATTTTCATGCCAGATCCTTTTCTGAGAGGCATGAGCCAGTCAGAACTAGCTCAGATGGGTTTAACACTTTCCCGTATCCGGATATGACTGTAAATTTCTTTGGCTTTCAGTCTCACAACATTACAGTTTATTCTGCCTCTTTTTTGGTCATCATCTCATAAATCTACAAATTTAGCCACTTTTCCAGATTTACATATGTTCATTTCACACTTTCTAGGGTAGCCTCACATACAATTCGCTGAATTTCCTCTCCCTTTTTCTGATTTTGCCACATTGTTGATTCATCAACAGTGAATGCATGGCATTATAACTCATGCCCAAATGAAGCTTATTTAACACATGTATTTCTCCATAAGATATGCCAAACCTTCTTATGCTTAAGAGCACTAGATAGGAGCACGTTAATTTTGTACTTAGAGGATGTTTTAAACAGTGAAATCACTAACAAAAAGCCCTTTTTGTAAAAAACGTGATACTAAGTAGAGCATGAAAAAAAACCACACTTATTTAAGGTTGAAGAGCTAAAATAAGAAAGTAGAACACTGCTTTGTTTGACCTCCACTAGGAATGTGCACATCAGGCCACTCAGATTTTTCTAGCTATTAATTTGGGAGTTACAAATAACTTTTAGTAAGTAAGTAAATTGGCAAATTCAGAATCTGTGAATAATGATTCTTGACACACTCTGTATATATGCAGTAATGATATTTTGTAATTAAAACCATGACTACACTACACATGTATAAATGCTGTAACTGAAAATGAACAAAACCAAAAAGGTTTTCCCCGATTCACTGCAATTTATTGTCCTGCTCCCCTTGAAGTCTTAGACAGTCTCACTAGTTCCTATGATGTTTATCCTATTTCTTAAACTGCAATATCAAAACTCCACGTTAAATCCTATAGTCAACACTTAATTCTCATCTTAATCAACCAAGCTGCATCACTTGATACAATTGACCATCTTCCCCTTCTTAAAACTATCTCTTCAATAATTTCTGGACACCATTCTTTTCTGGGGCTTTCTCCTCTAGAACAGGGATTTTCAAATTTATGAGTACATAATCTTTTGGGTCTACAAATATTTTTCATGGACTGTGAGGCAAATAATTTTAAAGGAATCATGGTATCCATTTTATTTTTGCCTGAACCTAAATCTTTCAGGTTCTACTTTGTTTCCTTTCATAGTCTCTCTTCCCTCACTTTAACAAAGAAAGATATGCCTTTATCTTTCTTAAAACTCACTATAATGCATTGCCTTAAGCACACAAAGGTGCCACACAGATGCTAATGTAGGTGCTGAGAAAATGAAAGACTCTAACAACCGAGTGACCAATAGTTTTGCAAATCAGGCTTGCCAGATCTTTCCAATCTTTATTTTTAATAAAATTAATGGAGAACCCCCTGATTTGTTTGGTAGAATCTTATGAGAACCTGAACCCATGTACCACCATACACAGCTTGGACACTGAGGGTCAAAATCACCTATTCCATCTTCATCCCCAATATACACACATCTTACAGTTTACATTAATGTGACTTTATCGTTTCAATGTTATAAGAATTAAAGCTGTAAGAATTTATAATATTATTATTGCAGGAGAGACTCTTACAGCAGTAAACAATGTTAATGTTTATTATGGGAATTTCCCAAAGTACTCAAACTCTTCAATAGAAAGCATCTATAAGCCAGTTACCTTGTTTCACAAAATCTTTGCCTTCTGATTATAGGAATTATAGATTGTTATATCGTGAGTCTTACCCAAATTCCAATCAAATTCCTTTACCTTTCTTTTGCGCTTTATTGAAACTCATGCCTTAAATCAACTTGAAATTCTTAGTAATACCCGACCATATTTCTTTGGCATTCCTGCAGGACACTATAGCCAAGCTCTGACTGTTCTCTCATCAGTCTAAACTCAGTTTTGCCTTATCAACAGGTTGCATTGGTGATATTTGGAGATTTGGAATTTGACAGTTAAAACCAAACTTTGCAGATTACTATTGTCTTTAGCTAAAATTTAAGGATTTTAAAATTGATTCCTACCTATGTATTTATGTGAAAAGGGCTCTTTGAAGCTTTAACATGCACACACACATGTATGATGAAAAAAATTAATAGAATTGATACTAAATACTCATTAATTTTTAATAAAAATTTAATGTTTTTATGTTTAATATACTATTAATAATTATAACAATAATCAATCAGAAAATAATTTTTGCACTTAGAATTGATGGAAATTTTCACAGAGAAGTATCTCCCAATCAATGGTTATGTAACAAACTTATACTTAAAAATATGCATAAACTTTTTTTGCCAGAGAAATATTTTAGTGGGTGACTTTTAAATATTTTTCAAGCATAGCAGTATATAACATTAGATATATTTTGCAAAAGAAGTAGAACAGAAACATTAGCTGAATTGAAAAAAAAGAGTAAAATTTCCAACCGTTAAAGAAACATTTGCTCAGGTATGTTTAGATGAACAAGGGTAACCATGAAAGTATGTGATCTTAGTTAAGTACTTACGTATATTTAAAAGGTGATATAACAGTGTTATTTAAAATTTTCAAAGTATCAACATTTATAACAACTAAAATTATATTCCTTATAACCTTGGGCTTATAATAAAAAAATTTAATGTCAACTTTAAAATGTGTAAAGGAATACCTAGTTGTTTCAAAATCCTATTATGGGACACAGGGAAACATGGTTTGAAAGCCACTGTCCTATTTTTGCCTCTAAGCTTATTAGTACTAGGACTTAGTCTTCTGACCTATTTTCTCCTCGATGAGCCTCCTCTGGGGGATATTCTTGAATCTCATGGTATTAAATAATATCTCTTCACTGAATACCATCTAATTTATATCTCCATTCTCCACTCCCAGACTTACACACCCAACCTTACATGTAGCATATCTACTTAGATGGTGCTGGTGAGGGAGAAAACTTTTTTTTAACTCTTCTAGGTTCTTCCAGCTCCTCTAATAACTAAAGCAACGTGAAACAAATTAACAGGAGAAAATCAAAATTAATTTCATAAGTATGGGAATCCCACTTACACCAGAAGGTTAGAGACTGCACATACCTGAACTGTTCAAAAACAGGAGGGTAAAAGATGGTGTATATGCCATCCCGAGCCAAGGAATGGGACAGGGGCCTGGGGCTTCCAAGAACAAGAGGGTCCTTCCCAAGATGAGGAGAAGAGCAGACATTTGGCATTTAGGTATTTGTCCTATATAGATGGAGCCAACTAATTATTATTTATCTCTAATAACTTTTTTTCTCAGAAAAACCCCAATTTAAGTTCTTTCCGGTGGTTAAGGGAGGGGCTG
Source organism: Sus scrofa (assembly GCF_054392235.1). Classification (NCBI taxonomy): domain Eukaryota; kingdom Metazoa; phylum Chordata; class Mammalia; order Artiodactyla; family Suidae; genus Sus; species Sus scrofa. Next base: position 119,118,222 of record NC_139388.1, on the reverse strand, counting down.
TAGTGTCCCTTGAAGCAGTAGGGTCTAGACTGCCTTTAGGTCAAAATAATTCTCACATAAAGGTAGCACAAACCATAAAGGGGAGGACTATCCTGAACTTGCAATTGCAAATATGCATCTGAAAACTGAACATACGCCCCAAAGAAATTTTGACTTTTCCTCCCAGCCCACCTATATTTTCCTCTCCATTATTGCCATTTCCATAAGTGCTAACTTAAAAAAATAATGATAACTGAAGAAAAATGTAACTTGGAGTTGTCATAGACCCATCTACTTTTCTCTTTCTGTGAAATCTGCAGGCTTGACCTTGGAAATAAATCTGGAATCTGATCAGGTCTCATCATCTTCACCTCTAAAATCTAAATCACAATCATTTTCTCCCCTTTGCCATTTCTGCCCATGGTGATCATAAGAAAATGAATCTGAACTAGGCTTCCTGCTTCTAATCTTGCTTATAATAATCTCTGGAAAGTAGGAACAATCTTTACATTTTAAGTGAAATTTTATTATTTCTGTGTTCAAACCCACCAATGTCTCCCCTTCTACCTCTAGGTCCTAGCAGATATAGGCTCCTATTTCTTTTATCTTATTTCCTACTTCTCTTCCTAAACTCTACAATTCCAGCCACAAGGCCTCCTTTGTCACTTGTCTTTCAGCCTAGAATGCAATTCCCCCAGCCTGCCACAGGATGTCAGCCTCTCCAGGCAATCAGATCACCTTATCTCTGATTACCCTGTGCATTAACAACCTCTTGTAGCATTCCTCTCCTGACACTATTCCTTAACTTGCTATTTGTTCCCTTACAACACTTATCACTGTCTGACGTATAATATGTATTTGATACCATTCTTATACCAGAATACAAGCTACTTGAGACCAGGAAAAAATGGTTTTGTTTTACTACTAAATTCTCAGAACTTGGGACCCTGCTTAGCAGAGAGTAGATACTAATATTTGGTTAATATACAAATGAATTCTTTTTGGAAAAAAATAAGCAAGTGAGGGAACTGGCTTTATTCAGGTGACTGTTTTAGGGTGGTCAAAAAATCCATGTCTCAGCCACGTGATTTTTGCTTTAGACTTGTACAGGGAAATGTAGCCAAGATAAAGGTGGGGTGATTTACCCGTGGGGTTGTTTTGGTAATCAGGAGATGTCTTAGTCAGTTAGCCAAACAGAAAATGCATATTCCTGTATCTAGCTAGTTTCAGGAAAAGCAATAGTTTTAAGCATTTATGAGACAGAATTTGGGAGTTGGAGGATCTCCTGGTATTTCAGGAGGCTCAGGCAAAAGGGAAAAGGTTTATGTTTGGCCCTGTCACAGATCAATAAGGGGGTCAATGGTGAGTTTTATGGGAGTCATGAAAAAGAGTGGAGAGTGAGTCTTACTATAAAGTCACTTTCTGGAACAAAAAGAAATTGAGTATTTCTAAATCATCCTTGTTTTCTAGGCTCAGATGAAGTTCAACATTGTCACATATATTATTATTTTAGCTTTTCTTAAAAATGTTTTAGATAAGATACGCTAATATCTGAACATGTCAGGTATTTGAGTGGTTTTTTTTTCCCCCTTGGTTTTGTTTTGTTTTCTTTCTCTCTCTCTATTTTTTTTTTTTTTTTTTGCTTTTTAGGGCCGCACCCACAGCATCTGGAGGTTCTCAGGTTAGGAGTCAAATTGGAGCTACAGCTGCCAGCTTACGCCACAGCCACAGCAACACAGGATCTGAGCCAGGTCTGCGACCTACACCACAGCTAACGCAATGCTGAATCCTTAACCCACTGAGCGAGGCCAGGATCGAACCCAAAACCTCACAGTTCCTAGTCTGATTCACTTCCTCTGCATCACAACGGGAACTCCTGTTTTTTTTTCTTAACTAGTAAAGTTGTGCTATATTGGGCACCAGTACTGAACATGTAAATTTTTAAAGCTTGAGTTTACAACTTTTTATGTTTTTTTTTAAATACCTCCATGTACCAGAAACAACTTTGCTTGCAGTTAACAATTTGTATAACCTAAAGAACACTATGAAAGATGAAGAGTAGGCAGAATTGAGGCTCAAAGGATATATAAGTCCTCCAAGGTCACAGAACATATAAATACTGGATCAAATCAAATCATGTTCTTAGTGATATACAACTTATTAGTTCTATCTTATAGAATGGTTATCACTGGGAAGACAAACATTTTTCTGATTCTTGAATTTACGGTGTATTATCACAATTGCTCTTTTGTAAAGTGTTAAAAATAGTTATTACATATGTATTATATATTTGACCTATTTGTACTATGGCCTATTTGACGAAATAATATCATCACGTTGAAACTTCCACATTTTTCAATATTATTTCCTCCCTCCTATTGCCCCCAACACTTTACTACTGCCACTCAGGCAGGACTATGTATTTGGAGATTCACAATAAGCGACCCTGAATATTTATGGTATTCAGTGCCATCCCACACATCCAATGAACAGCTGCTAGATATATCACTGCAGATGTCCTACAAGGATTTACTTCCTGGCTTAATCAAAGAGCATATGACTAAAATGAGAACAAATTGTGCTGGTGAGCAACCTGCTGTATTGTTCATAATTTGGAGCATTTCTCATTTTGACATTAATTCAAAAGTCACCAACTTATTGAATAGTTATTACCATATACCAATTATAGCGGGGAAATAAACTTGGCAGGATCCTATATTATAACAGAGAGAAAAGGAAGTTATGTTAGTGATTGCTTGGAGATCATTTTTAGGCCTCTGAAAATGAAGGTTGGAAGGTAGGAAGGAAGAAAGGGAGGGAGGAAAATATCTTTCCTTCCTTGTTTTGCCTGGTGTTTGTTTATCATCTTGAATCCTCTTCTTCCATCACTTATGAAGCTTTGGAACAATTAATTCCTTGTAAGTCTGTCTATACCAGACCTAAGCCTGTCTAATCTCTATGTTCATTGAGTATAGGTACCATGTGTTACATTTTTGTTTTATCTCTAAGCAGTTGAATGAAAAAATGAATTTAAAAAATAAGATTGGTTCATTTATGAGTTCAAGGTTATTATTTTTTTATTTTAGCAATATTGTTAAGCATTTGGAAAAAAATCATTCATTTGTTCATTCCTTTATTTAAAAATATTTAATGAAAAATTACTATGTGCCAAGCACTCTGCCATGAGCTAAATGTAGTCAATAAAATGGGCTTGATCTATGTTTTTATGTACTAATAATAGGACAGAATACTTATATTAAGCAGGGAAAAAAGAAACACAAATAAAAATACATAAATGTAGCTCTATGAGAACAGACTAAGTTTTTGACTTAGTCATCAGTGTATTTACTTACAATAGCTCTTGGCACCTAGTAAGCCTTTGAAAAATTTTGTCTAATTAATTTAAATAAAGTCATGAGCAAAAGATATATAATGACTATAATTAACTTGTGAATATAATTTACAAATCTGGACCAAAAAAGGAGTGCTATGAATAGAACAAACTAAATTAGAATCTAAGTTATACCAATTCTAAATTATTGCAACAGACCATTGTAGGAGAGGAAAAATAATTTTCTCTCTACCCTTCTAGGTTCTTGGCTGAGACCACTCTATAATAAAAAACAAACAAACAAACAAAATAGATTAACAGGAGAAAGACAAACAGAGTTTAATAACATACATACCTTCGGTAGTCATGGGAGTTATCCAAGAAGACCGAATACCATCTCTTCAAATACCATCTCCAGCTAAAGACAAAAGATGTTGCGGGTGGGGGCAGCCAGTCATGGGAGGGTATCAGGCAGAGCACAGTAAACAGGGGTATGGTTATTATGCAGATTTAAGTTTCTGCATTCTCCACTGATAAATTTCTAGAGAATTAGTCACCCTCCTCTTCCTGGTACAGAGAGGGAGAAACCCTAACAATGGAGACTTCCATTATTAATGTAACTTTATCTTACAGCAGGATAATTTCTACAGATTTTCAGAGTTTTTCCTGTGTCTCAAATCCTTAGAAATATCCAGCTCAAGATAACCCTTATGCCAAAGAGGCATGTGTTAGAACAGCAAATTCTGTTCCCCTTCACCATCCTTTAGTGTTCAAGTCTTTAAAGCATTTTCTTCCTTAACTGACACTTTCTTTTTGCTCAAATTCAAGGCTCTAAAACTAATCCTTATTTGTTTATATAATGCTTCAAGTAATTTGCCTAAAATACATTAAGTATTTTAACTATATATTTTTTTCCTGAAAAAGGAGTAAAATATCCAGTAATATAAATGCTTGAAACATAAAATGAATTCAGTAAATGTTTATTTAATGACCCCCTTGCTCCATTTAAATGTACATTCTTGAAATTTGCTAAATATCCCTTTGCTTAAAATAAGACATTTTAATCTTGTATATTGTGAGAAACTGTTTACATTGGCAATATGATCTTTCCGATAGTGATAATAATATTTTAATGATAATTCTTTAATGCCAAGACAATGCACAAATACTTTTTAAACTATCAGTGCACCAAATACTATCTCTTTTTATTCCACTGAAAGAATATTAGAAAATCCAAATGGCTGTGTGGCAGCATTGTATCTTTTCCTTGCTGCAATAACAAAGTGCCTAGTTAATGTAATATTAATGAATACATTTTATTCATATATAAGTTTTCTTCCTCAGGGACTTCTATTTTTAATTTTAATGAAATTCCAATCACTTTATGTAGTCACATTTTAAGATGATCATCACTGTCCAAATATTGCTTCTTATGTGTGTTTGTTTGTAGTAATTAGTCTGATTTACTTAAATGCAGTGTAAGATAACAAACATATGCAAATAAAGCCTAGAGGGAATAGAATCAAAATAATGTTCCTGATCCAGTATGGCCTGTTCAGGCACAGCTTTAGGCAAACTGAAAAGTGTAGTGAATTAACCTATATCATACCCTTTTTGGCACCTGTACATCTTTCCAAAGTTCAATATAATTTCTTATCATCATTTTTTGCAATCAGATTAAGGCTCATGGACACTATGTCATTCCTCTCCCAAATAAATAAACTCATGTGTTTTTCTCAACATAACAATTAATCAAATTGAAAATGAATAGCTGATTCTGGTAAAAGAATTCCATCTAAGTTAGCATGCATGGAGGGTTTTGTCTTTGGAGTTTTTTTTTTTTTAATAATCAGATGTATTGTGGTATAATTTACACACAATAAAATTTACAATTTAAAGTGTATAATTCAAAGAATGTTGACAGTAAATGAAATAATATATAGAAAGTGCCTAATCTATTGCATATCATACAATTGTCTCTTAGTAAACAGGAGCTACTCATCATCTCAAAGTCAATCCAGTTCCTATTTCTAACCACTATGCTACAAGATTCATTAAAAAATCATGATTTATTTTTGCTTTGTAGTGTCCCTCTAATGCTTACTCTAATCTGTCAAAGAGATGGAAGCCTAATGTGTTAATGAATAAATAAATGGAAATCCCTCCTATGTTCCTATTCAACTGAAAAATTTCCCATTCTTTGCTTTCCCAGTTTTTAATACTTATAACTACTGATGGGACGCCAGATTCTGTGCTATTGCTTTCTGTCCTGCTGTGCCCCTGTGGTGTTTCTGTTCTTCTAGGGCACATTCCTCAACATCATCCACGTGTCTTGATACTGCTTCCACTCTTTTGCCTTAAGTGAAATCAAGCTTCAACCATGATACTCATTCCTTGAAATATTTCTTATGGATTTGGATACTTCAGAGCTGAATGGTCAAAGGCCTAGGTGAACCCCAGTGATGAATCCCCAATCCACTGGATACCACTCTGATGGCCCAGATGAGCTTTATTTACCCTGTTTCCATTTACCCTGTTTCCTCCTGGGAAATGTAATATATGTATTTGTGAGATAGTCTTGCATGAGCTACTTGGGTTAGGGGGTGAGATCTCTGGAAGCACATGCCAGAGTGATGATTTGAAGACTTTCAGACTCAATACTCACTTTTTATAAAATATATTATGATAAAGTGTTAGTTTTATAAGATGTGCCCCCATTTACTGTCCTGATATAATGTTCATGAATAACATAACCCAAATACAAAATTTCCAAAAAATTACATATCTATTTCTAATCTAAAATGTAAGGGTAAATAAGAAAAATAATTGACAAGAAAACATTTCATTTTAACAGAAATTGTTTGGACATGAGGAACGATGAAGACAAAATGAAATAGCTTGATACTGGAACTCAATTATAATTGAAAGGTATTGGTTTAAGAAAAGTTAAAAAAAAAAAAAAAGCAGATACCATCTATTTAAAAAAAGCACAGAAAAATTCAGAATAAAAATTGATGTTAGGAAAAGTAACAATAGGCAAGGTTTCGGTTTTCTTTTGTTTTAGTATTTGATGAGAGAAATAAGGAAATGACATTAATGGGCATAGGAGTAATATGCCAAGACAATTTACAGACTTTGGAGGTTGGAGGCAATGAATACGAATGTATTCTCAAAAATAAACTGGTCCTTAGTTGTAAGTCAATGTCAAAACACTTCTCTGTATTATGACATAGAATGGGGTAGTCACAAATATCACGGAAAAGTAATCATACAAATACAAAATCTGTATTATTAAGAAAGAGGTTAACAAAGGGATCCAAATGTGAAGGCTTAAGTAAGATAGATTTAACCTATGACACCGTCTAGAAGTGAGCATTCAGGGCAGACCAGATGTGGCCAATGCTAACATGTTGTTTTCAAAAGGTGCCAGCAGTTTCACCAATTTCCCAGCCACCAAGAAGTGGGGAAGGGACACAGGATATGGAGCTCTATCACTAAGGAGATGATTTAAAATTGCAGACATTAACTCTTCTTTGGTTATTGACCTATACTTAGTCACATGACCATACCTAATACAGAAGAAAGTAGGAATGTGACCATGTGACCAATGAAACCAGTTCTATTATACAAAGGAAGAAAAAACAACCTTTGACACAAAACTCTACTCTTTGTTGAGGCAAACATTCAGTTTCTGTAACTTAAAAAGACCTTAGGGTAGAAAGGCGAGATGGCAGAAGAGTAGGGGGACACGCTTGCCCTTTCCCACAAATACAACCAAAAAAAAACACATCTACAGGTTAAACGACTCGCACAGAACAGCAATTAATCACTGGCAGAAGAACCTAAACTCCAATAATGGCAAGAATCTCATGACATAACTGGGTAAGACAAGAGAAAAGAGGAGAGTGAGAGAAGGGGAATCGGGGCTGGACGGGCGATCCTGAAAGGGAACTGTGGAGAAGAAAGGGATCCCACACCCTGGAAAGTCACCTACTTGGCGGAAAGATCAACTGAATCGGAGGGATCTCCAGATGCAGAGAAGAGTGCAGCAGTAAGTCTGAGTTCTGAAGAGCAGAGTGAGAACCTAACAGATCATCTGAACTACTGGCACAGTCACCAAAAACCAAGACTTTTGGGTGGGGGCTGGGCACAGAGACCTCGGCTCTGGAGGTTAGTCTTTAGGAATGGGAACGGGCTGGGGTGGGCAGTGCTGAGACTGCTTGGGGGACCAGGAACCGGTCTATCCAGTTCTCAGGGCAGAGACTGCCTGGGAGACTAGGAAGCTGAGCATTGCGGGTGCAGGGCGCAATATGCTAAGGGCTGAGGGGTGGAAAGCCACATCAGAGGGAACCTGAGAGAAGAGCTGGATCTGCAGTAGAGACAAGGCGCCAGTGTTGGGGAGGGGAGAGGAGGAGGGGTGGGCCACCATAGAGTACTCCCCATACCACAGTGAGCTCACTTGCCTACCAGCTATCAGAAAGCTGTGCTTCCCAGTGCATCCCCCCTCCCCCTATCCTGTGCACACACTCTGGACCTGAGGCTGCCTGCCATCCCAGAGGGCTGGCCTCACCATTTGCAGGAAGCTGACCACTACAGGGGCTTTCCCTGCCCTGGCCTGCCTGCCCTCTGGAGGAGCTACACCCCCGCAGAGCAGCACCCAGCACCGCCAGCCCCCAGGAAAAGGCCCTCAGCCCAGAAAAGCTAGTACAAGCTTGGCCTGGCCGTGTAAATCTGCCTCCACTGCAGAGTGATCCTGCCAATCCCTGCTGCCCTGGGGAAGAGCCCCTTGAGTTCTCAGCGGCCCAGCTGGCTGCTCCCGCCCTTGGGGAGTGCTGTACTCCCATAGAACAGCTGACCAGCACCGCCAGCCCCCTAGAAGACCCCACAGCCCAGTAACACCAGAGCAAGCTCTGCCAAGCCGTGTGAAATCTGCTTCCATCGCAGTGTGGGCCTCCCAGTCCTGTCTGCCCTCAGGAAGTCCTCCTTTGCTTCAGAGAGACCCTGTCAGCCCCTCACACCTCCAAGAAAGAAGACGACCAACAAAGAAGATGACCAACAACGCCAGCCCCCGGGAAACATTCCACAGCAGTGCCAAGGCAAACCCTGCCTGGCCATGGGGAGTACAATTACAGCAAGAAAAAGAAAACAACAAGCAAGATGAAGAAGCTAAGAATCCACCCCCAGTTAAACCAACAGATCTCACCTAAAGCAGTCAACAATGAAACAGACCTCTGCAGTCTGACAGACTTGGAGTTCAAAAGGGAAATAGTGAAAATACTGAAGGAATTAAGAGAAGATATGAACAGTAATGCAGATGCCTTCATAAAGGAACTAGAAAATATAAGGAGGAGCCAAGAAAAACTAGAAAATTCATTTGCAGAGATACAAACTGAACTAAGGGCAGTAAAATCCAGAATGAATAATGCAGAAGAACAAATTAGTGATATGGAAGACAGAATAATGGACATCACCCAAACAGGACAGCAGACAGAAAACCAAATCAAAAAACATGAAAGCAATATAAGAGACCTAGGGGATAATACAAAGTGGGCCAATCTACGCATAATAGCAATTCCAGAAGGAGCAGAAAAAGATAAGGGGATGGAAAATATATTTGAAGAAATTATCACTGGAAACTTCCCAAATCTAAAGGATACTGATTTCAAGATACAGGAAGCACAAAGGGCCCCAAACAAGTTGAACCCAAATAGACCCACACCAAAACATATTAAAATAAAAATGGCAAAAGTTAATGATAAAGAGAGGATCCCAAAGGCAGCAAGAGAAAAGCAAAATGTTACCTATAAGGGAACCCTCATAAAGTTATCAGCTGATTTCTCTTCAGAAACTCTACAGACCAGGAGGGAATGGCAAGAGATCTTTAAAGTGCTAAAAGGAAAAAAATATGCAACCTAGAATACTCTATCCAGCAAGAATATCATTTAAAATAGAAGGGGAAATAAAATTTTTTTCAAACAAACAAAAGCTAAAAGAATACAGTAATAAAAAACCGAGGCTAAAAGAAATATTGAAAGGGCTTCTCTAAACCAAAAAGAAAGGATTGAGGAAGCCACAATCTGGGAGTAGTCACTCAGATAAGCCAACATACAGATTTAATCATGAACATGTTTAAAACAAAATAAAATTAAAAAAAAAGAGTCATCAAAATCATAAAATGTGGGCAAGGGATGTGAGGAAATAAACAGATGCTTTTTTTAAATTTTTTCTTTTCTTTCTTTCCTTTTTGTTTTTGTTTGTCTTTCTCTTCTTAATTTTACTATAGTAATGAAGTGTTTGAACCTACAGGACCAACAGGCTAAAACATATAATTATATTAGGATTCTTTCAAAACAGGGCAACCACAAATCAAAACCAAACATTGCATTTGCAAAAAATGAAAAGAAAAACACTCAAGCAGAAAATAATTGGAGACCATCCAACCAAAAAAAGAAAGGAAGAATGGAGAATCATAGAATCAACTGGAACACGAGGTTTAAAATGGCAATAAATAATCATCTATCAATTATCACCTTAAATGTCAATGGACTGAAGGCTCCAATCAAAAGACACAAAGTAGCAGATTGCATCAAAAAGCAAAAACCTTGTATCTGCTGCCTACAAGAAACTCACCTTAGAACAAAGGACACATATAGATTGAAAGTGAGGGGATGGGAAAAGATATTACATGCCAATAGACAAGACAGGAAAGCAGGAGTTGCAATACTCATATCAGACAAAATTGATTTAAAACAAAAGACATAAAGAAAGATAAAGAAGGACACTATTTAATGATTAAGGGATCCATCCAAGAAGAGAATATTACTATCATCAACGTATATGCCCCCAATATAGGAGCACCCAGATATATACAACAAATATTAGCAGACATAAAGGGAGAAATTTATGGGAATACAATCATAGTAGGAGACTTTAATACCCTGCTCACATCAATGGACAGATCCTCTAGACAGAAAACCAATAAAGCAACAGAGATCCTAAAGGAAACAATAGAAAAGTTAGACTTAATTGATATCTTCAGGACACTACATCCAAAAAACTCAGAATAGATATTCTTCTCAAGTGTACATGGAATATTCTCAAGAATCAACCACATACTGAGACACAAAGATAACCTCAACAAATTTAGAAGCACAGAAGTTATTTCAAGTATCTTCTCTGACCACAATGCCATGAAACTAGAAATCAATGACAGGAAAAGAAATGAGAAAAAACCTACTACATGGAGACTAAACAACATGCTACTAAAAAACCAATGGGTCAATAAGGGAATCAAGAAGGAAATTAAACAATACCTGAAGACAAATGATAATGAAGACACAACCTCTCAAAATGTATGGGACACTGCAAAAGCAGTGCTCAGAGGGAAATTCATAGCGATACAGGCCTTTCTCAAAAAAGAAGAAAGATCTCAAATTGACAACTTAACCCTCCACCTAAAGGAATTAGAAAAAGAGGAACAAAAAAGACCTAAAGTCAGCAGAAGGAAGGAAATTATAAAGATCAAAGAGGAAATCAATAAAATAGAGATTCAAAAAACAATAGAGAAGATTAATAAAACCAAGAGCTGGTTCTTTGAAAAGGTGAACAAAATTAACAAACCCCTGGCTAGACTCTCCAAGAAGAGGAGAGAAAGAACCCAAATAAACAAAATTAGAAATGAAAAAGGAGAAATCACAATGGATTCTGCAGAAATACAAAATACCATAAGAGAATACTATGAACAACTATATGCCAACAAATTTGACAATCTGGAAGAAATGGACAGTTTTTTAGAATCTTACAGCCTGTCAAAATTGAATCAAGAAGAAACAGAACAACTAAACAGACTGATCACTAGAGAGGAAATTGAAGATGTCATAAAAACACTCCCTACAAATAAAAGTCCAGGACCAGATGGCTTCATAGGCTAATTCTACCAAACACATAAAGAGGATCTGGTGCCCATCTTCCTTAAACTTTTTCAAAAGGTTGAAGAAGAAGGAATACTCCCAAAGACATACTTGGATGCCAACATCACCCTCATTCCAAAACCAGACAAAAATACCACCAAAAAAGAAAACTATCAGCCAATATCTTTGATGAATACAGATGCAAAAATTCTCAACAAAATTTTAGCCAACCAAATCCAAAACATATCAAGAAGATCATACACCATGACCAGGTAGGGTTCATCCCAGGTTCACAAGGATGGTTCAACATATGCAAATCAATCAACATCATATACCACATTAACAAAAGAAAAGTCAAAAACCATATGATCATCTCAATAGATGCAGAAAAAGCATTTAACAAAGTCCAACATCCATTCATGATCAAAACTCTCGCCAAGGTGGTTATAGAGGGAACATTCCTGACCATAATCAAAGCCATTTATGATAAACACACAGCAAATATAATACTCAATGGGGAAAAACTGAAAGCCTTCTCACTCAAATCTGGAACAAGACAGGGATGCCCACTCTCACCACTGCTCTTCAACATAGTTTTGGAAGTTCTAGCCACAGCAATTAGACAAACAAAAGAAATAAAAGGCATCCATATAGGAAGAGAAGAGATAAAACTGTCACTGTATGCAGATGACATGATACTATACATAGAAAACCCTAAGGACTCAACCCCAAAACTCCTTGAACTGATTAATAAATTCAGCAAAGTAGCAGGATATAAGATTAACATTCAGAAGTCAGTTTCATTTCTGTATGCCAGCAATGAAATATTAGAAAAGGAATACAAAAATACAATACCTTTTAAAATTGCACCTCACAAAATCAAATACCTTGGAATACACCTGACCAAGGAGGTAAAGGACTTATATGCCGAGAACTATAAAACTTTAAGCAAAGAAATCAAAGAAGATGTAAAGAAATGGAAAGATATTCCATGTCCATGCATTGGAAAAATTAATACTGTAAAAATGGCCATACTACCCAAAGCAATCTACAAATTCAATGCAATCCCTACCAAATTACCCACAACAATTTTCACAGAACAGCAACAAACAATCTAAAAATTTATATGGAACCACAAAAGACCCAGAATTGCCAAAGCAATCCTGAGAAACAAAAACCAAGCAGGAGGCATAACTCTCCCAGACTTCAAGAAATACTACAAAGCCGCAGTCATCAAAACAGTGTGGTACTGGTATCAAAACTGACAGACAGACAGACCAATGGAACAGAATAGAGAACCCAGAAATAAACCCTGACACCTATGGTCAATTAATCTTTCACAAGGGAAGCAAGAACATCAAATGGGAAAAAGAAAGTCTATTCAGCAAGAATTGCTAGGAAACCTGGACAGCTGCATGCAAAGCAATGAAACTAGAACACACCCTCACACCATGCACAAAATAAACCCAAAATGGCTTAAAGACTTAAATATAAGACAAGACACTATCAAACTCCTAGAAGAGAACATAGGCAAAACACTCTCTGACATCAACCTCATGAATATTTTCTCAGGTCAATCTCCCAAAGCAACAGAAATAAAAGTAAAAATAAACCCATGGGACCTAATCAAACTGACAAGCTTTTGCACAGCAAAGGAAACCAAAAAGAAAAAAATACAACTTACAGAATGGGAGAAAATAGTTTCAAACAATGTAATCGACAAGGGCTTAATCTCTAGAATATATAAGCAACTTATGTAACTCAACAGCAAAAAAGCCAATCAACCAATGGAAAAATGGGCAAAAGACTTGAATAGACTGTTCTCCAAAGAAGATATACAGATGGCCAACAAACACATGAAAAAATGCTCAACATCGCTGATTATAAGAGAAATGCAAATCAAAACTACCATGAGATACCACCTCACACCAGTCAGAATGGCCATCATTAATAAGTCCACGAATAACAAATGCTGAAGGGGGTGTGGAGAAAAGGGAACCCTCCTGCACTGTTGGTGGGAATGTAAGCTGGTACAGCCACTATGGAGAACAGTATGGAGGTACCTTAGAAATCTATACATAGAACTACCTTATGACCCAGCAATCCCACTCTTGGGCATCTATCCGGACAAAACTCTACTTAAAAGAGACCCATGCACCCGCATGTTCATTGCAGCACTATTCACAATAGCCAGGACATGGAAACAACATAAATGTCCATCGACAGATGATTGGATTCGGAAGAAGTGGTATATATACACAATGGAATACTAATCAGCCATAAAAAGGAACGACATAATACCATTTATAGCAACATGGATGGAACTAGAGACTCTCATACTGAGTGAAGTAAGTCAGAAAGAGAAAGACAAATACCATATGATATCACTTATATCTGGAATCTAATATACAGCACAAATGAACGTTTCCACAGAAAAGAAAATCATGGACCTGAAGAATAGACTTCTGGCTGCCCAGTGGGTGAGGGCGTGAGTGGGAGGGATCAGGAGCTTGGGGTTATCAGATACAACTTGAAATGGATTTACAATGAGATCCTGCTGAGTAGCATTGGGAACTATGTCTAGATACCTATATTGTAACAGAACGAAGGGTGGAAAAAAAAATGTATACATGTAAATTTATCTTGGCCCCCATGCTGTACAGCAGAAAAATACATAAATTAAAAATTAAAAAAAAGACCTTAGGGATCATACAGAACTAGAAGAAAAGTTGGGGAAAAAAATAGTACAAAATACTATAGAAATAGAGGATAGACTTCCTGAGACTGTGTCATTACAGACTTAAAAACAACAAATGCCTCCAACGAACAAATAATTTTAATGAATAATTTCAAATATTAGAAAGTGAGTATGAAATATATTTTAAATCACCTTTACTAAAGAAGTTCAATGAGGTCTCTGCTGCTTAAGATTTTGTTCTTTCAGCGTTAAAAAAAAAATCCTGGGATTTCTTTCTTCATTTTCATTTGGTCTTGTTGCCTTCCAATAACTGTATTACTCCATTCAGACACCTGTTTTAATCGAAACATGTACTTGGAAATGCTCTAATAATAAATTTAGTTTCTTTCCTAGGAGTGAGTTATGTAAGTTTTAATTGGGTCCAAAACTTATCATAATTAGATGTATTAAATCATGTTTTGGCTTCGAAATCATCTTTTAATTAATTCTTCCAGAATTATTGGCTAGCATGTTTCATATCCATTTCAAATGGATTAATCATCCAATCTAGTAGTGCATGTTCATACAGATTTTTAAATTTAAGCTTTATATCTTTTTAAATAGAACACAAATGAGAGCAGTGTAGTTCCATTTCTGCATGCTTGAGCTTATCCTTATTTAACTGCTGCAAAGATAGAAATGGAAAGTTCTTGGCAAGCAAGAACTTTTAAAATAGTATACAATTGTTAATGAATTTACTAATATTCCCTTTATTGCATAAGAAGGACTTCATTTACCTTTTATAACACATATTAAACATACGCCATTATTTTATAATATTTTAACTTTGGTATTCAGCTTTTTAATTTATTTTTTATTGTTATTTCCCCAATAAATTTTTTTCTACCGTACAGCACGGTGACCCAGTTATACATACATGCGCACATTCTATTTTCTCACATTATCATGCTCCATCATAAGTGACTAGACACAGTTCCCAGTGCTACACAGCAGGATCCCATTGCTAATCCATTCCAAAGGCAATAGTCTGCATCTATTAACCACAAGCTCCCCATCCACCCCATTCCCTCCCCCTTCCCCTTGGCAACCACATGTCTATTCTCCAAGTCCATGATTTTCTTTTCTGTGGAAACGTTCATTTGTGCTGTATATTAGATTCCAGATATAAGTGATATCATATGGTATTTGTCTTTCTCTTTCTGACTTACTTCACTCAGTATGAGAGTCTCTAGTTCCATCCATGTTGCTATAAATGGTATTATGTCGTTCCTTTTTATGGCTGATTAGTATTCCATTGTGTATATATACCACTTCTTCCGAATCCAATCATCTGTCGATGGACATTTATGTTGTTTCCATGTCCTGGCTATTGTGAATAGTGCTGCAATGAACATGCGGGTGCATGGGTCTCTTTTAAGTAGAGTTTTGTCCGGATAGATGCCCAAGAGTGGGATTGCTGGGTCATAAGGTAGTTCTATGTATAGATTTCTAAGGTACCTCCATACTGTTCTCCATAGTGGCTGTACCAGCTTACATTCCCACCAACAGTGCAGGAGGGCTCCCTTTTCTCCACACCCCCTTCAGCATTTGTTATTCGTGGACTTATTAATGATGGCCATTTAATTTTATTTGATTAATTAAAAGAATGCTACAACAGAATCACTTAGCGAATAAAGTCCTTTTTAGGATAATTTTAAGACCGGGTGTTCATTTTCCCTCCATTTTCTTTTCACAGTTTATGAAATTTATCATTCAATGGGTTATATTAATTATATGGGCATTTCTAATAACAATATGCTTTGGTTTATGAATCTTTAACTTAAATTTTTGGTGGCTAAGTATAACTGATGAATATTGAAATACATGCTAAAATACTTGACTCACTTTTTAAAATGAGATTTTAAACCCATGTTATTGACTTACTATACCTAGGGCTCCATCTGTTTCATAAGCAATGATATTGGAGGAAGGAAATTTTTCCTGTAAACTAATATATAAAGGTTTTTTAAAATTGTCATTTCCGTTATACTTGTTAGGGTGTCAGTTCAAGTTCGTCAAGAGGCAGGCACCAAGGCAAGTTTAGACATTCAACAATTTATTGGAGGAAATGCCTGTGAAGAATAAAAGGAAGGAAAAAGAAGATAAGGAGTGTCTTCAGAGCACAACACAGGACTGACACCTGTAAAAGGAGAGGGGATAAATGAGGACCGGGAAAGAGAATCTTGAACTACAGAGCAGTTTTTAGAAAAAAAAAATGAATAGGCAGATGTGAGATCCTCAAATTAAGGCACCCATTAGTAGATCCCAGGGCCCTATTAGAACAGACTTGTGCTGGTACTTCTGCTGTACTGGACACTGAAGTAGCCACAGAAAATATGGCTTCAGTATGAATACAACGGGAGATCCAGAGGGTAGATGGGTTCAGCTGACATCAGTGAATGCCAAACCCTTGCAGCTAGTCTGAGTAGCACCTTTCCAAAGCTGCCAAGTTAGTAATTCTGAAAATTACATTTCCTCTATGACTTTTTAATTGATGATAAACCAAACATCTCCAAGGAGAAGAACTTTATTCACTTCTAAGGAAAAAGATGCTTATCTGCTGTTCATTACAGAGATGGATTTTTTTTTTTTAATTTCACTACCTCACAGATTCTTATTCAATCAGTTTTACTGCTTTATTCAATAGAAGAAAATAATTTGATTTAGATTTTCTCATTCCTTGAACTAATGACCTGCTGAAGCTGATATGTTTATTTTTTCTCCAATATTTTGTAGCTTTTGATATTTTGTTATCATTTTGGTATTTCTTAAGAAATGAGTTCTTTATTATTCTGATTAGAATATTCATAAGCATTCCAGGGATAGTACAGTTCTCAAACATTATTTTAAGTCCTGGAAGTATAATTTTGTCAAGTACAATGGTATGTTTCTTTGTAAAATATACACTAAACCTTGACCATTTATAGCTAAATTAGAAAAAGAAAAAAATGTTGGCAATTTGTTACTGTGGATTTGTGAGCAAAGCTGTAAACTTCAGCTTCAAATTTCAAATAATATTTTCAACATTTTGCATTTTGAAATGAAGACCAAAATATATACATACAAACATATACACATATATATGTACATATAATGTGTGTCTATATAATTACCTTGTGTATATAAATTTATACATTATTATGAATACAATCACAACTTGATGGAGTATGTTTAACTGTTGAATCAAATACCACCATGGGTAATTTAATTTTTCTAAATGTTAAAAAAAATCTTGGTAATGTTCTAAAGAGAACAGTGTTAAAATTTTCCCTAAATTTCCTGTTATATGACCATAAAATTTAACGCCTTTTAAAATCAGGCAAAAATAAGTTCAGAAAGTCCTAAGTACATTTTTGACCCATAAAGGTCCAGTAAGGCATTTGAAAACAGTGGGACTGAGGTAGTTCCTTGCTGTATAGAAAAATTATCCTTTACATTGCAAAATGTCACCCATTCATGGTTCTTTCAACCAATACTAGCAACACCCCTCAGTGGCTGTGAAAGTCAAAAAAGAGTGTCACTTTTGCCCAATATGCCCCAGCAAATGCCTTTTGAGGCAAGAGTCCTGTCAACTATAGAACTTTTTCTGTGTTAGAGTGTGAGCTAAAGTATTTCTACCTCCACTTTTCTCCAGGCTACTCAACTGTTTTTCTAAAATAATGATGAATAGGTACTTTACATATATTTGTTTGAAGGGCCATCAATTCATTGTCCAGTCAAATACTGAACTTTTTTTGGCTCTGATTTTTACTCTGCATCACCTGAAAAAAGGAGTGAAGAGAATTGTTCAGTATGTATCCAAAATTTCAGGTTCAGATAGACCTATAACAAAGTTGATTTCATGTGAAAAAATCAGCAGTTTTTGCTACCCTGAACTCTTCTGGTGTATCTTAATGCTACAACAGGCTTCTCAGGTTTCCCCTGTAGGATTCTGCTGGGAACAATAGGATTTCTTATGTTTTATAACCTTGCCTGATAAGGAGTGGGTAATTATTTTCTTGTTATAATTCAATAATTATTCCTAAGAACAAAGTATAGTTAAGTACACATAGAATCATGAAAAAGATATACTTAAGAAAAAGAAGAAATAAGGATTTTGTCTAAAAGTTTGCTATTTTACCCAAAGACCAGATTCTGGTTTATTTCCTTGTCCTGAGCAGGAAATACTGATTTTCTTAGCTATAGCTTGCTCTTGTTGTAAGGCCTAAGTGATCGACTTGGTATGGTTTTAAGAATCCTCATCTCCATGCCATCCCTAATTTAACACCATAGTTGACCAGTCCTCTTGCAAATATCTTATTTCTAAACTTTATTTCAGGTTGTTTTACTGTTAAAGTCCCTTCTCAGTCACTGAAATATTAATCTGCCTGTCCCTGAAGGAGCCATTCTTTTTGGGATTATCAGTTTAAATATGATGCTGACAAATGTTATTATTAGGTCTATGGATACAATAAACTACCAAGATTTTTGTGGAAATGAATGCAAATATTAATTTTTTTCTGAATTTATAGTGGCTAGAGCAAAAATCTCAATATACACACCTCTGGCTTGTATTCCTGGTACTAGCAGATTCTGACTTTAATATCTGCTGCATGAGCAACCTGAAACCAGTTCTGTGACCTCTTTATGCCTTCAGTTGTTTTACTGGTAAAATGAGGAAAATAGGTGTCCTATTATGAAATAGTTGGAATGATGAAATGAGATCAAGTTTATAGCAATAGCTTAGTGTTTGGCCTATAGTTAAGAGTTAAACAATATTAATTACAATAAAAGTATTGTAATAATATTTTCCTTTATATTTTGTATGATAACTAGTATGACTAATGATCGAACAACATTTAAAACACAGAGTTGATTTCCCTCTCACTTCACAGCTCAGGAACAATGATTTGCATCAGTAAGTGGCAGCTCTTTGGGGATAGGCTGATGGGAGCTCTTCCAACTTTAAAACATGGCTTTTAAGTTCTCTCTGATCATCCATCCTCATGCAAGCCTCACGAAGCGGGAAGGAATGTAGAAGAGGTATGATTCCATTCTTAAATGCACTGAGCAGAAATGGGACCTACAACTTTTAATCATGTTCTCCTGGTGACAGCTTGATCACATGCTCATTTATCTGCAAAACTAGCTGACTGGGTACTCATGTTACAGCTACAGTAGCTACAAGTAAAGGAGAGAAGAGATTTTACGACCTCCCACTGTGACTCACTTGAAGTCAACAATGCTATATAGTCTTTTCCCCTTATTCAAAGCGATATTAGGATTCTCCTACCACCAGGGAGTGAAAATATGGAAAGTAGGTTTGTACTTGAGCCTCTAGAAAACTCTTTCTTAAATTTGGAGCCAGTTATGCTACTATGTAACCCAACATCCTAGAGAACTTGTTAAAATCATAGATTCCAGGCCTGTGGATAATTCATTGAATGAACCTCTCAGGGGCATAACCTGGGGATTTGCCTTTTATCAAGGAAGGCAGGTGATTCCTACAGGGATTCAATTTGAGAACTTTTGCCGTAAAATCTAAGGTAGTGACTTAGATTCAAATTCACAGGTGACTGAATTTTAGATTTTCAAAGACTGCTACTATTTGTTCTTTAATACGATTGGAGTAAAAACTTAAAATGAAACCAAAAATTCATGGTGATTCTCTTTCTATGATGCCTCTTTTTATCTTCTAAATGATACTGCTGTTCTTCAGATGAAAGACAAGGAGGGATAAATTAGTTTCGGTAGAGATTTCATCATTTGGTATCTTAGCGTCTATGACCATCCCAACCCCAAATTACAATATTGTGAGTAAAATGATGGTTAAGACCTATGAGAAGTGGGTTCTTATTAAGGGAAATTTTGATTTTTTTCCATAATCATATATTTCTTTCAATGATCAAAATTTATTTTATGACCTTGATTTGATTCTCTAAGTATCTTATTTTAAACAATTTAACTTTAAAAAACTCTTTTAAATAAAACTCTAAATAATAAAACATTTTACATAATTTATTTTATTCTTTGGGGTATTATTTTATAACCTAAATCTTCAAATATAGTCTTTAAATTTTTTTCAGCTATGGTTATAGGTTATTGTTTAAAATAATAACCTATTTATTAGTTTAGTTATATGTGTTCCTTGATATCCTAAATAATTTAATTTTTTTATATTTGGTTTTAGGCTTTCAAAAATGATTCTGTTTTTGAAAGTATTTTCTTAACATTCATGATTTGTCTGGAAAAATCTCTCATCTTACACTGAGCTGGCAAAAGATTAGGCTTTCCCATTTTTTTAACATAAAGATCAAGCTTTCTTGAAACTTGGTGTGACCTTTTTCACTTTTGATGTTTTTTACATGCCTAAGGCCAGTGAGCTTCATATCTCAGTTTCCAAGAGAGCTCAGATCTGTGAGAATTAGCAAGGGATTAAAGTGATACTTTCCACCCTGTGCTCTTGCTTCTGGCTACTGTGCTCTTTCTTTTACTGCATAATGTTTTCAGAAGATTTTTTTAAAATCCACTATTCTTTATTATCTCTTCTATTATTCTAATATTCTTGTCATATTTTCCTGACATTACTTTGGCCAACAATGCCATCAATGTTGGCTTTATTTCCCTGTAAATATATTTGGATGATTTTGAGAAAGAGATATGATATGAAGTTGTAAACCAAATTCATGTTTTATCTGTCACAAAAATTTGAACTAACAATGAACTTCTCACCTCCCATTAAAGAAAACAAATGAAACGTAGCTTAGTCAATGGTGAGTTTGATTACTGGGTTCTGGGTTTGTTGGAAGGTAATAAAGTTTTAACATGTTACCAGCTTAAGTGAATTTCCTCACTCATTATTTATAGGTGCAACTACATACATACATACTTAGATGCATTTGTCTATGCTCATATAAGAAAAGTCAACCTTTTGTATTCTCAATAGGATATAACTGGTAATCCTAAATTCTTGATTATAACATTTTTGTTTCTTTTATACCATATTTACTATTAAATCAGGACAATCCTACTGAGAGAATTCATTTTGTCTCAAAAGATCTTATTTTTAAAACTATAAGGATGCTTAAATGATATAAAATATGAAATTCTGCTTATTTTGTTCAGTGTAAATAAATTGGTTTTAAATAATTGGTTAATCACCAAAATGCCTTTGCATTTATGATTCTAGAGTTATAAATAAGGTAATATATTATAAATAAGGTTAATACTAAGGGGGAGACTTAGGTTTTGCATGATGGATGGAGAGGAAAAGAATTGTGAGTATATTGTTCAGCTTTTACTTAAAGTTTATTGGATTTTAACTTTTATATAAATATTGGTACCCATACTTGATATCAAGTATTGATATCATGTTGATTCTAATACAAATCAGATCTACAGATCTAATAGGAAATGCCATCAAGCATCTCATTATATAAATGTGCGAAAAGAATTAGTCTCTCTTCCTCCATCACTGAGAGATAAGAAAAACAAAAACAAAAACAAAAACATGAGGCCCTATGTTAAGTCTCTTGTGCACACTATTTCATTTAATTACATTGCTTTTATGCTCCTTCTTTATACATGAGGAGCCTGCCCCAAGAAGTGAAATCATCTCTCTGAGACAAAATAGTAAATAAAGCGAGGAACCAGGAGAAGCAAGCACAAGTCCAACCCTGAAAAACTGAGCCGAAGTCTACATCAGTTGAATTTATATTCCAGGAACACTTGGGACTTATATCAAACCTAGGTGGAACTGGAAAGCCTTATTTAGATTGATGATAGGAATGATGGGATTGAAAATATTCCAGGGGTAAGATACTCTTATGCTGGTGACTGTAGTGTCTAGTGTAGTTTATGGTTCACTTTTGGCCACAGGTTAGACCAATAGCATACGTCAGAATTTCCATAAACCTTTAGATCAGTTGGATTGGGCTACTAGGCCATAAAGGCCCCCTGAGAAGGGTCCAGGCTAAACTTCTCAAAAGAGCTGAGAAGATCTTTATGGTCATCTGTAACATATTCATTTTGATTCAAGGCAAAAAAAAAAAAAAAGTCTGACGACTGCATGTTGTATATGTTATGGTCTTTGAAAAAAAATTAGTCTTCACTTGCATTCTAGGAAAGTTTGTTTGTTTGTTTTGACTTGATGATATCTTTACACTAATCAGAGACTCTTTTTTAAGAATTACTAAAACACCAACACCAACTCTCTTTCCACTTATTTACCTTTCACTTAGACACGCTTCTGTAAGAGTACAGAAGTATGAACTAACACGCTTGGGCACTTAGGCATGAAAACAGTTTCTACCTGAGATTTCCCATTCTGTAATAACACAGAATATACTGACTGAATCAAACTTCTAACCTAAAAGTGAATTGTATGTAAAATTCATAAATACCTTTAAAATGCAAACATATTATTTTTACCATATCATTAAATGATCAAAATTATCAGCACTTATCACAAATACACTGAACTCACTGGCTGGGCAATTCCATGTTTTTAGTTAAAAGTAAAATTAACATATCATCTCTCTTTTGGGTATGTAAAATCAATTTGGGGAGACAGAGTATGTACATAAAATACATTATACTCTAAAAGTAATAATGGTTAGATTAGACTATTTTATAGACGCAAAGAAAGATAGAAATTTAGGAATGTATGCTAATTCCTGATATTAAACATTGCCAGTAATAAACTCAGGTGACCTGGATGGAGCAGGCAAGATCTTAGTTTCTCCAAAAGTGTAAACATTAGGCTGTTTAATGAATTATTAAACAGTTGAAGACATTATTCTAAATTCTCTCTTTAGCCTTAACATGTGTGTTGAACAGGAGACAAACACAATTTATTTTGTAAAAAAAGATACTCAATTTTATCCCTTTAAATTTTCGACTCTGACAGTTCTAAAGATAACAGTTCCCTTGGATCTAATGAACATTATCTCCATATGTTTTAGGCATTTATTTGCTAGCAAAATTTCATTAGGCGGTGTAAAAAAATTAGTCCCTTATAAAATGACACATCTAAGAGGATTCACAGCTTTTTTCTTTTTTAATAGTGCCAGCATTTGTCAGAAACAGAGGAATAGACAGACCCTGAGTCACAAAACATAGTGTGTTTTTGCATAATAACAGTGCCAACAGTTAGTTAGGCATTTCTGTCAGTTTGGCAAGTCCAGGATCTCAGTATCACAGATTCTTCTTCTAGGGCTAACTGGATAGAAAACTGACATTCTTTTAAATTTGGAAATATTTTAGTGACTCAGTAGAGTACTCTAAAGTGATTTCAGTTGAATTGGCTTGACAGGAATCTGACAAAATGTTGTTATTAATGTTCATTTTGAGATTTTTTGAATAATAAAAAGCTCACAGTAATTTATCATGAAAATGATCAACCCGTATTGGTTCATAAGCTAGGTGTAGCTTATTCTATGTTATTTCATATTCATATACAATGTTTATCTCTGCTTTCACTTTGAAAATTTATGTGTCTCTCATCAGTTCAATTAGATTTTTAAAACTGAGGAATTAGCAATTTTTTAAATTAAATTAGTAACTTATAATACAACCAACAAATAACCAGGAAAATATTCATTTAAACAATGGGGAAAAGATAGACTTAACTGACATTTTCTGACCTTACATCCAAAAAAAAACAGAATATACATTTTTTTCAAATGCATATTGAACATTTTCAAGGATTAATCACTTCTTGGGGCACAAAACCAACTTCAACAAATTTAAGAATATAGACATTATTTCAAGTATCTTTGATCACAATGGCATGAAACTAGAAATCAACCACAGGTAAGAAAATGAGAAAAAAGGACTGCCTACAGGGAGACCAAATAACATGTTAGTAAAAAACCAATGGGTCGATGAGAAAATCAAAAGGGAAATTAAAAAAACACCTTGAGACAAATGATAATGAAAACATAACCATCCAAAATCTATGGGATCCACAAAAGCAGTTCTTAGAGGGAAGTTCATAGAAATAGAAGAAATAGAAGATTTTTCTTCTTTTTCTTCCTCGAAAAAGAAGAAAAATCTCAAATCAACAGCTTAACATCCACCTAAATGAATTAGAAAAAGAAGAAAAAACAAAACTTAAAATCATCAGAAGGAAGGAAATAATAAAGATCAGAGAGGAAATCAATAAAATAGAGATTCAAAAAACAATAGAAAAAAATCAATAAAACCAAGAGTTGGTTCTTTGAAAGGGTACACAAAATTGACAAACCTCTGGCCAGAGTCACCAAGAAGAGGAGAGAAAGAAATCAAATAAACAATAAGAAATGAAAAGGCAGAACTCTCAATGGATACTGCAGAAATACAAAAAAACCATAAGAAAATACTATGAACCATTATATGCCAACAAATTTGACAACCTAGAAGAAATGAACAACTTTCTAGAAACATACAGGCTACCAAAACTGAATCAAGAAGAAATAGATCAACTGGACAGACCAATCACTAGAAATGAAAATGAATAGGTAATAAAAACACTCCCTATGACAAAAGTCCAGGACCAGATGGCTTCACAGGCAAATTCTACCAAACATATAAAGAAGAACTTATACCAATCATTCTTAAACTTTTCCAAAAGGTAGAAGAAGAAGGAACACTCCCAAAGACATTCTATGAAGACATCACCCTAATATCAAAATCAGACAAAAATACTACCAAAAAAGAAAATTATAGACCAATATGTTTTATGAATATAGACACAAAAATTCTCAACAAAATTTTAGCCAATCGAATTCAACAACATAAAAGGGGTCATATACCATGGACAAGTGGGATTCATCCCAGGTTCACACAAATGGTTCACCATATGCAAATCAAACATCATACATCACATTAACAAAAGAAAAGTAAAAAACCACATGATTATCTCAATAGATGCAGAGAAAGCATTTGACAAAGTCCAACATCCATTCAAGATAATAACTTTTACCAAAGTGGGTATAGAGGGAACACATCTTAACACAATCAAAGCCATTTATGACAAATTCACAGACAATATAATACTCAATGGAGAAAAGATGAAAGCCTTCCCACTAAAATCTGGAACAAGACAAGGATGCCCACTCTCACCACTTTTATTCAGCATAGTATTGGAAGTCCAAGCCACAGTAGTCAGACAAACAAAAGAAATACAAGGCATGCATATTGGAAGAAAAGAGATAAAATTGTCACTGTATGCAGATGACATGATAACATATATACAAAACCCTGAGGAGTCCACACAAAAACTACTCAAACTGATCAACAAATTCAGCAAAGTAGCAGGATACAAGTTTAATATTCAGAACTCAGCTGGATTTCTGTATGCCAGCAATGAAATATTAGAAAAGCTATACAAAAATACAATATCTTTGAAAAATGCACCCAAAAAATTTAAATATCTAGGAATAAGCTGACCTAGGATGTGAATGATTTATAGGCTGACAACTATAAAACATTAATCAAGGAAATTAAAGAGGACTCAAGGAAATCAAAAGATATTTCATGCTCCTGGATTGGAAGATTAATACTATAAAAATGGCCATACTACTCAAAGCAATCTACAAATTCAATACAATCCCTATCAAATTACCCCTGACATTTTTCACAGAACTAGAAAAAACAATCCAAAAATGTATATGGATCTATAAAAGACCCAATATTGCCAAAGCAATCCTGAGGAAGAAAAACCAAGCTGGAGGCATAATTCTCCCAGACTTCAGGCAATATTACAAAACCACAGTAATCAAGACAGTATGGTACTGGTACCAAAACAGACAGGTAGATGAATGGAAAAGAATAAAGGACTCAGGAGTTCCCATCGTGGCGCAGTGGTTAACGAATCCGACTAGGAACCATGAGGTTGCGGGTTCGGTCCCTGCCCTTGCTCAGTGGGTTAACGATCCGGCGTTGCCGTGAGCTGTGGTGTAGGTTGCAGACACGGCTTGGATCCTGCATTGCTGTGGCTCTGGCGTAGGCTGGCGGCCACAGCTCCGATTAGACCCCTAGCCTGGGAACCTCCATATGCCGCAGGAGCGGCCCAAGAAATAGCAAAAAGACAAAAAAAAAAAAAAAAAAAAAAAAAAAGAATAAAGGACTCAGAAATAAACCAGATACCTACGTTCAGTTAATATTCTATAAAGGAGGCAAGAATATAAAATGGGAAAAGGACAGTCTTTTCAGTAAGTGTTGCTGGGAAAACTGGACAGCCATATGTAAATCAATGAAACTGGAACATGCCCTAACCCCATGCACAAAAATAAACTCAAAATAAACTCAAAATGGCTTAAAGACTTCAACCATAAGTCTTTATAACGTCTTAAAAGGTAAGACACCATAAAACTCCTAGTAGAGAACATAGGGAAAACAATCTCTGACATCAACCTTACAAATGTTTCCTTAGGTCAGTCTCCCAAGGCAACAGAAATAAAAGCAAAAATAAACCCATGGGACGTAATCAAACTGACATGCTTTTGCACAGCAATGGAAACCATAAAAAATACAAAAGACAACCTACGGAATTGGAGAAATTAGTTTCAAAAGATGCAACTTACTAGAGCTTAATCTCTAAAATATACAAGCAACTTATACATGTCAAAAGCAAAAAAGCCAACAACCCAACTGAAAAATGGACAGAAGGCCTGAATAGACATTTCTCCAAAGAAGATATACAGATCACCAACAAGCACATGAAAAAATGCTCAACATCGCTAATTATTAGGGAAATGCAAATTAAAACTCCTATGAGGTACCATCTTCCCCCAGTCAGAGTGGCCATCATTAACAAGTCCACAAATAACAAATGCTGGAGAGGGTGTGGAGAAAAGGGAACCCTCCTGCACTGTTGGTGGGAATGTAAGCTGGTACAGCCACTATGGAAAACAGTATGGAGGTACCTTAGAAAACTATACATAGAACTACCATATGACCCAGCAGTCCCACTCTTGAGCATATATCTGGACAAAACTTTCCTTAAAAAAGACACACGCACCTGCATGTTCATTACAGCACTATTCACAATAGCCAAGACATGGATACAACCCAAATGTCCATCAACAGATGATTGGGTTAGGAGCATGTGGTATACATACACAATGGAATACTACTCTGTCATAAAAAAGAACAAAATAATGCCATTTGCAGCAACATGATGGAACTAGAGACTCTCATACTGAGTGAATGAAGTAAGTCAGAAAGAGAAAGACAAATACTATATGATATCACATATCTGGAATCTAATATATGGCACAAATGAACCTTTCCATAGAAAAGAAAATCATAGACTTGGAGAACAGACTTGTGGTTGCCCAGGCGGGGAGGGAGTGGGGTGGATTGGGAGCTTGGGGTTAACAGATACAAACTATTGCCTTGGTATGGATTAGCAGTGAGATCCTGCTGTATAGCACTGGGAACTATGTCTAGGCACTTATGATGGAGCATGATAATGTGAGAAAATAGAATGTGTACATGTATGTGTAACTGGGTCACCATGCTGTACAGTAGGAAAAAAACTGTGTTGGGGAAATAACAATTAAAAATAAATAAATAGGAGTTCTCCTCGTGGCTCAGCGGAAACGAATCTGACTGGGAACCATGAGGTTGCAGGTTCAGTCACCGGCCTCACTCATTGGGTTAAAGATTCAGCATTGCCGTGAGCTGTGGTGTAGGTCGCAGATGCAGGTTGGATCTGGTATTGCTGTTGCTCTTGGCATAGGCCGGCGGCAACAACTGCAATTGGACCCCTAGCCTGGGAACCTCCATATGCTGTGGATGTGGCCCTAAAAAGACAAAAAGACAAAAAAAAAAAATAAATGAATAAATCAATTAATTAATTTAAAAAAATTCTGGGACATCAAAACAATAAATAAATAAATAAAATCTTAAAACCTTTTTTTCTTTTTTCCTTTTCTTTTTCATTTTTGGCCACTCCACAGTGTAAGGAGTTCCTGGGTCAGGGATCAGATCCAAGCCATAGTTGCAACCTAAGCCGCAGCTGTGGCAGTGCCAAATCCTTAACCCACTGTGTCAGACCAGAGATTGAATTTGCATTCTAGTGCTCCTAAAATGCCTCTGATCCCCTAGCGCCACAGCAGGAACTCCTAAAACCACTTTTTAAAAATAGAAACTCCCATAAATTTCTAATTAGCTAATAAGGAACTTTTTCTTATTTTCCAGGACTGTCATATTAATTCTTTACAGCATTTTTCCTATCACTTCAATGGTTATGGGGAGGGGTGGGTTATAAACATGTACATTTATCATTTGAAATATAAGTTCTTTCTATAATTCTCGGTATGGCCTTATTCAGCTGAACTTTGCAAGTTTATTGATTCTGTATTAAGATCAAAGCACACAGTGCTGGTTAAGGCATACATGTAAAGACTAATATACCATCTTTGAAAGAAGGAATGTTCAGTCTAAAAAAGTATCCAGGAAGGAATGAGTCTCCTACTATTTACAGCCTTATTAAAGCAACTATTTATAGAACACTAAGGGTAGAGAGAAAAATCTCATATGGCCAAAAAGTCTCAGTCTAAGAAAAAAGTGTAATAATAAGAGGTAGAATGCCCCAGAGGCATGCATATGCAAAGCATATATTCTAGGTGTATAAAATAGGGCAGACAACAAAGTCAATAAAATCTCTAAGAATTAGACAAAAATACTGCTTTCCAGCAACAAAGTCAAATATGTATAATTACTTAGTGGGTTGCAACAAATTTTTTATGGCAATGCAGAAGTCACTGAAAAAGATGGAGGAGGGAGGTGAGAGTGAAAACTTTAATCAGGAAGTAGAGGTGAATTTGGGGTTTAGTAGGCCATAGTAAACAGTAATTGAACAGAAACAAGAGTATAAACTTCAAAATATAAAAGCAGAAGACTAGGATGAATAGAATTGGTATAGAGTCAGTTATCAAGTGTGCAGAAAGAAAAGATGGACAAAGACTATTTTCCTAGATGGCCAAGAGCTATTAATTCTATACCATGGAAATCCAAATCAATTTTTATCCATTTAAAGCATACTCCTCAATATACAAATGCAATTTGGTACCTGAATTAGTAGCATTGATTTCAAGTATATTATCTTAACCGCTTGCAAAAAGTTCCAAAACTCATACATTACAATAATTTGCCTAAAGCTGCACATCATATCAGCAACAGATCCAAGGCGACAATTCACCTATCGTTCTACTAGGCAAAGTCGTGTAAAATATACATGTGCGTTGTGTGTATACATTTCTATGTGTACATTCATGTAATTTGTATGTATTTTTCTGCATTTGATTTTATGTATTTTACTTAATGTATATAAATTGAAAAATATGATCATGGTAATAATGATGAATATATGGAAACAAAGTAGGAACAATGGCAAAATGAGCCTGTCTCCATTGCTGAAAATACGTTTCATTACCTGAGACTTAGTTTTAATTGATCCCTTAGGGAGAGTATGATAAGCAGTTATTTACCTGGCTGAAATGAACACAGTGGCAAATCACAGTTTTCACTATTTCCTCTACAGCTAACACATCCTTTGTGTTCATTAATGGCTCCCAATTTCATTTACTTATTAGATTTGGTTGTGATAAACTGCAAGCAGTAATTTCTAAGCAGATGAATACTGAATTAAAATTGCTCAATTAGTAAAGTTTTATTTTTGTGATATTTGTAAATGTTTGACTGGCTATGGCTGAAAATAAAATGATTTTTGGATTTTGCACAGGTGAAGAGCTTTAGAGCATTATTGCTGTATTGAAATACTTTGTGGTATCATGTAGAAAATATTGGCATGTCTATCTGCAAGCAAAATAAGGACAGAAGCAGAAAATAGCAATCATGGGTTAGTGATACTGATCAGACTAACCTCTCTTACTACTCATCCCCAGCTCACAGCTCTGGCTGTGAGGTTTTTTAATTTTTTTAATTTTTTTAATTTATTTTTTATTTTTTTTTTTTCTTTTTGCCTTTTCTAAGGCCACTTCCCATGGCATATGGAGGTTCCCAGGCTAGGGGTCTAATCGGAGCTGTAGCCACTGGCCTACGCCAGAGCCACAGCAACGCAGGATCCGAGCCGCCTCTGCAACCTACACCACAGCTCACAGCAACGCCAGATCCTTAACCCACTGAGCAAGGGCAGGGACCGAACCCGCAACCTCATGGTTCCTAGTCGGATTCGTTAACCACTGTACCACGACGAGAACTCCTGGCTGTGAGGTTTAAGGTTATGAAACTGTCAAATGTTTTGAGTTCTTCAGAGAAAGGTAAGTATAATTTATTGAATTAGTCCTATATGTTGCAAATTAATGGAAATGTTTAGTCGCCTTGAATTTAGTATTTCTAGACATTCATCAGAGGAATTTCAGAAAGATAATATACTCACTCTATATAGAAACTTCTTTCTTTATTCTTATGTATTAATACAAGGAAGCCAAATCATCTTATACTTTCAAAAGAGTGTGCAGCTAAGCAAACAACTGACAATGTCAGGAATTTTGGGTATTTGTAGAAAAGAATAAGAAAACCTCATTAATAGTAATACTTTCTAGTCTCTTAGGTAATAGTTTTTACAAAAATCCAATTTAATATACGATTGAAAAGAGAGAAAAAAAATATGTCCACATGTTCAGAAAAAAAAGTAGGGGGTCTTTTTCAGAATCAATATGTACAAAGTGTCTGGATAACACTGATATACACATTTTGATGAACACCAAAAATGTGTGCCAATTATTGAAACACCAAATATTTGCAAAAAATAGACTGCTTGGCAAGTATGTGCTAGGAAGGCAAATATGGACAGAATGAGAAGAAAAGAGAAGCTCACTGATGTAACTACAAGCAGGCTGGGCAAAGGATACCTCTTGAGAGAATCGAAATCCAATAAAAAAGTGTTTCATTGTTATTTAATACAGAAATCCAGCTAGGGAATCATCACTGAGATCTCTGAGTAACTTTGGGACAAATAATGTACTCCAGGATAAAAATGTGAGATCTGAGAGACTGAAGTAAAGTTTTACCATAAACTTCAATTAGGAAGGCATTAGGGAGATTCCCAAATCCAGATTGTTCTCAGAAATGAGCAGGTACGAGATCAAATAGTGGTCCATAGTCAGGATGTTTTCACAAAATTTATGAAGTAAATGTAGATTAATCATCAGGACCAGATGGCATCTACCTGAGGGTTTTAAAGAACTAGAGGATGAAACTAAGAAACAGTTGGCCATGTGCAACCAATCATTTCAAAGAATCACTGTGCCAGAAGACTATTTGTTTGCACATTTAACTGTTTTAGAAGGTATTTCAGGAAACTGTAGTTGATGAGTTTATTTCAGTAAGAGACAAAAATAGTGGTATCTAAAGTGAAGAACAGTCATTACGTACTTTCAAAAGGTCTGTTCTTTTTATTTAAAAAGAGGTTCCGAAACTCAGTCTTCTTTAAATTTACTCTTCATGAATTCTATATTCAATTAAGTAAAATTTACCTGTTTGAAAATTGAATTATAAAACTACATGTATGTATGGTTCATATGTACATATGTATATCTATCTCTAAATACACACACACACACATATATATATATTTATATATATATATAAATCTATATTGGGCCCTTAGCCAAGCCTGGGAATTAGCTATATTTTCCTTAATAATGTGCTTTCTAAATCTTTGTAACCCTTATTCTGCCCTTTCTCAGTTAATGTAATTTCTTTTTTTTTTTTTTTTTTGTCTTTTTAGGGCCACACCCACAGCACATGGAGGTTTCCATGCTGGGGGTCTAACTGGAGCTATAGCAGGCGGCCTATGCCACAGCAATGCCAGATCCGAGCCGTGTCTATGACCTACACCACAGCTCATGGCAACGCTGGATCCTTAACCCATTGAGCAAGGCCAAGGATGGAACCTGCAACCTCATGGTTCCTAGTCGGATTTGTTTCCACTTCACTACAACGGGAACTCCTGTAATTACTTCTTAATTTATGAAAGAAAGAGAAGCAATGAAAAATGAATTTATATATTTTCTCACTAAATATTTACCAGTTTATATAATGTTATAATAATATATGTAAATTTATCCATAAGTTTCATGAAAGTAATATATTAAATATATTTAATATAATATAAAAATAATAATTTACATATAAAAGATAATTTACAAATAAACTGTAGAGCACAGAAAGAATAAAGAGGGAGAAACGGTTATCAGTTTGCTTGTTAACAAATGATATATTCTCCTTACCATTATCTCTCTCTTTTCAAACTCAGTAAAAGCTGGGAATAATTGTGTGGTATTTTTCAGCAACACACTATTAGAAACTATCACTATTCAATCTCCCATGTCTCTTTTTATCAAAGATGTCACCAAAACTATATTTCCTTGTAGTTGGAGGTGAAAGAGACCATTTCATTAAGCAACTCATATCATTCTTTCAAGTTTTGGTTACAGGACAGTTCTAAGGGATCAACACAAGGAGAGGGAGCTTGTTTCTAATTTACTTCTTACCTAGTGCTATGATGTTGGGGAGCTTATATGTAGTATTTTAATGAACTGACGTTGAGATCACAATTTCTTGACACTGTTGTCCATGAATTTGGAGGAAGTCATAGATCTTGGTGGCTACTGGGTTCGACAGTAAAATGTGGGCATATGACAGCTAGGAAGAGCCAGATTGGAAGAGACAAATCTGAGACTTAAGGTTCATTCCAAATGCAATGACTATTTAACAAACAGCAGTTATTAGTCCAGAAGTCAATCATTATGACAAATGCATGCCAAAGACAAAAGGTTAAGAGTCAAGAACAAGGACTTTAGAATGGTATAGAAGTGAATAAAACTTAAATGATTAGCATAAATGTAAAAGGAAACCTAGAAATTATTTTCTGTTGTAAGTATTCTTTATCAATATTTATCTTTGCCAATTGTTTCTTTTTTTCCCCCCTTTTTATGGATGCACCTGTGGCCTATGGAAGTTCCCAGGGTAGGAGTCAAATTGGAGCTGCAGCTGCAGGCCTATACCACAGCCGCAACAACTCAGGATCCAAGCTGCATCTAAGACCTAAATCATGGCTTGCAGCAACATTGGGGCCTTAACCCACTGAGCAGGACAGGGAGCCCACATCCTCACAGATACTATGTTGGGTTCTTAACCCACTGAACCACATTGGAACTCCCAATTGTTTGAATGTTAATTCTCATTGCTCACTCAATTAGCTTCTGCTTTTGTGAATTTGATAGGCCATTCAGGATGAGTTTTCTTATTGGAGATATTTTTACTAAATCTCCTCCTGCTGATTAATCTTCTTTGTAGCAAGGGACCAAGTAATTAAGGGACAAGTCTATTGGCCCTCTATCAGGCATATCCAGTTAGATGATTATAATTCACTTGAAACAACATTGACTATATGAGTACATGATTCCAGACTTTGTGACAGGCACCAGAGAGAGAAATTTAAGATGAATTCTTCAGTATTATTTGTGTTACACAGGTGAGAATCTTGAAGAAATATATTCAAGACAATGTGTAAATGGCACAGAGCATTTCAAAGCACAAGTTATTATAAAAGCACAAAAGAACAGCACTAGATCATGGGAGTTCAGGGGAGGTCTTTCTAGAAGAGATGATACCTGGATTGAGTCTTAAACAATTAGTTGGATACAGCCAAGGGAATAATTCAGAGAAGGTAGTTAGCAGATGGAAGAAGATCACAAAGGCATGAAGCATAAAACTCTGTCACCTTGGTAGGAAATTACAAGTGATTCAGTATTGGTAGGGAAAGAAAATAAAGACAAGGAGTTATGGCAGGCAAAGCTGAGGGGTAGGCAATAATCACACCATGAAGAGCCTTAAATGTCAATTGCAGACTTTGGGTATTTTAAAAAAATTTTTATTTATTTATTTATTTATTTATTTATTTATTTATTGCTTTTTAGGGTCACACCCATGGCATATGGAGGTTCCCAGGCTAGGGGTCAAATCAGAGATATAGCTGTCAGTCTACACCATAGCCAGAGCAACGCCAGATCCAAGCCGTGTCTACAAGCTACACCACCGCTCAAGGCAACTCCAGACCCTTAACCCACTGAGCGAGGCCAGGGATCGAACTTGCATCCTCCTGAATGCTAGTCAGATTCACTTCTGCTGAGACATGACAGGAACTCCCAGACTTTGGGTTTTATCTTGAAGGTCAGGTTTGTATTTAAATTTCACAAATTAGGAAGCAATGTGAAAACTAATGTGATAGGAAGGGCAAAACAATGAGTGAGACATTTGTTGTCATAGTCTAAACAAAATATGGTAAGACCTGGACTAGGATAATGGCAAACTGGTGGAATGAACCAGTTTCAGATAGTTCTTGCTATTCTGGCCTAAGATCTGATATCAGAATTACTGACAGAGGAGAGGTTCAAGTGAAAATTTGAGTTTATCTAAGTATACATTGACTTTCAGTGTCCTCTAAACCATCCGAAGGATATTGTCAATAGGCACTTAGATATCAGATCTAATGGTGAAATGATCAGGATTGGGTGGGCCAACTCACCAATATGCCAAATCCATGAACCCAGGAGAAATTTGGAGATTTGGTCTAGAGCCAAGGTATAGGCAGAAACATACTTTACTATAGGAAGTTTTAAATGAGACTGAGCAGAAATAAAGAGTGAAGTAAAAATATAAAAAAATAAAAGCTGGAACTGTTTTAAAATATAGAGTGTTAATGAAAATTTTGAGGTATAGCAAGCCCAACAGATCACTAAAAAGACAGTTTGTTACTCACACTTCCTAAGTGGGGGGAACACTCCTTCCACTCAGGGAGGGAGAGGTCAAGTGAATCTGTCACAAGATAGATGGAGAGGGGGAAATGTCAGCAAGAGACTTTATTATGGCTTTATGAGAATGAATAGGCAAGGCAGGGTAAACAGACTAGGACTGGCTAATTTGAACAATTCACTGGGCTCTGGGGTGCAGGGATTGTCTCTTGTCTGGAACTTGGTCTTAGGTGATTGGGGCAGGTAGATAGTGAGAGTGTGAGAGTCTGATAAGGGTGATGGTTGGGGGCCTAAACTCTGGATTGGTTGGTTTGTATGTGAAAGGCATGTTCCAAGAGAAGGATTCCTTTCAAAGAAGAAGGGTAATGAAAGAGGCAGAAGCCAAGACAAGGTGACTCAGGCGTATAATCAGGTTTTCATGAACAAGGAGTGTTGGGCATTTGAATACAGGGTAGATCTTAAAGCATGAAGTTTACAGAAGCTAGAAAAATGGTTACGACAAGGACTCAAGGCATGAAGCAGAGGGAAGCTAGTTTCTAGAGAGGACCTTGAATGCATGAGTAGATTCACAAGTCAAAGAAACAGACCGATATAAACAATATTGTTGAAGTCCTGCTATATGCCAGGCATTGAACTGGATACCAAAGAGTAACCTTTGCAAATGATGGAGAATACAGTGCCAAACATGAGAAGCACATAGGACATGGTGGTTACTTAAGGTTTTTGTTTGTTTGTTTGTTTTTGTTTGTTTTTTTTTTTGTTTTTTTTTTATTCTGGCCTCTAGGAAAGAAAGTTGCAGAAGAATTCACTATACTTCTTTCCCTAACCACAGAAATACTTAGCATACTTCTTAGCCTCAAAGGAGACACAATTAATTAGAAACATGATGAAGTTGTTAACAAAGGGTGATACATTAAGAAATGTTTCAGAGAGCTTAAAAAAGAAAAATTGATAGCCCTCGGATAAGTTTGTTTATTCAGGTATTTAAACGATGTTCATCATTGCAACATCTGGGTGTTTCACATCTCAGAAAAGCATCATTACTGAAAAAGAGGTAATTTCAACAGCAGAAGGCAAAATAATTGAATTGAATTGTTGCCTGCAGGACTGAATGACCCCAA
This sequence comes from Sus scrofa, assembly GCF_054392235.1. Taxonomy (NCBI): domain Eukaryota; kingdom Metazoa; phylum Chordata; class Mammalia; order Artiodactyla; family Suidae; genus Sus; species Sus scrofa. Next base: position 119,082,394 of record NC_139388.1, on the reverse strand, counting down.
AACAGCACAAACTTTGAAATATCACAATGAACAATAAAAGAGTAAGGTAAAAAAAAAAAATTTAAGGAAAATAGGGAAACACTGAGTTTAAGGTTCCTAACTGGATACCAGTTTATAGTCCTGATGGATTATTTCCAAAGCTTATTATTGAATACTTAAAGGAAGATTGGGTTTATCAACTGGATTAAACAAGAAGTAAGAAGTTTGAGTTATTTGAATTTGGCAGTTGTCCTGTTATATGTAAAGGCTCCTCATATCTGGATTGTAGCATAAGATTTTTCTTCTTTTTTGCTTTTTAGAGCTGCACCCATGGCATGTGGAAGTTCCCAGGCTAGGGGTCGAATTTAAACTGTAGCTGCAGGTGGTGTATATCCACAGCCATGTGGGATCTGAGCCGCATCTGTGACCTACACCACAGCTCACAGAAACGCCAGATTCTTAACCCACCAAGTGAGGCCAGGGATCAAACCCGTATCCCCATGCATACTAGTCAGGTTCATTACCACTGAGCCAAGATGGGAACTCCAAGATTTTTCTTAAATGAGGTTTCTTTCTCCTAGAATTCGTATTTTAAGTTATTGCTGTACTAATTGACAAAAGAAAGCATCCCTATTAATGGAATTAAATTTGTTCAACCTTCCTTAAAGAACCTAAATTAGAAGTTGTAACCATAGGACCTTCTAATCATATACGTATATTTTTCTTGGTTTGGTCAGTAATATCTTTATTTTTTTTAATTAAAAGCGTTTAGTTTGCCAGTTGTTGGAAACACCTTTCTCTTTATTGTTTTAACAATAACACATTTTATCTGTTTAAATATTGCTGTCTCCACTTCTCCACTTCCTGTGCCCCAATCTCTCCTCCCTCTGTACACATAGTCTAACATTACCTGCTAGAATTCTTCATAAACACTTAATTACATACACATACACACACTTCCATTTCCATACGTTGGTCTTTTGAGCATCTTCTCTTGGCTAATAACCAATCTTACTTTTACTATAAAATCAAGGTTAAGATGCAGTTCCCCATGATTTTGCTTTAACAGCTTTGACCCTTGCTAAATTCATATTGTACTTATTTGTGCCATGTAATTTACTTTTTATTTTTCATTGTATTTTACTCTTTCTCATTGTCTCTGTAGTGGGTAATTTTTTTTTTCGACAAAACCCACTTAGAACACAAGGCCAGGAGTCATTCCTTTCATATTTTTTAATCTGGCAAAGTACAACAAATACGACAATATCATATATTATCAAATATTTTCTAAGTGATGAATTAATGTAGTTTCTACATATAAGATTAATTTCTATTTTTCATAAATACATATGCTAACAAGTTCCCTGGATAAATGCTAGTGGAATAGCTTCTGCGAACTACTCGTTATAGATCTTATTTCCTAAGTTGATAATATTGATCTTGAATGCAGTGATGTGAAATGGTAAAGTGTTTGATATTCCCCTATTTATGTTCATGCTTATATTTTGCTTCATATTTTTATTTATAGTTGCATAGACATGGGGATGTCTGATAAACTGGCATCTAATTTTAACTGACTGAAGAAGTAACTATTACCCAGTTATGACATAGGAACATTCACTGAAAACTCCTTGAAGGCTGAAATGCCTCAAAGTAGAAAAATCATTCAGGTGACTTCCAAGAAGCATGAACAGGGTGTGTATTTTAGAAATACCAACAACAAAGACAATAAAAATATGTCGACGCTCTCAAACAGTTGAAGAGACCTCATTTTCAGATGATTCTCTAATTTCAAAGCAACATTAGAATCATGTATAAAAGTGTTTTCTTCATCAAGTTCATTACAAAGGACTTATATCTGGAAAATATCCAAACACAAGGAAAGGGTTTGGTGCGCTCACTTTAACTCAGACTTAAAAGTTAGTTGGTTTTGTTTGTTTGTTGATGTGGCAGCTTAAAAATGTTATGTGCCATCAAAGGAAATTGATCTCCTTTCCTTTTTCATAGGATGTAATAGCAAGACACATTTTTGAGTGTGAAAATAGAACCAACTGTCCTCACTCATCTTTCATAATCTCCGCTTGGAGCCATATGATGCCTGCTGTTTTTTCATAACTGTGGATTTGTAGATTCAAAAGTTTAAAATGGTTATTCTTTTATCAGGAAAAATCAATCATACAATTTATTTTCTGCCAGCAGGTCACAATTAGATCTCATTTACTACCATATGGTTGAAGAAGTCAATACTTAGGTGTGTCAGAGACAGTTTTCAACAAACATGAAAGATACCAACTCATCATTAAAACAGTGAGAATTAAACTGAATTACAAATACTCTGAACAAAGAAGCTAAAAAAAAAATCTACTTCTCTTTCCATTTCTTAAAAACAAAAATTCTAAAAATATTTAAGTTAGAGTCATCCCAGCTCTGTTGTAAAAAACACTGGTATTTTGGATTGATGATAGAGAAATAAAAATGAAATGGTATCACATGGTATACCATTAATCACTGTGCTCTAGTCTGTAAAACTTTGCAGGCCCATGTAAACTAGTTGCATATCAAAAGGTAAATGATCAGATGTTTTTTGTTTGTTGGTTTTTTTGTTTGTTTTTTTAATGGCCACATCCGCATGGCATATGGAAGTTCCCAGGCTAGAGGTCAAATCAGCGCTGCAGCTGCCGCCCTATACCACAGCTCACAGTAATGCCAGATCCTTAATCAACTGATTGAGTCCAGGGGTGGAACCCGCATTCTCATGGATCTGGTCAGATTCATTACTGCTGAGCCCTGATGGGAAACTTTGAGCAGGTGGTTTTGATAGAAAAAGAGATTTAGAATCACAAAGTAAGGTATACTTTAAATATTTTTCAATACGATGTCTTTCTTTACTTATAAACTCACCTGAACTGTAATCTCGAGAGTTGTAAGACCAGGAGTTCCCGTCGTGGCACAGTGGTTAACGAATCCGACTAGGAACCATGAGGTTGCAGGTTCGATCCCTGGCCTTGCTCAGTGGGTTAAGGATCCGGCCCTGCCCTGAGCTGTACTGTAGGTTGAAGACATGGCTCGGATCCCATGTTGCTGTGGCACTGGCGTAGGCTGGCGGCTACAGCTCCGATTCAACCCCTAGCCTGGGAACCTCCATATGCTGCGGGAGCGGCCCTGGAAAAGGAAAAAAAAAAAACCAAAAATAAAATATTTTTGCCTCATATTTCTGTTTTTCTATCTTCCTTAATTGGCTAGCCACCAGAATTTTCAGTTCAATGTGAAATAATGGGATATAGATGTCATCTTTATCTTTGTTCAGTCTTTTATTGAAAATTTTAAAATGTGTGACTCATCTAGAGTTTTTAGAGTCAAGTTTTGGTACATAGCTTCATCAGGTTAAGGGAATTCTCTTGCCTTTGTAATTTGATGAGAATTTAACAGATGAATTAATTATTCTACCATACATTTTGGTGCACATTTTGAGGTAATATTTTTCATCATCAATGTGCTAAGAGAGAACTTAGTATTGATAGTATTTTCTAATGCTAGACTATTCTTGCTCTCCTTCAGTAAACTTAGTAATATATCAACTTGAAGGTACATTCAGGTTTGTTTTGTTTTCTGTTTTTTTGTTTTGTTTTTAGGGCCACACCTGCCCCACACAGAATTTCCCAGGCTAGGGGTCGTATCTGAGTTACAGATGCCAGCCTACACCTCAGCCACAGCAACGTGGGATCCGAGCCATGTCTGTGACCTACACCACAGACCACTGAAATGCTGGATCCTTAACCCACTGAGCAAGGTCAGGGATGGAACCTAGTGTGGTTCATTACCACTGAGCCACTACAGGAGCTCCGGTACATTCAGTTTTAAAATTTTATTCAGGGAGTTCCCGTCGTGGCGCAGTGGTTAACGAATCCGACTAGGAACCATGAGGTTGCGGGTTCGGTCCCTGCCCTTGCTCAGTGGGTTAACGATCCGGCGTTGCCGTGAGCTGTGGTGTAGGTTGCAGACGCAGCTCGGATCCCATGTTGCTGTGGCTCTGGCGTAGGCCGGTGGCTACAGCTCCGATTCAACCCCTAGCCTGGGAACCTCCATATGCCGCGGGAGCGCCCCAAGAAATAGCAACAACAACAACAACAACAACAAAATTTTTATTCAATGTTTCAACTTATATATTCAAATGTAACAATACTCTCTAGTTAATCTTTTTTTTTTTTTTTTTTGGACTTTTCCCCACTTTTTTGTAAAGTCAATGAAAGCCCAAAAAATAATTTACATGGCTTTACTTGTATTTTTTATGCCTAAAAAAACCTCTTTTATGAGATGGTCTCTGTCCCTTAAAAATTACTAAATCTGCAAATTGCCTATCCTAGATATGTTTTTGAATAGCAACATTTTATTAATTTGCTAGACTAATGCTTATTAGACTAATGTTCAAGTTTCTTTTTAATATTACTGTGATAACATGTTTTTCTAAAAATATTACATTTTATCTGATTTAAAACCATTGACACCACATAAATTAGTGATCTAAAAAAAAATTTTTATCTGCCCTTATAGCCCCTCTTTTATAAACTCTTTTGTATCTGCATTACATTTCATTTTCTTTTTAAAAAATAGTTTTAGATTCTGTTTGAATTTTGAAATAATGGAAATAAAGCAAATAATGTTACTGTATTTAACCCCCAGCTGAATGAACTAAAAGGTTATTTAAATGCTCTTATAAAGTAGATGATTTATTAAAATTTCATTGTGGAAATAAACAAAAACTTATTCCTAGATTAAGTTACTTCCTTCAAAAGATTACTCCTTACACTATAGGTTTTCTAGACAATTTTTATTTTAAATATGACATGTTTTGCTATAAAGGTCAGATATCTTGGTCTATTCCTATAAATAAGATTCTGATAAGATTTTTTTTTTTTTTTTTGCTTTTGTCTGTAAGGTTATATATTACTGACTTATTTCAGAATAATCTCTGACCAAAATCTTTGCTCAAGATGTTGGCTATTCCGAAAGCTCTTGAATAGTCTACCTACCGAAAAACTGCTAATTGAATTTGACCACATATTATTCTATGACATTTGTTGTGCATTCCCTTTGGTTTTCTTGACCTTTCCAATCAAATACCAATTGATAAAAATTGGTTAGTTAAAAGCAACGCACATTTTTATGACTTTTGCTATGCATGGTTATTCTGCCTTCACAGATAATATAAGAAATTACATTGCTATCAGCATAAATTCTAGTTTTAATTAGAATATTTCTTTGAAACTGATTTTATTTATTTTTAAGGCAGTCAAGTGCACTTTATTTTATGCTGGCCTACTTTTAGGTGTGGTGCTCTTTGGGATAGTTTTAGTGCTACCCTGCCCACTTTCTTCTCCTAACATCATAGAGAGTTTGCCACTTTTTTTTAAAAATGCTATGTAACCAAGACTTTTTTTAAATCTACTTATTTATTTTGAGTCTCTGTTGACATTATTTAAATGTAATCATCCAGAATGAATCCCTTTTTTTTTTTTTTTTTTTTAATGGCTGCACCCACAACATATGGAAATTCCTAGGCCAGGGACTGAATCCAAGCCACAGCTGCAACCTATGCCACAACTGTGGCATGCTACTGTGTCAGTCTGGGGATTGAACCCACACCTATATAGTGACCTGAGCCACTGCAGTCAGATTCTTAATCCATAGTACCACAGCAGGAACTTCAAGAATTAATTCTTAATGTCTGGTTTCCTGTGTTATGCTTGTAAGCTTCTTTTTCTTTATCCAGCTTTATGGAGCTATAATTAACATATAACATTGTGTAAGTTCAAGATACATATGCAATGATTTGATATATGTATATATTGTGAAACGATTGCCACAATAAGCTTCATGGCACAATACGCCATTGCCTCATAAAGTCACCATTTGTATGTTTGATGAGAACTCTCAACATCTATTTTCTTAACAACTTTCAAGTATACAATATAGTATTATTAACTATAGTTACAAAGCTATACATTAGATACTTGGAACTTATTCATTTATCACTGTATCCTTTGGCCATCTTCACCCATTTCCCCCACCCCCCAACCATTGTTCTTGGCACCATTGTTCTTACCCTGTTCTTTGTAATTATGAGTTTAGTTTCTTTAGATTCCACATTTAAGAGATCATACAGTATTTATCTTTCTCTGATGACTTATTTTACTTAGCATAGTGCCCTCAAGGTTTATCCAAGTTATTGCAAATAACAGAATTTCCCTTCTTATGGCCGAGTAGTATTTCATTATACATATACAATGGCTATTGTGAATAATGCTGCAGTGAACATGGGGGAGGGGTACAAGTATATTTTTGAGATAATGATTTCATTTCCTTCAATATATACCCCAGCTGGAATTGCTGGATCATATGGCATTGCTATTTTTTTTATTTTGGGGGCATAAGTCCATACTATTTTTCATAATGTCTATGCCAATTTACACAACCACCTTTTTTCCATATCCTTGCCAGCACTTGTTATTGCTTGTGTTCTTGATAACAGACATCTTAGTGGGTTTGAAGTGATATTTTTTGTGTGGTTTTGATTTGTGTTTCCCCCATAATTACTGATGTGGAGTGCTTTTTCATGTACCTGTTCACCATTTCTATTTCTTCTTTAGAAAATTGTCTACTCAGGTTATCGGTCCATTTTAAAATCTTTATTTATTTTGTTACTGAATTTATGAATTCCTTATATATTTTGGATACTAACCCTTGATAAGATTTGTAGATTCTTTCTCCCACTTTATAGGTTGTCCTTTCATTTTGATATCTTTTTCCTCTGCAGAAGCTTTTTAGTTTGATGTAATCTCATTAATTTAGTTTTTGCTTTTGGTGTCACATCTAAAAAATCATTGCTAAGATCGATGTTAAAGTGTTAGGGAGATTTCTAGCTATATTTTCTGCTAGAAGTTGTATTGTTTTGAGTTTTATATTCAATCTTTAATCTACTCTGAGTTAATTTTTGTGTATGGTGTAAGAAAGTGGTCCAGTTTCATTCTTTTGCATGTGGATATATGTTTTTCTCAACATCATTAATTGAAGATACTATTCTTTTCCCATTGTGTATTTTGATGTCTTTTTCAAAAATGTATTGACCATATATATGGGTTTGTTTCTAGGATCACTATACTGTTTTTTATACTATAGTTTTGTGATATAGTTTGAAATCAGGAAGTGTGATGCCTCCAGTTTTGTTCTTCTTTGTCAAGATTGCTTTGGCTCTTCAGGGATTTTTGAGGTTTCATACAAATTTTAGGATTTTTTTTTATTGCTGTGAAAAATGCTACTGGAATTTTGATAGAAATTGCATTGAATCTGTAAATGAACATTTTAACCATGTTAATTCTTCCAACTCATGAACTTGGAATATCTTTCAATTTGTTTGTGTCTTCTTCAATTTTCTTAATCAATGTTTTAAGGTTTCACAGTACAGATTTTTTACCTCCTTGGTTAAATTTATTCCTAACGATTTTATTATTTCTGGTGATACTGTAAATAGGATTTTATTACTTTTTTAGAAAGTTTGTTGTTATTATACAGAAACACTACTGATTTTTGTATGTTGATTTTGTACCCTGAAATTTTACTGAAATTATTTATTAGTTCGAATAGCTTTATGGTGGAGTCACAATCATCTATGGAATTTTTTTCATTATTGTTACTTGTGAATATGGTCCAGATGCTGATCCCATGGATTTTAACAATTTATCTAGTAGAAACGTATAACATGTTTATAGTGTATAGAACTATAAGAAAATATCTGAAAAAATCAATTGTATTAAATTAGAGGATGCTATTTTAATGTCATTTTAAAAATGCAAAATAATTTAGACACAGAAGTTAAAGAATAAAGCATAATCACAATTTCATAGAAATGAACATACATGATTCAAAAAAATAGTTTTGAATGGTAAGAGAGTCACATATTATGAATTATGTAAATTTCAAAACATTCAAAATATTCTTATATTATTAAATATATCCATATGTATATGATAAAACAATAAAGCAATAAAGAAAATCTAGAGAATAGTAAACAAAAAATTTAGAGCAGTAGTAAAATTGGGAGCAAAGAGAGGGCATGAATCAAAGCGGCAAGCACTAGGGATGTTTTATTTCTTAAGTTGGATGATGGAATGTTCATTTTGTTTTAATATATATTATGAATATACTTCTCATTTTTTCTATTTTATTTTTTAAAATTTAATAATGCAAATTTACAAATACCAATATAATAGATATCCATGATTCAGCTTCCCAGTTTAACTCTACCAATAAAATCCTTAGTCAAACTCAGCTTTTCTTCCTGGTAACTATGTGAATGAATAGGGGTAATAAAGCTCCTAAATGTGGCATGTAATTTCTCCAGAAACCAAATGATTCAATTAATCTTTGTGCCTCTTTCCTTGATTTTGGTATTGAAAGATTAATAACTCACTTTTGGTTGTTTGAGGAAAGTCTCCAATGGCTCTAGCAAAGGCAATTCCTAAGAATTTAATGTTTGTGCTGGGTTTTCTATGTTAGCCAGATTAATGAGATAATTTCTGGTGGTCATTAGATTAACCAGAATTTGAAATTCACTTTGGGATCAATCTTCTGATTGATATCAACATGATATTAACAATATAATTGTTTTAAAAAATGTACTTTTCATGTGAATCAAATCTGTCTCTCTTTCTCTTTTTTGGCCAGATTTTGACAGATAGAAGAATTTAAATATCCCTGTAGGAGCACAATAAGTGTCTATTGGAATCAGTCTCCCGTGGATACAAACTGTCTCTAATTTCCTCCAGAAATAGAAATTTAAAAGAAAGCATTTGCTAATTAGATCTCCAAACTCCTATAACTTGTTGCACAACCTGAAGTGTTAACACTATATTGGGTATAATTGATTCAATGGGGTTATTACTTTAATAAGGCCTCTATAATCCTCAGTCAATCCCCACTATCCATTAGCTTTTCTCTAGACCATACTGCACTATTATTAAAGAAGAAATTTGTGGGGACAAATCATCTGTGCCTAACACATCCTTAAATAAACATACAATTTTTGATACTTCCCATGTATTTGACATTGCTTTAAAATAATTCTAATTATTCTTTAATTCTAAGGGAGTTATTCGGGCATTTAAAACCTGATGAACAGTAGGTTTGCATAAAGTTCTTATCCTCTTGCTTAATATCACCTCAATAATGCACACTGGTAGGCTGGACTAAGACATTCCTTTAATAAATTTCTATTTTACAACTTTTTTTTTGTCAGTACCCATGGCATATGGAAGTTCTGGGGCCAGGGATCAAATCTGAGCCACATCTCTGGCACACTGGATCCTTAACCCACTGTGCCACAGTGGAAACTCCAGGAGACATACTTTCACTTGTAAGCCTCCTTCAGTTGTATAGGCTTAACTCTCTAATTTAGTTATTTTGACCTTGAACTGTTCATCACTGCATTTAGATTATGACAACATGCTGTACATCAGTGTTGGCAATCCTTGTAAAAATCTCTATAAAGTTATCTTCATTAGCCCTGGCTACTTTGCTTATACTAATACAAACAACCCTGATTTCTCTACCGGAGTTTGCACAAGACGTAATGGCCATTCTGTTTCTTAGAACCATAATTATGCCCTTTATATCATAACTCTTTAATAATCACAGGTCCTGAGGACTATAGACTTCTCTTTGGGTCAGCATCTGATTTTTTTTTTTTTTGCTTTTTAAGGCCAAACGTGAGACATATGGAAATTCCCAGGCTAGGGGTCGAATGAGAGCTTCAGCTGAGGCCTACACAACAGCCATGGCAACACCATATATGAGCTGCATCTATGACCTACGCTGCAGCTTGCTTCATCACCAGATCCTTAACCAACTGAGTGAGACCGGGGATTGAACCTGTATCTTCACGGAGACAATGTCGGGTCCTTAGTCGGGAACTCCAGTATCCAGTTTTTTAATATTTATCAAGGACAGAATGATTTGAAAGATATGACGTAGTCCTTTTCTAGTCTGAGGGATTGTTGGAGTAGCCAGATCATCTATTCACCTATAGTGATCCATTAAAATGTTCACAGCTCTTCCATCTACACCTTTTTCACAGCATTGTTTGAAATGCTGTGAACATTTGAATGAGTCATCTGGACATTTCCACCAGCTTAACTGCCTGAAAGTTTTATTTATCCCTTTTATTTTATTTTTTATTTTTTTAAATTAAATTAAATTAAATTTTTTTGGTTGTGCCCATGGCATGTAGAACATGTAGCAGTTTCTGGGCCAGGGATCAAACCCCCACCACAAGAGCGACTCAAGGCACTGCTTGCGCCAATGCCAGATCCTGAGTCTGCTGCACCACAAGATCACTTCCTTGTTTCCTTTTTAATGAATAATTGTAATCTTTCCCCCTTCATTTAACCTCATTTTTAGGGACCTGAGCTGGCAGAGTCCTAAAAACCTCCTTTATAACTCTGTGCTCACAGCATCGACTGCAGTAATAAGAGTGGGATCATTGAAAGAGCCTGTAAGACTTCACTGAGCACACTTACATAGGCTTTTAATAAAAGTAACAGTATAGCAGGGAAATACAGAGAGGTCCAACAAATTCCAGACATAGCTCCTAGAGTCCTTTCTCAGTTGCACAGGATGTTTTACCTTCACATTGTTAACCAAGAAGATACATGCAAAGATACCCTGGTCTCAAGGAAGATAAGATGTAAATTTACTGAGGATCCCTTGTGTCTCAATAGTCATAAAACCAGGCTAGGGAACTGTTTAAACAAGGTGCACACACTTTGTGTACATGTTTTCAGTACATAATATAGATAAATTAGAAAACAGTTACCTCAAGGGAGTCTGTGACTTTATATAACATATTTAAAATCCCTAGCTAGTACATATTATCCCTGCTTTTGTCAAAGGTCAGTAGCAGACATCAGGAGTTCCTAGGCAAAAGCATAGTTCTATATCAGAAACAACCACAAGTTAATCCTATCCTTATACAGATTGTTTACAATTTCAGTTATCTCTTTATTTCATTTAAAAATACTTATAGTGGAATAAAAGACATGGTCTATATGATTGATTTTTGGGAAGATTTTCAGACTTGCTTTAAGACCCAGAGATTGTTTTACTATCTATCTCATAAATGTTTCCTGTATGCTTGAGAAGGACATGAATTCTATAATTACTAGAATTAGTTAATATATATAAATGTGTCTTTTAAACCAATTTGCCAATTAAGTTTATCAAATATTTCAAAACCTTATCGTTTTCCCCTTATTTGTCCACTTTACCTATCAATTAGTGAAATAGGAATGTTAGATGGATTTTAATCGTGCTAGATTTGTCCATCTATACATGTAACACTGTCACTTTTTTTCCTTTATGTATCTGAGAATAGATTACTGTGTTCACTCAGGTTATAGCTGTATATAATCTTGGTGAATTTAAAAGGTTTTTTTCCCTATATCATTCTTATTTTCCCACAAAGTATATTTTTTAAGACATCACCACCAGTGCATGTTTAGGTCATTTCTGTCCTGATGAATCTGTTCTAATATTTATTTTCAACACTTTATGGCTTTATATTCATTTATATTTTATAAAATTATATAGCTATACATTTTACAATTCAATATTAGGGTATTTGTCTTTTAGCAACATACATTACTTTACATGTATTGAGATTACTTATTTATTTGAATTCTTTCCTCATCTTATTTTCTGTTTTTTACTTGTTCTGATTTTTTCTCTTTTTCCTTTAACTTTCTTTCACTGCATTCTTTTTGATTGGTAAATGTTTCTCCTTTATTGTTAGCACATTATACATTTTGTGCTTTTTCTTAGCTTTTAAAATGTGACTTCAAAAAAAGGTCAAAATTTATGCCTTCCTCAGATCACCCTATCCCATTTTAAATGATGCTTTAGGGAGCTTCCTCCCAAAGAGTGGTATGTGCCATTGGCTGGGAGGGTTTTATAATCCAACCCTATTCCCATTTAATTTTTAATGACTACTCCATGAGATCCTACCTGTGTTAAACCTAAAAATGAAATGGTCATATTAATGACTATCTTTTGTTACAGAGCCAAGCTTCAAAGACAGATCATTGCGTCTTTATCTGCTGAAGAATGTGATGGGCACAGTCTTACATCACTGTATTTGTGCATTCATTTCACATAAAAATGTACTTTCCTCTTCTCCTCTATCAGCTCCCTTACAGTTCCTGAAATAATATATAATTTCCAATGCAATATAAGTTCTTTTCAATTTTTTCCACTTTCAGACATTGCTGTCCATAATAGATAATAACATTTTTTTAAAGTGGAAATACATTTTTTACACCAAGATGCTAAAGTTACCTTCTAGGCAGTAGCCATATTGCCTTCATTTTATTGACTTGTTTATTCACTATAACATACTGAATTATGACACATACAGAGATGGGAATGCAGCAGTGTTTTAACACTAAAATGTATTTAACATAGGCCATTTTGAGAAAAAATGAAAATGAGAACCTATAAGCAGAAACCTATGTTTTTAATAATCAAAATGTAAAAGGAGTATGTACGTCTGAAGGTATGCTCTCATCAACCAACAAACACACAATGCTAACAGCTGTAATGGAATGGTTAAAATCTCAGTTTAGTAACTAAATCTTTTAAACAATCATATGTCAGTAAATACAATCAGAATAATTTTTATTTTTCAAAGATGAGGTTTTTTTTGCACTATTTTGTTTGTTTGTTAATAAACCATTAATATTTTTCACATGAATACACTTTTCAAGGAAAATCAGAATTGAAATTTTCAATAAAAGTATAATTTAAAGTCTAAATTATTCTTTTTAAAAAAATGCATTAATGTATTACTATAATTTATTTGGGTCTACATTCTACTTACTTTTGCCTTTGAGGTTACTTAGCTTTTCTCAGTGGCCTGAACATCTGAAATTTGGCAAACATCCTCTCTAAATGGGGCTTTAATCACAATCTCTTCTTTTTCTTCAGTGTTTGTGAGATTTTTATGTCTCTTCCATACTGATTGAAGAGGCATAAAAAACAACTATAGGAGGGTGTCAACATGCTACCTTTTGTTCTTTATACTGCCTGAGAATCTAATTTTTATATTCATTTCTAATGTGTATTTGGAGTCTCAACTGTATTGAAAAATCTCACCAATAAGAATCAGTCTATCTTTTGAATTAAAGGTTTAATCAGGAGAAGATCAATTGATTTTACTATGCCCAACTGGGAATTTTTTATTCATTTATTTATTGCTTCTCTTATTGCATCTGTAATCTAAGATCTGATATACCATATAGTTGAAGAATGATATCTCAATTATGAGCAGTTATGAGTAAAATGAAAATAAAGACCTTAAAAATATATTAGTCTTCAATAAGTTTACAATTTTGCCTAGAACATAGAGGTTAAATGCATGAAAAGTAAACTAAAAGTTATTTGCATGTCCAGGTATTTCGAGAATAATGAAAACCAATTTAGTCCAACTAAAGGATGATACTAGCCTCCATCTGGTAACTGATAATGAAGCAACTTAGTCTGAAATGTAGAACTCATCAATAATTTATATGAATATTCCAGCCTTTCAACTTGTGTAACTGAATTACTTTCGGTTCATTAACACTACCCAAAAGCTATTTATTTTAATATGCATTTGGATGACAGCATTTGAGTTGTAATTTTTTTCTTTTCTGTTTTAGCTTATGTGTAAATCAGTTTACCGGTAAGATAAAGAAAAATTTCTTCTGCACTAGATTTACACCACATAGCCATAAGAGAAGAAGGTTTGAGACATAGCAACTTTATATGAATCCTTAAAAAATATTATAATAGTGGTGTACCCAGAAGAGTACAAGGAGTTAATTAAACCCTCACCTACTGTATATGTGCAAACATATTTAAACAAGATATTTGAACACAAGTATAGCACTTGAGATTTAATCTAAAATTTGAGATAACCCAGACAATTTCTTCTACTAGGATGCATAGAATAGAACTATTGTTTTGCTTCAGGAAAAGCTATGGTAGAAAAGGTTATATGTGGAAACCAGGGTTTCAAGGGTTAAGTAATTTGTCCACAGTATGGAGCTGGTGGATTGCAAACTCAACTCTGTAGGTCTTCAAATTATTTGGTCTTTCCATTGTATTACTGTAGTATGCTGGTATCTCTTGAAAGCAGATTCTTAGATGGGGTTTAGTTTGAAGGATGTTTATTAGGAGGGTCTTTGGTATCAACACTTGTGGAAAGAATGGGAAAGAAACAGGACTGGATATGTAGAGAACTGTAATGCAAACCCAGCAATAATTCTGACCAAGATTTTGACCAATATTGTGCTTCAGCTATGGCAAGTACATAAATAAATACATGTTTAGTATTTTTTCTGTACTTTCAAATTATCATTATTGCATATTAATAATCAGGTACTGGTTTCAAGAAATATTTAGGAGTCCCCATCATGGCGCAGCAGAAACGAATCCGACTAGTAACCATGAGGGTGAGGATTTGATCCCTGGCCTTGCTCAGTGGGTTAAGGATCTGGCACTGCTGTGAGCTGTGGTGTAGGCCTGCAGCTGTGGCTCCAATTGGACCCTTAGCCTGGGAGCTTCCCTATGCTGTGGGTGCAGCCCTGGAAAAAAAAAAAAAAAGAGGGAGAGAGAGAGAAATATTTAAAAGAATTTTTAGTCTGACTTTGTTTACCTATAGTAATAGAGACTCCACTATAACTACAGGCATTTAAAGTTATAAATTCAGGGTTTTAATAAAGTTAGCATAGAGAAAGCATGTACCCTTCCACCAACTGTTTCGACAGTGAAAGTTGAAAAACAATCAACTGCATTTGTATGTACTAACAATCAGAAATAATTGGTGAAATATCCTATGTTTATGGATTTGAAGCCATAGTATTTTTGTTACCAATCTCCTAATATTGATTTATAAATTCCACACAATCCCACATTATAGAAATTGCCAAACTGGTTCGAAAATATACATAGATGGAGTTCCCACCATGGCTCAGTGGTTAACGAATCCGACTAGGAACCCTGAGGTTGCGGGTTTGATCCCTGGCTTTGGTCACAGGATCCGGCGTTGCCATGAACTGTGGTGTGGGTTGCAGACATGGCTCGGAACTTGCATTGCTGTGGCTCTGGCGTAGGCTGGTGGCTACAGCTCCTATTGAACCCCTAGCCTGGGAACCTCCATATGCCACGGGTTCGGCCCTAGAAAAGACAAAAAAAAAAAAAAAAATTAAAAAAAAAATACACATGGAAGTGTGAAGAACCTACAATAGCTAAGTAATTTTGAAAAAGGGAAAATCTGTAGTAATTAAGACAATGTTATTGGCATGAAGATAGGTAAATAGGTCAATGTAGCAGAATACATATAGAAATAAACACATCAGATTGGATTAATTGATCTTCAAAAAATGTGAAAGGAATCCAGTGAATAAATGATAGCCTTTTCAGCAAATGATGCTGGAACATTTACAAATACATATGAAAAATGGAATGTTGATTCATACTTTCTACCACATGCAAAAACCAACTCAAAATGCATCACAAGAGTGGTATTGCTGGGTCATATGGTAGTACTATATATAGATTTCTAAGGTACCTCCATACTGTTCTCCATAGTGGTTGTACCAGCTTACATTCCCACCAACAGTGCAGGAGGGCTCCCTTTTCTCCACACCCCCTCCAGCATTTGTTATTTGTGGACTTCTTAATGAGGACCATTCTGACTGGTGTGAGGTGGTATCTCATGGTAGTTTGGATTTGCATTTCTCTTACAATCAGTGATGTTGAGCATTTTTTCATGTGCTTGTTGGCCATCTGTGTATCTTCCTTGGAGAAATGTCTATTCAGGACTTTTGCCCATTTTTCAATTGGGTTGTTGGCTTTTTTGCTGTTGAGTTGTTTAAGTTGCTTGTTTATTCTAGAGATGAAGCCCTTGTCAGTTGCATCATTTGAAACTATTACCACTCTTGGGCATATATCTGGACAAAACTTTCCTTAAAAAAGACACATGCACCCGCATGTTCATTGCAGCACTATTCACAATAGCCAAGACATGGAAACAACCCAAATGTCCATCAACAGATGATTGGGTTAGGAACACATGGTATATATACACAATGGAATACTACTCTGTCATAAAAAAGAATAAAATAATGCCATTTGCAGCAACACGGATGGAATGAGAGATTCTCATACTGAGTGAAGTAAGTCAGAAAGAGAAAAACAAATACCATATGGTATCACTTACATCTGGAATCTAACATACGGCACAAATGAACGTTTCCACAGAAAAGAAAATTGTGGACTTGGAGAATAGATGTGTGGTTGCCAAAGGGGAGGAGGAGGGAGTGGAGTGGTTAATAGATGCAGACTATTGCCTTTGGAATGGATAAGCAATGAGATCCTGCTGTGTAGTGCTGGAAACTATGTCTAGTCACTTATGATGGAGCATGATAATGTGAGAAAATAGAATGTGTACATGTATGTGTAACTGGGTCACCATCCTGTACAGTAGAAAAAAAATTGTATAGGGGAAATAACAATTTTAAAAAATTTAAAAAAAATTTCAAAATGTATCACAAACCTAAGTGCAAAACCTAAAACTCCAAAAAAAACAGGCCAAAATATAGGACAAAATCTTTGTGAGCTTTGGTTAGGCAAATATTTCTTAGATACACAAAAAAGCATGAGGACTGAATGATAAGAAAAGAATATACTGGATTTCATCAAAATTTGCAAATTCTACCCTCAAAAAGTCTCTCCTAAGAGAACAAAAATACAGGCTGCAATTCATAAAAAAATATTTACAAATAACATGTCAGATAAAATGTTTCTGTGCAGGATATACTCAAAACCCAATAATTTTATTTTTTATTTTTTAAATTTAAAATTTTTTTTGTCTTTTTGTCTTTTCTAGGGCTGCACCCATGGCATATGGACATATCCAGGCTAGGGGATCTAATCAGAGCTGCAGCTGCCAGCCTATGCCGGAGCCACAGCAACGCTAGATCTGAGCCATGCCTGTGACCTACACCACAGCTCATGGCAATGCCGGATCCTTAACCCACTGAGCAAGGCCAGGGATCGAACCCACAACCTCATGGTTCCTAGTCAGATTAACTAACCACTGAGCCATGATGGGAACTCCAAAACTCAATAATTTTAAAAAAACCCAAATAACTTTGTAAAAATAAGCAAGATTCATAGTTCCCTTGTGGTGCAATGGTTAAGAATCCAGATTAAGGATCTGGTGTTGTCACTGCTATGGCTTGGATTTGATCCTTAGCCCAGGAACTTCCACATGTCATGGGCATGGCAAAAACAAAAAAGTAAGAATCAAACAGACATTTTATTTATTTCACCAAAGAAGATATAAGGGTGAAAGGTGCTTACTCAACATTGTTAGTCGTTAAGGGTTTTCTACTTAAATCTATGTGATTTAACTACATATGTACATGGATGTCTAAAATCAGAAAACCTGGACACCCCAAGTGTTGACAAGGATGTTAAACAACTAGACGCTAAAACCACTGCTAGTGGACATGTAAAGTGGGACAAACACTTTGTAGAACATTTTGACAGTTTCTTTAAAAATTAAATGCACATCTAACCTATGGTCCAGAGATCCCATTCATATATTCATGCAAGAAAACTGAAAGCACTACCCATTAAAAAATTTATACTCTAATGTTCATAGGCAATTATTCGTAATAGCCAAAAACTGGAAAAAATACCAATGTTCAGTAACAGATTCTGGGTAAACATTTGTGGTATATCCATATGGTGCAATAGTGTTTAGCAATAAAAGCAAAAAAAAAAAAAATCATGTAAAACCACCATTATATCTTAAAATATAATGTGTATATCTTAAAAAGATTCTTCAGTGGGAAAGAAGCCAGAAAAAATATTACATACTGTATGATTCCATTTATATAAAATTCTAGCTAATGCAAATGAATCCTAATAACATGAAACACATCAGTACTTTCCTGGGACAAGTAGAGTGATTGGAAAAGATGGGAGGGACAGATTACAAAGAGGCATAAGGACGAGTTTGGGAGTGCTGGATATGTGTATTATCTTGATTATAGTGATTTTTTTCATGGGTATGTACACACGTCAAAATTTATCTCTTTGTACTATTTAAACATGTAAGGTTATTGTATGTTCATTATACCTTGTAGGTAGATACAATTATGTTTAAACACTAGCTTTGCCATTATACACTTGAGTGACTTTCAGACAATTGCTAATACATTCTAAGATCAACCTTCCTTCATAAATTAAGAGTGATTTCGATCTTATAGGTATATTGGAAGATAAAAATGAAATAATTTTTGTTATCCATCTATTGCAGTGTTAAACATAAATTTAATATGTTAATTATTAATATTAATTATAGAATGATCGATCTAAATAATACAAATCATGCCAAAAGCAATGTGCTATGTATACCACCTTTTTAATAATCACTCTTCCATTATACCACAATATCCACCAAAGTATTTCACAAGATGGTTCTCAATGACTTACTAAAATTCCCATGTTCTAGAAATATACTTAGGACCAAATGTTTAAAACTACTACTCTACTACTAATGGAGAGTATAAATAAGTTGATCACATGCCTATACCTAGTCAACATATACTTTGACCTATATTACTAAAATTATAAAGGCCAACAAGTGGAAAAGTAGTTTATTTTAATATTTGCCTCACTTTTCCCCTTCAGTTCATCAGTACAGAGTTGTGCAAATACAGGCTGCTTTATTTCCTCCAGACTTTGCCAGAGTAAATACATTTAATTAAAATCCCTCTATTCGATGAACAGTCAATATAGCAACTCATCTAAAAAATGAAGCCCCAATACAACTTTAATCATTAGTCAGAAGCTTTGGGCTCTGAGCTAATCTGGATTATGTTTCAACTTCATTTCACCTGCCCTACTTATAAAGAAGGCTACTTTCACAGTATAAATATATCTGAATAAATAAACATATCAAATAGATTTTTGTGATCATTTTCCTTCTTCCCCAATTATCTGTATCTATAAGGAAAACTATATGAATCACTAAAAACTAAGTAAGATGATGCATATGAAAGTATACTAAAAACGAAGCAGTAGCATTATTAGTATTGTTTCTACTGCTAGTACTATACTAGTACTATTACCATCACCACTATCTTTTTCAATCATCCAGTGTTACCATATGTAAATATTCTAGTAATGGCAAAAGGTACTGAAAATTCTTCTTGTCTTACCAAACATAATTTATGCAACTAGGACTTATGGGTGAGAATTCTTTTTTCTTTGCTCTTTAAGAGTAGCTTTCATCTCAAATCTGCACAATGCCTACTCATTCAGCCCATTATTTCCAAATGTCATATTTGTTGCTTGATCTTTAGTAGAAAGAGCAATGATCCAAAAGTCAGGAATCAGGATTTCAGCTTTTTCTACTACCTTGAACTAGGGCAATTGTCACTCGGGTTCTCTGTGATTCATTTTTTTAAATCTCAATAATAAATTAATAAAACCTGCTGACCTATCTCATAAGATTCCTGAGGAACTTTATTTCTTAACATGTTAGAATATATAATAAAAAACTACAACTCCAGATGTATTTCATGCAACAGGGGTAACTGTTCAAATCTATGTCAGGAACACAGAACAAAAGCAACAAAAAAACAGACTCATTTCCATTTCACCTTAGCAGTGAGACAGTAGGTTTGCCACCAACAAATTAGTCAGAAGGAGGAATGGGTAGGGTAACCCTGTAATTTACTGTTCAGACTGGGAGATCTGCGTGGTAGAAGAGCTATTAATAACAACCCCAGGAGTTCCCGTCGTGGCGCAGTGGTTAACGAATCCGACTAGGAACCATGAGGTTTCGGGTTCGGTCCCTGCCCTTGCTCAGTGGGTTAATGATCCGGCGTTGCCGTGAGCTGTGGTGTAGGTTGCAGACGCGGCTCGGATCCCGCGTTGCTGTGGCTCTGGCGTAGGCCGGTGGCTTCAGCTCCGATTCGACCCCTAGCCTGGGAACCTCCATATGCCGCGGGAGCGGCCCAAGAAATAGCAACAATAACAACAACAACAACAAAAAGACAAAAAAAAAAAAAAAACACCCCAGGACAACAGATATAAATGGGGATTAATCCAGGCAAACTGAACTATATGGTCACTCTAGATCTGAAACACTAGTCTTGAAGCTGCATTAACATAGACTGCACAGCCTTCTTGCTGATTACATATTTGTTTCTTCTGAGGAGAAGTAGAGGAATGGAGATTTGGAGATGCATAGGGTTTCCCAAAGAAAGGAAAACTGTTCAGTGTCAGATATGTAAAATTATTTATAGAAAACTAAATTTAACAAACCAAGAAAGGATTTGAAAATCTGTATGTCTGGAGACTCCAAAGGAGGAAAAATATTTCAAAGCATTTAATTTTCCTATTCTAGTAATATTGAAAAGTAATAAAAAAGTAAAATTAGCTTAATTTTGTAGTCATTTGAAAAATTATATTTAAAGTGGAAATAAGTGAGGATAATATTATATTCCAGATTGCTTTATGCACAAATTTTTTTATCAATATACATATTTTTAAGACTACAAGGAGAAAATTTCCAAAATTCATCAAAAGCTGATATACTTTATTAATGCATACATAATAATGGACAAAGAAGATTCTTTTACATTATGACTATCTTATTTAATAAGTATGAACTATAAAATAGGTGTTGCTTCTATATTTTATGGAATAACTTAGAAAGGTTAAGTCACCAGTTAAACTCGAACAACTAGTAAGTGACAAAATTGGGAATCAACCTAATTCTTCACATGAAATAGTCACTGTGAGAAGTAATCAAATTGTGATCAGTATTTGAATCAATAAATACATTATCCAAAATCATAAAATGGAATCCTATATAGAATTGAAAATAAATGCTACAATACACTCAAATATGACTGATTCTTTTCAAAAGTAATATTGAACAAAATAAGCCAGAGGTAAACAATACAGTATGAACTCATTTATGTAAAGTTCAAAAATAGACATCACTTAACTATAATGATTAATAATTCTTCATAAGGTATTAAGATTATAAAGGAAAAAATAAGTGATTATTACAAAATTAACTAATAAACTATTCTAGGAAGGAGGATTTAGTGTTCTTAAGCTGTAAATATTGGGCTTCTGTGCTGCTGGAAATGTTCTTTATTTTCAGGTGGGTTTTGAATATAAAAGTGTTTGCTTGTCAAGAAATTATTCAACTTTATGTTTTAAATATTTTTCTGTATGTGTTATAATACAAAATTTTATAGTTAATAAGAAGAATTTATGGATATTTTTATGTCAATAAATTTTGAAAATTACTTGGAGAATTATATTTGTAGAAATATGCAACATATCAGAATTGACTCTGAAAGAACCAGAAAACCCCAAAGAATCATTAACTATTAAAGAAAGTACATCTAAATTTTAGTGTTCCCTAAAAGGTTTTAGAGAGTAGTTCTATTAACTATTTAATAAACACACAAGTTCAATTTATACAAACTCTTCTAAAGAAAATTAAAAAGTACTTCTAAAGTATTTTATGAGAATAATAAAACTTTAGTTTCAAAACTAGTAAGGACTAATACAAAAATAAAAAGTACATACCTGTACCACTCCTGAACATAATAAGTAATACCTTAAGCAAAGTGTTACCAATTACAGCAAATTATAACATGGCAAAGTTGTCTATTCTATGATTTTATTTGTATAATATTCTTGAAATAGCAAAATTATAAAAATGCAGAACATATTAGTGGTTGGCAGAGGTTAGAGTTGGATATGGCTATGAAAGGGTGACACAGAAATCCTTATGGTGATGTAACTGTTTTTATTTTATTTTTTTTAATGACTGCACTTGCGGCATTGAAAGTTCCCAGAGCCAGGGATTGAATCTGAGCCTCAGCTGCACCCTACGTCACAGCTGCAGCAACACTGGAGCTTTTAAAGCATTGTGCTGGGCCAGGGATCAAACCCACACCTCTGCAGCAACCCAAGCGACTGCAGTCAGATTCTTAATCCACTGTGCCACAGCAGGAACTCCATAACTCTTATTTTAATGTTACTGATGTCAATATCCTGCTTATGATATCATACCATAGTTTTGTAGGATGTTCTCACTGGGAATAACTGAGTGAAGGCTACATGGAATCTTTGCATTATTTCATACAACAGCAGGTGAGTTACTAATCAACCCAACATATACTTAATTTAAAAAGCATATTTACAGTAGCTAAAATAATAAATCTTAGAAGACGTACAAAAATTTTACAGAAAAAATTACCATTCAAAATTTCAAAGTAGAAAAAATAGACAGATATATCTCATTTTGTATAGGAAGGTTCACTATTATAAAGATTTCAAAGTTATAAAAATTTCCAGAGCAAATTACTTAGAAATTTGGCTCCTTTAACTAGGCTGAGAAGTATAATTTCATCTCTTTTGTAATGCCTTTATTTTTCTGCTAGTAAGCATTTAGACTAATCACAGTGATGTCACTGGATGATAAATTTGTGGGATTTGAAATCTGTAATGTTGCTTACCATTTGTTACAGGACAAGATTGCTGGCAGATTTGAAGGCTTGCCTTGCCTAAGGTCACACAACAAAAGAGTGGATTTTTTTTTTTTTTTGTCTTTTTGTCTTTTTGCCATTTCTTGGGCTCCACAGCGTATGGAGGTTTCCAGGCTAGGCATCGAAGTGGAGCTGCAGCCGCCAGCCTACGCCACAGCCACAGCAACGTGAGATCTCAGCTGCATCTGCAACTCACACCACAGCTCATGGCAACGCCGGACCCTTAACCCACTGAGCAAGGCCAGGGATCGAACCCACAACCTCATGGTTCCTAGTCGGATTCGTTTGCCACTGAGCCACAACAGGAACTCCCCAAAAGTGTGCCTTTAATAAGAATTAAACCCCAGTTCCTTAGATGTAAGATAATTTTTTCTTCTAAAGTACCATTGCCTCTTATAAATAAGTTATATATTTGGGATAAAAATAAACTTCCCACTAGGCCCATAAGGATCATTCATGATCTAGCTTCCTTTTGGGAAGTGCTGTTCAGCTGGTAGAGGACTCTGCTCTTTGAACTGTCCCAGGAAACCCTCCCAGCTCAGGTCTTGCCTGGAATTTGGTCGTGCGCTCTTCAAGTTTTTCTAGGACTTTCCCTTGAAGCATACTCTAAGATTTTTTTCTCCTGCATTAACTTCTGATGGTTATTACTAACATAGAGCAAAGATTTATTAGTGGAATAATGTCTTCATTGCCTTCTGAATATACACCATATTTATCCTCTATCTCTGCATTTAGGAGCTGGTAGTCCACCTCACTCTTTTCCCTTCCTATTCAGTCTGGTACCTGTCCACCCAGACAAATCACTGAATTCACGGCTTCTTTTTATTTGAAGGACAAGAGATAACTGCGTAAACGTTATGCTTTAAAAAAAAAAGAGGAGTTCTGGGAGTTCCCATTGTGGCACAGTGGTTAACAAATCAGACTAGGAACCATGAGGTTGTGGGTTTGATCCCTGGCCTTGCTCAGTGGGTTAAGGATCCAGCATTGCCATGAGCTGTGGTGTAGGTTGCAGACGAAGGCTCAGATCCTGAGTTGCTGTGGCTCTGGTGTAGGCCGGTGGCCACAGCTCCGATTAGACCCCTAGCCTGGGAACTTCCATATGCCACAGGAAGTGGCCCTAGAAAAGGCAAAAAGACAAAAAAATAAGTAAGTAAAAATTAAAAAAGAGGAGTTCCCATCATAGGCTCAGTGGAAACAAATCTGACTAGTATCCATAAGGATGCAAGTTTGATCCCTGGCCTCGCTCAATGGTTTAAGGATCCTGCGTGCCATGAGTTGTGGTGTAGGTCACAGACATGGCTTGGGTCTTGCATTGCTGTGGCTGTGATGTAGGCCAGCAGCTACAGCTCTGACACAACCCCTAGCCTGGGAACTTCCATATGCTGCAGGTGCGGCCAAATAAAAGCCAAAAAAAAAATTTCAATAAATAAATAAATAATGAAAAACAACTGCTTTTGTCTGTTTTTTCATTTTAGCTTTTCTTTTATCTGTTTATTAAATTTAGTTTAAAATTTAGTAAGACATAGTATAGACTTAGAATCTGAGTAATTACTGTGACATAAATGATCATCATTATTTTCTATTTCGATACTTAGTATCTTGTGGATTTCTGGTTTTAAAGCATGACAACTGATAGTGATTTAAATAAATGTATCTTTTCAAAACATGTATACACTTTCCCATGCAACTGTATATTTTTAGAAGTTTTCATTATATAGTATAATAATTCATATTGACTTCTATTAGGAATATCTGTTACTGTTTTGAGCATATTTTTTCATACTATAGTTAACTTTTTTCTTTTTTCCTTTATAAAAATTACCAATACAATTTCAGTACCTAGTTATTTAGAAATGGGTGTAGTTCTGAATAATACTGAGAAACCCTCAATTGTTTTTTCACTTTATTCCTGAGTACATTCTATCCTAGCTCGCTTCGGGAAAATCAGATTGGGGCTCCAATCACCAGAGGCTGTCCTAAAATTGTGAACAAACAATAAAATTGGCATTTCTGATTCTCATCGACATCATGCAGCTGTGTAGATAAATAAATCATATGGGGTAAATGTTTCCGTTCCATCTAATTGGACTATACTCTTATAGACTAGCCTTACCATGCAAAAATAGTTATTGCTATCTTATATCTTCATTTTCATCATCATCATCATCATCATCATCATCATTACTTATTCAGATGAGTTGATTAGAAAAACTCTAATGAGTTATAGGATTTGATATCATGCAAATGTACTTTTTCACTAGCTGATGAGTTTATTCTCATCTTTCGCTTAAGAATACAAACTCATAACAAGGGTGAATCAAGCCTATGCATATGTAATGATGTAGAAATAGTTCCATTCTATCTATATGTGTATGTGTGTCTGCAGTTCTCTTGTCTATTTTTTCTATTACCCTCCTTTCAATAAAATTTGCCATAAGCTTTTTCTACTCTTAGACCAAAAGAAAAAAAAAAAACTGTACCCCTTGATTACTGAAAACACTTGGCATCATTTGAATTTTGACTTATAATGACCCTTGAAATGGATTTTGAAGAAATAATTTAAGAAACATATTTTATGCCTAAGTAATCATCAAATTTTATAAAAACTTCCATTGGAATGTTAAAGTATTTATATGATATTGACATAAACAGGCTATAGCATACCACATACCTTGATGTATTAAGAATAATCAAAAATCCTTTGACTACAAAGAGATACTCATTAAAAGCATTAATATTACATATACTGCATGCAGATAAAATTTACATCAAAGCACTTCACAACTGAGATGGTAAAGAGTCTGAATTAAATATATGGAGGTGTTATCTTAAATAATACTCATTTCAAAGTAATAACCTGTCTAAAAATGATGGCTTAGTGCTTCTGCATTTGGTATTCAGCAAGTAGTTAGCCTGTCAAAACTGCCAATGCTGACTGATAAATGTTTGAAAGACTCTGCTGGAATATTGACAAACCCTCAACTTGTGTGTATTATGGAGATAAGAAGACTAAATTTATATTTACCCCAACTCATAGCCCAGCCCTGAACTTTACAAAACAGAAAAGCTTTGTTAATAATTTTTCAGGATGATGAGCACTATGTGTGTGAATAAAAGTACACACACACACACCCCATCCCACGATTTTTATCAAAAAAGCATAGGACATTGTATCAGTCAGAGTTCTACCAGAGAAACAGAAGCTATAGGATATTTATATTTAGAGATTTACTGCAAGGAATACAGCTATGAGATTGTAGGGGCTGGTGAAGCAAGTCTTAAATTTATCGAGCAGGCCTTCAGAAGGGCAGGCTGGAACTCTTGGGCACAGGGGAGGGGAAGCTGCTATCCACAGGTAAAATTTCTTCTTAAGAAAGCCTCAGTTTTGCTCTTATACTCTGTCAACTAACTGAATAAAGCCCACTCAGTTTATCTAGGATAATCTCCCTTACTTAAAGTCAACTGATTATTTAATCATATCTATTAGTGGGGTTTTTTTTTGGGGGGGGGTTATTGAAACACAAAACTAACAGTCAGGTACACAGTTTATTAACATGAATGTATCTTGCTGCCCTTAACACTGTCATGAAGTCAAATATTTAAGATGATCTTATCATACAGCCCTTATGTTAGCATGAAATGCTAAATGTATGTTGGCTACTTAAAAATTTATTAGGGTGCCCAATAAACACTGTGTCCTCTGCATAAAAAGTATCGTCAAAACTCTTGAATTTTCTCAGAGAATTTTCTTGCTGTACAATGAAAATCCCTAATGTTATTTATGATATTATTTGCACACTGTTCATAAACCAGTAAGTAGTTAATACAGTGACATAGTTTCACATTATCTCTCCTGGCCTGCAAATTTCATCATCTTGCTTTGCATACTGCTCTGCTTTGATATGTTTAAAGCATTAAACATAGTGATTTATTAATTATTAGCTAGCACATTAAACAGTTTATATGTTATTTGTCTTATGCAGTCATATTATTATGCATTCTTATAATGACACATAGGTCTCTGTTCCTTTCTTCATTCATCCTACAAACATTCATTAGACAAGGAGGAATTAAAAGATTTCAGTGAAAAAATAATTAAAAGTAATGAGATCATGGTTAGATAGAGAAGGAGATGTAGGTTAAAGTGAGCTTATTGACTTAGGAAACAGGTGATAAGATGAGAGAAAAGTAAATTAGAAAAGTATTCAAGAGTACAATATGGAATCAGATATACTTTGCTCTGAATTGCAGATGTGTCACTTAGTAACTAGCTTTGAGCAAATTATATATCTTTGTGCCTTTGTTTCTTCATCTATAAACGACCCTTCATTTGTTTAATAAATATCTAGTAGAACAAAATATGTGCACCAGGCACTAAATTCTTCATTGGATACCCAATAGTGAATTTGATGGGTACACTCCATTTTCCGATAAATCCTATATTCTAACCTTCAGGACTTGCACCTAAGGAGGTACTGTCTGTAAAGCACTCAGTAGTATGCTTGACTCACAGAAAATAACCAATGAATAGAAATATTCACCATTATCACAATTATTTTTTTTTTTTTTTTAGCCATGACATCATATATATGATCATCAGGGTTCTTTAGAGACAAAACCAATAGTGAGAGAGAAGGGAAGGGAGCAGGGCACAATCTTTAAAAGAATGACACAGCCCTTATGATATGACAAAAACTGTTTAGAAGCTACTAGGCCCAAGATGGTGCAAGATTTGCCTTCCAATATACCTTGGACCTCATTATACCTGCAATGCAGTGCATTAGCATGCCAACTGACACACCCGCAGGTGTCATAACCATTCCCAGGCTGACCACAAAAGGCTAAAGAGTGGACGATGACCCAATTCTTAGAAATCTCCACTCCCCAAAAATACTTGGAATAATTCTCCCACTCATTAGTCTATGAAATTACCCAGTCCATAAAACTCACCACCCCATATTTCAAGGCTGTTCTCACTGGACTGACTCTGCCTATGGATTGTATATCTCTCTCAATAAACCTGCTCTCACTTTACTAAGGCTTGCTCTTGAATTCTTTCCTGCAAGAAGCCAAGGACCTCACTTGGCAGCCTGTCGCAGGGACTCACCCAAGATCTGGTATAAGACCCATCTTCTTGCACCCCAGTTTCCTGCAACAATTCTTCTCTTACAATGAAGAGATTATAAGGCATTGACTTACATGGCTATCGAGATCCAGAAGTCCTCCATAAAGCCATCTCCCAGCCAGAGATCCAAGAATGCTGGTGGTATGGTTTGAGGTCCTGAGAACCAGAGCCAATAGCATAGATTCCAGTCCTAGTCTGAAGGTCAGAGAACCAGGAGCACTAAGGGCAAGAGAAAATAGATATTTTAGTTCAACAGTCAGGCAAGAGTGAAGTCAACTTTCCTTCACTTTTCTGTTCTACTCAGACCCTCAATAGATTGTATGATGCCCACCCATACTGGGGATGGCCATCTGCTTTTTATTCAGTCCACCAATTCAAAGGCTAATATATTCCAGAAACATTCTCACCAACACATTCAGAAATAATATTTAACCAGATAGCTGGGCAACCCCTGGCCTAGTAGAGCTGACATATAAAGTTAACCATCACAAGGTATATATGAAATTACTGCGTGAGATAGCTAGAAACCTACGGTCAGAGTGAAATGCAGAAAATAATAATGAAGACTTGAAATGTTGTAGCAATATCATTTGATTAGATTATTCCAAAGAGTGTGAGACTAAAATATTAGAAATGCTATATATTGGATATTAACTTATCAAATAACAGTGAAAAACAGTGGAGTCCACAGGAAAATTTTGGGAAATTAACCAGTTAAAAAGCCATGGTAAGGGAGTTCCCGTTGTTGCTCAGCCAAAACAACTGCTTAACTTAACCCAACTAGTATCCATGAGGATATTGGTTTGCTCCCTGGCCTTGCTCAGCTGGGTTAAGGATCTGGCATTGTTGTGAGCTGTGGTATAGGTTGCAGATGCAGCTCAGATACCGCCTTGCTGTGGCTGTGGTGTAGGCTGGCAGCTATAGCTCAGATTCAACCCCTAGCCTGGGAACTTCCATATGCTGCAAGTGCAGCTCTAAAAAAGCAAAAAAAAAAAAAAAAAAAAAAAAAGGAAGTATACTCAGACAATAAACACACAATAAACACCAAATATTGTTCAATCATACTTAGGAACAGGAACAATCTAACAGTATTCTTAATAACATTATAGAAATTCTAGCTTCTACAAAAGGACAAAAGAAAATATTTTACATATTTAAAATATTGGAAATATTTAATATTGGAAAGTAGAAGAAAATTTATCATTACTTATAGATCATTCATATAGCATTGAATAAGTATTTCTTAAGAATATTCCATGTCTTTAGGAGCACCTAAAGATTTCCCTAGGAAGTGCCATTTGTAAATGGAATTAAAAATAAAGTTTTTCATGGGAAGAGGAGAACAAAGTGTGTTCCATCAAAGAGAAAAAGTAAGAGATAGAGAAAACAGAATGTACAGGACACAAAAGTATTTGAAATCTGAATGGAGGGCAGTGTTTACTGGCAGAAGCTGGAAAGAGAAGTGCAGGAATTATCTACAGGATCTTGCAAATCCTTTTTTTTTTTTCAAATTGGGAAAATGGAAAGCCTTTCCAGAGAGTACAGAGGCCCTGGAAATTATTGATAAATCAACTTTAAGATCCTTTACTTCCAAAGCTTTACAAAACTGATCTACTTGAGAAGAGTAACTTAACAAGCACGATTTAAATGTTATTGATCATTGGGTGCTATTATGAGCAAAGGCAAGCTAGGCTCATTAATTTTTCCCCTATTTTTTTTATTAAGCATGTAGGGTTTAACTCAAAAAATATATATTCAAGAGATAGTTGAGGACCTGGAACTATCTCAGTATGAACAGAGTGAGTCCAAATAAAGATTTCACAATTGTTTAGTTAAAATAAACAGCCTTATTGGATTACCAGAAAGGCAACTTTCAGGAATAAATCATATGCTTGAATTGTCTTTATCTGGTTCTACACAGAGCAGTAGCAGAATTCTTCTTAAGTCTGGCTGTAGATTTTTCCTGAGGAATTCAACCATTGACTGAATGTAGTGAAAACTAGAAAGACGTGGTTTTAAGTCACTCTAGTCACTCAGTCATACTGACAGGCTCCAAGGAAACAGCTCTGCACATTTCTACATGTTCCTCTGAAGTGGGTGATGGAACAGGTGCTGGTTAACACTATCTCATCTAGTGTTGCACAGACATGCTTTTCACAAAAGCAGCAAATGAGATATGCTGAATCAGTATTTTCTGGAGTATCAGGATCTGCTATTTTCTTTCTTTAAAAAAATTATCAGCCATATTACTCATTTAAATTATACTTGCTTTTATGTTAAGGACTTATTGTGACTTTTCTAAATTAACATTTGATAGGTATACCCCCCAAGATGGCAGGTGGTGAAGTTCAACAAAAGATCACAGAGGAACGGAAACAGAGCAGTTTATTACGGGCCCGGGAGGAGGTACATAGCATGCTCTGAGGGATCACAGGGGAAGTCACAATAGGATACAGGCAGAGAGTAAGCAGCATAACATCGGCACACGCCTTTATTAAAGCCCTCAGTTGGGGAGTACTTTGGGGTTCCTAGACAAAGGTCAGATTGGTCAGTGCAAACCAAAGAGCAGGGTTTTGGTAATCTCCAAGACAATCTTTGAGGGGTACATAAAGAGAAGGAGCTAGGAGGGAGGAGAGACTATTTTCACCAAGAGCACTTGGGGAATCATATCAGGAGCTTACATTTAGTTGTGACTCTGTGGTTTATTTCTAGAGCATGCCTTCATGGGAAAGGCCAGCATCAGTTCAAGGTCTCTGTAGGCCATGAGCCACGTAAAATGGATGCTGAGGCAGCAATATTATAGAGTAATATTGTCACTAAACTCAGTTCTCAATAGGACTTTTTTTGTACTTGTGGTTTTAAAATTGCTAACTAAGGGCACAGATGTCCATCTCCTGATTCAGACTCATGAAGTGTGGGAAGCAGATTCATGAATAGAGATATGGTGACTGGAAGTTATAACAGATGTCCCTCTGCAGGGAAATACAGAGGTGAAAAGACAATTCCCTCCACAACTGTCACCTTTAAAAAAAAAATCTGCTTTTGCCTGTGCTTGATACCAGACAGTAATTCTAGACTGGTTGGGTATGCCTATCTAGTCTTTGCTGGATGGCTGTATCAATGTGACTACCTCCAATAGGTAAGGTATCACTTTGTCCTTTACCCTGTGTGCCACGCTTGAATTAAGGGAAAGATTTCTTACAGGGATCAGGGCCTCCTTGAGATCTTGGCTCTACTTCATTCTTCATTACCATCTCCACTGAGGTCTTGTTGTTTTATTATTATTGTGGACATTGGGATGAAAGAACACATCACAGATCTACAAGGAAACATGCATGTCCCTTTGCCCTGTCACAAACGATGTAGTCCTGACCATTTTACCCTAAAAGGTAGAATAGTCTCCCACTAGAATATGGGTTCATTGACACCTGAGAATATAATAGGATTGTTTTAAAGTATCCATTGTATAAGTAAGTGAAATATGAATGTCTCATTTTGTCATCCAGGGGACTGCACATAAAAATGAATTTCAACTTATGTCACTAAACCTTACTATTTCACTTAGTTGCTCTAATTGAAACAGTTCTAGATAATTTTATACACTAGATGAGATTGTGATGCTTTTAAAAATGTATATTTTAGACTGACCCTGGATATTCTAAAATAAGACTTTAGAGGAGAACCTAGGATTCTGTGCTTTAAAAATCTCCCCTGAGATGATTCTGAAATATAAACTAACTTTATATACTTTTTAGACTTTGCTAATATAAGATAAATTGATCTTAATCAAAAAAATGATATCAGTGTTCCAAAATGCATCAGCTTTTCTTAAATTATGAAATGCTCATATTTCTGCATATCAGTTTCTCTGTCTAGAAAGCCCTGATATGCTAATTAACTCACAATCATTTTTCATGAAATTAAATTTTTTACTTATCACCCCTCTCACCTCCCTCAGCAGGCAGAGTCAAGCACTTACTATAATGGAAATATCAGGAGCTTATTAAACACAACGATTTGAACTCACATATTAGCATCTGTTCTTTCCTAAAATCTCACTGATGGAACTACCAAGATATTTTTATGGGCATAAACCCATAAGAACAAAGAAAAGTCGAGAGAAATAAATGCTAGAAAAAAAGACAATAAAATTTTGAAAGTTGAAATATAGATTGATGAGTGATGGCTGATTTAGAGGGAGAGACAAAACTGACTGCTGGGGGTTTTTAAGGAGGGTCGGTGAGTACAGACCCTTCAGAGTATGCTTATGGCTCCTACAGGATCCTGGGTAGCTCAGGATTTGGAAGCAGTGAAAACCTTTATACTTGACTAGAGCTGAGCGAGGGGCAGGAAACAGGTGCACCAGTTAAGAATCTGTATTAGAAAGTTATTAGGCACCTAGAACCACTCTCTAACTCCCCTCAGCCAGGTAACTACACCTCCTTCTCCTTGGTGACTGGAAGTTTAACATCCGGAAAGGTTTAACTAAAGTGTCTTTGAATGTGGGAATGCTGGCCATGTACACAAAAACAAGTAAATAAAACCTATATATTAAAAGGTAAACAATAGTTTGCAGCCTGAAAACACCCAGTCTGATAAACACCTAGCAGTCTGGAGAACTCTTCTCTGCAGATTGCGATGGCTATTGAAAAAGATTGGCAAGACTGGATACTGGGTAACTATGCCACATAGCCAGACAACCATTCCAAAATATAGTTGAAGCCCATTTAACACATATTTATAGAATTCCTTCTATGTGCACAACACTTTCCTAGTTGTTGAGAATACAGCAGTAAATATCTATACTAAGACAGACAGACAGATAGATAATGTGTATGTGTGTGTGATGTATTTTCAAAAATCTCTCCCTTCATGGAACTTATATTCTAGATGAGAAAGGACAAGAAAAAAGCAGAGGAGCAACATTTAATAATAATGGCTAATATTAGCAAAGACTGAGGTAGCATTTACTATGTTCACCTCCACTCTTTTAAGCACCTCACATATATACACTAACATCATCATATCCATTTTATGAGGGAGGAACTATTATTATTTATATTTTACAGATCTAGTAACTAAAGTACAGAGAAAAATTAATTTGTCCAAGTTTTCACAACTTTTAAGTAGCAAACTGGAATGTGAGCCCTGATAATCTGGTGCCAGAGCTTGTGCTGTTAATACGAAGCTATAGTACCATAATTTACATGGAGAGTAGTGCTACCAAGAAAGAAAAAGCTAGGAATAAAGTATTGTGATACGGGTTCCAGGAGTCCCCACATATCCCAAAATCCAAGGATGCCGTATATAGCTGGCTTTATATCCCTTGTTCCACATTTTCAGATTCAGCAAACCTTGGTTCCTATAGCACTACACGAATTTATTTTTAAAAATCCACATGTAAATGGACTTGTGCAGTTCAAACCTGTGTTGTTCAAGGGCCAACTGTATAAGAAATACATATATTTGGTCTTCATTCAGGGTTTCTGATATATAGCTCCCCCAAACCTTGGAATCTTCCAAGTTTACAAATGATAAAAAGTGTCTTTTGTTACGTTAATGAAGTGATTTCTGGAAAGCATCTAAGAATGAGGGCTGGTTGCCAGAATCAACCCTGTGATTAGAAGGCTGGAACTTCCATTTCCAGCCTCTGACATCCCGGAGAAGAAAGGGGCTGGAGGTTGAATCAATTGCCAATGACTAATGATTTAATCAAGTGTCCCTATGTAATGAAATTTCCATAAAAACCCAAAAGGAGAGGTTCAAAGAGGTTTGGGGTTGGTGAGTACATGGAGGTACAGGGAGAGTGGGAGAGTGGAGAAAGCATGGAAACACCACATCCTTTCCCCACCCCTTCCCCATGCATCTCTTCCATCTGGTTGTACCTGAGTCATATCCTTTTATCATAAACCAGTGACTTAGTAAAAGTGTTTCTCAGAGTTCTGGGCACTACTCTAGCAAATTAACTGAATCTAAGGAGGAGGTCTTGGGAACCTCTGATTAATATTCAATTGGTCAGAAGCACAGATAACAGCTAAGCTTGTGACTGGCACTTAGTAGGCAGTGGGATGGGGTCTTATTGGAATGAATGCTTAACCTACAGGACCAAATGCTATCTCCATATAGATAGGACCCCCACACATATTGGAAACTGAATCTCAGAATACCAAAAGAGATGTAGAGAATCCCGGGCCTGGTGGGGGCCTGGGCTGTGGGGCATGGTAGGAATGTGATTTTATTTTATTTTATTTTTGTCTTTTTAGGGCCGCACCTGCAGCATACGGAGGTTCCCAGGCTGGGGGTCGAATAGGAGCTGTAGCTGCTGGCCTACACCACAGCAGCAGCAACGCCAGATCCGAGCCGCACCATGGCTCACAGCAATGCTGTATACTTAACCCACTGATCAAGGCGAAGAATCGAACCTGCATCCTCATGGATACTAGTCAGATTCATTTCCACTGAGCCATTGTTGGGAACTCCAGAATGTGATTTTAAATAGCGTTGTCAGGAAAAATTACACACACACTGAGAGAAGGATGTCTAAACAATGTTTAGAAGCAAATAAGGTAACCAGCCATGCAGCTATTTGGTATAAAAATTATTCAGGCAAAGGCGATAAGAAAAGATCCAAGTCAGAACAAGTCTGATATGTGCAAGGAACCAGTGCATTTGCACCAGAATAAAAGAGGTCCAAAGTAACAGGAAAAAGGTTTAGGGGATTCAGGACCCAGGCAATGCAGGGTCTTGTGCCATGGTAAGGACTTTGGCTTTCAGTCCAATAGAGATAATTATGGCTCTTCATTGAAAAGAATCTAGGGGCAAGGGTGAAAGCACGAAGGCTTTTACAATAATCCAGAGAGAGAGGATGGCAGCTTGAATGATAAAGAAAACTGTGGAGGTAGTTATATATTCATCATTCAATTAGCCCTACATGTGGAAAAAAAGGCTTTTAATCAGTTTCAAATTTTTCATGGAAAATGATTCCTAAAATAGAATTTTATACCCAGATATATTAACAGTATGAATGCTGATTGGGGATATTTTTGGTACTATCAGTCAAGATTCTTAGTACCAATAAAATCCTCTTGGGTTAGTGTAAGGAATAAGGAAAGTATTACAGTCCATTTTATAGCTTTCAGAATTTCTAGATGGACAAGAAAGTTGATCTCAGAAAACACACAGTGGAAGCATATCCATATTGAAATTACGCTAGAGAAAATCTCAGGTGCTTTCTGATTATCTTACAGAAATATCACAGCTCCAAGACTGAAGCCCCTAAAGAGCTTGATACCTCCTCCATGATGCTTGCCAAAAGACAAATTTTTACGTATACCTGTATCCTCTTCTTCAAGTAACAGTGTCACAATAGTTGTATACATGAGCTACTGATGACACTAAGGTCAGTAGCAACAAGGAAGGCTGGTAAAATGAGCTGTGCCATTTGTATTGGGGATGTGCGAGTTAAATATGAACTACTCCAAACTTAGGAAGTGATTTCCAAATATGCTGGATGCAGACATAAACTTCAAACATGACAGATTTTTCACTACTTGTCACATTTCCTACTCAAAATCAAAATACACTCTTTGTATACGAACACTTCCCTAAACAACACAAATAGTGTGTTCCTTTCAACATAATTCAACTCTCTCATTCAATAAAAGTATGCACCTCCTCACTAAAAGGGAGACAAATAAGATATATCAATCTATTGGTTAATTATAAAATCAATAAAGGCTGCATTTTAAATTTAACCACCATCTACGTGTTTAATTAGGAGAAGAACTGTGGATTAAAAATAAAGTAAAATATTACAACGAAGAACAAAACATGAATAGAAATTTACTCCTAGATATCCATCTTGTCACAAATCTGTATTTTGTATTTATAAATTTTTTGCTTTACCACCAGTTTCCTCTTTTCTTTACCGCAAATCAGCATATCAGGTACTCAGGATTTTTACCTGAGCATAAGATTTTTTTTTTCCTTTACGCATGCCTTCATTACTCTAGGAACTGCATTCATAGTACCTTTGGTCATAGATGTTATATTATCTTTTATCACCAAGTACAGTAGAACTAGGAATCATATCGATGTATTCCCCTGGGTTTCCAACATCTTCCATACCATCCCAACCTATGTTAGCTACTTGTTTTTCTTAATTTAGAATGGAGTCAAGTAGCCATCATCAAGATCTATTTTTACCTTTAGGACATGAAAAGCCTGAAATGGCCAGAATGCAGCCATATACTCCAATGTAATATATGATCTTTTGGGTGTTCATTAGATTTGGCAGACAATTTGCTAACAGACATTTTTGTAGGTTTGCTAGCATAGGCACTGATAGATTTAGTTCTGGACTATTCTTTCCAGGATTTCACTTAGAAGGTGAAAACTGTATCCCCTCCCCCAGTCCCCCAATTAATGTAAGGTTTGTTTGCTGCTCAGTATAACAATGATAATATTTCTATGTGGGGCAAGTTGTGGATGGATTTGCTTGCAGTCCATTACCAAAAAAAAAAAAAAAAAAAAAAAAAATTTCTGAGGTTCACTTTCCTTGGCTGTTGTCTTAGCCTATTTAGGTTGTCATAACAAAATAACACAGACTGGGTGGCTTAAATTTATTTAAGTTTTAGAGGCTGGGAAGTTTAAGATCAAGATGTGGCAAAGTGAGTTTCATTCAGAGGCCTCTTTCCTTGGCTTGTAGATTGTCACTGCTTGTTGTGTGTGCATATGACTTTCTATCAGAGAGAAAGAGGGTGTGCTCTGGCATCTCTTCCTATAAGGACACTAATCCTATTAGATCAGGGCCCCACTCTTAAGACATCATTTAACTTTAGTTACTTTCTTAGAGGCCCTATGTCCAAATATAGCTACATGGAGGGTTAGGGCTAAATTCAAGATATGAATTTAGGAGGACACAAACATTCAGTCTATAGCAGCTGTAATGCAAACTCCAGTACACATGCAGCATTTACCTACCTGGGTCAATTCATCAACTTGGGTTGGGAGTAAGCTCATTCTACTTGCTGTTCTGTGAATACGCAAGTTCTTTTCTGTTACCCAATCATCTCAGTCATTACACTATGACCAGATAACTTGTCAGTTTGAAAGTAGCATAAAATCTCAGAGCCTTCACAATTCTTGACTCTTGGCGGAAGTAACTCTCCCTGCTATATTGAGACTAAACCAACATAGCCCAGATTTATACAGATAGAGGGAAGAAATTTAACGTAAACTCATTAGGGTTTATTGGCATAATTGTCAGAGTTGTCACCCCAAATTTACCCATTTCTAATACCTCTGAACCTCTGTAAATAGGTTATTAGGGAAGCAGCTATACATATTGGTAGATTTTTCAGTGCATAAACTATACAACTTTGAAAACCTACTTCACAAAATACTATCATCTGCTGGTGTCTAGATTTTACTATCTATAAGTTCAGCTGAATCTGCGTGATTGAGTTTCTTCTTTGACCAGTAAATGTGATCAGTCCATCATCGTAGTTTTTTGCTCTAAAATATGTTTCTTCTTTGAATAGGAAAGGGACATATAATATATGTGTATACATTTATAAATATATATAATGTATATATAAACATTTGTATGCATGTTAAAACAATTATATATACATTCACGATATATATAAATATAAAATATATAATATATAATATATATATGATACCCAGTTATGGACAGGTGCTCCAGAATATAGCAGTATGTCAAGGCTCAGAGTTAATCCCTGCTTTGATATGCTGAATGCCCAGTAACTATAATCAGGTAAGCTTTAGTGAGGAAAATCTAGTTGAAGAATCCATGCAAAAGCTCCATCCCTGCAAAAATGGATACTTCTTCATTCATGAGCTAACTGAGCAAATGAAGACTTGACTTAAAAAAAACTTGACAGTCACAGGACAGTTAATCTTTCTTTCTTTCTTTCTGTCTTTTTCTTTCATTTCCTTCTTTCTCTCTTTCTTTCTTTCCTTTTTCATTTGCTTGTTGAAAGCTTCCTTTACAACTTAGACATGTTAAAACATTACAAGAAACAAAAGCATCACATTCTAGCTTCATTCTGAGAGATATGTCCATGTAACTCTTTCCCAGAACTCCTTGTCTTCAATACTCCTATACTGTTCTTTTCAAGTCCTCAAACATCTACCAAATGATTAGTCACCACTCATGAATAAAATTATATCTTTCAGGCATCTCCACCAAAAATATCTTTTCTGGGAAGAGAGACGTTTCTTCCAGGAAAAAGAAACTGCATAACATACATCCTGAAGTTCTTTCCCTTTGAAATCTTTCCTTCTTCACGTTTATTTCAAAGTCACATGTGAGTGGAGCTATAATACTACAGCAGCCTCCTTCTGGTATATCATCTGTTGCCTATATGTGCTATTTTCCTCTTCAGTCAGTCATAGGGTAACTCTCATGACAGCAAAAGTTGGGATTGGGGCTGGATGGTAGTGAGGCGAGAGCATGTATATTGAATGTAAGTCACATGCTCATGAAACTATCTTTGCCTTAATTTCCTACTAGAACCAAGTCTTCTACATATATCTTCTACTTGAAGATAGTGAGATATTGGTCATTCTTGAATTAAGGCTAATATTTCCAATAACATCCAAGTGATTATTGGCAGTTTGGGTCATTTTGTCACCTGGTATTTAGTCACTTAGTTTCTACTAGGGATCAGGAGTAACCAAATCCTATTTCTTGAGAGTAGTACTTAACAAGAAAATTTCTCCAAATCTTAAGGAAATCCTCTATGAACCACTTTTCTGGAGTTTTTTTTGTTTTTTTTTGTTTGTTTGTTTTTTGTTTTCCTAAAGGACCAGTATTAGGTCCTCTGGGCATATGACCCATTTGGTCTCAGTCACAACAGCTCAATTTGGCCACTGTAGAACATAAGGAAGTACTCAACGACAATGAGTATGTGAATGAACCTGGTTGTGTTCCAAAAAGACAATAATATCAGGCAGATGGCCGGCAGGCTATAGTTTATTAAGTTCTGCTCTTATTGGGGTTTGTCACTAATTCCACAGAGAATTCTAGTCTTCCACTAAAACTCAAGTAACTTTAGAACTTTTAGTTTATAAGACCAAGTTCAGAGCTGGAAGGTTTCAATGTGCTTGGAGAATGGAGAGACTTCTCTTGCTTTGAATCTTATTCAAAGGTGTCAGTGAGGTCATCTAAAAATGGGTTAGACCCAAATGTTTTTTTTTTTTCTCCCAAACCCAAAGGGTGTTACATAAAGCACTGTGCATCTTTCTTAGTTCTAGTGAGTATATTACACTTTAGAGAGTGGATTTTCCAAGTGTCCTAGAACACCAGAAACACTGAAATAACACGGAGTTGGCCGAACCATTTGCTCATGGGATTTATCTCATATCTCTTGGCATACATTTGTATTATAAGTTATCCACACTGCTGTCATTTCCTGCTTACTAGATTCTATTAATATAATTTCATTGCTGTAGTAGACCATGGTAAGTTTTTTTTTTCTCTTTTTGCTTTTGTTTAAGAGTAATAAAATTTTCTATAGCAAATTTTTTCCCCTAAAGCATGAGAGAATAAATATCTGAAGGTTTGCAAAAACTACCTGAACTGATTAATAAATTCAGTAAAGTAGCACCATATAAGATTAACATTCAGAAGTCAGTTGCATTTCTGTATACCAGCAATGAAATATTAGAAAAGGAATACAAAAATACAATACCTTTTAAATTGCTCCTCACAAAATCAAATACCTTGGAATACACCTGACCAAGGAGGTAAAGGACTTATATGCCGAGAACTATAAGCAAAGAAATCAAAGAAGATGTAAAGAAATGGAAAGATATTCCATGTCCATGCATTGGAAAAATTAATACTGTAAAAATGGCCATACTACCCAAAGCAACCTACAGATTCAATGCAATCCCTACCAAATTACCCACAACAATTTTCACAGAACTAGAACAAACAATCCAAATATTTATATGGAACAACAAAAGACCCAGAATTGCCAAAGCAATCCTGAGAAACAAAAACCAAGCAGGAGGCATAACTCTCCCAGACTTCAAGAAATACTACAAAGCCGCAGTCATCAAAACAGTGTGGTACTGGTATCAAAACTGACAGACAGACAGACCAATGGAACAGAATAGAGAACCCAGAAATAAACCCTGACACCTATGGTCAATTAATCTTTCACAAGGGAAGCAAGAACATCAAATGGGAAAAAGAAAGTCTATTCAGCAAGAATTGCTAGGAAACCTGGACAGCTGCATGCAAAGTAATGAAACTAGAACACACCCTCACACCTTGCACCAAAATAAACTCAAAATGGCTGAAAGACTTAAATATACGACAGGACACCATCAAACTTCTAGAAGAGAACATAGGCAAAACACTCTCTGACATCAACATCATGAATACTTTCTCAGGTCAGTCTCCCAAAGCAATAGAAATAAGAGCAAAAATAA
The DNA here is from genome assembly GCF_054392235.1 of Sus scrofa. Taxonomy (NCBI): domain Eukaryota; kingdom Metazoa; phylum Chordata; class Mammalia; order Artiodactyla; family Suidae; genus Sus; species Sus scrofa. The sequence goes on along the minus strand of NC_139388.1, from coordinate 119,042,140 downwards.
ACCCATGGGACCTAATCAACTGACAAGCTTTTGCACAGCAAAGGAAGCCAAAAAGAAAACAAAAAGACAACGTTCAGAATGGGAGAAAATAGTTTCAAGTGATGCAACTGACAAGGGCTTAATCTCTAGAATATACAAGCAACTTACATAACTCAACAGCAAAAAAGCCAATCAACCAATGGAAAAATGGGCAAAAGACCTGAATAGACTGTTCTCCAAGGAAGATATACAGATGGCCAACAAACACATGAAAAAATGCTCAACATCGCTGATGATAAGAGAAATGCAAATCAAAACTACCATGAGATACCACCTCACACCAGTCAGAATGGCCATCATTAATAAGTCCACGAATAACAAATGCTGAAGGGGGTATGGAGAAAAGGGAACCCTCTTGCACTGTTGGTGGGAATGTAAACTGGTACAGCCACTATGGAGAACAGTTTGGAGATACCTTTGAAATCTATACATAGAACTTCCATATGACCCCGCAATCCCACTCTTGGGCATATATCCGGACAAAACTCTACTTAAAAGAGACCCATGCACCTGCAAGTTCATTGCAGCACTATTCACAACAGCCAAGACATGGAAACAACCTAAATGTCCATCGACAGATGAATGGATTAGGAAGTATGGTGTATATACACAATGGAATACTACTCAGCCATAAAAAAGAATGGCATAATACCATTTATAGCAACATGGATGGAACTAGAGACTCTCATCCTAAGTGAAATGTGTCAGAAAGACAAAGACAAATACCATAGGATATCACTTATAACTGGAATCTAATATCCAGCACAAATGAACATCTCCACAGAAAAGAAAATCATGGACTTGGAAAATAGACTTGTGGCTGCCTGATGGGAGAGGGTGGGAGTGGGAGGGAGCCAGAGCTTGGGGTTATCAGACACAACTTGGAATAGATTTACAAGGAGATCCTGCTGAGTAGCATTGAGAACTATGTCTAGATAGTCATGTTGCAACAGAACAAAGGGTGGGGGGAAAAATGTATACATGTAAGGATAACTTGATCCCCTTGCTATACAGTGGGAAAAAAAATAAATTATAAAAAAAAAGATCTTAGGGTTTGTAGGCTACATTTAGTGACGTTCACATACTCATGTGTGTGTGTTTATAAACTTTTGCAAGTGTAATAACCATGGTTAATCCACAGGCCTTATAAAAATAGGTTGTTGACTGAATTTGGCTAATGGACCATAGTTGGCCAATCACTTTAGTAGCCCAGTTTCATTTACTTTGAGATTCTGGGATTATCAAGGCTCTGTAAAATTGAATTATGGCACAGAGCTCAATAATTGATTCAGCTCTAAAGCATAAGAATAAAGATAAAATGCTGTGTTGACTGAATGCAAATTGCCTCTATTTTTCTTTACCTTGTGCAATTTATACATGTGTATGTGTGTGTGTGTGTGTGTACACATATATATGTATATTTTCTAGGAATGCTTAATACCATTGAACTCATGGCTTAAATGATAGAAATTTATTTTCTCACAGTTCTGGAAGTTGATAGTCCAAAATCAAGGTGTTCCTAGATTTAGTTTCTCCTAGGCCCGAAGACAGAATTTTCTCCTTATATCTTCACATGAACTTTGCGTTGGCATCTCTTTGTAAGTCCAAATTTCCTCTTCTCATAAGGACGCCAGTCAGATTGGACTAGTGTACATCTAGAGTCTTCATTTTAATTTAATTACTTCTCTAAAGGCCCTATTCCAAATACAGTACATTCTGAAGTACTAGAATTTCATCTTCCCATATGAATTTTGGGGAGATACAATTTAGTTCATAACATGATATATATTATTATATAACTATAATTTATACAGACAGCCCTCAACTTATGATGTGGTTAGATCCTAATAAACCTATCATAAATTAAAAATATTAATAAGTCAAAAATCCATTTAATACATCTACTCTATTAAACACTGTAACTTAGCCTAGCCTGACTTAAACATGCTTAGAACACTTGTCTATAGTTGAGCAAAATCATCTACTACAAAGCCTATTTTATAACAAAGTGTTGAGTATCTCATGTAACTTAACTGATGACTGTACTGAAAGTGAAAAACATTCAGTTTTTAAGTGTATTGGTTGTTTACAGCCATTACAGAATGAGTGATCGGGAGTTATGGCTCACTGCCTCTGCCAAGCATCATGAGAAGTATCACTAGCTTAGGAAAGGCTCAGAATTTAAAATTCATGGGAGTTCCCATCGTGGCGCAGTGGTTAACAAATCCGACTAGGAACCATGAGGTTATGGGTTCGATCCCTGCCCTTGCTCAGTGGGTTAACGATCCGGCGTTGTCGTGAGCTGTGGTGTAGGTTGCAGACACGGCTCGGATCCCGCGTTGTTGTGGCTCTGGTGTAGGCTGGCAGTTACAGCTCTGATTAGACCCCTAGCCTGGGAACCTCCATGTGCTGCGGGAGCGGCCCAAGAAATGGCAAAAAGACAAAAAAAAAAATTTAAAATTCATATTATGGTTTCTACTGAATGTGTATCATTTTCCACATACATTGCAAAGCTGAAAATCGTTGTCAAACCACCATAAGTTGGGGACCACTTATATATATGTGTGTGTGGTATCTCCTTTCCCCTCCTCTCTTTTTCTCTTGGGTAGAGAGTGCGTCAGAGAGAGAGCTTGAAGCTTTAAATCATAGTAGCCTTCACTGCCAATCTTGATTTTGCCATGTTTTAAGCAAAGTTATTTCTAATTTTCAAATATTTGTTCCTTGCTTATAAATATAGCTTTAGTGGGTCACATAGTATACTTTTTTATGAAGTTCCTAAGCTCACAGCAAGCTCTATGGGAACATATTGGATCTTATATATTCCTGATAATACCCATAATAATGATATTAATGCATGAAATATGCATTTATTCATGCTGTCATCCGTTCAACAATTACTGCATATTAACTATATTTCAGGTACTTCTCCGAGGAAGAATTTATGAATACGAAGTAATTCTAAGGCTTCAGAATAATATTTAGTTAAGGAAACAAAGACGTAAACAAAAAGTGAAAAATTTGTGCTTGCTATGGCAGAAACTCACATCTATGACACACACAGGAAGCATAAAGGTGAGGAAGCCCAATTCTCCCTGTTGTGAGGATAGAAGAGGAAGCAGATTCAATAAAGATTTTGTAATAGTGATGATGAGTAATTTAGAACTTCATTGTTAAATCAGAGTTCACTATAGGAAAGAAGTGCATTTTAGGTAGTGCAGATGGAAAAGCAAAACAAACCAGGAATAAAATGAATGACCCATCAGAAAAAAGAAAAGAATAAATACAATCAGAACAGAAGCACAGGAGGGCTGCTCAGAGATTACACTGTACCAAATACATTTTCTCAGTATTATTATTATTATTCTTTGGTACAGATAGTATCACCATGAATAAGTACTCTTATTTTTTTCCACGATATGAATGAGGAAAATATGTTTATAAAGGATGACTCCATTGCTCTGTTTCACCCCTATAACAAGGGATAGACTCCAGGACTGAATGCAAACACCTTTCTTTTTGTCCCTAAATTGATCAATTAATACTTGCCGAATAAAACTTTGAATAAATGAATAGTTTCCTTATGGACTCCTTGTCAATGTGCTGAAAACATGTCTGCCTGTGAGGAAACAAACTTTCTAAAATTGTTTTTACAGCTGCACCTGTGACACGTGGAAGTTCAGGGGGTAGGGTTGAATTGGAGCTGCAGCTGCTGGCCTACACCACAGCCATAGCAACAGGAGACCTGAGCTGCATCTGTGGTACGCTCCAGCGTGAGGCAGTATCAGGTCCTTAACCATCTGAGCAGGCAAGGCCAGGGATAGAACCTGCATCTTCATGGATACTGGGTGCGTTCTTAACCCACTAAGCCACAATGGGGAGCTCCAAATTTTTTCTTTTAAGTAAAAATTAAATAGAGAAGCAAAGGTTTAACCAACCTTTTTTATTTCTTTTTTTATTCTTTTTAAAAATTTATTTGTTTGTTTATTTATTTGTTTATTTATTTGTTTATTTATTTATTTTTGTGGCTATATCTGCAGCATTCGGATGTTCCCAAGCCAGGGACTGAATTCAAGCCATAGCTATGCTCTGTGCCACAGCTGTGACAACACCTGATCCTTTAACCTAATACATGGGGCTGGGGATCAAACTTGCAGCTCTGAAGCAACCAGAGCTGCTGCAGTCGAATTCTTAACCCACTGCACCATAGAGGGAACTCAAAACCAACAATTTGAAAGTAAGATTTGGTCTATTTTAGGCTAGAAAAAAACGATTCTGCTGTTCTAAAAATACCTTTGACATAAAAGATTCAATCCGATTTAACACAATTTTTTTTTTCCTTATTTAGTCCAAGACTATTGGGCTTACTAATAGATTAGAAGTTAAGAACCATTCTCAATGTATTATGAGGCCAGGATGATATAGACGAAATATCCTACATGTACAAGATAATTAAATGTTTTTCTGGAAACACTTACTGATATGGATAACTGTCAAAATATTCATGCACACAAGAAGCGAATCACACTAGATCCAGAAAACTTGGTTTCATGATGATAGGCCATTTATTGTGTTAAAAATTTATGCTATTGACAATTAACATCACTATATAACTAGTCTTTAAGGGACATGCCTATCCTGTAGCTTACAGGAACCTCTGACTTAATGGTTCTTGATTCTTTATGTCTCTTTCTGGTTAAATCGTCCTAATCTCTGACTACCCCAAATCTTTGTCTCTTCCTAAGACAAGTAGACACAATATGAGCTTGTTTTATTGTTTCATTCTCTGAGGTTCAAGGCCTGTGTAGAAAAGTGACAACTCAGTATCAGGGCTACTAGACTTTCATCCATTCAATTTCAATGGTGCAAGGGGAATAGGGATCAGGGTTCCACTGGGAAGGGAATAATACAGATTAAAGGTTACAGAGAATTTTGAACCAAAGTGTTAAAAAATATCAGCTTCAATATGAAAAATAATTTATTTGTTGTTTTTTTCTTAATTGGTGACTACTTCCCAATCTTTTTGCAAAAGGCAAAAGACTGCGATTTTACTACTTAAAAATGATTTGAAGGAAAAAAGAAAAAAAGAAAAAAGAAGATAATAACATGTGTATTAAGGTCTAAAAGTTTGGAAATTAACCACTGGAATCTCTTTCTTCAATCTCTTAATTATATTTTTAAATTCAACTCCATTGTCATTGTAGAGTAGCTTTGAAGAAGTTCTATATGTTTTAGGCTTCAGATTAATAACATTTCAGATAATTAGCAGAAGAATAGAGTAGCTTAATGGCTTTGGAGCCATGAGGCCTATAGAAAGAAGGAAAAAACCCTTTAGTTGAAATTGCCTTGGGGTCACATTAGTATTTAATCAACGTGTGAGTCTTAATGGTAAAACCGTGAGGCTGACTGGTTCAACAGGCACACAGTCTTCTTTAGAAGTACATATTTCAATAGCAGATAATGCTTAAAAGTTTGATAGCAATTTCCAGGAGTTTCCATTATTTTGAAATTAGAGACATAGATTATAACACAGTGAAAATCAGTCCTACTTTAATGAACCTAGAGTAACAGTCCATTAAATGCAGCATCCTGAGCTCTGTAATTGATAATTTAAAAAAACATTAACCATCTAGATGTATAATACCATAAACTTTGGCTTCACTCAAAAAATAAAACAAGGCTTCTGTTAAAGCAGCAAACCAGCTGTGCTGTGCTATCCCTAAGGAGAGGGAATTGGATTCATCCTCAGATTCTTGTATCTGTACTCTTATTGCTTCAGAAATAACAGAGAGGCAAGCATACTGATATGCAAATAATTCACTTCCTTCCTGTTCTGCAAGTGACTTGGTGATAATGTGGATTGCTCTGGAACCTTTAAAGGCCTTTCCTTTCATTCAGCCTTGGTGCCAACCACTGGGGAGTTATATATTCTCGTCCCTCTTCCCTCCTTACATGTGCATTTTGGCCCAGGATTGTACTGAGGACTGTCACTGTAACTTTGTAATTGTATTCCAAAGCGCTTACCAGTAATTGACAAAAATCATCATTTACTCTGTCAGTCCTTCCTGGCATAAGAATAAATATTCTCCTATCTGATCCCTGGGTCTGGAAATGCCCCATCTACATATGGAATCACTTCTTAGTGTTTTATAGACAGCATCCTAAGTTGAGCACCATATAATAGTTTGATTTTAAACTTACTATACTAAAGATTTTACGTTTTTTTTAGGATAAGAACTGAGTCATTTTCATGTTTTTATCTAAATATTCTGCCTTAAATATGTTTGTTATAGGGATTTTGTGTATAAATGTAAGAGATGAATAATACAGGATAATTATAAATTGCTTTTTGCTAGAATTGCTTTATCGGATTAGGGTACATGTCCAAAGTTATGAAAACTCCAAGTGTGAACAAATACATTTTGATGGAAGGAGAGCAAGGAGTAAAATCAATGACTGTTTTCCCAAAAAGAAATTCTAAGGGGAGTTTAAAGCCACTCACAGGCAACCTTGAAGAAGGACAAAAAAGGTACAGGAGAAAGGGTGGTGAGGAATAAGATACATAGTAAAAATTACAGGACCCTTGTTTTTCTTCTGTTAATGGAGCATTAGCCCCTCTGCTCCTCTAACCGTCACCATCACACCTTTGCTCTTATTATCAAGGTGGCTCACCCTCATGGTGCTTGGCAGCATCATGGATTGAGATCCTCAGAAGCAGACCCCGTGACATGGATTGACAGGTGAGAGATTCACAAATACTTCATGGGAAACTGGCAGGGAATAGGGAAGGCCGGGCAGGGAAAGGTTATTAAAGGAAAAGTCTAAGTGAGAGACCACTGCAGGCAATGTTTTGCAAAAAGTAGCTTCATCCTGGTCTTGCAAGGATTTCAGAACTATAAATTATGCCTCAGTGTGGTTCTGACTTGAGGTGAACAAGCTACAAATTCCCAGGTGCTTCCTTATCTCTACATAAGATAGGTAAAGAAGGCTCTAGTAGCCTAAAGGCAGTCCTCCCGAAAAGAATTGCACAGGCTGAGTTTTGGAAATTAAAAAAAAAAAAAAATGTGACTGCTTCCTGCCCACTCTCACTCGTATATACACATCCAAGGCTCTATGGGCAAAGCACCAACATTTTCCAAAACACAAGCTAAGGTAAAAGTTGTAATATCATTACCATTTATTAAAGTCTGCTGTGGGGATGCAGAACCCTTGCATGCTTACTTTTTCTCCTCTCTCATGATTACTGTGAGGGTTTGAATGCATGGCATGACCAGAAATATCAAAAACAAGACTAAGTGCTCCTGGGAAGTTTGCTTCAGAAATTGAAGTAAAGGAGGTCTTTAGGCTGAGAGAATTTAGATGATAACTATTTCACTTAGCTTTGAAATCTGGCATTTTTAGAACCATTCTCCTGGAACGCTGGGCCATTTACCGTGAACTTAAGCTTCAGAGCCTTAAGATTCTATTCAATATGTAACCCCCTTCAATGCATAAATAGACTGAGGTGCTTGGTCTGAAACATCAATGCAACTTCCACAGTCACTTAATTTACTTCAAGGGTACCTGCCCATTGTATTCCCCAATAACTATATTCTTACTCCATTATTTACAAGAAAGGATATACTGTGAGCAGACATGGGAGCAAACTGTGTTAGTGGCCTCAGCAGCAGAATGAGCCCCTGTGAGTTAACACTGGCGGGAAGGCTTCAGAGACACCAAAGAAGTTCATAGCTGTATTGCAGGCTTTTTCTCTGTGCTTTAATTTTGAAGCAGAGCATTAGCTTTGACATTTTTTGGTTGATAGATATTTTTCTAGATATTCTTTGGGGATTTCAAAGTAGGCTAAAAGGCTTTTTGAAGGATGGGGAAATCAAGCTTTTATATTTGTTATTTCCATCGCAGCTATTACTGAGAAAATTAGCTCTATGTCAAGAGAACAGAACAAACAACACAAGATTACTTTCCTGGGTCTCAAACCATACAATGTGTTGTACTCTGCATCATTCCCTCCATGCTCCTCCCTCTCAAAAATGATTCATTGTTTTTTTAAATGGCACTACCCAAAACTAGGTAGAAAAATAAATTAATATTAGCCTTCATGAAAATATGTAATGTTAAAAACCAGCCAAACATATTCTTTCATCTAAGGAGGCAGAATTCAAAATGGCATAGCTTATAACTCTCTAAAGCTGAATCTTTTCATGACAAGTCGACAAGCTCCTTAAAAAAATCAGTGGGGTGTACTCAACATGTACAATATTTTTGGTATGGTTAAAACTTATCCTCAGCAGAATGAATCTTCCTAACACATGAAAATGGGAGTGTTAAGATTATGCATGAACCAAAAAAAAAAAAAAAAGTGCTTTATCTGTTGGCTCAAAATTCCACATAAAGCATGTAAATCGATTCCCACATGAACCAGTCATTCCCAAGTCAGCTAAGAGCAAATGATTTCTTCCTTTCTGCTTATGACTTTGGAACAAGGTTTTAACTCTCAGTTGCTTTTGTCTTATTTTTTTCTTAGCAAATTGCAAAATCACACTTGCAGACATTAGCAAAGGAAAATGTTTTCCTTCACTATAAGGAGCTCATGTTACAAAAACCATATGGTTTTAAAGACTGAAGATCATTTCACTCCCTCTCCAGGAGAAGAGTATTTGGGTGTGACGATATTTTTAATTCTTATATTATTGAGAAAGCTAGGTGTGTATACATTTATAATTGTCATATCTTCTTGATATATTGATTCATTTTTATGACGTCTCTCTTTGTCTCTAGGAATATTTCTTACAAGAAATACAAATCTCTTTTCTGTGATATTCACATAGCCACTTCAGGTATTTTATGACAACAATTCTTAGGGTACACTCTTTTCCATGTTTTCATCCTGTTTGTGTTTTTTGAATATAAAGTGAATCTATAAGATAGCATGTTGGAAAGTCATGCTTTCTATCCAATGTAACAATCTTTGCCTTTGATTGAAAAGAATAATCCATTCACATTTTATGCAGTTATTGATATGGCTGGGTTTACATCTGCCATTTTTGGTATTTATTTTCTACATCTCTTTTGTGTTTTTTGTTGTTGTTTTCCCATTATTGTCTCATTTGCTGTTAAACAAATACTTCTAAATGAACCATGTTAATTCCTCTGTTGCTATTTTAAGCCATATTTTTGAGCTATTATTTACTTAATGGCTATGCTACAGACCACATTACCCACATTTGATTTTTATGTGGCTGTTTTTTTTTTTTTTTTTTTTTTTTTTTTGGTAGGTTTAGGGCTGCATCTGTGGCATATGGAAGTTCCCAGGCTAAGGCTCAAATTGGAGCTGTAGCCGCCAGTCTACGCCACAGCTGCAGTATCTGGATACTCAAGCCGCATCTGTGACCCACACCACAGCTCATGGCAATGTTGGATCCTTAACGCACTGAGCAAGGTCAGGGATTAAATCCATGCCTTCATAGATACTAGTCAGGTTTGTTACCATCCATGAGACACAACAGGAACTCCCTGTGTTTTATTTTTTGTTGTCGTTCCTCCTATACTCTGTTCTTTTGGGTTAAACACATATTTTTAAGCACCATTTTAGTTTCTCTGTTGACTTAAAATATTTTTGAGTTATTTAATAATAGAGAAATAAATATAACTAAAAAAGATTAAATTATAGTTTAAAAGTGCAGTAGCCAAAGAGAGAGAGAATCTATTAGAAGTGCTAAAAAGCAGATATAAAACAGCAGAGGAAAAAAAAATCAGCAAACAGGAAGTGTGTTATACCAAATGTTATCTAACCTGAAGAAAAATAAGCAAAATAACATCAAACATAGTAAGGTAGGATGTAATGTAATGCAAGTCCCATAAAGAAGGATGGGGGAAAAATACTTGAAGAAATAATAGTTGACAATTCTACAAATTTATGAAAAAAACATAGGTAAAACTATAGGTAATTATAGATACAAAAATCTCAACAACCCCCAAGCATCATATATTCAAATAGAATCACATCTGGGCTCATGGCTCTGAGGTTACTTCAGAGTAAGTTTTGCATTTCTTTTGTTAAATTTATTCCTAAGTAAGTTATCTTATTTGGTGATGTTCCAAATAGAATTATTTTCTTAATTTTAGGTTGCTCCTTACTAGTGTATAAAAATACAATTTTGTATATTTATCTTTTACTTACTTAAAACTTTACTGAACAAATGATTTGGTTCTAATAGATTTCTTGTGGATTGCTTAGGACTTTTTATATAAAGGATTATGTAATCTACAAATAAAGATAGTTTTAGTTAGACAGTTTTAGTTTTGCTTCAATCTGGAGACATTTTATTTCTTTTTCTTGCCTACTTGCCACATCATTTTACTTTTCCTTTTCTTTGTCTATTTTTTCTTCCATTTCTTCTTCACTGTTTTATTTTGTATTTAATGAATATTTTCTAGGGTAACATTTCAATTTATTTAATAATTTTATTATATTTTTTGAGTTATCTTAATTGTTCTAGGATTTACCATATACAACTTAACATCAGAATTTACTTCAGATTTATACTAACTTGATATTCGAGCTAATATTATTATACACATTACATTTGTATATTTTATAAAAGCAACAATACATTGTTATAATTATTTATATTATTTCATGTTTTTTAAAGAAGATGAGAGAATAAATAGCAAGTACAGATTTACAAAACTTATCATATTAAATTTCTTAATTATAATTTCTGCCTCTTGTTTGTTCCTTTGGATTCAATTTAATCTCTGAGGTCTTTTTCTCACTGCATTGTAACTTTGCTCCCAATCACATTTTTTGTTGTTTCATTCTGTATTATAGCTAAATTCTAACATAAAAATGTGTAACTTGTACAAATGAATAAGTAGTCATTTTACTTAGAAAAAATACATGTGAAGAAATGAAGTTATTTCACTTATCTATGGAAAGCATCTTTGTTTTATTTTGTCTTTTTAGGTCTGCACCTGTGGCATATGGAGGTACCCAGGCTAGGGGTCCAGTCGGAGCTATAGCTGCCAGCCTATGCCATAGCCACAGCAATGCCATATCTAAGCTGTGTCTACAACCTACATCACAGCTCATGGCAACGCCAGATCCTTAACCCACCGAGTGAGGCCAGGGATCAAACCCACAACCTCATGGTTCCTAGTCAGATTCATTTCCACCGTATCATGACGGGAACTCCGGAAAGCACCTTTAAATAATTATGAAATAAGCATGTGTATATATGTGTATGTATTATATACATATACACGCACACACACATATAGGGTAGTAATAATGGTTATATTTAAAACCTTTATCTAAAACGATTTAGCTTCTATTCATGGGGGAACAGGACCACTAAAGGACAGACTTAAGGCATGAATTGTAAACAGTCCTATTTTTCTCTACATTCAGTTGAGCACACCTAAAACTTTATCAACTTTGTACACTTTGCTTTTTGAGTAGTAAGATTAGTGATTATTAAAAACCGATGGCAGGAGTTCCCGTCGTGGCGCAGAATCCGACTAGGAACCATGAGGTTGCGGGTTCGGTCCCTGCCCTTGCTCAGTGGGTTAACGATTTGGCGTTGCCGTGAGCTGTGGTGTGGGTTGCAGACGCGGCTCAGATCCCGCGTTGCTGTGACTCTGGCGTAGGCCAGGGGCTACAGTTCCGATTCAACCCCTAGCCTGGGAACTTCCATATGCCGAGGGAGTGGCCCAAAGAAATAGCAAAAAGACAAAAAAAAAAAAACGATGGCAATATAAATCATGCCATCTAAGAAAGTGTTCTATGGATTAATATGGAAATAATATGGGAAAGATAATGAGTTCAATAATTTGAAAAAATAGCCCAATGGAAGAAGATTAGAATCTCCTTTACATCCCTAAGAAAACAGAACAACTACTAATGGAGGAAGCTATAGGGCTCAAATTTCAGCTTGAGAAAAGGGAGAGTATTTTTCAACATATAGAGATAGTAGATGAGGTAATTGGTTTCCATTAATAGTGGTATTTAACCAAAGGCTAATTAAACACATTAATTAAAACTTGTGGAATAAGTAAAGAATCAAAGGAAAAGCTAAACAACCTGGTTTTGAAAAAGGCTAGAACTGGAATAGGTAATGGAGTCCAGGTAGCTTTCCATTCAGGGATGCTTTCTTATTTGCAAAACTTTGTGCAAGATTGAAAAGCCCTTAAAGTATTTCCTTGGCATTCAATTTATAATACTTTGGTCACTTTATTTGATAGTCCCCAAGATTTCAGGCCATGAAGGAGACGTTCCTGAAGGAAAATCATTAGTCTAATTAAAAACATGGATGGTGAATGCACAGAAACTCTGCATGTCCATTGCAACAGGAATGAATGTTTTGTAGAGACATCAAACAATCAAGTAGTATAGAGTTTTTTTTACTATTTAAACTATTCTCTATGATACCACTTCATCTGGTAATATTGTAATTTGTTTCTGTCTTTTGTCTTAATTGTTGACAGCAAAACATTACAAGTGAAATACTCAGTATTTGCTGATTGAGGTCCCTTTGCTATTTCCTTTCATGTGGAGGTAGCTCCACCAGTAGTATCATTTCTGGTCTCTCTACTCTTTTTTAGTCTGATATGTAAGCCTGGAAGGAGAAATTAGCGTATGTAAATAGTTTCTTTTCTTTTCTTTTTTCTTTTTTGTCTTTCTAGGGCCACACCTGAGACATATGGATCCCGGGATCAAAATGTATATGCAACGTTAGATCCTTTAACCCACTGAGACAGGCCAGGGAACAACTCTTCATTCTCATGGATACCAGTCTGATTCTTAACCCTCAGAGCCACAACAGGAACTTCTAAAAAGTTCCTTCTTGTTTCCTCTCTGTGGCGTGAGCTGCCTGTAGGGAGAAAGGCATTCTTCAGTTCTTCTTTGTTTTTTTTAATTTTAATGCTTTCTATTTTTTCTATTATAGTTGGTTTACAGTGTTCTGTCAATTTTCTACAGCAAAGTGACCCAGTGAAACGTGTACACACACACACACACACACACACACACACACACACACACACACATTCATTTTCTCACATTATCCTCCATCATATTCCATCACAAGTGACTACATATAGTTCCCTGTGCTATACAGCAGGATCTCATTGTGTATCCATTCCAAATACAATAGCTTGTATCTATTAACCCCAGACTCCCAGTCCATCTCACTCCCTCCCCCTTGGCAACCACAAATTTGTTCTCCAAGTCCATGAGTTTCTTTTCTATGGAAAGGTTTATTTGTGCTGAATATATTACAATCCAGATATAAGTGATATCACATGGTATTTGTCTGTTTCTGACTTAATTCACTTAGTGTAAGAGCCTCTAGTTCCATCCATGTTGCTGCAAATGCATTAATTTTTTTTAATTTTTTTATGGCTGAGTAGTATTCCATTGTGTTTATGTACCACATCTTCTTAACCCATTCATCTGTCAATGAACAATTAGGTTGCTTCTATGTCTTGGATATTGTGAAAAGTGCTGCAACGAACATAACGGGTGCAGACAATGAACATACTTTTTTTTTTCAAGCAAAGAGTTATCTGGATATATGCACAAAAGTGGGAATGCTGGGTCATACAGTAGTTCTATATTTAGTTTTCTGAAGCACCTTCATACTGTTTTCCATAGTGGTGTACCAAGAAGTTACATTCCTACTAACAGTGTAGGAGGGTATGCTTTTGTCCAAACCCTCTCCAGCATTTGTTATTCGTTGACTTGTTAATGATGGCCATTCTGACAGGTGTGAGGTGGCAATTCATAGCTGTTTTGCATTTCTCTAATAATTAGTGATGTTGAGATTTTTTTTTTCATGTACTTGTTGGCCATCTGTAGGTCTTCTTTGAAGAAATGTCTATTCAGATCTTTGCCCAGTTTTCAATTGGTTGTTGGTTTTTTTGTTGTTGAGCTGTATAATTGTTTGTGTATTTTAGAGATTAAGCCCTTGTCAGCTGCATCATTTGACACTATTTTCTCCCATTCTGTAGGTTGTATATATATATATATTTTCTTATGGTTTCCTTTGCTGTGCAAAAGCTTGTCAGTTTGATTAGGTCCCATGGGTTTATTTTTGCTTTTATTTCTGTTGCCTTGGGAGACTAACCTAAGAAAATATTTGTAAGGTTAACGTCAGAGAATGTTTTGCCTATATTCTCTTCCAGGAGTTTGAAGGTGTCTTGTCTTATATTTAAGTCTTTAAGCCATTTTGAGTTTGTTTTTTTGCATGATGTGAGGGTATGTTCCAGTTTCACTGATATACATGTGGCTGTCTAGATTTCCCAGCACCACTTACTGAAAAGACAGTCTTTTTCCCATTTTATATTCTTGCCTCCTTTGTTGAAGATTAATTAACTGTAGGTGTATGGATTTCTGCATTCTCTATTCTGTTCCATTGGTCTGTATGTCTGTTTTGGTACCAATGCCACACTGTCTTGATTACCATAGCTTTGTAAAATTGTCTGAAGTCTGGGAGAGTTATGCCTCCTCAGGATTGCTTTGGTAATATTGGGTAATTTGTGGTTCCATGTAAGTTTTTTGATTGTTTTTTTTTAGTTTGTAAAAAATCTCATGGGTAATTTGATAAGGGTTGTATTGAATCTGCAGATTGCTTTGGGTAGTATGGCCATTTTTATGATATTAATTCTTCCAATCCAGGAGCATGGAAAATCTTTCCATTTCATTGATTCTCTTTAATTTTCTTGATTAGTGTTTTACAGTTCTCAGCATATAACTCTTTCACCTTCTTAGGTTTATTCCTAGGTATTTAATTTTTTGGGTGCAATTTTCAAAGGTATTGTTTTTTGTATTTCTTTTCTAATATTTCATTGTTAGTATACAGATATGAGACTGATTTCTGAATGTTAATCTTATATCCTGCTACCTTGCTGAATTTGTTGATCAGTTCAAGTAGTTTTTCTGTGGTGTCCTTAAGGTTTTCTATATATAGTATCATATTATCTGCATACATTGACAATTTTACCTCTTCTCTTCCAATTTGGATACTTTCTATTTCTTTGGTTTGTCTGACTGTTGTGGCTAGGACTTCTAACACTATATTGAATAAAAGTGGCGAGAGTGAGCATCCCTGTCCTGTTCCATATTTTAGTGGGAAAGCTTTCAGCTTTTCTCCATTGAGTATTATGTTGTCTGTGAATTTGTCATAAATGGTTTTGATTGTGTTAAGATGTGTTCCCTCTATACCCACTTTGGTAAGAGTTATTATCTTGAATGGATGTTGGACTTTGTCAAATGCTTTCTCTGCATCTATTGAGATGATCATGTAGTTTTTGACTTTTCTTTTGTTGATGTGTTGTATGACATAGATTGATTTGTGTATGTTGAACCATCCTTGTGAACCTGGGATGAATCCTGCTTGGTTTATCATTCCTTGTATTTATCGACACTTTTACAATAGTCTTTTTTTTCCTTTTAGATTGGTATACTGGCTTTTTTAAGTGATTGCTTTCCTATTGAGTTTTTCTCAAGTCTATTTCTTCTTACTTCTTTTTTGTTTAGAGTAGCCCTTTCAATGTTTCTTTTAGAATGTGTTTAGTATTGCAGTACTCTTTTAGTTTTTGTTTGTTGGAGACAGTCTTTATTTTTCCCTCTATTTTAAATGATATTCTTGCTGGGTAGAGTATTCTAGGCTGCAAATTTTTCCATTTTAGGACTTTGAATAAATCTTGCCATTCTCTTCTGGTGTGTAGTGTTTCTTATGGGGATCCCCTTTTAATTAATGCTTTGTGTTTCTCTTGCTGCCTTTAGAATCCTCTCTTTATCTTTAATTTTTGCCATTTTTATTATAACATATTTTGATGTGGGCCTGTTTGGTTTCAACTTGTTTGGGGCCCTCTGTGCTTCCTGTATCTTGATATCTGTTTCCTTTAGATTTGGAAAGTTTTTGGACATAATTTCGTCAGATGTATTTTCAATCCCCTTTGCTTTTTCTTCTCCTTCTGGAATTCCTATTATGCATAAATTGGCCTGCTTTATATTATCCCATAGGTCTCTTATATTGCTTGCATGTTTTTTCATTTGGTTTTCTGTCTACTGTTCTGATTGGGTGATTTCCATTATTCTATCTCCCAAGACACTAATTTATTCCTCTGCATTAGTCATTCTGCTCTTTAGTGCCTTTAGCTCAGTTTGCATCTCTGTAAATGAACTCTATAATTTTTCTTGCTTCCTCCTTATATTTTCTAGTTCCTTTTTAACTAGGAAATCTGCATTACTGTTTGTATCTGCTCTTAATTCCTTCAGTATTGTCACTATCTCCCTTTTGAACCCAGTGTCTATCATACTGCAAAGGTCTGTTTCATTATTTGCTGCTTCAGGTGAATTCTCTTGTTCTTTTAACTGGGCATGTTTCCCAAGCTTCTTCATTTCACTTATATTTTTCTTTTTCTGTGAGTTTAGGGAAACCAACTACTGTGGTCTTAGAGGGCTACTTCTATGCAGGGATGCACCTTTTTATTCTGTGGGGGGGGTTACTATTTATTTTGGGCATGGGATTTTGGATATTTGGTGTCTCTTTCTTCACTGAGAGTAGGCTGTTATTCCCTTGATAGGATGCTGAGTGTGTTTTCAGGGAGAAGAGGCAATGGGCAGGGCTAGTAGTTGGCCTGGTTACTGGGTTCTTTACAGTAGTAAGGACCAGCAGAAAGGTGGCACAGGCCTAGTTCCAGGGACCTGGGGTGTGGTAATGAGCCTCAGGCAGATTTAGGTGGTTCCTAGAGCATTTGGTAATGGCAGTGGCAGGGTGTGTGAGTTCCCAGGGGAGTGAGAGGAATAATAGTTGGTGTGTGGCAAAATGCCCTCTTCTGAGATGCCCTCTGAGGTGACTGGGGCCCAAAGTGGTGCCTGTTCATGGACCCCTGATGGTGGTGCGCCACATCCACCTCTGGAGTCAGAGATAACTGTGGTGGTTTGCCCCTGCCACCTGTAGGCCAAGCAAGAAGCACCCATCCCACTTAGCCCATGTAGTAAGTGCTGCACAGGTTTCTCCTAGTTGCAGGGTCCTTGCAAGCGACAGTGATCAAGCATGTGTGGGTGCTGCCTAGAGCATTTGGCAGTGGCAGAAGCAGGGCAGGTGTGTTCCCAGAGAAGTGTGTGTAGGAATGTTTGAAATGTTTCCTTCCTCACCTCAGTACTTAGATAATTAGATTATGAAAAATATAGGACTTGAAATAAAAGTGCTGCAACCACCTAACAAATTCTGGGAAGTGAGAACCAAAATTAATTATAAAGAACTTCAGAGAAATACAAGTTAGAAATTCAGGTTGTTTTTCCATCACATTTTATTTCTTTTTAGATTTTTGTGTGTGTGTGTGTGTGTGTGTGTGTGTGTGTGTGTGTATTGTTCTGAATTTGAGAAGTGAATTACAATTGATACCCTCTTACGGTCAGTCACCTTTGGCCAGGTAGCAGCTGTAATGTAGTTTCATTACTTGTTTATGTACAGGTTTAGTCAAAGTTGTATATTCTTCCCCTCAACAGAGGTATGTGTCCTGTTATTATAACACATGTTAGGTGTAATTGCCATTTAAAATGTCTTTTAAAGATTACATAATGTGAATTCCTGTTGTAGCACAGCAGAAATGAATCCAAAACTAGGAACTATGAGGTTGTGAGTTCAATCCAAGGTTTTGCTCAGTGGGTTAAGGATCTGGCATTGGCGTGAGCTGTTGTGTAGGTCGCAGATGTGGCTAGCATCTGGCATTGCTGTGGCTGTGTCATAGGCCGGTGGCTACAGCTCCGATTAGACCCCTAGCCTGGGAACTTCCATATACCTTGGGTGCGGCCCTAAAAAAAAGGACAAAAAGACAAAAGAAAAAAAAAGATTACAGAATGATTCAGCATTAAATGAAAAAGTTACTAGTATTCAGGAAGGCATGAAAAGTGATCAATGGGGGTAAATTTGATATTTATAAAAAAATATCCATCATTAGAGGAATGACTATAATTCCTCATTTTCTCATAAAGCAGCAGCCAAATAGTTATTGAATTTTTGAAAGAAAAATACCCTCAAATAACTAATTTTTGTTGTTAAAATCACCAAAGTGTAGTTGAAGTCAGAAGCCATGTCTAAAACCCCAGGATAGAAGAAAAGTTAGTGTGTGTCAAATAAAACAACTGTTAAAATACTGAGTGCCCTTTAATTAGCAGAATTTTTTTCTCTTATTGTTGATATAGATGGTAAAATAATGGTGCATTTTACAAAGGATGGTTAAGGGTAGATGAAAATGCAATGAAATAAACCCAACCAAAGCATTATGTGGTTCAAAAGTTTACCTCTTTGTTTTGTTGTAGTGTTATGTGTGAGTAGAAAATTTTTGTATCCTTTTGAGAAATAATATTCTTGTGAAGAGCCATGGCAAGGCTTTTTGCTTATTGAATTTGACACCTACTTAACATATATTTCTCATATATGAAAAAAAATCTACAAACAGTCAGTACATTTCTGCAAAATTAAACCACATCTTGAAAACGCATGTAATTTGTTCTTGCAATTTCTTCATTCAAAAAGAAATCTTGGATTTCCAATCTGAATTTGCGTCATAAATATAAATGCCATAAAATAAGGTCATGTCTACTACCGCTTTAGGCAGTTAAACCTGCAATTTATTGTTGTTCAGAGCTCAATATCTAATCTATTTCTGTTGTAGAGATCATTTGGCATATATTCACTTAGAAGCAGTCTTGTAATTTCATTCCAGAATACTTTTAGGGGGTTATGGGAAGCAAAGTTTTACTTGACATTGAAAGATAAGAGATAGTCCAACAGTCACACTCTAGGCAAGGTTTTGGATCATCTAGAAACATCTATCTCTACAAACAAAGGTTGAGAAAACAGACCTATTTCATTTCAAAATTTGTTAGGAGGACAGATAGCATGGTTAGTGTTAACACTTGCATATCAAAACAATGACAACAAAGAGACATAAAGAAACTCTGGGAGGTGTTCGATCTATCTATGACCTTGATTGTGGTGATGGTGTACTAGGTGTTTATATACCAAATTCATTAAGTTGTACACATAAAATATTTGCAATTATTTTATATCAATTATACAACAACTAAGTAATTAAGAAAACCAGATCTTCTTTTTTTGCCATACCTAGACCCTAAGCTGATCATTTATGTTAAATTAATGTTATTTCTGTTTCAGTTATAAGGAATATTCCTTCAGCCCTCCACTTGAATTAGAAAGTACAGTTTTAGTTGAGATTTGAAATGTCAGTGACTTAGAGCATACTGAGAAACATAAATCTATTTTTGGATGCCTTTTTTCTTGTAAAACATAAAAAAGGAATTTGGCAGTCCACTCAGGCTCTGATTAAATAAAGTTCTGATTCAATAAGGAAAGAAAACCTTTAGTTGATGAAATTCTTTTATAAAAGTATTTCCTTTCTTAGACTAGTAAGGAATTTTGATTTTATTTTTCAGCCATGTAGTTAGGATCTAATTTGATTCCTATAGGAACTACTGAGATCCTCTCAGAAAATTCTGTAATATGTTCAATAATTTTTCATTCCTTAGAACCTGAAGGTGAAGCAAAAGAATTAATCAATGGATTATAATTTATTGCTTAACTGAATTTTCATAGGTAATATTTCCTTTTTGTTTCTATTTTTCCTTATGTTCCAATGTGCCAAGTATTTACATAAGCACACAAATTCATATAGTTACACAAATCTTTGCATCTAATTGTAGATGTCATGCATGTCAGTATGGCTTTGGCACATAACAAATTGTACTCATTCAAGGATTAACTGAAAATTGGCCTGAAGACTGCAGCACCAAGGCCAGAGCCAAAAAAGCTGATGCAGCTACAGAGATAGCACTTCAAACCAGAGAGGCACATCTCTGTAGAATAATGGTTTTATCTGACTCTGTGTTATTAGTTTGGTTTTTTTCAGATCTCAGATGAGGAGGGCAATTCTTTCATGGCCATTCTCTCCCCATCACATCTAGATTATTTTAACCTACGCTGCGTTACCATAACCTGCTACCCTCCACCTATTATGATACTTACCATGCCTACTTGTGAATACTTATCTGTTTTTATGCATCATCTTATTTTGTAACCTCTATTAGGGTAGGGACTATGCCCATATTTGTTGTCATTTTACCTAAGCATCACAATATATGAGTCACTTGAAGAAGTAGAATATGTACTTATTAGATGTGTGACTGAATAAATTCATCATTTATTAATATTCTCCTCAAAGGCAAAGAATCATTCTCATACATCTTTGTACTTCTCTCCACAACAAACTGTTCTATGATAGAATCATGAACAAGATGAGAAGCCTCTTGCCCTTTTAAAATCCTAAGAAATGACAGAATAAACCCATATCACAATAAAACAAGAAAGAATACCATGTTGAGGAATTCCTAAAAGCTAGAAAGCAAGTAACACTAGATATATTGAGAAACAAACCTGGAAGGAGTTAGAAGCAAGAAAAGAACATGCTTAAGTATGGAAGTTTGAGGGAGGATGAATCACCTGGACCACTTAGAGCAGCTTAACTTGGGGAGCTTCACAGCCCACCCCTCTTTGGACTTGGCTGACCAGGGCATTTGGCCAAAGACTAAAGCATTGCGTGGGATGCTTGGACTAAATCATAAGGGGATGCTCCAAGGTTACTGCTAAGTGCTTTGAGGGGGTCCAGCCAATACCCAGATGGTCAGCACTACCTTCATCCCCTACAGACCCTCACCTGTTAAACAGGCATTTTCAAAACCAAAAACAAACTGCCAATCTTCGAGTTATTGCAAAATACTATGAAAATGAGATACCAGACTTAAAAAAATGGAGTTAACATCTGAGAAAATGCAATTTGTAATGTCCACAGGACAACTATACACAGTAAAATCAGAGAAATATGAAAAACATTATAGTTAGGAGACCCTGAAAATTTTTAACTTCTATTATAAAAGTAAAACAAACATTCCATGTGGTAGGCAGATTTCCAGAGTGACACTCCCTCCTTGGTTTCTCTATAATCTCAGAAACTGTGATTATGCTGTTGATGGCAAAGAGGATTTTGCAGATTCAATTAAGGTTACTAAGCAGTTAGTTTTGAGTTAATCAAAAGGAAGATTATCCAAGTGGTTGCAATTTATTCTCATGAGCCTTTAAAATCAGAGTTCTATCTCCAGCTGGAGACAGAAGAGCAAGTCAGGACTCACTGGAATGTGAGAGGAACTCAAGGTACTGTTGGTGTTTTGTATAGGTAGGAGGCTTTGTGGAAAGGACTGGAGAATTGACTCTGGGGGTTCAGACTGACTGCAAGCTGACAGACAAAACGGAAACAGGGACTTCAAATCTATTGCCACAAGCAACTGGATTCTGCCAACTACCTGAATGAGCTTTAAAGCAGATTCTTTCTTAGAGCCTCCAAATAAGCTGCTGATTCCTTTATTTCAGCCTCCTGAGACCCTCAGCAGAAAAACTAGTCAAGCCAGTTAGACCTCTGACCCACGGAATTGTGGGAATAATAAATAGATATTGTTTTGGTAAAAACTAACACACTCTACACGTCAGTTGGTATTTTGTTGAGAAGATTGATTATCTTATTACCACCTTTCAAAAGGCATCATGTCACCTGTTCCTTAAGAAATTTGTGGAAAATGGCTCTGCATTTTCTCCTAAAGGTGAATTAAAAGGTTTAACACCTCAAAATCATATTTAATTGTACTCTTTCTTTTGTTCTCAGTAAACAGTTAATCATATTATTTGGCTACTTTCTTTGAATTATTTTTCACATTTATCTTGATCAATGTTGCCTTTAGGTCCTATCTCTTCATTCCTAGATTTTTAAAAGGTTCTGAAGAAATGTACCACCATCAGTGTTCACCTCTTATCAAATTATACAGCATAAATGCCCCCAGTATAATATTACTAAAAAAAAGTCTTTAATAACATTGCCTTCTTGTTCACAAAACTACCCAGGGTCCTGTTGTCTAAAAAAATACTTAAATTTTTAAGTTGACAGTTGACAAGGTTCTCTAATCTAATCTCCACTGTCCTTCTGGTTTATCTAAAATTTCTCTTTTAAACTCTCTAATCTAGTCCAATTATAATGTGTTAAATACTGACCACTGAATTCATCTCATATTGATTTGGCTTATGGGATGTTTTATACAAGATGATTTTCTGTCTCCTAGCAAAATTCCTTTCTTCCTCCAAAATCCATTTCAAATCTCATGTGATCCAATAAAGCCTTCCCTAAACGTTTCAGGTGAAAATTATATTTTCTATCCTAATATCCAATTTCAATGATTCTTGAATAAACTTGGCCTGCTGGTCCCAAATTTTCATGTTATATTTCAGAGCACATGATTCTTTATCAGAGAACTCAATCTTTATATGGGTGTATCAAAAAGTGACTAGGGGCAGAGGAGGGATAGTTTCAATATTTCTTAGGAATTTGGAAATGAAATTTTCTATTACCTATGAAAAAAAAGAATTTATATTGACTATAATTGACAAAATGGTTATTGCTTTCTGTACAAAGACCTATATAAGATGAGCATTCAGGGTGAACATTTCTCTCTTCTCCAAAGAGGGAGATCCCTGGGGTCAGAATTAAAGATCAGTGATAATGATGACAAGTATGACCTGCTTGTCCATGTCTTATCAGTTCTACAGGCAAAATGCATGTCTTCAGTGTTCAAAGTAAAGTTACTAATGATGTGTAAAATTGTAGGAAACATTTGGTGGGTGCCAGTAACAGTCTACCCTAAATGATTTTGCTCTAAACCATGAAAGTCTAGAAAAAAAAAAATCAGTTGACACACAATTCACATCAAATACTGCCTGCCCACTATCCTAAAAATTACTCTGCTAAAACTGAAAGGCATTCTATTTCCATAATAATTTAAAAGAAAATATATTAGCATTCCTTATAATGTTTCAACTTACACATACATATACATATGTATATTCCTTTTTGTCCAAATTAACATGTGTCGAAGTCTATATATAAGGCAAATACCATAGGATATCACTTATAACTGGAATCTAATATCCAGCACAAATGAACATCTCCTCAGAAAAGAAAATCATGGACTTGGAGAAGAGACTTGTGGTTGCCTGATGGGAGGGGGAGGGAGTGGGAGGGATCGGGAGCTTGGGCTTATCAGACACAACTTAGAATAGATTTACAAGGAGATCCTGCTGAATAGCACTGAGAACTATGTCTAGATACTCATGTTGCAACAGAAGAAAGGGTGGGGGAAAAAACTGTAATTGCAATGTATACATGTAAGGATAACCTGACCCCCTTGCTGTACAGTGGGAAAATTAAAAAAAAAAAAAGAAAAAAGAAAAAAAAAAGATATTCCACATATTCTTTTCTTCCTAAAATGACGGGACACTCATCTTAAATTCAACCCAAGACTTGGAAGCCATGTGTTTCTACAAGAAAATTTCTGTTTTTATTGTCTGCTACCTTGGTTTGTGCACTTTTCATCTTTTAGACTTCAGTAATGTCATATAACCAGTTTTCCTGCTCAAAGTTCTACTGCTCTTGGATCTTTATCTTACATGGATATAGAAAACTACTTCTAAAAAGCCAATACTATTATTTCACTTCCCAATAAATGGCTTCCAGTTGACTAGAGGAGAAAGTCAAACTTCTACCTTGGCTTATAAGGGACGTCGGGAACTGGGTTTTGCACTCCTTTCACTCCTTGCTCCTCACTCTGTTCAGAACTGCATCCCAGGCCACACTATTTCAAGCTTTCCAAAGTCACATGTATTTCCTCATTGTCACAGCCTTCTGTGGAATGTGAAAGCTCCACTCTTGTCCCACACACTCCTCCCCTTCCTGACCCACGTTTCCGGCAAGAACCTATTAATCTTTTAAGTGCAGTTCATGTATCCCACTCTAGAATAATATATGATATTTTCCTACTTCCAAAAGGAATTTAGTTGTAACTTTATAAATCTGACATACACTGTATTTACAACATTGCATACTTTATAATTTTATAATTCATTAATAATTTTATAAATCATTCCCTATTCTGCTATTACATGATTTAGCATTTGATATAGTATAGTTACCATCACAAAAAAGTCAAACCTGACCAATTAATGAACATATTTATTCATATAAGAAAATTTACATGTGGAGTTAACTGTTACTGCAATGGAACACTAGAGATTTCTTGATGATTAGAACATTTCAGTCAAACGTCAGCAAAACTGCAGAAGAGAATATCCATTATGAGAAAAAGCAGTACTAATAGCAAACAATCATACAGCATTTCCAATATGCTTAGGCACAATTGAAGCATTTTATGTGTATTGACACAATGAGGTGTCTAAACTCTGTTTACTTCCTTACAGATACAATTCTATGGTATTCATCAGTTTAACTAAGCACTTTGAATAGCATTTGACCAAAATAGATTATATAAGTAGACTTTACTAGCATTTTTTGAGAAATATAAAGGTATGCTGTTAATTAAGTCTTTGACAGATTACTATAAATTAAATTTTGTCTTATTGAAGTTTGGTGCTTACATTTCTAGTCTGGTGTAACCCAATTTAAAGTTATTTGAAATATAGAGAACAGAGATAGTTTTTCACTTATTATTTTAAAAATTATGATTAATATAAGCTTACTATAAAGATATACTTAATTCAAAAGACTCATGCATAAAACGTTTTTTACACGTGGGAATGCTTTGCTTTTTCTTTGTTTTGAAATTCTATGAAATCATTTTTATTATGCTTTGCTTTATCCTTAATTATTTGCAAACATGATTTCTTATTAGATTGTTGGTTTCAGTGGGCTATAATCTAGCCACCAGATTATGCCTATCTTTTATCCTTTCATCTTTTCATTTATACATGAAACCTAGATATAACATGATAAGCACTATGAACTAGGGGAAAGGAGACTGTATAAGTAGGATTAATGGCATGTAGTCCCAGGTCTGCCCGGAAGTAGCTTTGCTACCTTAAATAACTTTTTTTGTGGGATTCACTTTATTCTTAGACGAATAAGCTTTTAGGGTTAAATTCATCTCAAATTTCTCTCTCATTCTAATATTCTATTATCCAATGAGAAAATTATTTATATTAAATTTATGTTTATGTTAAATTTAGACATACTATGAATGAGTTGTAGTTATTTGACAAGAACTTAGAATGTGCAGCCATAAGTAAGAAGCATGAGCTAGAGGAAGAGAGTGGTAATCAAAATGTATTGGGAGAGCAAGATGGCGGAAGAGTAGGGGGAGGCACTCGCCCTCTCCCACAAGCACAACAAAAAAAACCCACGCATCTACACATGAAACAACTTACACAGAACAGCAAGTGAATGCTGGCAGAAGAACTTAAACCTCCAAAAACGGCAAGAATCTCTTGACATAACTGGGTAAAACAAGAGAAAAGAGGAGAGAGAGAGAAGGGGAATCAGGACCAGACTGGCACTCCCAAGAGGGAACTGTGAAGGAGAAAGGGAACCCACACCCTGGAAAGTCGCCTAACTGACTGAAAGATCACCTGAGTCAGAGGGATCTCCAGACGCCAAGAAGAGTGCAGCAGCAAGTCTGAGAACTTAAAAGCAGAGTGAGAACCGCACAGATCATCTGAGCCACTTGCACAGACACCAAAAACCGAGAAGCTTGGGTGGGGGCTGGGCACCAAGACTTAGGCTCCAGAAGTTAGTCCCTGGGAGCAGGCTGGGGTTGGTGGTGTGGAGACAGCCTAAGGGACTAGGAAGCAGAGCCCTTGGGAAAGGCTCCACTCCTGTGGAGCAAGCCGGCCAGCACCGCCCACCCTCGGGAAGCCCAGGACAAGCCTGCCGGCTGCAGGGAACACATCTCCACCACAGCGAGCACCTGGCAACCCCGTCCACCCTCGGGAAGCGCCCTCTGCTGGGGAGCAAGCCAGCCAGCACCACCTGCCCCTGGGAAGTGCTCCTTTGCCTAGGAGTGAACCAGCTAGCCCTGCACGCCCTTGGGAAGGGCTCAACTCCTGCAGAGCAAGCCAGCCAGCACTTCCTGCCCTCAGGAAGAGCTCTGCGGCCCAGGAACACCAGGGCAAGTCTTGCTCAGCCAGGGGAAGTTCACTTCCACCACGGTGCCAACCTGCCAGTCCCGCCCAACCTCAGGAAGTGCTCCTTTGCCTCAGAGTGTCCTGGTTAGCTCCTGCCTGCCCTTGGGAGGCGTCCTCCACTGTGGAGTGACTCAGCTAGCCCCGCCTGCCCTCAGGAAAGGCACAGCTGCCTCAAAGCAGGCCAACACTGCCGGCTCATGGGAAACACTCTGCAGCAGCACCAGGGCAAACCCTGCCTGGCCATGGGGTGTACACCTCCACCACGAAAAAGAAAATCACAAGCAAGATGAAGAAGCATAGAAACCATTCCCAGTTAAAGCAACAGGAGAACTCACCTAAAGCAGTCAACAATGAAACAGATCTTTGTAGTCTGACAGACTTGGAATTCAAAAAGGAGATAGTGAAAATACCGAGGAATTAAGGGAAGATATGAACAGTGATATGAAGACTCCCTTAGAAAGGAACTAGAAAATATAAGGAGAAGCCAAGAAAAACTAGAAAATTCATTTGCAGAGATACAAACTGAAATAAGGGCAGTAAAAACCAGAATGAATAAAGCAGAGGAATGAATTAGTGACGTGGAAGATAAAATAATGGAAATTACCCAAACAGGACAGCAGACAGAAAACCAAATGAAAAACATGAAAGCAATATAAGAGACCTAGGGGATAATATAAAGTGGGCCAATTTACAATAATAGGAATTCCAGAAGGAGCAGAAAAAGATAAGGGGATTGAAAATATATTTGAAGAAATTATCACTGGAAACTTTCCAAATCTAATACTGATTTCAAGATAGAGGAAGCACAGAGGGCCACAAACTAATAGAACCCAAATAGACCCACACCAAGATATATTATAATAAAAATGGCAAAAGTTAATGATAAAGAGAGGATTCTAAAGGCAGCAAGAGAAAAGCAAAGTGTCAATTATAAGGGAGCCCCCATAAGGCTATCAGATGATTTCTCTACAGAAACTCTACAGGCCAGGAGGGAATGGCAACAGATATTTAAAGTACTGAAAGGAAAAAATATGCAACCTAAAATACTCTATCCAGCAAGAATATCATTTAAAATAGAAGGGGAAATAAAAAAAATCTCCAACAAACAAAAGCCAAAAGAATGCAACAATACAAAACCCATTCTAAAAGAAATACTGAAAGGGCGTCTCTAAATTAAAAAAAAAAAAAAGAGGAAGAACTAGGATGGAGGAAACCACAATCAGAGAGCAGTCACTTAAATAAGTTAGCATACAGCTCTAACCATGAAGATGTTTAAAATAAAATAAAATAAGACATTAAGACATCAAAATCATAAAATGTGGGCAAGGGATGTGAGGAAATAAATAGATGCTTTTTTTTTCCTTTTTTTCTTTTTTTTTTAAATTTTATTATGGTAATGAAGTGTTTGAACCTACAGGACTATCAGGCTAAAACACACAATTATAGGAAGGGGTTAACATACTTAAACACATCAAGCACAGATCAAACTGAACATTACATTCACAAAAAAAAGAAAAGCAAAGTACTCAAGCAGAAAATAACTGGAGACCATCCAACCAAAAAAAGAAAGGAAGAATGGAGAATCATAAAAATAACTGGAAAATGAGGTTAAAAATGGCAATAAATAAATATCTATCAATTATCACCTTAAATGTCAATGGACTGAATGCTCCAATCAAAAGACGCAAAGTGGCAGACTGCATCAAAAAGCAAAAACCTTGTATCTGCTGCCTACAAGAAACTCACCTTAGAACAATGGACACATATAGATTGAAAATGAGGGGATGGGAAAAGATATTACATGCCAATAGACAAAGACAGGAAAGCAGGAGTTGCAATAATCATATCAGACAAAATATACTTTAAAACGAAGGCCATAAAGAAACACAAAGAAAGACACTATTTAATGCTTAAAGGATCCATTCAAGAAGAGGATATTACAATCATCAATATATGCCCCTAATATAGAAGCACCCAGATACATACAACAAATATTAACAGACATAAAGGGGGAAATTGATGGGAATACAATCATCATAGGAGACTTTAACACCCCACTCACATCAATGGACAGATCCTCTAGACAGAAAACCAATAAAGCAACAGAGATCCTAAAGGAAACAAAAGAAAAGTTAGACTTGACATTTTCAGGACATTACATCCAAAAAAATCAGAGTACACATTCTTCTCAAGTGCACATGGAACATTCTCAAAAACTGATCACATATTGGGGCACAAAGCTAACCTCAACAAATTTAAGAGTATAGAAATTATTTCAAGTATCTTCTCTGACCACAATGTCATGAAACTAGAAATCAATGAAGGAAAAGAAATGAGAAATAACCTACAACATGGAGACTAAACAACATGCTACTAAAAAACCAATAGGTCAATGAGGAAATCAAGAAGGAAATTAAAAAAATACCTCTAGACAAATGATAATGAAGAAACAACCTCAAAATCTATGGGATGCTGCAAAAGCAGTGCTCAGAGGGAAGTTCATAGCAATACAGGCCTTCCTCAAAAAAGAAGAAAAATCTCAAATTGACAACTTAACCCACCACTTAAATGAATTAGAAAAAGAAGAACAAGCAAAATCTACGGTCAGCAGAAGGAAGGAAATCAGAAAGATCAAAGAGGAAATCAATAAAATAGAGATTCAAAAAACAATAGACAAAATCAATCAAACCAAGAGCTGATTCTTTGAAAAGGTAAACAAAATTGACAAACCTCTGGCTAGACTCACCAAGAAGAGGAGAGAAAAAACCCAAATAAACAAAATAAGAAATGAAAAAGGAGAAATCACCACCGATACTGCAGAAATACAGAAAACCATTAGAGAATACTATGAACAATTGTATGCTAACAAATTTGACAACCTAGAAGAAATGGACAACTTTCTAGAGACAAACAGCCTGCCAAAAGTGAATCAAGAAGAAGCAGACCAACTGAACAGACCGATCACTAGAAATGAAATTGAATATGTCATAAAAACACTCCGTACAAATAAAAGTCCAGGACCAGATGGCTTCATAGGTGAATTCTACCAAACATACAAAGAGGAACTGGTGCCCATCCTCCTTAAACTTTTCCAAAAGGTTGAAGAAGAAGGAATACTCCCAAAGACATCCTGTGATGCCACCATCACCCTAATTCCAAAACCAGACAAAAATACCACCAAGAAAAACCAAAAAACAAAAAACTATAGGCAAATATCTTTGATGAATTTTGAAGCAAAAATTCTCAACCAAAATTTTAGCCAACCAAATCTGACAACATATCAAAAAGATCATACACCATGACTAGGTGGGATTCATCCCCAGTTCACAAAGATGGTTCAACATATGCAAATCAATCAACGTCATACACCACATTAACAAAAGAAAAGTCAAAAAGCATTTGATCATCTCAATAGATGCAGAAGAAGTATTTGACAAAGTCCAACATCCATTTATGATAAAAACTCTCACCAAAGTGGGTATAGAGGGAATATTCCTGAACATAATCAAAGCCATTTATGACAAACACATAGCAAATATAATAGTCAATGGAGAAAAGCTGAAAGCCTTCCCACTAAAATCTGGAACAAGACAGGGATGCCCACTCTCACCACTGCTATTTGACATAGTTTTGGAAGTCCTAGCCACAGCAATCAGAAAAACAAAAGAAATAAAAGGCATCCAAATAGGAAGATAAGAGATAAAACTGTCACTGTATGTGGATGACATGATACTATACATAGAAAACCCTAAAGACTCAACCCAAAAACTACTTGAACTGATCAACAAATTCAGCAAAGTAGCACCATATAAGATTAACATTCAGAAATCAGTAGCATTTCTGTATACTAACAATGAAACTTTAGAAAATGAATACAAAAATACGATACCTTTTAAAATTACACCTCACAAAATCATATACCTGGGAACATACCTGACCAAGGATGCAAAGGACCTATATGCTGAGAACTATAAAACATTAATCAAGGAAATTAAAGAAGATGTAAAGAAATGGAAAGATATTCCATGTCCATGGATTGGAAAAATTAATACTGTAAAAACGGCAATACTATCCAAAGCAATCTACAGATTCAATGCAATCACTATCAAATTACCCATGACATTTTTCACAGAACCACAACAAACAATCCAAAAATTTATATGGAACAACAAAAAAACCCAGAATTGCCAAAACAATCCTGAGAAACAAAAACCAAGCAGGAGGCATAACTCTCCTAGACCTCAAGCAATATTACAAAGCTGCAGTCATCAAACGGTGTGGTACTGGTATCAAAACTGACAGACAGACAGACCAATGGAACAGAATAGAGAACCCAGAAATAAACCCTGACACCTATGGTCAATTAATCTTTCACAAGGGAAGCAAGAACATCAAATGGGAAAAAGAAAGTCTATTCAGCAAGCATTGCTGGGAAACCTGGACAGCTGCATGCAAAGCAATGAAACTAGAACACACCCTCACACCATGCACAAAAATAAACTCCAAATGGCTGAAAGACTTAAATATACGACAGGACACCATCAAACTCCTAGAAGAGAACATAGGCAAAACACTCTCTGACATCAACATCATGAATATTTTCTCAGGTCAGTCTCCCAAAGCAATAGAAATTAGAGCAAAAATAAACCAATGGGACCTAATCAAGCTGAAAAGCTTTTGCACAGCAAAGGAAGCCAAAAAGAAAACAAAAAGACAACTTACAGAATGGGAGAAAATAATTTCAAATGATGCAACTGACAAGGGCTTAATCTCTAGAATATACGAGCAACTTATACAACTCAACAGCAAAAAAGCCCAACAACCCAATGGAAAAAATGGGCAATGGACCTGAATAAACATTTCTCCAAGGAAGATATATGGATGGCCAACAAGCACTTGAAACAATGCTCAACATCACTGATTATTAGAGAAATGCAAATCAAAACTACCGTGAGATACCACCTCACACCAGTCAGAATGGCCATCATTAATAAGTCCACAAATAACAAATGCTGGAGGGGGTATGGAGAAAAGGGAACCCTCTTGCACTGTTGGTGGGAATGTAAGCTGGTACAGCCACTATAGAGATCAGTATGGAGGTACCTTAGAAATCTATACATAGAACTACCATATGACCCCACAATCCCACTCTTGGGCATATATCCAGATAAAACTTTCCTTAAAAAAGACACATGCACCTGAAAGTTTATTGCAGCACTTTTCACAATAGCCAAGACATGGAAACAACCCAAATGTCCATCAACAGACGAATGGATTAGGAAGAAGTGGTATGCAGACACAATGGAATACTACTCAGCCATAAAAAATGAAATAATGCCATTTGCAGGAACATGGATGGAACTAGAGACTGTCATACTAAGTGAAGTCAGAAAGATAAAGACAAATATCATATGATAGAACTCATATCTGGTATGTAATACACAGCACAAATGAACCTTTCCAAAGAAAGGAAAATCATGGACTTGGAAAACAGGCTTGTGGTTGCCCAGGGGCAGGGGGAAGGAGTGGGAGTTATTGGGAACTTGGTGTTAACGGATGTAAACTATTGCTTTTGGAATGGATTAAGAGTGAGATCCTGCTGTGTAGCACTGAGAACTATGTCTAGATACTTACAACACAGCACGATAATGGGAGAAAAAAGTATGTATACATGTATGTGTAACTGGGTCCCATGCTGTACAGCGGGGAAAAAAAAAGAAAATGTAATAAAAAGATAAAAATTAAAAAAAAAAAAGAATGTATTGATGTGCAAGAATTGTGATGCCTAGCTGATCATGGACTAGGAAGGAGATAATTTTTGTATGAAGATGTTATTTGGTATAAATAGGCTGAAATTTTCTAGGTCTGGTAGGCATAAATCCCCATAATGTGGATTCCCAGTCTATTTTCGTTTACAGCACTAAGCTATCTCCTTGAACTAGAGACCCTTGAATGAAAAATAGCCCAGTTGCCTGTGAGGAAACGCACTGCATACACAGCCACAGGTGGGTGTTATGAAACCCCGCAAAGCCTTCTCTAGAAAAACTAGTGCCATTTGCAATGGGATAAGGTACAGTGAAGAAAGGTGAATAGCCAGACCTTTCAGTAGTTATTAGGTAATGATTCTGAATTCATGGTGATCTTTGGACACTTGAAAGCACTGTGGCTTGCCAGACAACTGGGAGCTTTTAGAGGTCATGAGATAGGTGAAGTCAGCCCGAGTAAGTCCAGGGGGAACACAGACCCCTTCTGGGGTAGTTTTCTGGTGTCAGGATAAATGTACTTTATAATGAGAAGATTTCCACATCTGTACCCTAACCTGTAGAATAAATGCTATTATGGTAGAGAGAGCTATGTAAAAATTCTGGACCATCCATTTTCCCCTGACATGATAGAAAACCACCAACAATGCTACATACCTAGGGAAATGATAAAGATCCATACCATCACCAATAAAAGAAAGACCTATGTATGCTTATTGATGCTTACCACATTTCAGTTTGTCTCACCTCTTTAGTTGGTGCAAAAGGTAGAGCTTTAACGTATGAATGTAGACTAACAGAAACTTAGTTATATGGTGATGATAATTCCAATTGCAGGTCCAGATAAAGTTGCTTTACTAAAGCAAATCACCAGATGTGCAGTTAATGAAATAGCAAATGCTTTTTCTTTTACTCACTTTTACAAGCAAATATAATAACAAGCATGCCTCTCACACACAAGATTCAGCAGTACGCATTTACTGTGCCACCACAGGCCTTTACCAACAATTCAAATTTTAGGAATAATATAGTCTAGAAAGATCTTAATTTTTTGATATATCAATAGAACATCATATGCACATTTATATTAAAGAGACTATGACTATGCCAGATAGATATGGTAGTCAGGGAGCAGTAAATGTTCTAGATGCTCCCGTAAGATCTGTGCATGTCAAAGGATGATGTCATATAACATCACCACCAATTAACATATATGCTATTCATTTGTATGGAAAAAGAATTAAAGCAATGAGCTGGCATCCATGAAAGTTATTTACTTAGCATATGATCATGATTCAATTGCAGCTGGCTTTACAGAATGGTGGAACAGCTTCCTGAAAATTTAGTTACAGCACTGATTGGCATGCAAGTCTCTGTTAGGTCATGACATTCTCCACTTATCATGTAATACATGCCATAAACCAGAAGCCACTATATGGTGTTAACTTTACTATAGCTAGAGTACCTAGAATAGGGAAACTAAGGGGTTAGGGGTTCTTTTCTTACTACTACATAAAATAAATCACTGGAAAAATATTTGCTGTCTCCACGACTTTGATTTTAGTGGCTTTAGATATCCCAGTGCCCAAGGCAGAAATGCTTCTACTAGGAAACAGTTATGCTCCTTTAAATAAAAAAACTGAAATTGCTCTCTTTGCACCTTAGGTCATATAGAGAAAAGGGTTGATGATGAAGTAATTTACCTTTATTATCAAGCAAAAAAGTAGATGGCTGCTATACAATAGGACAAGGAAGGCAATGTCTGGAACCAGAGGATTCTCTGGCTTTTAGCACCTTTTTGTACACTTTTACCCAATAGTGCTCAGTGGAACACTCAGCATTCTAACAAAGATGGGACCAGAAAGATTCGGATCTCAAGAATAAAGGTTTGGGTCACCCCACTTGATAAACAGTCTTATCCAAACTAGGTAATTGCAGAGGGTAAGAGGAATGTTAAATGGGTGTTGAAAGACAGAAGTTGAAGAAATGGAAAGGTTAAAGCCAGGTTTTATATTGTTTCTTCCTCTCCCTTTATACTGAGAAATGGTGGTAGCTTAAAATTTATATTTTAGATGGGAATATGTCTATAGTGCTGTCATCCCATGGTTAAATGAGAGCTTTTGATATTTTGCATGAGTATACTCATTTTTCATCAAGAAAAAGAACAACAGCAGATACTGAGAAGCAAAGGCAGTGGACTGTGCTAGATATTGTTTGTATCTCCAGAATTCTTCCTCACCCATTCTTACCTTAAGCTGTCTCCTGGGAAGTTATTGTTATAGAATGCATCAATGAGCTCCTTTCCCATAGAGTTGGATTTAATTAGTGGGAAACACCTGCAAAAGATAGGGTGGAAGGAGGAGAACTGAGATTGTACACATTACTCTGACTCTTGTCAGGTTTATTAAATAGCGCATCTCTTTCCTGGGACCCCTCCTCTTACATCCACAGTTACATTTTTCCACTTCTAGTAACTACTCAATCCTCTTTCCTTTACAGATATATGGCTATTAACAGCTTTTGCTAGCTCCAAGCTGATTCACCAAAAAATTTTGGTTTCCTAATTGCCCACACTTTGTAAACAGTCTTTTCATTAATATTTCTTCATGTATATCTTTTTTTTTTTTTTTTGTCTTTTTGCTATTTCTTGGGCTGCTCCCGCGGCATATAGAGACTCCCAGGCTAGGGGTCGAATCGGAGCTGTAGCCACCGGCCTACGCCAGAGCCACAGCAACGCTGGATCCGAGCCGCGTCTGCAACCTACACCACAGCTCACGGCAACGCCGGATCTTTAACCCACTGAGCAAGGGCAGGGATCGAACCCGCAACCTCATGGCTCCTAGTCGGATTTGTTAACCACTGCGCCACGACGGGAACTCCCTCTTCATATATATCTTAAATACACCCTTTATGAGTGTGAAATCTGTTTTCTGTGGAGAGCCTGAATGATACAGAGTAGCACAATATTAAATGTTAGATATTATTTTTCTTCTGCCACTTAAGTCTAAAATATTAAAAGTTCTAGGTAAAATAGGTGTCATCGCCTTAGAAAATGTCACCAATACCATAGTTCCCTATGGCAATTCAGTCCTAGTTTTGATGAAAGGGTAATAGGAGGTAAATGGATCTTCTTTGTCTTTTTGTTTTTGTGCATGCTTTAGAAAAATGACCTTTAAAAGCAGTGTAGTGGAATATAAATGTAAACTGTCTTTAAACATTTTTGACAAGCTTAGCGCACTCAAAGCCTCTACTTGTAAAAACAAGTTTGTTAAAAATTTCTATTTAATAGTCACTAATAATTATAGTTACCGCCATATAAGTTTGGTTTTCATCATGTTGTATAGTTTTATTACAGTTGTGGAGAATTTTAAACAATTTACACAAGTGATGAAATTTTATGGAGAGGACATAGCAAAATAAAAATGAATAATCTTAGTTTAAACACAGATTTGGATCACCCTATATTCTCCATAAAACTGACTAAATGATAAAAAAACACAGTCAATAAATATAACCAAGTAAACGTAACTGGCAAATAGTAATTTGTGCCAATGTTTAACCATTTTAACACAGCAACAATATACACTTGTAATTTTGTAAAAGTTTTTCTGTTCCTTTATTACATTGTTTTGTTCTCCTATCTTTGCTTTTTTTTTTTTTTTTTTTTTTTTTTTTTTTTTGTCTTTTTGCCTTTTCTAGGGCTCCTCCCGTGGCATATAGAGTTTCCCAGGCTAGAGGTCGAATCGGAGCTGTAGCCACCAGCCTACGCCAGAGTCATAGCAACACGGGATCTGAGCCACGTCTGCAACCTACACCACAGCTCACAGCAACGCCAGATCCTTAAACCCACCGAGCAAGGGCAGAGATGGAACCCGCAACCTCATGATTCTAGTCGGATTCGTTAACCATTGCGCCATGATGGGAGCTCCTTGTTCTCCTATCTTTAGCATGTTAATAAACACTTTTAAACTTGGAGTCTATACCTACATAACACATTGCACAATATGATTTCAAGTATTGAATAGTTTTCTCACAAATATAGTAAAAACATTTTTACTTTAAATGTATAACTTCAGCATGGTTTCATGAATATATTTAACTTGAAAATATCAGTTGGTAAGCATATATGGAATATTTTCTAAAATATACCATGAAAGTGATAATTACATTTTTTAAATAATCAAAATAATGATTAACAACAGTCATTAAAACTGTTCTCTTTAGAATCTTTTGCAAATGGGGTAGTGAGGTGACATTCAAGGATGTTCTGGTATCTGCAAGTAACAGTTATGTGTACATTTACCTCTAGAAAACAGAAAAATATTTTGAAGAATATTTCGCAAAGTATTTATGAAACATAATTAAGACAATAGAGATAGTAAGACTCAATCAATTAAATCTAGGAAACTCAGTCAACACTGCTTCCAGAGAAAGGCATGCTATTATAAAGTTTTCCCATGTAAAAATAATTGACGTTTCATGTGGCATTTCCTGTTGCCACTCCTAATAACTAGATTAGATTGTTTCAACTCACTCCTCTCCCCACCATCCTAATATTCCACCTACTCCTCTTGGACATCCAAATCTCCTGAGGTCACAGAAGGCAGTAAGACAGACTACTTCCTGGGGTCTATCTTCCTTCTGACTCCAAATTCTCTTTCTGCTGAATTGGTTCAGTTTTGGTGTCATTCATGTGCTATTCCTGCAGCTAGGGTGGCCATTTTAACAAACAGAAACACAGCACTTCAAGCTACATTTGAATTTCAGATAAAAATTAGGGTGTTTTTTTTTTTTTTTTTTAGTATAAGTCTGTTCCAGGCAATATCTGGGACATACCTAGACAAAAAGCTTAAGTGTTTTTTATTTTGTTATTTATTCAGTATTTAACTGAGCTTCTGTATTTAATTTGACAATCCTACCTATTGCACACTAGATTAGCCTTTGATGGAATTCTGCTTCTTTTCATTAATTCTACATTCTCTCCCCTCCTACCGCAATAAGATTCTTTTCATGAAACAATTTTCCTTGAAGTTTTGGGAGAGCTGGAAAGAAAAACTTACGAATAATAGGAGATACTATAAAACACAGTTTATTTTTCCCCTTTACTGCTCTGTTACCAATGTATGCATTTTTACTGGTATTGATTGACTCTAACTTATTGCAAGGAAACAGAGAAAGGGATTCTTAAGTGTAACTTTGGGTAAATTTAAAATGTTTATATATTGTTTCCTCATATGCAACATGAAAAGATTGATTATTTACATGAAGAGGTAGGTTTATCGATCAAATTTAAAGTTGAATTAAGATTTGGGGAAAAAAGATTCTGTGGACTATATACATATATATTAAGAAATAGGAATTTTCCTTGCTATTAAGAAAGGAAACAGAATAGCAGAATAGATAAGGAAAGGCTAAAATTGCCTCAAGGGCTGATTTTTTTTCCAGTATTCCCTATCTCTAGTCTTCCTCCGTCTGTAGACCAGTGGAATAAGCCTAGACTTTGTAACTAGGAAGGCTGACTCAGTATTCCACTGGTTTTGTAAATTTTATAATTTTTACCTTTTCTGAACCCTAATTGATTTTTAGAGCCTGATATTTTCTTTAGGAATTTGCTCATATATAGCTTTATCACTGAGGCCATCTCTTACCAGCCTACAAATATAGCAAATCAAATGTACACTTTACTTTTCTTCATTGCACATATCTTCTCTCACATCATGTGACCATTCATATATTAACCTGTTTATTTTTATTGCCTATCTCTTTATGCCATAAGGTAGCCACTACAATGACTAGGATTTTGCCTATCTGTTTCTTTGCTATATCCCCAGCACTTCAAACAATTCTTATCTCATAAAAGGACACAATATGCATTTGTTGACTGAAAGGTAAGCTTTATCTATTTCTATATATCATAAGGGGCTAAACCAAATTCCAGAAGGTTTTTCTGAAGCATTAAAGGTGTACTGCATATAATGAATTAGGATAGTGCCTGGCTCATGGTATGCAGAAAATAAATGATTAATTTTATTGTTACTAACACAGTGCACACTCCCTGACATGTAGTAGTAAATCAATGGATTTTAATACTCTTTCCTTTCCTTCTTAATTTCTTTGATTTATCTCCCATGTCAAAGTCCTAGCTTCTCTCACTTACCCTGAACAGAATCATGGAAGTGCAGGAAAATACAAAGAACAATAAAAATGCTAAATTTACAAATTATTGATAATAATGTGTTTTGCTTGAATTCCATAAATATATTTAAATACAATTAACTGAAAATACTTGGCAACAATAGCACAGAAAGTTGCAGGAGTATCTATAGTGTTATATTATTTAAAAATTTTAGCATCTTGGGGATAGCAGGGAAAGTATTCATGTATATTATATCTTACTAAGTCAAAGATTCTTGTGGTAGTCTTTTGAGTAATAAAGTAGAAAAAGAGCTTTCTTCAATCAACCATCTCAGAGTTTTCATTGTGGCTCAGCAGAAACAAATCTGACTAGTACCCATGAGGACTCAAGTTCAAACCCTGACCTCACTCATTGGGTTAAGGCTCCAGTGTTAGCATGAGCTGTGGTGTAGGTTGTAGACACGGCTTGGAACTGGCGTTGCTGTGGCTACGGCATAGGCCAGCAGCTACAGCTCTGATTCGGCCCCTAGCCTGGGAACCTCCATATGCCACGGGTACTGGGTACAATCCTAAAACAGACAAACAAAAATAACAACTTCATAGAAAAGAAAAATAAATTTAAAATAATTTGATCAATTCAAAAGTGGGCAAGAAAAAATATTTTAAAAAATTGTAATGCAATAGATATACATAAATCTAAACATATAAACAAATCCAGCAAGTTGATGAGGAATAAATAATCAAATAAAAATGGTCATTTGCATTTAAAAGTGGAATCTAAATATAGGCTGCTTTCAAAAGACCCTTGAAATTCAAAAGTAAAGAAGTTATTATAAAAGTATAGGAAATATGCCAAAACAAAATGAAAAAATAAAAAGAACATTGGTATAGCTACATTAACATCAAAAATTACTTTAAGGCTGGAGTTCCTGTTGTGGCTCAGCAGTATCCATGAGGACTCAGGTTCAATCCCTGGCTTGGCTCAGTTGGTTAAGGATGCAGGGTTGCCGTGAGCTGTGGAGTAAGTCACAGTCACAGCTTGGATCTGGCGTTGCTGTGTCTGTGGTCTCTGTGAGCAGCTGTAGCTCTTGTTCATTACCTAGCCTCCTTAGCCTGGGAACTTCCATATGCCACAGGTGAGACCCAAAAAAGCACACACACACACACACACACACACACACACACAAAGACGACTTTAAGGCAATAAGAATCACTAGAGCTGTAGAGAGATACTTCATCATAATAGGGTCAATCCGTTGGGAGGATCATTAATTCTAAATTTGTGTGCATATCATAATGTAGGTTTATACCATATAAAGCAAAAGTTGACAGAATAAAAAAGAAATAAGCACTACCACAAATACACTGGGAAACTTTTCATGTATTTCTCTCAGTTACTGTACAAGAACACAAAAAACAATAACACTATAGATGAGATAAAATTATTTTAAAAAATTAAACTTAACTGACATATAGAATGCCACCAATAACAACTGAAGGGAACATATTTTTTCCAAGTGTGCTTGGAACATTTACCAAAACTGTTTATAGGCAGAACAATAAAACATGTATCGACAAATTTTAAAGAGCTCATACAGGAGTTCCCAATGTGGCAAAAAGGATTCAGTGGCATCTCTGCAGAGCCAGGATGCTGGTTCCATGCCTGGCCCAGCACAGTGGGTTAAAGGACTGCATTGTCACAGGGGTGAACTAAGTCACAACTGTGGCTTGGATCTGAGCCTTGGCCCAGGAATTCCATATGCCATAGGGCAGCCAAAAAAGAAAAAAAGAAGAAGAAAAAAAGCTCACCTAACACAGAATAAATTTTCTGGCCACAGTGTAACTATGCTAAAAAACAATAACAAAAATATAACTGGAAAATCCTCAGATATCTAAAAAAACCCCAGCAAACCCTTCT
Organism: Sus scrofa; assembly: GCF_054392235.1. NCBI lineage: Eukaryota > Metazoa > Chordata > Mammalia > Artiodactyla > Suidae > Sus > Sus scrofa. Next base: position 119,002,187 of record NC_139388.1, on the reverse strand, counting down.
AAATAATTTGGGTCTAAAATAAATCACATTGGAAATTTCAAATATTTTGGACTGTATGATAATGAAAATGAGGTTTGGTGACCCTTCTGGATGTAATGAAGATATAATTTGAAAAAAAAATGTAATGTGTCAGTGAATATGTTAGACATAATCTAAGTAGCCACCACTAAAAGTTATAAAAAGACTTCTAGCAATACCTCTGTGTTCCTATTAAAGATTAGAAAAGACCGAGAAAATTTAATGTGCGTGTGTATGCGTGTGTATTTTAACACACTAGAGAGGCGATGAACCAACCTGGACTTAGGAGAACAAAATTCCCAAGAAGGCAAAATCTTTTGGAGAGGTATGGGTATGACAACATTGTGCAGTGGTTTTTGTTTGTTTGTTTGTTTTTCTCCCAGTTGAGAGTGGGATATAAGACATACTTAAAGTAAGACAAACTGCTCATGAGGCTTAAGAACAAACAGCATAGTGTTAAGGAGTCTCACAGGGACAGAACCATAGAAAGTGAGCACCAATTAGAGTATTTGCAAGTGAATAAATAAAAAAGGAGAGGAAGGGAACTGAGTCCAACAATCTTCAGTTTTTCCATTTGTGATAGTCCCTGAATTCTAAAGTCAAAGGGACAGTCTAGGAAGCTAAGATGAAGTCTTTCACCTCTAGGTCCTCATGTAAGGAGGTCGGAAGTCACAGACCCCATCCTAACAAGTAAGACCCTGAACAGAACGAACTGTCAACTCTTCTTGGCTCTGTAAAAGAGGGGAGGACAAAGGCAAACCACTCCCTGCTCCCCTCCAGATCAGAGAGACAGACAGGCAAATGTAGGAAGTCAAGGCTTTCCAGAACTCAGCCTAAAGGACAGGAGGCTTGGTGACCTTTTTGGATGTAATGAAGATATAATTTGAAAAAAAAAAAAATGTTATGTGTCAGTGAATACATTAGAAATAAGTACCCACCACTAAAAGTTATAAAATGACTTCTAGCAATTCCTCTGTAGAACCAGCACTGCAGTAGGAAAACCTGAACTATAACTGACAAACTTCTGGAGACACAGTGCAGACAATGCTGAGAGTTAAAAAGTCCAGGGGGATCCTGTCAAAGGAAGGCCTCCATAATATTGTGAGATTTGCCTTCAGAAGTGCAAGCAGATCCCCACAGTAAATATCAGAGAAAAAAAAATCTCAGAGTTCCTGTCGTGGCACAGTGGAAATGAATCAGAGCATCCATGAGGACACAGGTTCAATCCCTGGCCTTGTTCAGCGGGTTAATGATCTGGCCTTGCTGTGAGCTCGAATCCCGTGTTGCTGTGGCTGTGGTGTAGGCCGGCAGCTGTAGCTCCAATTCAGCCCTAACCTGGGAACCTCTATATGCCATGGGTGCAGCCATAAAAAGACAAAAAAAAAAAAAAAAATCTTATTGGGTTTCAGGTATGGATGGAAAAAGGAACTATTTTCAAATATGCAATAACACTCTTCTTTTTAACGAGTCCTATCCTCAGGAGAAACAAGTTAACAGAGCTTAAACTGCCTGGGTATTTTCAGAGCCTAACTGACCTGCGGAAGAGAAGTACCTAGCTCCCCGCTAACCATCCACTCTGGCCATACTTTCCTACCCAATTAGGGAGTAAGAAAACCTGAGGAACATCTGTGGTATTCACAGTGCAGAGGCACAGACTCACTAAAACGCTGAGACCTAATCATAGGAATGCTTCCCTGCCCTACACTTCACCACATTGCTAAAGGCTTGTTTATAGCAGTTCCTTTTACTGGTACATCATATCCAATAATCAAGAAAAAAATTGCAAAGTATACCTAAAGGCAAAAGAAAAAAGAAAAAAAAAAAAAAACCCAAACCCCCACAATTTGAATAGATAGAGCAAGCATTAGAATTGGACATGACAGTGATGTTGGAATAGTCACACTGTGAACTTAAAACAACGAGAATTCATATGCTAAGGTCTCTAAAGAATAAAGTAGACAGCATGCAGGAACAGATGGCTAATGTCAGTAGAGAGATGGAAATCCTAAGAACCAAAAAAAAAAAAAAAAAAAAAAAAATTACTGGTGATAAAAAAACACTGTAACAGAAATGAAGAATGACTTTGATGGGCTTATTAGGAGACTGAGCATGACTGAGCAAAGCAGAGTGTTTTCAGCAGTGCTTAGCTGGGATGAATTAAGTAGTAGTTCAGAGATTAGTGGAGGAAGATGTGACTTGGAAAGACCAAAATCTATGGTGGGACCTCTCAAAGGCTATGACCTAGAAACTGGTTGAGCAGATGAGAGCTAGAAGTTTTACCAAGTCTTTACAACTTAACAAGCCAAGTCAATGCCTAATTGGATTAATATGATCAACTTTCTACCTAGCCTAGCAACGCAATTAGTAAACCTCCTTGAGAAAAGGTGCTGAAGATGCTATTAAAATACTCTTTACATAATGTCTAGTATCACTCAAATATTAATAAAATATGCCAAGAGAAAGGACTAAATGATTGAAAGTCAATAGGAGAAAATAAATATAGTTAAAAACAGATCCATTGGTGAAACAGATTTTAGAATTATCAGATAAGGGTTCTAAATAGATCCTTATAGAGATATATATGTATGTAGATGTAGATTTATGTATAGAACAAAGAGATGCAATAGGGAGAATTCCCCAAATAATTTATATAAAATTACATATAAATATTTATAAAATTTATATTAAAAATCAAAGTAAAATATTGGTATTAAAAAATACAATAACCAGTGGAGAACTCTGTGGATAAATTTACCATCAAATCAGTGTCTGAGAGTCCTTGATCTAAAATATAGATCAATAGAAAATATACAAACTAAAACACAGAAAGGAGAATAATTGAATATACCAAAAAGAATGTGTGTATGTGCATACACATGTGTGTGTATGTATGTTACTGAAATATCTAACAAATCTGTACTAGAGTTTCAAGGAGAGAGAAACTTTGGCAGAAGTAATTTTTCAGGATATGATAGTAATTTAGAGTTTTCCAAAACTAATGAAAAATTTTAAACCATACATCCAAGAAACTGCAAACTCCAACTATTAATGATCTCAAGAAAAATCACAATTTGACATACACCACTCCAACTATCCAATTTGACATACAGTAGTCCAACTAATCCAAAAGAAATAATATTTTGAAAGCAGCAAGAGGAAAAAGACACATTAACCGTAGAATAGCAGCATATAAGACCATAAACTGATTTTTAGAAAAATTATCAAAACCAGAGACAATATAATATAATCATTAAAGGGCTAAATAAAAACAATTGGCAAACTACAATTATGTGTCCAGAAAAAAGTTTAAAAAATGAAAGCAAAATGAAATATTTTTAAGATATGCACATTGCTAGTAACTGTCACAAGCAGAATTATACTTAAAAAATGTATTAAAAGGAATTCTCAGGCAGAGAGAATTCTGAGCGATGACCTGACTCAGGAACAGAGAAATATAAGAATGAGAGCAATAAAGATAAATTTTCCAAAAAAAAAAAAACCAGAAGTAAAAAGAAAACCATAATTGCCCTGAATTTACTAAAGAAATCAGTTGGTATTTTAGAATATTCTTCTAAAACACCACCAGCTTCATACAGTTTTAGTGGTGGTTTAGTGAAACATTTCAGGTACAAATAACACCAATATTTTAAAAAGTTATTTCTGGGAATGGAAAAACAGCCAATACTTTCTACTTCATTTTGAGGCCAGCATAATTTTGAAACCAAAATCTAATGACATTGAAAGATATAAAATTAGAAGCTAAAAATCTCTCATGAACATAAATGTGAAATCCTAAATAAAGTATAAGCCAAGGGAATCTAGTAATATATAAAACATGATTATATACCATCATTTCTTTGCATTTCTTAACATCACAGAAAATTTTGGGTTAGCAGTCAAAAACCTCCCAACATAATTAGCTATACTAGCAGACATACAGAAGAAAAAAACATGATCATCTCAACAAATATAAGAAAATATTTGATAAAATATTTGATAGAAATATATCATTTATATTTAAAAATAAACTTAGTGTACAAGAATTACAAGGAACTTTACTTTTTCTGATTATTATATCTAGAAATTTAGCAAAAATACAAATTTCAATGAAATTTTGAAGAATGTTCCTTAAAGACTGGGCAAAAAAGACACTGATGCCTGCTCTTACCACTATTATTCAACATTTCATAGAAGAATCTATTCAGGGCAATACAACCAGAGAAAAATATAAGGCACAGAAATTAAAAAGGAACAAGCAAAACTGCCATTATTCACATAAAACATTCTTAGAAAACAGAGAATAAATAAACTATAAGAATTTATCAGTAAATTTGGCAAAATATTTGGATATAAGGACAGCACAGAAAAAAAGACAAGAAAATCAAATACAAAATTACCATTTGTAATAGTATTAAAAATCGCAAATATTTAGGAACATATGCAATGAAAGATGTGCAAAACTTCTTCATAGGAATTTATATATTTTTATTAGAGAAATTTTAAGAGCTAAATAAGTGAAAGAATGAACCACAACCATAATTTGAAATTCAATATTGTAAAATGTCAGTTTCCCTAAAGTGATCAGTAAATTCAACAGACCCAAACTTAATCCACAAGCTATAAGATAACAAGCAACCAAATAATAAAATAAATGAAAGATTGGGACAGGTACTTTACAAAAGTGTATATTCAAAGAGTCAATAAATATAAGAAAAGGTGTTAAATTTAATCAGTAGTAAAGGTGATACAAAGTAAAAACTAATTAAGTATATTATCACATTTCCATTAAACTGTATAACATTTTTAAAAATGATATCTACAATTATTGGTAAAAGCTATCATGTGTTGCTGGTGGAAGTATAAACTGGTATAAACATGCTGAAAATTTAACTATATTTTGAAGACTAATCATACACATATATCATGACTTGTAATATATCCCTAGGCATACACCCCAAGAATTACGCATATATGTTCACAAAAGGCATACATAAGAATATTCATAGCAATACTATTTGAAAGGACCCTAAAATGGAAACAACTCTAATGCCCATCAATAGTAGAATGGATAAAGATATAATATCTTCATTTAATGGATTATTAGAAATCAGTGGAAGTGAATAAACTGCTGCATGGATTAATCTCAAAATATATAAACAATATAATTTATTTATATGAAGTTGAAAATTAGCCAATTTAAGTGAAGTTAAAAGGTAGGCAGGTGTTTTTTGAGAGGAGACAGTGACTCTACACAGGATGAGAACATCATCTGATAATGTGCTAGTTCTTGTTCTGACTGTTGATCACCTGAGTCTGCTCAGTCATGAAAACTACTGATCTGTCTAGTTATTATTTTTGTACTTGTCTGTAAGTATAATTATTGCATAGAATATTATATATATTGTGCTTTAACAAAACTTTACTTTGAAAAAATGACAGAACTAACCTCTTTAGTCTCTTTAGTCACTTTTAGTATCCAAATCAGAATACTCCAAGTTCTCAGCTAATGAATTCATCGTTATTGCCACCTTTTCCTAATGATTCCTGCTTCCAATATTATTGAATGTTCACAAGATTACTTACATAGTTCCTTAAATCAGTATTTTTCCAAAAAAGAAACTCATTACAATCATATGCACAGCAACACAGTAATACCTTTTTTCTCCAGATCCTGATATTCAGTGGAAAATTTTGCAGTGACTATTCCTTCATTAATACTTTTAGAAAAAGAACATTGCCACTCTTTTGAATTTCTTAGCACCAGTGTATTATAAGATCTGAGATGGCTGCAAGCTGCTACTAGCACTATGGAAAAACACCACCGTAAATATTTGTAAAAATGGATTTTCTATTTATACTTGCTAATCCATAATAAGTAAGAGGCATTCTCAAAGATTTCTTGCCATCTAATTCAGCAGTTTATTCTTCCCTATGTAAGACAGAAGTATGCTACCCCAGGAGAGTTGTTATGGAGTTTTCTTTTGGAAAAGTCTTTGTCTGTAGATAGGAGAGTGTGTCCAACTGCTTTGCGAGATTTTAGTAACCCTGAGAAAATTTCACAAGTGAGTGAATGAAGACGTTTCTGCCATTTCCTCTCAAAATATACCATCACCTTCCCCTCACCTGTGGGGTCTAAAATAGAACTCAAATTCACGTTCTATCTTACAAAGTGAAAATTGGTATGAAAAAAAATTGTGAAATGTGACTACGAATTCCAATAATCACTTGGTCTTTCCCACAGGAAGTGAAAGAAATTAGAGAAAATTAGATTTTACTGAGCTAATGAGGCACACAGGAAAAGGTTTAGTTTTGCTTTCACTTTTTCACTGAAGCAACCAATGTAAGATCACAGCTAATTTTGCATTCCCTTTCATCTATTTAAGTCATAAATCAGATAAATGCAAAAGTCAACTGAAACTCCTGTAAGACAAAGGGGATAGGGAGAAGGATCCACAATTTACTGGGCACCTACTATTAAAATATCCATTTTAACCCTTACAATAATCTTACGCAATAAATATTATTGTAATTTGACAGATGAGTCAACTAGGTTCAGTGGGCTTAAATACCACCCCCAGGTTCAAAAAGCTACTACATTACAGAGCCAGGAGTCAATGTCCATATTTTTATCATGCTAACCATGCTGTTACTGTCTGATTGCAGAATTAGTGCACTGTTACAAACGGATGTTCGATCTTTATTGCTATGTGTATTTTATCTCTTTGTGGTCTTTACTACTAAGTGTACTCTAATTTTTAATAGAAATCATTTTAATTCGTACTAAAGAACAGAAACACATTTAAAAATCAGGAGTTCCCGTCATGGCTCAGTGGAAAGGAATCTGACTAGTATCCATGAGAGCCCAGGTTCAATCCCTGGCCTCGCTCACTGGATTAAGGATCCAGCGTTAATGTGAGCTGTGGTATAGGTTGCAGACAAGACTCAGATCCCATGTTGCTGTGACTTTGGCATAGGCCAGCAGCTACAGCTCCAATTCAACCCCTTGCCTGGGAACTTCCATACGCTGCAGGTGCGGCCCTAAAAAGATAAAAATTAAAAAAAAATCAATTTATGCCTACACATTGGAATGTAATTAAACAAGATGCCTACGATAATGTTCCAGGTTAATTGCTGAGCAGGAAGGAACACTAAAATGAAATCTGGTAACAAACCATAATGCCATGAACCAAATAGCTATCTTATATAATGCAGTCCACAATTTAAAGAGATAAATAATGTAGGTAGTGACTAAGATGATGGATTATGAAATCAAGATGACTTGTGGATTACTATATTTTATTAAATCTAAGACACTGTTGACTGTGAAAACTAACATTACTTTATAATGAAGGAACAACTGCCAGCAGATAATTTTAAGATAGCTTTGACAGTATGATCCATCGATGCATCCTGACCTCAGAAGTGTTAAATTTGGAGTAAAAAAAAAAAAAAGAATGAATGCAGAATTGGTGAGAAAGTTATGTCACATAAATTATAAACATTTTAGTAGCTGACATAAGATAAAATTGTGTTCTGCAGTTACTAATATATGTAATGAGTGTTCCTTATTGTGGCTGCCTCCTTTCAGGGACAAATTCAGGGATCCAGAGTCTTTCCATCTGGGGTCTGGTCCATCTTTAACTAAACAGGACTTCCAGGATCCTGCATCAAGATGGTGGGAGGGAAAACAACCAGGGGGATTATACCTAAGAATTGTGTATGAATCACAGCTGGTAATAAAATGTATCACTATTACTCACATGTCATTATTGGAATTCAGTCACAGTAACACAAAGCAAGCTGGGTAATTTCATCAAGTCAAGTGCCCACAAAGAAAAGGAATGCAGTTTGTGCAAAGTTAAGTTCTACCACAATCAATCAAGTCAGTGTGCTCACAAGCCTCCACAATTCTCTCCACTCACAGACACATGCAAGACTGTTTCCCAGCCTCATTTTGGTGGGATGGATCACTCAGTGAACATACCAAGGGCAGCTGCCCTAAAGAAACACCAGATCTACCTCAGACACTCCGTGTGCAAGATTTTAGCACTTATTGTCTTAATCCTCTGAGATTTGGAAATTTTCATTTGTTTATTATTGCAGCATAATTTAGTCCAACGTGATCCATTAGCTCAGGTCCCTCATTTTATGTGTTAAAGATAAAAATGATTACCCCACAGAGTAGTGGTAGAGATTAAATGTGGCATAGTGAACTGAATATAGTGCCTGGCATATAGCAGTATAATCAATAAATAAAATGTGTTACTATGATTTTCATAAAATCACTATCAACTTTTGAATGTGGAATCTTTACTCTGATTTGACTTCCAACATGTGTAAATATTTAAATGATTATCTTCACATTATACTTGCAAACTAATTTTTACTTAGATAACTTCATCTTACAAATTTGCCAGGGGGAAAAAAAAATCCCCTAACATAGGCTTCAGATAAAATTAGAGTGCTTTGGAACCCTGAATATGATAGTACATTAAGATAATCTGTTTGTAGACACCAGAAAGAATGTTGGCAATTGTGTGAAAGTGCTGGTGCTTGAATTAGGATGGACACAAATAAACAATAGTTCAGTCCTCAGTTACTCTAGAAAATTTATCCTAATCTCAAACCTTATTAAAGTTTCCAAAACCCATGATAAAGCAAAGAATTTGCTACAGAAAAATAACAGTTTTGCACTTAAATATACCTTATCTCCATGCTAATAATACTCTATTTCCACTGTGAGACCACCTCTTACATTTTTAAGGCCCCTCATTTTAGATGTAAAGCCAAGATTCATGCCAAAGTGTATTATGGAGAAAAGATGAGAGTAATAAATGTGAAACATGAAACTAAAGGGGAAGTATATCATTAGCTGAAATATACCTACAATTCAAAGGAAAAAAACTAGAATGCATTTTGATGTTGTTACGAATTGAATACATTCTTGGAAACAGAATGAGTGGGACAAAATGAGTATTTAGGTCAAGAGAGTTTTGCCTTTTTTATTTTTGTTTTGTTTCATGGCCATGCCTATTTTTTATTTATTATTATTTTCTAGATATAATTGACATTGCCAAAGTTCCATTCTTAGGGCAAAATATAGACAAAGTTTTAAACCCTGAAAAGTGCACAATAGACATTATCCAAACCTAAATTATTATTCAAAAATAATTTCAGTTTATAAAATACATTGAATAGCCAGGTGTACTTTTGGGTGAATGACTATAAATACAGATTACTTATCTGCTGTTGTCTTTGAAAAAATTCACTGCTTTTTATTCTGATTTTATTTCTCCTTCACTTTCTTGCTGTCATCGGTTTCAAAATGAGGCCCTTACACAGTAAAGATATGCAAAGCATACAGATATTTAATGTCATCAGGCCCAGTTCATACTGATTTTTGTATACCATTGTTACTCAATTTTACAACATACATTGTATTTTTGTATTTTTATAAACTAAATTATGAAAGTCAGTAATTTAAGTAATTCCTGCAAGATACTTCAAAATATCTTTATCTCTTTCAACCATGTGAATATTTTGGGGCACTTTTTTTTTTTTTCCTTTTAGGGCCATGCCTGCAGCTTATGGAATTTCCTGGGCTAGGGGTTGAATCAGAGCTGCAGCTGCCAGCCTATGCCACAGCCACAGCAATGCTGGATCCAAGGTGCATCTGTGACTATACTACAGCTTGCAGGAATGCCAGATCTTTAACCCACTGAGTGAGGCCAGGGATAGAACCCACAACCTCATGGATACTAGTTGGGTTTCTAACCCACGGAGCCATAATGGGAAGTCCTGAAGCACTTTTAACTTTAAGCAAAATTATTCTCACTTTAAAAAAAATTTTATAATGATTTTTTTTTTCCATTATAGCTAGTTTACAGTGTTCTGTCAATTTTCTACTGTACAGCAAGGTGACCCAGTTACACATACATGTATACATTCTTTTTTCTCACATTATCATGCTCCATCATAAGTAACTATACAGCAGGATCTCATTGCTTATCCATTCCAAAGGCAATAGTCTGCATCTATTAACCCCAAATTCCGAATCTATCCTACTCCCTCCCCCTCCCCCCTTGGCAACCACAAGTCTATTCTCCAAGTCCATGATTTTCTTTTCTGTGGAAAGGTTCATTTGTGCTGTATATTAGATTCTAGATACAAGTGATACCATATGGTATTTGTCTTTCTCTTTCTGACTTACTTCATTCAGTATGGGAGTCTCTAGTTCCATCCATGTTGCTGCAAATGGCATTATTTTGTTTTTTTTTATGGTTGAGTAGTATTCCACTGTATATATATACCACATCTTCTTAATCCAGTCACCTGTCCATGGACATTTAGTTTTTTTCCATGTCTTAGCTATTGTAAATAGTACTGCAATGAACATGCGGGTGCATGTATCTTTTTCAAGGAAAATTTTGTCTGGATATATGCTCAAGAGTGGGATTTCTGGGTCATATGGCAGTTCTATGTATAGTAATCTTGCTTTTAAAAGTAGTCAATTTTTTTTTTGCTTTGTAAAAGCAGTAAAGTATGTATATTCTTGGGATTGATTACTATAATTACTATAATTTTATTCTTTATTGTTGGTCATCTTTGCTATAAAACTATATTATTTTATGGTTTCAAAAAGGCATCTATACTCTGAAGGTGAAATAATTACTTTGTAATTTTTATAAAGATGTTAGTTTTTCATACTTATCAAATATGAAATATCCATATGTGGAAAAAAGTGGTACATTTCATATTATTGGGGAGGAAGAAGTTTTCTTCTACCTTTTTATGTTCTCCTGGATGTTCTAAGAATTAAATTGAGATGAGATACGTTAACAGAAAATCAAACAAAAATTTGATAGCATGTGTACATGGGAGAGATCTGGGAAAACTGAGTCTCTCACCGAAATGACTGAAACTCTCACCTTAAATATCATCTTCAGCTAAATACAAAACAGAATTTTTGGGATAGTGGTTATGACTTCAAAGAAGAGGAAGGCATTGAGATGGAATCAGAAAGCAAATGTTTGGTAAAAAAAGAATGTTCACTGAGTCCTGAAGAGACAAGTGGACAGAGAGAGGAATTTTAACATTTTGCCTTTTTCTCAGTTTAACATACCTAGTTCTATTATAATTACCTACGATTCTAAGTAATCCACTTGCCAAAGAGACATATTGCAGTAACAAATTTTGCTCCCCTACAATATACATGATGGTTTTTATCATTATATGTTTTATAAGTTATTACTGAGGATTGTCATCTTAGACATGTTAGGCATGAACTTGTTCATTGCAGAAATAAGATTTTTTGAATGCAAATGCAACTTCTATTAATTGAAACTAGCTCTTTAACTTTATATGTTTATGACAAAATATGTGATAAACTTGTATAAAGTTTAATACTGGAAGCCCCTCCTAAAGCAAATAATTAAAATCACATAAATAATTACATGAGAAGGCAGTTATTCTTTCTTCACATATTGTAGGAGTTATCTGTGAAATACCATTTGCTCAAATTCTCACTTGGGCTTACATTTATTATTCTCCATCAGTATGTCAGATAATAATTATGACCATTTTTATTAACTGGAGACATTATATTAAAATTTCAAATCTAGATCCACTCTAACTAGACTGTGAAACTATTGGGAATTGTTTAGTGAACTGATGAAAGCCCATTTCCTAAGATATCTCTAGTTATAACACTTCTATTAACATGTTGTAGGACAAACTGACTCCAAAGATTTCATAAAATATTTAGAAATACAAATACATATAAAAATATAAATAAATATATGATGGCTAATGAAGGTGACCTACTTGTAATCCTTTTAAATTCTTTTTCATTTTTTAACCTATTCATTCTCTTTTCCTACCTGCTCAAATTTTTATTCTATGGCAAGAAAAATATGAATCCAAAGTCAAGATCTTTTGTCCATTATTTCCATAAGCCTTCTGGTGAGAAAAGATGTTCTACTTAAAAGTTTAAAGTGAAACCAAGTTAAAATGCAAAGACTGACAGTGGAATTAACATTGCAAAGAGTAAGGACTTCATGGGTTTCACTAAATATCCATCACTTATCTTTAGAATGGTGACCTTAAAAACAGTTACACATTTTGGTTTATTCTTTTAAGGGCTACTTGCCAACCATTTTATGCTTTCCGAGTTGAATTTCATTTCGTGGTTGCCCTTTAATCACTGAAGGTCCCTTTTTATCGTTTCTGCACTAATTGGTGTTAAAACACTTGACAATTTATTGTGATTTAAGTTTCATTAGCTTGCATCTCTTTCCCCACTAGATGATTAACAGAGATGTTAAATAAGATTACAACCTAATAACAATGCCCTCTCTACCCTGACTGTATCTTTCCTCAACTAGATAAAATAATATGTTTTCTTGATGGAAGCAAAACATGGTTTCAGTCTGTGTCTTGTGAAGAAACAGACTGTCTGTCTTTGATAATTTGAAGATTTGTAATCTTCCTTCCTTAATCTTATATGATTAAGTTCAGAGCAAAACTGCCACTTAATTAATATAAATTTGTTAGTACTTGTGTAAAATCTAATAATTGTTTCTCAATCATTTCAGCTTTTAAAATATGAACCTCATTTCCAAAAAAGGAATTTCACTCACACACACACACACACACACACACACACACCTCTTAGGATATAAATATTTTAAAAACTAATTTATAATTTTCAACCTACACTTTTCAATTTCTTGAAGACATCTAAAGGGGATTTACTCTAAAAGGTGGGCTTCAGTTAACCTCATCTCAGGCTGACAATTCTCATACCATTTTTAAGAACAGCTTTATTGAGACAAAATTCATATGTCATAAAGTTCACCCTGTTAAAATGTACAATTCAGTAGTTTTCTCTATATATTCACTGTTGTGTAACCATCACTATCTTAGCTCTATATATTCACTCTTGTGTAACCATAACTCACTATCTTTAGCTGTATCTCATACAATTTCATGTTGTTGCAAAAGTTTTTATATTACTTGACTATACTTTTGATTATATCTTAGACATTGACTTTTTAGTTATTTTATATAGATATTTTCTTGACATGATTATAAATTCTTTAGTAGCTGGACATATATGCTTGTAAGAGGATATTTAATTAAAAGTTTTGAGTATAGCAACAAGGTAAAATAGATATGAAACTTTAAAGTGAATATGAGTCATATCATATTAAGTTGACTTTATCAAAGAAATACTCCAAATTCCTTTCCACAATTTGTTGTCTCACAAGCAAATACTTAGACCGTAAGAAGTGGAGCCTTTGTCTAGGGGGTGTATGCCTCAGAGATTGAACCTGGTTGAACAGAGTCCCTGCAAAATTCCTATCTATTCAGAACCTCAGAATGTGATCTTACTTGTAAATAGGGTCTTTTATTGATATTATCAAGTTACGATGAGATCATAATGGATTGTGATGTGCCCCCTAAATCTAATATAACTGATGTCCTTACAAAGAGAAGAAAATTCACATACACACAGAGAGGGGAAGGCCACAAGAAGACATAGGCAGAGATTGATGTGATGCATCTAACCAGCCAAGAAACACTGAAGACTGTCAGCAACCACCATAAGCTAGAAGAGGCAGGTGTGAGGTGGTACCTCATTATAGTTTTGATTTGCATTTCTCTGATAATTAGCAATGTGGAGTATCATTTCATGTGCCTACTGGCCAGGAGAATGTCTTCTTTGGAGGTTGCCAAGGGGGAGGGTGGAGGGAGTGAGACATGCTGGGAGTTTGGGATTAGTGGATGCAAACTATTACATTCAGAACGGATAAGCAATGAGGGCCTACTGCATAGCACAGGGAACTATGTTCAATCTCTTGGGATAGACCATGATGGAAATTAATATAAGGAAGGGAATATATATATGTATATGTATATATATATATATGACTGAGTCACTTTGCTGTATAGCAGAAATTGGCACAACATTGTAAATCAACTATATTTTAATAAAAAATAAAAATTAGGAGTTCCCATCGTGGCACAGTGGTTAACGAATCCGACTAGGAACCATGAGGTTGTAGGTTCGATCCCTGGCCTTGCTCAGTGGGTTGGGGATCTGGTGTTGCCGTGAGCTGTGGTGTGGGTCGCAGATGCGGCTCGGATCCTGCATTGCTGTGGCTCTGGCATAGACCAGCAGCTGCAGCTCCAATTCGACCCCTAGCCTGGAAAGCGGCCCTAGAAAAGGCAAAAAAAAATAAAAATAAAAAAATTTAAAAAAAAGAAGAGAAAAGAATTCTTTCCCAAAGCCTTCAGAGAGAGCAGCTTTGCAGAAACATTAATTTCAGGCTTCTAGCTTATAGAAATGTTAGAGGATAAATTTTTGCTGTTTTATATACTACCTAACTTGTGATACTTTTTTATAGCAGTTATAGGACTGTACAGGGGACTTAACACTTTGCAATGCCTTCCTCAAAATTTTCTAACTTCTTTTTTGGTGTCTAGGTCCAGTATCTATGGACAGCAGGATGAATGATATGGATCACGTACAATTATAAAGCCAGATTAAATATATAATATTAGGGAACTTCAGAGGCAAGAAGATCTGCATTGTTTTGATATGAACATTTTCCAAAGAACCAGAGCACTGTGTGAAACAACAGTGTTGCTACCTTTTTCTTCCAACAGAAGATATAAAACTAACCAGGAATGGTGGATTTGACAATAAAGAGTATGAAAAGATGATGCCTGGATTTGAGGACCCGAGGAGGAAAAAATGGTGCCTGAGTAGTACATATAGTATTCATATGCCCTGATTGGACAATTATGAAAAATATAAGTTTTCCTTCTCTACTCGTTATTCTAAGTATTCATTGATAAGTCATTATATATCACATGGACCCATGCCATTGTAACATATTTAGAATCAAATGGCTTTATAGAGAGAATCTCCTCAAAAGCTATGTGACTCAGAGACTGACACAGCCTAGACATAGCCAAGTCATGTGTCTACTGGCCTGAGGCAAACAGGAAAGGGATGAGATAGAGATAGAATCAGAGAGAGATACAGATGGAGATGGAGAGAGGAGAAAGAGAGAGAGAAAAAAGACTTTGCTGAGCAGTAACTGAACTCCTACTGAATGCAGAATAAAGGTTGTATTAGAGTTCTCTGTGGCCCTAATTCAACTTCCAGGAGAGAGGAAAGAGCTGCATGGGAGTCATTTAGGAATTTCGTGTCTTAACAGAGGAGAAGCTGGGGTTTAACTATTTATCATCTGATTTCTAGAGGCAATCACAAAGATAAATAAATAAATAAATAAATACCCCCAAACCACATTCATTCTGTTTAGGGAAATCATAAAGAAAAACAAATAACATTCCAAGTTTTTTCTGAAGACCATAGTAATGGCAGAGTGTGAGATTTAAATTTTGATCAGGCCCAGAGATTACAACTAAGATTTAAAAATAACAGTCAATAAAGAACTTTCTGCAGTCCTTACTACGGCTCCTGCCCCCTGTTTTTCCACGATGGTGAAAATGGCATGGAATAGAAAAGGTAGAGATGAGTTGAAAAAAGAAAACTGACAATTTTTTCATATACACCAAGCCACCCCTTGGTGAGAAGAGAAAAAAAAAAATTCATCCTCATAGTGTTATTCGCTGAATTGAGACTGTTTGTAAAATGAGTTATAAAACTTTTTTTTTCAACCGAAAGTGACCAGATGTTGAGGGGATGCCTGAGTGTCATCCTGTGATAAAAGACAGACGATTCTTTGTAAGAAGACTTAAAGAGTGTGTGAGGGAAATAAAGACTTCCTTTTGGTTACATTCCATGAGTTTTGTAAATTAAGGATATCAGTTGAAGCACACTTTAACTAATACAGCAGAAGTTGTGCTTTAGTAACACATTGCATGAAGAAGGCCATGGTATACATAGTGCTAAATGAAAGGAGGGAACTAAAATTTTCTCTGAAGTTGTTACAATACATTTTCTTTCTTTCTAGCTTATGTTTCACAACTCAATACTTCAAGCTCTCCCTGAAGAATTTCTAAACAAACTTGAACTTTGATGTCTTTTCTTTTTTGACCCTGACCTTGATGTCTTTTCATCCCACCTGCCCTGCAAGCATCTAGTTCTGCGTAAATCCCTTTGTCTGTACACAGACTTTTGAGACTCCTGGAGAAAAATCACACACCTCAGCCAACTATTGACACTACACATTCATGGTCACCTGTTTGATCAGTGTCTAACAGTGATTTCAACTGGCAGTGTTCCTTCTCATATCCTACAAGAGATATTTTATCTTTTGCAAAAGATAATCCAGTCCTTCATTTCAAGAAAATTGAATACATTGAAAAGTAAAAAGTCCAGTTCTTATTTCCAAAAAACAGGCAATCCTATCATTATCTATGCACACCTGTTCCTTTCATTAAAATGGAAGTTCCCCTATCAATGTCAGGTCCACATTCGTTCCTGAAATTTACAAGTGGTACCCCGCTCTGATTCTTTAGGATATATCATTATCAATGAACCCACATTCCTTTAGAACATCAAGCTGCCCCTTTTACATAGGAAATTTTTCTATTTTCATGTGAATTTTTTTCAAATCCCAAAAACAGCAAATAGAAAAGAAAAAGTAAGCTCTTTCATATTAAAAAATGTCAACAGTGACAATACACACACACACACCAGAAAAAGAATACAGAGAGATGGGATTAAGACAGCAAAATAGAAGGACTGGATCTCAACTTCTTTCCTAAAAACAACAAAATTTACAACCAAATGCTGAGGAATCATCAACCAAATGGACTGGACACTTTCAAAAAGATATCCTACTCCAGAAGACAAAGAGGAGGCCACATCAAGAGGTAGGAGGGGCAATTATGTGATATAAGCAATCCCATACCTCCCAAGTGGGAAGCCCCACAGACTGGAAAGTAAATGTTTCACAGAGACTCACATAGAGGAGTGAGAGTTCTGAGCCCCACATCAAACCCTCATGTGTGGGGATCTGGCACTGGGAGAAAGAGCCCCTGGAGCATCTGGCATTGAAGGCCAGTGGGGCTTGTGTGCAGGAGCTCCACGGGACTGGGGGAAATGGAGACCCTATTCTTAAAAGGTGCACACAGACTTTCAAGTGCACTGGGTCCCAGGGCAAAGCTAAGTCTCCATGGAAATCTGGGTCAAACCTGACCACAGTTCTTGGACAACCTCCTGGGAAAACAAGGGTGAATGTGGCTTGTTGTGGGGGAAGGACATTGGAAGCAAAGCTCTTGAGAATATTCAGCAGCATGCCTTTCTCTGGAGGTGGCCATTTTGGGAAAATTTGGCCCCACCCATCAGTGCTGAGAAGCCCCAGGGCAAGCAACAATCCAGGTGGGATCACAGCCCCACCCCTCAGTAAACAGGCTGCCTAAAGACCCCCCAAGGCACACAGCTGCCTCTAATCTCATCCAAAGACAAAGCCTCACCCACCGAAGAGACAGGAATCAGCTCCACCTACCAGTGGGCAGGTATCAGTCCCTCCCATCAGGAAGTCTACAGCAAGCCCCCTTACCAACTTTAGCCTCAAGGGGGGCAGACACCAGAAGTAAGAGAGGCTACAACCCTATTATCTGTAAAAAACGTCACCACACCAAAAACCTATATAAATGAAAAGACAGAGAACTATAACTCAGATGAGGGAGAAAGAAAAAAAACCCAGAAAATCAGCTAAGTGATCAGGAGATTCTCAGCCTCCAGGAAAAAAACTTCAGAATGTTGATGCTGAAGATGATGCAAGACATTGGAAATAAACTGGAGGCTAAGACTGATAATTTACATGAAACTCTAAGCAAAGAGATACAAGATATAAAACTTAAACAAGAAGAGATACAAAATACAATGACTGAAATTAAAAATTCATTAGAAGCAGCCAACAGCAGAATACAGGAGGCAGAAGAATGAATAAGCGAGGTGAAGGACAGATTAGTGGAAATCAAAGATGCGGAACAGAAAAGAGAAAAAAGATTGAAAAGAAATGAAGAGGGTCTCAGAGAACTCTGGGACAATGTGAAACACACCAACATTCGTATTATAGGGGTGTTGGAACAAGAAGAGAGAGAGAAAGGGACAGAAAAAATATTTGAAGAGATAATAGCCAAAAACTTCCCTAACATGGGAAAAGAATCATTCACTCAAATCCAGGAAGTGCAACAAGTACCATATAAAATAAACCCAAAGAGGAATACCCTGAGACACATATTAATCAAACTGACCAAAATTAAAGACAAAGAGAAAATATTGAAAGCAGCTAGGGAAAAGAAACAAGTAACATACAATGGAACCCTGATAAGGTTATTGGCAGATTTTTCAGCAGAAACTCTGCAGGCCAGAAGGGAGTGGCATGATATACTTAATGTGATGAAAGGAAAAAACCTCCAACCAAGATTACTTTACCCAGCAAGGCTCTCATTCAGATTTGAAGGAGAAATCAAAACCTTCACGGATAAGCAAAAGCTGAGAGAATTCAGCAACACTGAACCAGTCTTACAACAAATACTAAAGGAACTTCTCTAGGCAGAAAAGAAAAGATCCTCTCAACAGATACAGAAAAAGCCTTTGACAAAATTCAACACAAATTCCTGATAAAAAACCACCATAAGGTATCTCCCTACACCAAACAAAATGGCCATCATCGAAAAGTCTACAAACAATAAGTGCTAGAGAGGGTGTGGAGGAAAAGGAACCCTAGTACACTGTTGATGGGATTGTAAATTGGTGCAACCACTGTGGAAAACAGTATGGAGATTCCTCAGAAAACTAAAACTAGAACTACCATTTGATCCAGCAATCCCACTCCTGGGCATCTATCCAGAGAAAACCATGACTCGAAAATACACGTGTACTCTGATGTTCATTGCAGCACTATTTGCAATAGCCAAGACATGGAAACAACCTAAATGTCCATCAACAGAGGAGTGGATCAAGAAGATGTGGTATATATACATGATGGAATATCATTCAGGCATTAAAAGGAATGAAATACCAGCATTTTTAGCAACATTGATGGACCTAGAAATTATCATGCTAAGTGAAGTCAGCCGTACAACGAGACACCAACATCAAATGCTTTCACTGACATGTGGAACCTGAAAAAAGGACTCAATGAACTTCTTTGCGGAGCAGATACTGACTCACAGACTTTGAAAAACTTATGATTTCCAAAAGAGACAGTTCAGGGGTGGAGGGATGCGCTGGGGTTGAGGGATGGAAATGCTATAAAATTGGGTTGTGATAATCATTCCATAACTATAAATGTAATAAATTCATTGAGTAATAAAAAAATAAATATAAATAAAAAACTAAAAAAGAAATTCAAAAATAAAAAAATTAAAAAAAAGAAAAAGAATACAGAAATTAAAAATAAACAGAAGCAGACACTCATATATTGCTGGTGGGAGCATGAATTATTCAATTCCATTGAGAGACATTTTTGACAATACCTGTCAAATTTACAAAAGTTTATGTCCTTTCCCTTGTAATCTTAAATCCAGAAATGATCATACAAAGATATCTGTACATATATAAATTGAATACACACAATGCTTATTTGTTTTAATATTGTCAGTGATTAAAAAGTGCAAGTCAAGTCAAACCTACCGCTTAAAACTTGCAATGGATCTGCATTTCACTCAAAGAATTAATCACATAATGCCAGTGGCTGGTCTTTGATTTTTTTCTTCATCATCTACCATTCTCCCTTCCCCTACTACGCTCCAGGCACAGTAACTTCCTTGCTGTTCTTAAAACACAGAAGGCATGTGCTGGAATAAGGCCTTTCCCTTTAATTGGAACACTGTTCCCATGTGATCTGTCTCTTCCTTCTAAAACATAAATAATATAACTTCCATGAAGGTTTTAGTCTTTATCTGGTTTGTCCACTGACAAAGCTCTGAAATAATCATGCTACATAGTAGGCACTTAAAAATGTTTGTTAAATTAATGAATAATCCAAAATAATCCATTAAAGCTGAGTTTTTAGATAAAATATAGGAAATTCCTAAAATCATACTATACACTACAAAAATATCAAACAATGACTAAAGTTTTTTATGTTCTGTGGAATATCAGTATGTTAAATGAAAAAAATGATAGAGTGGTATGGAATGTTATATTTGTATAAGATATGGAAAATATTAATTTATAGTTGTTTGCATTTTTATTAAAAATCCTTAGAAGCACATTAAGACAATAAAAATTTTTAGTAATTGTTCTCACATCCATTTTTTTGTTATCTTGGTCACATGGCCATACCTCATTTCCAGGAGAGGTGAAAAATGTAGACTAGCTGAACAGCCTTGAATCCAGTTCTTCATTACAATGGAAAAAGAGAATGGGCTTTTATGGACGGCTAGAAATCGCTTCTATATAAATTCACATAGGCCACAGAGTACAAATATCTTGATTTCTCCAAGAATTTTTAAAACTCGTTTTTTTTTTTTTTGAGTCCTATACTTGAATGGCAACTGCTACTTAAACCCTTATATAATGCTAAATGCTAAAAGCTTCCCCTTGTCTTGTGTCTTCCTTTGAATTATTCATAGAAATCTGCAATAGTGCTGCTGTTAATATCTCCCAAATGCCTGCCCAGCCTTTATGTAATCCCTTCCACAAACGTGACTTTCTGCAGCTCTTGAATTTCATAGGCTTCAAATAATCTGATCTATTTCAACAGCAGCCAAATGAATAGTCCTTCCTGCCACTTCTTTGCCTGAATCAGAAGAACTTTGTATATAACCTAAGGTGTATGTTTCTGATGTCTCATTTTCTTCTATTGTTTTTCTAGTCATTTCCAGCTCTAATTTAAGTCTGGCTACTCCTTGAACAAACTTCCTTACCTGCACGGAGAGGTCAGTAAACAAAATAGATGGTCACCTTGTTTCCCACGATGACTTTCAAGCCATTTCTCCTTATTTCTTTTTCCGAACAATTTAGATCATTTTGATATCTGACAAAATCCCCATCAACCTACATTCTGGTCCCACAATGTTATTCAGCGAAGATCTTAGCTCCTATCCCACTATTTTTCTCTATGACTCTACCCTGTTTGTGGGTGTTCCTTTTGACACCTTGACATTTTATTGTTATGATAAATCTACCAATGGAGTCTCTACAGGAAGCATTATCACCCCTAATGGTTTATAGGAAGAGATTTTAATGAAAAGGCAAGTTACCTAAGGGAAGACAGTTTTTTAAAAATGGTGAAATAATTTGAAAAAATCAAATAAAAACAAAAGGAAAAGAGAAAAAAGAAGCAGAAAACAAGCAAGTAAGAATACAATAAGTACTAACAGATGAAAGAGGAAAGAAAGATTACATAGATAGATTCAGATCTCAATTCTGCCATTTATCAGCTATGGATTGTGATTTTTTTTCATGAGCAAGGGTCCGTGATTACAATTCTGATCCTGGGTTGACCAATCCAGCTCTTCCTTCCCGAACAAGATACTTTCTAAATCTTCCTGGTAAGTGACTCTTTAATGTCTACTGGAGGGCAGAAAGGGAGTCTGGCAAATAAGAAAGTGTGCAATAAATATCTGTGGAATGACTGACTGATTGAATGAATGAATGCATGGTGAATAAGGCAAAGTGATTCACTTGCTGGTTTAAGTCTGTAGTTCACAGAACTGTTTCAAAGACAGGAACTTAAGAAAATTACCACACATCTCTCAGTGCTGTGCTGCCTATCATGCTGTCCCAATATAAGATAAATACATTCACTCAAACACTCTCTATAGCCCAGATGTCATAGATCTCACTGATCTGTGATTATAAAATAAAGTTATATCCCTGCTTAATTACTAAGCTATCACAGATGACAAATGTTTAATCCTCCTTGCTAGAAACTACTTCTCAAAGAGCACTAAAAAGATTACTTAACTAGTCTCCTAACCACAGCTGAACCTGTTTTTCTTTTCCTTTTCTAGCTCCTGCTTATCCATTTCAGCCACCTTAGCATCATTGCACTTGCTCACACTACTCTCTGAATTTTTTCACTTGGGATTTTTTTTTTCAAATCTAACTTTATTGAAGTATAGTTGATTTACAATGGTATTCACTCAGGCTTTTCAACTCAATGATGCTTTTCACTTTTTTAGCTTACAGCTCAAATAGTACCTTCTCAGAAAAGACTCACTACATGTCCTATTCAAAGTAGCTCCTCTCCACCATGTCACAGGATAGAAGATCAGGGTGTAATTTCTTTATAGATCTTTTTATAATTTGAAATAGTTAATTTTCTGTTTACCTATTTGAAGTTTTGAATAAAGTTTTATTTACTTAAAGTTTTCCTCCCCTTGCTTTACTATGTAAGAAAATAAGTAAACTACTTACTTAAAACTTCACTTTCCATGGGGAAGAAGACTGTCTTGCTTACTGCTGAATTTCCAAGGTATACGATTATGTGTTTTTTTAAACATCACGTACAGGTTGTTTCTAGCACACATATCACCTGGGATAAAAATTGTAAAATTCATTAATAGCTTGTGCTCACTATATATCTATATATCACAATATAGATGTGTATACAGACAATGATATTGTCAAAAATGTATTGATTGAACATTCCTTTATGTGAAGGAAAATATTTTGAGAGACCACAGATAAGAGGGCTATATGATCTTTAATTGAAAAAAAATATTTTAGAATAGCCTTTTAAAAACAAAACATGTACTTGTCTTTAGATTGGATAATACAGAAAAGCATTAGATGCATTTATGACTTCTACTTGTTACTACTACCAGAGTTTGAGTTCTCATATAACACATCACTCCAACAGAAATGCAATAAAGAAATCCTGTGTTTTCACCCTCAGGGCTTGAAGAGTGGAAATTTAATCACTAAAATATGCGATTTTTATTAGAATGAAGGGGAAGCAAGTTCTACATATTTTCTTTAAAAACACATGCCCTTAATAGAAAAACACAACCACCTAACAGTACAGTACGAATCAGTACCTATGGATTTTCAGGCATCCAACCTATCTTTTCATTTTTATTCCATTTCTTATCTTTTATGAAATTATATTTATTTAGTCATTTCTTAATGCTCCAGAGAATTCTATGTCTTTTTTTTTTTTTTTTTGCCCAAGTCCTTTAAGTTGTTGTGGCTGATAAAATATGATATCTTCAACTGCTGTAATGAAGTTTATTCATGACTCTGTCTCTGAAGTATTGGCCCCTAATACTCCATAATCCATGAAGGACTCCCATATAGTGTTATGAGGCTCTTAGGTCCAGAATACCAGTAAAATATGAAAAGGGGAATGTATGTTTGTTTTCTGTCTCAGATTTCTGATATGTCCCATCAGATTCATTTTTTTATTCTCTCTTCATGGTACTATATAACATTTTATCTTCAGTGCTGCTTGCAATTTTCATGCCAAACTTCTCCTTAAAAGTTTTACTAGCCTAGAGATTTAAGAAGGGAAATAAAATGGACTAGTAAAGATTGGTCTTGTAGTTGGTGTCCATTTCTTAGTGATGTGATCTAGACAAAGGGATTTCTATGATGTCAGAATCAAGCAGAAATTGTCACACACAATTTCTACTCAAAAAATTACAAATAACCATACATAGATAATAAACATCTGTATGACAGCACTATTAAATGAGCCCTTTCAGTATAGATGTAAATGTCTACATTTTAACATCATTTAAGTTTTTCTCATACCTATCTCAAAGGTTACAGAAAAACAAGGTGTCAATATTCTGATTGTGCAGCAGTTAACTTCCTAAAATCTTCCAGATAGAGTCCCAATATTAGGAATCTAAGCTGCACTCAAGAGAGGAGTTTGCTTTTGACTTTGCTGGAACCTGATCCAGGGAAAAGGATATAAGCAACTTATTTTAAGATAGTTGAGTCAGTGAAGCGTTTCAATTCTGGTATTAAGGTGGTGGTTTGACTAGACCACCAAATTTCCTTCCAGCTCTGACAGCGTATGTATCTGTCCATAATATTATACATAATCCATGATATTTTATGAAATGCACTAATAATAGAGGCTAAAGTTAATGACATTTGAGAGTTGGGCAGGAAATCTATCACTAGCTTATTCTTACTTCAAGCTTATAAATACTTGGACCTCTCAGCAAACTTTTAATAAAAGTTCCAAATCACTAAGCGCTTGATTGTATGTAGTAATTTTATAGTCTTTTTAGTCTCTCTCTCCTCTTAGATAAGTACTTATGGGGAGTTTTGCTGATTAGCTAGTAAATTCTCAGCTTGAGAAAAAAGCTTAAAAAAGAAAAAGCTAAGTCAGGAAGGATTTTTTTTAATACAAGGAGAAATGTTCTTATTTAGGGGAATATAGGAAAAGCTATTGAATATCTAACCCCCCAAATGGTTTTGCTAAATGTCTACTTTTATTCAATAGATAGCCTATTAAAACACCTATGTAACATATACAAAATCAATTTATCAAGTAGCTATATTACATTGTGGGTAACATAACATCCCAGTACTTCTGACTAGTTATCAAAAAATTAGATTAAATCATTGCTAATAGGTTTATATTTTCCTAATTTTTATTTTATATATTTGGTGCATATTTAATGGAAATAAATAATTTAAAAGAATAGAGTTTCCTGCTTCAAGGTAAATTTGGTGCAGAAAAATTTTAAAGTAATAATAACTTATAAGTTTGAGCACTGATTTGCTTACCAAAATTACTGACATTTACTATGAGTCTGACTGTGGGACATCCTGTAATTAGAGAATTATGCTGGAAAATTTTGAAGTTAAGACTTTATCATGAAGTTCACTTGTTTTTCTTCTTATTGAGATAAGATTATATAAACAATTATAGCACCTGGGCATTCCAAATACCTCCTGCTATGTGATAATTATATCAGAATTTAGTGGCATAAAATCACAATCCTCTTATTATGCTCAGAGGTCTTGCAGGTTAGGAGTCTGGATGTGTACCATAGAGCTGGCATATCTGTACTTCACATGGCCTGCGCCTCAACTTGGAAACCTCAGTTACTGAGAAGTGACTCAAAAGGCCAGAACTGGAATCAGTTTGGAGGATCTTTTACGTGCACTTTTGGCACCTGGGTGAGGTGACTCAAGCTTGAGCTCAAATGGGTCTGCTGACCTGAGCTCTTAACTGAGTCTTCTCCACTTGGCTTGGGCTTCCTCAAAGTTTTGTGATCTGAGGATTAATGAACTTCTTACATCATTTCTCTGGACTCCAAGAACAAGTATTCCATGGAACAAGGCATAGGACACACGACTTTTTTGACTTAGCCTTGAAAATCCGTCATTTTCAATGTATTCTCTTGGTTAAAGAAATTACAAACCCACTCAGATACAAGAAGGGTGCAGGTGCCCTACCTCCAATAAGATGATTGTCAAAAAATTTGTAGCCATATTTTAAAAGTGACATCCTCTTCTATCTAATAAATTAGAATTTTAGTTATTTAGTTCCACAGTCTATTTATTGATTCCCAATGAATACACGTGTATTTTTATTTAACTGATGTTAAACATACACATACATTTAAAATTAATGGAAACTTTTGAAAGCACAGTCTTATTTCATTACTAATTTAACTGAATTGAGCAGCCCATCATGGGAAGAAGTTTCTTTCTCATTACTAGGTCTCATAGGTAGAAGGCTCTGGAATTGCATAAGAAGCTTATTGGTATCTTGTCAGTATATTCTCTTTCAGACAGTATTTTAGGCTGACAATTTGCCTTTCAATTCTAGCCTTTCTAGTCCCATGAAGAATCTTTCAGACAATGAAATTTTTCAGATAAGCCAATTCATTATTTTTAATGGTAACAGAGACAATTAAGATTTTCAAAGCTAAAGGTGTTATATTTCATATTGCGCCCCTTTAAAAATTAATAACAATTTTTTTCAAGGTCCAGGATGGTAAGCTAAGTCTCATATCATATTATTTGTTTTTTAGTTTTGCATATGACTCATGTCACATGTATGGGTCATATGCATTCATTAAAACAATATCCTTAGAAGGACAAAAAGGGAGGTAAAGTGGGCAGTAAAGTAATTACTTTGAGCTGGAGGGTGAGACACACTGGAAAGAAAAAAAAATTCACTATATCAAAGAAATCATGAGTGAAGGAAAGATAAACACTTTTATCATTACTACTAGCAGAAGGTGTCTGTGGCCAGAGGAGAAGAGTACTGGGCACCTACAGAACTGAAAAACAAGACTGAACTGTCATTTTATGTTTAAATTCTACAAGAGTGATGTTAGAACCTATCTTCTGCTGTATCTTGGAGTCGAAAGAGATTACATTCCAAATGCCTGATCAAGACCCTCCTGGACTGAAACATAGCAAGTATGCTTTCACCTTCATGATTAGGGAAGATGGGAATTAATGCTCTGATTTTGGTTAAAAAAAAAACCCAAACTTTATTATTCAGATCAATTATATGAAATACCCTAATTCCTTTCATAGTTTGTTAAATCAGGCTATAATGCCTACAAAAACCTTTCAAATGCTTCACATCCAATTTGGAATGCAAATACTGAAAGCAACTTACTATATTAATTATAATAAATTGAATTATAATTTATTACCTGTATTTATTCAATTAAATTCCTAATACTTAATTCTCTATAGTATACCTCCAAGCTTGACACCATTAACAAATACATAATATTCTAGGCAATGAATTCTATATGATTAAGTACATTACTAACTAAAAATATTTGGAACCTATACACAACAAGGCAATGTGCTGCTCAAATCCTACTTTGTAGAAGGGCTCAATGACCAGCTGCCAGGAATGACAGCCTTCAGTTACTAATCCAAACTGAGAAGTCATGCCCTTTCCATGATGTCTACAGCCAGTGTCTGATGGAGGCAGGGTATGAAATTCTGGCATTTTATGGCATATATTCAGGACAACCCTGATGGGTCATTTAACACCAGCTTTCTTGTGGGTTTAATCAAGGCTGTTGCCAGACCAGAATCACAGCTGAACTTCTCCTTCTGCCCAATCTTCCTTCTTTCCTCATCCTTTCACAGGGGTTGAGTTCTACCAAGGTCACTCCCTGACAAATATCTTGCATTCTAAACTTCGCCCCATAATCCATTTCTAGAAAATGCAACCTTCAATAGAATCTAAAAAATTAAGATTAATCAAACCTGAATACAAATGATCAGAATACACTTAAACTTTTAAAATATGCAAACACACATCCTACTAGGAAAAGAGTAACTTATTCTCTCTGTGAAAGAGTTTCTCCTCCAATTGATTATGTCATTTTGAATTAAAATAACCCACTTGCCAATAATGGAGGGTTTCAGTGTCAATGTCAGTACACATTTCAAAAGCATGCTTGGAATAGTGTATTGAGGAGAGGCTTGATAAATGTACACTGACTTGCTAGATAATACTGTTGCCACATAATGTAGTGGTAACTAAAATTTTTAGAAGTGCCATAAAATATGTAATAGTTTTCCTTTATGCAAGGTGAAAGAAAAGCTTTAACAGCAACAAAAACACAGTTAAAAACTTTCTTTAACATAAACAAACTTCTATTCTCATAAAGACAGCTAGTGAGTTATAGATTCTTTTCAGTGACTTAAAAATAAAATGGGGCAGCATAATCTGGAAACTGTAATGGGAATAATTGACCAAGATGAACAAAAAGGCAGTCATTTCTCTCTGTGAAGTAGAATAATGTCAGTATTGTCATTTACTTTCTTTCCATGTTTTTTCTTAGTTCAGTATTTTGTTTTTGAGTGTATGTAGTTTCAAGGTAAGTTTTTCATTTCTCCAGTCTATATTTTTATACTGACATACTGTATAAATCATTTCTTTATGGATATCTTTGTGCTTTATTGCTCTATTAACTTTCCCCTTCTTTACTAAAATGTAAACAGATTCTGGAATACATGAAGACATAAGTACATAATTCTTGAAAACTGGAAATACTTATTGGAAGTTATTAAATTAAAAAAAGCTGGTTTGTTTTCCTTCTTTTAGTAAATGATTACTGTATGCATTTTAGACTATAAAGTATGATTGCCACATACTCTTAAAGAGTATCCTTATTATTGAAGTAAGCACTATTTTAACAGTGCTTACAATAAAATTTTTAGTCACTGTTCCCTTTATTAAAATATGAACTTCTACTTAAAACCTTATTTTTTTGTTTATATATTATTTTATGGATATATATGTTACACACACATATATAATGCATATTTTATTTTATTTTATTTTATGGTCACACCCACGATATATGAAAGTTCTCATGCTAGGGGTCACATGAAACTTCAGCTGTCAGCCTACACCACAGCCACAGCAACACCAGATCCTTAACCCACTGAGCAAGGTGAGGGATAGAACCTGAATCCTCATGGACACTATGTCAGGTTCTTAACCCACTGAGCCACAACGTGAACTCTCATTTTATGTTAATGTAATAGAAATTGATTTTACTTAAAAATACTCTTTTAATTATACATAACAGAGAAAAGTCAATTAAAAGATGTCAGATCAAATAGTATATGCATACATCAGAAAACTTTTTGAAACAAGGGGTCTATTCACCCTAACTAGATCTCAAGTTAAACCACTGCAGTAACTCCTACAAAACAACTATGTATGTGTAACTGGGACACCATGCTATACAGTAGAAAACTGACAGAACACTGTAAACCAGTTATAATGGAAAAAATAAAAATCATTATATAATTAAAAAAACCCAACTGTGAACCAACTTACACGAAGTTACAGAATGAACACAAAGTTACAGAAGGAAATCCAACCATATACCGTATAGAAAAATCTCCTACTGTGTGCACGAATAGGCTCAACTTCACTGTGTTATAAATGCACCACATTATCATAAGTGAATACTCTTTTTGTCATTCATTCATAAGGTACAAACTGAACAATTTCTAACTACCAGAAACTCTGCTAGCAAAAATTCTGCTTTCAAAATAGTCAAAGCCTAGGGATGAGAAATCACAGACTCGTAATTTCAAAATGAGAATGTTTTTAAGATTTAGTGCTTCATTGTAGTACTACATGGTCCAGATAATCAAGAAAAACATAAATGAAGTGTTTAAAATTGAAGTCACAGAGTTCCTATTGTGGCTCAGGGGAAACGAAACCAACTGGTATCCATGAGGATGTGGGTTTGAACTCTGGCCTCGTTCAGTGGGTTGGGGATCTGGTATTGCCATGAGCTGTGGAGGAGGTCACAGAAGCAGCTTGGATCCAGCATTGCTGTGGCTGTGGCATAGGCCGGCAGCTGTAGTTCCTATTCAGCTCCTAGCCTGGGAACTTCCATATGCTGCAGGTGCAGCCTCAAAAAGCAAAAAAATAAAAAATAAAATAAAATTGAAGTCACACCTTAATCAAAATAAAATCTATGAGCATTTATTTCTTTGCCTAGCTACTTGGACTTCTTTATGCATACTATTATTTCTGTTAGCCAAAAAAAAAAAGAAAGAAAGAAATCTGCTAATAATAATGTACTGCTCATTTTGGGAACTGTCTTTCCACTATTCTTTTTTATTTTTTTCCTGTCTTTTTGAGTTTTCTAGGGCCGCTCCCATGGCATATGGAGACTCCCAGGGTAGGGGTCTAATCAGAGTAGGCCACCAGCCTACACTACAGTTCACGGCAATAGCAGATCGTTAACCCACTGAGCAAGGTCGGGGATCAAACTCGCAATCTCATGGTTCGCAGTCGGATTTGTTAACCACTGTGCCACGACGGAAACTCCTCTTTCCACTATTCTTTGTGACACTGGTTGGTTTCTCCTCTATTCAAGCAACTGCCATTCATCTGTGGATTGAGCACTTTGCCCCAGCAGGCCAATAGGAGTCTTTTGGAGGGACTAATCAATTACTTTTCCATCCAAAGGAAACATTAACTTTTCATGCTTTTATCTAAAATCATTCATTTTTGCACTACATCCCATCCCTTCTGGCCTATTCAAGAACTTTGACTCAGATACAATATGCCTACTTGAAACTCCTCCAATCCCTCATTAGAAATCTTTATTGGGTCATTCCCATTAGCACTCAAAGAAGGTGCTATTTCTTTCTATTAATAAACAAAAACAGCCTATAGATGACACTGACTCTAGTGAATATTATTGTATTTCTTCACTTTCTTTTTAAAAATTAAGCTCCACAGGAAAGCTATCTGCATACGTTGTACCCAATTTCTCCTCTGCTTTTCTTGCTTACATTTAATCCAATCAGAATTTAAATTCAACCACCCCAACCAAGTGCTGTTGTCAAGATGATGAAATACCTCTATGCTCTCGAATTCAATGAGTTAATTCTCAGTCTTCAGACTTTCTTATCGACAGCACTTGACACAGTGGATCACCCCTCCTCTGTGGCGCATTTCTTCACATGGCTTTAGACACCATGTTTGGTTTTCCTCCTACCCCACTGGCTGCTTTTGCTGTTTCAGTTGATAGTTTCTTCTTTCCTCAACCACTTAAAGTAGATGTGACTCAGATCTACATCCTTGATTTTCTTTTACTTTTTACCTACAATGTTATCTAATGATATCACATGGCCCCACATACAAGTATCATTTATATCCTGTGTATATGTATGTGAATATATATATATTTAAAATCTCCTAAGAGTTAAACCTTCATTTTTCTTTTTCCTCTTCTTCACATATTTAATCTGTTAGGAAGTTCTGTTGGATCTTTCCTCAAGTTCATACAGAATACAGTTACTTATCCTCATCTTCACTAAGAGCAAGTGCCTATCATTTCTCCTAGTCTCTGCTGCCAAAACCCCACCATCTTTTCCAACGTTCCATTATCTCATTACAAAATTGCTAGTTTCCTAACAGATCTCTTTGCTTCCTTCCTTTCTCTCCATAGTCTATTCTCAACATTGCAGGTATTCCTTGATATTTCTATTAAAAATTGCAATTGAGTCATTCCAGCCTTCTCTATTCCCAATACTACTTTAGTTATCTCCATCACACGCTCATGCTCTGAAACACTGTATTGTAACTTATTTATTTGGTTATATTTATATTCTTCCTCTAAAATCATGGTGGTGGCAATTTTTGTTTATGTTCTATATTGTATTCCAAAGTTCAAACAGTGCCTGGCTAATAGTTGGTTAATACATACCTGTTGAATGAGTGAAGGTAACTATTATATACTGAGTGAAACAAACTATGTGTCTGCAAGGGTATATACAGCAAGAAATCAAAAAACTCATCCCCAGAATTCTTTAATCTATTAGGAATTTGAAGTGTATAATGCCACGGAAGATGAGGATAAAATAGTACCTGAAAAGAAGAAGAGTTATTGAAAGCCTGCTTTAGGATCGGTTAATGGCTCTGGTCCCTATTCCTACTGGGAAGAGTAATTCAGTTACTACTCCCTACCACTTCAGGTTAAAAGACCTTTATCCTTTGAGAAATATTCCAGGTGTTGGCAAAGTTGACGGCAGGAGTGAGGCCATAGGCTGAAAATAGAGAAATTTAAATGAAAATCCCTGTACTAAATATAGATACCTTTAAGTTTTCCTCCTTCTAGTTCCCAAAATTCTGGCAGCCAGGCTTAAATGCTCAGGCAGATAAGAGACGTCTTTGGAGAAATGGTGGCCAGAGAGAAAAGACTTATATATCCTAAGGCCCAGAAAAAGTCCTCAACAAAACTCAAATAAACATATGGAGACAGAAAGAATATTGTAAAATCTCTCTTTTAAATATTAATGGACAATGAAGGGCATTTAATGAAAGCACAGAAATTGAGAGACCAAAATAAGTAGAAACAGGATCGCCAGAAGCAAGAGAAGCAGGTCAGGGCAAGGGAAGAAAGGTAAGCAAGGAGAGCAGCCTCAGCTTGACTCTAAAGGAGCTCTGGAACAACACTTGTAGCTGAATATATTTTCCCTTGAGACAGAGTTTGGACCCCATATCAGTCTATCATTAAGTGGGGACATAACCTTTGGTGTAAGCCTTCTCCCATTAGGCCAAGGACAGTTCTACTCACGCCAGTTAGGAAAATATGCACAGACCCAGTGAAAAGGATCTGGGCAGGGCAACAGGGGTGTTTTGTTTGTATAAATATGCTAGCATATTTTGCTAGTTTTAGATATGTGGTTAAAATAGCAGAATGAATATTTTTAACACACCATGGGAGCACAAGGAAGGAATTTGTGAATTTTAACGGTCAGGGAAAACTTCCATCAGTTATTTGAGCTAGATCCAGCAAGGTGTGTCAGTGTAGTAATTCCCCTACCTACATGATATAAATACCAAATAAAATCAGGTACAATGAAGTATTTTATAAACTATAATAGCTTTGCTTTTCTGTAAGAAACGTAACCTGAGATGGCACCGGAAAAAAAATCCTGTTCTTGGTAACACTTACTTCTTATAGTATAGCCAATATATAATGGATCCTTCTGAATTTTCAGATTTCAAGAGAATTCTAAGACAAAGATGTTGGGGTTATTATTTTTTTTAATTCTGTTTAAGTCTTTTATCTGTACTGGGACAAAGACAGATGTCTCAACAATGTAACTTAACAGAGAAAGTTCAAATTTCTAAGAAAAATTTTTGTTGATTTTAGGAATATTTTATTTTTAAATTATATAACATTTCAAAGTTTTAAAAGAATTAGCTCAGAATGGGTCTCTTTTTCCAGAGTAAAATTAGCTATAATATTTCAGATAAAATTAGGTTGCTTAAATAGCTTTAGGGGAAATAATATTTTTAAAAGTTGCTGGCATCATTTTTTTTCCTTAAAAAATAGGCAACAGAAACAATGCTTTTTGAGAAAATACTGTTGTGACTAATATATTCCCTCTTATGTGGAATAGAAATTCTCTTTATGTTGACCTTCCAGAATTTGAATTTTTTTTCATGACTTGCTTTGAAAAATCACTTTAATTATCACCCTTCAATATAGTCAATGGCCGTGCTCTTGTTATCACAATTTTCCCTTGAAATCAAAGCATTCTTTCTAGAAATTTCCTGATAATTCACAGTTTATTTAAAAATTGCCAAAACTATGAATATTTTGTAAATATTGAGAGGAAAAAGAACATATCACACAATGCACATTTTTCATTTTCCCTCACAACTACTGTTCAGTTTTAATGATTTATAATTGCATTTTAAAGCACGCTGTTAAATGAGCTGTTGCATTTGTTTTTAAAAATATAAACTCTCCATAATATCTGATCTCATAATGGTTACTGTTACTAAAATCAAAGACAGTAATATTTTCAAAGACTGTCATTATTTTCAGATGTATATATATATAAAGATATTTAGCAAAAACTACTGTCTGGACAACATGAGAATGGAATAAAAAAAAAATTGAGCTATTGTATAGGAAAAGTGAACTGTATGGATTCATTGAAAGCCAGAAGATACCTTCTCATCAATTAGGAATAGCTGACTATTTGCCTTAGCCCTCCCACTGACATGGTACAGTTTATATTACTGATGCTTTGAATGGCAAATGAGCATACTAAGAAGGGAGAAAACTTCCTCCTCATAAAACTGATATGTATGGAATATACTATAAAAAGGTACTTTTAGATATACACATTTGCTCTTAATAAAATAAAAGCGATATTGCCAAGAGCAATTAAAGAGAGAATTAAAAACTGAAGAAACATGTGGCAAGCAGTTAAACTGATACTGTGGCCACCCATAGGGAGATGATGAATTTTGCCTCTTGGCTGTGTTTTAAAGCCAATTCGTGGTAGAGGTGAGGTGTGAAACCCTGTGATTCAAACTGTAGGAAATGGAACTGAAAAAAAAAAAAAAAATACAAAGTTTTGATCATCAAAGTGCTACACCACCAATGAAATGAGAGAAGTAAAATTTTTCTCCCTTGGCTCAATGTATGAAAATAATATATACGATGTTTATGTGAGTTCTGAATAGGAAAAAAAAGAAGACTCTTTGAGAATTCATAACCATCAGCTTTCCCTCAGATAAATTTGAAGTTTCAAGTTTAAATTACCTGTGTCATCTAGCAATGGATATTATAAAACATGCAAAATTTTTATTTTACAATTGTTATTACAGTTGTGTGTGCCAAAGACAGAAAGGCGAGATTTCTTTAGAGAGGCCTACCCTGAACCCAAGCCCTGCAGATTTCAATGAATCAATGCTCTGTTGTAGGTATGTATCCTAGCTAAATTTACATAAGATATAAAGAAGACATCCTCAATGACTGAGAACCAACAGGAACCACAAACATAGGATTGTGTGCCAAAGAACTTCAGATAATAGTCTCTCATAATGAATATAAAATTAAAAACATGCAAAAATAACAATGCATTATAGAGCCAGATGTGTGATTTTACAAAATAACAAAATAGATGTTCTAGAAATAAAAAATGGCATTGTTGAAATGAAAACTCAGTGGGAAGAAGGATTAAACAGCAGCTCTGAGACAACTGCAGAGAGAACTGATGAACTGGGATATATAAAAAGATGTTTACTAGAAGACTTTGCAGAAAAATAAAGACAAGAAGAATAAGATAAGAAGGCTCAAGAAATTATAAAGAGGAATTCCAGAAGTACAGAACAGAGGAAATGAGAAAGTATATTTATAAATAAAGATTTTTCAGATTCCTAAATTCTACAAATAATCATAAAGCTGACAGGCTAGATATTGCAACTCCAGAACCACAGAGATAAAGTTTCTTAAAAATTGATCTCAAATACAGGAAAATTAAACTGCAGAGTATGCAGGAAAAAAAAAAATTCAATGGGAAAAAAAATAGAAGATACTATGATCTCTGCAAAACACTGAGAAAAAAAAAATTTTAACATAGAACCCTGTATTTATTTAAATGATTATTTAAAACCGAAGATGAAATATACACCTTTTCCAGGAAACAAATGCAGCTGTTATTGAAAATATCACTAAAGGATGTATTTGAGAAAGTAGGGGAGATATCCCAGAAGAAACGAAGTGCCAGAAGCAGTGAGAGTAAAAATCTTGGCAAACAAACAGGCACATGTAAACAAGACTTTGCTACTTAAAATTGAATAATAAAATTACCTCTTTGAGAAGACTGTTTAATTTAGAATTCATAAACATGTAATAATAATGACTATATGGTAAAATTAAGTATAAATGAAAAAGAGCAAGGCAAAACTAAAATACTAAATATATATATATGTAAACAAGGGGATGAGATAATTTGAGATTAGGAGTTCTTCTCTGATGCAGCAGGTTAAGGTTCCAGCATTGCCACTGCAGTGACTCAGGTCAGTGCTGTGGCTCAAGTTTGATCCAAGAATTTCCACATGCCACAGGTGCAGCCAAAAAAAGAATACCATGCCCTAAACTTCTTAGTTTTGTGAGAGACAGATAATGATTAAGTATGGACAATTTAAGTATGCAAATACTTATTAAAATAATGAATTATGTGTACATGAGAGAAAAAAATTTTAAATGATTCTGCTTAACCAACAGATACGAACATTGTTAGGAAAAAAGAAGTCAAAAGAAAAAAGTAAAAAAAAAAAAAAAAAAGGAAGGAAGCACAAAATGAAATGGTATCTAAATAGGTCAGAAATGTGAAAGCTAATGCATTTCAGTTTGATTGAAAACAAAATTTATTAATTCTATTTACAAGACAAAACCACAATTTAAGAGCAAAGAAAATTTGTCACTAAAGGGGTAGAAAAAAAGACAAAATGAAAGCTGTGTATATGAACAACAGAAAAATATGCATTAAATAAAAAATTAAATTCTTGATATAGTAAGAGCACAAATACTTTGAAATTTAAATGCAGAAAAAAATGATAGAACTACAATGAAAAACTGACACATCCACAATTACATGGCAGTTTTTAACAACTTCTCACAGTAATTGAGAAAAAAGGAAAACTAAAAATTTTCTTAGTACAGAAAAAAATCCATATACATGTATACAAAGCAACAAAAAGTATGGCCTATGTGAGTGATCACTTGTTAGCTTAAACATGTTTAATATACTATAATATATACATATAATTGATAGATAAATATATAAATATACGTTCTAAAAAATGCACGGCTTAAATATTTAAATAGTTACACTATTACATTTAACAATCTTATGTCTTCTCATTAATAAGATTTGGGAGAAAATTTTGTATGCATGAAAGAAAAACAAGACAAATTTAATTCTAGAAAAATTTCATTCCATTTATAAGAGTTTTTTTCTTTTCCACTTGAGGTAAACGAAACAGAAAATGTATCTAATCTTTCCTTTCTCATCTTGATGTAGAAGATGAGAAGTAGTCTAGCATTGGATTTCATAAAGCTTATTTTATAACTGGAACTTACAATTCTATATCTCTGTATTATAAACAAATTTTCTTATATTTTCAAACAAACACATAAATAAATTTCCCATCTCTGTTCCTCTCATCACTTCTCACCTCTCAAACTGATTCTCACACATAGGTAGTTGCAAATGGACAGTCTTTGAAAAACAATTTGACTTAGTATTTCAATGTCCTGTTCAATAAAATCAATCAAGAAATTTGAAAGTACTAGGGGAGTTTCTTTCAACAGTGAATCATTCCCAATATCAAACAACTGCCAGCATTCCTAACCATAAATTTAAATGTCAGACAGGGAGTACTCACACTATTAAAAACAAAACAAAAAAATTCAGAAAGGATTAGATAGCATGTCTAATATGACAAAAAACTTTTATACATTCACTCATTATTAGACAATTTTCCCCCTATGTCAAGATCTTGTGCAGCTGACTAGGATAAAATTTTAAGTCATGTGGTCATAATGTTGTAGTTGTCTATGGGCTTGAACAATTTTACAATAACTGCAATACAAAGGCCACAATGAAAAAAACGATGCGCTATCTTTCTAATCAACACATCATGTGAAGTTCTTTCCAAAGGAGAAGCTATATTTCAACATTGTTAAGCAAAAACAATTGGCTTAAACACCCCCTACCATATTGGTGTTAGGTTGCTAAGGGGAAACATGCTGAGGGTAGGCTCTCTCCATTAAAGAGGCTTATAAGCCAAGTCTGTGACTTCCCGTCTGTAGATGGGGTTGTTTTGTGAGCACTGTGCATGAGGATGCTGCCATGAGAAGGTAAGAATGTTGGAAAAGAAAAAAGTCTGATATCATTGAATCTGAATATTGTCCAACTTGGAGCAACCTTCATTTGACCCATTTTTCTGTGATATAATACATGTTTACATTTGTAGGCCAGTGCTAGTTGTATTTTCTATAACTTGAAGTCAAATGCATCCTAACAGATGTATCATTACTAAAAGAAATAAACATGTAGTAATTTTTCAACCAAACATTTTACCAGGATGTTATGATAGAAAAGAAGCCAAAAGGTCATGCCTAGCTAGCTGTGTTTGAAACTTTTTGTCTGTGTTTTTGAAGAAGTTACACAGCTTCTCTGAGGTTTGACTTTCTAATACTTCAAAAAGTGGCAATAATACCTCTTCTAAATTTCTGTTCTTCAAAGTGTGAAATCAAATGATATCATATGTAAAGTGTGTTTTTTTCCCCCATGAATTTAATGAACTGTCAAATGCTATGCTACCAAGGGGAACATGAGTGATGAGATATGAAAGAAAAGACAGCAGGAACAGTTTTTTATGTGCTTGTTTTTTTCCATTTCCCTGTTATAGTTGGGCTGTGAGACATCCAAACCCCA
Source organism: Sus scrofa (assembly GCF_054392235.1). Classification (NCBI taxonomy): domain Eukaryota; kingdom Metazoa; phylum Chordata; class Mammalia; order Artiodactyla; family Suidae; genus Sus; species Sus scrofa. The sequence continues at coordinate 118,964,494 of NC_139388.1, read as the reverse complement.
CTTGGTTAGGAAAGGAAACACATGCATGAATGGTACAGCACTGCCTCCCCCACAGTAAACCAAGAGAATGGTCGCCCTCTTGGATGCCACTCGGTTGCATCTACATGCTCACATATGACAGGGCTTGGGCAACTGGATCTTTTCGCTAAGACATGGATTCTTCAAGAGTGAAGCTAAACTGTTGTGGGTAGTCAGAGATTCCTGACACAGCTGTGGAGAGGTTAAGGTCTGGCGGCCAGACCTAGCGTCTGAGAGCAATGGCATCACCTCTTTCCAAGCCCACCGGTTGGGAGCTATTATCTTGCCTGCACCTTTTAGACTGAAAGCTCTTGTATTTTCCCATGTGTTTTTTTGCTTCAGTTGACCACAAGGGGATTTCTGTTATTTGCAATCAAGAAGATGCCTGAGTACAACTACAAAAGAGGTTTATAATGCGTAACTAGTTCAAATATAAGGCAGATTAAAAGTTTTTTTGTAAAAAGCATGTCTTAGACTCTATTGACCCTATACTGTCAAAGTATATTGTTCATTGAACTCTTCATGATTTCAAAAACTGACAATGCGAAATTTTAAATATATGTAACAGGAGTTCCCATCGTGGCCCAGCAGAAACAAATCTGACTAGTATCCATGAGGACACAGGTTAGATCCCTGGCTTTGCTCAGTGGGTTAAGGATCCAGCATTGCTGTAAGCTGTGCCGTAGGTCACAGATGTGGCTTGGATCTGGCGTTGCTGTGGTTGTGGTGTAGGCCAGCAGCTACAGCTTTGATTCGACCCCTAGCCTGGAAACCTCCATGTGCCATGGGTACAGCCCTAAAAAGACTAAAAAATGCATATATATACATATGTATATATATATATATACATATATATATATATAACATAATTTTATTTACTTTTATTTCTATTAGAATTAATTTTAGCTAAGAAAAACAGCATTTACTAATATTGATGTTATTATTATGGAAGTTGATTAAAACTTGCTTGATTCAAAATCAGATTAGTTTTTAATCTATCAATTTGAATAAAGTTCACTAAGCTTTTGTGTAAATCACAAAAAGGAAGGTGGGAAAATTGGAATAGTTTTCTATATTCCATCCTAACCAGATGTTAAATATAATTTTTCCTTAACATTTGTGTCATTGTTCTTTAAAAAAGAAAAAATACAAAAAGAAGCAAAAGGAAAGTTTTGTGGGTGTTTTTGAAGTTATAGGCTCTACTTTATTAAGGAGGTTTGAGTAATATGTTGTTGTTGTTGTTGTTGTTGTTGTTATAGCCACACCCATGGCATATAGAAGTTCCCAGGCCAGGGACTGAATACGAGGCACAATTGTGGCCATGCTGCAGCTGTGGCAACACTGGATCCTTTAACCCATACTCCCACAGCAACCCAAGCCATTGCAATCAGATTCTTAACACACTGCACCAGAGCGGGAACTCTGGAAAGATGTTTGTTTTTTGGTTTTATTTTTTTAATGCGGCACCTGGGGCATATGGAAGTTCCCTGGCTAGGGGTTGAATCAGAGCTGTAGCTGCTGGCCTATGCCACAGCAACACTGGATCCCAGCCACATCTGTGACCTACTCCGAAGCTCATGGCAATGGCGGATCCTCAACCGACTGAGCGAGGCCAGGGATCAAAGGCACATATTCATGGGTACTAGTCTGGCTCTTAACCTGTTGAGCCACAACAGGAATTCCTGGAAAGATGTTTTAAGGCTGTTTTATAAAGAGGTAGATGCACTCCCATTATATAGTACATATATTGCATTATGTATTAGAAATGCTTGCCTTAAAGATTCAAAAACAAATTCTCAAAGTATGGCCCCACACTAGCACAAACAGAATCACCTGGAAACTTGCAACAAATGCAGATTCTCAGACCTCACTCTAGACCTATGGGCTCAAAAACTCTGAAGGTATCTCAGCAACTTCTATTATAGTGAACACTCTAGGTTGTTCTAGGTTGTTCATGTTAAAGTTTGAAAACTTCTAGACTGCACAGTTACATAAAAGAAAACCAAAGCAATGGAAGTCATTCAACTTTCTGCTGCTGCACCTCACACCCTGTTGTAATTTATTTGGTAATATGTCCATCTATCCTAATTGATTATATTTATATCAACAGCTGTGTCTTATTTGTGTGAATCTGTAACATGCCAACATATATCCATCAGTAACAGATATAAATCAAACTAAATACTTCAGATGAACTCTAAAAAAGAAAACAAATATTGACAATTTTAATAAAAAAATTTAATGGGTTATACAGCAGCTATCGTCAGATTTTTCTTCTCACTACTCTCATATCAATGGAAAAATAAAAAATCCTATCCTTGATTGTCTTCAGATGACCTGTGTGTCAAAACCAATAGTCTGACTGTAATACCTTATAAAATAAAACATGCTATTATTTAGCTATTCATATTATATGGTGAAGATATTCTTATTTTTAAATTGATTTTCCTATGCCAAAGGAAAATTATTTCAGCAGTATCTCCATCCAACTCTAAAAGCTAGTGATTGCACTTTAAGCACAATTATGAGAAGCATTGTTCTATTTTCCTGAACCAATTTGAATTTTTACAGAAAAAAGTTTTTGAAGAGAAAAAGTAGGAGTGGCAGCTGTTTAATGTTTCCCTCTCTTGTTTAGCATTGCTTCTGAACTCATATTGAAGAAAGAGATGGTTATAGCACTCTAAATAGTAAAATGTTTCTGCCTCAAAACCTTTTTTTCCCTTGTGATAATTAAAAGGAAAACAAAAAGATATTTGTGTTTCAAGGTGCCAGTTGAACGTATAGTTTAAAACATGTCGACTATACCATTTCACATATAATTTAACTAATTATCGGTGTACTTTGAAATAAAATTTAAATATGGGAACTTTTACGCATTAATAGTTCTGCATGAAGGAAACTGGGCACCTCCACATCCAGAGAACTAACATGACATGAGCCAATAAGAGTATATGTGTTTCATGTTTGTATCCTGTCACCTGTAATTTAAAAGAAATGTAATTTCCATATAATTTTATCAGTAAAATGTTAGAGATAAAATATCAAGATCAATACCTTTAATTTCAATCATGGAATTCAAACTGGTTGAAGTTCAATACAATGAATAACTTTGGGAGCCTCAAGTAAAGATGAAAATAAACCATTAACATTTACCAAAATTAACTAAAAATAATTTATTTTTGCCACGTGTGATTCATTATGTTGTCTCTAAAATCCCGTACCTTAATTACACAAAATATATTTGTTTTTTCAAGAAGAAATGGAATAGACTGTTAAACACAAATTTAAATGCTAAATAAATTTGTACTTCTATGTCTCGATATATATTATAACCTTCCAAATTTTGTCTATATGTATATTTCCTTAAGAAAATATATAACATATATAAGGCCTACATCAACAATTATTTAGAAAAAATATGGCAGTAATATCATTCCATGTATTATTAATAGACACATCTGTATCATTATTTTTAATGGGTGGAAAGTGGTACGTTTATTACAATTGATGAAACTACACTGACACATGGTCATCACTCAAAGTCTATAGTTTACATTAGGACTCATTCTTGGTATTGTGCATTCTATTGGTTTAAACAAATGTATAATGACATGTATCCATCATTATGATACTATGCAGAGTATTTTCACTACCCCACAAATCCTCTGTGCTCTGCCTATTCATCTCTACTCCCCATCCCCACTCCCTGGCAACCACTGATCTTTTCACTGTTTCCCTAGCTTTGCCTTCTCCAGAATGTCATGTGGTTGGTATCTTACAATATATTACAGCCTTTTCAGATTGGCTTCTTTCACTTAGTAACATGCATTCAAATTCCTTTCCATGTCTTTTCATGGCTTGATAGTTTTTTTTTTTTTTTTAAGCATTGAATAATAATATTCCATTGTCTGGATCAACCAGAGTTTATTTAACTATTCACCTACTGAAGGATCTTAGTTGCTTCCAAAATTTGGCAGTTATGAATAAAGTGATTGTAAATAACTGTACGCTGGTTTTTGCGTGGACATAATTTTCAACTCCTTTGGGTAAATAACAGGGAATATGATTACTGAAAGAATATGTTTAGTTTTGTGAGGTATATCCAAACTGTTACAAAAGTATATCATTTTGCATTTCCATTAGCAACATATGAGAGTTCTGTTGCTCCATATTCTTTGGTCATTCTAACATACGTGTAGTGATATGTCATTGTTATTCTAATTTGCACGTCCCTGATGACATATGATGTAGAGAATCTTTTCATGTATTTATTTGCCATCAGTATATCTTCTTTGGTGAAGTATCTGTTAAGGCCTTTGGCCTATTTTTTTGTTTTCTATTGGTGAGCTTTAAGAATTCTTTGTATACTCTGGATAACAATCCTGTGCCAGACATGTCTTTTGCAAACATATTCCCCCAGTCTGTGGTTTGTCTTCTCATTTTTTTACCTTGTCCTTTGCAGAGTAGAAATTTTTAATTTTAATTATGTCTAGATGAAATGTTGTCTCCTATGCCTAAGTGTTTTCAAGACACCTTATTTGCATAGTAGACAGAAACAAATCCTTTTGAAATATCCTGTATTGTATGTTCATACTCCATGCTCTCATTTTCTTACTGGGCAATATTTCTAATGTTGTTTTATTGAAAAAAAACCCTATACTTTGACGTAACAAAAAAACCAATGTGCAAATTGTAGATGATTTAAAATAGTGCATTGAAATTTGAGATGATTCATATAATTATATTTAAAATGATATAACAGAAATTTTAAAATCATTTATCAAGAGAACTTTCTAGATCATCTTTTGTTATTGAGTGTATATCTATACAACATAACAACCCATGTGATAAGAATAATTGTTTTCTTTCAACTTAATAATTTTGAAGGCAGAAAGCTGAGTTTTCTCAGGCAACAAACTGGAAAGAAATCCTAATGTATGGGGGAAGTAGCAAATAGTGTACGCGTTCTCATAAGTAAAATAGTATGCTACAGTTTTTGGTATCATAACGTAGGATAGGATAATGTGATACTTAAAAGTAGAATACATTCTACATGCATAAGATTTTTGATACAAAATTTGGATTACTGGAATTCCCGTTGTGGGCAGTGGAAATGAATCCAACTAGGAACAATGAGGTTGCGGGTTTGAGCACTAGCCTTGCTCAGTGGGTTAAGCATCCGGCATTGCCATGAGCTGTGGTGTAGGTCACAGACGCAGTTCAGATCCTGTGTTGCTGTGGCTGTGGTATAGGCCGGCAGTGATAGCTCCAATTACACCCGTAGCCTGGTAACCTCCATATGCCACAGGTGTGGCCCTAAAAAGCAAAAAGAAAAAAAGAATTGGATTATTTTATGACTGTGTTTGCTTTTCTATGATTAAATGATCTAATCCACTGATCTATAAGATCAAGAATTATGGTGAACCAATGATGTTGTAAACTTTCTTAGTATTCAGGAAAATCATATGCGAAACTATCAAGATTTCTAACTCAAGGGTTTAGTTTAACTTCTGCCAAGGATGAGTAGAGTTTCAAGAGATGAGAAAGTGAGGGCTGAATGGGTGAGGATTATGTATGGAAAGCTGTTTTTGTGGATGACAGGGAAACTTTAATCTTTATTTGGGAGTATAATATTGGACGTCATAATCCGGAGAATAGCTTGACATTGAATATAGGAAGGCAATAATCTATGGTACTGGGAGGACAATTTACTAAATACACAAAATAAAGAAGGTAAACATGCCTAGACAGTCCACAGAGAGAAAAATGACATTACTAAAGGATTCTGATTATACTCTGGATCTGTGGAAAAGACAACAATAACTTTTTAATGTATTCAATGAAAAGTTTATGATGATTAAACAAATATATTTAAAAGAGCTACCATGAAATAAAGCTGTGAGATATATATTTCCATTTAAAAAATGTTTATTTGGAGTTCCCGTCGTGGCGCAGTGGTTAACGAATCCGACTGGGAACCATGAGGTTGCGGGTTCGGTCCCTGCCCTTGCTCAGTGGGTTAACGATCCGGCGTTGCCCTGAGCTGTGGTGTAGGTTGCAGACGCGGCTCGGATCCTGTGTTGCTGTGGCTCTGGCGTAGGCCGGTGGCTACAGCTCCGATTCAACCCCTAGCCTGGGAACCTCCATATGCCGCGGGAGCGGCCCAAAGAAATAGCAAAAAGACAAAAAAAAAAAAAAAAAAGAAAAATGTTTATTTTTGTTAAATGTCTTAGGATCTCCTTATCACCTGGTTCAATACTGATCTACAGACAATTTTTAACAGAAAAATGACAACAATGGAAACACAATGCAAGCTGCTTAAGGTTTAAAAGTCTGACAAACCTCCATTCAAATATGGACTCTATAATTAGCTGGCTATGCAATCTTGAATAATGTATTATTTTTCATAAGGCTAACTTTTCTCACATGTACAATGAGAATAACTACTATATAGTTATATATAATGTAATTTTCTATGAAATTAAAGGAGACGGGAGTTCCCGTCGTGTCGCAGTGGAAACTACTAGCAACCATGAGGTTGTGGGTTCGATCCCTGGCCTTGCTCATGGGTTGAGGACCTGGCATTGCCGTGAGCTGTGGTGTAGGTCACAGAAGTGGCTCAGATCCAGCATTGCTGTGGCTGTGGTGTAGGCCGACAGCTATAGCTCTGATCAGACCCCTAGCCTGGGAACCTCCATATGCCACAGGTGCAGCCCTAAAAAGACAAAAGAAAAAAAAAATAAAAGGTTGAGAGTGAATAAAATATTTCATAATCTAAAAACAGAGGGGCCTGTCAACAACAACAAAAAGAGAGATTAAAGGAAACAATGCGCTATGGAAGAGCTTCTGAGCAAAGACCAGTATTTGAACCAGAAATTCATACAGTAGAGCAAGTTCTCCTGGCATCCTTTGGAGAGATGTGCTTGCTCTAGGGCACAGCAGGCCACACAGAGTCTGGAGTTCTGTAGGATGACTTCAGCAAAGAAAAGCCTCTCCTCTGTTGTTTTGGTTTTGTTTTTAATGAAGAGAGCAGAGGAATGGATTTGTGGGACTTAGTGACAAACAGACAAACATGGCAACAAAAATCTTGGAGAGAAGCTCTTCAGGGAAGGTTAGGAGAGCTGCAGTCCCTAGATACTGAAGAACTGGGACCCTTCTCCCTCAAAGCTGAGGTCAAGAATAGCCTTTCATCCTGGGAAGGAAAACCCAATTTTTCCAACCAGCTCTTCACCAGGCAACCCAGAGAGTGATCTCAAGGTCATTTACTAGACAGTGTTCTTTGTGTATAAAGTGCATGGTGCATGGTTTGTCATTTGATAAGAACTTATCGAGTGATAGCTATTTTAACTATTCTTATGCACAAGTCTTTGAAAGCAGTAGTTGATGTGAGGCTCTTCTGTGAAGCAAAATGTGTTAATTCTCTACCAAGGGCTCATTTTTGTGTTTGTGGCTTATTCACAGATGGTTGAAGTAACTGCAAATCTGATCATTAACTTAATTATAACAATTCTATTTATCATGAGAGAATAAAAAGGTGGTTTATAGATGTGAATATTAGCTGTGTTAAACCTAACTGGCTTGAAAAATGTAATATTCCTTTAAGAGCTCAACAAACATCTTAAGAGCTTCAAATTACTACTGTTCTATCTATTATTATCATTATTACTATTCACGTACATAAGCGTGTCAATACTTAAAATTTTCAAGTAAAAATTAAAATGTGGAACCAATGTCAATAGCATGTAATGCACCAATATACTAATAACACCTTCAGATACTCGAAATCTAATAAATATTTACCATTAAGATAAATGTGTCACATCTACCCATGGAGAAGTATTATACTATTTCAAATGAGGGCAATTACATGAATCACTGCTTTATAGTATAATGGTTTGACATTAATATTTGTTTCTGAAGAATAATGTCTTTCTACTTTCCATATCTTTCTTACTCTGCCAATTCTGAATAAAGCCTGGAGAGGAGAAATTAAAGCAAATGACTCTGATCAATTAAGTGCTTTGTGAGGAGATAAAGTATTTTCACTCTATGGATATAATCAATGCAAAATATTCTTATTTATTTTTAATACAGTGTGAAGGTATGCAGTGAAATATCTCTAACCCTGTCTCCAATCCAACCACTTATCCTCCTCAAAGGCAACTGCTATTATCAGGACTCTATGAATATAATTTAAGGGATATATTATACAAATATAGGCAAATTAATAAATGGTTTCTTTTTAAAAATAAAAAGTGAATAATATATATGTTGTTTTTTATACATTTTTATTAGCAATAATGATATCTTCAATAGTCATTAATATATTTTTATTCTTTTACTGAAAAGATGGATCACTTTTAAATACAGCATGTTGCATAGATTTGATTATCTCTATCAATTAGCTCCTGGAAGAGGAAATGTTGGTCAAATGGCTTGAGTATTTGCTATTTTTAGAAATATTAAAAAAAGAGAAATATTTCAATTATTTGTCACTAGGAATATATAATTGCTATTTCTCCATATATTTTTTCAACATAGGATTTTGTCAACTTTTAACAATCTGATAAAATTTTAGTATAATTTTAGATTTTATTTACCATTAATTTTAAATGAGTTTGGTGTTGTGCACATATTCAAGAGAAATGTGTATTACTTTTTTATGGAACTGCATATTCGAATAATTTGTACATATTTTCTGTAGGGTCATTGGTCTTTTCAATGATTCATAGAGGCCATTTATATTTTAAGAAAATTAGATCTTTGACAAATGAGTGGCTTTTTCTCAGTTTATTGCTTAAATTTTAATCTTGCTTATATTGATTGCTGCATCCATAATTTATTAATGATGTGTGACTGTATAAGCTCTTTATTTTATAGCTTCTGAGTCTTGTGTCTCAGCTAGAAATTATGACAATAAAATAATCTCATATTATTTGTTTTAATTCTTGTATAATGTCTCTTTTCCATTTTGGTAGGAGGATTTTTTTTGTTGAAGTATTATATTTTGCCAGTTATCAAGCTGTTGACTCCTACTTTAAACTCATTAGTCTGTACTCGGATTAGTGATGCTGTGGCAGAGATGCTGAAACCCCATTTTTGCTTTCCCAGTTCCTTGTTAGCTCTGCCAGTAGGACTACCAGAGGGAGACTGCAGATGTGCAGGAGGAAGAAGAGACTTGCTCCCTCTTGTTTGCTTCCCTCAGTGTTCTATTCCTGTCCATTTCCTCACACAATGATTCTACCACTGCAATGTTTTTCCTGTGTCAACTCTTAGCAATTTTTGCAATATTTAAAGAGCCAGTTGGATTGTGTCCTTCAAAGACACCAGCACCAACCATGGGGTGTTTCCATCTCTGGTGTTTGGGTCCCAGCTCCACAGGCCCCTTATCCAATTACAGAGCAATATTCTCTTCCCAGAGGTCTGATTTTTGTACTTTGAGATCATTCTTTCAATTTTTCATGATTTAAAAATGCCAATGACTTCCCTTTGTGTTTTAGTCATAGAAGGGAGAGGGCTACTTTTAATTACTGCTACTGAGATTCTTCAGTGTGATTCCTCCTTTTGCATTTTTAGGTCATCAGTAAGTAAAAAAATCATTTTAGTAGAGTATTCTTGTTAACATAATTGATGAACTGTCTTCTGACAATCACATATCGAGAAGTGTGAAGGTCTAAAAAGATTGCAAAAAATATTCACGAAGTGAACACACCTGTGTAAAAAGCACCTAGAACAAGAAACAGGCATTTCTAGCAACTAAGACACATCTCTCATTTCTCATTCCAGTATATCTAGGTTCTCCACCACAAGGATAATCACTCTTTTGGTTCCTGAAGTCACGGAAGCTTTTTCTCTGTTCTTAAACTTTACAGAATCATGCAATATGTACTCCTTTTTAGTAACTTCCTTTACTGAATATTGCTTTTGCGATTCATCCATGTTACTGACTTCAGTTGTTTACGCATCCTCATGATATATATTATTCCATTATTTGACTGTGTCAAAATTTATTCATGGATGGAATTTGGGGTGATTTTTGTGAATGGCTAGGGGTCGAATTGGAGCTGTAGCTGCTGGGCTACACCACAGCAACGTGCAATTCAAGCCACATCTGCAACCTATACCACAGTTAGTGGCAATGCTGGATCCTTAACCCACTCAGTTAGGCTTGTTATCCTCATGGATGCTAGTCAGATTCGTTTCTGCTGAGCCATGACCAGAACTCCTTGGCACGTGACTTTTGGTAAATATACACACAACTAGTTTAGGGGTAGAACTAGACTAACTACTTCACAGGTAGCTTTACTATACACTGGAAAATACTTTTGCAGTGAAATATCTGCAGGCGAGTCTAGAAACTCCACATTGTTATTAATATATCTCATCTATATTTTTAATTGATTTTGATTGGTATAGAGTAGTACTATACTTTGAATGTATTTTCTCTAATGATCAATGAGTTAGAGCTTTTTTTTATATTTGTAGTGAACATTTGGATATTCCCATTCTTTAAGAGCTCAATTACTTTCTCCAGTTCTTCATTTCATTTTTCCCCCTTATAGCTTTATAAGAATTTATATATATATAAGAATATATATACTTCAACTATACAGCTCATCTTTTCACTTAATTTTGTCTTTCCATAAAATAATTATTTTATATAAACAATATATAAATTTTTATTTTTTTCCTTATGACTCTTGCTTTTACATTATTTTAATACTTATTTCTCTAGCTCAAGTTCATGGAAAATTTTAAAAATTTTCCCCAATTTTTTTTAGGAATAGATTATAATATGTGATATAAAATAGGAGTCAATATTATTCTCATTTACCCACTGTGGATTCAAATTGGTCCTGTAATATTTAGAAAATGTTATTATTTTGGCTTTACTTCAGTGTGTTCTCTTTCATAAATCAGGAGACCATACATCTATATGGCTCTATTCTATTGCACTGGTCTGTTTGATATTACTTACACTAAAATTGCACTGTCTTAAAAAAATTCAGTGCTATAATACATCTTTTTATCTGATAAAATCTATCCCCTATTTTTTCTTTTTCTTTGAAAAATCTGCCTTTGCTTTCTTTGTTTTTTTTATATTCACATATAAATTTCAGAGTCACTTCACAGAATCCCCCACCCCTAGTCTGGTTATTTGATAGATACTGCTCTCAATTTAAGGATTAATTTTATTAGAGTTAACATCACTTAATGCTGAATCTTTCAATTTATGAATACTGAGAGTTATTAGTACTTATTCATGAGTGGAAAGAATTAATATCCTAAAATATTATCATCATATTAACATATAAATTCAATATAATTCTTATGAAATCCTAACAGGATTTTTTTTTTTCTCTTTTTGCCTTTTTCTAGGGCCGCTCCTGCTGGCATATGGAGGTTCCCAGGCTAGGGGTCGAATCGGAGCTGTAGCTGCCAGCGTATGCCAGAGCCACAGCAACACAGGATCCAGGCCACGTCTGCAACCTACACCACAGCTCACTGCAACACCAGATCCCCAACCCACTGAGCAAGGCCAGGGATCAAACCTGCAAGCTCATGGTCCCTAGTTGGATTTGTTAACCACTGCATCACGACAGGAACTCCGGATTTTTTTGAGGTTGACAAATAAATTTTTAATAACTGGGCTACAATTTCCCAAATTGCAAAGAGATATAACTAAAAATCTGAAAAACAAAAATCTAATGAACAGCTCAGGCAGAAAATTAATGATACAAATGTCAGCATGTATAGCAAAGCCAAAATTACTAAACAGTCTGATATGGATGTAGAAAGAGACAAATAGATTAATATATGAAGCAGAGAACCCAGAAACAGATTCATGTCTTTTATGTATCATACACAAAAATTATAATGGTGAAAAAAATCACTGGATAAAGTGCTTTAACTACTAACTGAATTGTTGGCAAATTATTAGCTGTTCATCTGTGGAAAAAATATAAATGGATTCTAAAAATATGTTTTTGTAAGTAAAAATTTTAAATGACCTTAAAACCTAGAATATGGGGCCTGACTACAAGGAACTAAGAAGAAAATGCAGAAGTATTTTCATGACTTCAATATAAAAACATTTCTTACATAAGAGGATAAAGGCACACATCACAAAGGCAAAAGGATAAACAGATGAATACATTTGACTAGATCAAAATTAAATAGTCTAGTACATAAGATATACCATAAGATGATATAGAGTTAAAAGATTAAGAAGCAAACTGCATGAATACAATTACATCATAGGTTTTTTAAAAAAGACATATTTCAAGGAAAAAAATCTTATAAATTAATAATAAAAAAACAAAAATCATAAAATATTAGCAGAAAAAATAAAAAGTCACGGATGAGCAAATTCAGGTGGCCAATTAACTTATGAAAACATGTTCAACTCACTAGTAAACAGAAAATAAAATTACAGGAATTAATTGTGGTACAACAGGATCAGCAGTGTCTCTGCAGCACCAGGACACATGTTTAATCCCTGGCACAGTGAGTTAAAGGATACATCAATGCCATAGCTGAGGCATAGGTTGCAACTGTGGCTTGGATTTGATCCCTGGCCAAGAACTCCATATGTCACTGGGTGGCGAAAAAAAAGAAGAAGAAAGAAAAGAAAATTAAGGAAACAAATACATTGCATATCCGTTACACTGGTCAGTGTTAATAATCCATTAAAATATCAAATGTTGAACAAGATGTGAAATAGCAAGGATTTGCATAAACTTTCACTTTCACCATTCTTGAGAATGTTGGGAAAAGCCTAATATAATTGAAAATATATATAAATACATAAATATATAACCTAGCTCTCTCTCTCACTAGCTGGCTAATCAGTTATTCATCTCAGAAAACATTTTTTTTATATTTACCAGAAATCTTCTTTAAGGATTGTAAAAATAAACATTGAAAATGAGATACAACTTTTTAGGCTGGAAACAACCTAAAAATCTCTTAATAGGCATATAAATAAATGTAAATATATTAAAATATTAAATAAGTGCACAATATATTTGGAAAATCTCTTCATATTGACAAGATTAAGGGGAAAAAGTGGTAAAAGCAAGTTGCTGAACCATGCATGTAATATAATAGTATTTATATCAAATTAACAAAAAGATACTCATAGTTTTAATGACATACAACTATATCTAATAATAATGACAAGCATGGAAGGAAATTTTGAAATCTTAGACTGGAAGGAAATAAAGGGAATTAGGACCAGCATAAATTGGGGTCAACCGTATTATTAATGTTGCTTCATTTTACAAAGAAAACACTACAAAATGATTAGTTAATTCTGTGCAGTAGCCAAATGAATGCTTACTATATATTTGTCTCCATTTTTTTTTCTGTTTATGCAAAAAGACCTCCAGCACATCAAGACTTAACAATAACACAACAACAAATGACTTAGCTATTACTGCTTTGCTTTTGCACAACTCTTGGAGTCCATTTCCCCCTCTACTCTCAAACACCAATAAAGTGCAGTCTTATCCAAAAATGGATTCTGTGGCCTCCTCTATAATTCAGAACAAGCTACAAAAAAAGTTTTAAAATAATAATTTAAAAAAAAAACCCTCTCCCATGTAAAATTGCATTTCTTTCCTTTTAGAAAAGTCTGATTAGGTGACAGATTTATAGAGTAGATTTTTTCTCAGTGAATAAAAATAGGATATAAGAAGATGACTATTTTTTTTTTCAGTGATATTCTGAAATATTGGTTCTTTAATGATTGTCCTTTTACACTCTAGGGATATTTGTATGTAAGGAATTGGGACTAATCATCTGATATCAGACCATTTGGTATTTTAGACCTTTCAGCAGAAATATTGATTAATTCTTGTTCCATTTATTTTTCTTTTCTTAGTCCTTTCATGGCTATTTAAATTTTTCTTACTGATGAGCTTTTAAGGATAGTAATTAATCATAATTTTGCCCCTCCCTGGCCACCATCATCCTAATAAAGAAACCTAAGAATCCAACATTATTTTCAAAAATCACACTGCCAGTTTTATTACTGGTAAAGCTGGAGTGGAAACCAAGGGTAGGGTAGAAACTCATCATCAAGTGTTCTAATATTTGTCACCTTGTTCTAGGCCCCTGATACCATGAGTAAAGCAGACTTTAGGTCTACAGAATATAGACTCACTGCCTTAACAGCTTGTGAGTGCTTATAAAAAGGACTGAGAGAAAAATGTGCCCATAAAAAGGGCTCTGACTTAGGTGATTCTTTCCAAGTGGAAGCTGTAGCAGGACACAGAATATACACTAAGAGGGTAAAATCCTAAAAGGGAAAGGAAGGTGCTAAGCCACAAATGCTCAATTCCTTCACACCAATCCTACTAATCAGCTACTCAGTCACTCTTAAAACATTTAAAAGAAGAGATTTGTTTTGTGGACTTAAGCCAGAAACAAGAGAAAAAGTTTCTCTTGCTCTTATCTTTTTCACATATGACGGAGATCTCACTTATTTCATCAAAGCATTGCACTCCTTCTAAGTTTTAAAGTTCTTAAGACAGACTGAATGTTAAAATGACTATATTCTTTTTTATCAAATCTGTGAGGACTAAGAACCTAGTAACATTTTGTCATTGAAAGCTTCACTGTCTGCCTTCTCTTACAGACAATGTATTCGCTGAAGACAAGCATCCTTATCTTTTCTCCACAAAAGTCCCATTGACAAAAGTAGTATCTGGAATAGAGCAAGCTTTCAATAAATATTTGTTGACTGAGTAGTTCAAATCAGTGCACTTTTTCCCAATTACATGGTTGCTGTTGAGTGAGCTGCCTTTGGGAAGGATTATAGAGACAGCTTATCATTTGTGCATGATATATGAGCTTTTTAGCGAAATTGAGAAGAGGCTTTTTACCACCTTCAGAATTTTCCAGACTATGCCTCACGTTTGTATATTCTATCCTAGTTCAAAGTATCTCAAACCCTGAATGTTCACTGGAATTACCTAACGAGTTTTTAAAAATTACCCCTAGATAGGCCCCATTGAAAATGTCTATCAGCTGATGATAAATAATAAATTGATGGGAAATATTACAGTTTATAAAAAAAAAAAACAAAACAAAACCGGATCCAAGAATGGGGGAAGTTCTACATGTGTGCATGTGTTTGCTATTATAATAACAGATTAATTTTGTTCTCATATTATTTATTAAGGGATCTGAAGGTTGTTAGCAGGAACACAGTTCTTTTTCATGACTACAATTTCTCAATTTCTCAGGTGACTCCAATACTAAGCTTTTGGTTCTTTAGAAAAAGAGTTGATTTTGAATTAAATTTTTAAATCAATAATTGTTTTATTTTCCCTGGATTTAAAGGACTAAACTCATTATTTAATTTCCCTTCTTAGAATTGCAATTGTATTCTATACTCTACTCAATAAATGCCCAAATCTGTTTTTAGCTAATGTAGAAAATGTTTTCGTATTTTGAGTATTTATTAATTGCAAAATCTAAATTTTATGCACGTATCATTTACCATTTTCTATACTTTAAAATGTTCTTATCATACCTATAACCACCTCTACACTTTATAGTAATCAATAGAAGTAATATGTTTTAGGAGTTCCTGTTGTGGCTCAGTGGTTAACGAACCTGACTAGTACCCATGAGGATGTGGGTTTGAACCCTGGCCTTGATCAATGGGTTAAGGATCCAGTATTGCCGTGAGCTGTGGTGTAGGTTTCAGACGTCGCTCGGATACAGCATTGCTGTGGTGTAGGCCAGCAACTGCCGCTCTGATTCGACCCCTAGCCTGGGAACTTCCAGGCTGTGGGTAAGTGTATAAAAAGACCAAAAAAAAAAAAAAAATATTTTTTACTATATATTAAGATTTTCATACATATACTCAGACACAAACACACATACAGATTTTTAGAAGCTTTGACTACAGTTGCCCAACATACAGAACTTAATTCTCAACTCAGAACAAAAATCTTTGAGACTTCCCTATTCTACCAAGAGACACTAGCTAAATTCAATCCTTTCCTTAAAATATGGGGAAGGAAATGTCTGCCTTATATGTTGATTGCATGTGTTTATAGCTTTACCTGTCAAATCTAGGGCATAATTTAAATGATGGGCTCTCTAGCCTCTTTCATTTACTTATCATGTAGCAATTCATTCATAACATTTATGCAGTAATAACCACAGGACTAGGCATCAGAGACACAACAGACTTTGCCTTTTTTGAGTTTAGTATGGGCCAGTAACAACTATTTCTCTAAATGGATGGAAGGTGAGAAGGATCCATTTGCAGGATCAAGCAAGTTTGGAGCAGTTAAGTAAAGAACAAACAGTAAAAATTTAGGAAATCCATAAGAGCCATTAAAAGAGAAAAAAATAAAACTTCTCAGGAAGATACAAGGTAATAAATAGCACTTTATGATATTTTTAAGAAGGACTTAAAGTAATAAATCATGTTTATGGTAATGAAGGTTCAACACTGTAAAGCTGTCAGTTCCTCCCATATATTTAAAGCTGTTATCAAAATCCTAAACGTCCTTATTGATGTTTGGGGGGAAAAAGTCTATTTAAAGTGTAAATTTATGAAAGTAGCCAATTTTTTTTTTTAGGGCCGTGCCTGCCACATATGGAAGTTCCCAGGCTAGGAGTTGAATCCTACACCACAGCCACAGCAACTAGGGACACCACAGCTCACGGTAACGCCAGATCCTTAACCCACTGAGTGAAGCCAGGGATTGAACCCACATCCTCATGGATACCGGTCAGGTTGGTAACCCGCTGAGCCACAATGGGAACTCCTGAAAGTAGCCAAAAATTTTGAACAGACAGGTCAAGTGTAAATGACTAGGTATCAATATATAACCTTAAATGACAGCAATTAAAGGGTGTTCTTTTCCCAAACCAACAAACATATTAATTAAACCAGACTCTAAAAATCCAGTAACAGAACTATACAAAACGACAAATGAATAAATGGGGAGGGAGTGTGGCCCACAAAGCTCATTAACATTTCCTGGGAAATAAAAATAGAATCTGGGTAATAAAGTCTAACCTTTTTTTTTCTCCTTTGTGTTCAGTCCAGTTTCATGCGCTCACAGGGCACCGCATGCAGAGGCCTTTCACCAGCACTTTACACCAGAGTTCCTAGGGGTAAAGGCTGTGCAGACACCTCAGCTCAGCTCGGAGGGGCTGGCAGTGTGCAAAAACGCTGCAAATCTCACTCGATTCAAGATGGCGGCAGCGAGCCCAGTTCAGAGACGCTGCACCGCGCATGCACTGCAATCTGGAGCCAGGAGCTGCACAGCTGTGTAGCCGGCAAGAACTCCGCCCCCTCCTGCTGCTGAGATCCCTATAAAGCAGCCCCGCCCACCCACCTGTGTGGAGAACTGTGCTCTAGGCTGGGAGCTCATGCCTCTCCATTCTTTGACCAAAGAAGGAAAAGGAGTTCCCGCTGTGGTGCAATGGGATTGGTGGCATCTTTGGAGCACTGGGACATAGGTTCAATCCCCAGCCTGGCAGTAGGTTAGCTGTAACTGCAGCTTGGCTCTCATCCTGGCCTGGGACCTCCAGGTGCAGCGGGGAGGCCAAAAAAGAGGGAGGTAGGGGAGGTTCGGAGGCTGAGGGGCAGGAAAATAAAAGAGAAAAGAAAAAGAAAACTTTTCCTTTGCTTCTGAACTGAACTCAGTCTCTTTCTATTGGTTCAAATGACACTGGGCAGGAGGAGCTTTGTTGGGTCCCCACTTGAAAGGGTCAGTACTAGGAGTGCTTACCCAATAAATAATGTCGGCTAAATATTTGGGGGAAAAAATTAAAAGTTACTAATGGGAGGAATTTCCAGCTATGTGGTAAAGTGCTGATATACTCCTCCTCCAAATGATATTGGTTGCAAATCTATTGAAACATATGATATTTGAAAAAGGAGCATAATAGGAAATAAACTTTTTTTTTTTCCCCAGGGTGCCAGGAACAAAGATGCTAAACCACCTAAGTGATATGAATGTGTTTTTTTACTCATAATGAACTCTTTTTTGCATATGTGTGCACTTAGGCTACTTAGTGTGGGCCCCCAGATAGCTTCAGGATGTATCTGGTCTTTAGAAAAATCCGATCATGTTAGAGTTGGAACTTTTCAGCCCCACTCAGACCTCTGCAGAAGGAAGGAATGCTGGAGATTAAGCTAGATTTTGATAAACTTTGGTGTCCACCTGCTAGGACAGAGGGGCACCCTGCCTCTACAGGGACAGAAGCTCCACTGCCTGGGGTTCTCTGAGAACCTCTTTATCTGGCTGTTTATTTGTTTCCTTTTTAATATTCCTTAAAATAAACTAGTAAATATAGACAAATGTTTTCCTGAGTTTTGTGAGCTGTTTTCCTGAGTTTTGTGAGCTGTTCTGAGGCAGAGAGTGGAAACCCTCCTTTAGAGCTGGTGGTCCAGACTTGTAATTGACCTGTGAAGTGGGGAACTGCCTTGTGGAACTGAGCGCTGAACCAGTGGGGTCTGTGCTGACTCCAGGTGGTTAGTGACAGAACCAAACTGGATGGTCATCCAGTTCGTGTCTGGAGAATCAGAGGATTGGTTGGTGGTGTTAGAAAATACCACAGATCTAAAAAGTACAAAAACAATACCCCCCAAATATGCTTAACCACACTATCAATTCAACATAATTCAAAATCCAGTTGTGTGACAATGAAATGAACTTCAAAATAAATGTGTTAAATATATATACATATAATTTTTTGCTTAAAATGAAAGTGGCATTTTCATCAGTATTAGCCACAAGGAACTTGCTTTTACAGGGAGGAGGGGGCGTTTAGTCAGTATTTGTGTAAACATTAATAGTGTATGAAACAGTATCCTCAAATATTCTTTCTTTTCTGTCTTTGAGTAATCAGTAGATGTCATCTGTGATCCTAGTATTACCCTGGTCATTGGATTAAATAAATAAATAAATGAAATGAAGCCCACAATCCTAGTAATATATTTACTTTTAGTTATGCAACAAATACTAGGTAGAATGAGGCACTCTCTGCCCTCCTAGACTTTCCATGCCCTATGGGGGGAGACAGATGATAAAAGAGGGGAGCTAGGTGTGCGAGGGATAATTGAAATAGGATAATCAAGCCTCATCAGGACAGAGCCTTAGAGCAAAGATAGCTGGTGAGCTGTCAGGCACCTTACTGTCTGAGATGAAAGTATCCCAGTTGGAGAAGTCATCAGTGTAGAGCCCTAAGGAGAGAGCAGGCCTGGTGTGCTCTAAGCAGAAGAAAAGCAATCTGCCTGGAGCAAAGAGGTAAGCATGGGAAATGAGGTCAGAGATTATTTTAAGGCCTCGGGGAAGAATATTGGCTCTTATTTCTTGTGAGATGAGAAACCATCAGAGTTACATAATTTGCTAAAATTTGAAAAGATCATTTTGTTTGCTTTGTTGAGAATACATTGTATGTCTTATAGTGGTGTATAATGATGAAAAGATGGAAGTAAGAATTCAGTTGGGTGGCAATTGCAACAAACTAAGTGAGATTGTATGACATTTTGGATTAAAGATATTAGCAGCAGAGATGCTAAGAAGTTAGATTTGGAATAAATTTGTAGATCTAATAGGATTTGTTGATATACTGAGTGTAAGCTGTAAAGACAATTACAATTGACCAAAAAAAGAAAACCCACTCATGATAACTTAAATGCAAATTTAACTTATACTGCTATACCATCTCTCACTTGCTGGAGAGGAAATACAACGTATATGGTTCAATAGACTGTATTACACATGAGCAGTAGGAATGCAAAGTGGTTCAATGGAAGGGTAACCTCACTTCAAAGAATTTTCCCACATAGACACATCATCCATAATATAAAAATACATGTGTACAAGTTCATTTATTGTGACATTATTTTTCGTTAAAAAACACCATAGATAACCTGAATCCCATACTTAAGACAGTGTTATATTATGAAGCTTTACAAAAAAGAGTGATGTATATAAATAATTAATTTTTGTGATTTTCCAGGATATTTTGCCAAGTTTGAAAAGGAAGAGGAAGCATGCTTTTTATGTCAGAAATAAAAGGAAATATTTATGTATGTAGGTTTGTTTATACATATACAGTCCTCATTTTTGCAAATGAAACCTAGAAAGGTAATAAATTGTTTACCAACAGAGATTGATTTGTAAATAAGGAGAAAGGAATGAGGAATGAATGACACTTCTTTGTGACTTTCGCATAGTTTTGATTTTGAAACATCAATATGCACATTTATAAAAGCAATTAAATCAACAAAAATGTAGGAAAAAAGTAAAATTGAATATAAATATTAAAAAAAAAACCTGGGCATATTTCTAATGAACAACATATCACACAGAGGAGTTCCTGTCATGGCTCAGCAGTTAAAGAAACCGACTAGCATCTATGAGGATGCAGGTTTGATCCCTGGCCTCACTCAGTGGGTTAAGGATCTGGCGTTGCCATGAGCTGTGCTGTAGGTCGCAGATGCAGCTAGGATCCTGTGTTGCTGTGGTTCTGGCATAGGCCGGTGGCTACAGCTCTGATTAGACCCCTAACCTGGGAAACTCCATATGCTGCAGGTGCAGCTCTACAAAGACCAAAAAAAAAAAAAAAAAAAGTGACTATGGAATTTCTTGTGGGTGTCAGATAATAGGGAATTAGAAAAGTTAATGAGAGCATGAGAAAAGGCCATAAAGTCTACTTGAAGAAGATTCTATTGTCAAATCTGAGACAATTTAAGCACCAAAATAAATACTGACACTAATGACAATCCAAGAAAAAAATAAAAGAATCCATGAGCTCAAACTAATGAATAAGTATGTAAATAAATGAATTAGCTATTTAATAAGAGAATAGGAAAGCTCTTTCTTACACTGGTATATAAATTACTCACTGCAGAAAGAATTAAACAGTGATAAAATCATCTTTCAAAAATACCATAGTTGCAATTAATTTAGCTGAGAATCATCAATAAATGCTAAAAGTATTAGGTGAAGATTTGGTAGGGAATAAAACATTTACTAACTCGTGAGTAGTTTTCTCCCAGATTGCAAATGGAAGGTGGTAACTGTATGATTGAGAAATGTGGCAGACATCAACTTCACAAATGCAAGCTTAGCATCACGAATATTAAGTACAAGCTGTCGTGACGTGCCTCGTAAAGTGATACCCTGAGAAGATAAGGCCTCTCATGCCGTGTTCTTGCCAAAAAGGCCTAACTTGAATGTAATCATGTACAAACATCAGACAAGCACAGTCTACAAAAGAACAAGTCTGTTATCTTCAAAAACAGAAATGTCATGAAAGACAGTTGCCAGATTAAAGGAGACTGAAGAGATGACAGCTCAATGCAAAGGGCATTCTTGGTTTGGATTCTGGTTTGGAAAAAGAAAATACATAGAGGACATTATTGGACACTTAGCAAAATTTAATGTTGACTACCCACTGGCAATAAAATGTACAGATTTAAAATTTTTTGGAGTCTTTTTTAGGGCTGCACCTGCATCATATGGAGATTCCCAGGCCAGGGGTCGAATCAGAGCTGTAGCCGCTGGCCTATGCCACAGTCATAGCACCATAAGATCCAAGTTTTGTCTGTGACCTACACCACAGCTCATGGCCAGATCCTTAACCCACTGAGTGAGGCCAGGGATCAAACCTGCATCCTCAATGATACTAGTCAGACTCATTGCCACTGAACCATGATGGGACCTCCCCAGATTTTAAATTCGATGAATTTTGATAATCACACTGAGGGTATATAAAGTGAATGTCCTTATTCTTAGATAACTTTCCTAGTTTCTTTCAAATAGTCCAGCAACAATAATAGACTAATAATAACAATAGAGATAGAGAAAAAGAACATATGGCAAGATGCTAACAATTAGTGAATCTATATGAAGAATAAAAGGCAGTAGTTTTTACTGTGCTTACAACGTTTTTTTTTTTGTTTTTTTTGTTTTTTTTTTTTTTTTGTAAATTTGAAATTACTTCAAAATCAAAGATTAAAGTGAGAATCTCCACTACAAATTCTAAGGACTTTGGCAGCAGGCAGATCATTTAGAAACTTAGTAGGAACTACATCTGTCCTTTCAGCAATGTTTACTCCTTGCTGTTTTTGCAGTTTGTGTTTCAACTTACTAAATTATTGGTTAAGTACTGCCTTATAGTTGGGTTGTTATTGATATGTAACATGACATACCATCTGGGTAACTTCAGCATTTTTGTTGCTATCTGCAGCACTAATGATATTTTGCCCTATATTTTGGGTAATTGTGTAGGACAATATTCCCCCAAATGCGACCATGGGTGATAATTGAAAATAAAATTAATACTATATGATCCTCTCTAAAGTGGTTAACATCTAATAGGGAAATCTAACATATAAACAAATATGTTTGAAATGATTCGTGAAAACTTAAGAAGGAATTATATATAGTATACTCTTAGGGCACCAAAGAGAGGTGTCTAATTTATATGAATAAGGTTGGAAAGAGGCAGGTTAGGGAAAGAGGTAGGTAAGGGATAAGCAGGAAAGGCTTCCAAGAGGAGACGATCCTAGAGCGGAATCTGAAGGAGGTCGATGAATTAAGTAGGTGAAAGTGTGGGGTTTCTGCCAATGTAGTAATAAAGACTGAAAGTTCCTTGTGTTTGAGGAACTATAAGTGAAAACATAAGCTATAGGAGGGGAGTTGATGGCTAGTGATAGGGGTTGAAGCTGGTAATGAAAGAGCTCCCATTTCGATGTCTAGATGTTTTAATGGCCTTTGGGTTATGCATACATGGAGCATATATTACATTATATTATCTTATTCACATTCAAAAAGAGGAATGCTATTGTATCTCTGTCTGCAAACCATACCAACTTTTCTACCCAAGAGAATCATATTCAATTGTTCATGGTTTACCTCCTTGCTAGATTTTAGGCTCAGTGAAGGGGTTGGACCTCGTAGAGTCAATGCTGTTTAGATTTGCCCCCAAGTTTAAAATTCTTGTGCACCATTCCTATTTGCATGCCATTCCTTCCTTATGCCTTTCATTTCTTTCTTTCTGAATTGCCTTATCCAGAATTTCTTCAGCAAGGATTTGTTAATGGTAAACTCTATGCATTATTGTAGGTCCACAAAAAGAATGTTATTTTAGTTTCATTCTTTGTTAGAAGTTTAGTTGTCATATTCTACTTTTATTTTCTATTATGACAATAGAATATTAGCATATTCTCTAGAACTATTTTCTCTCAACACCTTAAAATATTACTCCATCTGCCAGTCTGTGGATAGATATTATTTTTCCCATAAACAGAGAAGACAGCTGAGGCTCAGAAAAGTTAAATATCACAGAGATAATAAATAACCAAATATTTCTTTTAAAGCCAGAATCTTTGGCTATAGTATAGCTTCTCTTCTTACAGATACTGTCTCTTTTCCTTTTGTCACATGCAAAGAAGAAAACGGTTTAGATCAATGAATGGCTACAGTGGCCTTGTCAAAGTCTTAATGAGTGTTTCCAATTCTCCCCCCACTGGGAGTAATATGGGTAGTACGGTGGATTGGTTATGGTACAGGCTCTGAAATCATTTGATTGCAGTTGTCTTCTAGCTCCAAGTTGACATGTTTTGCCTCTTACAAAAAAAATCTCTTGGTACCTTGGTTTCTTTGTCTGCAAAACAGGGATAAATAATGTCATCTATCTTGTACACATATGAGAATTAAATATATTATGAATAAAAACTATTAGCACTGGAGTTCCTACTGTGACAGCGGGTTAAGAATCCAATTGTAGTGGCTCAGGTCGTTACAGAGGCGCAGGTTTGATCCTGGCCCAGGAACTTCCATATGCTGTACTATTAGCACAAAGTCTGGCATGTAATTCTCAAATGTTAAAAACCATTATGTTGAAAAAACTTTTAATTTTCCTGTTCCTAGTAGGATTGAATACTGCACTGGCCAAACCATATCTTTTACAAGAGTCTGTTTATGTGTAACCTTAAAACAAAATCTGTAAGGCATATATCAGGATAATATAGATGGGCAAAAATTAATTCAATATGTTAAATATAAAATGGAAAACCTATTTTTGACATTTATAGATGAACATGCTGCATAATAATTTATAATTTCTACATTATTTACAAGGATAAATTGAATCTAATTTGCTTATATTGCTTTTGCCTCAATAAATTCAAAGAATTAATCCCTGAGTTAAAAGCATCCAAAAAGAAATCATGCGGCAAGGACTATGGGATCATGAGTGTCCATATATTTTTCTTGTTAAATAAATGGAAACATCAGAGATAGCCACATTTCACAGTGAAGGTCTGTGAAAGCAGGGCTAATTCTTCAGGTCAAAATACATGGTCTCAGGGACAATTATCTACCACATCCATCATTTTTGCTACTCTCCAAATACAGGCCTATAAAGTATAACAAATGTCCCTTGTGTCAGGTCTTAATCACCATCTTTTAACTTTTAAAAGTATTTTGTTTGTGCTACTTTTTAAAGATATACACCAAGAAGAATAAAGTTGAAATATATGCAAAATGGAAAAATCCATAATTGCCTTGAGACTTTTTGCCTTCGGAAAATTTGCTTGTCTTCAGCCTAGGTTTTTTTTCATTTACTAATGATAATATGTCTTAGTAGCAAATTCTAATGACTTCTGAAAATATAAGAACCAAAAGCTATTTGTTTTAGATTGCATACATATTTTTTAACTTTATAAAACAGACCAGTGCTTGAAAAATTGTGTAATTATATTCACTTTCACATACTCTCTATATCTCAGTTCAATAAGACTTGCCAAATGGTAATAAATTAATGTTTTTGAAAATCAAATATGTTAAGGCCACCACTTAAACAGAGAAAACAAATGCAGGATTATATTGTTTTGTTTTTACTTAGTGTTTTGCCTGTCATCATAAGCAAATTTAATCTGCATTATTAGTAACTGTCAACAGTATGCTTTGAGCATAAGGCAAATACAGCAGGTGGTTTAAAAAATGGCTGAAAGCAAAAATGCAAAACAAATGATTGCTAGGAAATGCTAATCTATTTTTGCATAAATTTAAGATAAATTAAAATGCATGCAAAGCTCCCACTGAAGGTTATCACTGGAGAGAAAAGAAAATAAATTCACCAATTTTTGTTATTAGACCATTTGTCTAAAAGCTAAAGTGCTAAATATTTTACTATGTACTAATTGATTTGATTCAAGATGTGTGGTTTACTTACTTATATTTACACAATATGTGAAAATAAAATGTGGAGTGTAAGTACAGTTCTTTATTCTAACATTTGAAAGTTGTTGCTTTTGTTGCAACAATATTATTTTACGACATTTAATTATTTTAAAATAGCACCAATTTTAACTAAAAATTATAGAAAATATAAATAAGAATTGTTTAATGGAATTATTTTTATTCCGATATCTTTATATCTTGAGTCGATTTAAGCTTGCCTTTCTGGTTTAGAGGGAAATCAGGTAAAACACATCACCCAAGATATCCTGCTCTTACTAAGATCATAATGTCGGATTATCTGGGAAGTAAATGACAATTTCAAAGAGAAATACCATGGTGGTTCTCCATCACTGTTTTTTTGAGTGGGGAAACACTAGGGAATAATATCTTCTAAGCTTTCTATAGATGTCACAGAAAATATCATTTCAAACCATGCTGCCAGATATCTAACAGGTGCTTAGATGACAGAAGCAATTTCATCACTAAGTAAGAGAACATTACTCCAGGGAACTATTTACCCACCTGCCAAACTAGATACAGGGATATTTAAAGGGCTTTTGTTATTTTAAGCTTCTGAAAAATTAAAAGGTATGATAAAAGTTGAGATGAGGGACTTTGCAAGGATTAATTATAATATATTTTAGTGTGATCAGGGGCAAGAATGTGAAAATTCAAGTGAAATGCATATAATCGTAACTTAGAGTTTAGATACCCACAGAATACAGACCCAAGTACTGAGAACTCCTTAAGAGAGGAGAGCTGGTTACACAAAATAGAATTTCTACAGCTTCAAAGAGTTTTATGCTGAGTTCATATTTCTCAGTTTCTATACAAAGTATATGACTTCATTCCACCCAAAGTTAAAGATGTTGATATTAACCAAGTTATTAATAACTGGTTATTTTTTCTTTGAAAAAATTCTATGCTAATTGTTTTTTCCAAATATGGTAGAATTTAAAATTAGAACCAATTTGATCCAATTGCAACCAATGCTAATTCAACCAAAGAGCATACCTACTGTGGTCTTTCAACACTACCAGGCCAAGGATGGGAGCTACAATAAAATGTACTTCAGGATATTTTATACTCTGTCCTTTTTCCTACCTGCTCACTTATTCCCTGTGTAAACAGCATCTTCTTCCTCCAAACCTCTCTACTCCTAGACAAAACGTCTCCTGTCACAACTAACATACGCACGTTCTCTCCCCTCAACTTTTCCTTAAAGGACCAACTTCAACATTATTTTGCACTGTAAATCACTACATGAGATTTCAATATGTATGCTTCTTCCTATCTCTTGCCCTAATTTTCTAGTACAAAATCTCAGGATTTATAACAATAATATAAAAATTTCTGATTTAGTTGGTGATGTTGGCCAGGGAGCACAATGGTGAGAAAAGCTGTGATGATATAAATATTAATATGCACATCTTCCTGTAGTTTATTGTCTAATGGAAAATACAGAAAAGGAAACCCAAAATTACAGGGTAACCTATATTTGGAGACTACCACTTAGGATAAGCACATAAGGTAAATTTTACCAAAAAAGAAAATAACTAGCCCATAATATATGGTGTACAAATACATCATTGCTCAGTAAGCAAACCAGGACCACAGAAGAAGGGAGAAAGGAGAGGTGGGGGAAATACAGACATGGTGGCTGGGGAGATAAGAGGCTACGGAAGGTTATCCGGTGTCAACGGTGCTAAAAGTCAATGCTAATTCCCATAAAGATATTTTATTTGTACAAACATTGTTAGGGTATAGAAGTTGTTTTGTGTGTGTCTGTTAACTAGGACCCTACACACTATTGATGGTTCTGAGTAACAGAGCTATTTGTTTTCCTTTTCCTTCAGTTTTTAAAATGTTACAGCACTTTTTAAAGTGAAGACGATATACAGTAGCTTCTGTGCAAGGGCTATGCTGGAAAAAATATCAACAAGAAAGGCAAATTTTTGGATACTAACCTGGCATTCAAGTATCAACCAAATTCCTGTAAGTTGCTTTTTTGTTTGTTTTGTTTTGTTTGTTTTTGCATAATATAATTGCACCGAATGACCTATGAGAGCAGGAAGCCAGCAAGTATAGAACATGGAATGGATCCCAATCTGGACTGAAAGTCTGGGTTAGACTGAAAGCTGAAGACCGGGTATATGAGAGGTTTTCAATAAGAAAACTTTAATGAACAGAAACCCAATGGATAAACAGATGATAGGTATTCAAAGATGTTTCAGCTGGTAGGAAGAGCAGATGAGAAAGAATCACAGTTAAGGTACAGCCAGACAGGTTTAGGAATTGGATAATGATTGAATGACTAGAGAACAGGTAAGGAGGAAGGAGTTAATATCACATAGTTTTGCCATTGTACCAAAAGCAATAGGAAGCCACTAAAAGAAGTTTTAGCAGCTAAGCAATGTGGTCAAATGTAAGTTAAGAAAGATGCAGAAAAAGTGTTTAGAAGTTGCAAAATTAAGAGACTGGAGAGTTTTGGAGTTAAATCCATTTGAATTCAGTTACCAGATGTGTAACCTTAAATAAGTCACTTCTTTCCTCTGTATCTGTTACATCAGCTATGAAATGAGAATGATAGCTTTACTACTACCTAGTAATTTGATGTAATTATTAAATGAGATCATGCTTATAAACCATTCTTTTTTTTTTTTTTTTTTTTTTTTTTTTTTGGTCATATGGAGGTTTCTAGGCTGGGGCTGAATTGGAGCTGCAGCCTCTGGCCCACACAATGGAGGATCCAAGTCAAGTCTGAAACCTATACCACAGCTCATGGCAGGGCCAGATCCTTAACCCACTGAGCGAGGCCAGGGATTAAACCCACATCCTCATGGATACTAGTAGAGTTTGTTACCGCTGAGCACAGGAACTCCCCTATAAACCATTCGTAATGCCAGGAATACAGAGTAAGCATTCCATAAATTTTAGCCATTGCTATTATGACTACTAACAAATTACTATTTGCTACTAACATTAGCAAATAGCTATTTTAAAATTTATTTAGGTGGCTAGAAGTATTTTATATGAAAAAACTAAGGTAACTAATTTATAGTTAGTTTTAATTAATAATATAATTTAGTTATAGTAAAATAAGAATTACAAAACTGGATTTATATTTAAACTATTTCTCTTATACAGAGCTTACTGTTGGATCTTGCTTATTTTTCTCCAGTCTCACGATCTGATTTTTCGTTAAAACCTTTATTTATATTTCCTATAATTATTGATGTGCTTGAGTTTAAGTCAGTCATCTTGCTAAGTCAATAGTGGTTGGCACCATTATTCTCTTTTCCTCCTGTACTTTAATTTGGGATAATTGAATATTTTAAATATTTCATTCTATATTCTCTATTGGCATTTTACTTATAATTTTTTGAATTATATTTCATCTATCATTCTAGGGATTTTCATATTCATCTTCAATTTATTAAAATCTACCTTGAATTGATAATACATCACTTTAGGAAATTCCTATTGTGGCACAGCAGAAACAAATCCGACTAGTATTCATGAGGATGCAGGTTCCATCCCTGGCCTTGCTCAGTGGGTCACTGATCCGGCATTGCCATAAGCTGTGGTCTAGGTCACAGACGTGGCTGTGGTATAGGCCGGCAGCTGTAGCTCCTGTTCGACCCCTAGCCTGGGAACCTCCATGTGCCTAGGGCATGGCCCTAAAAAGAAAAAAAAAAAAGCACTTTAAAATAAGCCTTACACCAAGTTAATTCCATTAACATCTATTTCTATCCTTTGTGCTACTGTTATCATATTTTATTCTTATTTATATTAAGCCCATGAGGCATTTTATTATTATTTTGGGCAGTCAATTGATTGCAAAGCATTTGTTAAATATATGAGTATTTTGTAATTATTCACATTTATTATTTCCAGCCTTTTTCATTTCTTCTTATAGACCAATTTCTATTTGGTATCATTCCTTCAGTCAGAGGGACCAAATCTATATCTCTACCTGTTTCTATATATAGTGAAGCTCTGCTTTTGATAATTCTACCAGCTTTTATTTTTTTCTGAAAATACATTATTCACTTGAGATACGTATTTTTGATGAATATATCACATGCCTAAAGGTATTTTTTTTTGTGCCTTTTTTTTTTTTTTTTTTTTGGAGTTTGTTGAGCTTCCTAGGCATGTGAACTACTTTGTAAAGTAAATTTGGAAAATTTTTGATATGATGAGTAAGTTCAGTTTTAATGATTTTTACTGATTTCTCTTTGAGTGAACCAGTGTTTTCCTCTTATGTTTACCCCATGTACTAGATATTTTTTTCAAATATTGGTTAATATTTTTTCAGGATATCCATTTTTTTGTTTTGTAAGGTTTGCATAATGTTTATGAAATCCTTCACCCAATATGCTTATTACTCATACTCTTTAACGTATTTACTATAGCTCTTTTTTGATACTCTTCTGCTAATATCAACATCTAGATAGTTTGAGTACCAGTGTCTATTGACTGATTTTTCTCTCTTGATCCTAAATCGTGTTGTCTGTGTCTTTGCACGTCTAGTAGGTTTTTAATTGTATAGTGAACATTATGAATGATATATTGTAGAGATCCTAGATTTTATTATCTTTTCTAAAGAACTTTGTCTTTTGTCCTCGCAGACAGATAACTTACGGGAGTATCACCTTGACCTTTTAGACGCTTACTTTGAGGCTTTAGTGAAACAGAACAAAACCTTACATCTGGGATATAATCTTTACTTCTAAGCCTTGCCCCTTCTTTATTTTCATTCAGAAGTGCCTTCAACAGGCATTTCTCATTTTTTTTCTCTATTTGGCAGGAAAGATAATCCATAATCAGTTACTCCACCATTACCAGAAGGCCAAAAACTTGTGTACCTACTTTAAGAAATTGGAGGCCATAGCTTACGTGTTAAGAACATTTTCGGGGTGGCAGGAAGAAAAGCCTGATAGCAGTCAAGTATAAGATAGTATAAGAAAAATCTGTGAAGAATTTTGACTGTGAATGGGTAGAGACACAATTAAAATTTGAGTAGAATTTGAAGGACAAGAGAAGGTCTATTGTTCGTCCAATAAAAGTACTCAAAATATTATTTTCTTTAGATTATGAAAGGAGAATATGTTTCCTATAAGATGCTCAAACAAAGCAATAGTACATTACATTTCCCTCTATCACCACCTTACCAACAAAATCATCAGTAACTCTTTGTAATAGCTCTTTCTTGATATTTGTATGAATATATTTATATAACAATGGGATTATAATTTAGCGTAAGAGTTCTTAACATGGGCTAGGTAACACCCTGGATGAATGTGTATAAGTGGGCTTTTTGGAGAGATTGGCATCCTCTGAACTTCACAGAAATTTGTGTTTATTTGCAAATATGCATTTTTCCGTATCAAATACATAGTCGCATTAGTATCTCCAAATGGTACATGAGAGAAATACGTTTAAATGTTGACTTAAATTGGTACAGTGTTTTTATCTTCCAGGAATTCATTCTAAGAAAAGTAATCAGAAATGTTCCCGAAAATGTATGTACAAAGCTGTTTATTGCAACACTATTTAGAATGGCAAGCTATCAAATAAAGTAAATGTGAAAAATATTTGATTTATTTATAATAAATGTATATTCCATACTACTATGTTTAAAAAGACAATGTAGACTATATTTATTGATATGGGAAAAATTTTCACTTTTCAGTATAGTCTCATCTGAAAATGGAAACTGAAATAGACTATGTTATAAAGAGATATTAATTATATATGTGATTATGTGATTCATATTTACATCAACCTAAATCAGTGTGTATCTTGGATTATAGGATTTGGGGCTTTTAATATTTTCTTCTCATCTGGTTTTATTTTCCCTACAGTGAATATGGTTCTCATGACAAAATCAGAGGAGACAATAACTATATTTTCTGAAAGTTCTACTTATCCCATGCTAGGAGCACAACGAGTACCATGAAGCTCCTGGAAATGTCAATCATTCTGAAGCAGGCTAATCCAATTCGTGGTGTTATATGCTGGTCTTACTGCTAATGTTCTTTTTATGTTACTTTACTATTGTTTATTAGATATGTCAATCTTCTCATCTCCAATTCTGTGGCAATTTCTACAGATCCCGATCTTAAGTTTATCACTATGGAAACTTCATTCTTAATTTCCCTATGCAATGAATGTTTCCATCATTCATATTTATACATGCGGGAAAAAAAACTGGGTTGAAAACCTCATTTTTAAAAGACTATTTTCTGATGCCATCTTTTTGTGAAATGCTAGCTTATCTGATCAAAATGACTATAAAAATACATCACTGAACAATCCAAATAACTTTCCTGATGGAAATGATTATTATAGGTCTATGAGTGGATTTTTAATTTAGCAGTGACTAATAATATCTAAGTGATAAAAAGCTTTATTTGAGGAATGAAAATCAGCAATAGACATGCTACTTTTGTTCTAATTTAAGCCTTTCATATCCTACTCTGAAGGGTTTTAATTATGATGCTTAGATATTGCAACTTTCATATCATTTGAGTTTCCTAATAATTAAGCTTGGAGTTACTTTTAAACTATTTTCCTATAACATAAACTATTAATACACTTCTGAAAGTTGTGGTTGAACCAAACACTGAAGGAAAAAAGAAACCATTCTATGTGTTTAAACTCATGAGGTTTTTATTTTTTGGTTGCTGGTATTGAAATAGCTGAGCATTAGACCCTCACTTCCAGGTGAAGAAGTTAGAAATTTGTTCAATACCCAGAGGACTTCTTCCCACTGTAGGGCATGCCGCATAGGTCTGAGGATGATGAAATCATTTCTAAGCAGTCATATTCCAACAGTCTCCTATAAAGGAGGCACCTAAGGTCTGAACATACGTTGCCTGTGCCCTAAATGTCTATTTTTTAGGCTTCTCTCTTTTTCTTTTCATAAGAAGAAATAACAATAGGTAGACAGTGTTGCTTTCATGGATCCTAGCCTATAGCTGTGTTCATCTGTATCATGGTCAAAATGAACCTCTCTGTAGGATGCCAGGAGAAAAGATGACATATTCACCTGATCTTTTTGATGTTAAGTTCTGGCATGTGCCAAGTGACCTGGACTGTAGTTTATTTCAATCACAATAGGCTTTAATATGGAAAAAAAAGAGTACTTACAAGCAATGTTGAAAGGACTAGAGGAGTGAAAATCAGGAGTCCACACCTCTACTGAATTTGAAGTTAGCTGTGATCCTGGGACCAAAGTTCCTAATTCTATGACTACCACTTGTACCACTGGGTCACCCAGAAGACTAGAAACTGATTGCTGGACCAGAGGAAGTGACCACCAAAAACACTCCCATCAGTCACAACCTGTTTTCTGTCAGTATCTCAGGAAAAGGAAGAGAACTTCTTCTCTTTCTCCTGTCAACTGAATTTGAGTGAGACCCACTAGCAGAAACTACTTTCCATTCAAAATTATGGCTACAAGAAGTCTGGAAAATGTAATTCCTAAGCTTCTCCACACTGAGATACATAGGAGGAAACACAGAAGGGGGTGCAGATGTAGAAGCTCAATGTTGTATAGTATAGGATTTGCCAGTCTCTTGATGTGGCCATTTTCGGAGGCATGGATGAATATGGTAACTTAAATACTCTAAACAATTTTGATATGTTGTTAAAACCTGTTTCTGTATTGAACTGAGAAATACGGAAGGGAAGAGGAAATGTCAGCATAATTTGGCAATTCCTTTCTTCTAAGAATGACTCTTGATTTGATTAATTGCATCTATATCCACATTTGACAGTGTTTCAAAGCATGGACCCAAGGTGTTATTGAAACAAAAAGAAGTTACAGGTTTGCAAGGATTTTTTTTTGTCTTTTTGCCATTTCTTGGGCTGCTCCCACAGCATATGGAGGTTCCCAGGCTAGGGGTCTAATCAGAGCTGTAGCCACCGGCCTACGCCAGAGCCACAGCAACGCGGGATCCGAGCAGCGTCTGCAACCTACACCACAGCTCATGGCAATGCCAGATCCTTAACCCACTGAGCAAGGCCAGGGATCAAACCCACAACTTCATGGTTCCTACTTGGATTCGTTAACCACTGAGCCACGACGGGAACTCCAGGTTTACAAGGATTTTTATCCCACCATTTTCAATAATTTTACCATCAAAGAAAGAGAGGAACTTTTCAAGAGACATCTAAGTTCATAATATAATTACAAAATGAAAATTTATAGGTGTCATAAAGTCTTATCTTTGACTTAATCATAACACAAGACACTATCAAACTCCTCGAAGAGAATGCAGGCAAAACATTTTCTGACATCAACCCTACAAAGGTTTTCCCAGGGCAACAGAAACAAAAGCAAAAATAAACGAATGAGACCAAATCAAACTGAGGAGCTTTTGCACAGCAAAGGAAACGATAAAAAAACAAAAAGACAACCTATGGAAGGGGAGAAAATAGTTGGAAAAGATGCAGCTGACAAGGGCTTAATCTCTAAAATATACAAGTAATTTATAAAACTCAACAGCAAAAAATCCAACAACCCAACTGTAAAATGGACAAAAGGCCTGAATAGACATTTCTCCAAAGAAGATATACAGATGGCCAACAGGTACCTGAAAAAATGCTCAATATCACTAATTATTAGAGAAATGCAAATCAAAACTCCTATGAGGTACCTCCTCACACCTGTCAGAATGTCCATCATTAGTAAGTCCACAAATAAGAAATGTTGGAGAGGGTGTGGAGAAAAGGGAACCTTCCTACACTGTTGGTGGGAGTGTAAATTGGTACAACCACTATGGTAAAAAGTATGGAGACACCTCAGAAAACTAAATATAGAACTACCATATGATGCAGCAATCCCACTCTTGGGCATATATCCCGTCAAAACTTTCCTTGAAAAAGACACATGCACCCACATGTTCATTGCAGCACTATTCGCAATAGTCAAGACATGCAAACAACCTAAATGTCTATATGTGTGTATGTGTGTATATGACTGGGTCACTTTGCTATACGGAAGAAATTGGCACAATATTGTAAACTATATTTTAATTTTTTTAAAAAAGGTGGGGAGATGGGAACTAGGCATATTAAAAGGTCTGACTGCTTATATTCTCAATGGAAGTTTATGCGGGTGACATGTAGAGGACAGGTGCCAGCAATGCTTGTCATATTATAGAACAGAACACAGTCTTACATTATGAATTCTAGCCCCACATCATGATTTTCAGTGTCCCCCTCCCTTCTACTCACATGGATGCAGTCTGTTCATGATTACATGTGCTTAGAACCAACTCCATTTGTCATTACACAAAAAAATATTTTGAATAATCTTTACTATAAATTGAATTGCCCAGTATTGCAACTCCCATAAAAATGAAGGAAGGCTGTACCTTTTTTTTCCACAGAATTTTATCAAATTGTATTTTGAACAATTCACCAGTATCAGTAGCAGAGGCATCACTCATGAGCATTAATTAGCAATATTTATTATGATTCTGAAGATAAGTGAATTTGATTATTTCAATACATCTTTCAGAGCTGTCATTCTCAAATATTTAAATACTAAAACACATGTAGTTTTTAGAGAACAGACTTGTGGTTGCCAAAGGTGGGGGTGGGGGAGTGGGATGGACTGGGAGTTTGGGGTCAGTAGATGCAAATTATTACATTTAGAATGGATAAGCACTGAGACCCAACTGCATAGCACAGGGAACTACATCCAGGCTCTTGGGAGAGACCATGATATAAGAAAAGGAATGTATGTGTGTATATAACTGGGTCACTTTGCTGTGAAGTAGAAATTGGCACAACATTATAAATCAACTATACTTAAAAAAAGAAAAAAATGTAGTTTTAATAAAATTATTTTAATTTCATTTTTCCTTTATATACACCTAAAATGATATTTTATCTTCTTTTTTTATAACCGTTAAAGTAGGTATATAAGTTTTCCATGAATTTTCTCTTATGTTAACAAGTGAGTTCTAATAAAATATTTGTTATGAATAAGGAAGTATTTGACTTGACAGGGTTGAAAAAAGTTATCACAGCCTATTTTAGAATTTAAACTATAAGCAATCTATGGTCTGGTTTTTATATCTGAAAGATCTCTCTGGTAGCATAGAGAATAGGAAATCAAAGGCTCTAAAGCAAAGAGAATACTTACAGCAATATTTCCATTGTGAGTCAAAAATGATAAATGTCAGAAAGGAAATAATGATGGTGGGAATGGGCAAGAGAGAAGCCTTTCAAGAGAGAGTAAGAATATAGCATAGAACTGGCTTAGAGACTTGAGATCGATACCAAGTTTTTATCTGGGTAACAAGGAAGAGAGTGAATTCATGATTCAGATAAGTAATAATCAGAATAAATTTATAAAAAAGACAACAGAGTCATGTTTTTTGGATAGTTAGTTTCTGTGGAACATTCAAGGATAGAGCTCTGAATTAAAGATATTGTTTGGGCAATTGGGATATAAACTTGTAGGTGTGGGTGAAATGTTAGTGAACATGTAAAAAATGAAAATTTAATGGAAGAAAACCAGGAGTGGAATGCCGAGGAAAAACAGTGTGTAGCTGACATTTAGAGGGGGAAAAAACCTGGCAGCATGACTGAAGTAGTCTGAGAAGTAAGAGAAACAAGAAAGCAGCGTAAAGGTAGATAAAAAAGCATTTCAAAAACAAATCATCAATGATGTTAAATCTACACATGAATTTAAAAAGGAAACAAAGACCTTAAAATGCCCGCTGAATTAAAAAAACAATGGTCAAGTAATGTGGAAAGCACCACTGGCTACATGATTTTTAAGGCCCAATTCCAAATAAAAATGCAGGGTCCTTTGTTTAGAAAGTATTAAGAATTTTCAGAGAACATTGCACTAAGCCAAATGCAAGGCCCTTCCAAGTTCATGATCATTTGTGCCTGTCCAGGTTGCATGCCATGAAGCTGGTCCAGGGTGGAAAAGGAAAAGGATGTGAAAGAATAAATATGTGATTGTGACTTGTGTTTTAAAACTTTTTTTTCTTAAGAGCAAGCAAGAGGGAAGTATGTAAAGGAGATAGAGCTACGGAGGAAGGGATTATGTTTAGGTAGAAATAAACAAGTTTGGATTAAAAAGTAAAAAGAGGAGTTTCCCCTGTGACTCGGTAGGTTACAAACCTGACTACTATCCATGAGGATTCAGGTTTCATTCCTGGCCTCACTCATTGGGTTAAGGATCCCGCATTGCCTTGAGATGTAGTGTAGGTCACAGTCAGGGCTCAGATCCCAAGTTGCTGTGGCTCTAAAAAGCAAAGCAAACAATAAAAAAATGGAGAGTCTAAAATCCCAGTGAGAAAAGAGGAACTGATAAAGTAAAATGAAGAATAAGTACCATCCCCATACGGGAGTGTTTCTCAAAATGTGGACCACATACCACTTGTATTGAAAACACATGGAGTCTTTTTTTTGTTTGTTTTGTTTTATTTTCTTTTTAGGGCCACAACCAAGGCATATGGAAACCATATGCCCCATATGTGAAGGCATATGGAACCCATATCAACTCCTGGCTAGGGGTTGAATCTGAGCTACAGCTGCTGGCCCATGCCACAGGCACAGCAACGAGGGATCCTTAACCCAATGAGCAAGGACATGAATCGAACCCGCATCCTCCTGGGTACTACTCGGATTCGTTTCTACTGTGCCACAGTGGAAACTCCCTAGAGATTATTTTTTTAAGAATTCAGATTCCTATGTCTCACCCCACCCTTCAGCCTTCAGACGAAGAATCTACGAAGGTAGGATTAAAAGCAGGCTGTTTAACCAGTTACTGACATTGTTTTTTTGAACTATTGCTTCATAATAGATGACAGTAGAATTTAACCTTGGCTATATGCTGGAATAACCTGGAGCACTTTAAAAAAAATATACACTGATGTCTGTGTCTACCCTAGGGAGTTTTTAATTAGTCTGGGGTGCAACATGGCCATTGAGAATTGTTAAAGTTCTCTGTTGGTTCTAAGCTACTATATAAGAGATTTTGAGCAGAGTTCAATAATCTTCCACAAAACTATGAACACTTGTTTTTTTGTTTGTTTGCTTTTAAGGGCTTCACCCTCAGCACATGGAGGTTCCCAGGCTAGGGGTCCAATCGGAGCCATAGCCATCGCAGCCACAGCAATGTCAGATCTGAGCACGAGTGCAGCTCATGGCAATTCTGGATCGTTAACCCAGGGAGCAACGGCAGGGATCGAACCTGTAAACCTCATGGTTCGCAGTCAGATTTGCTTCCGCTGTGCCACAACAGGAACTCCTGAACACTTCTTTTAATTCAAGAGGGATAGGTGAGGCTGATGGGAGGAGAAGAAACTGAGAAGGAACAGGTAATTGGAAAGAGTGTAGAGTGCTCACCAATTGACTTCACTTTAAAACTTCTTTTAAAATGTATGCCAGTGATTCATCATAAATGTACCCATAGATCGGGAGTATTTCTGGGACCATTTTATTTATCAGGGCCATTGCTTTGGATGGATGGAGGAGGGCAGGTTAACTTCTTGTGAAAATCATTTGAATTTAATAACACAACATGAGCTGTCAGATTATTTAAAAATGCTGAAAACTTATTTTTATGGTTTTTGATTTGACTCTGGGCTTTTTCTTTTAATTAAAATAATCTATTAAGTGAAATCAACTAAATTCTAAATCAATTTGAGTTATGACAATCAAATTAGTACCATACCTAGAAAAGTGTCACAGAAATATCACAGTAATCGAATTGATAACCTACTTAATGAAATGTCATAGAAATATTTCTTTGTTCAATACATAATTTTAAATTAAACAGATTTATGTTAGCTGTCGCAACACAGATTTGCTAATCTGCCACTGCAAAATGAACAGAGTTCCAAATGTTCAACAAAACTGTTACAATTCAACAGTATGGGAAAGGAGAAGTTAGCTTTTTGTCTACCCTCTTGTAGCTATAATTCCAACAATAGAGACAAATGCGGGTTGTTTTAGTGCTCAAATTATGTTTGGAAGTATGTTTTTTCAAGTGCTCAACAAATTAACTGAGTGAATATTTCAACCTGACCTGTGGATTGTGCCTTTCATAAATGATGCCGATTGTTCTTGTCCTCATCTTCTCCTGTACCTCATCTCACTTGCAGATTAGTTCCCAACTTGATATTGATAGTAATTCAATGCAAAGATAACCCCCCTTTTATTGTAAAGCTGTGCTACTTATTCCATTATTGCTCTTAATTCTGTCTTTTAAATTTTTTTTTTTTTTTTTTTTTGTCTTTTGTTGTTGTTGCTATTTCTTGGGCCGCTCCCGCGGCATATGAAGGTTCCCAGGCTAGGGGTTGAATCGGAGCTGTAGCCACCAGCCTCCGCCAGAGTCACAGCAACGCGGGATCTGAGCCGCGTCTGCAACCTACACCACAGCTCAGGGCAACGCCGGATCGTTAACCCACTGAGCAAGGGCAGGGACCGAACCCGCAACCTCATGGTTCCTAGTCGGATTTGTTAACCACTGCGCCACGACGGGAACTCCTGTCTTTTAAAATTTATTTGGTTATTTGCTGGAGAATTTTATATTGGTACTGGCTGGAGGATTAACAATCCAATTCTTTTTTTTTTTTTTTTTTCTGCTGCACCTGGGGCATGTGGAAGTTTCTGGGTCAGGGACTGAATCTGTGCCACTTCAGCAGTCCAAGCCACAGCAGTGGCAATCCAGATCTTTAACAGGCTACACCACAGGAAAACTCCATTCAGTTCCATATCTTGAGGAGTTATGCCCATATCTAATCAAGAGCAATGATTGTCATGCTATGTAGCTTTCAGAAAGCTAAGTAGGAGGACGAGAGTGAAGAGAAATACTCAGTCCCTAGTTTGATGATCCAGGAAAACATGCAGCAAAGATGACTCAGTCCCATCATCCCAGTATCATTCTACCAGAACAAACTTTCTGGATTTAGAAGCAACTCCCTCACCCTCCCACAGAACCTTTCTTATCAAACACATATAATTATAGTACATATTTATATGCCCTCCTGAGAAATATTAAATAGAAATAGACAATTGGAGGGTAAATGTGGCAGGTTTGGACCACTTTTCTCATTGTTGTCAGCTTCCCAGCTGGTATCATTGGCCTGGATATATCATGTGCCATATCTGCAGGTCAATTAACAGATGATACAAGTTGATAGATATGAAGAAGTCACAGTCAATAAATACGAGATTGTTTTTCTTTTAATATATTAATTAGGCTGAACAGGTAAGAGAGTGCTCTTCAACCAACTATTTCTTCTAGCAAATGTATTTCTCTGCTGAGCTAAATTTACTAGCTAATAAAGTTATAATTAATGTATTTTTAACTTGTTCATATAAGAGTTTCATATAAGTATGATGCTGATAGTTTGATTTTAAAGTACAAATCACTTGAAAAAAAATTGATCAGTACTAATCATGAAATTGTCCTTAATTTTTTTTTCTGTTTCACCAGTTCCAGTAAGGATTTGACTTAATAATTAGAACATAGAAAGTTAAGCATCATCAAACATACTTTCCTCCTGGAATAATCTGTGTAACTGAAAATGTGAATATTTAAATTCTCCAATATATTCCACAAAGGATCATTTTCTTATTTCTTTCTGACAACCCCAATATCCCACATACACCTATATCAGAATATCAAAAGAAATAATGACACAAAGGAAGGAAGGAGGGAAGGGAGAAGGGAAGGAAAGAAAGAGGGAAGGAAGGAAAGGAAAAGGGAAGGAAGGAAGATGCAGAGAAGGAAAAAGAAAGAAAGAGAAAGAAAGAAAAAGAGAGAAAGAGAAAAATGAGGGAAGCACAGTCTTGCTCTGTAATGAAGACGGAGTAGCGGTGAAAACTTTTTTTGTTGTTGATTCAGTCTGGATAAAAATAGTTTATGATAAAATGTAGCTTTAATGTAACAAGAGCTTGTATATTCATCACTGAATATGACAGATGCTTTTGGGAAGAAGCATTCAAACACATACATCTATAAAATGTTAATTCTCTTATGAATTTGAGGGAAAAAAAATCACTTTGTAAATGATAGAATAAAGAAGCTAAGTGAAGTTAAGTGCTTTGGCCAAGGTTTCACAGCTGGTGAGTGGCAAAGCCTGGGACTCAGATATTCCGCGAACAGCCTGGGATTTTCACTCTATAACATGCTGCCTTGCACAAGTCAAGAATAATATCGAAGAGAGGAGCTAGACATAGCTCTTACAGTTCATCCTGCTTGCTAATTTTAGTCATTTCTTTGGTATTGTAGAACATGTGCACTCTCCCTGCTTTTATCTAATTGTAATCAAGACCTCTTCAGATTTTCTTCAGGAGCTTATTAGAATAATAGATCAACAAAGGAATTTATGCTCTTGGATTTTATATAAGGTAATCTTTCATGATTCTCTAATAAAAATTAAAGTAGTTGTGTTATTTAATTATGAAATATGTAACCTCATTTCAGCTTTCCTATCAGGCAAGTATTGAAGCTGACACTTCAATTGAGTTTACCCAAGGGTTCATAAGCTTGGAGAGTTAAACACAAGCAGCTATCAAAGCGAAGGCATCATCACAGACTCCCCAGACCTAATTACTACAAGTGAAAAGTTTCCTCCTGAGAGAGACCACTTTCATTCCAAATCTGACAGGTAGAAATTAGTTGCCTAATGGAATGGAATAGTTCTGCAAATTGAAGGAATTAAGTGTGCTTTTTAAATTTAAGCTCCCTCTAAATTAGATTTTAATTTGGATCCAGATGTGAAGAGGTTGATGGCACGAAGCAGCTTAGTTTGGCCTGGAGCCAATTATTTTATATTGCCCTTCTCTAGATATAGTATGTCTCTTTTATAGTCACAGCCATTATGGGGCAGAAAAACTGTCACACCTTAATCAAGGGGAGTTTTCCTGAGAGCACTATGTCATTTTGGAATATTGCTAAATGATATGCTTCTCTCTCTGAGTAATTTCACTGTCACAGGGACATCAAAGGTTGAACAAGTAATGAGTATGTATATTTTTAAAAAAATAATTATTGTTTAAAAGAAGAGTAATGAAGAAAGTATTAGCCCATCAAAAGTGGAATACAATAAAGAGAGACAATTTATATAGCTCTGGTATAACTTATAGTGTGATTCCTTTCTCAAATGATAAAATGGCAATATCAAAGATTTCAATATGGAGATTCTTATAATAGGTGATCAAAGTAGATCAAAGTGACTGATGGCAGATTCTGCAGAACATCTGTTTTATTCATTAAACATAAATTTACGAGGGGTGTGTCTCATGATACTCAAAAGGTAGCTGCGGATGATACCAGAATGTATGAACCGAGAACTTCAGCTTATTTCTCCAATTGAACATATCGATTAATTATATATGAGGATACGTCATGTTTAACTTCGGTAGCAAAAAGATTTTTCTAAACATTTTTAAAACTTTCAGATGAAAAATCCAGATAGCCATGAAACAACTCAATTAGTCAACACCTTAATAATATTCATGTAATGGTAATGACAATGTTATCAGAACGCCAACATTGGTATAGGGAGTAGGCTTGCGTTAGGGTTTAAGAGAGTAGGTAAAGGTATTGCATGGTAAGGGCTATAAAATATAAAATAAATGCCTTTTGGATAATAGGGTTGAAAAAGTATCATTTAGCACTCACACTAGAAAATCCTGCATTTCTCACCAAAAGTCAAATCAGTCTATTGCCTCTTTAGCACTTATGGCCACTGATGTTCTGTGCCTGGATAATAGGAATACATATTCTTTAGAAGGAAGACTCTCTAATACCTAGCATTAACAGTGACTTGCTAAGGAGGTAACAGGAATAGGTATGAGAAAAAACTGACTTCAACAAAAGCGTTCTGCTCAAGTTAGAGTCTCAATAAAAATGAGATAGATGAGTTTCTCAGCTGTACTATTTTAAGTAGCATTTGCTGATATAGAGAAAAAACATACTATGTCTAAATATAATTGAAATTGCAAGAGGTGAGGAAAAATTAGGTAAAAAGATGTATAAATAAATATACACATACACATATATACTCCATTTATTCGTTTGAATTATAGTTTCTTTTATTGAAGATCTATTTTTTTCTTTGTGTAACCAAATGAAATACAGAAACAAATGACAGTACTATATTTTCAATAATGGTAGGCTGAGTTAATCAGTCAAATTTCTCCCCTGCAAACAAAAATGCTGAGAAATGTAGTTTTTCTTTAAAGTGGTTGACAAGATTGCAGGGAACTTCCAGGCTTGGCATTGGGCTGGGCCCAAATCCATCAAAGCAGGTGAAATATCAGATACTTACATTACTTTTTCCCTGGCCTGCTTTACTGGTAAGGGGAAGAATATGTGAGTGTTTCACAAAGTGAGAAGATAAGAATCAAGGCCCAATGCTGACACAGGAAGGAAGTTTACCAAAAATCTTCACCACATGAACCAGGATCCCTGATGGGTCCACACTCAGGATGTACCTTGAGTACTGCCTATGGGGAAGGACTTTCTGTCAATTCTACTGTGTTTCCTAGATTTGTTTTGTGCCATTGTTTTCTTCAGCATTAAATGCACAAGATATATAAGAGTAAAGCCAAAAACAAAGTCCACAAGCCCTCTAGCAGATATCAGTAGCCCGATAACCTAGGTAGCTTGAAACTACACTTGGTTTGAGGTAGCCTCTCAACAGATTCTGTGCACTGTTGCATGGAAGAATTAAACAAAATTTCTCTCTTGATAAAAATCTTTTATCCTAGGCCTAGAGAATTCCTACAAATATGTTTGTTTGGGTTTGTTTGTTTGTTTGGCAACAGCTGTGACATATGGAAGTTTTTGGGCCAGAAAGCAAACCTGCACCACAGCAGTGACAATGCAGGATCCTTAACCACTGAGCCAGCAGGGAACTCCCCTGCAAACAAGTTTTAAGCACAGGGACTTGAAAATACCATTAATGAATCCAGCAGAAGTAAGAAGTACAGTAGGTGTGAATTTGCCTTCCATTATTTCGAAGTAGAAATTAACTAACGCGAGTGTAAAACAGAAAGAAGAG
The DNA here is from genome assembly GCF_054392235.1 of Sus scrofa. Taxonomy (NCBI): domain Eukaryota; kingdom Metazoa; phylum Chordata; class Mammalia; order Artiodactyla; family Suidae; genus Sus; species Sus scrofa. The sequence goes on along the minus strand of NC_139388.1, from coordinate 118,921,182 downwards.
GAGTTCCCATCATGGCACAGTGGAAACGAATCCAACTAGGAACCACGAGGTTGCAGGTTTGATCCCTGGCCTTGCTCAGTGGGTTAAGGATTTGGCGTTGCCGTGAGCTGTGGTGTAGGTTGCAGATGCGGCTCAGATCCTGTGTTGCTGTGGCTCTGGCATAGGCCGGAGGCTGCAGCTCCATTTAGACCCCTAGCCTGGGAACCTCCATATGCCACGGGAGTGGACCTAGAAAAAGACAAAAAGACAAAAAGAAAAAAAGAAAAAAAAAAAGAAAAAGAAACCTAATAGCTTGCTAGAATAAATAAAAATAAACTTTAGACAGAGGTGATGAAGCTGTAGAGAACAAAGATCATTTTTTTAAAAAGAAAAAATACGGACTAATTCTAGAATATGCAAAGCATTTCTAATACTTGATAACAAAATAAACTTCTAGGTAGATGGTTAAATAACATCTCAAAAAAAATCTGGAAAAAATAGTTGAAAGACTTGGATAGACATCATGCCAAAGAGAAAATGTAGATGGCCACCCACATTGAAAATAAGGGAGAAAAATTGAAACCTTAACGAGATACTGTAAAATAGAAAAAAATGAAATTTTACATTAACTGCTATTGTTGGTAAGGAACACTGCAACAGGAACTCTCAGGGCTGATGAGAATATGCATTGATACAATCTCTTTATAAAACAGTTCAGCATAATCTAGTAAAGTTGGGTAAACAGATACAGGAGGCCCATCAATTTCAACCCTAGATATATATCATAAAGTTCTGTGTGCACAAGAACACCTGGATAGATATAAATGAATGTTCAGAGCAGCAGTAATCTCAGTACTAAAAGCTGGACACCTTCCAAGTGTCCGTCAACTGTAGATGGTATAAATAAATTGTATTCATATAATAGAAAATTAAGAGTGCTATAAAAAGAAATGCATTGTAGCTAAACAAAAAAGCATAGGTGTTTTTACAAACAATGTTGTATGAAAGAAGCAAGATGCAAAAATTATATTACACATAATGCATTTTATATAAAGTTAAACAAAACTGTACATGGATGAATGTCCATTTAGCAAAAGAATATAAAGAAGAATTTTTTATTACAAATGATTATGCCTATTTCTGTGCCTTTCATATTCACAACCATTTTCCTTTCCCCTTTCATCTCTTCTGAAAAAAATAGCCAAGAACTCAAGTTTTTAGCCATGAGATTCCTTGACACAGGAGAGAAGATACTACTTTGGGAGTTACAATGTTCAAAAACTGGGTCATCAAGACGCATAAAGGATAGTTTCTGGGTGAGGAAACAGTTTTTATGTTTATAACATGTGACAGTTAATTTTATGTCAAAACTGGGAAAGGCATTTCCAGATATTTGGTCAAACATTATTCTGTGTGTTTCTGCTAGGGTGTTTTGGGGGTGTGATTAACTTTTAAATTGGCAGATATCATTAGATTAAATTAACATTTTAATCAATAAAGTATATTACCTTCCATAATGTGGTTGGGCTTTATCCAATTAGCTGAAGGCTCGAATAGACTATCAAGACCAACCTTCCGCTGTATAAGAGGATTCTCGAGCCCTCTGACTTCAGATTTCATATCCAGCACTGGATCTTCATACCTGATGACCTTTGACCTGGAACACTGGCTCTCCTTGGGGCTCCTATATCACCAGCCACTCAGCAGACTTTGAACTTACCAGTTCCCATAATTATGTCAGCCAATTCTTTATGATAAATGTCTATAACCTCTCTTTTTTTCCCCCCACCCGTTTCTCTCTCTTGGTATTATCACCTATCATCTCTTATTGATTTCATTTCTCTAGAGAACTCTATTACATAAGTGTAACAGAAGTATGGCTATGTTCTATGGCTAAGGGATAAGACCGTTATTGGAAGAATGGAAGAGGATGGATATTGATATCTCAGTTATGTGCAGCTCTCTGGAGGTAGCTGGGACACCGAAGATGGTGGTTGCATTGATGCCCATAATTGATCTTTTAAATGACATTCCCTTAGAAATGATATTCAAGGTCCAGCAGCCTAGTTTGGGGAAGAGAGTAAACATGGTGCCACCAAGCACCATGGACAAAATAATAATGGACCAAAAAGAGCATCCTAATGGAAATTACAATTGACAGGTCCACAGAATATTCCTAAGTACTGACCCTGTGTCTTTACTTCTCACCTCTGTCACAGTCAGACATCTTGTCAAAAGATTAAAATTAGATGTTGAGTTACCTAGGCAAATGGGGACTAATTCAGACTTAATTTAATTAAAAAAAAAGGAAATAACCTTAACCATTCATTTATGAAATGGAGTAGATTCTCCTTATTATATACAAAAAAGAGGAATATAGGCCACATTTACTTAACTTTAAACTGTAAATACTCTCTAAAAATAAGCCTTACCGTTTTTTATTACCATATATTCAATTCATATGAGTGTATTTTTTAATCAGAAAAAGGATAATTGTCAAAGCAAATTATATTTAAGGTTAATAGAAGGAATTACCTAGTCTTATTTACATATAAAATCATTCATATTCTCTACACATAGTATAGTCAGTGAAAGAGAAAAAATAAATGATAAATGATAAAAATATGGAGTTCTCATTGTGGCTCAGTGGTTAACGAATCTGACTAGGAACCATGAGGTTGCAGGTTCGATCCCCGGCCTTGCTCAGTGGGTTAAGGATCCGGCATTGCCGTGAGCTGTGGTGTAGGTTGCAGACACAGCTCGGATCCCACATTGCTGTGGCTCTGGTGTAGGCCAGCGGCTACAGCTCCGATTCGACCTCTAGCCTGGGAACCTCCGTATGCCGCAGGAGTGGCCCAAAGTAATGGCAAAAAGACGAAAAAAAAAAAAAAAGATAAAAACATAATTTCTCTAGTAGATACAGATTCAGTTTGATTATTCATAGCCAAACCATAAAACTGTTAGTTGTACTAACAATACTTACAGAGCTTTGAAGGTAAGCAGATATCTAGAAGTTTCTAGCCCTGATACTAACTGGTCTAGGAAATTTTGAAGCTTCTGTAAAACATTCTGCTCTTCTAGAATTTCTTTCTCTCTCCTTCCCAAAATTTTCTCTTACAGGCAAACCATTATGTATCATTTAATATCCCAAATGAAATATCACTGAAAATGTTTAAATTTTAATCTGATTTCCTAGCATTACTTTAAATCTTTAGGGATTCTCTCTCACTTCATTCATTAAAAATTTGACTGACTCAACAGCAAAAACAAAAAACAAGAAACCCCACAAACAAACAAAAAACAACAACCAACCTGATTCATAAATGGGAAAAAGGCTTGAACAGATGTTTTTCTACAGAAAATATTAAAATGGCTAAGAAAAATATAATGTTCAATAACACTAATCAATAGGGAAATGCAAATCAAATCTACAATGAGGCACCATCTCATATCTATTAGGACAGCTACTAGCAAAAATCATAAAATAACAAGTTTTGGTGAGGATATGGAGTAATTAGAACCCTGCATACTGTTGGTTGGATTGTAAAATGGTAGAACCACTGTGGAAAACAGTACGGTAGTTCCTCAAAAATTAAAATTACTGTATTATCCAGCAATTCTAATACTGGTTATATACCCCAAAGAACTGAAAATAAATTTTGGAATATTTATGTACTCCTGTTCATAGCAGCATTATTTACAATTGCTAAACTGTGGAAGCAACCCAAGTATCCATTGGCAAATGATTGGATGAGCAAAATGTGGTATATATACATAATGTAATACAGGTTATGCAGCCTTACAGAGGAAGAAATTTTGACATGTGCTGCAATATGAATGAACCAAGAGGACATTTTGCTAAATGAAATAAACCGGTCATAAAAAGACAAGTATTGTATCACTTTATGTATGTGAAGTACTTGGAATGGTCAAAATCATAGAGACCGGAAGTTTAATTGTGGTTACCAGGGCTGTGGGAAAGTAGTAAATAAGGAGTTAATTGTTTAATGGGTATAGAGTTTCAGTTTTACAAGGTATAAGAAGTTCTGGAGATGAATGGCAGGGATGGTCACACAACATTATAAAGTGTTTAATGCCAATGGACTGTACACTTAAAAATGGTTAAGGTGGCAAGTTTTATGTTATTTATATCTGACCACAATAAAACAACTGAGGAAAAATGCATTGACTACCTACTTTATGCTAGATTTGTCTTAGAGGTTGAATGAGAACAAAAATTCCTCTAATTTTTGTTACTGTCTAATAGAGGACACAAAATAGAGAAAAATATTGGAGTGGGCAAATACAAAGGTACTTCTATAGTATTTATACTGTACCATGACCTAAAAGCAGCACCTTCTGAGGTCAGAGCTTCTCTCATCCTTGCTGCCCATTGCATAAGATCTGAAGAGAGTTCTTCTCTATATTTAATTAGGTTTCCTTGTTCTTTAGGACAGCAGGGTATTTCCAGACACTGTTACTGATTATGGCTCAGAAGGCAAATCCCTGTTTTGCATTTATCTTTCATCAGGTTGCTAAATCAGGTATCACTCACCTTTGGCTTTTCATTTTTACGTTGTTTATATTCCCGATCTGTTATCTGTCTCTTTCTCATTCATTTAGCCCTTTTGAGTTTCAGTTTACACTAATTCTTCTTTTATTCCTTTACTGTCATTTTGGTTAGGTTTAAAAATTTAGAAATAAATAGACATGTTCTATTTCCCATGTTAGCCAGAATTTGCATTCTTATCTTCTTAAATGAACCAGTCTCTTTCTTCACCATTGTCTAATGACATTTTGCTTTGAAATTGTTTTTTTTTTTTTTTTTTTTTCTTTTTTGGCCATTCCATGACACATGGATTTCCTGGGCCAGGGATCAGATCTGAGCCTCAGATGCCGCAATGCTGGATCCTTAGCCCACCGTTCCAGCCCAGAATTGAATCTATATCCCAGCACTGCAAAGATGCCACTGATCCCCTTGAGCCACAGCAGAAACTCTTTGAAATAGTTGTGATATATTGCATTCATTTTGTATTGTTGTTGTAAAAAATTACCACAAATGTAATAGCATAAAGCAAGACAATTTTATTCTCTTGGGGTCATGGAGGTCAGACGTCTGAAATCACTTGCACTAGGCTAAGGTTAAGGGTTTGTCATGGCTGTTTTCCTCTGGGTCCTGTGATAAGAGTCTGTTTCCTTACCTTTTTTCAGTTTCTAGTGACCATCTACATTCCTTGTCCAGTGACCTCTTCCTCCATATTTAAACTACTTCGCTCCAGTTTCAGCTCCCATCATCAAATTGCCTTTTTCTCTTCTCTAGCACCATATGCACACCTGAGATTACATCACTGGGCCCACCTAGATAATTTCTATAATCTTTCCATCTCAAAATCCTTAATTATTCACATCTTACAAAGTCCTTTTAGTCATATAAATGAACATAGTCATGGGGTCCAGAGCTTAGGATCTTGGAATATTTGGAGGACCATTTATTCAAACTACCACATATATTCCTAATTCCAATTTTGTAATATTTTAATGTATTTTTTCAACAATTGTCTTTAAATGCCTGGAAGATAGAAATTAGGCCTTCGAGTTTATTTCTTAAAATCCTTGGACAAAAGTTGTTTGCATGTGAAAACTATACAAGAAATTTAGGTATCAGGATATAACATTTGAATTTTATCATCTGTATAAAAAAATTTTAAGATCTTTTTTCATAGTGATGTTGAAGCCTCACTAAGGAGGTGCACGAGTCATTTTATAAATAGCACGAGATTGTAAGAGACGACATGAGGGTCTGAGATGGTATTTGGAATTAACTGTGTGTAATTTTAGCCAGTTAATTAAGAACATGTGTCCAGTTTTCCTAGTTTGAACAAGGAGAACTGGATAATTCTATTTTCAAATTATCTGTGAATCTTCTTTGTGGGTTTGTTTTTTCCTCACATTTTATATTATTTTATCCTGAATGTAAACCTTAGACACATTTTAAGACAGATGCACTTTGGAATAAATCCCACTGACTCCAAAGTCCTAGGCTATTCTGCTATCACATCTGCATGGCTTACCTGTCAATACAGATATCTGTTACGCCCCCTTCATAAAAAGTCTCCTTCTCTGATAATTTGTTTATCAGCATCAATTTGGATAACATCCAAAAGTGTCCTTGAGGAAGCAAAAATAAAGATCTTTTTGGATAAGACTTTTTAAACAAGCAAATTCAAGACTGGGCTCATCCAGTGTCTCTGATGACATGATTTTTACAAACTTTATGAAAAGGTACATACCTTTACAAAGTAAAGAGCTGAGTCATCAATAACTTTGTAACTCTGAGGGCATTCTTTCAAGTAGTAATCTAAAACTCCAAATAAACTGCAACTTTGATAACTTCAGAACTCATGAAAAACAAATAGGAAAAATCAAGATTCTTCAACACAGAGTATTCTAAATGAAAGACAGCATCAAATGTGAATCAATAGATAACATAAATTAATAATTATCTCACATCATGAGGTCAAGACACTAGAATTTCCCCTAGGATATATATATTTCAAAGACACACTTAAAATAAAGAGATGAAAGAAAAAAACATAAGATTAAATGAAAAGAAGTAACATCTAAAGATTAGTGCTTTTAAAATCATGAAATACACTGAAAAGAATTATTGATTGGCTATTCCCACAAAAAGAATTCTGAAATTACTAAGAAAGACAAAAATGCTCACCCATGTGTAAATTTGAGGAATGGTGGTTTGGGGGGTGGTGCTAAGGCTGCTGGAGTTAAAGGCTTGTCCTTCCTAAATACACAGGCAGACTTGACTTAGGGAGTTTTCCGCCTTCACTGAAAAGCATTCAAGAGTCTCCAGGTTTTGTCATCTGGGAAAAAGGGGCACAAGTTCCCCTGTCCTTCTCAATCTTAGAGGAGCTTCTTCTCAAAGTCACAATCCCTCTTTCATGCTAATCATGTACTTCTACTCTCTCCTTTGAAAAAGCTTGATTTTTTTTTTTTTTTATTTTGCAATGGAAGAGCACAGATCTTTGAAAACAATGACCTATTTACTGTCCCTTGAGCAGAGAAAATTAACTCTTTATTCATTTCTTTATTCATTCACAAAACTCTGTGTGTGAAACAAGCATTGTGTGTAGATTAAATAAATTAACAAGTGATGAGTTCTTAGACTGGTATTAGCTGTTCTACTGTTGTTTTAAATGTCTTTAGATGAATCTGGAAGAAAAACATCTAAGAAAATGAAACAAATATAAATAATTTAGCAACTCTGAATCTTTACTTTTTTGGAAGCATTTAACATTCATATTTCATAGCCTACTCCTTTAAGCCTTTATAGTAAAGTATAAAATCAATTATAGATTAAGCTATATCATTTATATCTCATAACAACCAACAAGAATGAATTGTATGTAGTCATTTAATTAATTACACAATATACTCACAGAAATTAAAATTATACCTATAAATTTTTAGCTTGTCTTTCCCGTTTCTGTTGTTAACAATATTCATGAATATATTTTCATACATTATGAGTTCAAAACTCACAACCTTACAAAACATACAAAAATTACAAATCAGTTTTTTAAAATAGTTTAACAAATCTTGCTACTCTTATTCCCTATCCCCTTTCATTTAGAATTAGAATAAGGTTTTATTTTTTATTTTATCTTTTTTTTAAAAAAAGAAAAATAGAGAGAGAGAGAGAGAGAAAATGAAAGGAAAGATTAAGTGAAAGGATCCAGACCCCAAAGACTCCAAATTCTATGTTTTTGTTTATGAGAAATGTGCAAAGACAAATTTATAGAGACAAAGTAGATTAGTGGTTGCTAGGGGCTGGGGGCAATGGGAGAATGGGGTATGAGTTTTCTTTTTAGGGTGGTGAAAACATTCTAGAATTAAATAGTGGTGATGGTTGCATGATTTTCTGACTATACTAAAAATTACTGTAAATTTGTGAATTTTCCAGTACATAAATTTATCTCAATTTAAAAACAAAATAATTTTTGGAGTTCCCATGGTGGTGCAGCAGAAACAAATCTGAAGGAAGAAGGAATGCCCATCGCTGAATTTGCTGAAATGTCAAGCAGGATAAGAGCTAAACAAATTGTATTGGATTAGGAATTCCCTTTGTGGCTCAGAGGTTAATGAACCCGAATAGTATCCATGAGGATGTGGGTTTGATCCCTGGCCTCACTCAGTGGGTTAAGGATCCGCATTGCTGTGAGTTGTGGTGTAGGTTGCAGACGCGGCTTGGATTCGATGGTGCTGTGGCTGTGGCATAGGCTGGCAGTTGTAGCTCTGATTTGACTCCTAGCCTGGGAACTTCCATATGCTGCAGGTGCGGCCCTAAAAAGCAAAAGAAAAAATTTAACATTATAGAAACTCAGGAAAAACAAACATCCAAACAAAATAAACAACAACACTAGTACAAAAAACAGACTCACAATACATTTATTTTTTCTTTCAGATATTTTCTACAGCTCATTTTCATAGGATTTAATTATAAAATGATTAATACAAAAATGAAGATTCTGAATGAAGGGTTGAGTTTTATGTTACTTTTTAAAATGATTATTGAAACTGTTTCTCTTTTTTCTGTCTTCTTTTTCTAGTAAATGAAATATATTAAAATATGTTTCTATATCACCGATATGAAAACATAATAAGATGAAGACTCCTGAGACCACCAAGTGTTAGGGACACTGTTGGATTATATCAAAAGCAGATGCTTGATGTAAGGCTTGAGATGGAAGGTGAGAGATTCTCTGGGCAGAAGCCCAAAATGGAACATTTGTACATGATTTTTTTTCCTGTACTGTTTTAAGATTTTTGGTGTTTTTGTTTTTGTCTTTTTAGGAGTGCATCCGCAGCATATAGAGGTTCCCAGGCTAGGGGTTGAATCGGAGTTGTAGCCACTGGCCTACACCACAGCTGAAGCAAGGCCAGATCCAATCCATTTCTGTGACCCACACCACAGCTCACAGCAACGCTAGATCCTTAAGGATTAACACACTGAGCAAGGCCAGGGATCAAACCTGCATCCTCTTGGATACTAGTCAGATTTGTTTTCCCTGAGCCACGACAGGAACTCCCTGCACTGTTTTAAGTTTTTGAAAGCATTACAGATCTTCACAAGGCTTGCTTTCTCAGTCCCTTCAGGTTTAAAAATTTAAAAAAAGGGCTTTTCCTGGTTTACCATCAAAAATAATACCTTGGGCTGTGGGATGGAAATCCTCTGAAATCAGATTGTTATGATCATTATACAACTACAGATGTGATAAATTCATTTGAGTAATAAAAAAAAATAATACTTTCTTCCAGTCACTGATTCTCCTATACTTTATTCTGTTATTTTTTTTAGCACTTATTGTTACCTAAAGTCATATACTAAATTCATTTGTTTATTATGTATTTATTTACCATTAGCATATAATCTCTATTGCTTTTCTTATTCTGAATCTCCTGTACATACAACAGTGATTAAGAGCATAGATTTTAGTCATATAACCAAGGTTTCAAATTGGGTCCATTACTTAGTAGTCATACAAATTAACTCTGTGCCACAGTTTTCTAATTTTCAAAATGATGGTTATAATGGAGCTTAACTAATAGGCTTATATTAATGTTTATATGATATACTAGAACAGTGCTTTGAATCTACTTAGCACTATGTTAATGGTTTGCAATTATTTTCCTTCCTTCCTGCTTCCTCTATTTCTTTTTTACTTCTTTTCCTTAATGAAGTAGGTTTACCCAAGGTGTTCCCATGATGCCCCATTTCCTATAGGCAACAGTTTTTAAGTCTTCACTTTCTACTTATGAAGTAAAAGCCAGTGCTCATGAAACATTCCCACATTTTCCTAAACTTTTTGAGAAGATATCCATTCCTTCATATTTTTTGAATGTGATTTCTAAAGTTTTCCAGAAGTTGTTTAAAGACTTTCAAATAATGTTATTTACAGATATTATCAATCTTGAAATTTTAAAATAATTTCAGCTCACTGTTAAATGTCCACAGTATAATTTAAATATGTTGTAATTTTATACCCAACATTATTCACTTAGGAAAGAGATCTTATCTTTATAAATTTAGAAATTTTGCATCATTTTCTCCTTAAAACTCATGTATCTGTTTTACTTCTTCCACACAGCTTTATCTTAAATTAATGTATTTTTTGCTTGAAAAATGGTTTATTCTTTACTGTATCATTACAGCATTGAAATTGTCTCTTTGGTTATACGCTAAAAGTTATTCTGGCTTAAATATTCATTATAATAGCTATTAATATACAATTGGTCAAAAAACTTTATCATAAAATTTGATAGATGATTATAAAGCAAACAATAAATATTTCTAGAACTGAACTTACTAATCAAATGCAAGAGACTTTGTTTTCTTCTTATCAGTTTAAGTATTTGAGAGTGAACATTTTTCAGTGCATGAATGTGAAATGGTTTAGTACCAATTCTTTTCTTGCTTTTTCCCTTTAAATGTGTAAGCTCTAAGAAAATATGTTCACATAAACAAATACATGGGTATGGAAAGAATTTTATTATGGAAGTGTAACTTAATTGTTTGAACTCCATCCAAAAATCATATAATGATCTATCATCAAAAATTACTTTTAATGATTTATCAGGTGACAGCTAGATTAGATTTTGCTTCAATTTCTTTGTTTCCAGAGAATTCTTAATTGCCTGTTGAAGCATTTTTATGATGGCTGTGCTAAAATCCTTGTCAGATAATTCCTATATCTGATTCATCTTGATGTTGGCCTCTGTTGACTGTCTTTTCTCATTTATTTTGTGATTTTCTTGGTTCTTGATATTAAGAGTTGATTTTTTTTCTTTTTTTTTTTTTTTTTTTTGCCATTGCTTCCTGCACTTTTGGACATGGTGCAGCATGAGAGCTAGGTGGATGTGTACTCTCAGCTCACTGACTCTGACTACCTCGAGCAGAGGGTAGATTGGATATTAAGCTCCTCTCTTTCCTAGAGAAGGTGGAAACTGACATACTTCTCATTGCTTCCTGGGGATGGGAACGGGGGATGTGTCATGAGAGTAGGTACTTGCTGAACCCTGAGCTATACAAGCAAGGGTAAACAAAGGAGAAACTCTTACTGCTTTGTTGCCATGGAATGAATAGGAAGGTTGTTACCAGGTAGACATGGAAGTCCAGTGCCCCACCCCAGCCATCTATCACTGATACCAGGAGTGGCAGAACATGGAGTTTGTATGAGCCTCAACTTTCAAACTTTGTTTAACCTCATTAATGCCAGGTGGAGGTGGAGGTTCAGCTCCACACTGAACCCTGCTAACACTGGGAAGACGGTGAAACATATTGTTGAGTAGTAGCCCCACCTTCCCTGACTTTGCCTACTTTTGTTTCCTCTACTAGTGGACCCCACTGATACCATCCTGGAATGAAACCCTGAGCATTGCCTGCTTCTGCCAAGTAAGAGGATGGAAGAGCAACTTCTTGCTCAGCCTCTCCCAATGTGTGGGAGGGAGAGGGTAAGAAGTGGGAGGTGAGGTTAGAAAATCTACTCCCTGCATTTCCCTGATTTAATCATGATTGTGGTGGTAAGTTTGTTTGTTTGTTTGTTTTTCTATTAATGGGCACAGGTGGGTACTGCTATAAACACTTTCTGTTGTAAGGCCACCCTTTTCCTCTGGCTAGATAGAGGAGACTAGGTTTTCTCTGGAGCATTTTTGGTCTGTGTTTCTTGGGGGCTCTAGGCTGAAGGCTTTGATGGTTCCCTGTCTAGCATATAGCAGAAGCAATAAGGAACCCAGGGGAATCACAGTATCAGTCCCCAGATCCTCAGCTCAGCCGATCTCCTTTCCACCTTCCAGGATTTTCCTCTGCTTGTTTGATATATGAGTTCTAGAGTTTTTGGTTTTAACTGAGAGGACCTAGAAGAATGGAAGTATTCCATCTTGGTAGAACCAGAGGTCTCCCACCTTAAATTTTTGGAAAGTAAGGAACTGAATACAACTTGATGTATAAGAACATGTTTCCCAGGCTTTAGATTCATCTCTTTTTCAGTTTTAGGTAAACGTATTTAAAAGAGCTTAATGAAGCTCATTAACTAATTGTTAATTTTTCTCTTATCTTTTTCACTAAAAACCATCTTATTTATCTCAATAAAATACTTTTTATATAGTTTTAAGTTTGGTCAAATCTGATATTTGGTTCAGATTGGCCAGTGTGTACAGAAAGTTCAGCCAGTCATGTATAAAGCAAAAAAAAAAAAAAAAAAAAAAATAGGAATATGGAGGACCTATGTCTGGCCTTATCATAGGTAAACATAGAGGGTGTCTGTGAGTCTTGCTCATATGAGAAAGAGTGGCTCTTTGTGGTGCTCCACTTCCTGGCACACAAAAGAGTGTGTGAATTTCTTAAATCATCATGTTTTCCAGGATCATAGGACTCAGGTCAAATTCAGCTTTCTCAGTTTTAAAAGGATCACTCTGGCTGGTGTGATGAGAATAGACTCATGGGGGCCAGGGTAAAATGAAGAAGGATAGTTAGAAGTTTATCACTGTAAAAATGCTGGCATGCACCCTGTGAGTGGTCATATTTTAGATATATTTTGAATGACTATTATTAAGATGTAGGTGTGTTGCCATGTGAACAGTTACTCTGTTTCTTCCAACTGCTGCTTCAGTATGTTATACAGGCATCCACACTACATATGTAAAATTAATAAACAGGAGTTCCCATTGTGGCTCAGCAGAAATCTGACTAGTATCCATGAGGATGCAGGTTTGATCCCTGGCCTTGCTCAGTGGGTTAAGGATCCAGCATTGCCATGAGCTGTGGCGTAGGTTGCAGACATGGCTTGGATCTTGCTGTGGCTGTGACATAGGCTGCTGGCTAGGGCTCCAATTCAACTCCTAGCTTGGAAACCTCCGCATGCATGGGTACGGCCCTAAAAACACAAAAAAATAACATAACATAACATAAAAAAATAAATAAAAGTAAGAAACAGAAACCTCAGTTAAATAGAGTGGGGAGACCAGAAGAGGGAGCTCTTTTGCCCTGTGACGGTAGCAAAGCTCAACAAGAAGGACTCCTCTTCTTCCCTATCAAAGACTCAGCCAATAAAAAGCTATGTACTCTTTGTTCACTATAGCCCTCCCAACTACCTTCTTCTCTCTATGTTAGCTATCTCCTTACCTTGCTGTGCAGGGACTTGGAGGTGGCTCACCGTAGTTGTGGACCCCAAATTGCAGCGCTCTACTGATATTGAATAAACCCATCTTTGCTGGTGGAATAGCTGTCAGTCTCTTTGTTTCAGGTCAACAACATACAACCTATCCTCAGTCCCAGGAATGGGTCCTCAGATTGCCTTCAACATCCTGCCATCATAAACTATATTTTGGATCCTTACATGGGTCCATTCAGATATTCTCTTCAGCATACACACACACACACACACACACACACACACACACACACACACACACACACACACTGTGGAGCAGAGCTACTTGGACATGGAGTATGCATACACTAAAGTTAACTAGGATCTTTCTCCACTAAGGATGAAATCTACATTTTCATCAATAAATAGTGCATGGAGTTACATCTCTACCTAATTACTGTTGATATTATCCAATTTCACAATTTTCCTAAAAATCTCATTTTTTATCTCGACTGACTCATAAGTTTGAGACCCTGTTTTTATGCCTGCATATCTTTGGGTTTTATTCTTATGTCAATTTTTTTGTTTACATCCCCCTCCCATTTTTCTATTCAGATTTTTATTTTCATTCTTGTTAATTTTATTTTCATTCTTGTTTATATTCTAGATCTGTGCTATTCATTTTTGTAGCCCCTAGCTACAGATGGCTGTTTAACCTTAAATTTAAATGATTTAAAATGAACTAAAATTAAATTTTTAGTTCCTTAGTTGCACTAGTCACATTTAAATGCACAAGAGCAGAATTTACATCATCACAGAAAGTTCCAAAATTTCAAACATCTTCCCCCATTCTCTCATCTCTATATAAATGTTGTTTTGGGTATACTTTTTGGAATAGAAATTACTAATATTGATGAAAACTAAACAAAATGCCCTAACTTATAGAGTCCTGAAAGCTCCTATTAGATTGTGGTTTTATATATGAAGACACTGATGAGAAAACTTAAGATCTATTAGGTCTATGCTTTTACTGCTTTACTACATTGGAAAACTGTGGGTCAGTCTGTCTATATCATTACTTCCTTTGATCGTATATAACCAGAAGTGGTTTGCGGACAGTTTAAGGTTGAGTTCTATGTTTAGGGCTCAGAAAATGCAAACCTCAACATTGATTTAGGACATATCCATTTCCTTTCGAAAACACCTCAGTTGACAGGATTAAGATGGAGGAATAGAAGGACTGGAGCTCAACTTCTCTCCTAAAAACAAAAAAATTCACAACTAAAGGCTAAGCAATCTTCACCCAAATGTACTGGAAACCTTAAAAAAGATACCCTACTCCAGAAGAAAAAGAGGAGGACACATCAAGAGGTAGGAGGGGTGCTTTCACCATATAAACAACCCCATACCTCCCGGGTGGGAAGCTGTACAGACTGGAAACTAACTGATTCACAGACACTCACCTACAGGAGTGAGAGTTCTGAGCCCCACATCAAATTCTCACGTGTGGGGATCTGGCACTGGGAGAAAGAGCCCCTGGAGCATCTGGCATTGAAGGCCAGTGGGGCTTGTGTGCAGGAGCTCCACAGGACTGAGTTAAATGGAGACCCCATTCTTAAAAGGCTCACATGGACTTTCACATGCACTGGGTCCCAGGGCAGAGTGAGAAATCCATAGAAATCTGGGTGAAACCTAACTGTGGTTCTTGGAGGACCTCCTGGGAAAACAGGGGTGAATGTGGCTTGTTGTGAGGGAAGGACATTGAAGGCAAAGCTCACAGGAATATTCAGCAGCTGCCTTTCTCTGAAGGTGGCCATTTTGGGAAAATCTGGCCCCACACACATCAGTCAGCACTGAGAAGCCCCAGGGCAAGCAACAATCCAGGTGGGATCACAGCCCCATCCCTCAGTAAACAGGCTACCTAAAGACCCCTCAGGCACACAGCTGCCTCTAATCCCATCCAGAGACTAAGCCCCACCCACCAGAGGGATTGGAATCAGCTCCACCTACCAGTGGGCAGGCATCAGCCCCTCCCATCAGGAAGCCTACAGCAAGCCCTCATACCAACTTCAGCCACAAGGGGGGCAGACACCAGAAGAAAGAGAGGCTACAATTCTATTATCTGTAAAAAGTCACCACACCAAAAGCCCATAAAAATGAAAAGACAGAGAACTATAACTCAGATAAGGGAGAGAGGAAAAACACCAGAAAATCAGCTAAGCAATGAGGAGATTCTTAGCCTACAGGAAAAAGACTTTAGATTGATGATGCTGAATATGGTGCAAGACATTGGAAATAAACTGGGGGCAAAGATGGATAACTTACAGTAAACACTAACCAAAGAGATACAAGACGTAAAACAAACAAGAAGAGATGCAAAATACAATAACTGAAATTAAAAACTCACTAGAAGCAGCCAACAGCAGAATACAGGAGGCAGAAGAACAAATAAGCGAGGTGGAGGACAGATTAGAAGAAATTACGGATGCAGAACAGAAAAGAGAAAAAAGATTGAAAAAAAATGAAGAGAGTCTCAGGGAATTCCGGGACAATGTTAAACGCACCAACATCCATATTATAGGGGTGCCAGAAGGAGAAGAGAGAGAGAAGGGGACAGAAAAAATAGTCCAAGAGATAATAGCCGAAAATTTCCCTAACATGGGGAAGGAACCACTCACTCAAATCCAGGAAGCACAATGAGTACCATATAAAATAAACCCAAGGAGGAATACACCGAGACACATATTAATCAAACTGACCAAAATTAAAGACAAAGAGAAAATATTGAAAGCAGCTAGGGAAAAGAAACAAGTAACATACAATGGAACCCTGATAAGGTTATTTATTGGCAGATTTTTCAGCAGAAACTCTGCAAGCCAGAAGGGAGTGGCATGATATACTTAACATGATGAAAGGAAAAAACCTCCAACCAAGATGACTTTACCCAGAAAGGCTGTCATTCAGATTTGAAGGAGAAATCAAAACCTTCACAGATAAGCAAAAGCTGAGAGAATTCAGCAATACTAAACCAGCCTTACAACAAATACTAAAGGAACTTCTCTAGGCAGAAAAGAAAAGACAGCAACAGCAAACAAAAATTCCACAAATGCCAAGGCTCACCAGTAAAGGTATATATACAGTAAAGATACAAAATCATCCATGCACTATTATACCACCAAAATCAGAAATCATGAGAAGAGATGGGTACAAATGCAGGACACTGGAGATGAACTTGCAATTAACTTATATACATATAGAACTTGCAATTAACTTATATACATATAGACTCTTATACAACTCATATACATATAGACTCTTACATCAAAACTTCAGCATAACTGCAAACCAAAAATCTACAATTGATACACAAACAAGGAATCTCTGGAGAGGAAATATATCTCATAGTAAATAAGTGCATAATCCACCATGAAGGGGGTCATTTGACATCATTCTTGGAATGCTGAAATCTTCTTAGATCTGATTCTGATTTTCTCTCCATCAAAGAATTTATGATAATTATAATTAAATAATGCAACTGTACAATTAAATAATACAGTTCTACAATTGTATTATTAATAACCATTTTTCTCCGTGGTACAATGTAAGGTATATAATGTCTCGTTTATCACATTACCTAGAATGGTGTAATGCTTATATTGAAAAATCAATAAGATGTAACAAATTGTGGGGACATATTTATATAGTTACACTGTTTTTTAACCAATTTATGCATTTTATATTTTACTTATTTTCAGAGGGTGTATTATTTTTGTTATTCTTACCAGTTAAGTTATTCTTTTTATTATGCTATATAAAATATTTAATGGTATATAAGGCTTTCTTCTTTATAAATTTTAGTTGCATAATATAACAATTTTAATATAATGCTAATTTTTAAAGAAAAATTGAAATGTAATAGATAATACTAAATAGTAAGGATGAAAGCCATACGAAATGGGATAAAGTATAGAATAAATTTCCTATTTGTCTCAGCATATTTTCCATTCCACTTCAGCAGAGGGAGTCACTTAATCGGTTTCTTAAGATCCATGATATAGTAATCTGTGTGAATGTAATTGTGTTTAAATGTATGTATTTTATTCTGTAAAAAATAAAAATGAAACCAGAATAAAAAAAGTAGTATCTATAAAAAAAAAAAGAAAAAGAAAACACCTCAGTTGTTGGCAAGATTTGCCATTTTAAAGAAAAGAGGGATCTAATTAATACTGGGGTATCATAAAATTGATTTTTCAAGGTTCTGTATCTGAGACAATGTTCAATAGAACAAGTTATAAATTCCCAAAGCACTATACAAATTACAATTGACTGAGCCAGAGATACTTGGTGAGAGAAATTACGAGCCTTCAGAGTTTAAGTGGAATTTTTGTTATGTGTCTCAGCTTTGTTTGTTTTTACTTTTGTTTTACTTTTGTTCTTCACGCTTCCTACTTTTCTTCCACTTGCAACCACAGAATCACATCTGATTGGGACAAATATCTCGTTGCTGACATGAGAAAACCTCAGCTGTGCTAATCTTTTGCAACTGGAGAAATGAAAGGTTTTTTTGTTTGTTTTCCTTATCTTCTTAGTTCCATAGTTAGCAATTTTAGCTACTAAAATAGAGGATCTCTCATTGCTCCCAGGCAAAACCATATTTTATTCTCCAATAATAATTAAATAGATTACGATATATATTTGTGATCATTTATTTCATTTCCCAATGCTGATTTTACTCACATTGTTGCTTGTCCTTCTGCTTAAAGTAGGAAGTTTTCAAATATTTTGGCAACGTGCGCCCTGAAATGCTGTGACATGATCACACCTGGTAAAGGATAAAAATGCAGAGAGTGTCATTCATACAATGCAACACAACTTCTGTGGGTACATTTTCAGATTCACTCTGCTATTCCAGGGTCCCTCTCACATCCAATCACGACTTTTTTCTACCACATTTGGGACCGTGGAAAACAAGATACTTAATTTAGTAAATTAATAACTCATTAATTAATAATGAACTAATAATAAGTCTCAAAGAGGGACATATGGCATAAGACCTGTAGGGACAATGTAACCATATCAGAGAATCTCAACAAAGTTAACTCAGCCCTTGTATAATATTAATATAACTTCTACAATGATGACAGGAAAAAGATATCTTGCAAAGGAAACATAGATCCTTACTTAACTTGCCTAAGAATTGTTCTAGTCAATTGATTCCATCCAGTGTCTACAAGAGAGGAAAAAAAATCATGGCATACTGGTGCCAGTGGGTCCTCACGCAGCATTCAAGAAAATTCCCTTGTACTTTCAGAAATTTGTCAAAACTTAGATATTTGTGAGGTGAATGGATTTTATTATTATGAAGTCAATTCTTTTGTTAGTATTGTTTTTTTTTTTTGTCTTTTTGTTTTTTTTGTTGTTGTTGGTTGTTGTTGCTATTTCTTGGGCTGCTCCCATGGCATATGGAGGTTCCCAGGCTAGGGGTTGAATCGGAGCTGTAGCCACCGGCCTACGCCAGAGCCACAGCAACGCGGGATCCGAGCCGCGTCTGCAACCTACACCACAGCTCACGGCAACGCTGGATCCTTAACCCACTGAGCAAGGGCAGGGACCGAACCTGCAACCTCATGGTTCCTAGTCGGATTCGTTAACCACCGCGCCACGACGGGAACTCCTTGTTAGTATATTTTAATACTCCACTTTAGTCTTCACAACTATGGTGAAGTATAAGGAATTATAATAATAATGTCTTGGAAGATGAAAAAATATTTGTTTTTCTTTATAGACAAGTAATACTACACTATTGTAAATTCACGAAATGCTTTGCCTTGCACTATGATGGATTGGTTGTGTGGAATATCAAAAAGTAACTATGGAGATTGTATTTTTACAAAGGAGAATAAGCATAAAGGAAAGGAGAAAGTAGGAGTTCCCCTCATGGCTCAGTGGTTAACAAATCAGACTAGGAACCACGAGGTTGTTGGTTTGATCCCTGGCCTTGCTCAGTGGGTTAAGGATCCAAAATTGCCATGAGCTGTGGTGTAGGTTGCAGACGGGGCTCAGATTGGGCGTTGCTGTGGCTCTGATGTAGGCCAGCGACTTCAGCTCTGATTAAACCTCTAGCCTGGGAACCTAGAAAAAGACAAAAAAAAAAAAAAAAAAAAAAAAAAAAAGAGAAAGGAGAAAGTGAAACATTTGTTATATGTTTTGATTAAAATTGTTGCTGTATTAGAGCATTAAAACGATTGATTTTTTGAATGATGAAATTATCTGATCTAGTCTTTATTTACATATTAATTGCCCAAGTCCAACACTCTTTTTTGTTTTCACCAGAAATTGAGCCTAGTTAGTGCCCTCTGTCATTTTATTTTATAGTAGATCTTGTTTTGTCGGAATTGTTGCTGAAAGTCTGAAAAGTAGGAGTTGCTGATATAATTTTAATTTGGGGAAATGACTAAGTCTGACATCAAGTGAGTACAAGAAAATTATATATTTAGTTTTTTCAAAAATCTTTCCATGCTATAGAAAGTCTAGGGTGTATCTACTAAAAACAAGGAATTGCAAGTTACATTGGATTTACACTCAAAGACTACCTTCGTAACTACTGTACTAATTAAGTAGAGCTGGAGACCAGAAGGGGGAGCTCTCATGCCCAGTAAGGGTAGCAGGGCCCAACTGGAAGGAATCCTCTTCTTTCCTAGCAAGGGAAAAGCCAGGGACTTCACTATAGCCCTCCCAACTTCCTTTACTCTTATATAAAGCAGTTCTCCTTCTCTTGCCTTGGGGGAACTGTCACATGGCTCAGCACGGTTGCAGACCCTGCACTGCAATTCTCTGCTGATCTCAAAATTGTCTTTGCTCTAGAAATATCTGGCTGTGTATTTGTTTCACATCGAAACTGTTTGAGGGATTAGACATTTTGTTCAAAAACGTAGCATTTTGTAATAGACATTTATGATTGTATTAAATTTAAACAATTTAACTTTGCATATTTTGAGAAAAATTAAGTACTTTTAGCATAGAACTACTTATTATAAACATGTAGGTGAAATGGAAGATATGCATTTTTACATATGAAGGCTTATTTATAATTTTATGTCCACCAAATTTTATTCCTTTCCTATTATCATTGCCACAATGAAATTATTTAAAATGCAAGGAGCTATAAGAAAATCTTATGAAAACTCCCAGAAATATAAAGCATATGAAGCTCAGCAGTATTTTAACGTACACTGTCTCAGAAGGCTTATTACATTTCAAAATGTCAAACACAATTAGGGATAATTTTGAATTTTTCTAAACAGATAGGCAAAATGTTAAATGGTACATTATTTCTGCAGAATCCTAACTTGTTTTTAGAAAAAATAAGTATCATTGATGAAATGTTATCACCTTAATTTTTCAGTTTTAACAAGGAAGTATTCATATGGAACAAAGAATCAGTTCATCCACTTAATTTGCAGAGGGTTTTTAGATTTAATTAAGACTGGTTTTTAAAAGATATACAGTACTGGTGCTAAATGCAAACAGAGTTTTATTCTATTCTGTTTAATAGTAGAAAATAATACCTTGTAATGAAATAGCCATTAGTGCATTCATTTGGTGAAAGTAGTGGGGGTAGGAAAGAAAGTATTATTAAGTGACATTGAGAAATGTAAGGAAAGACTATAATGATCCCAAAATCTTCCTAAATGTACTGGCCATATCAGTAAGAAGGAAACAAGAAACGCAGTAAACACACAAATATTTCTTTTAAAATGAGTAGAATAGACAATAGACAAATATACTTTTTTTCTTAAGTAGAAAAAAAAAGAACATGATCAAAATCCAATTATGTCCAATTAAGGATTTGAAATTTTCCAATAATTATGCTGTAGGAAGCAAAGACATATGTAAACTGATCAGGGAGTAAGGGGTTAAGCTGTGCAACATTTACTAATCAGAAAAAAGGTCACGGATTGATATTCCCCAAATTTGATTAGACTCGGGATCCATGTACTAGAAATCAATGTTTTCTTGGCTTCTGCATCTCTCCTCTGTAATATGTCATTCTCCAGAGGCCTTGTTTCTTAAAGGAAGGCATAGCAGTGTTACAGCCTTTCTGGAGCGGAAAGACAGCAAGAAATTAGGAAGGATTTGCAGGTTAAAATAGACAGAGATTGTAATTCCTACAGCTGAGGGACTTGAGAAGAGGAAATGGGAAAAATTAGCTGTGACTATGAAGCTAAAAGACTTGTCATGCTGGCCAAAGCCCACAGGAGAGATAAAACTGGTCTTGGGATCTTACAGCGTTTTTCAGCCTTCCAAGTACAATCTAGTCAAATTAGAATAAATCCACATAGGGCCCTGCACTTCAAATTGCTGCAAAGTGGTTGTAGAAGAGAGAATTAACAAAGTAATAGGATTTAACAAAGTAAAATACAAAAACAATGAGCAAAAAAAAAATTAAATAAATAAAAATCCAATTCAAAGCAGGATTAAGTTACATTGGCACCAGTTTCAGGTGATTTTATAGATACAAAAAGGTGCAGAACTATCTGCTTTTTCTTACTTAATTTTTGTCTCATTTAAATAAAAGTGATAGCATTCCTTATACTTTTATTACCAGACAGGCAAAATGTTACACATTTTCAGTGCATTATTCCATTTTTATTTGCATTATCACAACAACCCTATGCCATAGATACTGTTATTCCCATTTCATAGATGAGTACAGTCAGTCTTAGATAAGTAACTTGCCCATGGCCACACAGCTCTCTGTAACACTCCAGTTCTTGTCTGTAACCACTGCCCATGTCGACTGGTGGTGATGTTGATGCTGATCACTTGACAAATTTGTTTCATCTTGGTTACAATTTATTGTCATCTATGCTTTCGATGTCACCCTCTTCTTCCACAGACACTCTTCCATTACCGTCTTATTCCTTCCCACTTTATATTCCTTTATTTTTCTTTTTCTCTTTTTGGAGTTGCTTCTCATTTCATCCTCTACTCATTTATACACTCTCCTCCCAACAAACACACACAGCTCATGCTACCTGATCACTTTTGCATTTTCCCACCATAAAGATTTTTACTACTAGGCTTCTCCTCATTCAAATCTTGGCTGAAATGTCACCTCTCCAGCTCAAAGGCCACCTCCTCAAGGAGACTTTCTTTGACCATCCAATCCACATTACCTCTCCAGGTCTCTACTACATTATCATGTTTTATTTTCTACACAGAACTTTTTAATACTTAAATTTATTTTATTTTTAATTTTCTTGGTTATTAGAATGCAAGATCGATGTATGAGATTATTTTAACTCAAGAATAGTTCATGATGCACAGTAGCAAATTAATAAATATTTTGGGATAAATATATTGGCTATCATGTTTCAAATACCAAGCTTGCTGGTGATGCAAGCTAATTAACACTTTTCATGAATGAAATAAATAAATGAATAAATAAGTGTAAAAACTATTAAGTCCTCTTTAGGCTACTCCAAGATTTTGGTCTCTATTTTTGTAACTATTTTTTTTTTTCTTTTTCTTTTCAAAATGGTATTTGAGTCAGTTTTCTTTTTACAATAAGTATAAGAACTTCTAATTCTCAGGAGAAAATATTTGGAGGTTCTTCAAGGCAGTTGCTGTATCATTTGGGAAAAATAACTGAAGTTAAGCAGGGTGTGAAGTGGAAACTTTGTAGGCTTCCTTCAGTTCATTTCACTGAATTCAGTTCTTAATAGCCCCAAAGTGCTTTATATATTTTAGGTTTTTTTTTTTTTTGTCTTTTTGCTATTTCTTGGGCCGCTCCCGTGGCACATGGAGGTTCCCAGGCTAGGGGTCGAATCGGAGCTGTAGCCCCTGGCCTATGCCAGAGCCACAGCAACGCGGGATCCGAGCCGTGTCTGCAACCTACACCACAGCTCAAGGCAACGCCGGATAGTTAACCCACTGAGCAAGGGCAGGGACCGAACCTGCAACGTCATGGTTCCTAGTCGGATTCATTAACCACTGCGCCACGACGGGAGCTCCTTTTATATATTTTAGAACTGCAGGCAAATCATGCCTTCCTCTAAGATGGTTACAGTCTTACATGCAGAGAAAATTTAATACCAGGAAGAGACACAATAGTATAT
This sequence comes from Sus scrofa, assembly GCF_054392235.1. Classification (NCBI taxonomy): domain Eukaryota; kingdom Metazoa; phylum Chordata; class Mammalia; order Artiodactyla; family Suidae; genus Sus; species Sus scrofa. Next base: position 118,897,919 of record NC_139388.1, on the reverse strand, counting down.
AATTATAGTATTTTGCTCTGAAAATAATGCTGGCCATGGATTCTTCTAAGTATACAACTACAGGCATGCAGTATGCATATTGCACATGGCACTGAAGTCATTATGAAAATAAATGGCATGAAACTTCATCTTTATGGAGTTCGCACTTCCATTGGCATGGTTAAGGGGCAACACTTATTGCCTGTTCCCAGATCCTTAAGGAATTTTGTGGAAGACAGAAGAACTTGATCTAGGTATTAGTTACCTTAAATGTCCTCTGCAGACATTATTTGAGGATGGAATGGCTTAGGATATACATCTAAATGGAAAAGAAAACCTGGCACAGAAAATGGATCACCAGAAGTTATGGTGATAAAGAAGTTAAGCACAGAGGCATGTATACCTTTATTAATGTATACCATTTAAGTGTTTCATTTTATTATTAGAAAAATTACATGCATTCATGGTAGAAAATTTAGTGATTAAATAAGTTTTAAATAAGTACAAACAATAGGTAATAACTATTTTTAGGATTCTGTATCTATTTCTCAAGAAAAAATTAGAGTGCCCTCCCAAATTTTCCTACCAGGGAAAATTTATACAAATACAATATCTATCTAAAATAGATTAATATTGTTCCATCATCAAAAGCCATACTACTTAACAGAGATGTTCTAATGCTAATGAAAAGAAGTGGAACACTTGGGAACTAGAGAAGAGTCATCTGTGTGACTAGGCGTCTGGATTTACCAACTGGCACTTAGGAACATTAGGTTCCTGCCCTCCCACAGAGATGGAAAGATAGAGATATTTATCTCCTTCCATGGTTATATTCAAAGTCCTTGAAAAAAATATTTCTGGGCTGTAGAAGATTTACATGTCAAAGAGGCAGAGAATGAAATTATAAATGCAAGTTTTCTAAAGTAAATGCTCTAAGAAAAAGGAGATAGAGACCTACACACAGGAATAAACATGATGCCTAAAGTATATCAAGCAGACTACAACATTAAGGTCCTCTTAATTTGCTTTCAAAGTGAAGGATCAGTTACATTCTCATGCTTTGGTATCAAAATGATTAGGGAATTTCAGTGAGAGCAGGAAGAGAGTGAAGCAATGAATTACTCTCAAAACAAACATTTTTAAATCTTGGATTATTTAGATAGCCATAGTATAGATCAAATGTGATATAGAATACATAAATATTAAAGATGCAATGTTTTGGAGTTCCTGTCGTGGTACCGCGGAAACAAATCTGACTAGGAACCATGAGGTTGTGGGTTCAATCCCTGGCCTTGCTCAGTGGGTTAAGGATCCAACATTGCCTTGACTGTGGTGTAGGCCAGCGCCTACAACTCCGATTTAACTGCTAGCCTGGGAACCTCCATATGCAGCAGGTACTGCCCCCCCCAAAAGCAATGTTTTAAAAAAGCTTACAATCTATAAGAATTAACTAGGAAATGTGATCTACAAACATACAAGAAAAAAATAGAAAAATTGTAAGTCATGGCACCTAGAAATTAATTAGTAGATATAAAACATATAAAACATACATATAAACACACACACACACAAAGGCAAAATAAATTGCAAAGAAGTTCCAAGGAGAAAAGACTACCTAAAATATGTTTCTAAGTAGAGAATAAAACAGACAAGCATCTGAATTACAAGAAAATTTTTCAATTTTATGGGAGTTTGTGAAGTAATTGGCAAGTGATCCTTGATTGATCCATGATACAATTAGGTACAAATAAACTGCAAAGAGTTATTAAAAGATATTTTAAATAGGAAATGTATCTTCACATATTACATGGCCCTGTTGTAAATAAAAGTCACATTATAAACACTAAATATTAATTTACCAAAAATGATGAAATGGTGAAAGATTTTCTAGTTTCTCTTATAGGAAGTCAAATGATTTCTAGTAAAAATTTTTTTAAAAAAGAGAAATTATTACAGCTCCGATTAGACCCCTAGCCTGAGAAACTCCATATGCCATGGGAGCAACCCAAGAAATGGCAAAAAGACCAAAAAAAAAAAAAAAAAAAAAAGAGAGAAATTATTTAGAATATTGTACGAATGAGTATGAAAATAATTGCTTATGGACTTATGACTCATTTCACAAGAATGAGGAAAATACAACATGAGCTTGTTATTTTATTGTAAAAACAACATATTGCTTATATTACTACTACTACTACTAATTTTAGTAGTATAAAACTCTAAATACCACTTTCCTTTTAAAATAGTGTGCATGTTATTTTTAAATAAGAAAAATCTAAAAATATATCTTAAGCAAATAAGCATATATGTATGCAAATACATATTTAAAGAGATAGTCTTTGAAGCATAAATTTAATAGTAAAAAGGATAATCTAAATGCCCCAGAAGACAATATCGGTGAAAATATTATTATATGTAATGAAATACCATGAAGCTATCAAAATAACATTGTGGAATATTATTTAATGGCATGAGAAATGCTCATTATGTATTGTTAAGTGAATATAAAACATATTATAAAACAGTGTGATTTCAATAGTAGTTGTTAACATTTTTTTTCTTTTTTATGCAGTAGGCACTATATTAAGTGCTATACATTCATTTTTCTTATTTGCTCTCCACAATAGCCTCATGAAATGGGTAATGCTGATGAATTTAAGTGACCTTAAACAAAGCTATAAATATGTACGATAATGGTTTGTGTTTTAAAAAATAAATAAAGCTAAAATACACAAATTTCTGTGTGTGCGTGCACTACATATTCGAATGTTAGTGGTTATATCTGATGGTAGTGTAATACTCATTTTATTTTTTTTTTGCTAATTTGTATTTTTAATCCTCTACAATAAATATATGTGGTATATTCAATAAAAAATAAGTAAAAGATCATTTAGTCTTGTCTATATAAAGGGTTTATTAATTCCTTCTTGTGTGTAAAGCACATTACTGGTTATGGTAGATACTAAAATAAGCAAGATAGTGTTTCTGTCTCTTTATAAATATATATTACTTTTTTCAAGACAATACCTTGACTATCTGCATGATCATATTTGGTGACCCCAAGGTTGATGATGTTATTACAAGACAGCTTATAATTTTCAAATATCATAATATATTTTCATCACAGTTAGGAACGTGTAAATTTATTTAACAGAAAAAAGCAGTATGCTACAAAGTCTTTCATAAAGGGGCATATAAACAAAACAGACAAAACACATGTAATACTTTGGCTTGTTGAATGTATTCTTTGGAGTTTTTAGGTGAATAATGTTTACTGTTTTAATATTTCGGTTATACTATTGGTCATATCCTTCATTCAATAAATACTAATTCAGCACTTAAAGTGTGCCTGATAGTTTTTCAGTGACTGGAGACACAGCAGTGAACAAGAATGATAGAATTTCTTCCTGGTGAAACTTATATCCTGATGAGAGAGACAGATAGAGAGCGAGACAAATACACACACTCACGCACAAGCACAAGCAAATCAATTTCATTTTGTTTCCATCAGTAATAATCATTAGTGTCTTAGACATAAATATCTTGCCTAATGTATATGTTTTCCTTGTATTTCATGATTTCCCTCATAGCATTAAAGCTCATCACAACCTATTTTATGTCTTTATTATTCCACAACTAATCCTCTCACTTTGAGACTCTCTTCGGGTTATTTACCACTGATAGTTGAAACTGTCATGATAGTATTTTTCAAACTCTGGAAACACATTATGAAATAGATGTTATGGGGGCAGATCAGTATTTTTGTTATGAAATAGAAGAGAAATTAAGTGAACCAGATAAAAAAAAATCAAAGTGTTCTGCAGCTAGTAAGAATAACAAAATTTAATGAAATACTCTTTCAAAGGAAAGAGGGTTAGGTTTAATGAAAAATATAGTTCTTACAAAAGATTATGGTCAAATTTTTTGAAAGCCACACTGCACTGCTAAAATATAATGTTCCCCATATTTTTGATCTGCTAAAAAAACATACTGTAACAACCTATTTTATACCTAACTGTACATTCTTGCCACTGGCATGGAATATTCTCTTCTCTGTACTTTCCTCAAAACTCAGATTTATTTCTCTCTTCCATTAGATAGATAGTTGATAGATAGTTAGATAGATAGATAGATAGATAGATAGATAGATAGATAGATAGATAGACAGATAGGTAGATAATACAGAGGTTTTTTTTTTGTTTTTTTTGTTTTTTTTTTGCTTTTTTAGGACCACACCCATGGCTTATGGAGAATCCCAGGCTAGGGGTCGAATCAGAGCTATAGCTGCCAGCCTACACCACAGCCACAGCAACATCAGATTTGAGCCATATCTGTGACCTACACCACAGCTCACAGCAACACCAGATCCCTAACTCCCTGAGCGAGGCCAGGGATTGAACACACAACCTCATGGTTCCTAGTCAGATTTGTTTCCGCTGCACCACGACAGGAACATTCCAGAGATAAAGATATAATCAAACTGTACATTGCTACATGCTCAATCCTTATTCAGAATACTCTCATAGAATCTTTCACTTTTTTCCCTGTCAAAATGCTCTCCAGTTTACACAGCATTGTTCAAAGCCATTTCAGGACAATTCTTTATGAAAAATGCTGTTTTTGTCCAAACTAAGAGCTTGTATTTATCTTAACTGTATGACTGCTTTATTAATATTTCTCAAAATGTATGTACAGGTAATTTTTTTATCTATCATATTCCTTTCAGAACAGTATCATTATGTCCTTATATTTCAGTCCTGCTAAACAAGCCAATTGACTTAATTGTGTAGAGATCCTATATTTGAATCCAGAAAGTAATCACAGAAATACCTAAGACCTTTCCTAGTACAAGAATGTAGGAGTTCGTGTTGTGGCTTAGAGGGTTAAGAACCTGACATAGTGTTTGTGAGGATGCAGGTTCAATTTCTGGCTTCTCTCAGTGGGTTAAGGGTCCAGCATTGCTGCTTGGATCCAGTGTTGCTGTGGCTGTGATGTAGGCCAAGAGCTGAAGCTCTGATTTGACCCCTAGCCCAGGAACTCCCATATGCCGCAGGTGCAGCTATTTAAAAAAATGCAAATAATGTGGAGGTTTTAATTTAATTTAATATAATTTATTTCTTTAAGGTTTTTGTTTGTTTTGTTTTGTTTGTTTTTTTGTCTTTTGTCCTTTTAGTGCCGCACCTGCGGCTTATGGAGGTTCCCAGGCTAGGTGTCCAATCAGAACTACAGCTACCAGCCAGCCTATGCCACAGCCACAGCAATGCCAGATCCGAGCCACATCTGCAACCTACACCACAGCTTATGGCAATGCCATCTCCTTAACCCACTGAGCGATCCCAGGGATCGAACCTGCAAACTCATGATTCCTAGTCAGGTTTGTTTCCACTGTACCACGATGGGAACGTCTATTTAAGATTTTTATTTTTTCTATTATAGTTGATTTACAGTGTTCTGTCAATTTCTACTGTATAGCAAAGTGACACAATCATACTATATATATATGTGTATATATATATATACACATATATATATATTCTCTTTCTCACATTATCCTCCATCATGTTCCATCATAAGTTATTAGATATACTTTGTTGTGCTATACAGCAGGATCTCATTGCTTAACCACCCCAAATGCAATAGTTTGCATCTATTAACCCCAGACTTCCAGTCAATCCCACTCTATCCCCCTCCCCCTTGGCAACCACAAGTCTCTTCTCCAGGTCCATAAGCTTCTTTTCTGTGGAAATTTTCCTTTGTGCTGTATATTACAGTCCAGATATAAGTGCTATCATATAGTATTTGTCTTTCTCTTTCTGACTTAAATCATTTAGTGTGAGAAACTCTAGTTCCATCCATGTTGCCACAAATGCATTATTTTGTTATTTTTTATGGCTGAGTGGTATTCCACCGTGTATATATACCACATTTTCCTAATCCATTCATCTGTTGATGAACATTTGGGTTGTTTCCATGTCTTGGCTATTGTGAATAGTGCTGCCATGAACATGTGGGTGCATGTATCTTTTTCAATGAAAGTTTTGTCTGGATATATGCCCAAGAGTGGGATTGCTGGGTCAGAGGGTAGTTCTATGTATAGATTTCTGAGGTGCCTCCATACTATTTTTCAGATTGGTTGTACCAATTTACATACTCACCAACAGTGTATGAGGGTTCCCTTTTCTCCACACCCCCTTCAGCATTTGTTATTCGTGGACTTATTAGTGATGGCCATTCTGACTGGTGTGAGGTGGTATCTCATGGTAGTTTTGATTTGCATTTCTCTAATTATCGGTGATGTTGAACATTTTTTCACGTGCTTGTTGGCCATCTGTATATCTTCTTTGGAGAAATGTCTTTTCAGGTCTTTTGCCCTTTTTTACTATGGATTGTTGCTTTTTTTGCTGTTGAGTTGTGTAAGTTGCTTGTATATTTTATAAATTAAGCTCTTGTAAGTTGCATCATTTGAAACTATTTTCTCCCATTCCATAGTTTTGTTTTGTTCTGTTTTGTTTTGTTTTAATGGTTCTTTTGTTGTGCAAAAGCTTTTCAGTTTGATTTGGTATCATTGGTTTATTTTTGCTTTTGTTTCTGTTGCTTTGGAAGATTGACCTAAGAAAACATCTGTAAGGTTGATGTCAGAGAATGGTTTACCTATGCTCTCTTCCAGGAGTTTTAAACATATTGTCTTATGTTTTAAGTCTTTAAGCCATTTTGAGAATATATATTTTTTTTCAAGTGCACATGGAATATTCTCAAGGATTGACCACATACTGGGGCACAAAAATAACCTCAATGAATTTAAGAGTGTATAAATTATTTCAAGTATCTTTTCTGACCACAGTGGCAAGAAACTAGAAATAAACCACAGGAAAAGAAATGAGAAAAAACTGACTGCATAGCAACTAAAAAACATGCTACAAAAAAACCAATGGGTCACCCACACACCTACAGTCAACTAATCTATGACAAAGGAGGCAAGAATATATATTGGAGAAAAGACAGCCCCTTCAATAAGTGGTGCTAGGAAAACTGGACAGCCACATGGAAAAGAATGAAATTAGAATGCTTCTTAACACCATACACAAAAATAAACTCCAAATGGATTAAAGACCTAGATATAAGACCAGACACTATCCAACTCCTAGAGGAAAACATAGGCCAAACACTCTCCAACATAAACAACAGCAACATCTCAGATCCACCTCTCAGAGTAATGACAATAAAAACCAAAATAAACAAACAGGACTTAATTAAACTTAAAAGTTTCTGCACAGCAAAGCAAACCTACACAGAATTAAAAGACAACAAACAGAATGGGAGAAAATATTTACAAATGAAGTGACTGACAAGGGGTTAATCTCCAAAATTTATAAACACCTTCTGCAGCTCAATACCAAAAAAAGAACAACCCCATAAAAAAATGGGCAGAAAATCTAAACAGACAATTCTCCAAAGAAGGCATACAGATGGCCAAAAAACACATGAAAAGACATTCAACATCACAATTATTAGAGAAATGCAAATCAAAACCACTATGAGATACCACCTTACAATAGCCAGAATGGCCATCATCCAAAAGTCTGCAAACAATAAGTTCAGGAGAGGATGTGGAGAAAAATAAACCCTATTACACTGTTGGTGGGAATGTAAATTGGTACAACCACTGTGGAAAACAGTATGGAGATTTCTCAGAAAACTAAAAATAGAACTGCTGTTTGATCCAGCAATCCCACTCCTGGGCATCTATCCATAGAAAACCATAACTTGAAAAGACACGTGTACTCTGATGTTCACTGCAGTACTATATACAATAGCCAAGACATGCAAACAACCTAAATGTCCATCAACAGCGGAGTGGATAAAGAAGATGTGGTACATAGACACAATGGAATACAACTCAGCCATTAAAAGGAAAGAAAGAATGACATTTGCAGCAACATGGATGGACCTAGAAACAAACAATGAGACACCAACATCAAATGCTATCACTTACATGTAGAATCTAAAAAAAAGGACACAATGAACTTCTTTGCAGAACAGATAGTGACTCACAGACTTTGCAAAACTTATGGTTTCCAAATAAGAGAGTTTGGGGAGTGGGGGGATACACTGAGGATTTGGGATGGAAATGATATAAAATTTGGTTGTTATGATCTTTGCACAATTATAAATGTAATAAAATTCATTGAGTAATTTAAAAAAACCCAATGGGTCAATGAGGAAATCAAAAGGGAATTTGCCTTGAGACAGATAATAATGAAAACACAACCATTCAAAATCTATGGGATACTGCAAAGGCAGTGCTTAGAGGGAAGTTCACAGCAATACAGGCATTCCTCAGAAATGAAGAAAAAAAATCTCAACTCAACAACTTAACCTCCCACCTAAAAGAATTAGAAAAAGAAGAACAAACAAAACCCAAAGTCAGCAGAAGGAAGGAAATCATAAAGATAAGAGAGGAAAACAATATAATAGAGATCTGAAAAACAATAGAAAAAAAATCAATAAAACCAAGAGCTGGCTCTTTGAAAGGGTACACAAAATTGACAAACATCTGGCCATCCCCATCAAGAAGAGGGTAGAACTCAAAAGAACAAAATAAGAATTGAAAAAGGTGAAATCTCAATGGATACTGAAGAAATACAAGAAACCATAAGAGAATACTATGAACAATTATATGCCAACACATTTGACAACCTAGAAGAAATGGACAACTTTCTAGTGACATACAGCCCACCAAAACTGAACCAAGAAGAAACAGATCAGTTGAACAGATCAATGACTAGAAATGAAACTGAATATATAATAAGAACACTCCCTAAATACAAAAGTCCAGGACCACATGGCTTCACAGGAGAATTCTACCAAACATACAAAGAAGAACTTATACCTATTCTTCTTAAACTTTTCCAAAAGGTTGAAAAAGAACACTCTCAAAGATATTCTATGATGCCAACATCAGCCTTACACCAAAACTAGACAAAGATACTACCAAAAAAGAAAATTATAGGCCAATATCTTTGATGAATATAGACACAAAAACTCTCAACAAAATTTTAGCCAACTGAATCCAACAATGTATAAAAAGATCATACACCATGACCAAGTGGGATTCACCTCAGGTTCACAGGTTGGTTCACCATAGCAAATCAAATGTCATCACCACATTAACAAAAGAAAAGTCAAAAACCACATGCAGAAAAAGTATTTGACAAAGTCCAACATCCATTCAAGACAATAACTCTTACCAAAGTGGGGTATAGAGGGAACATATCTTAAAATGGTCAAAGCCATTTATGACAAATTCACAGACAATATAATACTCAATGGAGAAAAGCTAAAAGCCTTCTCACTAAAATCTGGAACAAGACAAGGATGCCCACTCTCACCACTTTTATTCAGCATAGTATTGGAAGTCCAAGTTACAGCAATCAGACAAACAAAAGAAATACAAGGTATCCAAATTGGAAGAGAAGAGGTAAAATTGTCACTGCATGCAAATGACATGATACTATATATATAGATAACCCTAAGGAGTCCACACAAAAACTACTCAAACTGATCAACAAATTCAGCAAAGTAGTAGGATATAAGATTAATATTCAGAACTCAGTTGCATTTCTGTATACTAACAATGAAATATTAAAAAAGAAATATAAAAAGGAATATAAAAAATACACTACCTTTTAAAATTGCACCCCTCCCCAAATTAAATACCTGGGAATAAACCTTGCCAAGGAAGTGAAAGACACATATGCTGAGAATGATAAAACATTAATCAAGGAAATTAAAGAAGATTCAATGAAATGGAAAGATAGTCCATGTTCTTGGATTGGAAGAATTAATATCATAAAAATGGCCAAACTACCCAAAGCAATCTACGGATTCAATGCAATCCCTATCAAATTACCCATGACATTTTTCACAGAACTCCAATAAACAATCCAAAATTTATATGGAACCATAAAGACCTAGAATTACCAAAACAACCCTGAGAAACAAAAACCAAGCAGGAGGCATAACTCTCCCAAGACTTCAGATAACATTACAAAGCTATAGGAATCAAGACAGTGACAATGGTACCAAAACAGACATACAGACCAATGGAACAGAATAGAGAACGCAGAAATAAACCCATACGCCCATGGTCAATTAATCTTTGACAAAGGAAGCAAGAATATAAAATGGGAAAAAAATGTCTTTTCAGTAAGTGGTGCTATGAAAACTGGACAGCTCTATGTAAATCAATGAAACTGGAACACTCCCTCACACCATGCACAAAAATAAACTCAAAATGGCTTAAAGACTTACTTAAACATGAGATTTTAACTTTATATAGTAAGAGAGAATGACTTCCATGTTACTTTTTGTTGGTCTGTACCTAGTATATAAGAGGTATCCAATAAATGGCATTTCTCAAAATAATGTGTCCTGCTTAAAAAGTCTGATACCCTGATCTTCATAAAAATTTCTAACTTTTTAAATGGGAAATGTCTGTGGAAAAAAGAATCATGGAAGAGGGCTTTTTCATTCTTAGGTTTTTTTCTTTTTTAATCACACATTTTCTGCACTTTTACTGCCCCTGTGCATCCGAAAACTACCCAAAGAGCTTGGCTGTCCTGTAACTTTCAGAATAAACTATTTTAAATAATATTTTATGTTTACTGACTGCAGTATAAATGTTGACAAACACAAAGAAAAAGAAAGTATTCTTGAACAGAGTAATTCTGAATAGTGTTTGTTTATTACAATAGAATTTCATTTAGCCTAAACATTTATCTCTCTGTTTTCTACTTGCCAAAAATGTTCTTTATTCATTTAAGAATTAATTTTCACTAGATGTGATAGGAAATATGAGTGATTTATGACTGTAATTTTTAATATTGACTTTCAGCACAATTGTATCTTTGTGAAGTTTTCTATACCAAGTGAGCTTTCCAACTGTGGTGTGCTCAGAACAAAACCTCATAAAATGTTGCTGCACTTTAATGGTGGTAACACATCCCTATGAAGAAGCATGCACAGAAGATGGCATTAAGCATATTAAGAATAAATAATAATTTGACATAAATGACCACACCACACAAAGTATGTAGTATAAAATATACAGAACTAACTCGCAACAATTCATCTTAAAACCAACGACTGGCTCCTTGCTTTGTCACATAATTCTAGCACAGAAGTAATAAAGCATGCCAAAACAGAGTCATCACATTTTAGTGATGTGAGCCAGGAATAATGATAAATTAGAAATCTCCTTTCCCTGTCAAATACCTTCATTTGGTTACATTACTAGCCATCGTCTGAGAACTACAGAAAAAAATTTCCATTTAACAGTGGAGAAGTTTGATATTCTAAGTGCTTAAGTTAATTAAAAATGAAAAGCAATGCTTCATATGTTATAATATGATTCTAACAGTTTAATTTATGAAATATGGCTAATTAGAAAAGGATACGCATTATTAATTGGTGCAAAAGTATTTTATGCATAACCATATAATGAACATTAGTAGGCACAGGGAGACACTGAGAACATCTAAATGATGTCCTTGTTTCTGATTGCTCTAACACTAAAATACCATTGACTCAAGTGACTGCAGATTTTTCTTAAGCTGTAAGCATCTGAGGAGTCAAGATGTCTCTATCACTGGGAGAGAGTAGACAGAGAATACTTTAGTGCAATTTTGGGAAAAACACATTTTGAGTCAAGTGTGATAGCGCAAAGAAAATTGCCTACTGACAGATGGATTCAAAAATAGGCTATTAGGTTTAGAGTTTAATAGGAAGTAGAGAATGGGTTGAAGGAAGAGAACAGGTGATAAGTAAGATGGAGAGAATATAAATTAAAAATGCTGAGCTACACAAAATTTTTCATTTGACTACATTTTCAGGTTTCTTGTTCAGAGAAGTATTAAAAATAAATTTGTAGGAATAGGGTATTTATTTCACCACAGAGATAATGCCCTCACTGAACATAACAACCATAGAAAGGAGTATTATGCCCAAATGATAAAAGTAGGTAAATAAATTCTGCTACATGCATAGAATAGGATGTTACACACTTTAAATATCTTTTCCAGTAATGTTAATAATAGTTTAATAAAATATTACCACATATTAAATACAATCCTAGATTTTTATTGAAAAATACTACAAGGTAATGCACATATATCACAAATGGTAGTCATATCTGTGTTGGTATTATGGGTGCTTTTAATTTCATTTTTACTACTTCATCCTTTTTTCAAACTTTAAAATAATAATTATTCATTTTAGAATATGAAAAAAGGAAAAAGTTTTAATAAAGACTTCAGAAAAGTTATTCAGTAATCACAGTCATTTTATTTCCTCAGTTTGTTTGATGTCAATGTTGTAGGAAATTTTCTGGTTTTGTTTATTCTAATTGTATTTTTCTAGAATGTCAACACTTTATCAAAATGTTTATGGAATATTCATTATTTCATCATAACCCAGTTAACTTGGAAACATATTTTTATAAATCTTTTTCTATCCTGTGCAGAATGATGGATCAATGAGTTTCAGGTTTAAAGCTAGGGGCAGGACAGGAGTAACAATGTAAGTGATAATTCTGATGTGGACTATATATATATATATATATATATATATATTTTTTTTTTTTTTGTCTATTTGCCTTTTCTAGGGCCATTCCCACGGCATATGGAGATTCCCAGGCTAGGGGTCAAATCGGAGCTGTAGCCGCCAGCCTATGCTAGAGCCACAGCAACGCAGGATGGGATCCGAGCCGCGTTTACAACCTACACCACAGCTCACGGCAACAATAGATCCTTAACCCACTGAACAAGGGTGGGGACCGAACCCGCAACCTCATGGTTCCTAGTCAGATTCGTTAACCACTGAGCCACAATGGGAACTCCTAATGTGGACAATATTGTAGTAGCTTTATACTGTGAAAAAAATTCAGGTCCTTTTCATTAGCTCCTACCTGTTTGATAATGGAGAAATACAGTTAATTTATAATAATATCAACTTAATTTAATCATATATGTTCTTTATAGGGCGCTCAGTTTTTGCCAGGATGGACCAGGTTAGTGAATTGGTGTCCTCCTTTCTCCTTCCACACTCATTCCCCATGTGTCATCCAGCTGAATGGGGAAAGGAGGCATTCATTTGCATGAGCGATCCCTCTGTCTCCTTGCCTCCTTTTTAGCGAAATGTCTATCCTCTCCTCACTGCTTTCCTTCCTGGCATTTAAGGCTAAAGTTACTTGATGGTAGAACTTATCTATTCTTAGCTTGCCTGAGAATCTTCCTTTGCTGGCTTACGTGAGAATCTAAAATTCATGGCTTCTTTTTGCCTTGCCATACTGCTCTCTACCAGGTTCAATTTGACATGACTGCTTGCCTAAGTTCCAGGTTGATGGAAAGGCAACTCAAAATTACATCCCGCTTCTGGAGCCCTGTGTTGCCTAAACCTGCACAAATGTGTTTAAAGATCACCTTAATTAATATGTTATTAAGAATATATTAATATGGAGTTCCCATCATGGCTTAACGGAAACAAATCTGAGTAGCATCCATGAGGATGGAAGTTTGATCCCTGGCCTCGCTCAGTGGGTTAAGGATCCGTCGTTGCTGTGAGCTGTCGTGTAGGTCACAGACACAGCTAGGATTCTGTGTTGCTACGGCTGTGGCATAGGCCAGGATTACAGCTCTGATTCAGCCTCTAGCCTGGGAACCTTCATATGCTGCGGGAGCTGCCCTTAAAAAAAAAAAAAAAAAAAAAAAAAAAAAAAAAAAAAAAGACAAAAAAACAATACATTAATATTTTCAAACCATTGTCATTTCATAAGTAGTGATGACATTATGATTAAACATAAATACATCATGAAATGCCTGAGATTAAAATGAATAATACCCTTGGAGTTTGAAAGAGAAACACATATTATGCTGCTTGGCTTTAAAGAAAAATTTATCTGATTCCACTTTTATTTGGCCATATACACACATCATCCTCCCTATAAGAATTATTTCAATAACTCTCTAAAAATGCTATTTAAAACATTCAAATGTAAAGGTGAAGACAGTAAAGTCTTTTTACGTACAATTTCAAAGGTACTAGTGAGATTTCATATCTTCTAGCTGTGATGACTGTTTTGAAATTTGTGATAGCATTCATGAGTTTTCTACTTTATATTCCAGAATTCACACATATCAGATTGAGAGAGTCTGTTATTTCCTGGATAGTAGCCGCATGGCAACATTTTTACCAGGCGTACAAATCTTAGTCTCTCATTGTCATCCTTTGGCTAGTCTCTTGATGTTCACTGCAACACACATAGTTGTTACAGCTCAACGGATTTTTCCTGACTTTAATTTAGCTATTTTTCATGACTCATTATCTAGCAGTCACAACAACAAGAGTTATTGAGCATTCACTCTGCGCAAAATCCTGTCCTATATAGTGAAAGGCAGAGGGTTACAAAGGAAATAAAATACTTGTTCCCTGCTGTCAATGACATTACAGTCTAATGGGCTTTAAAAATTTCTGCTGTCTTAGTGTTTAGCCTGGTGCCATATCAGTTTCTGTCTTAGATTAAACACACCAGAAACTCACTACTAACCTTTACTACAGAGCAGAATTTGCTTTGAAGAAGATTCATTTTCACATTATTCTTGATTAATGATAAATTCAAAACACTTTTCAAGTTTTGAGATTTCATAGATTTTGAGGACAATATTATATGTCACTTAAAATTAAAAAATAATTTTTAATTTATTTAAATAGCACTTTACATTTAAACTATAAAGTATATTAAGCTATTAAGCATATAGACATAAACTATATATTATATAAAATATGCTTATTATAAAATATTTATATTTATTTTATATCAATATATAACTTACTACTAACAGGAAAAAAAGGGTTGATGTTACAATAGTTTTATTTATTTTATTTATTTATTTTTTTTGTCTTTCTGTCTTTTCTAGGGACGCACCAGCGGCATATGGAGGTTCCCAGGCTAGGGGTCCAATCAAAGCTGTAGCCGCTGGCCTACACCACAGCCACAGCAACGCGGGATCCGAGACACGTCTGCAACCTACACCACAGCTCATGGCAACGCTGGATCCTTAACCCACTGAGCCAGGCCAGGGATCGAACCCACAACCTCATGGTTCCTAGTCAGATTCACTAACCCCTGAGCCACGACGGGAACTCCCTACAATAGTTTTAAAGTTGAGGAAATCTAGACCAACAGTATATTCTATTACTGGGTAATGGAAATCATTTTGGAAGTATTGTTAGAACCGACACCTAGTCCCTTTTATTTTCTTCATTAAAAAATTACTTCCTCAATTAGTGATGCTCTTGTCTAAGAGAATTAAGGCAAAGAACTGAAGGACCGGAGACCTATCAAATAGGTCTGGGAGTTTTCCATATAAGATATCATACTGTCATATTTCTAGATACTATGAGTTGTACCAGAGGTTAAAAGTTATAGTTTACCTTTAAAATATGTACTGAATGCCTACTATGTGCCAGGCAACTGTTCTCTTCACTGAGATATCAGATATGGATGCTTTCCGAGTGGGAGAGGAAGACAAACACATAATTGTACACATATATGTGAAATTCCAAGCATGTTAAATAGCTATAAAGAACACATGCCTGATGTTAGGAGATTGTAGGAGGAAGAGATTTAAAATAATCAAGGAGGTCAGGATAGGCTTCCCTTTAAAGGGTCCCAAGTTAACATTAAGCATTGAAGAAGATTTAACAAGGCAAAATGAGACGTAAGAACATACCAGGCAGAAGTGACAGCATGTGTTCAAACCTTGATGGGGAAGGAAATGGTAGGAGGAAGGAGCCAATGAACTGGTGACCAGTGTGGGCAGGGGAGCACCAAGTGAGACTGGAATATGTAGAAGCTGGAATATATGGGTTTATAGGACTTTGACCCATAACCATAAGTCCTTTATTCTATAAGGTCCTGAAGACATAATTTTTTCCCCCAGAGATAATTATAATAAGGATCTTTAGATTAAATGTGTCAACCAGGTTATTAAAGATATAAATAGACTGGAAATAGGGATGGCTAACTGATAATATAGAACTTGGTGCATTATAAAGGTTTTTAAGCAACCCTAGAGATTAGTATTTGGTACAATTTCATATGGAACTTATGGGGAAGGGTTTCATGTAACAGGTGGGGTTTGAGATAGATTCCATTTGTGAATAAGTAATTGATGGTTAGAGAAGGGTAACTGGACAATTAACATACCTTTTCTAGAAGATGCTTTTTGCTGAGGCACTGATTAAAAGTTAGTTTGCCTCTAAGAGACGAAGAAGCTGATATGGACTAGTAGGGGGAAAAAGACCCTTTAATTTAGATGGGGTGAATAGCAACACAGCCTCCTCAGTAGTATTGGGAGCTATAGTCTAAGTTCTATTTGTAAAGGATCATCAAGAAAATACTTTACAAAGTTGGTCTATGGACATTATCTAAAAGAAATGAAGTGGAAAGAAATGAGAGACAGAAGACTCAAAAGGATATTAATGAAACACAAGCATGAAATAATGTAGATTTGTGCTATGTTGACAGCTTTGCAAAGGAAAGTGCAATGTAATATTAAAATTACTACAAAGTTGGATCACATAATATTTCACAAATTTTCATCCATTATTAATCTTTACCAATTGCTTATTCATCGATAGATTCATTTGTAAAACTTGTCAGGCATGTGTAAGTCACAAGGCTTAAGTGACCACGTGTAAAATCAAACCATAAATAAAATTATTTTCTATTATTTTTACTGTGATGAGTTCCATTAGTATGGAAAAATACAATATGCCTAAGTAACAAAAAGTTTAAATGTGAATTTTAAAACACATTTTTTTATGGTATAACCTTAGTTCAAATGCATTATAAGAATGTAAAAATATAAGTACATTTTAGACTGTAGTAAATCCTTTTTTTAAAAAGCAGTAGATAAAATAAGAGCTTCAAACATTTTAGTTTGGTGTTTGGGACACATGGCTCAATACATTCTGAGAATTATTATTATTATTATTATACATTTTTGTCTTTTTAGGGCCACACCTGTGACATATGGTGGTTCCCAGGGTAGAGGTCCAGTCAGAGCTACAGCTGCCAGCCTACATCACAGCCACAGCAATGCTAGATCTGAGCACAGCTCACGGCCAACACCAGATTCTTAACCCACTGAGTGAGGCCAGGAATTGAACCAGCAACCAAGTGGTTCCTAGTCAGATTTGTTCCGCTGCACCACGACAGGAACTCCCATTCTGAGAATTATCATCGTCAACATCACAATATATTATAGATTCTAAGATGCCAAAAACTTTTCAAAATTTTTTATAGTTACCTATTACCTAACAGTTCTGGTTCTTAAAATTTTGTCTAGAGTTTTCTGAACAGTATTTTGATATATAGATATGTACACTTATTTTCACTTACAAACCTGGATGATAGTTATTTTTTCAGCAAGGAAATAAACATGTACTGAAGAGAATAATAAGCATACTTGAACTTTTTGATTACTTTGCATTTAGCATGAACTTCAGAAATCACTTAGTTCAGTGTCGTCTTTTTCTGATGAGGAAAATGGGGCAGGAAGGACTAAGGGAGTATTTTTTAAGATCATAGCTGGCAAAGTATGACTAGAAATCATACTCGTTTCCAAGACAAATTTGTTTCCAGGACAATTCTTTTTTTGGGGGGGGTATGGCATGCAGTGGCTTCATGTGGGATCTCCATTCTAGGGCTTGAACCCAGGTTGCAGGCATGAAAACACTGAGTCCTAACCACTAGACCACCAGGGAACTCCCCAAACACAAATTTTGTTTTTGTTTTTTTTTTTGTTTTTTTTTTTCCCCCTCAGGGCTGCACCCGCAGCATATAGAGGATCCTAGGCTTGGAGTCAAACTGGAGCTGTAATTGCTGGCCTACACCACAGCCACAGCAATATGGAATCCAAGCCACATCTGTGACCTACACCAATAGCTCACAGCAATGCTGGATCCTTAACCCACTGAGTGAGGCCAGGGATCGAACCTGCATCCTCATGGATAATAATCAGATTTGTTTTTGCTAGGCCACGATGAGAACTCCCAAGACAAATGTTTAGAATGAACCTCTGCTTTAAGAAAGGCAAACTGATAAAACGTTTACAAAGAATATAGTTAGGTAAAAGGTTAATTGAATATTGCCATTATTATTGCCTATGTTGGCCAAAACACTGCCAATGTATTGCTGCCATCTGAAACTCTAGTCTCATGTGACAAAGCTCCACTCATTTACTAGGAAGATAGGAAGGTCCATATGAACTGTAATTCTTTTTTTTTTTTTTTTTTTTTCATCTTTTTAGGGCTGCACCCATGGCATATGGATGTTCCCAGGCTAGAGATCAAATCAGAGCTGTAGCTGCTGGCCTATGCCACAGCCACAGCAACATGGGATCTGAGCTGTGTCTGCCACCTACACCACAGTTCACAGCAACGTGGGATCCTTAACCCACTGAATGAGGTCAGGGATTGAAACTGCGACATCAAGGATGCTAGTTAGATTTGTTTCCTCTCAGCCGTGACAGGAACTCCCTAAACTGTAATTCTTACTATAACCAAGTGTCCTGCAAATGTAGGGGGCCTATCATTACTATTCAAAGCAATAATTCCTAGTCAAACTGTAACATCACAAAGATCATATTGTTGAGTAAATATCAAACCCTTAAGCAGAAAATAAAATTTATTCTAACTACTAAAATATATTTCTCTATATGGGTTAATCTAGCATTTTGGTACATGAAGAGAAGTAATACAGAATAGGACTTGTAAAATCCATGGGAAATATATTTTATTATGCAGAGAACAGAGAGAAGAAGTGTTTAAATCTAATTTTCTGAACCTTTCAGTGTAGCATGCACTACTCATGAATTTTTTTCTCTTAATTGTGTATTTTTCCCTTTGTGGAATCTTATCCCATATTCTATTTTTAAAAAGTTATATAAATGCTATAAATATCATTTGTTATATAAGCAAAATTAATTATAAATTTAGCAAATTATATACGATACTTATTTACAATAAGATTTGAGTCTCTGTTTTATTTAGAATACAAAATATACTATTTTTTACAGAGCTATAGTTTTTATTTAATACAGAACTATAGACCTTACTCAACCAATAAAAATTTGATTTTGCCTAATTATAACATGACATTCACAGTTCTGTATAGACTCAGGTTGTGTTAAAGCTCGAAGGATGTACAGTAGCTTAGCAAACACACTAAAAAGAACCTCCAATGGTTTATGTCTCATCTTTACATTTTGAGCACTATTGTTCTGACAGTCTATAGGTCTTGCTCACTACCATTTAATCTTGAAAAGATAAAGGGTGTCTAGGTTGAGTTATTCCTTATTTTATCAATCTCTGAAGAATTTTAGAATGCCCTCTGATCATTATGGCTCATATTCTTGAAGAGAACAAAATCTATCCAGGGAACACCTTTGCAGTTTTCTTCCTCCTACAAAGTTATGTAAATGGCCGATCTCTAAGTTCTGAAGTGTTTTTTCCCCCAACATTGAGAAATAATTTTTCAGAAGCCAAAAGTAAGTTTATTTTCTGGTGGAAAACCTTTACTCTCCAACAGTCTGGTAAGTTATGACCACTGTTGTTTTTTCAGGAGTAGATACTCAAGCCTGTAATTATTATTCATATGTTTTTTTTAAATACTGGGATTGACCTTTTAATTTAATGATGTAAAAATGCTAGGTAATTTACAGTTGCAATAGTAGTTTCTTCTGATGTTATAATAAATCAACCCTTTCTTTAATTTTATAATTATTTTTCTGACATTTCCCATGTCTCAAAACAAAAAAAGCCTTTTAAAAATAGAACATCTGGAGTTCCCGTTGTGGTGCAGCAGAAACAAATCTGACTAGGAACCGTGAGGTTTCGGGTTTGATCCCTGGCCTCACTCAGTGGATTAAGGATCCGGTGTTTCCGTGAGCTGTGGTGTAGGCTGCAGACGTGTCTCGGATCCCGCGTTGCTGTGGCTGTGGTGTAGGCCAGCGGCAACAGCTCTGATTATATTCCTAGCCTGGGAACCTCTATATGCCGCGGGTGTGGCCCTAAAAAGACAGAAAAAAAGAAAAAAAAGAACATCTTACATTATTATGAAAATGCCAAAAATAAATAGATTGTCTAACAAAGGGCAAAAAAAGGGACACATATAAAAATGTTTATTAGATGAACCTTAAGGAAAACTGAATCATTCAAATTCATATTAAAATATAGTCAGGATATTATATAATCTAGCTATTTTTCTACTCATATGTTCTATTTATAAATAGTAAAAAAAAATTCATGTTATTATCTGGGTTGAAACTATTTTAAACGTCATTTGATTAATTATTAGGTTAAACCCATATCTGTCATGTTATTACATTCATAACTGATCAATTGATATATTTTAGTCCAAATTTGTCTGTCTTCACTGAGCCTATACATATAATCTATATAACTTATTACAAGGTTTCTTGTCCTATCATTAACTATACTTTCTATTTTAGTGAGCATGAAGCATACCTACAAGTTTATGCTAGGTTTGATTAGATCATACATTATCTTCTTAGTGATATTAGACCAGAAACAAATCATTGACATCAACATTTTCCAGGAGTCCTGAATATGTTGGGTTTGGCTTCTGGTGGGAGAATGTGTGCCACACTTTTTTTTTTTTTTTTTTTTATCTTTATAGGGTGGTACCCACAGCATATGGAGGTTCCCAGGCTAGGGGTCAAATTGGAGCTGTAGCTGCTGGCCTACACCACAGCCACAGCCATGCCAGATCCGAGCAGTGTCTGTGACCTACACCACAGTCATGGCAATGCCGGATCCTTAACCCACTGAGTGAGGCCAGGGACCGAACTTGCGTCCTCATGGATGCTAGTCAGATTTGTGTCCTTGAGCCATGAAGAGAACTCCGAGTGTGTGTGCCACACTCTTAATTTTAATCATCTCCTGGTTAAAAGTATCTTATACCAGCTTGAAATAAAGAGTCGGGATAAATTTGTAGATTAATAGAAGAAAAATACTTGCATAAAATCTAGAAATAATCAGCAGGTTCTGACATCATGAGTATGACCATGGTAATACTGGGATGAGAGTTACATCAGCGCATGTGCCTGAATTCAGTAGTTGGGGGTTTCCCCTTACTATACTTGGATTGATGCTCTTTAGTAAACCACCGCAAAGAGCAATACAATGCAAAAATGAGCGACAGAAAAATAGCCAGTAGTTTTTTATATATTCCTATGACTGTTTTTCATACAATGAGGTAAAGAAAGTATTTGGGAACAAGGCAGGTACAGATGGAGCATCTCAGGGCCAGAGATCCTTCCATATCACAAATAAAGATTTTCCGTGATATTTCCAAGTATATTAATGTCTTCGAGACTCTAAATGGCAGACTGATAGAAAGTGGATGTTTTCATCCATTTAAAACATATTCAAATATTATATTCTGTTTAAAAGAAAGGTACTGATGTCAGTCACCAGAAAGACTAGTTTCATTTAGTGTCAGTGAGGATCCTCTTATACATCCTGCATTCAAGCATAGAGAATCCCTCCTCAAATGCCAATTTACCTTAGACCAAAGTTGTAAAGGGCATAAAGCAAGAGTGGCATAAAGAGTCAACCATTCAGAAGACATGAACTCTGAAAAATATTAATTATTAAGAAAAAAGAGCTGACATTGAATACAGATGGTTTAAGCCTCTCAGGGAGTATTCTATCCTTGAAGAAGCAAACTGAATTTTAAGTATTTTATTGAAACATTAATGGAATGGGGGCACTCAAGCAGTTTTATACTAGGAGTTTTACTTACTTAAAAGGCATATTTAAAATCTTCCAACAATCCCCATTTTATCCAGAGCAAAAGCCAGAGTATATACAAAGGTCTACAGAGCACTGTAACATTTGGTCCTGATCACCTTTAAGACTTCTTCTCCTGGTATTTGTCCCTTCGACTCACCTGAGTTCGAGGGACATGGCCCTCTTGTTGTTTACTGAATACACTCAGCAAGCTATTGTATAGGTCCTTCATTCTTCTTGTTCCCTCTCCCAGAAACGCTCTTTATCAAGCTATTCCCTGGGCTCATTCCCAGTGTCCTTCATATCTTTGTCTAACCACTGAGGGCTACTTTGACCAACCTTAAAATCACAACCCATCCTTGACCATAATCTATGTTTTTCAACATGTGCCACCTTCTAACATACAGTGTGCTTTTCTCGTTATGTTTTTGTTTTATAATTTTCTTGTTATATGTATATTGTTTATTGTATG
The DNA here is from genome assembly GCF_054392235.1 of Sus scrofa. Classification (NCBI taxonomy): domain Eukaryota; kingdom Metazoa; phylum Chordata; class Mammalia; order Artiodactyla; family Suidae; genus Sus; species Sus scrofa. The sequence goes on along the minus strand of NC_139388.1, from coordinate 118,875,592 downwards.
ACTTCTCTAACAAGAGTGAAATTTCTATGAAGGCAGGGCTTTTTGCCCTTTTCATTTTTTAAACTGATGCATCCCAACCTTTTACAACAGTCCAGCACATGATCAGCATTCAATAAATATTCACTGAATGAATGAATGTGAATAAAAATTATATTTCTAAGAGAAGGCCCTACAAAGATTTTGAATGAAGGTTTCACAATTGTACAATTCAAATGAAGTGTAGGAGAATTGAATGTTCTCTTCTCCTTCATGCTTCAGCACATCATCCAGGAAAAGGCAGTGACCACTGTGTTCCTCTCAACAAACTTCCATGATAACCTGCACTCCTAACTGTTAGTTGTCCAACTCCTCTCCCCCTGACCCCAGGAAAGTTCACTGAAAAACAAATCTTAATTCTCTTAATTGAGGTCTCTTTGTTCTTTTCTTTTTGGCCTGGGCTGCTTGTGTCAACACTTAAGACAAAGCTGGTAGTTTTCAATGGTTTTCCCCTAGAGTTTTGGCCTATTGCTCCTGGACAAAGTAGATCCCCTATTACCTTCTCAGTATTGATAAAATACCTAGCAGACAAGTAAGAAAATGCACACACAAAATCTGATTTCAGAGTACACATTTATGTCCTGCAAGCATGTTCCTCTCTTTCCTCTTTGAAAGGCTTAGTCTTCATAAACACACAAGTAATTGATGCCAAGTAGATTTAAGGTGCCTATTATACATATACCTGCTTAATATTTGAGTGTGTGACTGTTCTCCCACGTGCAGACATTCAATGGCCAAACACTGAAGAACCCTACAAGCAGTATTAGACCCACAAAGCTGTTTCACTTTATATTTGCATTTTACAATACAACAGATTTGGGATCAAACAGGAGGGGACTTAGGTTTTTCTCCAGACGTAGAGAGTTAGAGGGCAGGATGACCCTCCAGATTTGTTTCCAATCTGTGATATTTTCCCTTCACCATGAGGTTGCTACACAGTCTTTCTAAACTTCTTTTATGGATCCCATTCTGTTTATACTAGGAGAAAGCATGGGGAAAAAGATGAGAATTTTTTTTCCCTGTGTAGCTTCAGAGGGTAGTTAGTAGCTAGGATGGTGATCTGCATTCATATTCCAGAGTATTCCTGATGTATCCACTATTTCAGGCAGAAAAATATTTTGGAAATTTACATTTAAAATGTTTACTTTGACCCTGCAACTCCTATGTGGGTGGCAGTCTATCCTAAATACACACACACAATATTAGAAACTGTTTTTCTATTAGTTTTGCTATTTAGTTTTCTATCAGTTTTCTATTTGTGCCCATATAAAAAGGAAATTTTTATATTTTATATCTTTTATGCATATAAAAGTCAATATAAAGAAGAGAGATGACTTTCCTATGCAGCCTCATCCAAATGTAAGCATGCTCTAGTGGGTAGAGCATAGTGAAAATTAGAAATGGCTTAATGAGAATTAGAAATCTTCTGAGATGCATATTATAGTTTATGTTATATTACTTGTCTTTCAGTGAGGAGGAAAGGAGCATAAATGTTAAAACAGCTATAATGTACAAGAATAATACAAATAGAAAGTTACTGGTAGAGGAAAATAAGAAAGTAGAACAAATTAATCAACTGGAATGAAGTCTGGAAAAAGAAGTAAAATGTAGTAAATTAAATTTCAAAATAAAATGGCAATGGCAAACCCTAATATATCAGCAGTGATAATTAAATTTTAAAGTAGGACTCATTTTTTCTATCAAAAGAAAAAGACTCATTAGATTTTTAAAAATTCAACTTTTACTGAATACAAGTGATGATCTTAGTAAAAACATTTTTCTGAAGTTTGAAGTTTTGAAAATGAAATGTAAAAGATATATTTGTTAAATATAAGTAAAGTGTAGTCATGATGAAATTTTATAGCATTTAATGTCAAATAAATTATATATAACATTAATTAAAATATAGAACAAAACAATATTATTCTTTTATATTTGTACGTATTTTTCGTTTCTATATATACATACACAAAGTTTAGGGTATGCAGTAACTATAAAACTGTGAATGGGAAAGATACATAATAACTTTATGATAATGATTTTCTCTGAGGAGGAAGTACTGTGTATTTGACTGCAAAGATGGAATAAAGAATATTTCAACTATATCTGATAAATCATATTGACGAAATAGTAATACTTAGTCATTTTGGCAGATGAGTAAATGGATATACCTAAGATATTCTCAGTAAATTTCTGTTATCATCTTATTAAAATAAAATAAGCAAATACATGAACTCCTTCCTGGTAAGGCTGATACTGTTAATATTCCTTCATCCTCTACAGTGTCTTAACACAATCTCAGGAACCAGCAGAAGTCAGAGCAAACTATTCAATTAACTCCCATATTATCCTTCAAAAATGCTTTTTTTGAATCACTTCTTTTTAGAAGAATTCTTTTGGTCCTGTATCAGTTTTCACCACTTTGTGAAATGACTAAAAACTCAACTCAACTGGCTTGAGAAAAGTAAACAGAAGGTGAGAAAAGAATATACTGGGTCCCACACCATGAAGAAACAGAAGCATTGGCGCAGAATCCAGCTTTAGGCAAAGGTATATTCAGGGTTAAAATAAGGTCATGGGCTGGCTTCTTTCCATCTTTTGGCTCTATCTTCTCTGCCATTGACTTGATTTCTAAATATCGTAGATATTTAAAGCAAACTGACATTCTCTAAGCTTCAAATTAATTGCAAAGAGGCCCAACTAAATTCTCACTGCAGGAAACTAACTACCTGGGATGGGGGGTATGAGAGCCCAGTGCATGTGGCTCAGCAGGGACACAATTCTGTGAACAAACTGCATGGACAGGCTGAAGCTACTGTCCTTGGGACTTTGCCTGAGCTAGTTCTTCAAGACCTGTTTCTTCAGTGTATGAACAAGCTCGCATAAGAATACTCCATAATAAATAACTGAGACGCAAGACCTGGATGCTGTGTCAGCTTCTGGGGAATCACATGTAAGAGGCATATTGCTGTAGACAATGAGACCTCTTTTCTGGGACAGGAGTGAGGTCCCAACCTCATCCTCATGGGCAGGGCATGTATGGGTCACCTTTTGAGCAAAACTTGGAATCTAGTTTCAACAGGTACCTTTACAGTAAGTCTTGGAATTGGGCAATGTGAATGTTTCACCATTGTTTTATTTAGAATTGTTTTGACTCTCTTTGGTTCCTTAGTTTTTCCATATATAGGAATTCCAAGTATAGGAATATAGGAATTCCATATGTAGGAATTGTGTATACAGGAATATTGCTGCCTTTTATGAACTGACCTTGATTCCTGCTACTCAGATTAATTCATGAATTAATTCTAGAAGATTTTTTTCTGTATTCTTCGTGTCTACATAGACACTTGTCACCTGTGGATAAAATACATTATTTCTCCTACTCAAGTCAGTATGTTTACTTGTTTTTCTTGCTTTCTTATACTTCCATCCATTAAGGTAAAGCTCAAGTCCTTGACGTAGTTCAAAAAGCCCAGCCTAGGTTTTCAATTTCACTTTGAATTCTATCTCTTTTATACCAAATGAGTCTTTCAGTCCCTCAAAGTCCCAGGCTCTTCTTTCTTTCAAGCTGTCTTCAGTTGTTTCTTGTCCCTGAAACTTTCCTTTCACCCTACTAACTTTGTCACTTAGTTAATTGCCACTCATTCTTGGGCCTCAGCTCCTTAGGGAGGTTATTTCCTGAATTTCTCACTTTCACTCCTTGTTATTGCAATCCAATTATCCTGTTCATAGCACTTTTTGTAATTGTAATTACATGTATATCCATTTGCTCACCAGACTATTTTTATTTGGGCGGAAACTATATCTATTTGTTTATTCTTGCATTTGTGTTCTTGGTACCTAACAGAGTGAAAAACTACAAAATAGATGTTTTTTAAATATTTCTTGAAAAGCTGAACAAATAATATGTAAGTTAATTATATGTGTGTGTGTGTGTGTGTGTGTGTATAAATTGATTACTGCAGTAGTTAATTCAATCCTGAGATATAAAAATATATTTTTTCTTTTTGAATTTGTATGTCTGGGATATCAGGTTAATAACGTCCAACTATAGCAGCCTGAACTATCCTTATCATTACCAGCAGCAGGACAACTTCACTAACTACTATTTACTGAGTATACTTCATACAACAGGCATAATAGCAAGTGCTCTACAAACACTTTATTATTTATAGGTTACAGCAATCAAATATTTAGCTATTAAACATGGCAAAGATGTCCATACACTAGGAAATTTGAGATGATTCTGTGAATTTCACAAGTGATATAAAATACACCTCTCTAGTGCAGTATAGTCAGTTCAGTATGAACATGCAAATTCATACATGTACAGCCACTCTGAATTTAAGACAATTCTACTATATTCAACAATTATTTATTGTTGATCTGCTAGTCACTAGCAGTTATAGATGTTACCAATGAATAAAATATAATCCTTCTTCTCCCAATTAAAGAACTGTGACAATAAATACATCAATGATTTTATGGTAAATACAACAATTATAAATAGAGAGCAATGTAGATACATAGGTACAAATTTTTTGAAAACTTGGTAGAGAAAATTTAGTTCTGAAGACTTTTAGGAGGGGACAAGACTCAGGTAGATCCTTAATTGATTGTAAAGGAAAATATTTGCTAAGCACAATGTAAAATAAAGAATTGCAAGCCCCATTCTCCTACCTCTTTAATAATTAAATAATGTGAATTAAAACTCTTCTTGTTTTGTGCTTGAAATAAATAAAAATCCACCCTTCGCAAATTTTTCTTATTTAAATTAGTACTCACTATATTAATAGCATCCTTTATATTTCCCTGAAAATACAGGCAGGCAAGACAGATATTCCTACTAATTTTGAAATATTTTCTTATATTCTCATTTTTATTTTTAATATACTTTAAATGTTTTCATTTCACCATTGGATGGCAATATTGCTTATTATTTTCCTTTTAGTATTCCAATAAGCACTTAACGAGTGAGGAAAAAAATGTTGCCTAAGACTGAAGATTCATTATTCAATTCTATTTATTTATTTATTTGAATTATTTTATTTCATACTAGCATATCATAATGAAAACATATGCAAAATGATGCTCACCTCCAGGCTGATGATGTAATCTTAATTAGAAGTCAATAGGTCAAACATTCTTTCTTCTGGCTGGAAGATGAGGTTATTTGTCTTAAACTGAGCCTGGGTCTATTCTTAATTTGCTGTTATGGTTGAATATTCTGTGCCCTAGTCCTCTCAGAGGCAAAAATTGCAAAAATTAAGAACCATACGAAAAGATGGTCAATGATCATTTTCTATGAATCATTAGAATCTCAATTCCAAATATCACATTTGTTCAATAAGCATTGTTAAAATGGTTTGAATTAGTAGACATTTGAATATATGAGACATATATTTCAAAGAAGAACATTTGTAATGTGTTACTTCAAAATCTGTAATTTAGGTTCTGACTGATGGATCACCTAACACAGTTTACCTGGTCCTCGAAGTAGTCCAGCTCTAGAAAATCATGCAGATGTTAAAGTATTTCCCAAAGAAAAAGGTTTTTTTTTTTATGGAATATTATGGTAGCTTACCATCCAGAAGAAAGAATAAGAATTGTTACAAAATATTATCTAATATATAGAATGCTAATAGGACCATTTTTAATCAACTAAACAATAACATATAACAAGTGGATTAGAATAGAAAGCTATGATATTGTCCATAGTCAATGACAAGATATATTCTTACCACACATTTCCATTTACAATTTATAGTTATTCATATTCATATTTATAAATAATTAAAATTTTTATATTTATAATTCATTAATGATTTATACATAATTTATACTGTATTTTTCAATTTGAAACTACTTACAAACTGCATAGAGATGTTTGTCTGTATAAGGATAATCTTTTTATTTTTTAGGGCCATACTTGCAGCATATGGAAGTTCCCAGGCTAGGGGTCAAATTGGGGCTGCAGCTGCTGGCTTATATCACAGTCATGGCAATGCTGGATCCAATCCACATCTGCAGCCTATGCTGCAGCTTAGTAATGTCAGATATTTAACCCACTGAGCAAGGCCAGAGATTGAACCCCCATTCTCACAGAGATAACATTGGGTCCTTAACCCCCTGAGCCACAGCAGGAACTCCTCAAATTCATTCATTATTAGTTTTTACACCTTTTACAAATCGAACATTCGAGATATCCACTCAGAGTTTACTCCACCTTTTAGGAGCTCATGTGTGTTTTTAAATAAATGTATCATTATCTCCATTAAAAAGACTTCAACATAATTATTTTAAATGGATTATTGATTATTGCATGAGAATACAGTTCACCTACTATGACAACCATATTAATATTAAAAGTATGTCTGATTCCTGATGATATATTATATACAAATTCACCATTTTTCTACTAAGAACTTGCTATTTATTATTCATAAATCAAATATAAAGGGTCTCCAGACATGGCAGCAGTAAATGTATTTCTGAGAAATATTTATGTAGTTTCAAGTTACATAATAATATTTGCACTTTGGAACATTAACATCTCTAGTACTTGGTGAGTACCCTAAATATATATTCAGGACAAATGAGAATACATATTATTTCAACGGTCCCAGAGTCAGATGTTATGAAACATTCATGGTGTGGAGTTTGTCCTTAGATATTAAAATAACTTTATAAGTTGGGCTGATTCTCCAGGATACAACTTCCATAAAATTACAGATAATCATGTTCTGTGATAGTTTTGGATTTGCTGAATTTTAGAAACACAGGCTTCAGCTTCTATATAAACACATAAAATTTTAAAGTTTTTTGATTTTTTATGCTGGTAATTCAAGAGGAAACTGTCTTAACTTTACAACTGCTTCCATATTATCACCAGATTATTCCTATCGCAATATATTCTCTCAATTCTCTTTCCTTTCATATAATGAAGTTTAATAAGGAAACAGTGTTTTTAGACACCAGTAATGCATTACCTCCTCCTATCTTCATATGACCACTTCTATTTTTTATTTGGATAAGTAAAACACTCACTTTTTGTAAAAATATTAAGATTCTAAATATGAAAACTCAGTCATTTTAAAATAGATAGCTCTGTTATTCTGCTAAAATTATAGGCAGATTTCTGTGAAAACTGTGACTCATGCAATAATGATTAAAATGAAAATATTACATATTTTATAAACCATCTCATTTAATAAAGGGTAAATAAGTTTCTTGAATAAATAAAATGAGTACAGTGTAAAAAAAAGCATTAACTTTCTTAAGGAAAGCATTCTTCTGGGTCATATTTGACAAATGGCATTGAAGTTGCTTAAATCTTTATTTTTCATGTATATGACATGAAAGTGACAAGAGAAACAGCAAGAAAAGCCTATTTTCACGAGTGGGAAGAATAATTAGATTTGTATGCAGAGATCAGCGTAGTTTTTGAGTTGAAACAGATTCTAAGGAGGATAATTATTAGATATATTGCCATGGTTAAGCTATATACAAAGTTTCTACTTGCCCTCTGTGATTTGTACTGACCCGAAATGTTCTTATGTTCTTTTTGAGTTATGATGGCCATGCTGGCACCATGCTCCTTGTGCCTCATTTCAAAGAAAATGCACAAGCTGATTACCTAGTGTCAATGATAATGAAAGAGGATTTTGAGAGTTAGCTATTAATGGCTCAGGAAACTATCTGCAAACACAATTAAACACTTCATTTAAAACTTTATATCAATTATTAAAAACCAACAGAATTGCTATGGTAACAACATACTACACTGAATCAAACGATTTTGTTAGGATTAATTTCTTCAATCATAAGTGCATAAAAAAGAGATGACAGGGCTATTTGAAATGTTTAAACTTTCTAAAACGAAATAAAATCTTTTTACCTGTTTGATGATTAGATATAAATAAAACAGCTTACAGCACTCATCACATATCTTCATTTAGAAGCCATTCACAGTTAGTTGCTGAACTTTACCATAGAAATTTCAGGGGAAAGTAATTACAGAGGCAATTTCAATTTAAAATCACATGGGAAGTAATTAGGGGTAATAATAACCATAGCCTCTAAACAAAGATATAGAAAAGAGACTCTCTATCTTATTTAAATGAAAAAGGTTAAAAAGAAAATAACAGTGAATGTGGCTTTGGGTTAAAGAAAACCACAGTATTAATAAAATGTTTATTTCCAGATACACACTACTCCTAAAATTATGTGTGGTAATATTGTGCTCTGCTATTTTCTAGCAATATTTAAAAAATATTATATGGATACACATAAACAGATTGCATATGCTGTTTCAGATATTGTTCGAAATAATAGTTTTGGTCTGATAGCTCTGGTCTTCTGACAGTGCCAATTCAAGGACTTCCCCTTAGCTCTCAAGGGAAGCTCTTGCATGTTTTCAGCCCTTGGTCTGGTGTCCAGAGAAGACAATGCATGGGAATAGAACGAGCAGATAAGGAGGAAGAAATAGTAATAAAGAGAGTACAAGACAATAGTAAGATACATGGTTATATGGATCAAGAGAGGCAGCATATTAGACTGCTAAGAAGTCATTTTAACAATCAGATTACAGCTTCACGATTGTAGGAAGGATTATTTTGGTGAAGTCTTTAAATTTTTTCATTTTTAATTTGATTTTTTTCATTTGATTTCATTTTAATTTGATTTTTAATATTTTTAATTCTTAATTTGATATAATAAAACCAAATTTAAAACTTAATTTGATATAATAAAACCAATTTGATTTTTAAATTAATATTTTTAATTCTTAATTTGATATAATAAAACCAAATTTCATGTTTAATTTACTATGATGATAATGGAGATAATGCATTTAGAGTACTTTGGGCAGAGTTTGGTATATACTTGATAAGCTCTTAGTGAGTATTTATTATTACTATTCAAAGTTCTTTAACAACCTTTTTAACAAAACTTCCTCTCCATTTTCTTAGTCTATTTTGCCCATTTCAATTTGTTATGATCCAATTATCCTGCACAAGTAAGAGATCTGTGGGTCTATGTGCTACATTGTTTTTCTTTCTATGTATCTATCATCTATCTATCTATCTATCTATCTATCATCATCTATCTAGGTATCTATCTTTTATTTATATTTCTATCTTTATCTCTCTAGCTATCTACCTTCATTTCTATCTCTGTGCTGCTTCTTACTCTAAAAATTATTTTTTCTCTATTTTCACACATTGACATCTATAGATATTTGAAGATGTGTTTTCATATTTGCATATGTCTTCATGTGCTAGGAATCCTGTGGGCATATAGATTCACTCTCAATGGGGGAAGTGCAGAGAAGACAATTGAGAGAGGTTCATGAGACTGCTTTTAGCTTGGTTATGAGAGATATGTAGTATTCCAGGTTATACAAGGAAGATTAGCAGGAAGTTAATACTGTCTTCGAATAGTCAAAAGGATTTCATGTACGAAGAGAATGAGTCTACATTATAACAGAGAGCTAATGTGTCACCTGCTAAATGTGGTAAGTCTAAGCTGAAGGACTATCAGAAGAAAGACTTTAACTTGGTGTAAAGAATATGCTAATGATTAGAACCAGGTAGTACTAGAATATCCTTTTTAGTTATCTAGAGGTCAATTCATATTTGAATAGGTCAAGGAGAACCTAGAGAAATTGGACATCTATTTGTCAGGTAAATCTCTGCCCTGAAGATACATGAGATTGAAATACATGGTATATAAGTTTCATGTAGCTGCTGTAACTATCACCATAAACTTGGTTCTCATAGTTCTGAGGGACAGAAGTCTGAAATCATGTTCTGCAGTCCCTCCAGAGCCTCTTGGAGAGGACTCTAAGTCCTCTCTTTTAGCTACAAGAGAGCTAAAAAGCCTCTCTTTTAGCTTCTGGAGGCTACTGGCAGTCCTTGGTACTCCATGACTCACAGCCATATCATTCCAATCTCAGCTTCCATTTTCAGATGGCCTTCTCCTCTGTGTACCTGTCTCAAAACATCTTTCCTTCTCTTATAAGGGCACATGTATATGTAGGGACTATCCAGATAATCCAGGATAAGAGCCTCCTTTCAAGAGTTGTAACTTAAGCACATCTTTTGCTAGATAACATAGTTCCAGAAATTAGGACATGTACATACAATTTGGGGGGCCACCAATTAGCCTTTTATGGATGGCCTAAGTCTCAAATTCTATTACTCTGTGATTCAATAAATGATTTAAGTCTTGAATAAGGATTAGAAGAAGCAAATAATAAAGGGAACTCCAAGGAGAGTTAGCAATTAATACAGTCAATGCCTCTCGTTAAATATAACATATTCCAAGATTTACCACATCAGTAGAATGGATGTTCCCTGACTGCCCTGCCCTGCCCACTTTATCCCTCTGTCATATTATGGACATTTTTAATATAGGACTTTCAGCAGATGATTAAAATTATATTACTAAGCCTACAAATATGTGTTAACCAGATGGAGCCCTACTTCTCAGAGGTAATGTGCAAATATATATATATATTTAAAATATACCAAAGTATTGAACTACTTAGAGACTTGAATACATTCATAAAAATTAACACATGTGAGAAAAATATATGTACTTGTTTCATAAAGACTGGTATATAGATCAAGAGTAAGAGGAAGGAATTTCAGCAATTCTCCTTTCAATGTGTCATAAATATTTTTTCCATATTAACTTAGGGTTTATAAGAAGTACTGAACTGAGGTTCATGCCTTGGCTCAGTACGTTAATGATCTGGCTTGCCTCTTTGGAGGTGCATCTTAGATTCAATACCTGGTCTGGGAATTTCCATATGCCTTGGGTATGGCCATAAAAAAACAGAAGAAGTACTGAACCACATATCTTGATATTGCTTCTCTGGAACGTCAAAAATTCTAATAGTTACTTTTTAAATGATTTGACTCCTTATGTAATTTACTATTACTTTATGAAATGATTCATTCGTATTTTTACGAAAAAATTTAAGAAAGATAAAAGCAGGTTTATGTGACTCTGTTCATTTTTCAGAACCAAGTTGGATAGTTCAGTCTCATGATTATATCTTCTACTTTTAGTCCCTAGTAAAATAAGCATTCAGGAAGTTCTTGGGTAATAGAGCAAACCAAATATAGAGAATTTTAAAAAATAGCTATTATTTTTGTTTTACGTAAAACAAATATTTACATTTTTATTCGTGTAAATGGTGTAATGTTTATGCATGTAAATGTAAATGCATGTAAATTTTTGCATTTAATAATTGTTGCAATGTCTTTTGAAAAGTAAGATTTTTTTTCTCAGTTTTTATAATAACTACCAAGTATAGGTTGGATATGAGATCTTTAAAGGTACATTAAAATGTCTGAATGCTCAGAAAAAAACACATTAACTTGTATAGAGTATTACATATGGACTATAACAATATTTATATTATATATAATGTTTATTATATTAACTTCATGGAGTATTTTCACCTACTGATTTATTTAGCACTTTATCAAGCATTCATAGTTCTTTTCATTCACCTCAAGGACCTAAATAGAGTTAAGAAATTCAATAGTTTCCTGAAAGTGATCATTTTACTACTGTGATGTCATCCTTAAATATGTGTTATTTAGTTTAAATTCATAATTATTTTTTTCTTTAGAGCATTTCAATTCCATTTAAATCATACCTTAACCAATTAATACGGTGGGTATACAGGTATTAAGGGATGAATGAAGAAAATTATCCAATTTTAGAACACTTTTTCTATTACAAAAATGATTCTAACTAAAAAACAAAAGAATGAAAAAGGATTTTGAGATATGTTTTTTCTTTCTTACTTTCTTTCTTTTTTTTTTTTTTTTCCTAGCTGCACTGGTGGCATATGGAATTTTCTGGGCCAGAGATCAAATCTGAGGCACAACCACAAACTATGCCTTAGCTGTAGCAATGCTGGATGAATCTTTAACCCACTGTGCCATAGTGGGAACTCCACATTTTGAGATATAAGTGCAGTTGATACAAGTCATGTATAATTCTAATAAACTTCACCTTTCCTTTTTTTTTAACCTAAATAATGCTTATCTACCATTTATAACATTGGTACCTTATTTTATTTTTTTCTATCAGAGATGAAAATGTGCATTAGCATATTTTGTCTCCTCCAAGCAATTTCTTACCATTTATAATTTAATCTTGAATAGAATCTGTGAAATAAAGAAAGGCAACTGGCACACAAAACTATCTAATTTTCTTGAAAACTTAACCAAACCTAAATGTTACATAAGAATTAATCTATCTGTGTTACCTTCCTTGCTCTTAAATTCATGTTGCTTTGCTCTACTGGAGAGACACAAAACAAAAATAGTCATCCCAATGTCACTAAAAAAGGCATCCTCCACAATCTCGACTAATCCTTCTATGATGCTTAGCAGTTTTTTCTGAAATCTGTGTTTTCCAAATCTTTCTGAAAATATAGATGTTAGAGAACAGTAATAATTTCAAGGTCATGACCCTTGCTCTCACTTTCAAACAAAGGATTTGTCACATCTTCTGCAGTGTTCCTTCCCCAAGTATCTCATGGTTCCCACAAGCCTGTCTTCCACATCTCCATTAATAAATCCAATCCTGTGCATGGCTCAGTCAGTATATGTTGGATACCTGACACAGTTAAGAATGAGGAAGCTAGAGATGCTGAAGCTTCTTGTACTGCTGGGCAAGGGATGAACGCTTCCTCTCTTCTTTTTGTATGTTATATATTCTGGGAGATTTCAAATCTGTGGTAGTTGTAGCCAACAGTCTTTGTTACTTTAAAAGAAACTGATGTTTTCCATTTATACTCATATATTCTCTTCCTGAACTTGGAAACTTTGCTAATGTTTCCTTACTGTCAAAATTCACAAAATAGGAATCATCAGTCTTCTTGAATTCCTATGAGGATCAATTGATTCATACTAAGCAATTATTACCCGTTCTTGGCACATATAAAGTACTAAACAAATGCTAGAAGTTATCAAGATTGCACAGCAATCAGAGAAAAAAGAAATAAAAGAAATATAAATTGGAAAAGAAGAAGTAAAAATTGTCACTGCAGATGACATGATGCTGTACATAGAAAATCTTTAAGATACTACCAGAAAACTACTAGAGCTCATCAATGAATTTGGTAAAGTTGCTAGATACAAAATTAATATACAGAAATCTGTTGCTTTTCTATACACTAACAAAAAAATATCAGAAAGAGAAATTAAGGAAACAATCCCATTTACCATTGCATCAAACAGACTAAAATACCTAGGACTAAACTTGCCTAAGAATGCAAAAGACCTGTAGCTCCAAAAACTATAAGACACTGATAAAAGAAACTGAAGATGACACAAAAAGATGGAAAAATAGGCTGTGTTCTTGGATTGGAAGAATCAGTATTGTTAAAATGAGATTGTTATGATCATTATAGAACTACAGATGTGATAAATTCATTTGAGTAATAAAAAAATAAATAAAAAAATGACTGTACTACTCGAGGCAATCTACAGATTCAATGCAATCTCTATCAAGATCACCATGATTATCCTATTTCCATGAAAACCCTTCAGTGACTCTGTTTATGCCAAAGGAAAAAAATCCAAACTCTTTAACTTACAGTCCTCTTCATGATTAGGCACCTCTGTTTCTCCATTCCTTTCTTCAGCCATGGTGTTTATGCCCTCTACACATTCCTGTTGATTCTTTCTTGCCTCTGGGCCTTTGCACATGCTGTTTCTGCATATTTCAGTATCTATGTACTTTGGCCCTTTCTACCAATAAGGTGGAGTTGACTGGAATATAGAGAAGGGGGTTCAGAAGCTAACTAACCAAAATTAACAAGAGTCCACTACAGTATTCTTGGTAGAAATTCATCTACTTTATCAAGGTTTTCATTTAGGAGCATTTATATATTTTCATAATATTCTTGTATTATTTTCGTAATATTATGTCTAGAGATACAGCTTTTTCATACTGCATTTCCCTGCTTCTACTCTGCCCACTCCCACCCTTGGTCAATCTTACCAGAGTTTTTCTAACTTATCAGTTTTTGATAAGTTATCTTTCTTATCAAAAGATGCTTGTTTTCCATTTTACTATTTCTGATTTTATTTCATTAATTCCTTTGTTCTTCTTTATCTGGTTTTACAATAACAAAGGAGAGAGAGAAATAACTTGTTCAATATTTTATTGCTAGTCCTTAGAATAGTGCCTGACATATAGTAGGCTCCCAGCTAGTATTTGTGTTACCAGTGTGTGAAGGTATAAGCTTGTTTATCAGCTTCTTCATGACATTTTTATTATTATTATTATTATCAGCCATCCAATGTTGGGTTCTGTGTCCCTTTTACATTTCCTTAGTGCCATGTATGTTAATGAAACCATGTTATGACTAGTTTACCAGTAGATACTAAGAAACTATAGGATGGTAGTATGTCCTCTTCAACATACTTGTGGCAGCACCTAGGACAATATCTAGCATTTAGTCAGAAATTTAATAAATGATTGTTGGATAAAGAAATAAATTTTCATGAATTTAAATGTGAAGTGGATCTTTAGGCTATTAATTTTAGTGTCATCAAATTTTCATATTATGATGATAATGTTAGGCAATCCTTCACATACATATGACATTCTATCCCTGAACAATGATAAAAATTGCTTTCTAAGAAAAAAATGCATTATTTTTTATGTCACCCTCAAAAAGTCAGGAGACATCCCCTATAAGTGGCTGGTATGCAATATTCTGTTTAATCATTTCTCTAGTATAGTTCAACAGCATATCATGGTTCATCCCAAATTATCTAATATTGAAAATAATCTCTTATTTTTTAAAAAACTGTGTCTCTATCAGGAATCAATGGCTTTTAGTGATTTTATGTTTACCACAACTTTGAAGATTTATGACATTAATCATGTTATCATTTCAGCTTTTCACTTTTAAGAGCACTTTTCTGCTGACTGCATAACAAAAGAAAGGATATATAGAGATATTCAAGTCTAGATTGTGTTAGTTCATATCTCACATGATTTTCAGTAAATTTCTTCAGCTCTCTAAGCCTCAGTTTCCTTATATTTAAAACAGCAGTGATAATAAAATTAATACCTACCTGATAGGATTTCCATGGGGATTAAGTGACATAATGTTAAATAATGTTCCTGGTACATATTTGGAGTTCCTCCGTTTTTCCAGTGAGGAGTAATATTCAAAAATTGCACCCAGTATTAAGTGCAAACCACAAATATCCTATAAGGCTAAAATAACAAGTTCTGTCTCTTTCTGATAGTTTTTCCAGCTATTGCCCATCATTTAAATAGTCTCTGATGCAGAAGCATGATATTAGGCTACTATCTTCAGAAAGCAATCTGCCCTGATTTCCTTGCTGTTGACTGAGTGTTCTGAGTACCAGCCCTAAAAAGTGGCATTTCATTTATACTAGATTACTGCCCTTTTCCTCAAGGGAACTGTACTGATCATTTCATGAATCTTTAAATCTCCCAATACTGTTATATAGTGTAATTTCTTTCATAAAATTCAGTAAAATATGAAACTCCTAAGTGATCCCTTTGGATTTTAAATAATTCTATAATTGCATTACTAAAATAATTTATAAGGCTAAGTGACTTGTCCACCACATCAGTGTAGGTTCATTCAAACAGGTGCTTCAGCAAAATTCTAAACTGTTAGAAGTGATGAACCTTATCACTTTACTCCACCTACTGCTAAATGCATCTCTGCAACTACATCACTAACCTCACTTAATAAATTTTGTAAACTCGATGATTCTATATCAACTTTCTCATATGATTAGATTATATTAAGATTACTTTCTGAATGCAAGTGACTATGCATTTCTTCACTAAGAGAATTTGTTTATCACTCTTTTTCAGGATTTTATTTTTGTTTCTGAAATTTTTTATTAAATAATATCTTTCTTTTCAATTAATAATAGTAAATACTTCAAAGATATTATGTGTTTATTGTTCTTGGTGTACCAACACTCTAGTTATTTTTGTAGAAAACACTCAATTTTGCTTTCATAGACTTCATGGTAAAGAGAAAGTTTTAGCGTAAAAGAACATTTTGATTTTAATCCAGCTACAGTTTTTTTTTGTTAAGCACTGTGACTATACAAGTTATACAGACTCACTTTCCTTGTCCATAAAATACCGATAATACTATGAGATTGTCATGAGGATTAAAAAGAATAAAATATGTCAACATTTATTATAGGAAAGGTGCTGACTAAATATTAGTTCTCTTCTCATTTCCTCCTAATCACACAGGTTTCTTTTATGCTCTCTCACATGATGAACATGATCTTTTAAAAATAGAAAACAAGGGAGTTCCTGTGGTGGCACAGAGGAAATGAATCCTACTAGGAACCATGAGGTTGTGGGTTCAATCCCTGGCCTTGCTCAGTGGGTTAAGGATCCGGCATTGCCGCGAGCTGTGGTGTAGTTTGCAGACATGGCTGGGATCTGGAGTTGCTATGGCTGACGTGTAGGCTGGCAACAACAGCTCAGATTAGACCTCTAGCCTGGGAACCTCCATGTGCCATGGGTGTGGCCATAAAAGACAAAAGACAAAAAAATAAATAAAGTAAAAAAAAAAAGAAAACAAGATCAGAAATGCATTATTGAGCTTTTTAAAATTAATGTTCATTTATATATTAAACAAATAGTAAATATTTTCCTATTGTCCTCTCTTACGTAGGATCATATTTTTTCCCCAAACTATTTTACTTGCTGGCAATTCTGAAAAAAAAATTTTTTTTTTATTATTTCCTGTTGGCTTTGCCTATTTAATTACAGGCATAGTTTCTTTTTTTGGAAAAATTACTATTTGGCCTTGTATGAAGCTTTCTTTCTTCAAAATTTTTGTTGACTTTTAACATTACTGTTAAATTTAAAATAACAAAATTACTTCATAAGTTTTGTTAATATTTAACATTATATTCATTAAGAAAGGAATTAAGGAAGTATTTTATTACCAGTTTCTTCAGATGAAGATTGTGATAAGGATAAGGAAATAAGTGACATCTGTTGGTTAGAATGACAGGAAAGATGTAGATTTTGGTGAAGAGTCTGTTTATTGCCATTTTTAGCCACAATCAGTTGTTAAACATTGTTTTAAATATCAAGATATTGAAAGAATTCATAATTGATTTACAATTAGCCACAACTTAAATATTTATGAATTTTCTGGGTGACTCTCAGTGTTCAAATCTCAGGGTAAGCAAATCTCACAATGCTGTTTCTGAAAAGTACACAGAATCAGCATTTTTAGTAGGACTTCTCCCTATACTCCCTATACTTTTTTCTTTCCCCTCACTCCACAACATTTATAGAAAAGATAGACAGGTTTTCATATTCCTTTCATTTCTTATTCCTTAATTATTTTTATTTTCATCATTATTTTGGTTCTATAGATACAGATATTATTTTTACACAGAAATTTGGACTTAAAATGCACATCTACATCTTTCGTTGATTGAGTAAATGAATTAATGATGTGTGTAGGGTAAAGTGAATCCATACTTTTCCGTGAGTAAAAAGAGATAATGATAGGCTACAGTTTTGGCTAAGATCCCAGAGGGGCACTCCAACCCTGATTTTCCAAGTTTTTTATGCCTTCAATTATACCCTACTTTTCAATTTTGTATTTTCTCTTCAAGTCTTCCTAAGGTCATGATCAGTTCTCTTCCTAAAGATTTCAGCTGGTTTATTAAGCTGTCGTTTTACTTTCCTCTTTATGAAAAGATAAAAAACATAATTTAGAAACATAGCAAGAGCGTTAGTCTCTAGAGAAACGAAATCATTATGGGATATATATACATACATATATGAACTGGCCATATGATTATGGAGGCTGAGATGTCCCAAAGTCTGTGGTTTGCACTGGAGGCTCAGGAGAGCCAATGGTACAAATTATTGTCTGAAATCCATCAGACTCAAGATCCAAGAAGAGCTGATATTTCAGTTTGATTCCAAAGTCAGGAGAAGACCTAGCTCAGAACAGACAGGAGAAGTCCCCTTTTACTCACAAGGTTAGTCTTTTTGTTCTATTCATTCCTTCAACTGATTGGAAGAGGACCACCCACATTAGAAAGGGCAATCTGCTTTACTGTATCCACTGATTCAAATGTTAATCCCATTTAGAACACCCCCGCAGACATACCCGGAATAGTGTATGACCAAATATCTGGGCACCCAGTGGTCCAATCAAGTTGACATATAAAATTAACCATCCTATCATCACTTTTTTTCATGTTGCATGAGAGACATATTTACATGAAGAGTAAAACAAATTATTAAGGCAATATGCATCTCCTAAGCTCTACATAACCAATAAATCAGAAAATAACAATCTTTTTAAAGTAGTACTCAATTTTTTAGGTTTTAATACTTTCTAAGCATTTTTTCAGTGTGGTTATAGAAAGAATCAATTGAAAATTATTTCAGAAGAAAATTTAATTACTTTCCAGGATTAAAATTTTAATTATGAGTATTCAGTTAAATGTTAATATTGATAATTACTCTTCAGATCTGTATGCAAATATGTACTTTATTATGCACAAACTGAAGACAAAGGAGGTAGCAAAGACTTTTTTGCAGTTCACTAAATCAGTGATAATTTACTCTGAGAAACATTTTGTGCTCATGATACGAAAAGCAGTCAGTCCACTTTTACCTGGTCTACTCTAAAAATTTTGGTTGGTTGATAGAGAATATAGATACATAGACAATTTAGGATAGGGACTATCCTTATGCAAAATCGGAACTAATTTAGGATTTTATAAAAGAAATAAATGAAAATGAATAAAATGGATTTTTACATTTCTCTTTTTTCACTCCCTAAACTCCCACTAACAGAGAAATGTATTTACAGTTTCATTTAATTTTAAAGTTGAAAGAGCATTACATTTTATCTAATTTAACTTTATGAATAATACAGATGAAAAACATGATGGAAGAAGACTTACATTACTGTTGATGAAAAACTTATACCTAGAAAAAAGTTTTCCTGTTCAAAATCCTGTCCCAGTACACTATTCAACATCACCCAAGGAAGGGACTAACTCACAGACCTGGTGACTTCAGTTCTACTTCCCAATCCAACAAATTAGTATGTGATGCTATTCAAGTGAGTCTCTGTGCTTTTGATTCTTCCTGTCTAAAATGAGGTTGTTAGAGTACATGATCTTTATGATACCTTCCAACTCTAATGAAGGAGAAAGGATAGGTATGTGGAAAGAAAGAAAAAGAATATAAAATAAAATATAATGGTCTTCACATTGATGAATAACGATCATCATGATGGTATGCAATAAACAATTTATTTTAATTTGTTTCCCTGGTGATTCACCCTCAAAATAAAAAGATAACTTTTAAGCATATCACTTACCCATATGACACTATATTTATCTCTTGATGTGGTTAAGGTTAAAACTAATCTTTTAAGTAGTCTTGATAGAAACTTCAAATTATTACTATATTTTTGCTAAATCAAATTAGAAATAAAAGTTTATATTTAATATAATTTTATAAAGTCTGTGATTTGTACTGGCTACATTTAGTTTCTCTTTGAAATCTGAAATGGACTGAATTCTTTGGCTAATGATATAATGTCATATCTTATTGGGGGTTTTGAAGAAGAAGAGCACCACCAAACTAAATACTCTAGTAAAATTTTCTTCAAAATTTAATTATTTTATTTTTGAAAATAATAACACTACAATGATTCAATCTAAAACTAAATAAATTGAAAATTAAGAATTGATAGAGATATGGGATAAGGAGTTTCTGACATGATATGATGTCATCTTTATGAATGACAACATGGACTAAGAGCAAACTTTTTGTGATAAAAGTTGAAGGAATTCATTGTCAGAGCATATAACAATACCAACATTTGTCAGCCACTCTTCTAATTTCAGCACACATCTAAAATGTCATGAACGTGTATTCTGGTTGCTACAAAGTGTGTAACATAGGAAAACCTTTAAAACTGAATCTATTTTTAACCACTGAGGTAAATTTTTTCCACTATTTTCTTCATTGCATATAAAATATGTTTTATTTTCTATGTGGTTGATACTATGAAATATAATATAAATATATATTTATATCATAGATAAATAAGATAAATTAATAAAATATGTAAATATGTACATATTAACACATTCAAGATTTTAGCTTCTTTGAATACTTTTGACAATTTAGATAATTTTTATAATGTTGAACCTGTATGTCTAACTGGAAATTGAAAACAAAACTTGTGCATTTATGATAATGTTTCCAGATAAAATCCCATATTAATACAGTTGACCCTTGAACAAATAAGGGTTGGGGTGCTAACCACTACACAGGCAAACATCTGCATATAATTTTATAGATGCCATCTATATATTGGCTGTTTTTCAACTGTGGATTCAACCAACTATGGATTATAAAGTGCTGTAGCACAGGACACAGTCCCAAAATCATGTTTGTCTCAGAGTGATTTCCACCATTGTCTTTTAATTTCATGCTATTATCCTAAAACTAATATAGTTCATGTTACCTCAGTCAGCTAAAAGCTAATGTTTCATAACAAACAACCCTAGAACTTCGTAGCTTATCATAAATATCTATTTCTCACCTTAATGCCTGTGTTGTGCTAGAGGACTAGCTGATCTAAGCTGAGTTCTAGTAAACTTGGTCTATATCTGCTCCACATAACTTTCATTCTTCTGGAATCACAGACTACCATGGAATGTTCTCGTGTTACGCATGATTGCAAAAGCTCAAGAAAATAAACACAAGCATATTACCTCTTGAGATTTCAGCCTATAACAAGTATACATACCACTGGCCAGAACAAAGTCTAGATAAATCTAGACTTTGAACATCTGATCAAGTCAGAATATTTCTAAATATCAGACAATAGGAGGGGAAATGTGACCTCTTCTTCTGAGATTTCAGCCTATAACAAGTATACATACCACTGGCCAAGCCCAAAATAGCGAGGTACAAAAATATATCTCACTGATAGTGGAAGAGGAGCAGGGATGAATGGTTGCCAAATAATAATTCAAATGTTACAATGCCCAATAACATTTAATTCTCTTGGATCATAATTTTAATAATGACAATTTCACTTCAAAACAGCAAATTATAGCCCCCCCAAACATACAGTCTGTAATCTATTAGAAAGCTTCTGGCTACAAGTAGTAGGAACTTTTATTCACATGGATTTAAACAATAAAGTTTTAGGAAATACAAAGGTTTTGCTGATTTTAAAGTACATTATTTATCACCCATCAGGGCCTTCCAAATCCCCTGATTCTCTTAACTCCTTATCTCTGCTATTTTCAGTTTTTTCTTTACCCTCAGAATTTGTACACCTGTGTGGGCAGCTATAGAGCACTTCCTCTTCTTACAATCCCTTCTGATGTGATAAGTGGTGAAGGAAAAGGATGGGATTAAAAAGACTTTAATTAATTAATTAATTTTGTCTTCTGGTCTAATCAGAGCTGGAGTTGCTGGCTGCTCATGGCAATGATGGATCCTTAACCCACTGAGCGAGGCCAGGGATTGAACCGGCCAACCTCATGGTTCTTAGCCGGATTCATTTCCACTGTGCCATGACGGGAGCTCCAGGATCATAAAGACTTTAAATCAATTTTCACTTACAGGAGAAAAAATGGCTCCTTGAGAGGACTTGATGTTTCATTCAAAGTTTTTAATTGACACAGCAGAAGAAATCTGCAGGCATTCTTTAAGTACCTATAGCACAAGGACTTTCAAATGTAGGTACAAAATTTATGAGAATTCCATTTTACAGAGGAGGAAAATAGGTCTTAGAGAGCTCAAGCAATATTCAAGGTCATGATCACCATTTAGTAGATAGAAAGATTGAAGCAGAGAAAACTTATGAATTACCACTGGAGAAAATAATAAAAAATCACCAGTAAACACAATTTCAGAAGCTCAGAACTATGCATAATTAATAATGTCATAATCTACAAATCCTTTTCTTCATTTTTTTTTCAGTGGTTATAATGTGTATATCCTGTCACATTGAGACTTTAAATCTTTCCTATAAACAATCTGGTATTGTTTCAAGTTTGTAAGTCATTTTATCTTTAACTTATTCAAGATTTCAAGTAAACATACCAGTTATTGTTCTAACTGAATGGAAATCCTCTATTTAAAACTGCAAAACTTCTAACTTTAAAAATGATAATTTTAGTATTTTAGATATAATTTAGAATGACAGAAAAAAGAGCTATTCTTAATTCATGTTTTTAAAGAGAAAAGTATAATTCAGAACTCTAAAGCTCTTGTTCTAAATTTAGAACATATAATTTTCTACTGTGTTCAGAAATTATTTAACTGCAGTAAATAATGTATTATTTACTCTAACATCACGTCTAAAGAATTGCAGCCATTTGGAATATTATCTCCATCCTATCTTAAAACAATTTTTCGAAGCCATGCCATCTACAGTATTTTTCTGCAGCTGTTAACATCAATTTGGACTGCAAACTGCTAAAAGATGATTTACTATGCTCTACCACCTCTCTGCTCTATGTCAGAGAAGAAATGTCACATGCTTACATTCAAGAAACTCTGTCTACATGATGATCAGGTCTAATGATAAATCTAGACTTTGAACATCTGATCAAGTCAGAATATTTCTAAATATCAGACAATAGGAGGGGAAATGTGACCTCTTCTTCTGTCTCTAAGGGATTTACATAAACACTTTCTGAAGATTGTGATGGTCTTTTTTTTAGCAAAGTGCATTAAGAGACAACACTGTACGTAAAATGTCTGTAGCTGGGATAGAGTTTGGATGTACACAAACAGGTGGCTATATTTCCCTTGGTAAAAAGTAAGTGAATATTGGGAGTGAGGGAGGTATGAGAAAGGAGACTGGACTGTGCTGGCTGCTTCATAAAATAACCTTACTCTATAGTCTAACAGATTAATAGTCAGATTCAGAACTTAGACTTTGTGGGTTTAAACCCAGCTGTACTATTTTCTTGGTCTGTAATCTTAGGTACTTCACGAACAGCAAAAAAATGCATATCTCTTACTTTATATCAAAATGACAATTTCTAGATCTTTTGAGATTATTAATACTTGTCACTTATAAGGCATTTAGATCTTTCTCTTATAATTACTTTTTATATTCAATATTTTAAGTTTTGTTAACATATGTATTAAAGGCACATCCAAATTTTTACTTGAACACTTATTTTTTCTTACATTGACATTATAAACATTATGGAATACTGACAACCTACGTAATTGTGGATTTAGAGAAATTCTTGTCTAATCATATGCAAAATGACACATAGTTCATCAGTCATAAATTGCACTTTCTAAATAGCACTAAAAATGCCATATCTATATCTATATATATGTTGAAAGTATTTAGTTTAGGGTGCTCACTGACAGTCTTTAGGTCACTTGTTCATTTAATCTATAGCTTAGACATGGGCATTTATCATTGTTTTAAAATTACTCAAACAGGCTTTTACAAATTACATTCCTTGGATTAAAGACATAGTTTGTTTTATGCTCTTAAATATGTGTAATCATTACCCACACTACTTCTGAAATCAGAGAAATATATACATATTTATTCTTAACTTGTTAAGATGATATCTTACTTGTCTATTCTGCCTGATTTTTTTCAACTATTCAATAAAAAAGGTTTTAACTGGGAATAAAAACAATTGATAGCTTGTAATATGTCAATGGCATTCCTAATTGATATTATAGCAACACATTGTTTCAGCATCCAAATTTGGTTTATGACATTTTCACCATTTGGATTTTGTGTTCTTGTATTTCATAATCATAGAAGTGAACTAATTCAATGAGTGTCTTTTGTATTGCCTGGTCAGATGGACTATCTTCCAGGGGAGAGCCATTAGTAGAAATTAATACTTACCTACATTTATTATTTCACCTGCCAGTCAGTTAGGAATCTACAGCAGGAAAGTTTACAATATGTGCTGAACACTTACATCTCATCCACATCAAACATTTTATTCCAATTTCACCCAAGTGTACAAAAAAAATCTGTCCATGAAAATAATTTACTAACAAAATTTTCATAAAAGTATATAACATGGTATATATAAAAAAGTTATAAAAGTTATAAAAGTATATAACCATGTTTAGTAAAACATCTTAATATATATATATAAAACCATGTTTAGTAAAACATCTTAATATGACTTTCTCACTTTAAATTTATGAAAATAATAATTGCTATCTTCAACATAATTTCAATGTTTTATTTGTAGGAATATATTAGCATTTCATATTTTTCTCCATGGTGGTTTTGTTACGTGAAAGATCATGGAAACAAAATTGCAGGAAAGGCCCTCAAATAAAATAGTTTCAAAACCTTTTTCTCAGTCTTAATGTAGACTTCCCGGTTTGAAAGGAAGAGTACGTTAACATGCCGGAGGAAAAGATTAAGTGTATATTCTAGGCTGATAGGCATACTTACCAGACACCTGACATTGCAGAAAGCATCTGAGGGATCCAATTACATACACTTTTTTTTTTTCATTCAAGTAAGTGGAATACTTAAAAATCTGGTTAAAGAATCTATTTTTAGGGATAAATAGTTAATTGGCCCATGCTAAAGCTTTAAAAAGCGCAATGGAGGAGTTCCCGTGGAGGCACACAGGAAACGAATCTGACTAGGAACCATGAGGTTGCGGGTTCCATCCCTGGCCTCGCTCAGTGGGTTAAGGATCGGCATTGCTGTGAGCTGTGGTGTAGGTCACAGACGTGGCTGGGATCTGGCATTGCTGTGGCTCTGGCATAGGCTAGCAGCTCCAGCTCTGATTAGACCCCTAACCTGGGAACCTCCATATGCCATGGGTGTGGCCCTAAAAAGACAAAAGACAAAAAAAAAAAATAATAAAATACACAATGGATATTATCAACACCTGGTAAGATCATATTGTTGTTCCACTCATGAAACATACTGGAAAATAGGCTTTCTACACACATCTTACCAAAGAGGATGAGTGAGTAGAAAACCCAGGATAAATAAAATAAAATTTCTTCCAAACTAATGCATACCTGAATGAGAATGGGCATATTCTTAATTGACTGTAACTGATTCAGTGTACAAAGAAACACAAAACCTAATGTAACTGCACAATCTTAGACAAAACCAGAATGCTCACAAGACAACTCCTCAGGTAGGCTTTCAGGTATTTCTTACCTTTTCCCTCTTTTCCTTCACCTCTCCCTCCCACACACCTTCATTGTTTTGTCCTACTGGAAGTTGTTTACCTATTTTTCTAATCATGAAGGGAAATTTAGAAAGACTGAGAAGAGAGGGAAGAGGTGGAGGGAACAGAGGAAAGTCTAAGCATTTGTTTCCTAGAAAAAGAAATGAAGGACAAGAGTGGCAGCCAGTTCTGGAAGTGTGCCAGCCCACATCACATGACCAGTGTAAAACTTGTCAATGCAGCTGTCCATATATATGGCCCCTCCTCTCATATTTACTGCCATCAGGTCACCATCAATTCAAGCAGAGTTATCTGTCAAGTTCCATTCAGTGAAGGTATTGAAGATTCCTGTGAAAAAGTTCAAATCTCTCTGCTCCTAGGAACTTGCTTTCCAAGCATATCGTGAAGAGAAACTTTAGTGAAGACTTGAATGCCTTAAATAATGTATCTACTAGAGAATATTTTAATCCCACTCAAGTATGTTGTAAGAGTCAGGGAGAGGAGTTCCTATTGTGGCTCATTGGGTTAAGAACCTGACTACTATCCATGAGGATGTGGGTTTGATCCTTGACCTTGCTCAGTGGTTTAAAGGATTCTGCGTTGCCACAAGCTGAAGTGTAGGTTGCAGACACGGCTCAGATCCCATGTTGCTGAGGCTGTGGTGCAGGATGGTAGCTATAGCTCTGATTCAGCCCCTAGCCTGGGAACTTCCATATGCTGTAGGTATGGCCTTAAAAAGAAAATAAACAAATAAAGCCACTCTCCTATTTATTTTGGTCATGCTTGTAATTCATGCATTATATTCATTATTCGAGGCAAATCATTATAGTGGTCTCAAATTTTTAAACGCAAATTCTCTTAAAATCATCATTTAAACTCTTTAAATATAATAAAAATTGGCTAATTAGTTTGTTAGATTACTTTTTCTCTGCCAGGAATAATAAGGAATAAGAAATAATAAAGTAATACCTTGGGGAGTTGCTGAACACTGTGAAATATAAGATAGTGGGACTATTGATTAAAACGTGTATTGTCAACAAAATTATTTGCACATTCTGTCTTTTTAAAACATTTGTGTATTTGTGTATCAGCTAGTTGGCTTTTTCTGCAAAATACAATGTCCTTTGTACAGGAAGGTAATAAAAAACAGAAAAGAAACAATATGATCTACACAGGCCATGACATTCTTTTTTTCTTGGCGGCAACCAAGCTATGCATAAGTTTCTGGGCCAGGGATCAAACCCGTGTCACAGTAGTGACCCAAGCTGCTTCAGTGACAACACCAGACCCTTAACCCCCTGCACCAGACCCTTAACTCCCCATAACATTCTTATTTATACCACTTTTGTAATCCTAAATCTCCTTGCTATCTTTTTTTTTTATTATTATTATTACAGTTCAGCTTTTGCCATTAATGCCAGGACATCTAATAGAAAAGATGTGACCTATGTGACATCCATGATCAGTAAAAGTTAAGTATTATTCAGGCATTCCTGATTCATGGCAAAGTCATTGGTTTAATTGGAATTATTCCTTTAAATTTCAAGTGTTAAATGCTACAGTATAATCATAACAAGTGCCTCTAAAATTGCAGTAATTGTTTTTTGTTTGTTTGTTTTTTTGCTTTTTTTGCTTTTTAGGGCCGCACTTGTGGCGTGGCATATGGAAGTTCCCAGGCTAGGGGTCCAATCAGAGCTACAGCTGCTGGCCTTTGCCACAGCCACAGCAATGCTAAATCTTAGCCGTCTGTGACCTACACCACATCTCAGGGCAACAATGGATCCTTAACAAACTGAGCAAGGCCAGAGATCGCACCCACAACCTTATGGTTCCTAGTCAGATTCATTTCTGCTACGCCACAATGGGAACTCCAAAAATTGCAGTAATTTTTAAGTTTTATGTCACTGACCATTGGTGCCTGTGTTACTGCATGCCATACCATTCTTTACTATAAACGAAGTAATTCAAAGAGAAAATAGAAATGATATTTGCGGATAAGAAGGCATATTTCATATTTTGATATTTTAAAATCGGATCATTTAAAGTTTTCTCCAGCATGTTGATTTGAGGAACACTTATTTTAAGAGCCAAAGGGAAATTTAGTAATGCATTTACCTAAAACTAATGATCATAATTAGCTTAAGTTATGCATGTTCTCAATAAAATAAATGACAGTTTTGAGCTGAGGCACATTTTTGCTACTGTTTTGCTAAATATTTGTAGAAAAAATTGATTTTAATCACTTGCAAGTTATATGAGCTATTAGTGATTATTGCCCAAGGTATTAACTGAAAGTTATTTAAATAATTTCCAAAGCCTGTTCCACAGTAGGCCAGGCATTAATTATCTGTTATGTCTTTTATAAACATGAGAGCAATTAAGTGAAAAATTTCCAGGTTTACAGAGAAGACATTATCTTTGGCAATTATATTATTAGAGAATAACCAGTGATTTAAATTTTGTTGAAGATTAAAAACCTTACACCACATTATGATGGCCCTTTTAAAAATTATAAAACAAAGCAAATTAAGCAAATCACAAAGATTTGCGGCAATACTCATGGCACTGGAAAGAAATACTTGCAGTAGCAATCTCCTTTTGAAAAGCAAAATATTATTCATTTTGGAAACAGTGAATTTGGGGAGAGGGTATTTTTATAGTGGTTCCTATCTTTTGATTCTGAATGAGGCTGCCATAGTGCAACAGTGACTGATCACTATTTAAAAGCACCAAATTTGGGGGTGCAAAATGATATGTATATTAGATATCTGAAGGATTTTAAATAAATTGAAGTAAAATACATTTAAACTATTTACATTTTTTTTTAACGCTTTTTAGGGCTGCACCCATGGCATATGGAGGTTCCCAGGTTAGGGGTACAATTGGAGCTACAGCTACCAGCCTACACTGCAGCCACAGTAACGCTGGATCCGAGCCATGTCTGTGACCTACACCCCAGCTCATGGCAATGCCAGATCCCTAACCCACTGAGCGAGGCCAGGGATAGAACCTGCAACCTCATAGTTCCTAGTCAGATTCATCTCTGCTGCGCTACAACGGGAGCTCCTAAACTATTTACATTTCTTTTTGATGACAGAGTAAATAAATTCATGCTGTCAAAGAGAATCTGTATCTAATTTAAACCCATTTGGTTCAGTTATAATTTAAAGGCAGAAGTTATAGTTAGGTTCTGCTGTGAAAACTTAGGTAGAAAATTTGTGGCTATATACATTGAATTGGAAAAAAAAGAAAAAAAGAAAACTAAATAGGAAGATAACTTGAATGTCAACAGGGTGCAGCGTGAACCAGGAAACATTTCTATAGTCAGTACAGACAGAGACAATCTGAATGGTACCAACTATGAGCCCTAAATTGTCACATCATTTTTGATCTGCTAATTAACTACTAATTAACTACAAAACTCACCCAGGTGTTTCACACACATCTCCTTGTGTCTTTTAACTTCAGACAGCATTGGAAAGAATGAGCAAATTCATCTTTTTATTGTTCTGTACTTGACTGAAATATACTTTTCATGGCTTAAGGGCTCATGGGAAAAAAAAATCACAGGAAAGGAAAGAGAAAAGTTTCCTAGGAATTGGAGGCAAAGTCTTCTCATTAAATAGCTACTTCATGCTCCCCCCAAAATTTTTTTTCAAAAATATCTATTCTTTTGGATATGCAAGTGGTTATTTTTTTGTAATATTGTGCAAGCTATAAATTCCTTAAATCTTCTTCCCAAATCCCTTTGCAAAAACCTATGAAGACACTTGAGTAAACAAAAGCACTAGACTGTAATAACAGTTAAAAATATGCAAAAAATTTGGTGATTTTTTTTTTCTTTTAGCCATAACAAAGAACGTTGGCTAGAAATACAACCTGTTCTGTTTTGAAATGGATCAGCATACGTGGCAACACAGGTGGTCGGCTAGAGTTTATTCACACTCTATTATGCCATGAGACTGGTAATTCCAAGACTGTTAAGTCCAGAAAAATGTTAATTAGCAAATACTTTCAATAAGAAAAATTTCTCAACTTTTTCATTCATTCATTTTTTCCCTCTTATTCAATCATTCTTTTTCCACCAAATATTTGTTGAGTACCTTCTATGTTCAAGGCACTGTGAAAGACACTGGGAATATAGCAATAGATAATGATATCTTCCTGGTTACCTTCATGAGGCTTTCTGGTTGCTTGGGCAGTACAATAAGAGAAGAAACACAAGTGTGTTATTATAAATTATGAAAATACAGGGTATTAAAATAGTATGTGGCACAGCTCATTAGTATGATTTTTGATCATCTACTCAGAAAACTGTATGTTGCAGGACGTAGTATGAGCCATGAACAATTTGCAACAGAAGATATAATTTTCACATATTATCAAAGTGGGTGGGAGAGGAAATAGAAAAATGTACATAAAAGGACAACAGGTTCTGACTAGTGTAATAAAATACTGCAGGGGATTTAAAGGTAAAAATAAAATTAAAATCTACAGTGAGTACCTTTTGTTCACTGTGAAAACTCTTTAAATTATATATACTATGAGTTCATTTTTCTGTATGTATATTGGTTTTTTAAATATTTTTGTTTGCTTTTAATTAAAAAAGGTTTTAGTTTATTTTTTTATTGAGTTAACATTGGGTTAAAACATTATGTAGGTTTATGTATACACATTTGTCCTTCTGTGTACACTACAGTGTGCTCACCATCAAATATCTAGTTTCCACTGTTCACTATACAGTTGATCCTCTTTAACTATTTTGCCTTCCCTACCTGCTCCTCCCTCTCTGGTAACCACTATTCTCTCTGTATCTACATGTTGGTTTTTGTTTGGTTTGGTTTGTTCATTTATTTTACAGTATTTGCTTTTCTCTGTGTGACTTATTTCACTTAGCATAATTCCCTCACGCTCCATCCATGCTGTCCTGTGTGGCATGATTTCATCTTTTATGTGGTTAATAGCATTCCATTATATATATATACACACACACACACACACACACACACATATATATATATATGTATATATATATATATATACACATATATATACACACATATATATATACATATATATATCTTCTGTAAGACTTAGAGAAAATATATTACTAGTATTTTAAAAACTCACAAAAAATACACCAAAATTTCAGAGAAATTAATACCAATATTTTAAAATTTAAAAAGTCATGCTAAAAAGGATAGTTGATGGCTATTAAACCAATTTTTTAAGACAAAAACAGGAAAATAAATGTACTTACCTTACATATAGGATGATTATAATGCTAAATAACTATGTTTATAGCAGAAAATGAAAAGAAATAAATTTTTTTAATTAAAAAGCTAAATATAAAAGAAAGCAAATAAATGTTGAAAAGTGAAAGGTTATTGGTTTTGTATTTATCATTGGGTGAATATGTCTCTAAAAGTCTTGTGAAACAAATTTTTTATCTAAAGTCTGTTTGGATTAAAAACAAGGATACTTACGTTCCACATCATTTCATAATTACTTACACAACAAAAATTTCACAAAAGAAAGATCAGATACGCTAAATATGGCAAAATGTTATGGTTTCAATTTTGTTTATAGGAAGCAAACATGAGATTTTATCAAATTACAAAATTGGGAGAATATCTGCTACTGAAGAGTTGGATTAAAATGAAATGATGTGGAAGAACTTAAAACAAAGATATGTGTTATAGAAACCTACACCCAATTAAAGAAAAGATGACAATATTAATATCAGGCAAAAATAACAGAAGAGATGCACAATCAATGAAGATACCAAACAAATTTGAACTCTGATGCACAAAATTAATAGGCATGAAATTCAAAACAGGGTTAGCTATTGAAACACCTACCAACAGATTTCTAATATTATTGGCATCTTTAACATATTATCCTTATTTCACCCTACACAATAATATATGAATTTTAAAACAGAGAATCTGGCCAAACTAGTTAACATAATGGAAATCCTTATCCTTTAATCATATTTTACATCTCCATTTATGTTTTCAATAGGTTATTTATAAATTTTTCTTTAAATATTTGTCCAGGATACTATTCTCAATAAGTTTAAAAAAATAAAAATTGTATAAATGAAAAACCATAAACACTTTTCAAAGTAAATTTTCTATTCAGCACAGCAGGTTATTTGCATTCATAAACAGAATATTTTTAACATGTACAGAGAAACCATAAATAATGATATTTTAAGGGAAAAACTGAAAAATATAGATAAAATGTATGGGCAATGGCTAAATCATTACTTGTAAAGTTTTCATTATTAGTGTAGGCAAAGAAAGCAAAACCAGCTATTCAAGATAGAACTTAGAAAGAGAGCTATAAAGATTTTTTAATAAAAAAGAAGACTATAAGAAAAACATAGTTATAAATACATGGAAATAGAAAAAGTATTACTACATCTAGGATTTTATGTCTTAAGCCAAAAAAATTGATAAATAAAGTTCCTGGAAATATATAATCAAGAATAAAAGAACAAAATGTTCCTAATTCACATCCATCAGTAGCATTTTAGGTGACACAAACATCATATCTAAGGGGAAAATTGCTGAGGGAAAAATTACCGTCTCAGTTTTTTTATTTTATAAGAAAAAAATTAGATACTTAATGTGAACTCAGATAATGCTTCTTTGAAAAGAAAACAGGGTTAGTTTTGAATTCTAACAAGCAGAGATATTGCTGAAAAGTAGTAGAAAATGCTGTATAGTTTCTGTGGGATGTGTTTTATGGTTGTATTCAATTTTTGTATATCCTGCAAATCTATACATTTGTACTTACGGAGATTTCAGTGTTTTGAAGTTTAATTTGCCTAATTCATTTGCTTATTAAATTGTACAATGGCTCTTTACAAAGGCTTAAAAAAAGAAAGTAAACAGAATAACTTCTCTAGGAATATGGTTTTGCTGTAACTAAAATTACTGTCGACCCAATGATTTCTCATCTGCTTTGTGATCTTCAAAGTTCTATTCTTAACCTTGAATTTTTCCCTCTAGACCACTATATTCACATTCATTATTTTAACACGTATATTGATAACTCCTGATCATCATGACTGGCTTAGCTCACTACTTGTGTATTCAATATTTTCGGTTGGAAATGTCAAAAAATACCTCAATTTTGACATGCTCAAATAGAACCTAACACTCCCATCCCCCAAATCTGTATTTCCTCCAGTATATGCTAATTCTATAATTGCAATCACCAATCCCCCCAAGATAGGAATCTGTCAATTATCTTAAATGCTATCCTTTCTGTTACCAATTTAACAAATCAAATTAAATTCCGGGTTATATTTAAGATCATTACCTTCTTAAGGTACTTTCTATTCCATATTCTCACTGCAATTGCCAAGAATCACTTAAGGTGGTTACCTTCACTCCAAGATTTCAAGTTTCTACTTCTAATTTATCCTCCAGATTGCTTCCATTACTACTATACCTGCCCTCTAAAGTCTACATCTAAGCTCTATAATATTTCAGACAAGTTCCTCCAATATTTTCCTTTACCTTTATAAACATTTCACATCTGTTGCATTCTTCACCCTCTACTCTAGACTTAACCAAATTGCTTTTTGTTCTGATACCATGTTTTTTTCTCATCTCCACAAGAACTTGAATTTTTTGTTCTTTCCTGAAATATCCTTCTCTTCCTTTCTTGTTATCCATCTTTGTATTTTTTGAGGCCGTGTAAGCATTCTCTATACAGCGGCATATGGAACTTCCCAAGCTCGGGGTCAAATCGGGGCTACAGCTGCCGGCCTCTGCCACAGCCACAGCAATGTGGGACTGTGACCTACACCATAGCTTAGAGAAACACTGGATCCCTGACCCACTGAGCAAGGCCAGGGATTGAACCCACATCCTCAGGGATACTAGTCAGATTTGTTTCCACTGTGCCACAACAGGAACTCTGCTTTGATTTCTTATAAGCAAAATAAGTTGTTCTTTCTTTCTTAAAAATCATTATACTTCCTCAATTACATGTTCCTCTTCTGCTGTGTTTAATTATATATGAATTTACTTCTGTGCAATGTTTGGCAATCAGATGGGTTGAGACTATAGATATATAAAGTATGTATATACACTTGTAATATATAAGTGTACTAGTGCATATAAGTGCATGTATATGTATATATATATGTGTGTGTTTATATATATGTATACACACACACACACACAATCCAATAAGAATAATTTTAAATAGAATATTAGGTTTTGATATTGGAAAAAGTTAAAACAGGCAGAGAGTGAGATCTTTCCAATTAAAGCCTTGGGAGAAATAAACATAGCTACAGTTAAAGTAATCATACCTTAAACTTAAAGTAAGGACGGTATTTGGAAACAACTACTACAAGTATATGCTTTAACATGAACACATCATGCACAAGGTTAAGATTATATTCAAATACATGTTTCCTTCTTCAGATCTACACTTTCTGCACAGTATTTCTCAATAAAACACCAGCTGTAAAAAACATATTGTTGTCATCATCTTACCACACACATTTTTCTCTTTGTTGAGATGTCATGGAAAGAGAAGATTTCTCAATGAACTTGAATTTAGAATGCTTTAAAATTTCATTGCGAGTTGATTTTAAGACATTTAAATTTGGCTTTTATTGTACTAATCAGAAAATCTTTGCAAGAATTTGCATATTTTTCCATTGAAATGCCTTTAGAGACAAATTTGTCTTCTCTTACTTTAGCATGTTTTTTGTATTTTAACTATCTGAAAACTGTGTTGCGTTTCATGTTAAAATTGCTTGCTTATTAGTTTTTATAATTTTAAAAATACATTATTAAAACATTAATATACATATACATATATATATATATATATATATATATATATATATATACACATATATGTTTGTCTTTTTAGGGCCCACCTATGGCATTTGGAAGTTCTCAGGCTAGGGGTCAAATCAATCAGGGCTTCGGCTGCTGGTCTATGCTACAGCCACAACCACAACAATGCGAGATCCAAGCCATGTCTATGATCCCCACCACAACTCATGGCAATGCTGGATCCTTATCCCACTGAGCAGGGCCAGAGGTTGAACCCACACACATCCTCATGGATACTAGTCATGTTTGTTACCCCTGAGCTATAACAGGAACTCCACCTTAGTACAATATTTTTACCACAAATGAAAATAATTGCATTCCTTGGTCTCTGAGTATTCGAATGAAAAGGGAGTTGTCAGGAGTAAAGGGAATTTCATTTCATTTATTTTATTTTAAATGTTATTATAGCATTTTTCAAAAGTTTGATTTTTTTTTTTTAAGTTGGCCTCTGGTAGGCAATGTAATGGTCCTCAAGATATATCCATATACTAATATCTGAAAGCTGTGATTGTGATACCTTACATAGAAAAAGGGCCTTTGCAAATGTGATTAATGAGCCTGAGATGGAGAGAATATCATAAATTATCTGGATGTGCCCAATAGAGTAACAAGGGTCATTATAATGGAAAGAGGAATGTAGAAGCATCATCCTGAGGAGGAGATGCAACAGCAGAAGAGGTCAGAGAGAGACTTGAAGATGCACGTGGTTTCTAGAAGCTGGAAACAGATTCTTCCCAGCTTCCTGAAGGAATGCAGCCCTGTCAGCACCTTGATTTTAAAAGACTTCCAGCCTCTAGAACTGTTATGATAATGAATTTCTATTGTCCTAAGCCACAGAATTTGTGGTAATCTGTTACAGCAGTGATAAGAAACTAGATTTTGGCCAACACTGGAAATGTTTTTGGTTATAGAAATAGTTTTGTAAAACATGGGGAAGAGAACTAATATGTATTGCATACTTCAATGCATCATGGATAATAGAGGCTACACACTTTGCAGACATTATCTAATTTTATCTTCAAAATTTTGTGAGGTAGATCTTATCTCCAGTTTTTCTGTTAAGATTTGGTAAATTGAACAACACTAAAATAAATAAATACATAAATAAAAACAACTGTGGTTAAATAATGAAGTTGGTATTCAAAACCTGTATCCTTGGCCTTAAATTATATCACTGGTCTAATGAATGTTTGGCTAATTTTAGATCAAATTTATTTCTGAATCTGAAAATATCTGGAAGAACACCATCACTCCTGGCATACTGTCATTATAAAGACTATTTTTTATTGACTTTATTAGAACTTTAGGTATTTTTGTCATGCATAAAGGATAACATGTCATGATTTGATTTTGTAACATTTATGTTTCTGCTATCATTATCTTGCATATTTATATAAAAATGAGACATCATAAATTATATTTGCCATTTTTTTTCAGCTATGTAAAAATTAGTTTATGTTCTAATTTATTCTACATACTTATGGGATTTTCCTACTAAGCGAATTCTTAGCTTCATAAATAAAGTCTTTTACTCTTTCTTCCAACACATTTGTTCTTAAAATAGTGATCTACAGGTGGCATTATCAAAGAACCACCAAAAGAAGTCTTAAGTGTTCTATTAGTTTGGGTCTTCTATTGTGATTAAATACTGCTCTTCTGAATCATTATTTAATTTCTCAAAGTTTCAAAAGGTTCAGTGTTGGGTAAAGCAAGACACAAATACATTCAGATAATACCGCTCAGTGTAAACAGAACATTGGAGCTCTGGGGAAAACTTAAAAGCAGAGAAGCAGGAGGGTTAGCATCATTCCCTGTAGATATACGCTTAAGACTTAGC
Source organism: Sus scrofa (assembly GCF_054392235.1). Taxonomy (NCBI): domain Eukaryota; kingdom Metazoa; phylum Chordata; class Mammalia; order Artiodactyla; family Suidae; genus Sus; species Sus scrofa. The sequence goes on along the minus strand of NC_139388.1, from coordinate 118,839,584 downwards.
CTTCCTGGATTGCAAGCATCATGGAAAGTGTTCCTGAAAAGTCTTTCCATTTGCTGAAAGCTCTCTATGTTTAAGCAGGTAGATCAAGAAAAAAAATCTAAACTTTCTAATCAAGGAAGAGCTTTGCTAGAAAGAGGAAGCTTCTAATATTCTGTGGCCTATATCACTCAGATCGTCCACTGAACTAGCTCTGAACTCTAGCAAAAGCTGCTAAGCTGCTAAAAAAGAAGATATGTATCAAGTCCAGGTAAATCACATCAGTGGCTAGCAGAACCTAGGAAACTTGAAGCTATTCCCCTTTTCATCATCAAAGTGGTATTGGTCCGAGTACATGTAAAGTCTGTTTAAGACACTGTTAAACTTTTGCATGCACAATAATCACCTGGAGGGTTTGTTAAATTAAAACACAGAGCACTGGGTCCCATCCTAAGAGGTTCCCAGAAGTTCCCAGGAAATGCTGATGTTTATGATTCACCGTGAGAGGCCCTATATCTCTAAGAATCACTAAATTGTGCTGTGACCTATTTTCATCTCTGAATTTTTATACACACTGCTTGCCGATGTGGAAGCCTGTCTCTGCATTCTTCACATGAATTAACTTATTCATCTTTTCACAATTCACTCCTTTTAAGAAATCATCCTTGTTGCTAACTTTCTTCAGTCTGCATTAGTTAGCCCTTTTAAATGTTCTCTTTTCAGTAACTGTATCTAATTTTTAAGAAGTTTTTTCCCTTCTCTCCTGTAAGCATCTTTAGAACATTAAGGCTTGTTTTTTTTGTTTGTTTGTTGGTTGGTTTTTATTTTGTTTTGTTTTGGGTATTCTCACCATTATATATAGTATGATAGCATGATGGTTTCACTTTTTAATATTTTTTGTATAAGTAATGATTAATAACATGAACCCACTGATATTTTACTAAATGAGAAAAAGAAGAGTTTTGAAATTTTGGGCAGTCTCATTATTTAGACAAGACGTATTTATCTTTATACCTATATCAATCTATTTGATGGTTTGGTATTAAATGAATCTGACCCATGCCACAAAGTTCTCAGGAGTTTTGTTTAATTTGTATATTTGGTCCCAAACATTGCTTAGAAATATCACTTATTGCAGCATGTGGTGAAGAGGTAAATATTATTCTTATTTCTCAGATAGAAAGATTGAAGGAAAGAAACAGTAAAAAGTTATCTATCAACAAGTCAATGACATAAATAAATACAGGGTCCAGGTAAGCTGATGACATATACATACCCCTTTCTCCTCTCAAATGTTTCCTCCTATATTCATGGTGTATGTGACTTCCAAGTCATTTCATTAAATGTATTCCAGACCGAAAAAGAGCTGAAGTTAACAGATATATATATATATAGGCTCAGTCACATCTGGATCCCAGTTCTACCACCCACTAATAAGCTGTTCCCTGTTGTGAAGTCAAAATGTAAAGTGTAAAACACATCAGAAACGTGTTCTAACAGCAAATCTGAAATAAATAGAATCTTTTTTAAAAAGCAAGACCATAGGTGTACAGAGAGCATTTTGTAAATGATTTTTAATATAAGAAATATTTTCCTGGTAAAACCCTTATGTGGTTTACCAAATACATAAGAGACAACAGAGGAAAACTGTGAAGAGAGCTATGTACACATCTTGGGGCTCTGATTTAATCAGTATTGCTTGAGCTTTGGTTCCTTAGATTTTTTTTCATCAAAATGTTACTTTTTGAGATGAATAAGATGAATAAATTGGAACTTAGGATATACTCTACATTTTTTAATATAAGGTGATCATGGAGTAAAACTTTGGAGTCAATCAATTATCAAAAGTAAAACTATCTAAAGGAAATGCACCACACACTTGATAAAAACAGCTAGTGGGAGTTCCCTTCATGCCTCAGCAGAAACAAATCCGACTAGGAACCATGAGGTGGTGGGTTGGATCCCTGGCTTTGCTCAGTGGGTTAAGGATCCAGTGCTGCTGTGAGCTCTGGTGTTGGTTGCAGATGTGGCTCAGATCTGGCATTGGTGTGGCTGTGATGCAGGCCAGCAGCTAAAGCGCCAATTCAACCCCTAGCCTGGGAACCTTCCTATGCCCTAAAAAGACCAAAAAAAAAAAAAAAAAAAAAAAAAAAAAGAAAAGAAAAAAGAAAAGAATATAATGCAGAAGAATGTTCTTGTGGTATCTTTCAAAGCATGATAAAGGTTTTGGTTTATTACTATCAGTGCTATCAAACTGAATTTTGAACAGTTTGGAAATCTAATTCATACCACGGGTTTCTATGAAAAATAGCTCAAACAATAACAGTTATGATTTACATTTCCAATCTTTTTTTTTTTTTTTTTTTAATATCAACACAATATTTGGTACTGATGCTGGAAAGCATCAGTCCCCGGAATCCGGGTTCACACAGCTAAAGAACGAACTTTGTAAACACACAGGCAGCAAGCAAGCAAAATCTTTATTTACAGGAAAGCAAATAGCTCCCAGGGCTGCTGGGAGGAGGGAGAAGAGCCTCTGCTCTCTATTGTCCTATAGAGGTTAGGAGGGTACCAATGTGGGGTCCAGAAAGATGTGGTTTTCTCCCATGGGCCCTACCCAGTTACCTGTATCAGTCCTTGTCCAATAGGGTTTTTAAGGGGTGGAAATATTGCTTAAGTTTTATGGGTTTTTTTTGCCCTTCTCTTCCCTTAGACTGAGTTACCTTTCCTCTCATTCCTTTTCTATCAGTTGAGGAGTGGGTTAGAGATTAAAGTCCATGTGGGGCGTAGGTACACCTCCTATAGTAAACAAGGCTTGTGGGGATATTACTCTCTGGAGCCCTTACACCACAAACGTTAATCAACAGCCATATCAAAGAATGCATCGAAGTCCCTGCTCCTACACTGACTACCTGAGTTATTATTCTGCCTCAGTATCATCAATTATATAGTTTTGTAACTCTGATTTTTCCATATTTGTAATCAGATCAGCAACATGTTGACACGAGTAATAAAAAATAAAGAAAAAAAAAACAAACCCTCTCCAACTTTAGTATTGTTGACTGAAAAAAAAAAAAAAAAAAAAAAAAAAAGCACAACCTGAAAGTTAAAAGTTAAGTTTTATTTGGGGTGAAATTAGGATTTAACCCTGGAAGACAGCATCTCAGGTAGCCCTGAGAAACCACTTCAAGAAGGCCAGGGGGAAACTAGGATATACAGGAGTTTTTGCAACAAAGGATGGGAGCAGGAACAAAAGATTTACAGATTGCCAGATTTACAGAAAAAGATTTACAGAAAACCTGTTTCTAAAGAAAGATGTAAAGGTCTGGGTTTACTGCAATCACTCCTTTGATAGGCACCTCAGCTGTGGGCTAGTCTTGTTTCTTTCCTGAGTTCCCTCAGGGCTCACTGGCCCACCCCTGGGAGTGGCTATTCTCACAAATGACCTGCATCTTTTGTTTTGTCCAGATAACTACAGCCCAGGAGGCAGTATTTCAGATAGCTCTGAAATACCACCCCAAAGAGGAAAGAGGGTGATATCAAGATATACATCATAAAGATAAAGGGGGAGGTGCCTGCAGCCTTGCACACACTTTACAGAAGTTTGCTGCTGGTCTCTTGAAGGTTACTGCTAGTCATGAGGAGCAGACATCACCATGAAGGGTTTTAGTGTTTTTCTAGACATGGCAATATGCAAGAAGTGGGCTCAAAAAATCTTCTCCTAAAATATCTATCTGAAGACCTGCTCTTCCAGTTTTCTGAGAGCACAGAGTGCCTCACTTCTGGTCCCCACCCTGAACTTCACTGGGGTTTGCTGTGGGTTGGCAGCTACAGTGGCTCATGATTTAATCCATGTAGAGGCAGATGGCAAATGCCAAACGCCAGTTCACAGTATTTTAGCTTTTGCTGGTGAGATCATGCAAATTAAATATATTTTAAGTGATTTGGGTGAAGAGAGTTCAGTTATTTTGCTTTTGTATTATGAAATTATTAAAACTGATAAAGACAACAAAACAATAAAAATAAATAAGTTCTATAGAATGAATAATTTTGAAGCAAACCCTCAGAACTATCTGGACACTTAACTCCATTGGGTTATACATAAAAACAAAAGCAAAAACAAACAAAAAACTGAACACATCAATCAAGAAAAGAAAAAAAAAGAATATGGAGAATTTGGGAGTTCCCACCGTGGTGCAGTGGAAACGAAACCAACTAAGAACCATGAAGTTGTGGGTTTGATCCCTGGCCTCGCTCAGTGGGTTAAGGATCTGAGGTTGCTGTGAGATGTGGTGTAGGTTGCAGACTTGGCTTAGATCTGATGTTGCTGTGGCTGTGGCATAGGCCGGCAGCTGTAGCTCTGATTGGACTCCTAGCCTGGGAAACTCCATATGCCATGGGTACAGCCCTAAAAAAAGCACACACACAAAAAATAAAATAAATAAAATAAAATAAAAATAAATGAATAAATAAATAAATAAATAAAATGGAGACCTTATTTAAATTCTTCTTGTAGTAAGGATAAAAGAAGAAAAAAAAATATCACCTCTCCAAATTCAGTGCCACTGAAGAGGAGTGGAATCTGCTATGCCAAAAAAATGTATATTTGGCATTAAGATTATTTTGAGGGAGTTCCCATTGGGGCTCATCAGAAACAAATCTGACTAGCATTCATGAGGACACAGGTTTGATCCCTGGCCTCACTCACTGAGTTAAGGATCTGGCGTTGCCATGAGCTGTGGTGTAGGTTGAAGATGTGGCTCAGATCTGGCATTGCTGTGGCTGTGGTGTAGGCCAGCGGCTACAGCTTTGATTGGACCCCTAGCCTGGGAACCTCCATATTGCCACAGGTGTGGCCCTAAAAAGACAATAACAAAAAAAGATTATTTTGAGCTCATTATTTTTAAGAAACTAGAGGTGTTAGAAGAAGCTCTAAAAACCAAGAGATTACCTTTGGTAAGAGATATTTACATTAAGAGAAATCTCTATAAGAGTGTCACCCTCTCTGTAGCAGAATGGCTTCCTCTTTAGAAACTTATTAATGGAGAAGACAGGTACTTAAATCTGCATAACAACCATACTCTCCTTTGCCGTGTTCTGCTTGACAACTTACCATAACTGACTGTCCCCATACCCAACATCTTCCTTTTGTCTTAAGCTCAAGATAGTATTTAAGGTCATAGTTTGGGCCATTTCAGGGACTTACTCAGTTTTCATGGGTCTCTCCCACATATACAGGAGGTATATGAGTTATTAAACTTTGGTTTTTCTCTTATTAATCCATCTTTTACTACAGAAAGTCTCAGCCAAGAACCTAGAAAGGTAGAGGGAAATTTACTTTTCCTCCCCCAGATTCCTGAGATTTATTGTCTATCAGAATAAAATTAGCCTGTGCTTTGGGAAGAGTCCAAATCATCTGGCTGTATCATTTCCAAGGTTCTTATGACTAAGACTGAATCGAAGACATCAAAGGTCATTGGAGTAAACGACAATAATAGTGCTACGGTAATATTGATAATGAAGCATATAATGAACTGGACTTCATTTTGGAGATCTTCAGTGACCAAAAAGAGAATTGCAAATGAAGTGGAAATTTAGAGAAGATTAGTCAGGAATGATGAGAAAAGACTATTTTAAAAGGTAAAATTTCAGGTTGGTTGCAATTTGGTATAATGAGATTCTGTTCTTAAGTGAAAATCCATTAAGTGACAGAAATAATTTAAACAATAAGAAATTCTATGAGATGAGACAGCAAGTCCATATATTCAGAAGAGATGTTCCATCCTGACTTTAGTTCCTGAAAACCACAATGAAACTTTTTCTATCAATAGTCCATTTTGATCAATTCAACCAGTGTAAATAAAGCAAATAACTTTACTGCACTGAGTTGATTTACTATTAAAATTTTGTTGAACTACTGTGCAAATTAATAGGTGTATTTTATTATTTGAATGCATAAGTCTACAAACAACTTGCTGAATTTATTTGATTTTCAAGCTTTATCATTTTTTGTGTATATGGTGATGCAAGTCTGTCTGTCTATCTATCTATTTACCCATCTATCTATCTATCTATCTATCTATCTATCTATCAATCTATAGTTACATAGAAAATAACCACAAAACAAACTTCAAAAGTACTGGTAACGATTCACCTATGTAAGTATTTTTTGTTCTTAGAAAAATATCCTTTTCTGTAAAAGCCTCTTTGAAAAGGCCACTTTCCCATTGATGGTATTTGTTCTCAACTGTTGTAAGTAGATACCTAGTTCCACCCTTTATCACTTTATGAACTTCCACAAACCTATTAGCCTTTTTGAATTTCATTTTTCTCACTGGTGACATGGTGATAATTACCATTCCATAGGATTGTTCTGAGGAGTAAACGAGTTTATTCAGATCATACCAAATTATGGGAATAGGGGTTGGGAGATGGACCATTTAGGTAAGATCACTGAGTTCATCAATGAAATATAAAACTGGAAGTGACTTTCAAAAGCATTTAGCCTTTTCTAACACTTACAGAAAAGTAAATAAAAGATCATAGGGTATAATAATTTATAAATCTTATGCAACTTATTGAAAATCATGGCAATACTAGAATCCAATATTCTTAATATCTAAATCAGTATTTAGTAAGGATTTTTTAAAATATTCTACTACTCTAAATCAATGTAATGGAAAAAATAAAAATCATAAAATAATAAATAAATAAATAAATATTCTATCAAGTAAATAACATTAACTGTGGTGGTGATAAAAATAATAAATTACTCTAAAATTTGCTTCAATAAATACCTTTGGCCTCCAATTCTGAATTGGAAGACTTTTCTGTCATAGGTCTTCCCTGCTCTTTTCTAATTGGATAATTCAAGAATAATTCATAAATTTGGGCAGAATTTTTTGGTTATTAGCATGGAATATTCAGTGCTATAACTCCTAATTTCCTAAGAAAAATTGAATCAAAGTGTGTTGTATCATCTGGTAGAGATCAAATATTTGCCTCTGGCAAATAGTAATCTTCTGCTTGCTGGTGTAAGGATCTTGCTTACACAAAAATAATTAATACTTTTATATAGTAACTGTAATATAGAAAAATAAAAATTTAATTTCTTGTTATACACTTATCTGTAATCTCTATAATCCTTTACTAGTCTGTATAATAAATACCAATTAGCTCATTTAAAGATAAATTGATTTTATGTATTAAAATTTGGAGTGTTTATTTCACTTATTATTTATTTCTTAATAAAAAGTTGCAATTTATGAAATATGCACTTTTAAAATAACTAATATAAGTGTAAGAAAATAAAATAACTATCTTATAAGTTAATGATTATCAGTGCATTATTATCCTTTTTTTGGTTGAGATTTTATATCTTTTTAATGTTTTTAATAATATATTTTCATAGTTTTCCAAATGACATAGTCGGAGAAATTATGATTACAGATGACCTCAAAGGTCATCATCAGTAAAATCTTTTCATTTAGTTAGTAAAACACTATCCTTACGGTTGGTAATTCAGGGTAAGAGAGAATAAGCAGTTATATACTCAACTTAAAAATGACTACTGACTTCTCAGAATCCTTACTAAAACATCACTTTGGTGTGGATTCCTCCTAGCCTTAGTTATTAAAAGTTTCAGCAGTAATTTGTTAGAATACATGCTTCCCATACAGACTTGTGGCCTGAATTTAGCTATTTTCTTATTATAATAACTCTTTAGTGTGTTTGGAATAAGCTCCATTTTACAGATTAATCAATCTTGGGAAGATGAACTTTCCATTAATCCTCTCTGAAATTATAAAAGGAAGCTTAATTTTTTTCTCAATCTGTTCATTACTAGAAAATAGCATAAATGATCAGAAAATGAATTATCTAATTGATTACTTTCATGTAATATTTAAAAAAATATGAATTTATTTTTATATATTAATTCCTGTATATTCTGATTTTCTCACTATTCATGAAAATGTGCCAGGTACATAGATCTACTCTTTATAACCTTTGTTCCATAAGAGATCAGGTCCAAGAGGCTGTAAAAAGTGAAACACCATAAAACACCCACTTTCAATGAAAATATATTTCTGATTTACCAAGTAAGTCTTGATCATTTGCTGTAAAACATTAAGCTCTTCACACTTCAAGTGGTCTCCTCTAATTATCTTTCATTAGCTTTGGATTTATAACATAAGCTGAACTATTGGGTCAAAGGGAAAATACTGGAAAATCAATTGAGAACACAAAAGGCAAGTTTTAGAGGGCATTTCAGAATTTAGATATGGAAGTACCATTTTTCATATAGTAATAGGAGGAGAAAGATGTATACAATATCATGTCTTAATAAATATATCTATCTCTTGACTCTTCAATTTTACTCATAGCATTTGCGTAAATTTCCAAAGCAATGGTCTATTACTTTGATGAGGCAGCAGGGGGCAGTAGGTATCACGGAAAGGTGACAAGAAGCCTGAACAGTCTTTTCCAATGAGTTCCCAAACCTCCCAAACTCGTAAGAACAAACCTGTTACCAACAAATCACTTTGTTGCTTCTTCGTGTTTTTGTACATCTAGTTTGGAAATGAGCTGATGTAAAAAGCAAAGAGTAATTCCCATTTTCCCCAGAGTACACTTATTTATTTTCAACGGGAGAAATTTATTCCATGTAAGTGAAAACATTTATTGAAGCATCAAGAATAACATATTTAGATGTAAATAAGCTGTTGTTTTGATTTGAATAGCTTAGAATTTTACATGGGTTGGTACCCTCATTCTGTCCCTCATTCATTAAAGGTATTTAACAATAAATTTTAATTTTTCTATGTACTTGATATTAATATTTAGAATATAGACTATTGTAAAGCTTAGTTTTTTTAAAATAAATCATTAAGATATTCAAAACATTGTAATGCCTTAAAATTTAAAAACTGCTTCGATGGAGATTTTTGCTTTGCTTTTTGTTTTCTGAAGTCCATTTAAAATATAGCTTTATGTGGTTACTATGTGATAATGGTAGCTGATTATATGATAGAGTTGCACAATAATAATTTGCAATCTGTCATGTGTGAAATCTTGCATTGAAGCAGATAAACCTTGGCTGCTGAAGTGTGCTCTATCTCATTGCATTGGATGTAATAGCACAGATTGTATAATAAAAACACTGTGTTTCTTCTATGATTAGAAATTGGATTACTATAAATTATTGTCCTGCCAAATGTTTTAAAGATTTTTTTAATAAGTTTAACTGGAACTTTATACATTAATTAAAATGATCCTTCACAAAAGTAGAGAATCTATTAGAAAGAGCAAAGTTTGCTGTACCTAGTTATTTTTCACAACCCCAAGAAGGTTTGAATAAATGTCATGTTCAATTCCACCCATTATCCTATTTCTTTTTCTTCTGTAATGAATATGGAAAGGATGATGAGGGGAGTTTACAAATGAGACAGGCCATGACACTCACATGCTGAATAACATTATCTCCCAATGAAACTAGAAAATTGAAATTGTTCTGCAGAATGACCCTCATGTAAAATTAAGGTCTTTTCCTTGAATGTTGTGATAAAGAGAAATTTCCAAGTGTATCATGCCATCTGTCACAACTTATGTGTTACAACTCGCACACATAAGATGTAGTGTACTATCATCAAAATTTAATTGCTTCTGTCGTTAAAATTTCCTAGGTTTATGCAGTAATCATAAAATTATCTTTATGATAATTAAAAAAAAGAAACCACAAAAAAGCAAAAAAGAATCAGTTTTGTGTGTATGTGAGTATATATAAATTTTATCAATGTGAAGTGTGTTAGAAATTTAACAGAGGTAAATGTGAAATGCAAAATGTGGAAAATTAGTTTGGCAAGAAGGTTTAATAGGTTGCAAGCCTGGTTAAGATAATGCATAATATTTATGTAATGGGAACGAAGTCCCATTGTTTTGTCAATTAACAATAGTTTAGGATGGAGTACATGGGAAGAGTCTGCTTGCCTTTCTTTTTAGCGAGAATAAAAAAGTGGCTAGGATAACAAGACAAAAAAGATGTCCCAGTCAATAAAATGTATGTATACAGACTCATAAGCAGAAATATTTTTGAAAAAGTTGGGCACTTTCAATCTAAAAAAAAAAAGAAGAAAATTAGGTTACTAGAAAAATCAAATATTGATTAACTTTTGCTTTTCTGAGTGAAAAATCTCTATCAATCCAGGATTTGGGTGGTATCAAGTTTCTTAGGGAAAAGGCAATTATTGCCACGAAAATAGATATTTAATCAACAGTAGTAATGGTGATGATAATAATAATAATACCTAAAATTTCTTCATCTAAAATGATGTACCAGGAACAGTTCAAAGTATTTTTCACATATTGTCTTACTAAACGCTCATGAAATCTTAATTTCATGTCCATTATGTAGATGAAGGTATCAAGGCAAAGAATGGTTGGCATGCCCAATGTTCTGAGAGCTAGTAAGTTGTAGAGCTAAGATTTGAATCTGAAAAATCTGAATTGATAAATCACATCTATAAAGCTATTTATTGAGAACTTAAAATAGTTAACAAATTTATATTCTAATTTCCCATTGCTAATTAATATTTTGGCCCTTAATATGTTTATAAAAGGTTCTGGTTATATATTACAATGAACTGAATTGAATACTGAAATTTTTTATTTCTATTAATTAACATATAATGTAGGGCCTTTCCAAACATGTTTAGAGGTTTTCAATATGGAACTGAATGAAAAGACCGATGAGATTTTACTTCACTGAACAACAACAAAAAAAATGAAGAACTACATGAGATTTGAAGAGGTTTTGGTTGTGTTGAAGTTGTTCGAATGAGAAAGGGGATAACAATAATTTAGGTGGAAAACAAAAGCAGAGTAGAAATCAAACATACATACTGTGAACATTTCATTTTCTGTAAATTGTTAGTTATGCTCATGGAGGTCCTTGACTCTCTTCTTTCTACTCTCTGTATTATATTACTACTATTTCCACATCTTCCTTTGTCCCATAACACTCACCTACGTGAGATCAAGGTCATTATTCACTGCATCTTTTGGTCAACAAAATGCACTGAATGATAATGAAAGAAGACAATATATACTGAGATATATAATATATAATTACATATTATATTATATATAATATATATATATTTTCTAATTACCATGTGTTAATTAGTCTCATTCAATCTTTACAATAATATGAAGTCCCGATAAATAGCCTAAGTTCACACAATACTAAGTAGTGAAGTTGAAGTTCCTCTGCTAACTCCTGGGCTTAATGTCAAAAAGTATGGAGTAGAGAGTAGAGTGAATAAACAAATGAATAAATGAATGTATATATGAATGAGGCATGGTTCTCAATTTCACCTTATAATTGCATGAAGTTAATTGTTTCTGCATGTGCTGTGAAGCTGATTTTTAAAACAAAAAATTCTAATTCTCATAAAGAGTTTCCTTATATTTTGAAACTCTTTCTCACTACAGCATTTATTTTTAGGATATAAACAATTGAATGATCTACTCCACAGTGACTTTTTGGAAGTTTATATGGCATTGCTTATGGTACAAGAAATTTATTGAGCTTTTGATAAACTGCTGAAAGAATTTACTATTGTTAAGTAATATAATTAGAGAAAAATCTCTTTCCCCTTGATTTTACACTCTCTTCTGCTAATCTGACGTGGGGTGTGTATGTGTATGTGTGCTTATTTTATGGATAATGGTTAAAAGTCAATGTAGTGAATTGAGAAATTTTTCATTATTGCTTTCATTTTCAAAAGAGTAAAGAAACTGCAGGAGGAAGCTGGCTGCCATTTCTATCATGGACATTTTGTTTATACCCTGTTTTGAATCAGAGAGGTGGGATGGGAAGTGCACCCACAAATAGAACAAAATGTCTACATTATGATATGCAATTTAGCATGATCTTCAATAGACTTCTGACAAGATCAGATTTCCAGTGTTCTGATTATTATGTCTGCAAGCAAAGAAATGTGGGCACAATTTAGGTAGAGAGAGACTGATCCCAATCACTTCAAAAAAATCTATGTTTAATCTTTTTCTCTGTCAAGTAAATTACAATCAGATTTTTAAAAAATCATTAAGATTTTGGCATTATGATCCTTATGGTAGTGGAGTTATAAAAGCAGTAAAAAACTTTTCTACAAATTCTGTGAACTAGATAGGAAATTGAAATCTTATGTTTGTAACTTTCATGTATATAAATGGATTAGAACAGGGCTATTTCTTGTCTCTCTTTTTTTTCTTTTTCCGGCAGCTCCTGTGGCATGTGGAAGTTCCCAGGCCAGGGATCAAATCTGAGCCAGAGCTGCGATCTACTCCACAAGCTGCAGCAACTCCAGATCCTTAACCCACTGCACCACAGTGGGAACTCCTAGAACATGGACATTGCAATTTAAAAACCCTCTTGCTATTTTTGGTATGTTTTTATTTTTATATCTCAGGTGCTATATTATGCAATAGGTACTATGAACATGTAAACAAAATAAAACTTAGAAGTAATATTTTGCTTCAGAAGAAATACAGGCTACCAAAGCATATCAATGGAAGTTTCTTTTAAATTTATTAAATTATTCTTAGTTCAAGAAGTCATCATAGGAGTTCCCGTCGTGGCGCAGTGGTTAACAAATCAGACTAGGAACCAGGAGGTTGTGGGTTTGATCCCTGGCCTTGCTCAGTGGGTTAAGGATCTGGCATTGCCATGAGCTGTGGTGTAGGTTGCAGACGCGGCTCGGATCCCAGGTTGCTGCGGCTCTGGCTTAGGCCGGTGGCTACGGCTCTGATTTGACCCCTAGCCTGGGAACCTCCATATGCTGCGGGAGCGGCCCAAGAAATAGCAAAAAGACAAAAAGACAAAAAAAAAAAAAAAAAAAAAAGTCATCATAAACTAGCTTTCCCAAGAAATTTATGTATGAAGGCGAATTTTTTGAACTAGCTGAAGTAAAACTCGTGGAGCACATAGTGCTTCATGTAATCAAATAAAACTTCAAAAATCTTAATAGTACAGCAAATTCTTATATTACATTTACTATAAGCCAGGTATAATTATAAATAATATTTTTGTATACAGTTGACCCTTGAAGAACTTGGGTTTGAACTGTGGGTCCATTTACACACAGATTTTTTTTTTTTTCCAGTAGTACTACATGATCCATGGTTGGCTGAATCTGTGGATGCTGAACCACAGATGTGGAGGACATTGTAAAATATGCCAGGATTTTCTGTAGAAGTTCAGTGCCCCTGTTCCTAACTCCTTGTGTTATTCAAGGGTCAAATGCATTTTAATTTAATTCATGAAATTTTCATGATTTTCCTCATTTTATAGGTATAAAAACGGGGGCAAAGAGAGGTAAATTACCAGCAGAACACTGGGATTTGAACTAAGAACTCTGGTTCAGAGTTTGAGCCTTTAATTACTATTTTAGACTAACTCCTCTATTTTGCTCATCTCAAGAGTCTAGAAATACTAGATTATTTTTATACTCACCAATCCTTTTTACCTGCAAGCTCATGTTAACGTGTATTATTATTATCATTTGGGAAAGAGTATCTATAGCTAGCATTTGAACTCAGGGAGAAGATTTGTTTCTTTTCTTTTTAGATATCTTTTTCTTCCTTTCTTTTTTCCTTCCTCCCTCTCTTCCTTCTTTTCTATGTTCTCTTGTAATATCAAATAATTCAAAATAAAAACAATACCTCAGCAATACTTAAAATCAGTTTGACCCCACAAATCAGTAACAGAGTCTAGGTTGAAATACTCAGCTTTTGCATGATCAGACTTTTTGTAAGTGGCTTAACTTAGAGCATCACAAAGACTGTTTATTGAAGTAATGAATGCCAGGGATTTTGATCCAAAGCTGTCACTGAAATTGATAATCAGATGAAATTCTTAGAGTCCCACAAATAGAAATTTTTGATAGTCTTCTTGAGCAAATCAGATATAAAATGAATCCTGACACCCTAATGTTAGGACTCATCTTTTTGAAAATTTTATGTCAACACTCAGTTAACTGACTTTTTCATCAGCCACAGTATTATTACTTTTTAGTTATCTTGAAAAAAAGAATGAATTAATTAACATATAAAAATAAAAGACTGATCAATAAGGAAATAATTACATAGAAATAATATAAATATTAAAATATGAACACAGAAATGTTAATTCATTTGGTGGATATTTTTTGTAGGTTTATTATGTGAGACCCTGTATTGTAGTGGCTAAGAGCATGAACTCTAGGGAAGATAGTCTTGGTTCATATTTCCAATTTACTATTTTCTGTTTGTGCAAACTTGGGATATTTACTTAATCTTTGTGCCTCAGCTTCTTCTGTACAATAGGGATAATATTAGGATATACCTAAAAGGACTGCTATATCTGCCTTTCTTTATCTACCTATCTAAACTCAAACAGAGCCTGATAACTAGTGAGAATGTAAAAGTCTTAGCATTTACTATGGGTAGGAGATAATATAGAGTAATGGCTAAATGCCAATTTTAGTCATGCTGTCTGGGTTCAAGACCTGAATCTGCCATTTATTAGCCATTGTGCCCAGTTTTCTTATCTGTAAGATGATATAATCATAGAACCCAATAAATGGAATTGTTGTTAAGAACTTGGCAAAGACTTAAAATTAAATAAATGATTAATATTCATATATACAGATCTAAAAGTAAATGTAAATAAAACAGCAATTTATTACACCTTATATAATAAATATATATTTGCATATTAAAAATGATTGTAAAGTTCATGTTTGCTTTGGATTCTGTTTAAATATTTAAATCTTTAAATCTTTTGTTATTAACACATATAAAAATTTAAATTAAATTCTGGAGCTTATTTTTATACATCCCCTTTCCTATCATGTACCAGTAATTGCTAGTTTCAATTGAAAGTAAATTCTAATATTACAAAACACTGGGTATTAAACCCCATTGTCACATTTTGAAGAGAACACTATATATTAAATTTATGGGTAATAGGACAAGGAGCAGGAATGGGTTTGGTGATAAAAGGGGATTTGAAATCATCATAAAGAGAATACTAAGTAATTTAATAATAAAGATTAAGTAACGGTTTATAGGTAATTTATTGTAGGCTATTTGTTCTTATAAATGGGAGTTTTATAGCCATTTACTATTGCTCTAGCTTTATCCAACTATCAAATATTCAATATTTTTATTAGATAGCATTTCACTCCTGCATAAATCAGCTGGAAAGAGTTCATTTCTTTATGATGTAGCTGACACCCTATTTATTTCTACTTAATTTTTGTAAGTTTGCATCTATATTAAATCAAATATGTATCTGTAAATTTGTAGTTTTGTCATTAAGTAGTTATAAGTAACTGCTCTGAATATGTGCAGAGTTTAAATAAGAGTTTAGTTTGATAATCAACAACCAACTAGTATTTGTGCAAACTCTATACTCAGAATAATGATAAGGAACTATAAGGGTGACACAAATATAATAATGGTGTCTTTGCTCATGAAGACCTGGAAAAACTAAGAGAAGATCAATTAAGAGCTAAAGAGTGAGACAGTGATTTCAAAGGTAATAGAATTCAAAGAATGAAGAGCTCACTGTGGGATGAAACTCAGTGGAAAAGGTCAGGGGTGAATACTCAAGAAGAAAGAAATTGTAAAGAATGAGACTTCCTGTGATTGAAAGGAATCCAGACCAAAAGATTCTACACAAACTTGTAGTTCTTGAGGTAACTCATAAGATTAGACTCTAGGAGGTGACCTAAGCAAACCCTGGAGAAATCACTGGAGACCAGGGGATCAGTATAAGGAGAGAGAGACAAATTTGGAAAGGGAAAAACGCCTGAGAAGTCATGAGACAAATTCTTAGTGTCACTACAGAAAGCCAAAATTAAGGGAAAAAAAGCCACTGGTTTCAGACTGAGTCTTAAGGCTTGATCCTGTACAAAGAGAAAATAAGACACAATTTTAAGTGAAAATTACATTTAAAAGAAGAAAAATTATTAAGTACAGCAGAAATTGCAAAAGGAAAGACACACACATGTGTTATTTTTCAGGAATGGTTATAATCATGATTAATGTTGATTTTTTAAATGACAGCTACCTAAGTGCCTCTTGTTTACAGTGAACTTAATGCTATTATCCTTTCTTTACATGAGATAATAAAATATGTTGTTGAAAACTTTATGCGTTTTCATATTCTGTACATTAAAAAACAACTTTGGGAAATCAGGGTAGTGTTAGTTATGGCTTTCTTTTACTAAATTTCTGAGAGAAATTTTTATTTTTTGGTCTTTTTAGGGCCATACCTGTGGCATATGGAAGTTCCTAGGTTAGGGGTCAAATGCCAGCCTATGCCACAGCTGCAGCAACATGGGATCTGAGTTGCATCTGTGACTTACACAACTCACTGCAAGCCGAATCCTTAACCCACTGAGCAAGGCCAGGGATTGAACCCGTGTCCTCGTGGATACTAGTCAGGTTTGTTACTGCTATGCCATGAAGGGAACTCCATAAGAAGAGAAATATTAATTCTATGACATGAAAATTTTTTGATCACGATAACATGATCAGAGTGTCAGATAGAACTCAAAACTTTTGAATTTAGTTGTATATTCTTTTTTCAGTATACCTCATTTGTTCTCCATTTGTTTATGAATCTGTTTACTAAATGTGTTTATTAAATTTATTATAAATAATACAAACACATATCAAGTCTTCTACATGTATATTATATATAATAATATATAAATTTCTATTTTTAATTAAATATAAATGCTTTAATTTTTTTTTAACTTCAATTTTTAAATTGTTCCTTAAAGAATCAGGAACTGCTTTACTGAGGTATGACTGACATGTAAAAAGCTGTACATATTTAATATATACAACTTGATGAGTTTGAGTATAATTTTACAGCTCTGAAATCTTCACCACCATTAAGACCATAAATATACCCAGAGCTGTGACAATTAATTTTTCTCAACTAAATGTTGTATCACCTTGGCCCACTAAAAGTTATTCTAATTGGGAGTGATCAATAGGGCTTAGAGAGTTTGAGCCTAGAAGAAGTTTGAACTCCTGAAGAAGTTTGACCTAGAGTTATAGAACAACTTTTATTTTCTCTATGTGAAAGTTGCATTTTTAGGAGGTATGAGGTAGTAATTGGCTCAGAAGGATAAAGAGGAGAAAAAAATGAAAGTGAAGATAAAACAAGGATCCTATCTACAGAAAAGAAACAAATTCAGACATAGAGAACAGACTCGTGATTGCCAAGGGGGAGGTAGTGGGATGGACTGGGAGTCTGGGGTTAGTGCATGCAAACTAATGCATATGGAGCAGATAAACAATGAGGTCCTGCTCTATAGCACAGGGCACTATATCCAATCACTTGGGATGGAACATAGTGGAAAATATTATGAGAAAAAAGAATGTGTATATCTATACATATGTGTGTATATATATTTGTGTGTGTGTGTATATATATATATATGTGTATATATATTTATGTGTGTGTGTATATATATGTGTATGTGTGTGTGTATATATATATATATAAAACTGGGTCATTTTGCTGTACAGCAGAAATTGACAGAACATTGTAAATCAACTATAATAAATTAAAAAAAAAACGAGAGAGAAAAGAAGCCACCTCAGAATAAATTGCCGCAGCAAAAGAGCACCTGAACCACCACATTAGCCTCAAGGCCTGGACATTTTATTTTCTTTATTCGTCTGGCCAAGCCAATTTTTATCAGTTATTGAGAACCACTGTGAAATTTTCAGGATTTTTATCTACTAGTTGTTACATAAAGACGTCACCAAAAAACTGAATTATAGGGACCTGCTCTATAGCACAGGGAACTCTACGCAATACTCTCTGATTATCTATATGGGAAAAGAATCTGAAAAAGAATGGATGTGTGTATATGTATGATTGAATCACTCTGTTGTATAGCAGAAATTATCACAACATTGTAAATCAATTATACTTTAATAAAACTTTAGAAAAATAAAAAAACGAAATTAAAAAATGATAAAACAAGGAAAGGAATGTGATATGGGAGGACTGACAAATGAAGCAGTTTTAAGATAAGGAATCGTTCAGTGAGACAAAGTTTGAGCTCAACTTGCATTTGGAAACCTCCCTATACTCATTAGATACAGACAAGTGTCTAGTCTGGTTTTCTTTACCTTTTTTTCTCTAAAGCATCTCTCAAATAATAATATTATTTATATTCAAAAGTTCCTCAAAATAACTACTCTGAATAGCCATAAATTAGACTCTGAAAATAAAAAATTAAGGACCAATAGTATAGCATTTGCCACAGGAGAGTGCAAAATAAAACCTGGTTGTTTGGGTCAAGGGCCAGTGCTGGGGACCAAAGCATGGCCAGCATTCAAGCTCCATCCTCTAGGAACCCATTCAGGGCACCCACTTGCACAGCAGCCCTTCTTGCCCCCTTCCAACAGGCTAGAAGGAAACTTAGAGTTGGAGCAAGTGCCCAAGTCCCTTTTGCCAGCCGGGTGCAAGTAACTGAAATCACCCATCGCCCCATAGAATGGGGCTAAAAATTAAGACCTTAGCTTTTCTTTTTTTTTTTTTTAATATAATGATTTTAATTTTTTTCCATTATAACTAGGTTTACAGTGTTCTGTTAATTTTCTACTGTACAGCATGGTGACCCAGTTACACATACATATATACATTCTTTTTTTCTCACATTATCATGCTCCATCATAAGTGACCAGACATAGTTCCCAGTGCTGTACAGGAGGATCTCATTGCTAATCCATTCGAAAGGCAATAGTCTGCATCTATTAACCCCAAGCACTCCATCCATCCCACTTTCCCCTCCCCCTCGGCAGCCACAAGTCTATTCTCCAAGTCCATGATTTTCTTTTCTGTGGGAAGGTTCATTTGTGCCATATATTAGATTCCAGATATGTGATATCATATGGTATTAAGTCAGAAAGAGAAAGACAAATACCATATGAGCCCTTGGCTTTTCAGTTAAAAAAGAGACCTTAAAAAAATATATGCATAATGGAATAGGACCTACTATTCCAAAAGTCCCTAGCCCCCCTCCTTACCCAGGTCCCTATCTCTGACAAAACAGTCATGGCAAACAACATAAGCATTATTTATTTAAAGTTGGAATTCCTTTTCCTCTTTAGTAGTAATGCTGTTCCATTTAAAGACAGCTTTGACACTTAAAAGGAGAATTTTTTGGTCCATTCTTTCTTTAACACATTCTACAATTTCTTTTAAGCAATGGAGCACTTCGGAAACAGTTTGCTTTTCTTTCAATTTGCATAATCCTATTGCTAAAGAGATGTTGAAAACTATGTTCAAGAAAATAATAGGCATTGCTCAATGGATTATTTAAAAAGTCAACAAGGATGTGGGGACTTTAGAAATTAGAGCATGACATCAGTACTTCAAATACATTGAAGATTCTCTCAACTGCATTTGATAAAGAGAGCCAGAAGAGTTTTGAATGCAAGAGAATTCAAGAATACAGAATATCAATATAATCACAAATATAACTGCTCAGTTCAAACAGTATAAATGAAGAGAAATATTTCATGACAATTACTTCAATGTTAATAGAAAAGACAATGTCAATTGAATTCTGTTTGGGAAGCACTAAGTAGAATATGAGTAGAACACCTTCAAGAAAACCATTCATGTCTTGTTTCATCTTTGAATAAACATTATTTGTATGTTTGTGAAAAATCCCCCCCAAATTTGGGTTTTTATTATCTCTATCATAAATAGCATGATTTTTCTCATTACCTTTAAACTTAAGAGAGTCTTTGCAAAAAATTGCTAATGTTTCTGAAGTTTTAATTGGAAGAATTTTTTTTTTTTTGCAATAAACTTACGAGCAAGTCTTTTTCATGACAAAAATAATGCAATATCAGAATTTTTTCTGCATTGCGATTACTTGCACCCATGATTACGCCATAAAAGCAAGGAATAATAATTGTTCATTGTTGTTTATTTATTTATTTTTTTGGTCAAGGAACTTGAATATTTGCTTGCCTTTCTGGAGTCATAAAATGCCTCTGGTAGAAGTATATTCAACAATCATTGGTGCTAAAAGATTATTAATGTACAATTTGAAAAGCCATTACATTTTTTGCTGTGATTATTTTATCTTCTTCATCTGAATTTATCTTAACCAAAATTGGGTCTTAAATCACTTTGTTTGGTATCCTCTGAAAAAATCATACATCTCTTATGCTTAGCTGTTAGTATGTACTTGTTATATCTGACTTTCCATGATTTCTGAAACTGAGTATACCCTAGCAAATGCACAAAGAGCTCCAAAAGACATTTCTCTCTCTTTATAAAGATACACTGTACACTGTTCAGAATATTCATCATGAAATTTATATTTGTGTTTTGCCACTTTGGCATTCAAAGATATATAAATAGAAAAATAGATAATATCAAGTATGGCAAGAGTTAAAAAAATGAGTTTGAATACCTCATGAACACATGCATCTATTATTCATAATTCCTCATAACTGATTATAAACCAAGTTGAATTACTGAAAAGCTTATGAACTTAAAAAATAAAAATAAATTGAAGTAGTTTTCCCACTTAAATGATTAAAAAATCAGTTACCATGGTGAAAAAAAAATTGCTTTAACTACTGAATTTATGGAATTTATCAAAAAAATCTCCAAATGCAGACTATTCAGCGTATCTTTTTAATGCCAATATAGGATGGAAAACAAAATCATTCAGTACCTATAAGACATACATATATATGATATACCTGGCAATTTTACGTACAAGTCTTTTTTTAAACATATGCTTTCAGTTTTTGGGGGTAAATGTCTTAAGAATAGAAAGGCTAGATCATATGGTAGGTTTGAATTTAATGCTTGTAAACTCTCAAATTCATTTCCAAATTGGTTCTATCATTTTGCATTCCTACCAGCATTGTATGATAATTCCTGATCCTACATCTCTTCCTCAAAACTTGATTAGTCTTACTTTTTAGCCATTCTAAAACATATAGTCTATATCATTTTAATTTGAAATTCCCTAAAAATTAGTGATGATTTTGACATCTTTCTATGTGTTTAGCTTATATGCCATCCTTAAATCTGTCTACCTATCTAGTTAAGTGTTAAAATAATTTCCCCATTTTTCACTGGGATAAATTTTCTTAAAATCAGTGTTTCAGAGTTTTTACGTATTTTGAATATAAATTCTCTATCTGATATGTGATTTACAAATCTTTTCCCAGTCAATGGTTTGTCTTCTTTTTCTTAACAATCTCTCTCAAAGAGTGGAAGTTTTAAATATTCCTACTACTTTGCATTCCTGGTAATCATTTTTTGTTGTTGTTGTTAGGAATTGGAGATTTTTGTATGCTTATGAATATTCCTAAGCCTTATTGTGGAATGCTGTTCAATTACTCAAAACAGTTTAAATCTTTCTACTCTTTCTTTTAATATTTTTTAGATGAGACCAGAGCAAAGATTAGCCCAAAAGCAATGTTTCTTAAATATTTTTCATTATTCTCCATGAAGTCTTTTTTGGTATTTTTTTTTTTCAAATTACCCTCTCCTCATGAAATTTTAATGCCACAAATATACAGTATTTCCATTTATATACTATGGCCCTTTAGAGCTATAAAAAACACTGTGATATCTAAGATTTTCTTGACTCTAAAGAACTGATTTTTAAACCCTCATAAGTGATACTACCCCTCTTTGAGAATGCATGATCCAATAATAATTATTTATACTACTGAGGTAAAAGCCGTCTCTGTTACTCTGCCCAAGGCATTGTGAATCACAAGATTTTCCATCCATCTGGTGGGAACAGTCACTCTTCCCAGCCCTGTTTCAGTGCCAGCCACTGTTACCTTTAATCCTTTTGCATTCTTTTCTTGGTCCTGAGTAGCTACCTCATACTTGTGCACTAATCTGCCCTCGGTTAAATATTTATGGTGAAGTCTTTAAAGATCTCTAGAGTTCTCTTTCTGTGCAGCACTTTATTTTCGTACATTCTGCTGTAGATGGTTTCCTTTTCGGATTCTCAGATCCATTGCCTTAGGTGATCGGCTGAGTTTTATTTGTATTTTTCCTCCTTATTCCCCTTCTTAAAAATTCTCTCAGGGCAGTAAGCTGGCACAATCATAGAACTCACCTCATTTGTGTCTCATTTCTCAGGGAGCAGTGTCCTTCATTGCCTGATGGAATGTCTTGAAACCATTGCTTTATATGTTTGATGTTTTTTGTTTGTTTCCAGTGAAAGGGCAAATCAGGTCTCTGTTACTATGTATTGGGTTGACACAGAAATGTCCTTTTACAAGGTTTGAAATGGTAATTCAAGACAAAGTTTGTCAAAAGGCAAGGGTTTGAGAATTAACCTTTTAAACTCTTTCATTTCAGCAGCCAGCTCAAGGATGGACTTACTATTCCTCTGCTGCCCCCTCTGTAGATTTTTTTCTTTAAAGACAAACAATACTCAAGACCCTGAACAAGCATATAGACAGTAGGAGCAGGTGTCAGAATACTCAAAATCAATTTCAGCAAGGAATAATAAGCATTTGTTCAAAGAACCAAAAAATGTTCCTGGAAATTTATTAGCGAAAACAAATAAAACCAACTCACCATTGAGAAACAACAAAGAAATAATAATTGGAGTTTGAGTCAGTGTGAAACTTTTGTGTAGCCATGAAATTAAGACCTCACATAGGTTAACACACATGGGGTCTTCAATATTCACACAAGGAACCTCAAATATCTTGTGCAGGTTTTTAGGTAGACATATGTTTTCACCTCATTCGAGTAAATACCAAGGAGTGTGAACAAGGATACTGTGATAGAGTATGTTCAGTTTTGTAAGAAACCACCAAACTGCTTTCCAATTTATTTTTTAAAAATTCTCTATTTCTAAAACAACGAGATATCATTTCACACCTATTTAAATGGCAAAAATCTTAGAAAAAAAGGCAACATGAAATGCTGGCAAGGAAGTGGAGAAAAAAATTTTCATTCAGTGTTGTTAAGAACTCAAATTGGTAGAGCCACTTTGGAAGACAGTTTGGTTGGGAAATAAGGATGGGGTTTGAGGGGGTATATGGAAACTCTGTATGTTTTGGTCAATTTTTCTGTAAACCTAAAACTGCCCCTCCAATTTTATGTCTATCAAAAAACAAACAAACAAACAAACAAAAACCTGGAGCTCCTGTTGTGGCTCAACAGGTTAAAACACAACATAGTGTCTGTGAGGATAAGGGTTTGATCCCTGGCCTTGCCAGTGGGTTAAGGATTTGGTGCTGTCTGCAAGCTGCAGCCACAAATGTGGCTAAGACCCAGTGCTTCTGTGGCTGTGGTGTAGAGGACAGCTACAGCTCTGATTCGACCCTTAGCTTGGGAACTTCCATATGCTGCAGATGAGGTCTTAATTAAAAAAAAAAAAAAAAAAAAAAAAAAAATCCGAGCGGAGCTCCCGTTGTGGCACAGTGGTTACGAATCCGACTAGGAACCATGAGGTTGCGGGTTCAATCCCTGGCCTTGCTCAGTGGGTTAAGGATCCAGCGTTGCCATGAGCTGTGATGTAGGTTGCAGACGTGGCTCGGATCCCGCGTTGCTGTGGCTCTGGTTCTGGCCGGTGGTTACAGCTTCGATTAGACCCCTAGCCTGGGAACCACCATATGCCAACGGAGCGGCCCTAGAAAATGCAAAAAGACAAAAAAAAAAAAAAAAAAAATCTGAGGACTCCACTGGGGAAACCTGCTCCTGCTGTGTTAGTAGGAAGATTTCTCTCTATGGTATGTGTTTCAGTATAAACCATTTTTGCCATCATCAGGTACTATATAACATCAAGTACTTAAACAGTTTTCGCATAGTGAAGGGTTATATCCTTTTTGGAAATGAAATCATGAATATTCAGCAGTCACTCACAGAGCTCAGCTGGAGCATGGAATACTTTCTTTCTCAGTCCAGGATTGTTATATATATATATAAAACACAGAATATATACATATTCTATGACATGTTCTAATATACTGATTCCTTCTACATTAGATCCATGACATTTAAGAGAGAGAGAATTTGTGGTTTTTCAAAATCCTCAAATACACACAGAAAGATAATTCTTAACTACGATGAGCATTACAGTAACACTGGAAAATACTATTTAAACTGATGAATGCCCAGGACCCACTCTCAGGTATTATGATTTAGTAGGTCTAGACTTTGGCCTTGGAGTATGTATTTACAAAAATTTGTTTAAGTGTCTTAATCTACCTTTCTTGTATTGAAACTCTGCATTAAATCACAAAACTATGTCCATTTATATTGAGAAGAATTTAACTGAAAAATTTTAGTAATAACTTTAGACTATGGGATTGAAGTAAAATACAAAGGCACTATATTTGCTTGTGAAATAATATTCACATTGTATAACCACAACCATGGGTGTTGCACAATTGAGCATGCATTTACATGATACAAAACCAGATAGATGACTGATGCAACTCAGTACTTGTTTGACATGGAGGAGTCTAAGTAGTATGGTATTGCAGGAGAAACCAGTTAACAGCATCACTTTCTTTTGGGTCATTAGTTTCAACTTTTATAGCAAAAGGAAAGTGATATGATAGAAAGAGAAAGAAAACAGCTGTAACTAGAATGTGAAGGACCAGCTGAAGAGAACAGTCTGAGGTACTAGGCTCAGTCTTTACAAAAACATTGTAACCACAGGGCACCCATCTGGGAGAGAAAGGAAAAAGACTCTTCCTCTTGGTAGGGAGGGTGAGTTTCCAGAGGAGCATATGGAGTGAAAATACTGTTAAGGACGGTTTGGAAAATATGGTCTGCCTTTAACATTATTTTTTTTTAATATCACAGGGATAAATATAACTCCCAAGGGCTCTTAAAAGTTTTATATGTATTTTAGATCAAAACTGTTTTTACATCTTTTTACTTGATTAGTTATTATATGAATAGCTGATTAATTATTTAAGATTTCCGAGGTATTTAAACACTGTAATTTAATAAAAGTAAATGTTTATCACCTTTATTTTTTAGAATTTATAAGATTTTAAAATACCTTAAAATTTCTTTCATTTAAAATTGTTAAATGTAACATAAGAAGCTTGTGAAAGTTTTGGCTCAGTAAAGTTAGTTATTATTTTAAAAGTGTGATTTCCAAAGATATCCATGAGCTGTTTTTTATTGTTACTGTTATGAAAATTCAGTATAACATACTAAAGTTGCTATTTGAATCTGTTGTAGTTTCAAATAAATATAATACCTTTTAGAGGAGCAACAAAGGAGAACAGAATAGTTTTGTATTTATTTTTATGAGATATTTTATAACTATAATAATATTCCTCTTTGAAGTATAATCTTCCCATTTGTCTATTGGATTGATTGGTTGTAATATTTTGTTTTGTTATTTAAAAAAAAAAATATGTGCTTTTAGTTATTCCCAGGGATCCTGGGAAAGGATAACATTTAGCTGGGCAATATTTTCTGAAATAATTACATGGAAAATTTTCATCAAGTTTATGAATTAGATATGTTTTATTAGATAGAAGATTTCTATTAAATCAAAACCATCTGAGTTTGTTTATAAGCGATTTTCATTTCTTTTGTCTTGAAATAAATCATGAGATCATAACAATAATCAATGGAGTGATCAAATCATCCATCTATAATTTGATGATAGGATCTATAATTGAGATTTTTATCACAGTCTCATATAGACTTACATCTTTCCAAAATGGTTCTTGTAAGATGTGATCAATATTTAGATAGTCTGGATTACAAAGTAATTTTTTATTATTTGTTTTTCTAAATTTTTTATAATAATATAAACTGGGGTTACTTTTGTGTCAGTTATAATGGGATAGGACTAAATGGTGAATTTAGGCTATTTGAAAGAATAGGCCTTATAGTATGCTATTGGGAATTTTTCCAAATATAGTTTAGTTAAGCTACTGAATGAAACATGTGTTCACATATTGCATCAGACTTCTAGTTTTCTTAGTTTAATAATACCTATATTACTATATATTAGTATTAGCATATATTAAAATAATAATTAGATACTGAAGCAAGACCTAAACTGCACTGCTCCTTCCTATATTAGATTTTTTAAAAATTCATAAATGGCTTATGTTTTAAGACAATTATGATGTAGAAAAATAAATCCAGAAATTTAATTTTTCTAATTCACTAAATCTTTATTTATTTATTTTTTCCATCATAGCTGGTTTACAGTGTTCTGTCAATTTTCTACTGTACAGCAAGGTGACCAGTCACACATATGTATATACATTCTTTTTCTCACATTATCATGCTCCATCATAGGTGACTAGATATAGTTCTCAGTGCTATACAGCAGGATCTTATTGCTTATCCATTCCAAAGGCAATAGTTTGTATCTATTAACCCAAGATTCCCAGTCCATCCCATTCCTTCCCCACCCCCTGTTTCCCAAGTCCATGATTTTCTTTTCTGTGCAAAGGTTCATTTGATACCTACTTCTCAAGCTATTAAGCCAAATGTTTTCACCAATTTTTCAATTAATTTTTCACTAAAACCATTTGAAATTAGTATTTAGCTTTCTTTGACATATATGTGTATGTTTATATACATACATGGGCATATGCTTGTGATTTGACATATTCAAAGTCGCTTTTATGTGAATGTTCTATTTTCCAACCAGACTATGATATCTTTAATGTCTAGTCTTCTTTAAAAAGCCTATTAGAGTTTTCTTTTAATATAAGTTCACATCCTTATAAAGTATAGGTTTAAACAGAATCACAGTTCTAGAGATTTCTGACCATATCTTGCCCAAAGAGGTGCTGCTCATAGTTGTCCTCTGGGCTTCCAGATCAGATAATGTAACTCTAGAGACCATTTTTTATAAAAAAGCACCTCTTAAGAATTAGACAGAACAAGCTCTAAATTTTCATTTTTCAAGTTGCTAGCTCTGTGGCCTTGATGAAATTATATACCTTCCCTAAGCTTCTATTTCTTCCTCTGTAAAAGTGGTATAACAAAATCTACTGCATAGGTATGTTATAGAAATAAAATTTAAGCATAGTGCACAGGGTCTAATAAACCTTAAATATAACTATATAGTTAACTTGTTTTAGCATTTTATTAATTCTTTTCCTGTTAAAGAAACTTTCATTTTCAAAACTGGATTGGCTCCATCTAAAACATAGAAGCTTCTTAGTAATCTATTTAACACTTTTTGAAGCAAAACAGAGGACTTAAGGCAATTGAACATAATCTGAATTTGGGGGACATTTTCACCTAGTAATACAGAGTTAAAAGGCCAATTGTATTTTAGTTCCTGAGGAAAAGGGGCTGAACAATGCATGAAGTGCAAAATGCATTCTCAAATCATTCAAATAAATCTTAGATAAGCAATATTTCTTAACTAGACAATTGAGGTAATCTGTACATTGCCATGTATAAACAGATAGAATACTTATTTTGGTGAATATAATCAGTATGAATTTCTATTCAGATTTAAAATCTAGCCTATAAAATACAATATTTGGAATTTAGTATTTTTGTTTCTTCAAATTCAAAAGTGCACTTACTCTTAACAAGAGATTAACAAGATCATTTTTTTTTCCCCCAACAATTGTCTTTTCCAAGGCAAATCCCCCAGTTGGTCTCTGAAGATAAATTTTTAACTCCTCATTTTTCTGAGCTTGTTCAATTGGTCTGAAATGCAAGTGTGCCTTAAAACATTGAAGAATTAAATGAAAGGGTTCTGTAGTCTTTAAAAATCAGAATGGGAATTTGTCTCAAGCCTGATCTATTTACTTAGGTTCTTAGAAATTCAATATATTCACAGATGGATATTACATAGCCAACATTTTGTGGGGCTCTAGCATGCTATATATATATGTAAAACAAATTGCCAGCCAGGCTATTATATGTTTAAGTGTTTTAATTGCTGTGTACTTCAAACATTTCTTACACTGTGCCATCTGGCACATAGAAATGTTAATGAATTTTTAAACTTAATGGGATATGCTTTGCATTAGGAACTTCTGAAAATTAGTTGCTAACCATTGATAAATGATGAATTTATCAATGCAAACTTCACAAAGTTACAAACCATTGCTTTGTGCCATTAAGGTAGCAACACATTGTTAAGTGCTAGTAAAAACTGCTCAAACAATTGTCCAGATGGAAATAACAATTTATAAATACAGTAGCTTTCTGTGCCATTTAAATAAATTGCATCCCAACATTTTTTTCTTTGAAAGTAGTTTTTGAGAAACATTTTTGATATTAAGTAGAACAATTCACTTACATTTTAAACAATTTTTGGACATGTTAGATAAGTCTGATAATGTTGTCAAGTGCTCTTATTTTATTGAAAAGTTTCTGTTTCTTTCATTCAAAGAAAATCTCTTTTTATTAGTCTTCCATTTCCATTGTAACTGTGTTTCACATACATTAAATCTGGCAATAATATAAAATGACTAGCTACTGGAACATATATTGCAAAAGAATGTAAGCTACTATGCTCTTTTCCCTTAATAATCTTAGTCCTATGAATGCACTAAAGAATACATTTCCTGTGGTTATGCCAAAAAGCAAAATGTAGAGAATTAGTTGGTAATGCAAGCAGTAAATAGGAATTCATTCAACAGTATGTAAAACAGAGGAAACAACTGAAGCATCTGTTGGTAAATTGGGGCAAATCTCTTTATAAAAGAAAATATATGGGAAAATTACAGAGAAATATTATCATAGCATTTAGAATTATAAATGTACTTTTTATAAAGTATAAAAAACATGAGAAAAACCAACTTAAAACCATCAGTTCAGAATTTAAAAAATATTATATGGATTAGCATAAAATTCATCTTCATATTCTCTGTGAAACTTTTTCATGTAAAAAATTATTAGAATGGCCATAATTATACTAATATAACAGACAAGATTTTTGTTAGGCATGGCTATGAGATACTTTGTGTTATTGTTCAGCTATGTGATATAAATACATACATTATAAGCATAGGTGTTCACTGCTTAAATTATTGTTTTGCTATTTTAATTTTAAAACTTGGAGGACTTCAATTGAACTTCATGTTCAATTTAAATAGTTCCACTAGATAGCTGATGAAGATCAAGACAGATACTGATTAAAAAATAATTTAGAAACCACTTTCTCCTCAGTTTTCACTTCTCCCTGCCAACAGCATCCTTCCTGATGTAAGCAATGGTAGAAGGTAGAGGTTCAGAGGGTGACTCCCTACTGTTGGTATTATGGAGAGAAACTGTCATTATAGATGCCAACACTCGCCAGGTTGGTTACTACCTACAAATGCAACACTTTTTCCAGCCAGGATAAATAGTCTTGTGGGAGCAGGCAAAACTGTCTTATTAGAGAGAATTTAGAAGATCAGGATATACAGGGAAAAATAAAAGACTTTCAGAGATGCGAGGGGTCAGAGCAGATGGAAGTATAAACAAAGGAGACAATCGAAAATAGTGCTCCTAATAACAAAAAAAAAAAAAAAAATAGCACTCCTTATCCTTGCCTCTAATAAAGCCACATTTTATTTGAAGTATGGTGCTCTACCAATCTCTAGCCAACCATTTTCTGCCTCCTTTTAACTCCTGATAGGCTCTGCAGTTGTATGCTATCTGCTTTTCACAATCTCAGCTATTCCAAGTTACTTGTAAGATTGCCATTAGCAGACAAATTGTATAAGTTTATCTTCTTTCCCTCTGCTCCCACTATTATTTAGTCAGTACAAAACAGTTACACACTTAATTGTTTGCTAATTGTATCCTGTGTTATTAGCCTGATATTCTCAATCAGATCCTAAGCCTCATGAAGGGATCCCCTTTTATTTTTGTTAAATTTTTTAAAACACTAAGCTCAAAGTATATTCTCAGTAAATACTGATCAGCACTTCCACTGACAACCCATGTTTTCCTAGTTTAGAGGGCTTTTTTTTCCTGCAAACTTTTGTACTTTCTTGTTAGATATAAGGGATGGGTATTCTATAATGGGAAAAAATGGTTTACCTTCTGTTGTCACCAACTGAAAAATGTGACTTCAGTCTAAAAAAACAGAGACATAATATACTATGATAAAATTACTTTAAAAATTGAACAATTATATTCTTTGGAGAAATGTCTATTCAGGTCTTTTGCCCATTTTTCCATTGATTGATTGGCTTTTTTGCTGTTGGGTTGTATAAATTGTTTATATATACTAGAGATTAAGCCCTTGTCGGTTGTATCACTTGAAACTATTTTCTCCCATTCTGAAAGTTGTCTTTTTTGTTTACATTTCTCCAAAGATATACAGATGGCCAGCAAACACATGAAAAAAATGCTCAACATCGCTGATTATAAGAGAAATGTAAATCAAAACTTCCATGAGATACCACCTCACACCAGTCAGAATGGCCATCATTAATAAGTCCACAAATAACAAGTGCTGGAGGGGCTGTGGAGAAAAGGGAACCCTCTTGCACTGTTGGTGGGAATGTAAACTGGTACAGCCACTATGGAGAACAGTATGGAGGTACCTTAGAAATCTATACATAGAACTTCCATATGACCCTGCAATCCCACTCTTGGGCATATATCCGGACAAAACTCTACTTAAAAGAGATACATGCACCCGCATGTTCATTGCAGCACTATTTACAATAGCCAGGACATGGAAACAACCCAAATGTCCATCGACAGATGATTGGATTTGGAAGAGGTGGTCTATATACACAATGGAATACTACTCAGCCATAAAAAAGAATGACATAATGCCATTTGCAGCAACATGGATGGAACTAGAGAATCTCATACTGAGTGAAATGAGCCAGAAAGAGAAAGACAAATACCATATGATATCACTTATAACTGGAATCTAATATCCAGCACAAATGAACATCTCCACAAAAAAGAAAATCATGGACTTGGAAAATAGACTTGTGGCTGCCTGATGGGAGAGGGAGGGAGTGGGAGGGATCCGGAGCTTGGGCTTATCAGACACAACTTAGAATAGATTTACAAGGAGATCCTGCTGAATAGCATTGAGAACTATGTCTAGATACTCATATTGCAACAGAAGAAAGGGTGGGGGAAAAATGTAATTGTAATGTATACATGTAAGGATAACCTGACCCCCTTGCTGTACAGTGGGAAAATTAAAAAAAGAAAAAAAAAGATGCTTTCATGACAAATAATTAGAAGTTTTAATACACATTTAGCATTCTGGTAATAATAGATGACACTTTTTAAAAAATTTGACTTTTGCACATCTCTGTAGAACGCATTTTATATAAAATGTGGGTGTTCCCTACAAAGTTCTTTTTTTTTTTTTTTTTTGCCTTTTCTAGGCTGCTTCTGTGGCATATGGAGGTTCCCAGGCAAGGAGTCTAATCGGAGCTGTAGCTGCCAGCCTACGCCAGAGCCACAGCAACGCTGGATCTGAGCCGCGTCTGCGACCTACACCACAGCTCAAGGCAATGCCGAATCCTTAACCCACTGAGCAAGGCCAGGGATCGAACCCACAAGCTCATGGTTCCTAGTTGGATTCATCAACCACTGAGCCATGATGGGAACTCCACAAAGTTCTTTTTTAAGAAAGAGCTTTAACTACAGAGTGAACAATAACCCTGTAGATGATCTTGGTTTCGGTTTAAATTTCTGCTGTTTTCTGTGGGAGTAATTGTTGTTTTCCATTTTATGACTGTGAATGTCAATAGTGAAAACAGTCTACATCAGCCATGAGTACTCATGGACATGAAGACAATGGTATATTATTCAAGGCTAAAAAGAAATGAGCTATCAAGCCATGAAAAACATGGAGAAACATTTAATTCACATTACTAAGTGAAAAAAAAAACTAATCTGAAAAGATTAGGTACAATATGATTTCAACTATATGACCTTCTGGACTATATGACAGTTTGGAAAAGGTAAAGTTACAGCAACAGGGGTTAGGAGGGAGAGGGAGGTGAATAGGTGGAGAGAAATTTTAGGACAACGATACTATTCTGTACAATATGACAATGGAGGATACATGTCATTATACATTTGTTGAAACCCTTAGAACGGACAAAACCAAGAATGAATCTTAATGTAAACTATGGACTTTGGGTGATAATGATGTGTGGATGTAGGTTCACTGGATGTTGACAGTATGGGAGGCTGTGTGCATATGGAGTCAGTGGGTGTATGAGGACTCCCTGTACCTTTCACTCAAATTTGCTTTGAGCTTCAAACTTCTCAAAAACATAAGGTCTGCTAAAAAAAAAAAAAAAAAAAAAACTTATGAAAATGAGATTTTCTGATTATATAAATGAAATACTAAAAGTCTAAAAATCTCATGAACTTAAGTTTTTTACTCCATTTTTCTATGTATATATTAAACTCATTGATATCACACTGTATAGATACAGAATTTATAAATTTTTTATAGTATTTCAAAGTCTGTTTTTATCTTTCTCTTTCCTAAGCAAGTCCATATTATTAAAACTTTCTTTTAAATATTCTAATTACTTAAATATTTAGATATTAATTTACTAATAATTGATATAATCCTATCATTGGATATTTGGATATTTCCAATTGCTAATTATTATAATAATGCTCTATAAGCATTTTCTATGCATTTGATTCTTTTATTAAAATGTTTTACTATATGTGAAATGACAAAGTAATGAGCTACAAACATTATAATACTCTTATAATGAGTACTGTGAAGTACTTTCCAAAAAGATTAAACCAAAGGTTACTATTACTAGGAGCATATAAGCATGTCCTCAAATTCCATTTTATACATTGAAATTTATTTATAATTTCTGATAGGTAATAATTATTCAATCAATCTTGTTAGCATTTTTAAAAGGCATTCCTCTATCTCCTCTTCTTTATCCAGAAAAAAAAAAAAAAGATCTGATTAAATACAAGGGGTTGAAAGTATTGGTTAAGGGCTTTTTTCACAGTACATCTACAGTCTCATTTCATTAGTAGGTTTGATATAAACACAAGTGACATAATCAACCAGATATGTATAACTGTTTTCAAGACAAAATGTGTGAATAGTCTTTTAAATTTTTAAAGCTTTGTTTTAATGGACAGTTTGAATAATTCTCTTTTAAGTTCTAGTCTCTCAGATCATGTCTTTAGTTAATTGGTGAGAAATTCCTATGGTAAAGTGATTTGATGGGAACCTTAGTGACTAATTAGTGTTGGTGTGAACATCATGCTACTAAGACTTTCAACATCTTTTCCCCCCAAAATCATACTATATGATGTTTATAACAAGTTTCTAAAACCATCAATCATGTGATCTTTGAAGTCTTGAGAAAGTCACAATTCTCCTGGAAATTTTGTCAAAGTGCATCCTGAAGAGATTCTATAGGATTATGAATATTTATAAATACTGTTATAAATGTGGCAACATCCTCAGGATTTCTGCCCTTCACCTTTTGGATATGTTATATTATGTGAACTGAATTATGATATGAATGACTAGGAGAATTAGTCTATGTGATTGATGTGACATTTCCTTAAGTCCAATGTATTATCTTGCATATATACTACTCTTTTAAGACAATCCTTGCTTTGGCAAAATGTGTGCTTTATATGCTCTAATCTGAAAGACTTTCTTTACTATAACATTCCAAAGTCATATTAGGGATTAGTTTGCTTGTACTTTGCAGTTATTTTGAAGGATGTGTAGTGGATAAATTGCATTTGCTGTATAAAACAGGCGTTTGTATTAAAAGTTACTAATTTAATTTGTTGTTCATTGAATATATTTCATATTAAACCAGCTTCTGTTCTAGGTGCTGTGATTACCAAATGTCTTAGCCTGACTCTGGCTCTACTCTCATAGAGATTCTGGTTATGGAAATAAAAAAATCTGATAATCTGTGATGACAGCTACAAAAAAAAAAAAAAAGTATAGAGTGAGACAGAAGCACATGCAATGGAAACAAAGTCTAGTTTATAGATGGAAAATCTTTTGTGGAAAAGTATTTAACCTAAGATTAGAAGGACATATAAGTATTAGAAAAAAGATTTCATAAAGGAAAGAAGAAGCAATATAGTTAAAACCATAAAATATGGTATTTTAAAGGGACTAGAAAAAAGACCACTATAACTGGAGCATAAACAGTGAATGTGAAGTCTTGAAATGTAGAGTGAGGCTGTGTTGTAGAGGGATATGTAAACCTTGTCAAACATTTTGAACTTTACCCCAAAGGACATGATTGAAGACTTTTAAGCAGAGGAGTTAGATAAAAATATTTGTTTTTAAAATATGACATTAGGTGAAGTGAAGAAGGGAACTAGAGTGAAGTTGGGGTAAATGTACAGAGGACTGGTAGGGGAGATGAGGCATGTTACTATTGGGGCCCAGGGCAGGCCACTCCTAAATATGTCTCAATGGCATACTGTTTATTTTGAATTAATAAAGAAAATGCCAGTGAAAGAGGGACACTTTGACCATCCTCTGTTGTTTTGAAAACAGGAAATAAATCTCTCAAGTGAAAGGTGCAGTTTTGTGTCTGAAGGTGTGGAAGAACACCCTTATCACTAGAGATAGAGAATTTGGGGCCCAGAAGCCTGTATACACAAAACTTGTTACTCTAATTTACTACCCCAGGCCCAAACTCTGTTTAGATTCTTCAGTCACCCAAAGCCTAAGTTTTATGTCCTGTCAATTCCTTACAATTTTATTGTTTCTTTTTCTAAAAAGAAATATAAAAGCTGTCTGCTTTGGCTGCTTCTTAGGTCCCATTTCTATGCAGCATCTATGTGCAAGCATTAAACTTGTTTCTTTCTGTCCTCTAAATCTGTCTTGTGTCTATTATTAGTCCAGCTGAAAGAACTCAAGAAGGGTAGAGAGGGGAAATTTCTTCCACCCTAACATTACTATATTGGATTGATTATCTAATGTGTAAAAAACAATGGCAAATTGCAAAAGAAACTATTTTAAAGAGATATTTGGAAGAGAAAGTTATATATTTTTTCTTTTCTTTTTTTTTCACATGGCTGGCTGTACTTAACTTTGAGATTATTCATTAAACTGTATACCATGATTTGTGTCCTTAATGTATGTTTTATGAATTAATAAAACATATTCAAAAAAAGAGTTTGCATGAGCTCACACAGTTAATAGTGTGATCCAGAATTGAAACCCTCTTAACTGTGACATCACATAGCCTCCCTGATAGCTGTTAGTATTTCTAACACTGCTGCTGGGAAGTCGGAAAGATTCATATAGTCACTCTCAGAATAATAACTTTTGAGCCAGGCACCCAGCCTAAGTGCCTCTTTTTTTTGCTGCCACAAAAGTGTGTAAACAATGGAAAATTGGAAAACAAATTATTTTAAAGAGATATTTGGAAGAGAAAGTTAGAGACACTAATTATATTTGGAGCTGAATTAGTAGATATGATGGCCAACAGACACATGAAAAAAATGTGCAACACTGCTAATAATCAGATAAATGCAAATCAAAACCACAATAAGATATTACCTCATACTTGTTAGAAAGGCTGTCATCAAGAACATAAGTAACAAATTTTGGAGAGGATGTGGGGACAGAGGAACCCTTGTACACTGTTGGTGGAAATACTATGTATTGCAGATATTATGGAAAATTGTATGGAGGCTTCTCAAAACACTAAAAACAGAATTACCATACGTCCCAGTAATTACACTTCTGGATATATATTCGAAAATAAAACAAAGCAAAACACTAATTCAAAAAGATTCATGAACCCCAATGTTCATAGCAACATTATTTATAATTTATAAGATATGGAAGCAACCTAAGTGTCCATCAACAAAGGATAAAGAAGAATGGTATATATGGTACACAAGAATGGTATATATGGTACACAAGAATGGTGTATATGCCCAATAAAATGCTACTCAGCCATTAAAAAGAATGAAGTTTATACCATTTGCAACAACATGAATGGACTGGGAGAGTATTATGTTAAGTGAAATAAATCAGAGAAAGACAAATACCATACAATATCACTTATATGTGGAATCTAAAAAAATAGAAAAACTAGTGAATATAACAAAAAAGAAATACACCCACTGATATATGCAGAGAACAAAGTCATGGTTACCAGAGGGGAGTGGGGAGAGAAGCAGTATAGAAGTGAGGGAGGGAGAGGTGAAAACTACTGGATGTAAGGTAGACTGCAAGGATGTGTTGTACAACATTGGGAATATAGCCAGTATTTTCTAAAAACTGTAAATGGTGGATTGTTAACCTGTAAAAATCATGAATCACTATATTGTACTCCTGTAACTTATATTGTACATCAACTAACTTCAGTTTAAAAAAAAAGAAAAAAATTATTAAAAAGTTTATTTTCCTTTGGGTAAAACCATTTAGCAAACACAGATGGCTGATGATTACTCATTCACCCTAATTCTTAAAAACCCTACTTCCTGCCTTTTGTTTCAGACGAGTTGAGTTGAGTTCAGACTGAGTTCTGGCCTCTCTTCCAAATCGAAACAGCCTTCAATAGAGTCTTCCTTTCCTATTCAACTTTATCTGGTGCAACAAAAACAAACTGAAATGATCAGTGTTATAGATAGATTGAAAACCAGGATACTACTGCATTATGGAAGTTAGGGAAAGGTAACAGTTCAAGAAAGAAGGAATGCCTATCACTGAATTTGCTGAAATGTCAGGCAAGATAAGAGCTAAACAAATTGTATTGGATTAGGAATTCTCTTCGTGGCTCAGCAGTTAATGAACATGACTAGGATCCATGATGATTCAGGTTAGATCCCTGGCCTCACTCAGTGGGTTAAGTATTCACGTTGGTGTGAGCTGTGGTGTAGGTCACAGTACGGCTCGGATGCCGAGTTGCTGTGGCTGTCGTGTAAGCCAGCAGCTGTAGCTCCGATTCGACCCCTAGCCAGAGAATGTCCATATGCCATGGGTGCGGCCCTAAAAAGCACAACAAAACAAAACAAAAAATGATTGGATTAAAAATTACCTAAGATATAAATCAACATATTGAAGTGGAAGTGTATACAATATGTGGGTAGAAACCACTCTGAAGTGGGTTTAAGAGTAAATGGGAAGTAAATAAATGGAAATGATAGATGGGAATAAGATACACAGTCTCTTAATTGGAGGTCTTTGTGAAGTTACTATACATTTGTATAGTTAAGAAAACCCATTGAAGAGATCACTTCTACTATATACCATTTTAATAACAGAACCCTTAAAAGAAATCCATGTAAGAAATTCCACAACTACATTATTGACTTCATTTGTGAATTTCAAGGTCTAGTAATGTTATTACTGACAAGTCGTTCTTTTAATAATTCTTTAGGTTCATAAAATATGTTAGTTATATGTGAACCTGATAGTTGTGAGAAAACTTATTACCGCAAGCATATGGGCTAAAGCCAATACAAAGCATATCATTCTGTTCAGGACATTTATTGTGTCTCCTTAAAGACGAATTAGGACATCATATTCGGAAGTTGGTTTACTGACAAAATTTCCATCCATATGTCCTCACTCAGTCATTTCATTCTATAGTTCTGCTAAAAATCTCAAATGGAAATAGTATTTCATGGCTTACTATTAGTATTCTCTAATAGACTTCTATGACTTGATTTTGACCAGAATTATTTGTATACAAGCACTTATTTTTATTGAGAAAGAATGTTATAGTGGGAAGCTACAAATACTCAATAAGCGAACAGGTGTTAAAACTGTCATTTCTGAAACTGAACAATCTCTGTCCTGATGTAATAGAAATCAGAGCTTTGTATAATTACATGGATCTGCAAGGAAAATGGCTCATGGTCATCATAACTCTGGCTCATGCTTTTCTAATAGAATCTCAGTGAGGTTTTTATTCTCTTGGACATTTCATTTAAAGAAAGATAGTTCTACATGCTCATAAGTGTTCTGCTTTTGATACTGAGAAGGTGTAAAAAAAGAGAAGAAAAGAAATTCTAAGTCCTCTCGATAGTAGTAGGAGAGGGTCCATCTGACCCAAAGCCAACTTCCTATTTTAAGCAGGACGAATGCTTTGGGAGAATGTATAATTATAGTTTGCAGTGATTTCTCTGGTTCCAGGAAAAAGTGAAAATGAGTTTCTTTCTTTTAATATATAGTTTTATTTGGCAGCAAAGCCAATTGGAAGTATGGGCAATTCATCACCGATATTAAACAGTATGATTTGCTGCGCAGAATGACCTGGCCATGCTCAGGTAATAACCAGAAGTCTCCAGAAGTATGTTCAACAGCTCTTTTATATACAACTCAAATTCTTCCCTAGCATGAATCCATTCTTTGCCAGTAAGAACACTTAAAGCAAGTTCCTCCCCAGTTCTTCCCCCATGGTTGAACTAAAGGGCCCCTAATAATTGCTGCTCATTTCATTTACATTAGATTCTCATCATGCTAAAGCTTGAAGGCTCTATTGCCAGGACCACAGGGAGTGGCATTCACCCAACTTCAATCTTGTTAGAGACCTGGAACCTATCAATCAGATGCCCTCTGTTTCTTCTATTTATCTTTCGTGATCAATAAGAGTCCAAATCATTTTGCAATTTGGCCAGCTTTATAAAAAGATTTTCTTTCTCCTTAATACGTGGTTGGCCTGTACAGTTTTTTTGTTTTTTTGTGTGGGTTTTTTTGGTCTTTTTAGGGCCGCACCCATGGCATATGGAGCTTCACAGGCTAGGGGTCCAATCAGAGCTGCATCTGTGACCTACACTACAGCTCACTGTAACTCCGGATCCTTAACCCACTGAGCGAGGCCAGGTATCAAACCCGCAACCTCATGGTTCCTAGTTGGATTTGTTTCTGCTGTGCCACGATGGGAACTCCTACAAATTTTCTTGAATTTACTATTTTAATTCAAAAGAATAAAAGCTTTCCATCCACATGCTTATCATAATTCCAATATTCTTGGGGCTTACATAAGTGTGATTTGATTCTCTTAAATTTACTCCATAATTTTATTTATTTTTAAACATAAATGTTTCATTTATATTTTATTATATAATAGAATTCCCTTTTAATCAAGATTATCCACCCAGTATGTCTCTTTCTAAGTGTTTATATCTCCCTAAAGTTACATTTATTATTTCATAATTTAATATTAATTTCCTTTTTCTTTTTTGGTTTCATTTCTTTCTTTTTTTTTTTTTTTTTTTTTTTGTCTTTTTGCCTTTTTGCCATTTCTTGGGCCGCTCCCGCAGCAAATGGAGGTTCCCAGGCTAGGGGTCCAATCGGAGCTGTAACTGCCACCCTACCAGAGCCACAGCAACGCAGGATCCGAGCCGCGTCTGCGACCTACACCACAGCTCACAGCAAAGCCAGATCGTTAACCCACTGAGCAAGGGCAGGGATCGAATCCGCAACCTCATGGTTCCTAGTCGGATTCGTTAACCACTGCGCCACTACGGGAACTCCTCATTTATTTCTTTATTCCAAATCACACCAACAAAGGATAATGATTCCCCATTTATGGAACCAGACTCAACAACACCCCAGATCTGCCTTGTCACTTCTGTCTTTTAGACCACAGCCATTTTCCATGGACTTGAAGGGGACTGTGTTTTGCATGGTCACAGGCATTAAGTACTATCCCTCTTGCTTTAGTTCTTAGTACACAGACTGTCCCAGCCTCCCCAAGAGGGCAGCCTGCGATGTATTAGCTTTTCCACTGTGCCTCCCAGGGTGGGTTCCCAGCAATTCCAGCAGAGTTTAACTGGACAGGAGTTCTGGAGCCTCCAGCTTCCCAGGCAATTGAATGGAGTTGAAAAATAACACTTCATAGGATTGGGTTTGGTCATCCTCTCCTTCCCTCCCCCAGTGGTCTTTCCTGAGGCCGTATCTCAGGAATGATTCCACGCATCTTCTTCAGAGACTTTCATATGACAGATTATTTATCCACCATTGAGATTTCTTTGAGAAAATGGTCAGCAAGGTATTAAAAAAAATCTGTGTTTCCTTTCTTTCTTTCCTCACTTCACTCTTCTGGGATTGAAGGTCTTAGCATTAGCCAGTAAACCTGAGTCAGGCTGTTTTCTAACTCCACTACTGCCTTTTTTTTTTTTGGCTTTTTACCATTTCTTGGGCCACTCCCACAGCATATGGAGGTTCCCAGGCCAGGGGTCTAATCAGAGCTGCAGCTGCTGGCCTATGCCAGAGCCACAGCAATGTGGGATCCGAGCCAAGTCTACAACCTACACCACAGCTCACAGCTATTTCTCCTCTAAAGAGTGATATCCTTGTAACTGGAACCCTGTTGCTGCATCCAGAAGTACCAGCCTTTCCATACTTCAGGTAATTTTGATCAATTTCATTGTCTTTTTAGTCTAAAGCACTGTCATATTTACCAAACACTGTAATTGCTATGCATTGCTGTTCATAATTTTTCACTGCTCTTGCAATAAACACCAAAGTATCATATGTTTTCCCCTTACGCCACAACCACATGTTTCTTCCACTGTGTGCCACTCTAATTTAATGTGTGGACCAAAAGTCTTCCATGACACATTTTGCAAACAGTCCATGTTTTTGAGTGAAACTAGAGAAGTTTTTCAGGGCCTCTTCTCTATTTCCCATTATAAATTTTAGAAAATTTTCCTTTTCCACCAAATGAGCTTAAAACTTAATTATATATCCCTGATTATCACACTTAGAGTCAGATCATACCTTATATGACCTTCACTTCAAGCACAGTCCTTTTCTTCCAGACCTGAGGCCCAGATATCCTGGAAGAAGCCAGAGTGACCAAAAAAC
This sequence comes from Sus scrofa, assembly GCF_054392235.1. Classification (NCBI taxonomy): domain Eukaryota; kingdom Metazoa; phylum Chordata; class Mammalia; order Artiodactyla; family Suidae; genus Sus; species Sus scrofa. The sequence continues at coordinate 118,798,800 of NC_139388.1, read as the reverse complement.
TAATTAGTTCAAAGCACTAATATAGACACAGATAGGATTTCCAAAGTTCAGCAGACTGAATGAACAAAGTAGAAGATTCCAAAGTAGTTTGATACTAAGTAAATAGAGAAATGCCAAAAAAATCAGTCACTTCTCTTTAATATTACATAAATCTTTTTACTTATTTTATCTCTCTTTAGAAAACCATATTTACATGTAAATTTATATATCTAAATAAATATATATATAATATTTAAAAATTGTTAAATTTTTAAAAATTTAGTTTAGGACTCATCTGTATTGATTAAGAAAACATACATATGCATGTGAAATACTTTTTAATTATAATTTGTAATATATAACTTTTTCTTCCATCATTATATTTTCATGATTTTTTCAAGACTCCAGTTTTTAAAAAAAATAAACTCCATTTATTCTTATCAAATGTAATTGTTGCTTAGCTTTTTGATGCATGAATCGTTCATATTTTGTCCACTAGCAGAACTCTCCTCCAGACAGCTTATTTGTGCTCTTTAGAAGTTTCAAGTAATATCTGGGAGCGTTCTTGCTTTCTTCAAAAAGCACATCTCAGATTCAATATATTTATTTCTTCTTTAGCTCCAGAATGTGAAATCAGCTTTTCTTTGGATACCAACGGTGCACACTAATAAGCAGAAGAAAGCGTGAGGTTCAGTCCTTTTTTATGATAAATTAGGAGTTCTTCTTTTCTTCTTAATATATCATAAGCCAATGTTGGTAATTAAATTTACTACTTCCTTTCTAAATTTAATACTTTATTTGAATTTGATTTTTGAGTTGCTTATTTGATTTTTTGTTTTGGCCCTTTAGGCTGAACAATTCTAAAACTGAGTCCAAATCATGCAGTTCCAGGAAGTATTTATTATAAGTATCTCTAGAGCACCAACCATCTGAAAAGTAAAATAATCCCTCAAACCCTGGAGTACTATTTCAAAAACAGAGAGTCGATACATTCATAAGACAGTGAATAAAAATAAAGACAAATGCTTATATATAGTAGCTAAACTTAAGTGATCATTCCATAGCGTATAAGTAATTGAATCACTATTTTGTACACCTGAAACTAATGTAATATTGTATCTCAATTATCATTCAATACAAATAATAAAATAAATATTCTTAAAAACCTGAATGCTGTTTCTCAAGGTTTGGCTTTTTAACATCATCTAGTCTTTTTTTTGTTTAAACCCCACTAATTCAATTTCTTTACCCTTTATATAGTTGCTTTACTAGTGCTATTTACTTTTTTAAAAAATCTTTTTAGGGCCACACCTGTGGCATACAAAAGTTCTCAGGTTAGGGGTCAGGTTGGAGCTGTGGCTGCTGGCCTACACCACAGGCATAGCAACTCAGAATCTGAGCCACATCTGCAACCTACACCATAGCTCACAGCAACACCAAATCCTTAACTCACTGAGCAAGGCCAGGGATTGAATCTGCATCCTCACAGATATTAGAGTGGTACTGAACCACCATGGGAGCTCCTATTTATATTTTTATTGCATGTGCTCAATTATAGTATCACAGAGGTCCCCATATATCATGTTATCATGGTATTGCTCTACTTCAGTTCTCCAACTTAATTAGATGATTCAATAGCACCCACCGGAATTAATATCCAGAATTACCAAGGTCAGATATGGAAGAATAAATGTAAAAGTTACAACTAAGAAAACTAGTATATATTAGCTTCTGTAAATTCATGTAACCTGGAGTTCCTGTTGTGGCACGGCATGTTAAGAACCAGACAGTGTCCATGAGGATGTGGGTTCGATCCCTGGCCTCACTCAGTGGATTGGGATCCAGTGTTGCTGCAAGCTATGGTGTAGGTCACAGATACAGCTTGGATCCCGCATTAATGTGGCTGTGGCGTAGGCCTGCAGGTGCAGCTCTGATTTGACCCCTAGCCCAGGAATTTCCATGTGCTGCAGATGCAGCCATAAAAAGAAAAAAAAAGATCATGTCACTTCCCTAATATTAACAATATTTTGCAACGCAAGTGTTTTCTTAAAATGAATAGATAGATGATAAATGATAAACATGTAGATAAATGATAGATAGATAGATAAAGGATAGATAATAGATAAAAACCACAAACCAACAGGATTGGGTTTACTCTATCTGCAATATACCTTCTCTATTACTTGATAGTCAGCATTAGAGGCAGAGTTACAGTCCTTTCGTTCTCTGGTTCCAGCAGCAATAGTATAGTAAAGTCACTATGTGTTTCTTTGCAGACAATCTGCTCTCTCTCTTCTACCCTACATAGTCCATGGTACAACCACAATGGGGGAATATATTAGTGTGTCAACATATGAGCTTACAAAAGTAATTTAGATTCGAAATGATATATCAGTTGAAGGCAATGTTGTTCAAATAAAATTATTCTATTTTTCCTATTCTTTAATTTTAAATTCATTATAAGAAATTGAGTACACTATTTAAATATCCCATCAAATTTAAATTCTATCTTTAAGTCCACTTGAATGCAAATATCATGTTACAGCCCCACATTTATAATGCACAGAATATACAAATGCTGGCATCTCTTTCAGTTCCCTTGATACACATCCAAATTTTATGGATGAGATTTTGGAGCCTCTTGTTGAAAATTTAGCTGTAATGGCAGGAGCAGTGACTGCACTCATCCACAATGCATGCCACTAAAATTACACCTCATGGAGACATAGAAAGACAGTGTTTATTCCTGTAAAACTAGAGGAACACCTGCAAACATAGATGGGGATGAAGGTCAAAAGCACCATAGAGCACCTGGTATAGGGAGTATTTTAATCATTCATCTCCTGGAAAAGAAACATCCTTCCCTCAACTGAACTAACTCATTCCTGGCAAATCATTGCCAAGTTTCTGTTGTGGGATTTTCTATTCACTTGAGGTAGGCTATTTATCCAAGTGAAATACTCTCCTTTCCTGAACCATGTCTTTTCATGTGAAGTACCAGCATTAAGTGCATTCCTGCATCATGAATAAAAACAGCCACTGGACACCTGTGTTAGATTTCACTTTACCTAAGAGGATCAGTCTGTGTTTTTTTTCTGTATTTCTATTTTACTCTGATATCCCCACTATGCTTATAAGGAAAGTAAATATTTCAGTCTCAGAAGAGTAGAATATGTAACATTATATACAATTGAAATGTATGACAAATTGCCATTAAATGGCTGATTCAAAGAAATTAAACTGCCATATTTTTTAGTACCCCATCCTCCTAGTTTTACAGGAGAACTGCAAGAGTCTTTTAGTTTTTCTAAAAATATGAGAATTTACACAATGTTAAAGCAGAAAATACTGTAACAAACTGCAAAGATTTAGGAGGTACTTTGGAAATATTAGTCTAGGAAAAATACATTGACTGGAACCAGAAGAATTTCAGGATTACGGAGCATTTGTATATGTGGGCATATGGTCATGAACAATATTTCATGGAAGAAAAACTGCATTTATAACAAAATGAGTTATTGCTCAGCTCAAGGCAAAATGTTTAGTTAATACTTTTTACTCATGCTCACTGAAGACTTTAGAAAATTTAAAAACAACAACAATAAAACTTCTGGTCTATAATTCAAGCTAAGATTATTTATATTTACATGTAATTTCATGGGGCTGCTCTTGTGTTAATGTAAGATGGTTTGAAATCCTTTTCTAAGTGCCTACAGTGGGCCAAGAACTCAAAGTTAACCTTATCCTGTTACGTGTTGCAGCTAGATGATGCTAGCCATCTCCTGTTAATCTGATGAACATGCAAAAGCCAGCTAACTATTTTTCCATAGCCATAAAATTCTTTTAAAGCACTACTGGTGTCAGTGGGCAATGGAGATACCCTATTTACGTCTAAATTTCCTAGACTGTGGTATTTCTTTCTCTCTCTCTCTCTTTTTTTTTTTTTTTTTTTTTTGCTTTTTAGGGCTGCACCCATGGCATACTGAAGTTCCCAGGCTAGGGGTCAAATCAGAGCTGTAGCTGCTGGCGTATACCACAGCCACAGCAACGTGAGATCCAAACCATGTCTGAGATCTATACTACAGCTCACAGCAACTCTGGATCCATAACCCACTGAGCAAGGCCAGGAATCAAATCCACATCCTCATGGATCTAGTTGGGTTTGTTACCACTGAGCCATGATAGGAACTCCATGATAATTCTTAAAAGTGGGCTGGGGGGAAAAATGGCCACTGCAGAATGGTGTGATATTTTTATCATTTCTTGAGTCTAATCACCAGAAAGTTATGGAAATATTTTCAACATGTTTATTCCCCATTAAAGGAAAAATATCTGCAACTGCAGAATTCTGTCCTTCAGTGGTACCTGATGTTGTCATAATTATGCAAGCACTTTTTTTTTTTTAAACTGGGTCATTTGATCATTTTAGATTTCTTGGGACAAAGCAGAACTGCAAGTGAAAAAAATCTACTTCAGCAATTTTTCTCTTCCTTTCCCCTTTCCCCTTCATTTATTATTCTGTCTGCCCTCTGAGGAACACAGTACCAGTGGAAATGCAAAAATCTCTATTCAGCAAATTCAATATTTAATAGCATGACAAGAGTAAGCCAGTTGGGTCAAACAAATCTCCCACTTCTTCTCTGGATTGTTTGTTTCATTGCTTCAAAGCTCTGGGAGGGAAGTAATTAATATTTGTCATTTTGATATGAATTTTACTAGTTTTACCAGATGAAAATATAAAGGCAGAGAAAAAAATCTGTCTCTTTCTAAACATTTCAGTAACAAATATTAATAGAGTAACTTTGAGAAGGTACTCAGTAAGGATAGCCAAATCATATTTTATGAATACCTACCACTGGATATCACTTCAGTGTTAGCAAAATCTGTGGCTTCTCTCTTGAGCTACTAGGAAAAGAAATCCAGATAAGGAAGTGTTGTCAATTTTTTTTCCAGGTAGGATTTTATTTTTTCTGCTGAAAAAATTAAGGCCAGAAAGTTCTGTAAAATTCCGAGGGATCACTTTTGATGGAAAATAATGTCTGCACATACCCATATGCCCACACACACTATAAATATAATCACACAGAGAAAAAATAAGAGGGGACATCTGAAAGGATAACATGAACCACCTGTTTGCACAATAGTTGTTGCTCTATTCTATTCATCTTTCATACCAGAGCTATATTTTCTATGGATTGTCTATGGTTATTTGCCAGGATATTCTAACCAATATCAACACCTCCCAAGTAGGCAATTGCTGCCAAAATTATATATTTACTAAGGCTTTTAAAAAAGGATTTATATAACAAAATAAGTATAAACTTTCAATAAATGTAGGCATAAAATGTTTTAGTTTTTCATAAATTTAGTTATGAAAAGACTCTTGATACCAAACAAAGTCAGAATGTGTCTAGTTTAAACTGAAAAACTATACAAATGTTTGATTTCCCAGGGATGATGAAATAAAGAGTGAATTTTCTAATACTCAATGATGAAATAAAGAGTGAATTTTCTAATACTCAATAGCTAATAATGAAAAATATTTCTTTATAAAACAGTCTTATGGATAAACACGTGAGTGTCACTGAAAATGCTTGCATATTTTTCACATGAAATTAATGATACTTCCTCTTAGAGTAAAGCAAAAGCATGTTTCTAAAGCTTAAAAACTACCCAAGTCATCTGTCTATAATTATAATAACAATATTGGCAAAAATTTAATATAATAATTGATGTGACTATTACATATACTTTTGCATAATTTCTACATTTGTTTTATGTGAATTAATTGGTCTGTTATTTTATAGTGCCAGTTAATTTGAGTTCTTTTATATGGCCATGATGATTTATCTTTGAATTATGAAAGATGTTTTAATCCTCTTAGTATTTTTATTTTTGTTCATTTAATTAACCATACTACATATTGTGAATATAACATTTCTTTAAATCAGTTATTTTATTTATAAGATGTTATAAAACGAATCTGAGGAAAGTCCACAGTACCTGCATCCCAGGCCTCTTTTTATTGGAGGACTAGTATTTCGGAAATAAACTGGCAAATGGTAGGAGCAAACATTCCTAAGCCCCTTCTCCCTCAAGTCTTCCCGCTCTAGAAGCTAAAGCTCTAGACTCTTCCTATTTTCTGTACCTTATAGAGTGATGATGACACCTAGTTCAGAACAATGAAATCTCATGGGTAGCTTGCTGGCATGCTGCTTTCCTGATAAAAGGACCAAACAAAACTAATATTTCCTTTCTTTCTGCCTCAAAAGAACTGTGAGTTCTGGAACTGAGACAGCCTTCCTGTAACCATGAATACAAAAATAAGTTTAGAATGCCAACACACTAAGGGTAAATGAGTAGAAATCCTTGGGTCTAAACCAATTGTATTCAACTAGGACTTGTTACATGACAAAAAAAAAAAACAAACTATTTTTATAATTAATATGATATTACTGGGGATTTCTATTATCTGAAGATGTAAATATTCCTAATTGAGTCACATTTCATTTATATTTGTTTAAATTTTCAAATAAAATAGTTATTGTTATTACATTTGGCCTTGAGTGACAGAAAAACAAAACAAAAAAAAAGAAATGGTTTAAACAGTTAGAAGTTTACTTCTCTATTTTTGTTAAATACTAAATGTAAATGATCCACAGCAGGTATGCTAGGCTATAAGGCTGTGGGTCCGTGTATCTTTTATACACATGTACATGTGGCCTACATCTCAAGATTGTTTCTTGTTCCAAGAAGAATGCTTTAGTTCATATAGTGCATCTGCTTTCCAACCAGAAGGAAGGAGAAAAGAGGGTGGGGGGTGGGGCAAAAGATGCAATCCCCCTGGGATTAAGTGCCTGGGAGTGCATCTGTGTACATTTCATTCACTAGAACTTAGTTGTATAACCATACCTAACTAAAAGAAAGGTTGAGAAACATACCCAGTTGTAAATTCTATTACCAATAAGGAGAGACTAATATCTGAGGGTCAGATATGAGTTGCTGCTCCTGTCCTCCTATTTGGCTTCCTATATATCAAGGCTTACTACTTTTCCTGCACATGAATATTTCATCTTCTTTTAGACTGAAAACAGCTATATTTCCTCTAGCTTCTGAGGCAGTTCAAACTCTAGTATCCCTCAATGTGTGGATCAGTCTTCTCTATCAGGTATACATACACAATGGTACAATACATGCAGGAAACAACAAAAAACATACAGCTATTGCTGGGTCATAGTACTAATAAAAATCCCATTAGGCTAGGATAATGAACACTTTTTCCTCTAATAGAGATATATATTCCTTTATTAGCACAACTGGCAGTCCCAATGTATTCTCTGAGAATTCCCTTTTTCAATGTTTTTGGGTAGCTTTAGTGTCCTCAGAGTGGTGCATCAGAAAATAAATCCTTGGGGAATAAGCAGACTTAGGAGACCACTTTCTGTTGGTATAGATTTTTGAGCCCAGAGATTGCTGTTAGGCAGAAAACGTACTAGCTTTTGTAGTCCAGTCTGTCTCCTGTTTTCTGTAGCAATATAATCTATTCAATAACTTTGCAAGCTTATTCATTTCTCGTGAATTTCACACCTCTGTTCCCTTTGCAGAATAGCTTGCTTAAACCTAGTTTTTAATCTTGAATTTTCTGGTTTTGTGTAAAAATTTTTATCAGTCCTCAATATTCTCAATTAGTGCTGAATTATCCTGACGCTTCCTGAAATAATTTCATGGAATGGGAAGACAACATCTTTGATACAAATCTTCCATTATATTTGCAACCTTTGTGTGGAAGGACATAAGTACTACCTCTAGTTAAGTTTACCATTTTAAAGCCTCTATTTAACTGGTACTGTTTTTGGTACAAAAGTAGTTGGCTTTTTCAATCCTTCAAGACCACAAAGTATAGGTCTTCCTGTCAACTTCCAATCATGGGCAAGATAGAAAGTGCTTCCTCTAACACATGTAATTCCCTTTCCATCCTGCTTGTGGTCTGGATAGGTCTGACCTGAGTTCATCTCTCCAAGCATTTTCTAAAATGGTAGGAATATAATTTTTTTCTGGGTCAGCAAATGGTTTGGCAATTTGCAACAGATAACACTTGGCTAAAGTTTTTCCATGGCATGACAAAGATAATGAGAAACCCAGCCTTCATAATCTAAGTCTTTGCTAACATTCTTATAAATGTTTCCACTAATCTTATTTCACTGATTCTAAAATGAGAAGAATCCTAATTTCAGAGGGCAAAGCCTTATCAGTCTTCAAAGTAATCAAAATAATGGTGACTTAAGTGACTTAGATGTTTATTCCCACTCATCTAAAAGCCCAAAGGTCAACATGGTAGGATTAGTGTGGCAGCACTGCTTCATGATCCATCTCTAGGGAGCTGCCTTGTTGTAATAATTCAAAATGGCAGTATTTCCATTCTAGGCGGTAAGATAAAGGCTATTATTTAAAAGAAGAACAAAGTGTGCACAGAAGCAATGTCTCATATAGGGCATTCTAGAAACTGCCAGTTTTCTTATATCTCGCTTGCCAGAATTTAGTCATATGGCCACATTTAGCTTCAAGAAAGTCTGGAAATACAAGCTTTATTATGAGTGATTTATTAAGCCCACATAGAATACAAGAAAAAAAGGGAATAACAATATTCTTTAAGGGATTCAAGGAAAAAAGGAAGAATAATGCTAAGGCAAAGTTGTCATTTTTGTCACACTGTTCTACCATTGTTTTCTTTATTTTACACATTTATTGGGTATCTTAAATAAACTGTTTTAAATTCAGTATTAAACTAGTTCCTTAAGGTAAAGTTAAGCAAATTCTAAAAAAAATCATAGGATTTCAAGATTGAGTTTTCAAGTTTTATATTCAAAGTACAGTAAGAATAGGAATTTTACAGGCTATAGGAGAAATTCCAAATGGTTTTAAAAAGTGTTTGTGGAGTTCCCGTCGTGGCACAGTGGTTAACGAATCCGACTAGGAACCATGAGGTTGTGGGCTCGGTCCCTGCCCTTGCTCAGTGGGTTAAGGATCCGGCGTTGCCGTGAGCTGTGGTGTAGGTTGCAGACGCGGCTCGGATCCCGCATTGCTGTGGCTCTGGCGTAGGCCAGCGGCTCCAGCTCCGATTCGACCCCTAGCCTGAGAACCTCCATATGCCGCAGGAGCGGCCCAAGAAATAGCTAAAAAGACAAAAAAAAAAAAAAAAAAAAAAAAAAGTGTGTGTATTTAGCCATCAGAAATGAAGCAGCCTTGAACATAAATAAATCAGTTTCAGGAAAGATAGCATCCCATTATGGCAAAATTTGTTTCTCTTATAGATTATTACATTGTAAAATAAATTTTAATAACACTTATCATGCATTATCAGTTATTTAAGAAACTCAATGGATATCAAAGAGTCTTTCACTGTGTAGTTGCTAAGAAATGTGTTTCAGAAACAGAAAATTTTAGGAGTTCCCTTCCTGGCTCAGTGGTTAATAAGCCCAACTAGGATCCATGAGGACGCAGGTTTGATCTCTGGCCTCGCTCAGTGGGTTAAGGATCTGGCATTCCCATGAGCTGTGGTGTGGGTTGTAGATGTGGCTCGGATCCCACATTGCTGGCTGTGGTGTAGGCCAGCAGCCATAGCCCCAATTTAACCCTTTAACTCCTATCCTGGGAACTTCCATATGTGAAAAGTGCAGTCCTAAAAAGACAAAAGACCAAAAAAAAAAAAAAAAAGAAACAGAAAATTTTATGCACAGTGACTGTATTACCTTACATAAATGAATATTTTGACCAATGCAAAGAGAAAAAATCATCAAACTGGAGAAATGGTAATTTTCTACCATTTCCCTGCAAAGAATATCTTCTTTGTGGAAGTCTGGAAGCCCAATGGAGAAGTTCAAGCATACCCTTAGAGAAAAAGTAATCTGAGATTGGACACAATTAAGAAGATAAAAGAAGCAATTTCATTTTATCTGTGTTGCTCTTCCCCCAATGAGCATAGCTCAGTGCCAAGAGAGACTTTTTGATTTGTTATTTTTCTAATAGTAGAAACTGAGAGCATGTGAATGAATACTGAGATTCCCCAGCTGTGCAGGATGTTGCAAAAGAAATCTACTTCTTTCTCATCCCATCCAGAATACTAAGGTGTACTGCACAACAGTGAAGCAGAAAGAGGCAGGGACAACTGCATCCAGGGGTCTTGTAAGGCATCAAAGAAACAGGGAAACTACTAACCACTTCATTAACTCCATCAGCTGCCCACAAGTTGCCTGTGTTGCCTTGTCTATGAATAACCCCAACTGGTCCAAAGGCATACACCAACTCACTCATACCATACCCACAGGAACACCCTACACCATAACCAGCTTACTGTGTAAACCCTTAATGATGGTCAGAGCAAGCTTTTGGTGATACCTAGTGAACATGTGAAAGGTTGGCCCAACTCTGGAAGGATGGAGAAAGCACACAAATTCAGCACTACTGAAGGGAAAGCAAGCAAATGGGAGGCTATCGGCACACCTGAATTCAATTTGCAGGATTTAGAGAAGGTATAAAATCTTAAGAATCCCCTTCCTCCCAGTCCCAAGGGAAATAAGAAGTGTGTAGCATCAATATCCACACAAAATGTCTGAGAAAGCCATATGATCTCTGACAGGGCTGAAAGAAGGTATTACTCTCATAAACCAAGTCAGTAAAGATTGGAGGAGGAGGTGATTGCTTCTTCAAATGTGAAGACAACAATACAAACTTTAAGAAATATGAAAAACCAAGGAACATGATATGACCAAAGGAACACAATAATTTTCTAATAACAGACTCCAAAGAAATAGAGATCTGTGATTTTTTGAAATAAATATTTCAAAATAATATTTTAAGGAAGCTCAATGAACTATAGGAAAATACAGAAAGGCAATTGGATGAAATCATGGAAATAATACACAAACAAAACGTAAAATTTAGAAATGAGAAATAACCAATCAGAAATTCTAGAGCTGAAGGACATAATGATTGAAATGAAAAAAAAAAATGCAGTAGAAAGCATAACCATCAGACTGGATCATGAAGAATAAAGAATCTGTGATGCAGAAGATGTCATGTGATATTCTCCTGTGGAGGAGAACAAAGGTAAATGAATGAAAAAGAGAGAAAAGCCCATATGAACAATGGCATACCACTGAAAGAAACACTTTATACATTATTGAGACCCAAAAGGAGAAGAGAGAGAAAGAAGACATAAGCTTCTTTAAAGTAGTAATACATGAGAACTCCCCAAATCTGAAAAGAGAGATTCAAATATCCAAGTTTATGAGCTTATAGATCCCTACGAGAATTTCTACCCAAAATAATCTTTTCCAAGACATAGTATTACTAAACTCTAAAATCAAAGACAATTGAGAATTTTAAAAGCAGCTAAAGAAAAAAAAATCGTCATATACAGGGGAACTCCCATAAGACTATTGTGGGATTTTCTAGCAGAACATTGTATCAAGGAAAGAAGAGCACGTTGCATTCAAAGTGCTTAAAGGAAAAAATAAAACAAAACAGAACAAATGAACAAACAAAAACAGAACACCGCCAACCAAAAATACTTCACTCATTAAAGTTGTCTTTCAGAAATAAAGGAGGGGGGGATTCAGGAAGATGGAGTAGTAGGACATGAGACTCACCTTCTCCCAAAAATACACTGAGAAGGCATCTACATGTGGAACTATTTACATAGAAAATTTGCTAAAAACTGACAAAAGACCCCAGGATTATGACAGAGCAAGAAAAACTTCATGAAACCAGATAGGACAAAAGAAAGAAGAAGAAAAAGAGAAAAGATGGGACCTACACCATGAGGTGGGAGCTGGAAAGAGGAAAGCTCCTGCTTCCAGGGAAGTTCCCCCAACAGTGAGATCAACCAGGACAGAAAAATAGCTCTAGACAATTGTTGTGAAGCAGTTAAAACAAAAACAATCCTCCACAAACAGTGCTGTAGTAACCGTATGCAGGTGCCAGCAGGTGTTGGGAACTAAAACTATGGCCACAGAGATCAGACTCAGAGAGAGCCAGGACTTTCTATGTGGAAAAAAACAGGGTTGCTGTGCAGAAAAAGCCTGGAGGGACTAGAGTATAAAGTGACCACCTTTGAGGGCATAAGCTAAGGCAACCCAGTTGGGCTTAGAGGCTACAGGTAATTGTTTGGGGGAAAGGGGGAAGAATCCACCACTACAGTCTGGTTTCCTGTGTGCACTCCCAGGCTGCAGGACACTGTCTACTTCAGCTCTGGGAGCCACTAGGCATCAGTGGCTGTTTAGCAACAGCTGGGAAGCAGACACTCCCTGCTAGGGCTACAGAGAACTCAGAGTAGGTGGAGTAACTGCCTGGGGGAATAACAACCTTCAGGGCTCCTGCCAGTGACCCTGTGCTAGTGATACCCATTTCCTGCCAGAAGAGGTGACAAAGAGCCACCAGCAAATACTCCCTGTGGGAGCCACGAACAGCCCGACCAGGAAAAGCACAAGTTCCACAGCTCCACCCAGTGACCCTGTGAGGGTCTGCACCAGTGGTGTTCCTTCCATGCCAAGGAGCCATGGGAGGTGCTTTTTAGTCCACATTCCTATCTGCGGTGGGGCAACATAGGGCACTCCTGCCAGCAGCCAAGAAGGGGGAGGGACCACCAGAATTTCACATCCTGCAGCTACAGAGAGAGCTGCCTGGTAGCAGGATGGGTTGCAGGAGGCACTGCTGCCCCTGCATGCTACAAAAGCAATCTTATGAACTGTGATTCACTGCCACTTTCCTCACAAATTCCATTCCTAGCAGCCACCCAGCTCCAGGAGAGGTAGTGTGATACCGCAGCTGCAATCACATGCTCTAGGCACATGCAAAATGTTACCACCCCTGAGAACTCCAGGACCGGGCACTTGCTGCTGCATCTATATACCTGCTATGAAAGGAATGATAAACAGAAAGGTAGACTTTATGAAAAGAAAAAGAAGTAGCTTTCAGACAAAGAAATAAGACAAAAACAAAATCACAAGGACTATAGGCAATCTATCTGAAAAAGAATTCATAGTGATGATAAGAAAGATGATCCAAGATATTGGAGAAAAAATGGAGATACAGATTGAAGGATTAAAAGAAATGCTTAATAAAGAACTAGAGGATTTAAAGAGCAAGGAAACTAATATGGATAGCAGAATATCTGAAAAGAAAAGTACACTAGAAGGAATTAACAGCAGGATAATGGAGGCAGGAGAACAAATAAGTGAGGTGGAAGACAGAGTGATAGAAATCAATGCCAAAGAAGAAATGAAGAAAAAAGAATGGAGGAGAGTCTAAGAGACCACTGGGACAACAGTAAACATACCAACATTCACATCATAGGGGTTTCTGAAGGAGAAGAAAGAGATAAAGAGCCAGAGAAAATATTTGAAGAGATCATAGGCAAACATTTCCCTAATATGAGAAAGGAAACACTTGAGTTGAAGTACAGAAAACCCCATTAAGGATAAACCCAAGCAGAACAGTGAGGCATATACTTATAAAGCTGACAAAAATTAAATACTAAGAAAAAAATATTAAAAGCCACAAGGGAAAAATAAGAAATAACACACAAGGGAATCTTTATAACGATAACAGTTGATTTTTCAACAGAAATTCTACAAACCAGAAGGGAGCAGCAAGATACATTTGAGGTGATGAAGAGGAGGAACCTAGAACCCAGAATACTCTACCCAGCAATGCTCTCATTCATATTTGATGAAGATATCCAAAGATTTCAGATTTCAGACAAGCAAATGCTAAGAGAATTCAGTACCTTCAAACCAGCTCTATAACAACTACTAAAGGTACTTCTCTAAGCAGAAAAGGAAAAGCCACAGTTGGAAACAAGAATATTACAAATGAAAAAGCTCACTGGTAAAGGCAAAGATAATATAAAAGTAGGAAATCACCCATTGACAAATATGATATCAAAACTAGCACACACAAGGAGAGCACAAAGCATAACATTGAAACTGCATTTGAAATTAAGAGACCAGCAATCATGAACAATTCTGCATACATATACATGGTGTTATACAGTCTCTCAAGACCAGGTGGACTCAACCTGGATCCAGGCAACCTAAAGAGCCAAGGCCCCATGGCTATAACAGACATTCCCCCATTGGCTTTAGGAGTGGCGGTGGCAGCGTGGAAAGTCCCATCCATCTTTTAGACCAGTACAGCACAAAGCCAGCAATGTGCCAAAATGTTACATAAGAGGTGGTCATCATCCTATTCTACTGCACATGCACACGTGTAACTATGACTACATAAGAGCTGCTGCATCATTCCTCACTGGAATAACATGCCAGATAGGCAGAAAGAGTCTGAGTTACTCCATTTTCCCCGTAGATGGTTATAGCAAAACATAAGGGGAACTACAAATCAAAAAAACGACAAAGGAAACACAAATAAAAAATAAAATGCAATCCAAAGGTAACATTAAAGATGGTCAGCAAATCATAAAAGAAGACAAAAAAAGAGGAAGGGAAGGAAAAAAAGACCCAAAATAACAATAAAAAAATCAAGAAAATGGCAACAAGTACATACTTATCCATAATTACATTGAATGTAAATGGACTAAAAGACACAGACTGGCTGAATGGATACAAAGACAAGACCCATATAAATGCTGTTTACAAGAGACCCACTTCAGATCTAAGGACACATACAGATTTAAAGTGAGGGGATGGAAGAAAGTATTACATGCAAATGGAGATCATAGAAAATCAGGAGTAGCAATACTCCTAATCAGACAAAATAGATTTTAAAATAAAGTCACAAGAGACAAGGAAAAATATTATATAATGATTAAAGGATCAATCCAAGAAGAAGATATATATGCATCCAACATAGGAGCACCTCAATGTATAGGGCAATGTCTAGTAGCCATAAAAGGAGAAATCAACAGTAACACAATAATGGTGGGGGACAACAGCCCACTTATAGGAATGGAAAGATCATCCAGACAGAAAAATCAATGAGAAAACATAGGCCTTAAATGACACACTAGACCAAATAGACTTAACTGATATCTATAGAACTTTCTACTACAAAACAACAGAATATACTTTCTTTTCTTTAAACTTTTTTTCGTTGTTGCATTTTTAGGGGCACACTCACAGCACATGGAGGTTCTCATGTTAGGGGTCAAATCAGAGCTGTAGCCACTGGCCTACACCACAGCCACAGCAACATGGGATCTGAACCATGTCTGTGACCTACACCACAGCTTATGGCCATGATGGATCCTTAACACCTTGAGCAAGGCCAAGGATACAACCTGTGTCCTCATGGGCACTGGTCAGATTCATTTCTGCTGAGCCACAATGGGAACTCCCAGAATAGAATTTCTTCTCAAGTGCACATGGAATGTTCTCCAGGACAGATAACATCTTGGGCCGCAGATCAGGTCTTGGTAAATTTTTAAAAACTGAAATTATTTCAAGCACTTTCTCTGACCACAATACTATGAGACTAGAAATCAATCATAAGGAACAAAAAAAAAAAAAAAAAGCAAAAAACACAAACTCCCAGAAGCTAAAGAATATGCTACTATGCTGCTAAACAACCAATGGATCACTAAAGAAATCAAAGAGGAAAGTAAAATATACTTAGACACAAATGAAAATCCAAAACCTATGGGACAAAGCAAAGGCAGTTCTGACAGGGAAGTTTATAGAAATACAATCATATTTCAGGAAAGAAGAAAAAACTCAAAACCTAAACTTATACCTGAAACATCTAGAGAAGAAGAGATGAAGCCAAAAATTAGTAGAAGGAAAGAAATCATAAACGTTAGTGCAGAAATTACATAAAGACAAACAAAAACTATAGAGAAGATCAGTGAAATCGAAAGTTGGTTTTTGAAAAGATCAACAAAATTGGTAAGGCTTTAGCCAGACTCATCAAGAAAAAAAGGGAAAGAGTTCAATAAAATTAAAATGAAAAAGAAGTTACAACTGTCACCACAGAAATACAAAGGGTCATGGGAGACTACTATGAGCAACTGCATGCCAATAAAATGGACAACCTAGAATAAATGGATAGATTCTTACAAAGGTATAACCTACTAAGACTGAACCAGGAAGAAATAGAAAATATAAATATACCAATCACAATACTAAAATTGAAAATGTGATTTAAGAACTTCCAAAAAACAAAAGTCCAGGACCTGATGGCTTCACAGGTGAATTCTATCAAACATTCGGAGAAGAATCAACACCTGTTCCTCTGAAACCCTTCCAAAAAATTTCTAAGGAATGAACACTCCCAAGCTCATTCTATGAAGCCACCATCACCTTGATACAAAAAACAGATAAAAAAATCAATCACAAAAAGTGAAAATTACAGGCCAATACCACTACTGAATATAGATGCAAAAATCCTCAACAAAATATTAGCAAACCACATCCAAATATAAATTGAAAAGATCATACACCATGATCAGTAGGATTTATCCCAGGGATGCAAGGATTCTTCAATATCCACAAATCAATCAATGTGATATAGCAAATCCAAAAATTGAAAAATAAAAACCATATGATCATCTCAGTAGATGTAGAAAAATTTTTCACAAAATTCAACAACCATTCCTGATAAAAACTCTCCAGAGAGTGGGCATTAAGGGGAAATACCTCAACAAAACAAAAGTTACATATAAAACCAAAGCTAACATCATTGTCAATGGTGAAAAACTGAAAGCATTTCTACTAAGATCAAGAACAAAACAAGGATGTCCACTTTCGCCAATGTTATTTATTTTTTATTTATTTATTTTTTTTGCCATTTCTTGGGCCGCTCCTGCGGCATATGGAGGTTCCCAGGCTAGGGGTCAAATCGGAGCTTTAGCTGCTGGCCTACACCAGTGCCACAGCAAAGCGGGATCCGAGCTGCACCTGCAACCTACACCACAAGTCACGGCAAAGCTGGATCCTTAACCCACTGAGCAAGGCCAGGGATCGAACCGCAACCTCATGGTTCCTAGTCAGATGTGTTAACCACTGAGCCACGATGGGAAATCCCAATGCCAATGTTATTGAACATAGTTTTGGAAGTCCTAGCTGTGGCACTCAGAGGAGAAAAAGAAATGAAAGGAATTCAAATTGGAAAAGAAGAAGTGAAACTACTACTGTTTGCAGATGACATGATACTATACCTAGAAAATCCTAAATTCACTACCAGAAAACTGTTAGAGCTCATCAATGAATTTGGTAAAGTTGTAGGATACAAAATTAATACAGAGAAATTAATTGCATTTCTACATACTAACAATGAAAAATCAGAAAGAGGAATTAGGGAAACCATCCCGTTTATCATCACATCAAAAAGAATAAAATACCTAGGAATAAACCTACCTAAAAGACAAATACTCTGAAAACTACACGACAAGAATGAAGGAAATCAAAGATGACACAAACAGATGGAAAGATATACCATGCTCCTGGATTGGAAGAATAGTATTGCCAAAATGACTACACTACCCAAGGCAATCTACAGATTCAATGAAATTCCTATCAAATAACCAATGATATTCTTCACAGAACTAGAACAAAATATTTTAAAATTTGTATGGAAACACAAAAGACCCTGAATAGCCATATTGAAAAGCAATATTGAAAAGAAAAAAAGAAAAGGAACTAGAGGAATCAGGCTCCCTGGCTTCAGACTGTACTACAAAGCTACAGTCATCAAAACAGTACAGTACTGGCACGAAAAATCAGAAATATAGATCAATTAACAGGATAGAAAGCCCAGGAACAAACCCAAGAACAGATATGACAAAAGAGGCAAGAACATACAGTGGAGGAAAGACAGTCTCTTCAATAAATGCTGCTGGGAAAACTGGACAGCTACATGGAAAAGAATGAAAATAGAACATTCTCTAATACCATAGACAAAAAAAAACCTCAAAATGGATTAAAGACCTAAATATAAGGCCATATACTATAAGCCCCCAGAGGAAAACATAGGCAGAATGCTCTTTGACATAAATCACAACAATGTATTGTTTGAGCCACCTCCTACAATAATGACAATAAAGACAAAAATAAACTAATGGGATCTAATTAAATTCAAAAGCTTTGCACAGCAAAGGAAATCATTAAATAAATGAAAAATGGGAGAAAAATCTTTGCAAATGGGGCATCTGACAAAAGCTTAATCTCCAAAATATACAAACAACTCATACAACTCATCAACAAAAAAACAAACAACCCAATCGAAAAATGGGCGGAAAGACCTCAATAAACATTTCTCCAAAGAAGACATACAGATGGCCAGAGGCACATGAAAAAAATGCTCAATATCACTAATTATTAGAGAAATGCAAATCAAAACTATACCTCATACCAGTTATAATGGCCATTATTAACAACTCAACAACAACAAATGCTGGAGAGGATGTGGAGAAAAGAGAAACCTCTGGTGGGAATACAAACATGTACAATCACTATGGAAAACAGTATGGAGTTTCCTCAGAAAACTAAATATAGAACTACCATCTGATCCAGCAATCCCACTTCTGGGCATATGTCCAGACAAAACATTCATTCAAAAAGATACATGCACCTGTATGTTCATTGCAGCACAATTCACAATAGCTGAGACATGGAAACAACCCACATGTCCATTGACAGATGAATGGATTAAGATGTGGTACACATATACAATGGAATATTCTTCAGCCATAAAGAGGACAAAATAATGTCATTTGCAGTAACATGAATGGAACTAGAGATTCTCATACTAAGTGAAATAATGTCAGAAAGTGAAAGAAAAACACCATATGCTATCATTTATATGTGGAGTCCTAAAATATAGCACAGATAATCTATCTACAAAACAGAAACAGATCACGGACATGAAAATAAGACTTGTGTTTGCCAGCAGTGAGGGGGGAGAGAAGGGGATGGATGTAGATTTTGGGGTTGATAAATGCCAACAATTACATTTATAATGGAGACGTAATTGTCCTACTGTATAGCACAGGGAACTGTGCCAGTCTCTTGGGTTAGAACATTATGGAAGAGAGTAGAAAAAAAAAAAGAATGCATGTGTATGTATGGCCGGGTGACTTCATCGTACAGCATAAATTTAATGAATATTGTAAATAATCTATACTTTAATAAAAAATTAAAATTAAAAAAATAAAAAAACAAAACAAACAACATGATAAAAAAATGGGCAGAAGATCTAAATACATGTTTCTTTGAAGACAGACATTTCCCCAAAAAGCACATGAAAAGATGCTCAACATCAGTAATTATTAGAGAAATGCAAAGCAAAACTATGAGAGGTACCACCTTACACCAGCCAGGATGGCCATCATCAAAAAGACCATAAACAATACATGCTAGAAAGGGTGCAGAGAAAAGGGAACCTTCTTAGCTATTGGTGGGAATGTAAATTGGTACAATCACTGTGGAAAACAGTATGGAGGTTCCTCAGAAAACTAAACATAGAACTACCGTTTGATCCAGTAATCCCATTCCTAGGCATACACACAAAACTTTCATTCATATCATACATGCACCCCTATGTTCACTGCAGCACTATTCACAATAGCCAAGACATGGAAAAATACCCCTAAATGTCCACTGACAGATGAATGGATTAAGATGATTTTGTACATATATACAATGGAACACTACTCAGGCATAAAGGACAAAATAATGCCATTTGCAGCAATATGGACACAACTAGAGATTCTCATACTAAGTGAAGTAACGTCAGAAGGAGAAAAACATCATATAACATCACTTATGTGTGGAATCTAAACAAAGGATACAAACAAACTTATTTGCAGAACAGAAACATACTCACAGAATTTGATAACAAACCTACAGTTAACAAAGTGGACAAGTGGGAGGGGTAGATAAACTGGGATATGTACACTATGGTATAAGGAATGATTGGCCAACAGGGACCTGCCGTATAGCACAAAGAACTGTACCCATATTCTATAATAATCTACATGGGAAAAGAATCTGAGAAAGAATGGATATGTGTATATGTGTAGTTCAATTACGTTGTTGTACAGCAGAAATTATTACATCATTGTAAATTAATTGTACTTCAATAAAATGTAAAGAAATAAAAAAAAAAGAAATGAAGGAGAGATAAAGATGTTCTCAAACAAAAGCTAAGGAAATTCATTACCAATAGACGTATCATAAAATAAACTTTAAAGTTGATGTAAAAAATGCTAATCAGTAATATGAAATCATGAACATATAAAACACACTGGTAAAGCTAAGTACTTAGTCAAATTCAGAATACTCTAATACTGTAATACCATGGTGTGTTAATCACTTGACTCTATTGTAAAGGTTTTTAACAGAAGTACTAATAATAACTATAATTACAAAAATTTGTTAATGGATACAAAAAATAAAAATAGGTGAACTGTGTCATCAAAAACATAAAATGTGTGGAGAAGTAAAAGTATAGAATTTTTTATGGAAAGTTAAACTTTTATCAGCTTAACAAAAACTGTTACAGGTATAAGATGTTTTATATGTCTCATGGAAATTGCAAGCAAAAATAATAGTAGCTACACAAAAAATAACAAGAAGGGAAACAAAACATATCACTACAGAAAATCATCAACTCATTAAAGAAGACAGCAATAGAGGAAAAAAGGAACAAGGGAACAATGAAACAGCCAGAAAATAATTAATAAGATGGCATTAGTAAGTCTTTACCTACTAATAATTACTTTAATATAAATCGGCTAAATTCTCTAATCACAAGGCTTGGAGAAACTGAGTAGATTGAAAAAAAGACACACTATATGCTAATTACAATAGACTGATTTTCCTTTACGTTTATATATAAACTGAAAGTAAAGATATGGAAAAAAATTACCTCGTGCAAATAGAAATCAATATACTTTAAGTCAAAAACTATAACAAAAGACAAAGAAAGTCATTATGAAATGATAAGTGGTTCAATTCCTCAAAAAAATATAACAACTATATATATATATATATATATGCACTCAACATCAGTGTACCCAAATATATTAAACAAATGGGTATAGTCATTATGTAAATTGGTACAAATACTATGGAAAAGGGTATGGACATTCTAGTTAAAAAAATAAAATTGAATTACCATAAAAATCAGCAATCCATCCTCTTGGTATATGCCTTATGGAAATAAACAGCTAGCTCAAAGTGATATCTGCCTCTCCAAGTTCAGTGCAGCAGTATTTAAAGTAGCCAAGACATAGAAACAATCTGTGTCCATTGATGGGTAAACAAAATGTGAGATATAGATATATATATACACAAAATATACATAATATATATTATTACCTATATATGTATATATGTGTGTATATATATGTGTATACATATGTGTATATATATATATACACAAATGTGTGTGTATATACATACATATATATATATATACACAAATATAAAACATTAGCTATAAAATGCATGAAATCTTGCCATTAGCAACAACATGAATAGACCTGGTGGATATTATGCTAAGTGAAATAAGTGAGATAGGGAAAGATAAACACTGTATGATCTTACTTATGTGAGATATTTGACATGAATACACCTGGTGGGTATTATGCTAAGTGAAATAAGTGAGATAGCGAAAGATAAACACTGTATGATCTTACTCATATGTGGAATCTAAAACAGTCAAACTCATAGAAACAGTAGAATAGTGGATGCCAGGGGCTGAGGGCTTGATGAAATGGGGTGATGTTGGTAAAAGGGTACAGACTTCCATTTGTAAAATGAATATATTCTGGGAATCTAATGTACAGAATCTAATCTAATGTATAGTGTCTATAGCTAACAATATTATATTATGTGTTTGAAAGTTGCTAAGAATGGATCCCACAAGTTATCACATAGGCACGCAGGAAAAGGAATTATGTGAAGTGACAGATGTGTTACCTAACTTTATTCTGGTAATTATTTTATAATATACACATGTATGAAGTCATTAAGTTATACATCTTAAACTTACATAATTGATATGTCAGGTATACCTCAAAAAAGCTGAGAAAATTTTTGGAAAATAAAGATAAAAATAACTTCAAAACAGTATTTGTTTAAAAATATTGATTTGTCCATATGTATATATAAATATATAAGTATCTACTCTCAAATGAAAATTTAGTGACAATTTAGTACATTAATAATTGATAAATACAATTTTATAAAATATATCATGTATATTACAAACAGAAATGCTGATTTTAAATTGAAAATATCATTCATACACATGTTATTTTAAAACAACATTTTTATAAAAAATGCCACTTTGTCTATTTTGCCCATTCTGTGAATCAGAAACAGTTTGTGACATATAGGAAAAAAAACTTGGAAAAGATAGCCATCATAATAGATTTTTAAAGGTGGAATCATAGTATATTAGTCCTCAGAAATATTCAGAAAAAAAAGAGAATTTCTGAGCCAAATCATTTACTCCTTTTAGAGAGCTACAGTGCACTTCAGCAATTCAGAGGCTCCAATATTCCCAAAATTTCTTTAGAAGTTGTCTTTTGATACAGCACTAATTACATCCCTCTGAATAAATGCACTTGAAGAAATGGTGATTTAAAACAGTATATGAAATGGTCATTTTACTCTGTATTTTATAAAGAGGAAATATTTAGTTTATAAGAGCTCAATTCATGTTCTTAAAAGAGAACCATATCATAACTGATGTTCTACTGAAAAAAAAACTTGAATTTTATCCTCATAAAATAACTGGTCAGGGCAACAAAAGCAAAATTAAACAAGTGGGACTACATCAAACTAAAATGCTTCTGCACAGCAAAGAACACCATCAATGAAATGAAAAGGCAACATACTGAAAGGGAAAAAATGTTTGCAAATCATATATCTGATAAAAGAGTAATTTCTAAAATATATAAAGAACTCACACAACTCAATATCAATCAAACAATCAGGTTTAAAAATGGGCAAAGAATGTAAATAGACACTTTTCCAAAGAAGACTTACAGATGGCCAATAGTTACACACAAAAAAATGGTCAACGTTATTAATCATCAAAGCAATGAAAATCAAATCACAGTGAGCTATCACCTCACTTGTGTTAGAATGGTTATTATCAAAAAGACAAGAAAAAGTCATTGTTGTTGAGGATATGGAGAAATGTAACACTTGGAATGTAAATTGGTGCAGCCATTATGGAAAATAGCATAGAAGTTCATCAAAAAACTAAAAACAATGTTATCATATGATCCAGTAATTCCACTTGTGGGTATTTTTCTGAAGAAAATAAAAACATCAACTAGAAAAGATATGTGCACTCCCATGTTTTTTGGAGAATTATTCACAATAGCCAAACAACCTATATATCCATTAACAGAAGAATGGATAAAGAAAATGTGATATGTAAATACAATGGAACACTATTCAGACTATGGAGAAAAAAATGGCACCTTGCCATTTGAGACAATGAGCATGGAATCTGAAGTCATTATGCTAAGTGAAACAAGTCAGATAGAGAAAGCAAATACCATCTAATCTCACTTATTCATGGAATCTTTAAAGAAAAGCTCAATATACAGAGAACAGGTTAGTGATTGCGAGGCAGGGGGTGGGAAATGGGACAAATGGGTAAAGGAAGTCAAAATGTATTCTTAGTCATAAAAGAAATGTCATAGGCATGTAATGTGCAGCTTAGTGTCTATAGTTAACAATACTGTATTGCGTATTTGAAAGTTGCTAAGAGAGTAGATTTTAAATGGTCTCAAGGACACAAGGAAAAAAATAATTACGTATGGTGACAGATATTAGCTATATTATTGTAATGGTCATTTTTTAATACATAAATATACTGAATTATTATGTTTTACACCTGAAACTAATATAATGTTATATGTCATTTATACTTCAATAAAAAATGAAAAAGAATGTAAAACAATTTCTCAAGAGACAGACACTTAGAAATCATTGGTTTCCATTATATGTTGAAACATTCAATTTAATTGTAGTCTATAACATGAATCTTCTAAGCAATCTTGAGAATAACATTTTGAATATATAGCATAACATTCATTTCATCAGATCTTATTCTTATAGCCTGAAATAAAAATGTAAACACCCACATGTAGATGATACTGTGTTAGGCAATGGAAATTTTGATGAACTTTGCCAACTCTAATACACTTGAAGGAGCTCCAAATTACTTGAGTAAATCATTTCACTTCTTTTAACCCACTTCCTTATCTGTGTACTAGAGGTGGCAATTCCTACTTTTATTATGAGGCTCAAGTCAGATAATGCCTATAAAAGTGCTTTGAAAACTATAAGGAATTATGAAAATATAATATACGGTTATTACTGTCCTTTAGGCACAGTTTTGGTATTATGCAAATTAATTGTGTTTAGTTTTTAAGAGTGGCATGGGATCTGCAAGCGTCAAAATATCTGCACATGTAATTTTCGATTTAGTTCAATGGCAATGTCCTGGGTCATGATATTTCACATAGGACTAATAAAAGAAAACACTTTAATTAGCAAGTAAAAAAATAGAAAACTTAGCCAAGTATAGCAAAGAGAATAATGTATCCTTGACCATTTCAACACTTTGCATCTATGCCATAGATATTTCTCACTATCTTGCATCTTCTGCTGTGTTCTTGCTTCATGCTGATTGATAGGGCAGTGTGACAATGTGAGAGAATTAGTTAAGGGAAGAAACAACTCTGATTGACACAAATCCAAAATCAAGGTTAGTATTGGATTATACCCTTGAGTTACATGAAATTGAGAACATTATTTAAATGCATTCACCTAATTTTATTAGAATTCATATTTAACTATATTATGCTGCCTGATTCTGCTTTGTGTAGTGGAATAGAAAACACATAAAAATATAAGAAGGAATCTATGTTTTCACTTTGCTTTCATCCAGAAGTGAAGTGTGAACTGCAGTTTGGCACTTTCCATCAGACTCTACAGGGATTAAATCTTGAGCCACTGCAGCTGCCAACCCATAGCAGCCCTTGAGTGAAGCTCAGGGTGGAGATGAAGAGTGAGGTGCTCTGTGTTCTGGAAAACTGGAAGAACAGGTCTTCAGATAGTCAGATATTATTAGGAGAAGATTTTATGTGCCCAATTCTTGCATATCCTCATATCTAGAAAAACATTAAAATCCTTCATGGTGATGTCTGCTCCTTGTGACTAGTAATAACCTTCATGAGACCAGCAACTAACTTGTAAAATGTGTGCATGGCTGCATGCACCTCACCCTCACCTTTATCATATACACTAATATTATTTCCCCCTACCTCTTCGGGGCTGTATTTCATCTGTGAATACAGCCACCTCCAAGGGTGAGAACCAGTCAGCCAGCTGGTAGGTTGTAAAAACTCAGTTGCATATCAAATGAATGATTTCAGTGAGCCCAGAACTCTTGTTCCTGCTATCTGCCCTTTGTTTCAAAAACTCCTATATATCCTAGCTTCTCCTTCACCTCTTGAGAGCAGTTTCTCAGGGCTACCTGAGATGCTGTCTCCCAGGTCTAAGTCCTAATTTTGCCCCAAATAAACTTAACTCTCAACTTTCAGGTTTTGCATTTTTTTAAGTTGACCGAAGAAAGACGAACACTTAAGAACGTTTAGAAATCAACCAACACTGAACTGTGTGGTTCCAAATGTAAGTGGAATTGAGGCTCAGAAAAATCATTTTGGGCCAGGGACTTAAAGTGTTAGAACAGGTTTTACCTACAAGTAACATTTAAACTAGGCCTGAAGGAGGAATATTTGAGAAGCTGTAAGTGAAACTATTGATATAACAGAAGTTATAGAAGAAAACCACCTATAAGAAGAGCACAAGGATTGTGAAAAAAAAAAAAGTTGGAGTTCCTGCTGTGGCACAGTAAGTTAAGAATCTAACTGCAGTGGCTTGGGTCACTGTGGAGGTGCAGGTTTGATCCTCAGCCCAGAGCAGTGGGTTAAAGGATCCAGCCATGTAGGTCACAGCTATGGCTCAAATAAAATCCCTGGCCTGGGAACGTCTGTATGCCACAGATGTGGCCATTAAAAAAAAAAAAAATTAGTAAGGTGGATAGAAAAGTGACCTGGGTTTGTCTATATTTAACACTTTTCATTTTTAAGCAAGTTTGTGTGCTGAATTCACAATAGGGTCATTTCAGATGACAGTCTAGGTTCACCAATCTCATTCTATCTCTATTCCATATCCTGTTTTGTATATTCCTTATTTATCTAAGTAGGCTATTTATACTTTCTGGATAAGTCATGGCAATTTCCTATACCTGTGTCTGTGATCCCAACCTTTTCCTCCCCCAAGGTTGGGAGTAACTTGTTGGTCCTATCCATTGGGCTGGTTATTTACCCTCACTTTATCATCTTTCTTCCTTTACCCCGAATTTTGCCCTGCAGGGTTAACCAAAGAGTGGTACTTAAGTTTTTCTCTTTTCTTATTTCCATGTGTGAATAGATAATGACTGACACTGATAAAGATAAAAGACTGGGTTGAAGGGGATATTGCTCCCTTTGGTCCTGGTCCTGATCTGTCACTTAGTATTTGCTCTCTTTCTTTGCCTAAGGCAGAACTTCTCTTTGGCAACCCCAAGCTCATGGCTAAAGCTCTCCCTGGGACTCAGTGTACCCATCTCTTCTTAAGACAAGGGATGGTAATGGCTAAATTTGTACTTCACCATTGTTTTCTCTTAAATTCTACCCACAACATTGTAAACCTTATTGAAGTCTCTTTAACCCAAATAAATACATCTTTTGTTTCTTACTGGAACTATGACTGATACAGAAATAATATGCAATTTTCAAAGTCAAACTTAAATTTGTCTCTTCTTTATGAGAACTACAGAGAACACTTAAATTTCTGTTCTTACGCACTCTCTGAACCAAAACCTTTGACTTTTATATGATAAAGGCAACATTTAATCAGGTATGACCTTATAAAATAGTCTTGCATTTTTTAAAATATTAACTCTTATATTTTTATTAATCTTTTTATGTGTTTATATCACTAATTTTAAGTTCTCTGAGAGGTTAATATTTATTTAATAAATATTTCTTGATTGTATTTGAGTCACTATATAACAGTGGCCACTAAATAACTTTTTTTTTAAATAGCCTCACCTGTGGCATATAAAAGTTCCTGAGCTAGGGGTTGAATCAAAGCTGCAGCTTCAGGCCTCCACCACAGCCACTGCAAGGCCAGATCTGAGCTGCATCTGCA
Source organism: Sus scrofa (assembly GCF_054392235.1). Lineage (NCBI taxonomy): Eukaryota > Metazoa > Chordata > Mammalia > Artiodactyla > Suidae > Sus > Sus scrofa. The sequence goes on along the minus strand of NC_139388.1, from coordinate 118,771,582 downwards.
ACCCATGCCACAGCCTGAGGCAACACTGGATCTTTAACCCACTCAGTGAGGCCAGGGATCAAACCTGCCTCCTCAGGGAGATTACATAGTGTTCTTGACCCACTGAGTCACAATGGTAACTCCCTAAATACATTTTTTAATATAAGGAGTTTTGACATTATATTACTTCTTCAGAGCTCTTCTCCATAAATATCAACCATTGCCAAGGAAGTGTGTGCAGTGAATTGACACCTAGTTTGATAAAATTTTATTTAAAATCTAAATTGACATTTTCCTCTGTTGAATTTACTAAAATCATTAAATTTGATTTAGGTGATTGTCCATATGAACCAGTTCAGGAAAACCTTTAATGAAAAGGAAAAAAATATCTAGTGAGATGTCAGATCCACCAACTTCAGCTTTATTTTTTTCACAAGCCATGAGATCCAAAACTAAGTAAAATAAACAGAAGAGGATTAAGAAAGTGAACTGATTGGTATATATATATATATATATATATATATCAATATAGTAAATACTATAGATAGTAAATACTAACAGAGTATTGCATGTGTATAAAGTGGAAGTTCTGAAATCGGCAAGCCAGAGTCCAGAATAGTGAATAGCTGTGTAACTTTGAGAAAGACACTTGACAGCTCTGAGCTTCTGCTTCCCCGTTGACAAATGCGGTTATGAGAACCTAATTCAGAGAGTTGTGGTGAAAGCTAACTGAGGCAATTCATGTAACATACAATGGCCTAGTGCCTGCCTACTTGTTCATGCTCATGATAAACAGCAACTGTTTTTATAGTGTATGTACAATTTTTGAAATTTTCAGGTTAAATTACAAAATTAGAAATAGAAAAATAATATACAAATATGAAAATATCTATTTATAGAAAGCAAGAACTTGAACATGATAACCTATATATCTACATGGATTGTCATTCCTTAAGGGAGAAGGTTGACCTTTCATTTGTGAAAAGTGCAAAATTGCTGTTAAAATAATTAACAATCTACAATGTCATATTTTTGTAAACTATATGACCCAGTGGCTGATAAATCAATGAGTGACAAGATTGAATGTGGTATACATTAGTTAGGGTTACTTCCATGACTCCATTCGGGTTAGATTCTTTTTGATATGTTGTCTAAACATAGCACAGATTATTGACAAATTCTATTCTATTTATTTTAGAGAAATATTAATATATTTTAACTTGCCATGATGAGCCATTTATGCTATGCACTAAATTTCTCAAACCTTCCCTTTCTAATAATTTATATTTCTCAAACTTTGAAATTAGTTCAAAATTCTTGTCTACTATGACATTAACCTACAATGACTCTATGTGACTCTATTTACAACTTGTTAAAAATCTCTCAGGAAGTCCTCTTGGGTGCAGCAGTTTAATGATCCAGCACTGCCACTCAAGTGGCTGTGGTGTGGTTTCAATCCCTGGCCTGGGAAATTTCACATGCCACAGACACAGTCAAAACAACAACAACAACAACAACAACAACAACAACAACAAAAACTCTCAGAACTTTTGTCTTTAGAGTTATATTAAATTCATGTTGTAATATTTGTCTTGGAAAAACATACACATTTTATACTGTTTCTTTGGTATTGAACCAAAACACTCTGGTAGTATTCTGACTATATAGTACCATTGTATGTAGTATAGTATGGACTATAAATAAATAAAATAAAAAATGCTTATCATCAAAAAGAACAAATGTTGGTGATATGGAATAAAAGGGAGCCCTCACAACCGCTGGTGTGAATGTAAATTATTCAGCCACTGTGAAAAAAAAGATATGGAGGTTTCTTAAAAAACTAAAAACAGAACTACGCTATGATCCAGCATTTCCACTCCTGAGTATATATCTGAAAAAAAACCAAACCAAAACAAAACCACTAATTCAAAAACATATATGCACCCCAATGTTCATAATAGCATTATGTATACAATTACCAATATTTGGAACTAATCTAAGTGTCCATCAACAGATAAATGAATGAAGAAGATGTGGTATACACTTAAACAAAGCAATACTACTCAGTCATAAAAAAAAGGATGAACTTTTGCCGTTTACAACAACATGGAAGAAACTGGAGGGCAGCATGGTAAGTGAAATAAGTCCAACAGAGACACTACAAATACTGTATGATATCACTTATACGTGGAATCTAAAAAATACAACAAATAAGTGAATATAACAAAAAAGAAGCAGACTCACAGATATACAGAACAAACTAGTGGTTACCAGTGGGGAGAAAGAAAGGGGAGGGTCAATACAGATAATTAATTGGTATAAACTATTATGCATAAAATAAATAAGCTACAAAGATGTATTGTACAACACAGAGAATATATTTTACAAAAACGATAAAGTATAACCTTTAAAAAGTGAGAGTCACTATATTGTATACTTATAACTTATATAATATTGTACATTAACCACACTTCAATTTAAAAAATCCAGAGAAACAGAAATATTGTTGGTTTTGTTTAGAGATAATTCTACTATAAATTTCCAATAAAACTTGACTACACAGAAATATTTGGGAATTATTATAAAAACCCAAGTAATATAGGTAACTGATGGTTACTCTTTTTAGCTTAAAAAATGATCTGCTTGTATTTTTTGTTTTGCTTTAATCATTTTAAATAAAATTTTGAAAAAAATTAGGGAAATAATTGGACATAAACAAAGCTTTTTCTTTTTTTAACGAATGTAAATTAAATGTGCTCTCAAATTCCTGGTATTGGACTATATCTACATATAAGTTGACATTTTCCTCTGCTGAATTTATTAAAATCATTAACTTTTGATTTAGGTGATTGACCATATAAATCAGTCCAGGTAAAAAATATGTATTTTTTAGGATTTTTTTGTTTGGCCATGCCTATGGCAGTGGAAGTTCCTGGGCCAGGTACTGAACCTGCGCCATGCAACCTAAGCCACAGCAGTGACCACATCAGATCTTTAAACCCTGAGCCACCATGGTACCCCTGGACCATATTTTTAAAACAAGATTCCTCACAATCTTGTTGGATATTAAATCATCATTCCAGACCGATTTCAAAGGTTATTTTCTAATTTCGGATAATTAGGTTATTTTTTTCTCAAGGAATGTGACCAAAATAAGACACTCCCCTTTTTATGACTCTGCAGAAGCTGAATCTGTTACTAACTGCAAGTAGGCACTCTGCAGCCAACTAAGCCAAGAATGTGTGCAGAAACAGTGGAAGGAACTTGACAGTGAAAAACAAGACTTCCAGTTAGAATTTAATGAGAAGAGGATTCTTAAGGGAGGAAGAAAAATGAAAACATGAAGAGACTTGACTGTACTTGTAGACAGGAGGAAAACCTAAGGTTTTGTGTTAGGATGATGATGGGTATTCCTGGCAAATATATGATTGCAGCAGTTGTTGCAGGCCACCTAGCAATTCTCCTCTCTGACTGATATCAAAATGAAAATTAAAGCTGCCTCCTCTGGAAGTTAAACAAACATACAAACAAACTAAAACAAGAATGTGTAACGTTTAAAGATGGTATATACTCAGTATTATTTTCATCTCAATAGCATTAATCATGCACATATATATATATTTCATTACATATCATATATTTGATTTATATCCATCTACTCATAGATTTACATATACTTTTCACATTTTATTCTAGCCTAATCTCTGAATCTTAAGGATTTTTTGGTAGATAAGCTATGCCTTTTTTAAAACTAATTTCATTTTTGTCCAAAATTTAGTCATCCCTTAACAGTGGTTTATTCCTTATCCTTAAACTCTCTTTGCTCAAATTCATTCATTCTTCCTTTTTCTCATCTTTGGCTGCACAGACTCCCTTCTAGTCCTGTTTGTCACACAGCACGTCTACATCACTCAGATCTCATCTCCTTACCTTAAATATCTCTCCAAACTCTGCAATAGCTGGACCTCTAAACTTTTGTTTTGTTTTTTAATTGGTATCTCCCCAATACAATCTTTTTCTACTGTACAGCATGGCGACCCAGTTACATGTGCATGTATACATTCTATTTTCTCCCATTATCATGCTCTGTCATAAGTGACTAGACATAGTTCTCAGTGCTACACAGCAGGATCTCATTGCTAATCCATTCCAAAGGCAATAGTTTGTATCTATTAACCCCAAGCTCCCAATCCAACCCAATCCCTCCCCCTCCCCCTTGGCAACCACAAGTCTATTCTCCAAGTCCATGATTTTCTTTTCTATGGAAAGGTTCATTTGTGCTGTACATTAGATTCCAGATATAAGTGATATCATATGGTATTTGTCTTTCTCTTTCTGACTTACTTCACTCAGTATGAGAGTCTCTAGTTCCACTCATCTGCTGCAAATGGACCTCCAAACTTAGAATTGGAATGTAAGGTCACAGCTGTCATGCAGTTTCTGAGTCATTTATCACATTCTCAGAAGTGACCCTAATTTAAATAGCTACCTACTACCACATCCAGGGCATACTCTACTACATCATCTAATTCTATTTTTTATTAGCATCTATCATTCAAAATTATTTTACTTTTTTGTTGTTTGTTTTTTAGGGCTGCACCCACGGAATATGGAAGTTCCCAGGCTATAGATCGAATCCAAGCTACATCTGCAGGCCTATGCCACAGTCACAGAAACACAGGATCTGAACCATGTCTGCGACCTACTCCACAGCTCATGGCAATGCCAGATACTTAACCCACTGAGCAAGGCCAGGTGTCGAACCTGCATCCTCATGGATACTAGTTGGAATCATTTCCACTACAACACAACTGGAACTACTGAAATTATTTTACTTTTTATTCAATTTACTGTATTTACTTTAATCCTCTTAGATTTTTTCCTGCTTGGAAAATGATAGAGCCCTTAATAAGAAGAACTTGCTGAATAAATATGTGCTACAAAATTTTCATAAATTAACCTTCTAAACCACTAACTCCATATTAACTAAAACAAAGCATGTTATAATCAGAATTATATGATATAAAGTTAAATTTTATGTTAGAAATGTGATATATGTCAAAGGAGGAGCAATAGCCCTTAATATTGAGAATATTCTATATGCCAGACATCTAGATGTCATTAATATAGCTTTTACTTATAGAATCATCTGTTAGACAATAATAATGATAATGATAAGAAGAATGTTTGTATTCTATTTCTATTTTATAGATTTAGAAATTGGGATTCATATAAATTAAAAAAATTGCTTATCTTTTCATGAGAATTAGCAGAACCAGATTTTTAACACATATCTGTTTTCTTTCAGTGACAAGCTCTTACAAAAATAACATGAGTTACTTAGTGAAGTGAGTCAGAAAGAGAAAGACATACCATATGATATTACTTATATGTGGAATCTAAAGTATAGCACAAGTGATACTATCTACAAAACAGAAACAGATCATGGACATGGAGAGTCTACTTGTGGTTACCAGTGGGGAGGCAGGGGGGAGTGGGAGTTTGGGGTTAGTAGATGCAAACTGTTACATTTGGATTGGCTAAGCAATGGGGTCCCTCTGCACAGCACAAGGAATTATGTCCAATCTCTTGGATTAGAACATGATGGAAGACAGTATAAAAAAAAAAAGAATGTACATACGACTGGATCACTTTGCTGTACAACAGAAATTGAAGGAACATTGTAAATCAACTATACTTTAATAAAAAAATTAAGAAAAAAGAATAACGTGAGATTCTAAATTTTTTAAAAATAATGGATATATGAAACTATGTAACTTTCATTTTTTAGTATATTATTGTGAATTTTAAAGACAACAGAAAGCTAGTTTGAAATAAAACCTAAACTGCCAAATTTGGCTCAAGGCTTTCTAAGAACTTGTCCTTTCTTAAACTCATAATCCTATCTAACATTATGTTTCCTATACTTTGGCTGTACTGTCCTCTCACTCTCAAGCACTTTAAATTTGTCTATTGGCTTTATCAAATAGATGTTTCTAATATTTGGGAAATTTGTGTATAGATTTGCAGGTCTATCCCCTTTCATCAAGCGTGACTTTAATGTATCTCCTCACACTGGCTTTGCTTTATTACCTCAACAAAAAGTATCTTCTCTGCGTATTCAAAAAGAAGTCCATCATCTGATCCCAGTCCAAGAACTGTGTGTACTTGATCAACAATATAAGTACAGGAAGTACAGTGTATGTCCTGAATAAATTTTATAGAAGTTTGATATTGCTGTACTATTTGTATAAAAAATACTAGTTTGAAATTTGGGGGAGAATGAGAGTTTGCTCTTGAGAGCCCTTATCAATAATGCCTGGATTTGTTTATTTTCAATTTTTCCCTCTAACTAGAACTTAAAATCCTTGCAACTATAGATTCTGGACAACTTCTTCACATGAATATCTCAAAGCATAGGAGAGAGTTTAAGTGTTCAAAAGTTCTCAAAGCAAATGTATTAAAAAGGCCATGTAATTCATATATTCTTGATTTTGGCAGATACAGACCATTACAATAAGCTGGATAATTTGTAGAATTCCCTGATAGAGAAATTTTCATGAAAGACTAGTTCCAAAAATGCTAAAGGAAGTAAGTATTTTTTCAATAAATTATGAGTGTTAGGTGGTTATCCTACAAGTATATCTGAATTCACTGGGAGCTGCTTATCTTTGGAAGTTATTTGGGAAAAAAAATATAGATAACTTTTGCTTTTTATTTAAATTTGATTTATAGTGTTTAAATATGGCTGGGCACATAGAAGTAATTGGTGTTGACCACAGAATCATTAAGATGCTATGTATTTCTGAAGAATAATCAATTACTGAATAAGTACAAGTTATTTTCTTCTCCATCAAGGTAAGACAGCTGAGAAATGCCCATGTATTTTTTAAGTTTATTTAAAATGTTTCTTTTCATGAATAAATCTCTTTAATTTACAGTTCATTGACTTGTGATTCCCATGTCCCTTCACGCATCTATTTTTCAAAATTCAACCAGTTAACAACTTTTTAATCTTCATTAAAAACTGTTGGAGTTTTCAATACTGTTATTTCTATCAATACTGTTATATCTATCAAGAATAAACAATTTTATGTACTTGAATATCTATCTGCTTGGTTCTCAAGTTTATCGGATGCTCTTTAAAAATCTTAGTTTTTATTAAAGCTTTAAAGTATTTAATAATTAAATGAAATAGGAAAATTTTCTCCAGTTCAACCATTTTGTAATGACTTAAATAATATTATCACTCCTCAAAATTAAGAATTAAAAAAAAACAGCCTTTTTGAGGTATGATTTACATATAAAATTTCAACTTTTTTTTTTTTTTTTTTGTCTTTTTCCAGGGCTGCACATGTGGCATATGGAGGTTCCCAGGCTAGGGGTTGATTCAGAGCTGTAGCCCCCAGCCTAGCCAGAGACACAGTAATGGGGGATCCCAACCACCTCTTTGACCTACACCACAGCTCAGGGCAACGCCAGATCCTTAACTCTCTGAGCGAGGCCAGGGATTGAACCCGAAACCTCATGCTTCCTAGTCAGATTCATTAACCACTGAACCACGATGGGAACTCCTCAACTATTTTATATGTACAAATAGATGGAGTTCTCATTGTGGGTTGTATCGGAACTATAGCTGCTGGCCTACATCACAGCCACAGCAATGCAAGACCCAAGCCATGTCTGTGACCTACACCACAACTCATGGCACGCAGGATCCTTAAACCACTGAGTAAGGCCAGAGATCAAACCTGCGTCTTCATGGTCCCTAGTCAGATTCGTTTACACTGAGCCATGATGGGAACTCCTCAACTATTTTATATGTACAAATAGATGGAGTTCCCATCGTGGCTCAGCAGTAACAACCCCTACTAGTATTCATGAGGATGCCTGGTGCCATCCCTGGCCTAGTTCAGTGCATTAAGGATCCGGCAATGCCGTGAGCTGTGGTGTAGGTTGCAGATGCGGCTCAGATCCTGTGTTGCTGTGGTTGTGGCTACAGCTCCGACTCGACCCACCCTTACCTAGCCTGGGAAGTTCCATTCACCACAGTTGGGGCCCTAAAATGACAAAAAAAAAAAAAAAAATTGAGAATCCAAAAAAAAAAAGCCTTTTTGAGGTATGATATACACACAAAATTTTCAACAGTTTTATATGTACAATTAGATGGATTTTGACAAATGTAAAGTCATTTAATGGCCATAATAACAGTGATATAAAAACTTCTGTAAATCAAAAAATTCCTTCCTGCCCCTTCTCAGTTAACTACTCCACCAATATCAAGTCCCTCATAATCACCATATTGTCCTGACACAATAGATTTTGTCTCTTCTAAAATTTCATGCAAAGGGTATCATACAGTTTGTAGTCTTTTGAGTCTTGTTTCTGGCTTGTTACTTATATTATGAAATACGCTCATGTTGTTGAATGTATGAATAGTTTGTTTATATTGTTTAGTACTATGCCATCGCATGATTATTCTACAAATATTTTTATCCATTTTTCAATTGACAGACAACTGGGTTGTTTTCAATTTTTAACCATTATTTAAAAATCTGCAGGGAAGATCTGAGTAAAATATTTTATATTCCTATGTGTTTTAACTTCTCTTTGTAAAAACCTGTAAGTGGATAGATATGTTGAGCTGAATACTCAGTGTATGTTTCACTTTGTAAGAAGCTTCTTATTTGTATAAAATTAGATTATCTGTGCTTAGAGTGACTGGTAGAACTAAGCTATAAAACATTCTCAGACAGGTGATTATACTGTGGCAAAATTTTTAACAACTAAATCAATTTCTTAATGACAGTTGAGAATTTCTGTTTTTTCTTGAGGCAGTTTGGGTGGTATATGATTCCAGACAATTTCTCTTCTACAGAAAATTTTAAACATTTTATCACAGTCATTCATTGTATCCTTTCATTAGCTTTAATTTTGATATTCTAAATTAATATCCCTCTTTTCAAACTTTGTTTTCTTTTCTCTTAGTCAACATTGCCCAAGCTCTGTGGATATGTTTTCAAAGAGCTGATTTGTTGCTTTATTATTCCCTTCCTTTATATCTTTTAATTTTTTATATTTAATATATTTATAATTAAATTATTTTTACCCTCTCTTTGTGGTTGTGTTATTAGTTTATTATAAAATTCTTAAATGGGGGAGTTCCAGTCATGGCACAGCAGAAATGAATCCGCTAGAAACCATGAGGTTGTGGGTTTGATCCCTGGCTTTGCTCAGTGGGTTAAGGATCCAGTGTTGCAGTGGCTGTGGCATAGGCCAGTGGCTACCGCTCTGATTAGACCCCTAGCCTGGGAACCTCCATTTGCCATGAGTGCAGCCTTAAAAAGACAAAAAAAAATACAAAAAAAAAATTCTTAAATGGGATCCTCATTATTTATCAGTTGTTCTGATATTCTAAGAAGAATATGTAAATTTAATTCATTTTTAAATATTGTTTAAGATGTATGCTATAGGAGTTCCTGTTGTGGCACAGTGGAAACAAATCCGACCAAGAACCATGAGGTTGCAGGTGTGATCCCTGACCTTGCTCAGTGGGTTAGGGATCTGGCGTTGCCGTGGGCTGTGGTGTGGGTCACAGAGGTGGCTCAGATCCTGCGTTGCTGTGGCTGTGGCATAGGCCAGCGGCTACAGCTCCAATTGGATCCCTAGCCTGGGAACCTCCACATGCCACTGGTGCAGCCCTAAAAAGACCAAAAAAATGACAAAAAAAAGGATGTATGATGTGTTTGCATATAATAATATTTCAATTTTGTTCAGATCAATTTTGTTCAGATTAATGTTTATTACTTCTTTTGACACTTGAAATATTTAGAAGTATATTTTAAAATTTTCACTCATTTTTAAATTAACATTTTGATTATTTGATTATAAATTGCATTAAGAACAAAAAACTGTCAGTATCATAGTATCATATTTTTTGAAATCTGTTGAAATTTTATTTGCAACCTAATATATTACCACATTTTTCATGTTACCTGTGTGCTGTAAAACAATACGGATTCTATTACCATCAGATTCAGGCTTTTGCATATGTACAAGTTTGTCATCATTTCAGATTAAGTAACTACACCGATACATTTTTTGAACACTTAACATTTTTGTTTCCTTGATCTATTAATTACTGGAATATGTATGTTAAATTATTCTAGAGTCCTTCATTATGCATTTTTTACTCTCCTTGTATGTAAGTCAATTTTTGTTTTATATATATCTAAACAATTTTACTTGATATATACAAATTCTGTTTTACCTCCACAGTAAATTGTATCCCTTTTTTCTCCTAATATTTTGTTAAAGTCTTTTTGTTTCTGAGATTAGTATGGCACACCAAATACTTAGTATTCGCTGAATAAACCTCTCTGGTGTATTTTACTGTTTTTGTGTGTATAAAATATCTGCATTTTTTTTTTAAAGCTTGCCTTTGTTACTTTGAATATTTAAGATTTTGCATATTCATTCACATTTCTTTATTTCTTACTTCATTCTTCATTTAAAATGTTTATTATGTATTGTCTAGTATGTTTATTGATTTCATAAAGAAGAATTTATTTTTAGGATATTTACTACTCATAGTCCCCCAAGTTGTGTTCTCAGTCCATTTTCCCTTTGGAGCAAAAGTGAGTTAAAAATTTTAAAAAATTGAACATATCTGCTTAATATCCTTAAATGGATTTCTATGTATGTATGTATGTATTTACTTTACCACACTATATGGAATGTGGAACATGGTGCCAAACTGCTTATTTCTCCAGCATCAAATTTTGTCAATCTTAAGTATTCTTTTAATTCCAAAAAAAAGGTTAATTTTTTTTTCAGATAGTGAAAAGCATTATATTCTCTCTGGATTCTGGTTTTTCATACATTGCTTTTCCCTCTACCAAGACTTTGGCATATTTGTAAGAAAGCTATCCCAGACTATCCATAGGTTGGGGGCCTTTCCTAAGTATCTCCATAATACCTGGTACTTTTCCTCTTTCAGCATATCTTTCTAGGATTATAATATTCCACTTTTATTTTTATTCTCCATTAGACCATGTCATTTGAGAAAGAGTTTGACAATTCTTATTTACTGCTGTATCTTTAGAGCCTGATTCTATATCTGATACATACTTAGTAATAAATGGCTGTGGTGCATTTCAAAATAAGTCAATATTTAGTCAGATTTATCCTGGAATTACTTTTCCTCTGCATTATAAAAAGCATAGTGAGAAGACATTTAACTGCTTTATAGTCCAAATGTTCTTTTATTTTACAATAAAAAAATGAAAAAAAGATATGAAGATACTAGGTATACATGTCCCCATTTTATCCATCATATAGTTCTCTTTGTGTGTGTGTGTGTGTGTGTGTGTGTGTGTGTGGTCTTAAGTCCTCCAAGAAGCAGATATCAATAAGGAACAACATATGTAAAACATATGTTGAGATTAGAGGCAGGTGGGGGAAAGCTTCAGACCACAAATTGACCCTGGAAAGCTTTGTACTGTAAATAGGACATCGTAATGCTTACAGCCCTTTATTTGGCCAAGAGTTAAAAATTAAACATCCAGTCCCCAAAGAGAAAGACAGAGCTTCTCCAGTCCAGCTGCAAATCACTTAAATCTTGCACTCAAATCACTTAAATCTTTCCTAACCCCATATTCCATGACACTAACCCTCTGCCCAACACCATAACCCATAGAGTACTTGATATTCTGTGAATATACTAGTACCACGTTTTATAGACTTGCCTAATCATTTCTATCTGTTGGAGTCCTTCCTTTGGGCTACAAGTTACTAAAAGGTGTGGTCCAATCTTTTTTTTTTTTTTTGGTCTTTTTGCCATTTCTTGGGCCACTCCAGTGGCATATGGAGGTTCCCAGGCTAGGGGTCAAATCGGAACTGTAGCTGCCAGTCTACCCCAGAGCACAGCAACGCAGGATCTGAGCCGCGTCTGCGACCTACAGCACAGCTCATGGCAACGCCGGATCGTTAACCCACTGAGCAAGGGCAGGGACGGAACCCGCAACCTCATGGTTCCTAGTCGGATTCGTTAACCACTGCGCCACGACGGGAACACTTTTTTTTTTTTCTTTTCAATCTTATTAATATCATAGGTGTGCAATCACTGGAGTTAATTTTTCATTTAAAAATATAAGAATGTTGGTTTTTTTTCCATTTAGGTGGTAATACAAGCAATTTCACTTTAGAGACATGTTATACTGTTAAGCTACTATAAGATCTAAAAGTAAACACATATTTTAGTCTCTAGATTTTAAGTTCCCACATTTCATCTTCTAAAAGAGTCTGGTAAATATACCTAATCAGAATATTCCACTCTGATCCTCAGCATTTAATCACCTGAAATTGGAGCTAATGCTACTGAAATCTATTTTAACTGTCAGTCACAGTTTCACAAAGTTTAATGAGTTAGAGATAATGTAAAAGCAAAAGTGGCAATTGGTAACAATTTTCTGAATGAGAGGAAAGTTCTTCAGCAACTCAAGTGTTGTGCATGTAATTACTGTCTTTAACATGATTTTGAATGGGCTTTTTGTTATTTAAGTCGAGATGAGGACACAATACTTTTCTAGATTAATGAAGGTAGGTTGGCAGATGTATTGGGAGGATTGTTAGTGCTCCATTGAAATGTTGCCATCTCCTTTGCACTTAATTAATAATTACTGCCTCTTGATTTGCTCATACTTAGGCAGCCAAGTACAGCATATGTGCTACCATACATGACTTTGTTTTCCATTTAAGACCAAAAAAAATTTAAAAAATTTAGTCTACTTAAATTTCTTAAAAAGCATTTGATAATGTAAGAGAGGCAGACCTGGCCTTTGGGAAAACAAAAACAAAAACAAAAACCCCGATTAAAATATCTATTGTCCATCCTAGAGTAATGAGAATAAAAGCAAAAATAAACAAATGGGGGAGCTCCGTTGTGGCTCAGCACTTAATGAACCCGACTAGCATCCATGTGGACATGGGTTCGATCTGTGGCCTCAGTTAGTGGGTTAAGTATCTGGTGTTGCTGTGAGCTGTGGTGTAGGTTGCAGAGGCAGCTGGGATCTGGTGTTGCTGTGGCTCTGGCGCAGGCTGGTGGCTACAGCTCTGATTGGACCCCTGGCCTGGGAACCTCCATATGCCACGGATGTGGCCTTAAAAGCCAAAAAGCAAACAACAACATACAGGACTTAATTAAACTTAAAAGCCTAAACAAGATGAAAAGACATCTCATAGAATGGGAAAAAAATATTTGCAAATGAAGCAAATGACGAGGGATTAACCTCCAAAATTTATAAACGCCTCCTGCAGCTTAATACCAAAAAACCAAACAACCCCATCAAAAAATGGGCAGAAGATCTAAAGAGATAGTTCACCAAAGGAGACATAATACGGCCAAAAAAAAAAAACCATGAAAAGATATTCAATATCACTCATTATTAGAGAAATGCAAATCAAAACCACTATGAGGTACCACCTTACACCAGCCAGAATGGCCATCATCCAAAAGTCTACAAACAATAAGTGCTGGAGAGGGTGTGGTGAAAAGAAAACCCTAGTACACTGTTGGTGGGATTGTAAATTGGTGCAACCACGGTGAAAAAGTGTATGGAGATTCCTCAGAAAACTAAAAATAGAATTACCATTTGATCCAGCAATCCCACTCCTGGGCATCTATCCATAGAAAACCATGACTCAAAAAGATTCATATACTCCAGTGTTCACTGCAGCACTATTTGCAATAGCCAAGACATGGAAACAACCTAAATATCCATCGACAGAGGAGTGGATAAAGAAGATGTGGTACATGTACATGATGGAATATCATTCAGCCATTAAAAGGAAAGAAATAACAGCATTTGCAGCAACATGGATGGACTTAGAAATTATCATGCTAAGTGAAGTCAGACAATGAGACACCAACATCAAATTCTTTTACTGACATGTGAATCTAAAAAAAAGGACACAATAATCTTCTTTGCAGAACAGATAGTGACTCAACAGACTTTGAAAAACGTATGGTTTCCAAATGAGAGAGGTTGGGGGGTGGGGGGATGCACTGAGGGTTTGGGATGGAAATGCTATAAAATTTGCTTGTGATGATTGCTGTACAAGTGTAAATGTAATAAAATCACTGAGTAATAAAAAATAAATAAAATATCTATTGTCCAAACTGTATTTCCTTGTAGATTTAAAACTATGTGGAAAAAAGAAAAATTAGTTCCATGGAGAATATAAAGTAGTATAGAAGTTAGGGTATATGGACTCTAATTTTGGGCTCCTTACAATTAAATTTTGATATTATTTGCCATATTTTTAATACTTGAAGTACTCTTAAAATCACTTTTTAATCAACGTGTCATCTTGATTTGAATTACTACTGGCATCTGAGAGAAAATGGCTTATCCTCATGTTTTACCTATTTTCTGTTTCTTTGGGAAGATTATTCTCTATTAGATAGTATATTTCATATGCAGAAACTTAGTCTCTTTATTTGCTGCGTTAGCTCTGAATATTAATAATGCTTAGCACACTGTAGGTACTTAATACTTACTCATTTAATAGATTCAACAAGTAATTATTGTAACACCTGAAGATATTTTAGCCTTTTTTCCTTCATATATCTAATGCCTTTCTCACACGTACATTGAAAGTATTTTCTGATTTTCTAAAGGTGCGTAATCAAACCCAACTTTAGTAGCTTAAGACAAAAATAATCACTTTCTACCTCTAACAACTTTTGTGGGTCTGGAATTTAAAAAGAGACTTATTAGATATCTTAGTCCATTTGGACTGCTATAGCAGAAATACTACTCTCTGAGTAGCTTATATACATCAGAAATTTATTTCTTAACAGTTCTGGAGGCTGGAAGTCCAAGATCAAAGAATTGGCAAATTAAGTGTGGGGTGAGATCTCACTTCCTAAATGGTTGTCTTTTCCTCTGTAACTTCATGTGGCACAAGGGGCAAGGAATCTCCCTGAGGTTTCTTTTCAAAGGACACTAATCCTATTCTTGAGGTTTCTGCCATTGCGAGCTACACATCTCACAAAAGCCCCACCTTTTAATACCATCACTTTGTGGGTTAGAATTTCAACCTATGAATTTAGAAGTGACATACATATTTAGTCCAACACATTGGGGTATTATGGTTAAGAGTTACTCTGCAATAAAATGGTGAGTGTATCTTGAAATGAAGAGGACCAAAGCAGGTACAGGCTTGCAAACATTTCTTTCTCTCTGTTTCTCTTTCTGTGTCTATCTCTCTGTCTCTGTTTCTCTCTCTCTCTTCCTTACTCTTATTTCGTTTTGAGGACTCTATTCTTTTTCTATTTTCTCTCTCTTTTTACAGTCATACCTGTGGCATATGGAAGTTCCTGGACCTGGGGTCAAATTCGAGCTGCAGTCGTAGCCTATGCCACAGCCACAGCAACACTGGATCCAAGCCACATCTATGAATACACTGCATCTTGTGGCAACGCCAGATCCTTTACCCATTTAGCAAGGCCAGGGTTCAAACCTGCATCTTTGCAGAGACAATGTCAAGTCCTTAATCTGTTGAGCTACAGCAAGAACTCTGAGGGCTCTATTCTTGTCTCTCCTAGTGGACCCTTTTGGGATTCCTCACAACATGCTGGCCTCAGGGCAGTGGCAATGCTTACCAGCTGGACTGAGACTTCAAAAAGTAATATTACAGTAAGCAAGGTGAAAGCTGCATCATTTTTTATGACTAATCTCAGAAATAACATAGTTTCAGTTATAGGATACTACATTTGCAGAAAAAGGTCATAAAATCCAGCCCTTCTTCAAGGGAAGAGGACAATGACCTTAACACTCACTCTGAGAAATGTCAGAATTTTTATACACATTTTTAAACTACCACAGAAGATTAACATAATGTATATTAAAGATATCTTGGGCATAGTCAGAATCTGCTATTCATCTGACAATGTATAGCTCACTGAATTAAATGAAATGATTTCTAATAAATCCTGTGTTTATCTATAAATGCATATCTAGGCAAAATAATAAAAATAAACCTGATGGCCTATTTATGAATACTTAAAGTACAAATTCATTAAGTATTTTTTTATGGGATAAGCACAGTAATTTTCTTATAATTATTAACTTGCATGTGCGATTGGACATTATCATATTCAAGTTCAGGTTTGAGAGGAAATTTCAAATAAAGATCACACTGAATTAAAACCAGATGGTAATTAAAAAGAAAGCACTGAAAAGAAAAAAAGTACCAGGTTATTGTTTTGTATCTGTGAGGTCTCTGATCTCTTGCCTTTATATTTTTTCTTTACCTGATCATGTTATTTAGGGGAATAAAGAGCTACTTGTATACCTCAATTCCAATAAGGTCATTCTCAACAAATGGAATTACAGTAATTCCATCCTCAAAAAAGTGCAGGCTGGGAAGTTAATTTTAGGTATAAAGAAGGTTATCTCTAAGTGACTACCTTTCATTTTTCAAATTAGTAAGAATTACGTGCAGAAGTTCTTATTGTTCAAGCCAATTATTTTTAGTAATTTTTTTTTGTTAAAATCCTTGGCCAGCAGTTATGCTGGGATATTTAGATAGATAGATAGATAGATAGATAGATAGATAAACAAAATCTCCTAAAGATGTCCTGTCCTAAAACTGTCTTGTCTTGAAAGCTGACACAAGCCATCCTTCAAGGGCAGCCTTGAAAACATACTGTAAAAAGTCGCTTGCTGTTTAGATTGACATATTCTATCACACAAACCATCACAAGGAGGAAATAATCATCTCTGAAGTCAACCCCCTAGGGCTGCTTTTTATATGAGTTGCCGGTACACTAGAAATAATGCATACAGAAGAAGCAAGGACTGCATTTTTTTTCTTTAAAATAATAAAAAAGAAACAAATGGCATGAAAGTAATTTGATATTAAATCAAGATGACAGTACTATATTAACTCCTCTTGTTGAACCTGTACATGCACTGAGAAGTAAGTGATTACATGAAAGAAGTCTTTGCAAACTGAAGAAAAGAGCAGGAGCAGATAATGATAATCTGTGATTCACCATTTATCTATTTATAATAACAGCATAGGGAGAGATGGTAGAGTTGGCATCTTGGTTTTCATCTGAAAGATTTTAAACAGTGTTCATAGGAGTAAATTCAGGCAAAAAACATATTTCTGAAATTTTATAGGAGCACTTTTACTCTCAATGGCACAGACTCCATTAACTATTTGCTTGTGTCTTTCTCAAATATTATCTAAAATATACCAGTGAAAGCACTTAAGATAGATACAGATACACAGATACAGAATTACAGATATATCTATATTTTAATAGGTAATTTCAAGTGAGTTAAGGAGTTCAATAAAATCTGGTTATTTAGCTCTATTTAGGAAGAAGAGATTTCTGGGTATGAGGGCTGTCATTCAACATAATTGTTTTGGTATTACAAAGAAAATCTTAATCTCTCTTGTAAGATAAAACAAGGTTGAAATTACTATTTATGTATTTTCAAGAACAAGAAATTGGAGTTTCATGAAGAACCCAAGTAGACAATTCTTAGTCACACTTTATGTGCTGGTTGTTTCAAGAAATTAGGAAAACAAAAGTCCTCAGACCTGGCCCCAGATAGTAGTACTTTTCCTAGTGGAAAGGAAAGAATTAGCAGCAGTTCTGTAAAATATTTGCTCTGTAGTTACAACTGTAAAGTCAGAAGAAAAAAAGGACCTCAAGTAAATCTTATAACAAACATGCTAATATAATGATTCCCATTCCCCATGAGACCTCCTTTTTAAACTGCTAATATCATTTACTAGTGGAAAAGCAACAAAGTTCTCATCTATGAAAGGATTTTAGCAGGAGCTACCAGAGAGGATTAGATAGTTTATTTGTAAATAAATCAGAAATTTACGGTTGGCTAAAGAATGGGAGCTAGTTATGTAATGTGTGTAATCAATGAATTAAGTAATGAGAAGTTCCAAAATCAAAAGAGCTCTGTCCATAAGAGCAATGCCTCTGCATGTACATATTGCTCAAGAAGAAATGAATCTCTTAAACCTGAAAGCAAAATATGTCTGCATCTGGGATTTTTTTTTTTTCATTTTTAAGAACTGTGTTTACTAGTCTGAGACTTCCCTAAGAAAAAATGTTTCCACTGACCCAAGTTACTGTATCTTTTGGATTACTGGTAGAGTTTAGTAAGATCTATGACTTCTTTGAATATGATTTACAAATAAATCATTTGTCAATAGTGCATAAAGAGATAAACATATATCCAGAAGTACGTCTCTTAAACTAAGCTTAGTCTATTGCATATGTGTAGACATTAGTGGACAAAAGTATAAAAAGACTTTGCACAAGCTGTTTAGTGAACAAACCATGAAATCTATCTTCAATGTAGAATACAAGTATTATTTCTATTTTTTAATTTTTTTTTTTTTTGTCTTTTTTGCCATTTCTTGGGCCGCTCCTGCGGCATAAGGAGGTTCCCAGGCTAGGGGTAGAATCAGAGCTGTAGCTGCCGGCCTACACCAGAGCCACAGCAACGTGGGATCTGAGCCACATCTGCAACCTACAGCACAGCTCATGGCAACGCCGGATCCTTAACCCACTGAGCCGGGCCAGGGATCGGACCCGCAACCTCATGGTTCCTAGTTGGATTTGTTAACCACTGAGCCACGATGGGAACTCCAAAGTATTATTTCTAAAAATTAAAGTTGACATAATTTACATTGAAAAGTTATTTTTATAAAACCTTCAGTAACTCAATATTCTCTACTTTTTTTTTCTTCTTGCAACATTTAAATATTTTAATGAAACATTTATTGAAATTTGGAAGGGACTATTTTAACCAAAAAGGGAGAAATAGGTCAACATAAGAAGCAGCAACTGATTTAGCACCTGAGGCATAAAATATTACTATCTTGGGATCACTATTAAAAAACATATTTGCATTTTGCCTTTTGGACCTTTTTCCTTCAAATAAAAACACTTATTGAAGGTAAAAGAAATTATCCAATGGAAGCTTTAGGAGATCTATAAAAATATAGATTACCGTTACTTTTTTCTTTATAGGGTATGTTCCATTACTACATCTCATTTTCAACCAAATTTTATAAGCTGATATGTCAATTAAAATAAAACATGAAAATATTTCAACCTGCTTAAAATTTAAATGAAAAAATATTTTTCCCTGTATTTTTGATATTACAATCTAGTTATTTAAGCCCTGGTGCTAGATGGCATGTCCTGTTCAAGGCTCTGAGGATAGAGCTGCAAATAAATTAGGCATAATATCTACATTCAAAGGTCTTATAGTCCAGCGGGGTATATACCAAAAAAAAAAAAAAAAAAAACCAACAACAACAAAAAACTGATATATGCAAAAAACTAAAACAAAAACCTTACAAACTATATATATATATATGTAATTTCATTAGGTGCTCTAAAAGAAAAATATATCTATCTCTGTGACTCCATCTACTTTAATTTTTAAATGGAAAATCCAAAAAAAGGTTTAAAAAAATCTTAGAAACTTAAGGTTTCAATTATGTGTAGAAGCCAAGTTAATTTTTATTCAAAAACTGAGCTGTTTTCTATTTACATGGAAAGTGACAATGTAGCTTAAGAAATCACTCAAAAATATTTCCAAAGAATTTGAATACATTTATGAGATGCCTCAAATAGATCTTTATTCACTGTTTAACTTTCATAAGTTGAAGTACTCAAGAAATATTGGAAAGAATGTTTGTCTGTGGCAGGGAATATATCTTTTTCATTTCCGCCCCCCCTGCCCTGCCCCAGCACTAGCTTAGTGCTAATTCTCTGTATGGAATCACAGAGGGCATTTCTAACAGCAGAACTAATCAGCAAGTCCTTTTAGCATCCTGCTCTAATAAAATTTTTGCATGTTATTTTTAAATAGAACCATTTTTCTGCCTTAGATGAATATAATCATTCAAATAGTAGAAACTACTTGAGTATATGAGAAAGTTAGGCAGATTTTAAGTCATGTTAACCCTTCTGGGTAAGCTATTTTAATAACCTGTGTTCAGTGCAGTCATCTACATCCCAGAAAGAATAAAAAAGTTCCAGTTACTAAGGACTATATTGCCTCATAGAAAAATTGTTTAAATAATAGCTCACTCTCCCCTCAAAATAGAAAGATAGAATTCTTGAGGTAAAATTGGTCTACCACTCACTTGAGAATTCCTTCCAGTAGTGTAAATTGATTTCAACATGTAAATCTTAATTTTGGTGACATATAACACATTTATACACTTTAACAAAAACTTACACAAAAATAATTGAAAGTAGTACCTAATTCTGCTCTATACCATTAAATTTGATCATGGTATATTGAACAAAAAAGTTAATGAAAAGTGAAGTATAACAGTTTATCGGTAATGTTCAGCTAAGAAGGCAGATGCACATACATATTTAGTATTTTTTAAGGGCTTAAAAGAAAAGTTATAAAGTTTACAAAATGTGTAAGTTAGGAGAAATACCTAATAATTTTTTGCCATTTATTTAATCTGAATAGCATAACACAAAATATACATAAAAACAAACATCCTAAATGCAAAAAAATTTATATTGATGATAACACTTCAAGTTTGTCAGAGGGTTTAAATACATAATTTTTTAAAAGTGCCTAACATATTTTCCTTTTTTTTTGTCTTTTTAGGATCCACATGTGGAGCACATGGAAGTTCCCAGGCTAGAGGTTGAATCTGAGCTGCAGCTGCAGGCCTACACCTGACAGGCACAGTGATGAGATCCAAGTCACATCAGTGACTTACACCACAGCTCACAGCAATGCTGGATCCTTAACCTACTGAGCAAGGCCAGGAATGGAACCTACATTCTCATGGATACTAGTCAGGTTTGTAACCTGCTGAGCTAAAATGGAAACCCTCATGTTCTTGAATTGATGTTAAAAATGAGGTCCAACTAGTAAAAAATTCGATGTATAATACTTTACCGTCTTTTTTCTCTATCTTCTAAAAAGGACTTTGTGGTTGGTTATTAGATTGATTTGTGTTATTAGTTTTGTAATTGATATAATATATTCTGTTGTTGATGGGGAAGAACAAAATGAGAAGAAACCTAGAAGAGTTAAATTAATTTGTATAAAAAGATATGGGGGAATTCCCTGGTGGCTCAACGGGTTGAGGATCTAGTGTTGTCACTGCTGTGACTTGAGTCACTGATGTAGCACGGGTTCAGTCCCTGGCCCAGGAACTTTCACATGCCTTAGGAGCAGACAAAATTAAAAAATGTATACGTAGAGAGAGAGATGGAGATGCTACTGATAGAACTGTTCAATATCAAGGGTTAAGAAAACAGATGATAGAATTTAGGGAATAAGTAGGCCAAAAACATGCTATTGGGCTGGATATGATTAGCAGTTGCTATGATTAATAAGACTTTGAAAGCAGAAAAGCCTAACAAGAAATTGAGAAAACTGCTGAATTCCACTTACTGAACTATAAAACGGACATATTTCTGCCTATTTCCCCTCTTAATTAAAGCTAAAACCTCTGGATAATAAATAATAATATGAAAATAAGAGGACTCTGAAAAGTGGAGTAAAGAAGGAGGCTGGCTAGGGATTGCAAGACCCAATGAACAATACAAAGATGTGTTCTCTAGAGTTTGTTTTTAGTACCCGTTTATTTGTATTTCACTTTATCAATCCTAGACTGGGTTCTGAAGAAATCAGCAATCTGGAAATAACATATGAAAACACCAAAAGCCACAAGAAAATCCTGCTCCCTTTAGCCAAAGGATCTAGAAAAAGGCAGCTTGGCAAAACAGAAAACTTTCAGGCAAACATTACAAAAAGAATGGTAGCTCTACTGCATGACCACCAGCAAGGCCTAGTGAAGAGCCTAGATTTCCAATATTTGTCTGTCACATTCATCGCTGCTGGATGTACCAAGCCTCAACCCTGGTGTCAGTGGAGATGGTGTGGGGAACCTGGACTTACAATGGCACCCAGAGGTAAAAAGCTACCTCTCTCCCTCCCTGCTGGGTTGATGTCAGTAGAGGCTTTAGTAGAGGGTAGTAAACAGGTGCCTCTCTGTTTTTTAGCCAAAGTAGCCCTTTTGGAGAGTCTAAATTCCCAGGCCAGCCCAGTGGTAATGAGAATGCCTTCCTTATATGGGTCAATAGAGACTGAACTTCTACCCCCATGGGTCAGTCTATAGCTAGCTAAATTATTATGAGTTGTAGGGAATTTTAAAGTAAAGAGAAACAACTTCCTTATATATAATAAAACACTAAATACTAACAATATTCCAAATAAAAATCACAATTATCCCTCGCCAGTTTATTCAGTCTGCTGTAATTTTCTGTTATCCCACTCAGTCTTTGGTAAGCAATCTCGTAAATCTACTGGCGTTTAATATCCTGACTCAGTCCACTTGTATGACCTCAACTCAAAGTTGTTGAGGTGTTGCCATTAAGAGCCTGTAGCCAAAAGTATCTGGTACAGTCCTTTCCCACAGAGCTGTGCAATGCTCCATCTTTGTGGAAAAGAAAGCCCACTAGCCTGAGCTGATGGCACCAGCATTCAGGGAAGCATCAGAGCAAAACACAAAAAAAGTTATCTGTTTATGCCATAACATTTAAAATGTTGAAGTTTAGAGGTTCATGATGTGCTCATAGAAGGTTGATGATTTTTTGGAACTAGAGAAAAGACCTTGATATTCATTCCAAATAGACAAATGGAGTAAAAAATAAATGAGTTGTTCTTGTTTCTCCAGACTAATATTTTGAATGGCACTTCTTTGTACTTTTTTTTTTTTTTTTTTTTTTTTTTAATGGCCACACCCGCAGTATATGGAACTTCCTGGGCCAGGGATTGAATCTGAGCCACAGTTGTAACATTGTGGCAATGCTGGATCCTTTAACCCACTGCACCAGGCCGGAATCCAACCCACACCTCCACAACAACCTGAGCCCCTGTGGCTGGTTGTTCTTAACCCACTGTGCCACAGTAGGAACTCCCTTAAATGGCATGTCTTTGTTATGAACATTTGTACTAACAACCAGTAGACAATGATGGCAGCAAATCCCAGTGTTCTCTAGCGCTTGGCTTTATGAGACTGGCCTATTCTTCATTTGATAGACTTTGAAGGAAAAATTGTAGCATCTGCTTAGACAAAGCAATGAATAAAGGGTCAGGGGTCATTCAAGAGTCATTTCTTTATTTTGCAGAGACTATAAAACTATCCTGTCTCCCCACTATTCAAAAAAGGAAACAATAATCAAAATTGCCTACTGAGTCCCTAAAACCAGTGATTGTATATTTTTTTCCTTACTGTAGCACCTAGCAGTTTGTCAGTTCATTCTATTGGCTATAATCTATAAATGGTTTCACAATGCTGCACTCTTTTCAGCAGTAATGAGGAAATCATGATTTCCATTGGAAAGCTGAATTCTTTTTTATCATATCACAATTAAAACATGTCTGTGTGATTTTATATATGTATGTATGTATGTGCTTACATATATGTATAAATATGTTCATTTACTTATTTTTTGTGAACAGATGCCTTTAGATAAAAATAATTTTTCCTTTGTTTAAGTAACTTAAACTTTTGGTAAATTCTCCTCTGTAGGAACTCAGCCAATGTATTCTGCAAGAAAAACCAGTTTCCAAGATGATGTTAATTTAATAAAAGGTAAGTCTCTAATTTAATGTCTTTGATACAGCCCTTCCAGATGATCACAATGGATTAAATAATAATCAATTCAAATTAATTCTATCCTTATTAAATTATAGACTATCTCATAATATTGTAGAGTTATAATCAGACCCTAGTAGATGAATCACAATTAGTATTTCAATAAATATTTCCTGGTTTCAAATAATTAATTTTAAATGAATTTTAGCAATAAAAATAATATGCTATCCTGTTGTATGCATGCAAATGTACTAATAAACATCTGACAATTATGAATTGATAGAGGAAAAGAAAATTAATAAAACTTTCTTATATAAAAATATAGTTTGAAATCACAAGAGTCTGAATATACAGAACAGATTTCTTTAACATTCTCCTAGCTGTTGCAAATATTCTGATTTCAAAGCCAGAAAATTTTGGATAGAAAGTATGGATGATAACTGTGTGTGAGGGAAGACCCTATCATTGCCTCTGTATTAACCTGTGTACTGTCATGTATGAGACAATCTGACATGAATATAGTCATTATGTAGGACCCACAGTCTCTGAGACTAATCCAGTTTTAATTAAATTCTGAAACTTAGGGCTATGCAGCTAGTGCATCAATTGCCACAGATTCATCTAAAGGAGAGCATTACAGTAGACCCTTGGAGCATCTGACAGTGGTGAATATTTAAGATGAGTTTAGAGTGAATTAAAGGCAATTATTTTTAAACACTGTTTAAATTATTTAAAATTTTAGTAGAGATGGAACATGTTTTAATTGCCCTAATGATTAGTTCTAACAAATCTTAATGAACTCTTTCCAACAGTTTAATAGTCTTTTAAATTTGTTATAATCTGATAGATTCAAATTTTGAGATATTTCCAACATTTACCTAGTCCTGAGTCATAATGCATGGCATGTATCTCCCAAATATTTTCAATGGAAGATTTTAGCAAGTAGAGCAATTCTTGAAACAAATGCATATAGTCTCACCAGTGGGCAAAGTTAGAAATAAAAGAAACTCCAGAAATAGGTAAGTTCTTATGGATTGAATGACATATTTCACATTATTGGCCAGGACACTGAATGAGATTGGAAAGACAAAGTTTATTTTTCACTCAGATAAATGTTCAATGAGGGCTGGCCTCACCTTTTCCTCCACGTTGATTTTACCTGGGGCTGAAAAGCATCCAGATGAAATTTTGTAATAGGAGAAAAGAAAAATGTCAAAATATGCCCTGGCTATTAGGGTTTCTCTTTTGAAAGAAAACAAATCACTTCCGCATATACTTCACTGGAGAAAACAAGTTCATTGACAAGCAGAAGACCAATGGGATGAGGGTAAGATATGACGACATATTTACATCTTATTTTCTTTCTCTTACGTTCAATTGAAATAAATGTGACAACAAATATAAATTTCACATTGATAAAAATAGAGCATGTTGTATTTTTCAGATTTCCTGTCAGAAATCCCTTTTAAAAATACCGTTTGAGAAAAGATGCTTTAATATTCCTACCAAAGAATAAAAAGTTGTCCAATAAATACATTTCACATGAAATAATGGACATAAGATTGGATATATCTCTTGCCCCTTTTCTTTCTGTATTAAGATAGAGAATAAGAATATCCCTATCCCTGTCTCTAAGTAGATGAATCTTCTGGCAAAACCATATTACTGTTCTGCCCAGGGGATCTACTTCTGGTCAGACATGAAAGGACTTGAAATCTCACAAGCAGAGGGATAAAAACAGCATGCTTGTATTGAATGTTATAAATAAATAAATAAATAAATTCACATACCTTTTAAGATAAATATACTTTTTTTTTTGTAGACTATAAAGGGACAAGAGA
Source organism: Sus scrofa (assembly GCF_054392235.1). Lineage (NCBI taxonomy): Eukaryota > Metazoa > Chordata > Mammalia > Artiodactyla > Suidae > Sus > Sus scrofa. Next base: position 118,746,068 of record NC_139388.1, on the reverse strand, counting down.
AAACCTTTTGGTTTCTAGGAATGTCAAATCCTAAAATTTCCATCTCATTATTCATTTTAAAATAAGTCAAATGATAAGGTTTATCTAGAGATCCTATAGTTGGATGTTCAGAGAATCTTTACATTTTAAATTATCATGGATTCTTCTGAATCCCAGTCTAAGACTAGGAATGCTGAGTAAGAATGATTTCTTTTCCCAAGACAAGCCAATAATGACCTCCTGGTTAGGTACAAGATGCCCTGAAGGCAGACTCTTTGAGAAAACTGCACAATGATGGTACAAGAGAATGGCAGAGATGTGCAATGAATACATGATATTTTTCTTGTTCTTTTTGCAGGGAATAGAGTTTTAAAAACATTGTTTTTCATTATCCTTAGAATTCAATACTTTTGTCAATATATTCCTATGTGTGCACTTTCTCCAATTCAACACAATTTTGATGATATGACCTTTTGATCTGGAGTCTTCTTCAAAGCCCAGGAAAATTTTCTCTGTAAAAGTAGTTGTACTTGTTTAATCCTTGCCATTCTTTGAACTGTTTGGTCTACTTGTAAATATGCTCCATGTCTCTTTTTAAAGTAATGTTTGTATTTCAATATTTTTATTGTTTTCTTTGTAATAGTTCCTGTACTTGGTTTTCAGGTCATTACTTTGGGTCTCAACAATAACTCTCCTCTCCCTTAATTCATGTACTGTTTGTTTTTTTCAAAACCATTTTTAAGGAGTTCCTGTGTTGACTCAGCTGGTTAAGAATCTGACTAGTATCCATAAGAATCCCTGGATTTGATCCCTGGCCTCGCTCAGTGGGTTAAAGGATCCAGAGTTGACATGAGCTACAGTGTAGGTCACAGACACAGCTCAGATCTGGCATTGCTGTGGCTATGGTGTAGGCCAACAGCTGCAGCTCTGATTCAACGTCAAGCCTGAGAGCTTCCATATGTGTGGGTATAGTCCTAAAAAGAACAAAAAAAAATTTTTTTAAGCTCCATAATGTATGCATATGTAACATATGGAGGTGTATATATATATTCCTCCATATATCCCACTATATTTGAGTTCTGGAGTCTGAAAGTCAAAGATGAGTATGCCAGCATGGTTGGGCAATGCTATTCTTGGATCTTTCATTTCACTGGGTGCAATAGTTTGGGTTCCACCTGGAAAACACACTCACTTATATATTTTGGGAATAAAGGGAGAATATAGGTATGAAGGTTACTTGAATATTGAAAAAGTGGATGGATGATGGTCCAGGGAAGATACGAAAGATCAGAGCATCTATAGCAGCAAGGTCAGGAAGCAAACTGAACCTTTTAGGAACTCAGCCTGAAGCCCCTACTGCTTGGTTCATGAAAGCACATTAGGAAATTTCAGCCATTCTCAAGAGTGCTGAGTGAATTCCCAAGAGTTTTCTACATCTGTAACTGTAAAATGGAGGATGATCGAGTGCTTATCAAGAAGTAGATGTGAATGTCATGATCACATTTTCCAAAATAAAGAACATTCCTTCCATTGCACTTTCACAATCTTACTCAAGTTTCTCTCATGGAGAAAAGTCTTAACTCAAAACCAAGCAGGAAAGAGGATAGTGCAAAGTATAGCTCAAAAATTCAGAGAAATCCTAGATGTAGTGGTAGTGCTGACAAGTTGAAGAGGGCCAATCCAGTGCTCTCGGCTCGTATTTTTTTTTTTTTTTTTTTTTTTTTTTTTTTTTTTTAGCATCTGGTTGCTGGAGTCCTTTAAGTCAGTGACTCTATTTTGCTCTATTTGATAATTTGGGCCTCAAATGCTGCTAACTTATATGGTCTTAATGATAGGTTTTATGTAATACTGTTAAAATAACTATACTACTAAAGGAAAACTAAGGATTCAATGAAATTCTCAAAATACCAATGACATTTTTCACAGAACTAGAACAAATAATTCTAAAATTTGTATGAAAAAACAAAAGAATCCAAATAGCCAAAGTGATCTTGAGAAAGAATAGACCTAGAGGAGTTATATTTTGTGACTACACTACAAAGATACAGTCATCAAAACAGTATGGTACAGGCACAAAAGCAGATACATAGGCCAATGGAACAGAATAGAGAGCTCAGAAATAAATCCACACGATTATACTCAATTAATCTATGCCAAAGGAGGCAAGAATATACAATGGAGAAAAGAGAGTTACTTCATTAAGTGGTGCTGGGAACACTGAGCATCTACATGTTAAAGAATGAAATAAGGACATTTTCTAATACTATATATAAAAAATAAACTCAAAATGAATTAAAGACCTAAATATAAGTTCAGAAACCAAAAAAAATTCCTAGAAGAGAACATCAGCAAAACATTCTTGGATATAAATTAAAGCAATTTTTTTTTTTTGTATTTTTCTCCTAAGAAATAAAAGCAAAATTAAACAAATGGGGTCTAATTAGATTTAAAAGCTTTTGTACACCAAAGGAAACTACTGACAAAATGAAAAGATGACCTACTAAAAGGGGGGGAATATTTGCAAATGATATGGCTAATAAATAAGAGGTTAATACACAAAATTGAGAAACAGCTTATATAACTCAATATGAAAAAAGGAGCCCAATAAAAACAATGGGCAAAAGACCTAAGTAGACAGTTTTCCAAAGATATACACATGGCCAACAGGCACATGAAAAAAAGCTCAACATTGCTAATAATCATAGAAATGAAAATCAAAACAATAATGAGATAGAACCTCGCACTCGTCAACATGAATACCATCAACAACTATACAAATAACAAGTGTTGGCAGGAACTGGAGAAAAGGGGACCCTAGTATGTTGTTGGTAAAATTGTAAATTGGTTGGCCACTGTTCAAAATATTATAGAGGTTCCTCAAAAAACTGAAAATAGAACTACCATATGATCCAGCATTTCTACTGCTGAACATATATCTGAAGAAAACAAAAACACTAATTCAAAAGATACATGCACCCCACTGTCATAGCAATATAGTAGCCAAAATATGAAGACAACCCAAATGTCCATCAACAGATGAATGGATAAAGAAGATATGGTGTGTATGTGTGTCTATATATATAGCATGTGTACACATATACCATATATATATATACACATATATATACACCATATATTCTTATCTATACCATATCTTCATATATATGAATATATGTGTATATATACATACATATATATGTGTATACACACATATGTATGCTCACATATACATAATGGAATATTAGTCATAAAAAGAATGAAATCCTCCCATTTGTAACAACATGGATGGACCTAGAGAGTATTATGCCTGGTGAAATAAGTCCATGTTATCACTTATATGTGGAATCTAAAAAATAAAACAAGTCAATAAGTATAACAAAACAGAAACAGACTCAAAGATATTTGAGAGCAAACAATGGTTGCCAGTGGAGAGAGAGATGTAGGGGAGGGCAAGTTGAGGGTAGGGGATAAAGAGGTACAAACTACCATGTATAAAACAGATAACCAACAAACATGTATTGTACAGCACGGGGAAACAGGGCTATTATTTTAAATAACTGTAAATGGAGAACAATATATATAAATCCTTAATCACTTGTTGTATACCTGAAACTAATATGATACTAACTATACCTTAAAAAATAACAGAAACTATGCAGCCAAAGCTGAAATGTAAAGAGAAATCTGGATCTTTGGAATCATGTTGCAAGGAGAGGCTGTTATTTGAAGAAAGGATTTTTTTTTTCTCAATGGATTTTGCATTCACAGAGTTTCTGGATTAGTAATCAATTTGTTTTTCTCTTTGTGAGTGGCTAAATCAGTCTCCATTCTCTTTGCCGGATCCACACAGAGGTGAATATCCCTCTCACTCCAACATCAGTGCTGTATTCCTTGCCCTGGGCTCCAGGGCAACATTCCTGTGGACTTTCTGGTCTATGAAAAAGGAAGGCACACCCCCTGTCCTCTATAGCCCAAACAATCTTGACCTAACTCTTATTCAATCTGCTTATATTCATCAGAACTGCTTGACTAAAACATAATTTACATTTGGAAGTTGGAGGGAAAGTGAACATCAGTCAGGTTTCCATACTCCAAGATTAGCTCCTGAAATATGATTTTTTTTCTTGGTAAAGTATTTTTAAATGGAATAATAATGTTAAAAAAACCTTTTAAAGAATTGGACATATACATGGAAACTGTTAATTCAAAAATAATATGCCACGTGCTTGCTGATTACATATTCAGAGACCACTTAAAAATAAACATTTTATATAGCATTGTCTCTATATATTGGGAATGATTGCTAATTTTTTCTCTTTCTTCCTTCCTTCCTCTCTCCCTCCCCTCCTTCTTGTCTTTTTGCATTTTTAGGGCTGTACCCATGGCATGTGGAAGTTCCCAGGCTCAGGTTAAATCAGAGCAGCAACTGCTGGCCTACACCACAGCCATTGCTACATGGGATCTGAGCTGCATCTGCGACCTACACCATGGGCTCTGTAACCTATTAGGCAGAGCCAGGGATTGAACCCATGTCCTCATGGATACTAGTTGGGTTTTTACTGCTGAGCTTCAACAGGAGCTCCCTTTAATTACTTCTTAAAAAATGTGTTAAAAAGTTTGTATTTTATTTAAAAATTAGAGTGTTAAACAAAAGACACAAATAAATACCTGGAATAAATTAAATGGTGATTATATACCTTTTATTTTCATTTTAAGAAATTAGAAAATAAAATCAAAGCACAGTACTTTATTTTATGTTCTTTATTCTGCCTTGGTTTAAATTTTTACAAATACTGTATTAGCAGAACTACCTTGCCTCAATATTTATTTAATGTCTATTAGAAGTATGTTAGAGAACAAATATTATAGTAATATTAATAAAAAGCACAAGAAAATACTATCAAAATCTTCCCTAAAATTTTACTTGTGGATGAAGGGTTAAGAAATAGATTTCAAAATAATTGCACTGATACTGCTCTTATATTGTAAATGACTAACATGCACAGTGGTTTTTTAAATGATGGCTGATGAAATGTTTGAACTATTAAAAGCCTGCAAATCTTATATGCCTCCCACCAGTGAAATTTAATGACAACTTGTCTGTTGAATTAGCTTGTTCAGTGAACAAATCTGAAATGCAGCAATTATGCAAAAGCAATATGGTACATACAGTGACATTTTCATAAACAAGTACCTACTGTGACAAAATTTTTCTATTATTATTTTTGATGTTTCAGAGTCAATCAACCTGGAACACTCAATTTTGTAAGGTTAAGTTTTGCATGATTTCCTTTTTCATAATTGTATCAACTTGGCTCTACAATAGTCATGTGGGAACTGCTTATGCCTTGAAGCTTGTTCTTAATTGTAACTAACATCTTTTGCAACAAGCAATACAATGCCTTTTCAAAATTCTATTAAATTATGGTAGACATGGAATTCTCTAAGCTCCAGGAACTAGTGGAATATAAGTAGAATTCTAACTATGCTGCTTGAATGATTGGTATATAGTTTCTAAATCTTGGAGAGCTAAAAGCTGTGTGACCTTAAAAACACTGGGTCTTCGAGGGTTAATTTTCTAATTTGTAAAATACCTAACCACTCCGAGTATCCTTTTCTCATTCATAAAATATACCTCATTATTATTTCATGAGAGTTCTATATATAAAATACTATTTTAAGTTGCTCATCTCTTAATTGCAAATGCATCTCCACTATCATGCATTTGTACCTACCTCTTCTCATGATTGCTGGTTTTGATATCATATTTGCGTGTGGATGATTTCCTGCCTTTACCATATGTTGGCCTTTACTGGTGAGCCTTCTCATTTGTAATTTTCTTGCTTCTGGTTGTGACCATTTCTTTTCTGTCTAGAGAAGTACCCTTAGTATTTGTTGTAAAGCTGGCTTAGTGGTGCTGACTTCTCTTAGCTTTTGCTTGTCTGCAAAGCTTTTGATTTCCCCTTCATATCTGAATGAGAATCTTGCTGGGTAGGGTATTCTTGGTTGTAGGTTTTTTCCTTTCATCACTTTAAGTGTATCATGCTACTCCCTTCTGGCCTGCAGGGCTTCTGCTGAAAAATCAGCTGATAACCTTATTGGGATCCCCTTGTATGTTATTTGTTGCTTTTCCATACCTGCTTTCAATATTTTTCTCTTTATCTTTAATTTTCGTCAGTTTGATTAATGTGTCTTGGGGTGTTCCTCCTTGGGTTTATTTTATATGGCATTTTTTGTGCTTCCTGGATTTGACTGAGTGATTCCTTTTCCATGTTAGGGAAGTTTTTGGCAATTATTTCTTCAAGTATTTTCTCTGGCCTTTTCTATCTTCTCTTTCTGGTACCCCTACAATGTGAATATTGATGTGTTTAAGGTTGTCCCAGAGTTCTCTCTGTACTTTATTTGGTTATTTAATATTCCATTTTATGATATGCCAGGTTTTATTTATCCATTCATTAGTTGACTAAGATTTGATTTGTTTCACATTTGGCTATTATTTCAAAAAAGAATAATACCTTGAACATTCATTCACAAGTTTTTGTGTGGATATTATTTCAGTTCTCTTATTCCCAGGAGTGGAATTGAAGAGCTATGTTCAACTATTAGAGAAACTGCCAAACTGTTATCTAAAGCAGTTGCACCATGTTACATTCCTACCAGCACCGTGGGTGTGTTTCAGTTTCTCTATATCTTTGCCAAGAACTGCTATTTTTTTATGTTATCCATCCTAATTGGTGTGAAGAGGTATCTCATTATCTTTGATTATTTGAACTTCCCTAGTGATTAATATTGTTTAGCACATTTTTATGTGATTATTAGCTATCCATGTATCTTCTTTGGGCATATATCAACACAGATATTTTGTCCATTTTTGTTGTTGTCATAGTGTCATTTGTATTTTTACTCTTGAACATTTAAAAATCCATTATAAATCCTGAATGTAAGTCTCCTATAAGATACATGATTTTCAAATATTTTCCCTCACTCTGTGTTTTTTTTTTCCATTTTACTTATAGTATTTTTTGAAATATAAAATATTTTTATTTTGATGACACTCATCTTTTTACTTGCTTTTGTCAATTATGCTTTTGGGGTCAGATCTAAAAAACTATTGCCTATATTGCCTAATCCAGGATAATGAAAATTTATTTCAATGTTTTCTGGTAAAGCTTTTATAGTTTTAACCTTTGTTGGGTGCATTAAGAATAAACCACTTGCTCTAATTAGTAAAATTATATTATTCTGATTATTGTGACAATTTATTGAATTTGTTCATATCTTAAACCCGGCACATTCTCCAACCTACTTTCTTGTTTTTATGTTACAAACTTTCCTTTAACAGTCTTACTTCCTCTGTGTCTGTGTGAAATATTCTCTATTTCCGTAATAATTTTTTTCATTCTCTAAGTAACTCTAAGTAAGTTAACTGTCCTGAGTGATTACATTTTGCTTTATTTTCAATTTTATTCAAATCCAACTAAATATAAGTGAATGCATTTCCTATCTAGCTGGCATAACACTGTTATAAGTTCTTATGAAAATAATTCATGATATATGCCTTTTAGGCCCTATTTCCATGTAAGAGGATGCTAGGTATCCTGGATATAATCACTATGTAACTTGTTATCAATAGGGATATTAGGCTGGTGAAGACATTGTCACTTAATTTTATTTTATTTTTTATGCTTCTTTTTTTTAAGGCCATACCCATGGCATATGGAGGTTCCCAGGCTAGGGGTCTAATCAGAGCTACAGCTGCCGGACTACACCACAGCCACAGCAATGCAGAATCCAAGCCGCATCTGTGATCTACACCACAGCTCACGGCAATGCCAGATCCTTAACCCACTAAGCAAGGCCAGGGATCAAACCCACAACCTCATGGTTCCTAGTCAGATTCGTTTCCTCTGTGCCACGATGGGAACTCCATTGTCACTTGATTTTAAACTTCCTTCTTTCTAATTCATCTAACCCCCCTGCAAACACTGGTCATTTTACTATTTTTATAGTTCTGCCTTTCCCAGAATATCATTTAGTTGATACAGTACAAAATGTACCTCCATTCACTCAGAGATATGCATTTGAGATTCATCTATCTTCTTGTGGCTTGCTTCTTCGTTTTTTAAAATCACTAAATAATATTACATTATATAGACTTATAACACTTTATGTACAGTTACCCATTCATATATTAAGGAGATCTTGGTTTCTTCCAGTTTGTGGCAATTATGAATAAAGCTGCTATAAACATTCATGTGCAGGATTTTGTGTGAACATAAGTTGTCAAATCAATAAGGTAAATATATTAGAGCTGAATAGTTGAATTACACGTCAAAACTATGTTTAACTTTGTTAAAAGATGGCAAACTGTCTTTCAAAGTGCCTGTATCCTTTTACACAATATATGACAGGTGCTATTGTTTGCATACTCAAATGCAATTGCTATTGTCATATTTTCTGGGTTTAAAAAATTGAGGGGGCAGTTTTTAGCCATTCTAACAAGTTTATAGCAGTATCTCATGTTAATTTTTATTTTTCCAATGAAAAGTTTTGTTGAATATCTTTTTGTATGCCTATTTCCCTTCTGTATATCTTCTTTGGTGAGGTGTCTGTTCAAATATTTTGCTGATTTTTAAACTGGGTTTTTGTCTACAGATAGTGAGTTAAAAGAACTCTTTGTGTATTTCAATACAAGTCATTTATCAGATAGGCATTGTGCACATTTTGCCCTCTCAGAAGATTTTCATTACTGTTCTTTTTTTCTGCCTAGATAATGATGCTATCTGTGAAGAAACACTGTAGAATTTTTGTAGATATATCTTGTCCAGGTGAGGAACTTCTCTTTTATTCCTAATATGCTGAAATTTTAAAGATCATGAATAGATGCTGGATTCTGTCAAGTGCTTTTCTGTATCAATTTATATAATCATGTGATTTTTTTTTCTTTTACTGTTGATGTGGTGGATGATATTTACTGGTTCTCTAATGTCCAAATAGTCTTGCATACCTGAAACAAATCCCACTTTGTTGCAGTACTTAATTCTTTCCGTGCATTTTTTTTCCATTTTTGGATGCTTCACAGCACATAGAGCTCCTGGGCTAGGAATCAGATCTGAGCCACAGTCACAATCTAAGCTGCAGCTGTGGCAATGCTGGATCCTTAACCCACTGTACCAAGCCAGGGGTCGAGCCTGTGTCCCAGTGCTCCCAAGATGCCATCAATCCCATGCACCACTGTGGGAATTTCTTTTTCATATATTCTTTTTTTAAGAGTATAGTCAACTTATACTGTTGTGTTATTTTCTTCTATACAGGAAATATATGTTCCATTATGTTTTTCCATTATAGTTTATCTTTATGGTTTTCTATTACGGTTTACCATAGGACACTGAACCACAGTTCTCTGTGCTATATAATAGAATCTTCTTGTTTAGCCCCTCCATACATAATACCCTGCATCTGCTAACACCAGTTCCCCACTCTCTCCCAATCCCAACCCCCTCCCCCTTGGCAACCACAAGTCAGTTCTCCTTGTCCATTAAGTCTGTTTCTGTTTCATAGAGAGGTTCATTTATGTCATATTTTAGCTTCCACATGTAAGTGATATCATGAGGTATTTGTCTTTGTCTTTTTGACTTATTTCTGATAATCTCTGCTTGCATCCATGTTGCTGCAAATGGCATTATTTTGTTCTTTTATATGGCTGAGTAGTATTCCATTGTATATATGTGCCGTATCTTCTTTATCCACTCACCTGCTGATGGAATTTAGATTGTTTCCACATCTTGGCTATTGTGAATAATGCTGCTATGATCATAGGGGTGCATGTATCTTTTTTGAATTATAGTTTGCCCAGTAGTGGGATTGCTGTGTCATATGGTAAATATTCTTAGTTTTCTAGGAACGACCATACTGTTTTCCATGGTGGTAGTACCAACTTACATTCCCACCAACAGTATAGAAGGGTTCCCTTTTCTTCAATTTCTCTCCAGTATTTACTTGTAGACTTTTTAGATAGTCATTCTGACTGGGGTGAGGTGGTACCTCATTGTAGTTTTAATTTGTATTTCTCTAATAATTAGTGATGTTGAGCAAGTGTTTATAGGCCATTTGTATTTCTTCTTTTGAAAAATGTCTATTTAGGTCTTCTGCTTTTCATTCATTTTTAAATTAGCTTTGTAAGTATTTTGTAGAGGACTTTGAATCTATATTAATATGAAATATTTGTCTGTATATTTTCCTTTTCTTGTAACATTTACATCTAATTTCTGTATTTGAGTAATACTTGATTCATTGAACTGGAACTTTCATATTTAACCCATGTGCTATTTAAAAGTGTGTTGTTTTAATCTCCAAATATTTTGAAATTCCCATCTATCTTTCTGGTTTTATTTCTAATTTTATTTCATTGTATTGTACTTTGCATGATCTCTATTTTTTCTTTTAAAGTTAAGGTATTAAGGTGTCTTTACAACTATTTACATATAGTTGGGTTTTGTTTGTTTATTTGAATTTAATATACTCTATTTTTTGGTGTATTTAAACCCTTTTTCATTTAAGTTATTATTAATATAGTTGGAATGTTATCCTCTATATTTGTAACCTTTTATCTGTTATACTTCTTCTTTTTTTTCACATACTTTTCTGTATTCTCTGGTTTTAATTGAGCATTTTATATGATTTCCTTTTATAGTCCCTCATAGAATATAATATCGGTAGAATATCAGTTATATGTTTTTGGAAAGAAAATTAGAGTTTTCAATATAAATTTTAAATTAACCTATCTTCAAATAACAATTTGTACCTTCCTGTGTAGTGCAAGACTCTTATAACAGAGTATTCTACTTTCTTCTTATTCCTCCCATGTCTTACTATATTCTATGCTATAATCACCCAATCTTTTTTTCACTACTGAAATTTAAAATGTTATATTTCAGATCAATCAAAAATAAGAAAAATAAAATATTTTGTCCTTCTATTCCTTCCCCATCCTTTTCCTTTCTTTATAGAAACCTTAGTTTTTAACATATTTTATCTTTTTTTCTAAATAATTTCTTTCAGCATTTTTTGCAGGGCAGATTCTCTGGTGATAATTCCATATGTTTTTGTTTGTCTATGAAGATCATTTTTTCCCCTTCACTTTGCAGAGTAATTTTACTGGATATATAATTGAAGTTTTGTTTTTATTTTAACATAAATTTTTTACATAATTCTCTTTTTTCTTGCTTTTCTTGATTTTTGATGAGATATCACTTCTTATACTTTTTCTTGGATTTTTGGTATGGTGTTTGTCAACAATTTTGGAAACTTATGATCCATTATTACATTAACTTTTCCTCTATTCTGCTCTCTCTTTTTTATCCCTCTGGTATTACTATTATGCAAGAGTCTTACTCTTTGTAACTGTCCTACATTTCTCTAACATTCTGTTCCAAATTTTTCCATTTTTACTTAAATTTTTTTACACATTTTGGGAAGTTTCTATTGACATATTTTCAAGTTTAATGATTAATTCTTCAGCTGTGAGTGCTCTATTGATCAGTTTGGCAGAGGCATTAGTCATTTCTGTTATAGACTTTTTTATATCTAGTCTTTCCTTTGATTTTTCTTAAGATTATATCTCTCTGCTGATGTTACTCATCTCTTTGTATGTGTTTTCTATTTTTCCATTAGTTCCTTTAACATATTCATCATTAAATTTCCTTTTTGATAATCCTTGTCATATGTTTCCTTTACTAATGATTGTTTTATCTCTTCAGATTTTTTTTTTATTTCTTGCTTTTTTGCTTTCCTTGTAATTTGTGTTAAAACCCTGGCATGATGTGATGTATCAGGTATTAAGAATGAGGTAAACAGTTCTTTAGTGTGGAGTTTTATGATAAATTGACTAGGAACCGCACTATGTTTAGTGTTTGCTCTAAAAGTAAGTGCTCTAAAAATTCTCTAGCATCCTTATGTCTCTCTAATGTCTTATGCCCCCTGCCAAGAACTCCTCTTTAGATAAAGCTTATACCTTGCAGCTCTTTTTCTGTAATCATCATTATTATACAGGATCCCACTAGGGTATATGTCTGGGAGGGAAGAGATTATTCTATAATCTTATAAGTAAATCTCAGCCTTTAAATGGGATTGTGTCACTAGGCTCTGACCATCACATGTTTCAAATTTCTTTTTTTCTCATTTTTAAACCTCTGTAAATAACACAGGAAGGTAGGTATCTATGAATGAAGAAATGTCCTTCCCCTAACTGGTACAGTGCTCAGATAAAGTGTTTTCTCCATCATGAGTAGTCCTTTCTAAGAGAGAAAGTTCTGGGTATATACTATAAAGATTATTTTTCCCACTCTCTGTTTAAAAACTGTGATTATTCTTTCTTGTCTCTTGATAGTAAGAATCTAGTAAGGTTCCAGAGGTAAAACTCACCAAAGTGAGGAAAGAACTCTAAATTATGGCCTCTGTAAGCATCTCACTCTCAAGATTCCACACTCAATCTCGAAAAAGTCATCAAAGTTACATTTAGATGTTCACACTAGTTTTTAGCTCTAGCAGTTTCTAGTAACTAAGCAGATCTTAGCTGTGGCTCTAGATTTTCCTGTCTCTCAAGATCCTGGATTTGCAACTTTTCCTGCAACCTCAGTTTTACAATGGGTATAAGAAAAGTTGTTGATAGTCTGTTGTCTTATCCTTTTTTCTTGATGTAAGTTATGACTTTAAATCCTTTTACATGCTGAAATTAAATTCAGAATTTATTCTATGCTTTTTAAATGCAGTAGTACACTTAATGGCTGGTTTTCTTCAATTATTGTTTTTGCATTATTTTTACAATTTTATATAATATTTCTAATATTTGAAGTTATTTCTATTAATGTTTATATTTTGAGAATTTATTTTTATTCATAATTTGTATTTACTTTGCTCTTTCCCATGAAAGACAAATCAACTATGGGTAGAGGATCAGGAAATACTATTTCCCTTTAGTTGGTTTTTATTTTTGTCCTTCAAGGTACTTGCTATCTGGGAATATCTGGGAATTCTTGAACATACCTTCATGTTTAAGGTGGGACACTGAAATGCTCATTGATATCTCTTGTTTCATGAGTTGAATTAGTCAGCAGTGTCCTTTACTATGGTTGGTCTGACTGAACCACATCCCTGAGAAATCCCCAATATCTGTACCTTAAGATCTTTTCTCTGCTATAAATAAATCTTCAGTCTACTATAAAGTAAGGGAGAGGAACTGGAAGTCTCTCAGTTCTACCTTGTGAAGGCAGAACTTTATAAGTTGGTTGCTAAGGTTATTAAGTAAAATATATGTTTTACTTATATGTTTACTCCTCTATAAACTCAATTTCAAATATATTAGTTTTATATATATATTTAAATCCAGAATATACAACAGGACAGATTTACTAGATAGAAAGAGAAATTGAAGAAATAGTGGACATGGTCATTCATCACAAAAGACATAGTCACAGAATTTTCATATTAAAATATACATTAGAAAAACACACTAACAACTACACAAAGAATAGTTTGATAAAGTGCTGACTTGTATATGACATCATTTGTAGAGGTTTTCTATTCAAGCATGCTTTATATATGTATGGACATGTCCATAAAATTAGTGAAAAAGCTTTTTTCTGCTGTCCACTAAATAAGTTGTTTACTCTTGGCCTGAGGAGCCTCCTGGCATATTTCATTGCTCAGAAGGAGGAATGGTGACTCAGACCCAGTAAACAGGCTTTTCTGTGAAAGAGCCAACATGTCTTTCAGATTCTTTTGGGACACTGGCTTAGTGTTATGTGTAGTTTAATGAGGGTAAAATAAAATGAATTTAAAAAAACCTGACCAGTGGTCTTCTTTGGAGAAAATAACTGTAAAAAGAAAAATAGTTATAATGTATAAAAGCAAAATTAACACTGCTAAAGTTCTTATTTAAGGTGTAGTAACACAAAACACAGAATGAGAGAGGGAGAACCTCCCACTTGGCCGGAATCCATTATGCATGTTTGTACTGTGTACCTAGTACATCAGAGATATGGGAGCAGTGGAAACCAAGGTGCTCTGTGGACCTGCAGAAAATGCTAAGACACTTGTAAGACCCCCTTCTGGTGAAGCATCTTTCTGAGGGGATTTATAGGGGACTGAGTGACATCATTTATTATGTATTTAGATGCAGTAGGACAATATGTGTTATTAATTGATTTAACATGTTAATATTTGTGTCCACAGAATAGTATAATCTGAGTAAAAAAGAGCTAAGTTTGCCCCATGACAAATAGTCCAAATATTTCTTAGGAGAGGGAAGAGAATGAAATGGCTAGATATTGTTATAATTTATAAATTTTAAGTTAGAAAAATGTATTGATTTAGTAACACTTTAGAAATGCAGTTTAAAGACTTTTCCAGCATAATTTGAGAATGCATTAAAGTAGCTAAAGTAAATGAAAGTGATAAAAACCTATGTTGCCAAGATTATTGATGACACTCAAATTTGGTTCACTTTTTCTGGAGAGCAAACTCATGTGTAACAAAAGTTAAAACTGCTCATATTTTGCTTAATACATTTTACTTTATATAGCCAAAATAATTCAGAAGGAATTATATTAAAAATATAATGCATTCATAGATCCAAAGATAGTACTTTTTGTAATATTCTAAGATCTAGGGCAGAAACACCTACACAACTTGTGATAAAAAATGGTATTCCATAAACACTAAAGTCCATGAGAAAAAAAATCAATTGCATTACATTGTCACACTGCAATGTGTAGTGCACCATGACAACTGGGAATGGTATCTATGTTGTCTCATGGCCATGTAGTTTTCAAAGTGCCTTGAATTAATATACACAGGAATAGTAAGAGTGCTGTGACATTGGAATATGAATTTGAATACTGATGATTTTATTTTCTTAAGATCTGTCCTGAAAATGCAGTTCAGCTCCTGTACTAGTTACCACAGAAAACAATTTGATGAAATAATCACCTTTTGATGCCACTTGATGAGGGTCACTCGGGTATATAACACATTTGATTTGCTAAAATCAATTTAAATGCATGCTGTGAGTTAAGATGTGATATACATTATAATGGTAATATTTTAACAGCTTTAATTATGCCTCATTTCTAAAAAGCTTCCTGCAAGAAACAATAAAGTGCTCAAGTAGCAAAGAAAGAATTTCTTCTGAAAAATCAAAATGGACAAGAACTCTACACCTGAAGAACAGATGCCTCCTACCTCCTTTCCCTTTGCTCTTGAGCAGAAAGGTTCACTGGTCTGCTAGTCATTCAAAAGGAGGACAGAAAGTATTTCCGAGCTGGTGTGGATAAAGTAATATTTTTGACTTTTTGATTTTGTGCTGTATACTACATTATGATAGAACACCAAACATTGGATGTGACACAATAACTTGATATAAAAGAAGACGACGGGTAATGGTCAGATAACATGTCCCTCTTAAGCTGAATTCTTTAACATTGTCAACACAGGCATGAGAAAAATTGACATGTTCATTTGTACTACATTAACAGCTGTTGGCACAGTCCACAGGAAAATAAAAATCAGTGTGAGAAACTAGGTGATTATATGTGACAATGTAGAAAATGTTTGTCAGCTTTACTCATTGTTTTTTGAAGTTGTATTAATTTTGTTGTTTTGAAATAAAGTATTAAATTATACTCAGAGGAGGGGTCTTTTTATAGGGACTATATTTTCAAATGAGATAAAAATAATTTGTGATCTCAACTGTTCAGTAAGATGACTAAAATCAGAGACCCAAAGGACATTTCTCCCAAATGATCAGAAGCCTGAGGGATCTGTTTAATTGCACAATTCCCATTTTCAGAGACATTCTGGTGCTACATAAATCATATAGTCTTGTCATTTCTGATCTCACATATTCCATTCTTAGAGCTAGGTGGGAGAAATGACATCTTATATTTCAGAGTCTACTCTGCCACGGAAATGATCCATTTTTTTGTATTCTTAGAATTGGACTAAGTAAAATATTTTTTAAGTGACAAAGATAACAATTTCAATGCCAAAAGCCATAAGGAGTCATTTAGAGTTATAAATCAGAGCCATATGATTCCAGTGGTTAGTTTTGATTCCCAAATCTTTGTCAGCACAGAGAGCCTTATCATGGAAAGCAGATAAACACACACGTGCATCTTTACACATACATCTTGAAGAAGACAGACCTAAGACTGAGTTAAGCATGTGATTTTGACATAATACTGAACAATGTTCCATGTTATTTTACTTAAAATGTTTTTTTTTTCCTACTCCCACAGAATCCTTTGTGTAAATGTGGTAATTGCTGTCTTAGAAACTTTTCTAGGCATTGATCTGCAACTTCTGGAATTAAATTTATGACAACAACTGGGAAACTCTTTGACAGGCAATAGGAAGAATAGTTGGCATGTTCTTTTGTTGGAAGAATGACGCATGTGAAAATAATATGTGGTTTCTGTAAAGAGTCATCAGGATGAGAATTTCATACTCTAGTAAAATTAATAAAAAATATTTTTACTATTTTTGGAAGTTGCTTAATTAAATTAAGCACTCTTTTCAGTAAGAGAGCACCTAGCATTTTAAAATGGATTCAATTCTCTAAGCTATGATGAATTACATTAAGATGAAATAATAATCATTTTTGGTTTTAGAAGCCAATGTCCTAGACCCACATGAAGGGATTTAATTCGGTACCCTGCAGAACAAAATATATTCACCCACACACATTATATCAATGAAGTGATTATAGGTACACTGGATAGTTTCTTTAATGAATATGTATTTATTTATTTTTTTATGTCTTTTTAGGGCTGCACCCATGATATATGGAGTTCCCAGGCTAGGGGTCAAATCAGAGCTGTTCCCACCAGCCTACGCCACAGACCTAGGCAATGCTGTATCCTAAACCCACTGATTGAGGACAGGAATCGAACCTGCGCCCCATGGACACTAGTCAGATTTGTCTCCACTGAGCCATGACAGGAACTCCAATACATTTTTCTTTTCTTTTTTTTCTTTTGTCTTTTTAGGGCTGCATCAATGGCATATGGAGATTCCCAGACCAAAGGTCCAATCAGAGCTGTAGCCTACACCACAGCCACAGCAATGCCAAATCTGAGCTGTGTCTGAGACCTACACCACAGCTCACAGCAACACCACCAGATCCTTAACCCACTGAGCGAGGCCAGGTATCGAACCTGCAACCTCATAGTTCCTAGTCAGATTCATTTCTGCTGCACAATGATGGAAAGTCCCAGTATATGTTTTTAATTATAAAAATGTGCTTCTATCATTTTAATCCTAATGATAAGTGTTCATGGGGTCCAGAACTCCTGACTGGCTTACATAGATAATTAAAAAAGAAGTTACTCATAATCCCCACAACAGTAATGATTCAGTTGAAATAATCCTCATAAGAAAGCTATAAATCAGATCTAAATATCAAATAAAAATAGCTCTATTGAGTCAGTGTCCCCGTCCTTCCAACATACATCTATTCTCTCTCTCTCTCAAATACACATGTAAACACATATGTAACACAGAGAGTTGATAAGTGCAACCTTCCCAAGAGGATATGAGTTTCTTTGCCCTGAGAAATATACTGAATTCCTTCTGGGTACCATGTATGCTTTGTACCATGCCTAGATTCAGATCAAATAGATGGAATTCTCAGGTTTGTGTTGGCTTAGGAATCTAACTTAAACATTTTATATTCCATAATAGTGAGGTGGTTGAACTTCTTTTCCTGACTTCTAACTAATACTTTATTAATAAAGGTATTAAAATTAATAATGATTAGAATAATTGTAGCTACATCCATCTAGTAAAAGTTCACTAGAGCAGATATTTGTAAAGTACTTTATATATTATTTCATTTATATTTACTAATAACCTGGCAAAATACATATTTTCATTATGACTATTTTACAATTGAGAAGATCACATTAAGAACTGCCCAGTCACAATACCAATAAATTATGGAACTATTTTTTGACTCAAATATATTTCTATTTATCACTTCCCTGAAGACTCACTCACTATTGATAGTGTTTCCCAACTGAGGGATTCAAGATGTTATTCCTTTAAGCTCATATTTTAAAAATATATTACAGCATTGGTTTCGATGCTTATTTTTTATTGTATAATAAAGTAATACATACATTTTTTTATAGAAGAGGAAGTCATGTGGAAGACAAAAGCTACTTGTGTATTTGTCATAAATTATCAGTAATGATGTTAATGAGTCCATTGTTAACAAGCTGACTTGTTACTCAGTTGAAGACAGCGTACTACAGTGATAATTTTAATGATTATATTATTTTAATTTATATTCTATTACTTGAAAGTATTGTTTACTTTATACTCACAAACACTGGTAAAATAGACAACAGAATTAAATAAATTAAAAACTAATTACAAATCGTTTTAAAAAATAAATACAGGATTTGACATTTAGCTTAATGGTAACAAACCCAAACAGCATCCATGAGGATGCAGGTTTATTCCTGGCCTTGCTCAGTGGGTTAAATATCCAGCATTGCCATGAGCCGTGGTGTAGTTTGCAGACACAGCTCAGAACCTGTGTTGCTGTGGCAGTGGCAGAGGCCAGCAACTGCAGCTCTGATTTGACCCCTAGCCTGGGAACTTCCATATGCGGCATGTGCAGTTCTAAAAAGCAAGTAAATAAATAAATAAATAAATAAATAAATAAATAAATAAATAAATAAATAACTATGGCCACTGGCAGATATATCCAATCTTTCTTATTTGTTTAAATTTATGGGAAGTTTGGTTTGGGTTCCCTCAGAAGCTATGATAAAGGATTGAGTAAAAGTAGTTTATTTTGTGGATGATTCCAGAAACACTAGTATGGCAAGAGGCATATATGACTCTCTTATCATCAGTGGATCTAGCATTGAAAATAGGTGTGTGGGAGTTCCTGTTATGGCTCAGCAGTAACAAACCCAATTAGTATCTACGAGGATGTGGGTCTGATACCTGGCCTCACTCAGTGGGTTAAGGATCTGATGTTGCCATGAGCTACAATGTAGGTTGCAGACGTGGCTCAGATCTGGCTTTGCTGTGCCTGTGGTGTAGGCTAGCAGCTACCATGCTGATTTGACGCCTAGTCTGAGAACTTGCATATGTTGCAGGTACACCCCTAACCAAAAAAAAAAAAAAAAAAAAAAAAAAAAAAAGAAAGAAAGAAAGAAAAGAAAATAGGTGTGCTATTAACATTGTCTTTCATTTATGGGTTGATGTCAATTTCCATCAGGAACTGGGGGGCATCAGAATGTACTGAGCTGAAGTTGGCCCTCTTTCCTACCTCAGTCTTTTTATATCTTTGCCTTTTCTTTTCAAATTCATAGTGTTTTGTCTTCTATCACTATTTTAGAATTGATTTAATTCTGCTTAATAATTTAATAGCTGAACTAAATATAAAAGACAATATGGTCCAGAAAAGAAATGAACTAAAATATTTTAAGAGGAAGAATATAGCAAATACCAAAGATCTCTCAGAGTAACAGAGAACATAGTTAGCCAATTAGACATTTGGATTTCTTTCATTCTCTTAGAATAAATAGTTTCTTTGGAATGAAAACAGCACTGCTAATACTTGTAATTATTGTTTATAATTTCAAAGTATTTTCTTCATTGTACTTTCTATGTTATTCTCATAAAAGATTAAATATATAGGCAAATTGGGCAAACTGGACAAAATGGGAAGATTTTAGCAGTAACACTGTTGTATCAAAAAGAAGGTTCCATTTTCAATACCTTGATCATATGGTTCCAATTTGTTGGTGTGTTTATGTCTGCTACTAAATGGGTTACTACTTCTTCCTTTAACTGTTATTCTATTACTAAAGTCTCTTTCCTTCTCCCACCCTACCTCAGTTCTTGCTCTATAAAGAATTACTGTATATATATATATTTTTTTTTTCTTTCAGAAAACATAGTAACCTGCTTATTTTACTATTATAAAAACTCTCCTGTGGGGGAGTTCCCGTGATGTCTCAGTGATTAACGAATTCGATTAGGAACCATGAGGTTGTGGGTTCAATCCCTGGCCTCACTCAGTGGGTTAAGGATCCAACATTGTTGTGAGCTGTGGTGTAGGTCGCAGACGCGGCTGCATCCTGCGTTGCTGTGGCTCTGGCGTAGGCCGGTGGCTATAGCTCCAATTAGACCCCTATCCTGGGAACCTCCATATGCCGCAGGTGCAGCCCTAGAAAAGACGAAAAAAACAAACAAACAAACAAAAAAACCCACAAAAAACAAACAAACAAAAAACCCCTCTCTTGTTTTGTTTCCCTCCTTGAACTCTAGAATATATAGGTAGGTGTCCTTACTCTTGTTTTATTATTCTCACATAACATCTCAACTAAATGTTCTTTATATTTCTGTTATTTTTTTCTTAATTTTTATATTTTGGGCCTCATTTTTTTCTTCTCTCTTTTTTCCTGTCTACATACTCCATTAAATGCTTTTACATCATATATAATCTATTTTATTAGTTAAAGGCTTAGTTTTTAAGATTTCTATTGAAAAATTTTAGTTATAGCATTTTGACCATTTTGACCTATATAATTTTAAATGTAGACAGATGGATCAGCTTTTTTACAAGCTTAACCACATACAAAATACATGAACTTTTGTTTTTGCTTTTTTTGTTTGTTTGTTTGTTTGTTTGTTTTTTGGTCTCAGAATCCCCATTACTAAGGTGGAAACTGAAATGGGAGAATCCATGCACAATCCCAGAAACAGTGCCTGGCATGTTGTAAACACAACAGAGATGTTGAGGGGGATGATGAACTGGATTCAAATCAATTACCTTAAAAATGTTTATTTTATGTGTTTATATACATGTCTGAATATATACAAAGTATATGATAAAATTTACCTCCCATTCACATATTTTTTTTGTGATTCTAAATATTCATGCATATTTTACTATTCAAAATAATATTGTTTTCAAATACCTATCTCAAAACCAATGAAATATATATTTTTATATTTTGAAACATGATATACTCTCATTTTCTCATTGTGTCTGCTATTTTATGCTAAGACACTTTAATTATTGCTTAATTTATTCACTCCATTTTCCTTTACCTTTGTTTCTTACAGGAAGCTTTATTTTGCAAACTTTTCAGAGTTTAGAGGTTGACCAATTTTTATTTTAACTGATGTTACTCATTTTTTTTATTCTTTTATATTCTATGATCTTATGGCTGATCAGAAAGTAATAATAATATATGTGAGTGTATTATGAATAATGCACATGTGAGGTCATCCATGATAGTTTTAATGGAATCAATTTTGTGAAAATTAGTACTTTCAGCACTCTTCATATATTATTTTATTTACTCATTGAAGTGACATCATTATTCCCATTTAAAAAAAATTAAGAATTTGAAGATTCCTACTGAATTTAAGTGATCTTCCCAGTATCAAATAGTGAGAAAGAGACAGAAGGGGATTTCTAACAGTCTCATTCCAAGGATTGTTTTGTTTTGTTTTTTCCTGGCATGCAATTTCCTTTTAATTTTGTCTTTGCTTATTACTACCACTGTTTAACCTTCCTAAATATTCAGTGTCTGTTATAGAATCACTGTTATCCATACTTACATAATTTTTATTAATGTTTATTAACTACCTTCCATGTAAACATATAAACAGTCTCTTAATTTTGCTCATCATACAGAAGAAAATGCATATATCATCCCACTGTTTTTGTCACTCTGCTCCTCCACACCTGTTCTAATTTTGAGTTGTTCCTTCTTCACAATATTTTTTTTAAGGAACACATTCTTGTTTTAATGTCATCATTTCATTCCTAAATGAAATGAGAAAAAGACTTTTCTTACTCTTTAATCAACACATTTTCTCTACAGTCTTTGTTTTTCCATTTTGACTCCAGGATAAATTCTGCTGTTGTTCTGAAATTTGACAAAATGTTCTTGCCAGGATCTGAGGACTACAAACATGGCCCTTGGCCTCATCCCAGTAAACCTCTGAACATGACGTTTCATGCATCACTGAAATTTTTCCCTTTACATGTTTACATTTGCCACTTTCTTCAAGTTTTTTTTTTTCTTCCTTTTCTTTATTTTTTTCTTTCCTACCTTCTAGAACATTAGACCAAAAAGTTATGGGCAAAGATTATATTCTCTTACTCTCTTTCTGCTTTCCAACTTTCACATGCACCTGTCTCCAATGCACCTCAAACTTCCAAGTTTTTTTTTTTTTCTTTTCTTTTCTACTTACATTTAAAATTTTTAACTTGACTGATTTCATGGCACCAATAGTGAGAGATATTTTCTAAGTTATTTTATAGAACTTCTATAAATATAGTTTACTTCCACTGTTGCTTAGTGTTCTATTCAACATGCTCTTATTTTTTCTTAGTTTTCTATATAATTTTAATAATTGAAATCATATTAAAAGCATTCTTAGGTGTTATTTCTTTCCTGAATATTATTATTGTTTTTAGCTTTTGTCCCCCAACATATTTTTTCTTTTTTTTTATTTTATTTTCCCACTGTACAGCAAGGGGGTCAGGTTATCCTTAGATGTATACATTACATTTTTTTTCCCACCCTTTGTTCTGTTGCAATATGAGTATCTAGACATAGTTCTCAATGCTATTCAGGAGGATCTCCTTGTAAATCTATTCTAAGTTGTGTCTGATAACCCCAAGCTCCGGATCCCTCCCACTCCCTCCCTCTCCCATCAGGCAGCCACAAGTCTATTTTCCAAGTCCATGATTTTCTTTTTTGTGGAGATGTTCATCTGTGCTGGATATTAGATTCCAGTTATAAGTGATATCATATGGTATTTGTCTTTCTCTTTCTGGCTCATTTCACTCAGTATGAGATTCTCTGGTTCCATCCATATTGCTACAAATGGCATTATGTCATTCTTTTTTATGGCTGAGTAGTATTCCATTGTGTATATATATCACCTCTTCCGAATCCAATCATCTGTCGATGGACATTTGGGTTGTTTCCATGTCCTGGCTATTGTGAATAGTGTTGCAATGAACATGTGGGTGCATGTGTCTCTTTTAAGTAGAGTTTTGTCCGGATATATGCCCAAGAGCAGAGGAAAATTTATAGCAGTACAGGCCTTTCTCAAAAAAGAAGAAAGATCCCAAATTGACAACTTAACCCTCCACCTAAACAAATTAGAAAAAGAAGAACAAAAAAGTCCTAAAGTCAGCAGAAGGAAGGAAATTATAAAGATCAAAGAGGAAATCAATAAAACAGAGACTCAAAAAACAATAGAGAAAATTAATAAAACCAAGAGCTGGTTCTTTGAAAAGGTAAATGAAATTGACAAACCCCTGGCCAGACTCACTAAAAAGAGGAGAGAAAGAACCCAAATAAACATAATTATAAATGAAAAATGAGAAATCACAACAGATTCTGCAGAAACACAAAATACCATAAGAGAATACTATGAACAACTATATGCCAACAGATTTGACAATCTGGAAGAAATGGACAATTTTCTAGAATCTTACAGCCTGCCAAAACTGAATCAAGAAGAAACAGACCAACTGAACAGACTGATCACTAGAAATGAAATTGAAGATGTCATAAAAAAAACTCCCTACAAATAAAAGTTCAGGACCAGATGGCTTCACAGGCAAATTCTATCAGACATATAAAGAGGAACTGGTGCCCATCCTCTTTAAACTCTTTCAAAGGTTGAAGAAGAAGGAATACTCCCAAAGACATTCTAGGATGCCACCATCACCCTCATTCCAAAACCAGACAGATATAACACCAAAAAGAAAACTATTGGCCAATATCATTGATGAATATAGATGCAAAAATTCTCAACAAAATCTTAGCCAACCGAATCCAACAACATGTCAAAAAAAATTATACACCATGACCAGGTAGGGTTCATCCCAGGTTCACAAGGATGGTTCAACATACGCAAATCAATCAACGTCATATACCACATTAACAAAAGGAAAATCAAAAACCATATGATCATCTCAATAGATGCAGAAAAAGCATTTGACAAAGTCCAACATCCATTCATGATCAAAACTCTCGCCAAGGTGGTTATAGAGGGAACATTCCTGACCATAATCAAAGCCATTTATGATAAACCCACAGCAAATACAATCCTCAATGGGGAAAAACTGAAAGCCTTCTCACTCAAATCTGGAACAAGACAGGGATGCCCACTCTCACCACTGCTCTTCGACATAGTTTTGGAAGTCCTGGCCACAGCAATTAGGCAAACAAAAGAAATAAAAGGCATCCATATAGGAAGAGAAGAGATCAAACTGTCACTGTATGCAGATGACATGATACTATACCTAGAAAACCCTAAGGACTCAACCCCAAAACTCCTTGAACTGATTAATAAATTCGGCAAAGTAGCAGGATATAAGATTAACATTCAGAAGTCAGTCGCATTTCTGTATACCAGCAATGAAATATTAGAAAAGGAAAACATGCTTTTATTAAATGAGCCACGCCAAACACACATGGACAACAAGTGGCAGTTTATAAAATAGAGTGTTTTGGGTATAGCTTTCTTTATATGACAGCCCAGAGTGTTATGAATATTTTTCCAGTGAATGAGGCATACTCTCAGTGCATATATGCGCTCTTAGTTACTTTCATGCTCAATGTGCCCAGTATAAGTGCCAAACCTACAGAAATGTCTGCTGAAATGAAAAATGCATAAATGAATGAAAAGAAAATGAAATCAAATCTGGTTGATATCTCATAAGTGAACCCCCATAAAGCTAATACTGACTAATAGTGGTCATTTTATGATACATATTTTTTGGGGGGAAGGGGACAGAGCTGGCTCTACTATTAATTGGGAAAATGAGATTATTTCACTATAACTATTGCATCATATGGCAAAACTTTGTTTATTTTAGATGATTATATAATCCTATACAGGTAGATATATAAAGTGTCATAAAAATTTACTAAACTTTTTTTATATAATGATTTTTCATTATAGCTGGTTACAGTGTTCTGTCAATTTTCTACTATACAGCATGGTGATCCAGTTACACATACATGTATAGATTCTTTTTTCTCACAGTATCATCCTCCATCATAAGTGACTAGATATAATTTCCAGTGCTACACAGCAGGATCTCATTGCTTATCCATTCCAAAGACAACAGTCTGCATCTATAAACCCAAAGTTCCCAGTCCATCCCAATTTCCCCCACCCCCTGGCAACCACAAGTCTACTCTCCAAGTCCATGATCTTCTTTTCTATGGAAAGGTTCATTTGTGCTGTATACTAGATTCCAGAAATAAGTGATATCATATGGTATTTGTCTTTCTCTTTCTGACTTACTTCACTTCGTATGAGAGTATCTAGTTATATCCATGTTGCTGCAGACAGCATTATTTTGTTCTTTTTATGGATGAGTAGTACTCCATTGTGTATATATACCAAATATTCTTATGATTGGATTAAGATGTGGTATATTAACTTTTAAGTAAACATAAGCCTCCGTGTCACTATTTCAGATAAACTTCCGGCTATTTTTTTGTCATGATTTTATTTTTATTAGAGTAATTTATAGAACTATGATTAGTGAAAATCCACCAACATGAGAATGTTGTAATATACTGCAAATACTGTTGGAAATGATAACAAAAGTAGAATATTAAATAAATATTGAGATTGTGTTTCTATGTCCATGTGCTATGAAGAGGAAAGCAGCAATGAATTAAATAATAGAAATAAAAATATTTTTAATGCTTACTTTGGCTATTTTAATTATAATATACATACGGCTATAGAAGAAAAAGCTACTGGATATGAAAAATGAGCCAATCCTCCCTCCCCATATAATTAATAATCAATTATATTTCTTTTATATTTACATTGTGCCTATAACACTCACAATTCAAAATCTGTAGATAATCAAGCCTCACAAATTGCTTTGGTCTAATTTAATTCTTCAATGGTTATAGTTTTTCTGTTTTCTTTCATCAGGCCACTTCAGTTTAAACTTTTATTTAGAAAATTAAAATTTATAGATACATTCTAAAAATTAAAAAAGTAAAATTCATATATGTAAAGGATCAATATAGAGTTATAATTCCTTCCAATTAATTGAGTTTTTAAAACAAAATAAAGAAAAATGGAAATGAAAAAACCTACTTGATGGCTTCTTATTAGATAGACTTTTTCATGTTGGAAGTGGATAGTGAAAGCACAATAAGAGAGGTTAACTTTAATAATTGAGGTAATAGTAAAGGATATAGACTGCAGTTCAAAGAGCATGCTTTAAGAGAAGAGCCAGTGTTTCTTGTTTATCTATAAAATGAGAGAATAAACCATTCTCTGGTCAGATGAAGGATGTCTTATTGGCTCAGGCATGTCTTGCTTTTCCCTTTAGTGTATTACCAATATATGTGTTTCAACTATTTTCAGTTTCTGCTTTTAAGTCTTCTGCTGCTATTGACTCCCTTTAGTCTGAACTCTCCATCAGACATGTGGTTGACTGTATTCTAAATATTCCTTGTTACAACTTGCCATGCCCCTTCTATGGACCTCTGGTTGGGAAAGTTGCACATACCAACTCTCTTGCCTACAGCTATGCCATACCATTTGTTGGGCCAGAGTAATGTGAGTAGAAATGCATCACTTTCAAGTAGATGGTGCTTTAAGTCAGGAGGTTATTCAGCATAACAAAGAGACTGGCTAATGCCCAAGTAGTAGCTTCTCTAACAATCTCTCTCCCAAACTGAATAGGACATGGGACAAATCTGTAGTCATCCACAGTGGATATGTATCATGTGCAAGAAATTCTGTGTTGTTATTTTATACCACTGATATGTTGGGGTGATTAGCTAACATAAAATAATTTATCTTGAAGAAATCATGAGGTTAGTTGCTTAGTTCAAGGAGCTTATTTTGTATAAAGCTATTACATCATAATAATCTCTAAACTGATAGTCAGCCTATAGATTGGCTACCTTTTAGTCACGTGGATAATCCTATTTAGTCAGCTGTGGCCAGCAGAGAAGGTTCAGGTAGCAACATACGTGATGATGTAGTCATAAAGAGTATCTAAAAAGTGGCTGTGGGCATGCATGATATGCATTCTTAAAAAAAGTCTTTTAAAACAACAAAGATCTACTTTATATTACAAGGAACCATATTTAGTATCTTGTAATAACATAACGCAAAAGAAATTGAGAAAGAATACATATATATAGACACACATACATATAACTGAATAACTCTGAGCACCTGAAATGTTATAAATCAATGATAATTCTATATATATATATATTTTGCTTTCTAGGGCCACACCTGCCACATATGGAGGTTCTCAGGCCATGGGTCGAATCAGAGCTACAGCTGCCAGCCTACCTATGCCACAGCCACAGCAATGCAGGATCTGAGCAGAATTTGTGACCTACCCATAGCTCAAGGCAATGATGGATCCTTAACCCACTGAGCGAGGCTAGGGTTCAAACCTGCAATCTTATGGTTACTAATTGGATTTGTTTCTGCTGCTCCACAACAGGAATTCCATAAAATAAAATTTAAATTAAAAAATTATTTAAATGGGAAGCCAACTTGCCTATTCAATATAGATCCAGGAATGCATGCAATGCAGACACATAGCCAGAAGAAAAAGTAGTTTTTAATTTAGAAAATAAATCTCTTTTATAATTCCAACTACTATATCCATGTTCTAAATGTCATTGTGACATAATTTTCAGATTCATGCAACAAATTTCAACCTACAGAGATTACATTTATAATGAAATCCTTTCTATTATTTATTTTTTTGTGAAATAAAATGTCATAGTTTCAATATGACCTTTATTCAAAGATTCTACTATTGTGCTACACTAAAATATCGAAAAAAATTTACTTCTGGATAGAACTACAGAAAAGAAAAATCATTAATCACTCCTTGAGAAATATCCAGACACTTACATGTTTATAAATCTTCATTCACTTATTTTTTATGCATCTTTTTGATCAATGAATATTTATTGATGTTTATTATGTGTCAAGGACTATGATAACTATTTAAGTGGCATCAGTAAAATATGCAGCTCTTTTAGCATAATTGTAATCAAACTAATAAGCAAACTTCAGCATTCCATTAACTTTCATTTTAACTAAGATTTGTTGTCAAATATGCCAAAATTACAAAGCCAGAGACTAGATCTTAGTTATTCCAACCACAAAAAGAAGTGATAATTATGGGATGTAATAGAAACACCAATCATATGAAAATACATACATATATCAAATCAACATGTTTAACAACTAAAATTAAACAACATTGTATATCAAATATATTTTGATACACAAAAGTTAAACAAATCAAAAGAAAAAGAAAGTGGATAAACAGTTTCACTAGAAAAAAAAATCTAACAGTAAAGTACTAAAAATATAAAGTATGGAGGATCTTTAAAAATCTAAAGGAGATAGTAGAAAGAGAATTTAAATACAATGATGTGGAACAAACACAATAGGGTAAGGCAGTATAAAGTCTAGGGAGGTCGGATATTCATGTAAAAGAAGGGAAACAAAGTTCTTGATTCTGGGTATGGAGAAGTTTCAAGAAATGAGTTCAACCACTGACTATACCTGAATTAAGATCAAAATGTCTTGGCTTAATGGGATAAAATTATGCTTACCTCAAGCTTATTTGTTTTTCATAAATTAATTTTTCCCTTGACAAAAGAACCAAATTGCTAAATAGTTGGAACTAAGAGAGAAAAGCTCAGCATATTTTTAATAATAAGCCATATCACAAAGCATTCCAAAGATGATAAAACTGACAATGTATCAGATTTTACATTACTACTTTTCTACATTTGGCAAGCATTTATGCACTCTATTATATTGTTTTCTCTTCTGAACACTTATCTCTTGTTCTAAAGGAGCAACTCAGCATATCTTTCCACCTAACTTAAAACAATTTGATTTTGATGGATATTTGAGTCAAAAAAAATAACTTGAGAATAACCTTTTGTCAGACAAAGTTGTGGCCAACTTATTTGCTAAGTGGTAAGGTAAAAAGTCCATTCTTCCGAGAGTGGGACGATACCAGTGCTATTTCATTAGTTGCAATTTTTTTCTTCCACTTAGTTAAGTATTAGAGAAAGTATTACACAATAAACGTAAAATATTGGATCATCTTTATATGAAAGTATAAGTATTTTATCTAGAAAATGCACCCTAGTAAAAAATATACATAATAATAACCATTTAAATAATATTTAAAAGTAGTATTTCACTAAAAAAAAATGAAGTGTAAGCATTTAGGTCATACCTTAATATGAAATTAAAGAGTCCTGTGCATTCCTATGATCACTGAAGCTTTATTCACAATTGCCAAGATATGGAAGCAGTCTAAGTGTCTGTCTATAGGGGAATGGATAAAGAAGACATGGTATGTGTATATATATGTGTATATATATATTAGAATATTATTCAGCCATAAAAAGAATGAAATCTTGCCATTTGAGACTACATGAATGGACCTAAAGGGCATTCTGCTAAGCGAAATGTCAGACAGAGAAAAATAAATACTATATGATTTTACTTATATGTGAAATCTAAAAAGCAAAACAAACATATAAACATATAACGAAATAGAAAAAAAGTCATAGATACAGAGAACAAACAGGTGGTTGCCAGAGGGGAAGGGGGTGGAGGATGAATGAAGCAGGTCAGGGAGATTAGAGGTACAAACTTTCAAATACAAAATTAATGTTACAAAGATGAAATGTACAACATGGGAAATATAGTCAATAATAATGCAATATTTTTGTGTGGTCACAGAGGTCATTTATCTTAAAACTTCCAATTATAAGATAAGTAAGTATGAAGTATATAATGTACAACATGATTAATATAATTAACATTGCTCTATGTTATATATGAGAATTGTTAAAGTAAGCCCTGAGAGTTTTCATTGTATGGAACACAAAATATTTTTTTCTTTGTATTTATGTGAGATGATGGATCTTCACTAAACTTACTGTGGTAATCATTTCATGACATACATTAAATCACTATGCTGTACACTGTAAACATACACAGTGCTATATGTCAATTTTATCTCAATAAAACA
Organism: Sus scrofa; assembly: GCF_054392235.1. NCBI lineage: Eukaryota > Metazoa > Chordata > Mammalia > Artiodactyla > Suidae > Sus > Sus scrofa. The sequence goes on along the minus strand of NC_139388.1, from coordinate 118,715,956 downwards.
AAACAAAAAAACCCCATAAAAATAAAAGTTCACATTGGATCATCTAATATATCCAGTTGTTTTAGAAGACTAAACTTAGCTAATGTTAACCATACTTAGGTACACTGTTTAAACACTTTAAAAATGATATTCTTTTTGTATTTGTTTATTTATTTTTAATTGTATGGCCACACCTGTGGCATGTGGAAGATCCCAGACCAGGGAATGAATCTGAGCCACAGCTGCAACCTACACCACAGGTGTGGCAACACCAGATCCTTTAACCCACTCGCTGAGCCTGGGAATGAACCCACACTTCTTCAGCGACCTGAACCATTGCAGTCAGATTTTTTTACCTTCAGCACCATATTGGGAACTTCCTTTTAACAGATAAAATTCAGGCAAATTGTTCCTCCATTAGAATAAATTTTACAACTACTTTATTATTACTTTATACTTGAATTAAGTCAGTGTTTTGAAATTATACATATTTGTTTTTAATTATAGAAGTTCTATATCTTGACAGAGGGCAAGCATTGCCTGATTCACCTGAAATAGTCAAGGTCTGCTAACATGGGTACATAAACCTCAGGATCTTGGCTATCAACTTTGGGCAATTACTCTCTGATTTAGTTCTTCCTGCCATCTCAATTAATACTCTTTAAAGCTTTCCATTCTGTCTGGCAATGTTACTCAGCTTTTAGAATTGCCTTAAAGTGTTCCTTTGTTTAATCCTTAAAATATTCTTCAGTTAACTTTTGCTTCCAATATCATAGTGTAAAGACATCTTTTAAGATAAAAGTTTTCATTGCTGCCTACTTAAAGATGATTAGGAAAACAGACTGTCCTAAACAATTTTTGATTCTCCCACTTCTAGCCTACGAAGGTAAAAGCTAATTTTAATAAAAATTCTGAATTAAATTTAAAATTTTCTTTTTTTAGTATTAACCATTTCATTCTTTCATTAAATAAAAACATCTCTAAATAGTCCATATTTTTGGTAAAAGCTTTTAGAAACAAGTCGTAAAAGGCACTTGTGATGGTTAGGCCTGAAACAGGAAAAATGCCTAAAAACTGCATACTTTTCTACAGAAGACAATTAAAGTGAAATGATTAGAGAGAACAGATGTCTGACATAATAGAAGTTTGGATTATAAAACTCCATAAAATCCTATAAATTATTTTGAAATACATATGGTAATCTGAGTCAATGACTAATTAAATAAATCCTGATTGCTTACATTGAAAAGATGAGGATTATTTACAATTTAGATAGGTATAGTTTCATGATTGAAAAAAATATGTCTTTTTTCAACTATTAGTAACAACACGCTTGAAAGTTGATGTTGGTAAAGCAAATAACAATTCACCTATGAATGAATAAATAACATTAGAGTTTAATATACATACTTTTTAAGACACTCAGGTATTTGGGGCCATTTTATTTTTTTTAAATAATTCAAAGGCAAAGATACATTTAGAGATGATGCATCCTTTGGCCTGTCTTCAGCTATGAAGACCAAAAAGCCTTTTTTAAATGGGCTTGGAGAAAGATGGAAACATTATTGCATTATTGCATATAGCACTGCCTCAGACTCATTGTTTTTGTGTTTTAAGATGGCTATTAGCAGAACACAGGGCAAGTGGCTCTTTTTCATATCTGGTGTGAAAGAAAGGAGACTCATCTAATTAGCCACAAGATAAAAATTATTATTCCATTTGTGTCATGCCAATATAAAACATGTACCTACCTTTAATTAGTAACGTTTATTTTGAGAATAGCCTGTTCTATATCTGGATTCAATTTGGCCTGTTTCTACATTAATTATGGACAGGAGTGATCCTGTAGATTGATCAGGACCGTTCTCTGGATTGGAGGTTGAGCTTAGCTTGCTGTGATATAGAAGGTCTCTGTAGGGATAGTGGCCAATTAAATGAAATCGAAATTCTTTTTTATTTTATTTTTTATAGGGCCACACCTGAAGCATCTAGAAGTTCCTGGGCAAGGGGTGGAAATCTGCAACTGCCGACCTACGTCGCAGCCACAGCAATGTCAGATCTGAGCTGCATTTGCAACCTACACTTGCAGCTTGGGGCAACGCTGGATACTTAACCCACTGAGTGAGGCCAGGGGCCAAACCTGCGTCCTCATGGACAAAAGTCAAGCTCGTTAACATGCTGAGCCACAACAGGAACTCCAAAATCGAGATTCTTTTAAAAAGATGGAGAGGAAACTAAATGCCAGGTTGGCAACTGACAGCATCTACTACAGAGGAAATTTTATTTATGTCGAAGAAAATACTGAATAAAGTGACTTAAGTGGAAGTAAACAGATTTTATAAGTTTCTGACATTTTCAAATAATTGCAATGTTTTGTCAGGGATATATAAAATGTTATTATTCATTCAATAAATACATTTTTACTACTTACTCTGTGTTGGAAACTCATAAATAATGGCGATTGAAGAGAACATCTTAGCATAAAATGTATTTTGAGCAGGAGATAAAGTACACAACAGAGTAATATGGTGTTTACTGCATCAACCTGAGATCCAAACCAGGAAGTGTACTCAAGCTACTTAGTGACTCTGTTCTACTTGGCCAACATTGATGATGTAATTTGTCATCTTGGGTAAATTTCCGACTTGGACGACACCATGAATTTATCCCCGTTCCTCACAGCATGGCCTGATGGCTTGGACTTAGGGATCTACTTCAGGGATCTACTTTCATAAGAAAATTGGATTTCAAACTGAGATTTTTGAGTACTTAAAAATTTTTAAGAAGTATATCCAATTATACTGACAAGAAGAAAAGGAAAAGAAGCCTAAGTGCAATTCGACAGAAAAAAAAAAAAAAAATGATTTGCAAAGATGAACCATGATACAAGACTGAGTTAATTCTGGTAATATTTGCTTCCTTAGCTCTAGTTTTTCCTGAACCTCAACCTCATTACTGTCCTTGAATTCTTCAAGCCACATTACTATCATTTTATTAACATAAGTTTTGCTTAAACTGTCTTGAGTCCTGCTTCTCTAATTTCTGATGCATTAATTACCAAATAATATAGGTCACATATACAAATTACTATTGTTATATTTGTGATGCACTTCAGGCATTTCAAACCATGCATCATACTAGGTTTGAAAGTTAATTTAAGCTACACTTCAGGGGCAATTAGTGCTGTACTCAGATATTTCTAATCCAGTAGTAGGCATCTATTAATTGATTACAAAGGCCACACTCAGGGAAGACTACGTTCAGGAAGTACATGACATTCCTGACTTATGATGCTCCAACTTACATTTACTCCACTTTACAATGGTAGAAAAGTGAAATTAGACTTCATTTTTGAATTTTGATCTTTCCTTGTGATAGTGATATGCCTTACAAGATTCCTTCATGATACTAGGCAGCCGTAGCTCCCAGTCAGCCACACCATCACAAGGGTAAAAAATTGATACACTTATGATCATTTCGTACACAAACATTCTGCCTTCCACTTACAGCATAGTATTCAATAAATTACATGAGCTATTCAAAATTTTATTATTAAAAAGACTTTGTGTTAGATGCTTTTGCCCAGCTGTTGGCTAATGTAAGTGTTCTGAGCATGTTTAAGGTAGGCTAGGCTAAACTGGGATCCTTGACAGGTTAAGTGTGCCAAAAACATTTTGACTTATAATTATTTTCAGGGTGTTACCCCATTCTAAGTTGAGAAAGAACTGTAAATACTACAAGTCCTTCAGCTATCTGTGCCATAAAACCTTGCTAAAATCCAAAGGAAAATAAAAGTGAATTTTGAACTCATCTGGCTATCATGTTTGCAATTTTTAAAAAGTGGGCCTATATTCATATATAGAGTGTATTTTTTCAAGTTCTTACTGCTTCTTGAGGTAGTTATTAACATAGCTAACAGAATATTTATAGCTCCTTGTTCTATCTACATGGTAGTATTTTGCTTTCTGTCCTCCCTACATGTGTCCAGATATACTGACTAGTTCTGGCTAAGGGACTGTAGCTAAAAGTGACATGTTTCTTACTTCTGGGTCAAGCATGTCCCAAACTTGAGCTTGGGCACAAGCAATACTGGAGATGGTGGTGGCCTCATCAACATGTGTCCCTGTGATAATATGCTGAGCTGAGAGCTAATCAATTAAAATTAAGTAACTCAATCTTACATTTGACTGTGAAAACTTAGGAAACATTTTTAATAAACAGTCACTAAATGTTATCACATTTTTCAAGTCTTAAAAGACAAGCAGTGTTTTCACCTCTAGATGACAGCTTGCAACAGATACACACATTAGTTTACACCTGTATAATGGTTTAAAGTCACCTTACTAGAGATGTTTAGCCAAAATCCCTGTGTGTGTTTTGAAAAAGATTCATTTCTGATTGATGTGTACAATTGATTTTTGTTTAATTGCATTTAATGTTTGAGAAGCTATCCATCAATGGGAAAACAAAACAAACAAACAAAAAAAACAGCACAATAAAAAGATCAGTCCTCTGAGCCTTACGTAGCAAGAGGAAAAATACATCCAACTATGAGAAACTTCAGTGAGTCAGAATAAACTAAGTAAAGTGCATCTTACATCTGTGCTATTTAGTCAATATTTTAAGCCATCAAAGATGGAAAGAAGAGAAGGAAATTCACACTATTATGTAGTTGTCATTTGTTAAATATTATCTGCAGTAATGCAATAAAGTTTTCCTGCTCAAGAGGATTTGATATATTATTAATTATAAGGAAAACAGAATTAGTTATATTAAATTTGGAGAAAGAATATGCTTCCTGACTTCAGATGCAATCCAAAAATAATTTAAAAGTTGTAGTAAATATTGGCTTTTATTACTTATTTATTTTAAATACACATAAGATCACATTTACTCATTTTTCAAACACTGTAAATATTTTTCCCATCTCTTACATTCTTTGAAGTTAAAATGATTCAACTATGACCTTTTTAGTATTCTATAATTTGATTCACTTGCCATGCCCAACTTTCCCTGTTTACCACCCCAGGAACCTATGATTGGAAGAGACAACCAGTCAAAATGTAGAATATTGAAAAGGTCAAAACATTTGTATTTACTGTACCACTTTTCCAGGAGAAGAAGAAATATTTAAAATTTGAAATATGCTCCAGATGACAAAGTGTTGAATGAATGAAAGTGGGCAATATTATATTCAGTTTATGATGAGACTCAAGGAATTATTATACTTGGTAGTAATCCCTGTGTTTGTTATTTTGGACTAAAAAAAAAAAAAAAGCCCTTATTGATATGCCAAAGATAACATTGAAATTTGAGAAGGAAAAGACAAAAAAAAAAAAAAACTGCCTTAATTTCATAATTTTACAACTGACAATTCATGAGATAATACGTTTGCAAGGTTGACCAGCATTAAAATGAGAGTTTTTCAACTGAAAAAAAAAAACAAAAAACAAATAAATAAGACAGAGACGGGCAGTCTATTAATGTATCAATTTCAGAGTGGCAAAATCATCAGTCAATATATGTATAACTAGTGAGGTTTTATGACAAGAATTTACAGCATTTTGTGTTTTTACTCATGTGACATGAACATGCTTTTCAATGAACATCGTTAAAAATATATTTAATTTGCATGAGTGTATTTTATATGCTTTCAAACCATAGAGGCTTAGCATAGTTATTGTAATCTAGCATTTTATGGAGGAAGAACATTCATCCTCTTAGTAAGTATGTTTTTAGTACCTAATATGTTCCCACCACTACTTGACTGTTTTGCAAAGAAATGGTGTCAACTAAGATGACTTTAGTCTTGTTCAGCTATAAAGACAAGTTACAAAAGGTAAAATAAAGGCATACACTGATTTAAAAAAGATATATATAACCAAAGCATCAGCTTGCTTTTTGAAGGCTACGGATTTGTAGTTAGAAAATGAAAAACAAGAAACAGCATTAACAAAAGTATAGTAAGTATATGTGAGGGGTTTCAAATTAAAATGTAAATGATCAGAATTGAGAATAGTGGGGATTGTCTTCAAAAGGCAGACTGGACTTGAACATAGGTAAAATGTTTATAATTTTCAACATTAACCTCTGGATTAAAAAACAAAAGAATAGTCATTGGGAATAATTATTAAAAAGGGAATCCTATAATGGACTAGTCAGGATATTTCATTACCTGAAACAAATGGATGGTATTAAATGTAGGTCATACTCTTATATTCATGCCCAATGAGTAAAATTAAATGCAAGCAGAAATCTGAATTCTACTGAAACACAACTTGATGAGAAGTTTGAAGGAGGCATGCTATCCTAATAATAGAAAATTTTTAGAAAATGACATATTCTTTAAAAAAAAAAAAAATGGGCAGTCGCCAAAACATAAGGCTGCTATGGAAGGTAAAGGGTAGACATAAGAAGATAGTACAACAAAGTCATAATTACAGTGGGCATAACATCTTAATTACATGTATAAAATAGGGACAACCGGTGAGGGTAATTAAATTTAATGCATAAGAAAAAAATTAAGAAAAGTTTCTAGAATGCACAAAGCATCAAAAATTGAGATAGAGAAACAGATTAAAAAGTTATTTATCTGGAACAAACCTGCAAATGATAAATGTTTCAATAAAGAAAAGAGATAATTAGAGTAAGACAATGATCAAGAGCAAAATAAAAGAAATATATTTGGGATATAAAGAAAGCAAGCAATAGCCATAAAACCAAACAACACATATAAAAACAAATCTGGAGTTTCATAATGCACTGAATAGTCAAAAAAAGTAAAGTATTATTTGAAGCATTTAAAAAGTACTGACTCATAGAGAAGAAAAATTCACACAATAGGACTAAAATCAAGTGGATTCCAGCTGAGAATTTAGAAGAGAAAATTTCCAAAATGCTATTCTATGTGAAATATTTTGTAATGTATACAAAAATTAATAAATATTTTTATTTATTAATATTTACCAGGCTGTTTAAAGATATACCAAGCTGTTTAAATTAAAGATCTTGATAAAGTGGTAATTAAAAAAGATACCCTGCAGAAATAAACCAACTATAATTGTTAATTGCTATTATGTTTTTGCGTAGAGGACTCCCACTACTAGAATGCATCTTTTTATGACAGGGACTAAATTTTGCTTTTTTTTTTTTAATTCCAAATGTTTAACAAAATATCCCTAGAAATATATTGTAGATGCTTAAAAATGTATAGGTCTGTGAAATTCAATGGAAAAAATAAATGCTGATGTTATATGTTAATAATTCTTAAACCATTTTGATAGAATGAATAAAAAGGGATGAATAAATAATGAACATTTGCAGTTCAGAAAATTATAGATAATTCCTCCCACCACAAATTCAAGGGAGAAGAGCAAAAACATCAAATTCACATCTCCAAAGGAATACAAGGAAATACTTCATTACAATTTACAATTTGGTGAAAATAACTTAAAACACTTTGTTAAAAACAATGAACAGAAAATTGGTAAAAGTTAGCAACACATAGTTTATAAAAGATAAATTATGAATGCTTAATAGGCATATAACCTGTTTAAACTATTGAGAGAGAAATAACCAAAGATTAAAACAAGATACATAAAGATAATAAACTAATGATAAGGTGTGTCTATTAGAAGTGAATATGAAAAATAGAAACTGAGAGAGAAAAAAACACAATTGCCCAGGATAATACATAAAATTACCTGGGTCTCACAAATTATTCCCTTAATTCAAATTTTAATTTCACCCTAAAGGGTTTCGATTTTCTCAATATTTACTACTATTATTAAAATCCACACTAACCTGTAATTTTGTAATAAATACTCCATTAACTTAGGAAATTCTAAATTGTTCTAATTGTTCAAAAAGATTTAAAAGTAACCCATTCACATGAAAAATTATCAACTGCATTAATGATAACAATGCATACCAATTATTCTTGGACATTAGGAAGTTCCTATTGTGTCTCAGAGGTGAAGAGCCCAACTAGTATCCACGAGGAGTTGGGTTTGATCCCTGGCCTCGCTCAGTGGGTTAAGGATCTAGTGTTGCCGTGAGCTGTTCTGTAGCTTGCAGACATGGCTGGGATCCCGGTTATTGTGGCTATGGTGTAGGCTGGAAGCTGTAGCTCTGATTTGACCCCTAGCCAGGGAACTTCCATATGCCACAAGTGTGGCCCTAAAAATATATATGTATATTTTCTTGGACATTACCTACTCTTCACTGAGAACATATTCTGCCATGTCTGACCTTGAGTTCATGGGATTAATAGCAGAAAAGCACAGAAGCTTTGCTTTTGTGAAGATGCATGGGAAAGAAAGAAAGAAACAGGTTAAAGATATCTGCAATTGGGAAAGAAATTGTCCACCTCCCACCCCACTCTGAAGTCAGGGTACCATTACAATTTAAGGAAAGCCTGTAACCAATGCTGTTTTTCTTCTAGGTGCTGAAGCTGATGCTCTGATTTGAGGAATTGTTTGATAGAGTTAAACACACACACACATCACACACTCCAATACCACCCCCACCGAAGAAGAAGAAAAAACCTCTTTCAAGTGCATGAGGCTTTTTTCCCCCATAGAATGAATTCCTATGCTACTCCTTGAATTCATCTGGAATGAGACAGACCAATATTACAGTCATTCCTCTATATTGTTGCCAGTGTCACCGATGCCCACTCAGGAATATAATGTCCCAGACTCAAAATAAAAAAGTTTCTGAGGAGTAAAAGATAATTCTTCAAAAGAAAATGAAGACATATTAGGGGCAGATGTACCTACATGAATTTATTTTCCAATGAGAAAAATAACTTATTACACATTTGTTTTACAAGGACAAAAATTGAAATAAATTGCAAAAGCATAAGAGGAGATCTAAAAAAAATGGAGATATATGCTGTATTCATGGAAAGGAGAATATAATAGCATAAAGGGTAAAATTCTTTCCAAATTGATTTATAGTTTTAAAGTAATTTTAAAATGTATATGAAGTTAGGACCAAGGATAGGAAAAAGCCCCCTGAGGAACAATAAGGAGGGGAGATTCTACTTTATTATCAGAGTTCATGATAATTGATACTGGTTTTCAGAAATGATATAGACTGAAGGATCAATGAAACAGAGTAGTGAGCCCAGAAACAAATACCTGCATAGTAGAAATGTTGTTATATAATAGAACCAAGAAGTCAGATCAGGCTTACAGTAAGTGGAGATAAAATACAATTATCCATATGAAAAAATGAAATTAGTGCCTTATTTCACAAAATTCCAGGGAAATACACACATTCCAAGGAATTAAATGTTAAACACAAAACTTCAAAATTTAAATTAAAAATAATTATAACTTTCTGACAGCATGCATGAGTTTTTGAAAGACATAGAAACACCGCTTACTCTAAAAAGTCATAAATTTGCTTACATAAAAAGTAATAAGATCCCTTAAGAAAAAAAAAAAGATTTTTGACCTGAGAGAAAAATATTATAATTGAAATTAAAATATTAAAATTGAAATTAAATGGATGAATTTAATAATGGGTAAGACAGCAATTAACAATCTACAAAACAAGTCAAATAAAATATAGACATAAGTATGAAAAGCCAGAAAGTGTATGAGTGGAGTCAGAGTAATGTTCAAAGAGAAAATGTGAGGAACTGAAGAAGCATAAGAACCCAAATAGGAGAAATGCAAAGAAAACTATTCTCAAACATATCACAGTAAAACTATTTAAAACCAAGACCAAAGAGAAAAATTTTAGAGCAAAAAGCAAAATTATTATTATCAAAGTAACTAAAATTAGAATGATAATAGACTTCACAGAAAAAAAAAAGAGGCCCAAATAAAATGAGCAATTAGAAACCATGAATTCTGTAGCTGTCATAAATACATTTCAAGAATAAAGGTTAAGTTAAAGCATTTTGGGGAGGAAAATGAGAGACCCTTCATAAATACTGACTGCATAAACCAACAACAATCCAATAACAGCAAGAGCAACGATAGAATCTTATGAGCTTTAGCAGAATAAAGCATAAAAAATACACAATAAAAATACCAGATAATTTAAGGAAGTACAAAGATTTATGATCTTTTACTATCTGAGAAGAAATAAGAATTCTTATTTCAGTTAGACTTGGGTAGTTATGAAAGGATTCATGTTATCTCTAATTGTTAAATAAAGTTATAAATAATTTTCTGTATAACAAATTATCCCCAAACTAAAAACAACGAAATATATTATCTTACACAGTTTTTGAGAGTTCAGAATCCAGATCTGGCCCATCTGGGTATTCTGTATCTGGGTATCTTAGGAGCTTTCCATCAAGGTGTTGGCTGGGCTCCATCATCTAGAAGATAACAGGGGCTGGGATTTTCAGTTTCCCAGGTGGTTAGTTACAGGCTTGTGATGCAGACCAGGGGACCTGTCATGGGTCCCTGTGTAAATCCTCAAGACACAGAAGCCATGTACCCCAGATTTAAAAAAAAAAAAATCCATTAGAAGGAGTAAAAGGGAAATGTGATACATTGTTTTATCTTAATCACAGACATAACATATTGGCACTTATACTACATTCTATTTGTTAGAAGTGATTCATTTAGTACCACACACTTAAGCTGAGCAGAATTGGATTCTACTTTTTGAAGAAGAATATTAAAGAACACATTTAAATAAATTTTAAATCCACCACACCACTTGTTGAAAAGTCCTACTGACTTCATTATCTACAAACAGCTAAGGGTTTTTAAGCATAACAACGTCATTCGATAAGCAACGGAATGCTCTGTGATGGTTCAAAACTTCCAGTAATAAGGTCAAAACACAAATAGCTTGTCAAGATCCAGCATACACTACCTTCTGCTGAGCATATACAACCATCATCAACATAAAGGAAAATCATCGCACCTCCTCCCTCTCATACAATAGACTTTCTGGAATTTTTTACAAAAGGACTGGTTGGATTCATTATTGACTAAAATAAGCTCTATGTAAACATATATGTGTACCATTCTAAATTCCTCACAATTTACCCACTTGCTCTGTTTATAAAACAAAGTATGTCCTCTAAGAAATTACCTGTTCTTTTGCATTAAAATTGTATTTTTACAGCCATTACTACGGTAGACATGTATACTGACAGTAACATTTTTAGTATGTGCTTTGAGTGCACTTTTTCATGAACATTTTATATTGGGCAAGAGAAGAAAAATGCAGCTATTTTGTCAGGATTGCATTTTAATAACTTGAGCTAAAAGATTTTCTGTGTCTTTTGCACAGAATAGAATTGATTTATGAGTAAGGATAAAAATGTGTTCATCTTTTATTCCCCAAATACTCCTATTCTAACAAAATGTCAATTTAAATTGATTGGTTAGCTACTGCAGCATACTTGCATACAACTCAAAAACAAAAAATGGCATGTGCTATCTAAAGCTGAGAAAGCTAACATTTTGCTAATTTCAAATACATTTGCTCAAGACTTAAATGAGTAGCTTTTTATATTGGACATATACTTGTATTATACTCTTAGTTTAAATGACAAAATAACTGAGTACTTACTTGATTTTAGTACTAATAATTTTGTCTGAAGAATTTTTATGAACAATTTTTATTTACGGATTGATGCTTATAGCAAGTTACAAAAGATCAAACATTTGTTTGATCATAATCAGAAATTGTCTATAGTTATTTTTACTACAATGCTAAGCTTCATGAAAACATGTAAACTCCAATTTTTCAACATGAAAATTTAATATGTTTGATTTCAGTGAGTATACAATTTAGATGCATATTAATTTTAGTTTTCTTAAGTGTAATGTAGTTTAAAAATGTTTACATTTATTTACATGAAAAATTTGTAATCACGTAAAAATAAACACATGCTGAAAACTCCTAAAATGCTTTCATTCCAGTAAAATAATACTCATTTTTAAGTTCCATAGACTCAAACAAGATTCAAGCTGAATACTCAGGATGAGCAATAGTTTTTGCATCTCAGGAATGAGTAGCAATGAAGGCATCTGTTTTTTTCTTTCTATTTCTATCCTGGTCTTTTTCTCTCCCTTTCCTTCTTTTCCAATTCTTCTGCTCTGTTATTATCAACATATTTAAGAAGGTTTTTCATTATATAAAATGAATGTCTACAAGACATGATTATTTCATGTTGCTTTTTTGGTATAGCTTATGTCATGATATCCCATTTATCTATTTGTTATGCAAAAAAAAAACCTGAAAATAAAATATGTGGGAGAATATTAGCTGTCTTGCTTGAAATAGAAGATGAAACAAAATTTTCTCTGAAAAACATTTTATTATTTTGGAATGTTGATCTCTGCAACAACAACAACAAAATTATATTTTTGCCGATGATGTGTCTGGAATTTAACTTTCTAAAAAATGTGTTTCAAATGATATGTCTGACTAATGTCAACTTATAGGTAAATATTAATCCCTAACATCATATTTTTCTGTTTTCTAATGTTTTCATATCAAGTAATTGTCAAATTAAAATCTTAAATTTATTGAATAATTGACTAAATAAATCGCTATGAAAAATTAATTCAAAAAGCCTCTCTTAAACTATCTTATTATGCATGGTTTTCTGACAAATTGCCTCATTAATTTTTGTTTATTTTTTGAAAAACTTACTTGTATAGGAGAATATATTCTCAGAAATAAACCAGTAGAAACATGTGTTGAGTTTTCTGCTGATGCTCACATGATTCTTACAGAAATCTTCCCTGGAATGTTTAATGATCTTTGTTTCTATAACCCCATATCAAAGCATAAATTAGCTCTTTTTCTTTCTCTCTCACCTTTCCTTCAGTATTTCTCATATGTTTCCTCTCTCGAATTCATAGCTTCTATTTAGTTCAAATGCTACTTATGTTTTTTTCTGATTTAATACATTTAATTAAATGTATTTAATTAAATACATTTCTTCTGATATTTTTCTTCATAATTTCCAGTAATGTTCTCAGGTTAGTGTTAGTGTTTTTGTTTTAGATATCACCAACTGCTGGAATATGAAGAATCCGTGAGCTATTATATACCTCCAGTCACTTTTCCTTCCTCTATTCTTTCAATACTGCCATTTCATAACTTTTATTTAAATCCACATTAAACACTGTGGCAAGCAGAAATCTAAATTGGCTACCATACCTTTATCCTGTATAATCCCCTCCCTCTGAATGTGAGTGGGGCCTGTGATTTTATTCCAATCAATGGAAGACAGGAAAGGTGACAGATAGGCTACAACTCTCTTGATTAGATTATCTTATAAAACTTTCAGATTAGCAGAGAGAGAGAAACCCTCCTGTTTGCCTTGAAAAAGCAAACAGCCCTGAGGTGAACTATGGGGAAGGGAACATAGCATGGAACTGCTAATAGCCTCAGAAGCTAAGAGTGTCTTCCAGCCAACAGCCATTTAGGAAGTCAGGGCTATCATTATACAACCCCAAGGAATTGAATCCTGCCAACAATGGAAAAGGACCCTGAGTTCCAGAAAGAAACACAGTCCCACCAACATGTTGCTTGACATTTTATGCAGAAAACCTAGCTACATTTTGCCTGGGCTACTGACTTGCTAAACTATGAGATAAATGTACGTGTGTGTGTGTGTGTGTGTGTGTGTGTGTGTGTGTGTGTGTGTGTGTGTTAAAGCAGCTGTTAAGTTTGGTGATAATTTATTACATTGCAAAAGAAAAAATACAAATATTTACACTATTGTGACTGAATACAGAAATTATAGCTAAGCTTTGCATTATATTAAATCACATTTTGTTTCTTATATGACTTTTTGTTTCCACAAAATTAATGCTAATGTGTTTTTCTATTGTGATTAGTTACCCACATGCCTATGATTAATTTTCATACAATTCTCTTTAGATGCATAACCCTGCATTCAAAGTATTGAATGACCTGCACCTTGAGGACACTCTCCTAGGGCCCCTCTCCTCATGCTCCAAAGGTGGCTGGCTTCCCTCTAGACAGACCTAATGAACAAAAGTCATTCTAGCATTTCCCTTTCACATCAACTTGAAATATCTTTTTCCTTTCTTCTGTGGTAGCTTTTCTGTTTCTTGTATCTTAGGTTTGCTACTTGTTTACCCTCTTGTTTTGAGGAAAGATACCTTCCAGTAGTTTTCCAAAGATGCATACAAGGGAGATAACATTTTTAAACACAACCCCAGCATCTTCAGATTTACCTGGTAACATCCAGTTAGAATCACTGATTCTCTTTCTCCAAAGTTAATCCTTCTTTTTTTTTCAGAAGGCAGGGCACTCACCTATATGAGATGATTTATATGAGATGATCGAAGAAATGAATCTGTATTTCCCTGTTTTTCCTTCCAATATATCTCCACTTTCTAAATTCCCTATGGCTACAGATTTCTGAGTCTTTTAAGAATCTGATCTCAAAGTTATTTCTGGTGGTTTTAATGCCTTAGACTATCCGGCTCAGACCAACTACTTCAGTAAAGATTTACCCATCTTTCTTCCTGCTTTCAAATTCTGTTATGGTCATCTCTTTCTCCCATTTTCTTTGTAATAAGGGTTTCTACCCTTTTATTTGTATCTAATTAGTATAATTTCAGTTTGATTTCAGAAAGTCAGGAGGTATTCCTGTGTTTGGTCTGTTATTTTTAACCATGAGCTCTAAATTATATTAAAAGACTCATAATTGTCCTGCTAACCACTAGACATTAGAACATAAGTTATTTATTTTAGAGGAATACTCATAATCTAGATCATTATTGTGAATGTGAATACCACATATTATATACATAGTAAAATATGTAGAGGCTATTGAATATATAGTATTCTTTTATGTTTATGTTTCTTTTATACTATATATGTAGCATATAGTTTGCCACATTTTATATTTGTATAATATAGATATACATATAAATACACACAGAGGTCATATATATATAGGATATGTGCTGCATTCCTAATTACTTTGTTTTGAGGCTGAAAAGACTTTCAAACCACACATTACCTAATTGGCTAAACCATGAAAAATTTTTCTATTTTCTAGAAATATGTCTGTCTCAACAATGTCATTCACCAAGGAATTAATGGGAACAAATAGCACAGTTTTGTTTTATGAATGTAGCTATTATGGAGACATTTTTGATTCAATTCCTTATTTTAATGGAATCATAGTTGCTCTCTAGCTTGAGGTTTCAAAACTCTCTTCAAATTCATAATAACTCACTAGTTGATGATGCTAGCTACCTTTTATTATACTATTCAGAATAAAATATGGCTACAAGAGCTGCTCTGTTAATACAGAACACATTACCTAAAGCTTGGGTAATTTGGGCTCAGGAGTTTTTTGTCATCTTTACAGTCTAGTGTTGCATTCACTGAAATAACACATTAAATTTGTATGTTTTTAAGCACCTGGCTTAATTGAAACCCATGGAAATAATAGCATAATAACTGGCCTGAATAATAAACCATAGACAATCACTATGCAGTGAAAGACGTCAAAGACCTGCTTATATGGAGTCAAAGGTAATAATAGAAGCTTTTAATTTGATTCAAAGGTGGAGGGAGGATTGGAACTTATTTTCCACTGTTAAAATGCAGATTAAGAGTATGGCAGTCTGATTTTTTAAATTCTAAATTAACACTGATCTGTTTTAACTACACATTAAAAAATAAACTGATACGTTTTTGTTTCTTTATATGCTCCATCAATTCTGACTGAGAAAGGGCAACAGAAACATATTTAAAAGAAAAAAATTGGTGGGAAATGAACATAAATAATCCAAAGCAGAAGGATGCTTTGATCTCTTGATGAGTTCTGTAGCTGAAATTAAAAGCAAAAAAGCAAATAATTTAGGAACCCTAACAAGAATCCAGAAACTGCAAGTCTTTCATTAAAAAAGATTTACTTTTGGCAAAAATTCCCTGCGTGGCTCTGAACTTACATTGAAAAAAATCCAAACACTGTCATCACCTGGAATAATTGATACTAGCGTGATCCCAGAATTTGTGATCAGACTCTAGTTGGGCACTAGTTCCAAATAGATGGCCTTCTAATTAACTGAAATACAGACACATGTTTTTATTTCCTTGCCAAATTGCATTTTTTTTAAGGCAAGATTTCAAAACACTAGAATTATTGTCTGTGCTGAAATGTTCACATTTTGTTTGATGGTCTCAGATGGATGACGGTTTTAAGAGGAAGGAACAATTTCAATAATATGGCACAGCCTGGGTGTTAAGAGTCATAAAAGAAACCAATGCTTTGGGAGCATGAAGTGTTAAATCACAGATTCATGTAATCAAAGTTAAAATTTGAAAATCAATGAAAAAATTAATTATATTCAATAAATTCAGATTTCTTATTACCTTTGCATTTTTAGCTGAAAATTCCTCTAAAATGTTAAACCCTGATTAATTAATGAGTGTTCTCCAAAGAATCAGAAAGAATAGAATATATAGAGACAGACAGATATGAATGGAACTTTTTATAGGAATAGGTTCACACATCTATGAAGATGGAGAAATCCCATGATTTGCCATCTGCAAGCTGAAAAATCAGGAAACATGATGGTATTATTCAGTCTGAGCCTTAAGACCTGAGAATCCAGGTGTAAGTCCACATATAAGTCTGGAAGCCCCCCAAAACAATGTGCTGTAGTAATTTGTGCCTTAAACTCATTAATTAAACCCTCGTAAGCCTCAACTTCTAATTAGAAATTGAAAAATAATATGTTATCAGGTAATTGGTATGAGGTTTAAATTATCTATCATAACGCCTAAAAATAATGAACAGGCCTTACATTTTCATTAATTTTACCCTTTCTCTATAGAATATAAATAACAACAAATTTAAATAATTTGCCATGTCAGAAGATAAATAAGATTATTGGTGTAATTAATGCCAAAGGAAAAAACTGTTGAGAGAAAGAGATAAAAAAGAGAATAGAGAAAGTAAACATTTAGCTGCATTTTGAAGGTTAGTGTGGCGATTTACAAGAGTAGATGTTATACATAAAATCCAGTGCATAGAAGTATGAGATGATAGACATCTCAACACTCAGATGATTTCTTCAGCAAATTGTATAAAATATTTAAAAAGAGACATCAACACTACCAAATTCCAACTTCTTTGAGCAAATAAAGGGCTAGAAAGCACTTCCAAAGTTATGTCATGAGGAAAGCATAACCTGATATCCAAAAACCTGACAAAAGTATTATGAGAAAAAACAACATATAGACAAGTTTCAATAGAAAAAAAATTGAGAAAGAGCTCAAGAAATCATTCCTAGGATGTCCCTAATGTCCTGGCTTGTCCATGTCAAGCAAGGTTTGTGTCTGTTGTCCTAGCATAAGTATTAGTTGAACCTCCTTTAACTATAAAAAATGCCCCAATTTGGATAATAAATTTATGTTTTCACCTAAGCTGTTCTGCACAACATCCACAATATAGTGCTTTCACAGTGGAATTCTACTGAAATTTTGACAAATAGATAATTTTAATGGCTTAGCAGATGATCAGTGGTAATACAGAATGTGATTAAATATGAAATTTTAATTCAATGCAGAAAGACAAATATTCTAATAATATGTATTCATCCAAAAAAAATGTGTAGCTGGGACCATATTTGACATTATATACCAGGATCAAATATGTGAATGTAAAATTATAAACACACAAAAATTTTTTAAAAAGTTGTTTGACATAAGAAAAAGAGATTCTTTTGAAATTGTTTCAAAATCCACAAAAACAAACACTATTAATAAGTTGATCTTATAAAAATATCAACATGCAAATTTAAAAAATAAATGGAAAATGAAAAAATCCGGAGTTTTTACTGTGACACAGCAGGTTGAGGATCTGGTATTGTCCCTGTGGCAGTGACAGTCTGAAGCCCGGGAACTTCCATATGCCACAAGTGTGGCCACAAAAAGAAAGAAAGAAAGAAAGAAAGAAAGAAAGAAAGAAAGAAAGAAAGAAAGAAAGAAAGAAAGAAAGAAAGAAAGAAAGAAATCAAATTATGTTACTTATCACAAAGTCTATCATCATTTGTATATAAAAAGTTACTAGAAACCTGTAAGAAAAAGATTAAAAAAAAACCATGAAAATATAGTCAAAGGATATATAAAATTTCACAGCAAAATAATTACTAATGGCCCCAATTATTTTCAAAGATACTCAAGTTCACTCATTAAAAAGTATAATAAAACTAGACTAAAATATAAATTTTAACCCATCTTATTTGCAAAAAATAAAATAACTTTTTTAGCAAGATATGAGAGGATAATGTATTCAGATATTTTGGGTAGAAAATTATCCCTCTACGCAACACTTCCCTACCTCACCCTTTCCACAGAGAATCCTGAGAGCAATCCCCATAAACATTGTGCAGTTTTAACTTTCCTGCTTTCCAGGAAACCCAACCTGGGATGCTAAATTACTTATGAAATACTGTAAGTACCTGGTTATTCAAAATAATTGTTTTATTTTAATTGTAAATATTTTAAAACAGGTCAAATGTAACTATTAGTGATTTGGTTAAATTGATAGTAATGTATCCATACAATTTAATATATGCACCTTAAAAATGAGACCTCAGGGAGTTCCTGTTGTGGTGCAGTGTAAACGAACCCAACTAATATCCAAGAGGATGAGGCTTCGATCCCTGGCCTCTCTCAGTGGGTCAGGTATCGCGTGTTGCTCTAAGCTGTGGTGTAGGTCGCAGATGCGGCTCAGATCCCAGTGTTTATAATTTACAGTATTTTAGGTTTTCAGACATAGTTATTCAAGGTAATTATCTATCTATCTACATTTATCTATTCCTGCTTAAATATTTTTCTCAGAATATGCCTACAAAAAAAGAACATCTAAGCAACTTTTATATTTTTATATTCAGATTCCCTAACTCTTTCCTATAACTTTCTAGGTTAAAGTCTTTTAGGATGATCTGTTATTTCTCATGGTGTTCATATTGTCTATGGGAAATGGATCCTTTTTCTACTGAAATGGAGGTGCAGACATCAATGACTGCACTGATTTCCCACATACTGTCATGTAGACTTGCTTCAATCAGTCTCCTTTTATGTCCTCGAGATAAATATCAGGCACCAGTATCCAGGAGCCATATAATCAAGAATCATAAGTCATAATCCATCAAGAACTCCCTTATTGAACTCTACTTGAGTATCACATATGAGCCAGCAATTGCACCATTTAAAACACATCCAACCAGGAAATATAAATCTTTCCTTCTGTCAAGCAGTCATATTCTCCAAATATGGTTATTTTAAAGTTACAATTACTGGATGAAAGAGGGTATCTTTTTTATCTATCTCAAAAGGAAGGGATATAAAGAAAAAAAACTCACAAGCATTAGCAAGTTCATTAATATATGCTTTTTGTTTCCTGTTTTCTACTTTCTTTGGATTTAATTTTCTGTTATTTTACTAACTTTTTAGAATCAGTGACAAGATTAGCAACCTTTTGCCTTTCTATTCTAATAAATATGTGTCTATAAAATTTCCTCTAATTATGGTTTTAACTGTGCCATACCACTTTGGCAATTAGTATTTTCATTAAAATCTTTAATTCTTTAAAAGACATTTATTAAAATCACTAATATTTCTAATTAACATTTGTAATTTTTTTCTTCAATATGTCAATTATTTAGAAGTATATTGTTTAAGGACAAAATATGTGTAGATTTTAGAAAGCAAAAGGAAGCAGACATATGCAATGGAGAAGACAGTCCCTTTAATAACATAGTGGGGATGGGAAAACTGGACAGCTACACGAATTAGAACAGTCTCTAACGCCATATACAAACATAAACTAAAAACGGATTAAAGACTTAAATGTAAGACTAGATACTATAAAGCTCCTAGAGGAAAATGCTTTGACTCCTAGAGGAAATTGCAGCAATTTTTTTTTTTGTATCTTTCTCATAAGGCAAAAGAAATAAAAACAAAAACAAGCAAAGTTGACCTCATTAAACTTAAAAGTTTTTGCACAGGAAAGAAACCATTGACAAACTGAAAAGACAAATTACTGAATGGGAGAAAATATTTGCAAATGATACGACTGATAAGGGATTAATATCCAACATACATATATCATCAGCTCAAACAACTCAACATAAAAAAAAAGCAATTAAAATGGGGGAGAACATATTAGATATTTTTCCAAGGAGGAAATGCAGATGGCAAACAGGCACATGAAAAGATGCTCAACATCACTAACTCTCAGGTTAATGCAAATCAAAACTACAATGAGATATCACCTCACACTTGTAAGAATGACTACCATCAAAAACAATACAAATAACAAATGTTGGACAGGATCGAGAAAAGTGAGCCCTGTACACTGTTGGTGAGAATGTAAATTGGTGCAATCACTGTGGAAAAGAATACGGAGGTTTCTCAGAAAAACTAAAGAGAACTACCATATGACCCAGCCATTCCACTCCTGAGAATATACAAAACAAAAACACTAATTCAAAAGGATATATATACCCCAGTTTGGGGGAGGGATAAAATTGGAGGTTAGTATTGACATAGACACAGTGTTATATATGGAATGAATGAGTAGCAAGGACCAACTATGTAGCACAGACATAGTTTTCTTCTGCATTTCTTTGACTATCCTTTAATATTTGTAAAATAGAGGATGGCAGGTTTGACATAATACATTTGATTTGGAAAATATTTTCTTCAAAATAGATAGCCTAAAGTTATGAAAAATAGAAATATATATGTTGCGTAACTACCTTCTACACTCTTATCCTTTCAGGAAGTATTAAACGTGATAGACTTTAGAAAATTGTAAATACTTAGTAACTTATTTCTTTCTCATAATTATCCAATATTTATAAATATTTCAAAGCACAAATTATCCTCAAGAGTAATTCTATTTAACATACAATAAACAAAAATAATCAAAATAATATAACTATAATAATTTAATTGTGTATGCTAGATAAAGTGTTAAGCCTCTTACATACTTTATTTGCTATAACTCTCAGAATGTCAGGTTTGGCAACAAAGATGAGGAAGTAGGTTCAAAGAGGTTGAGAAATTTGCTCCAAATTACACAAATAGTAGCAGAGGCCAAACCAGAACTTGACTATGATCCTAAGAAAAATATCTCTTAAGCACTTTATTATTTCTAAGGAGAACACCATTACCAGAAAGCAAATGATCTCAGTGAAAATCATTCTTATAGGGAGAACTTCTGCATCTGAATGGAGGAAAAGGGACATCAAGTATTGAGTGAGAGAGAAAAAGAAGGGGTAGGGGAAGAAATAAAAGCGCTCAGACACTGGGAGAAATGCATATGCAGAATGGCTATGTTATATTCTCTAATGAGTCACTGCTTTTACTCCTTGATTTTGCCTTTTATCCCATAAACAGGCTTATGGGACTCTGAGTACAAGGTAGATCATACTCTCTTAAGACTGAAGGACTGAGGGAGTTCCCATTGTGGCACAGAGTAAACAAATCCAAATAACATCCATGACGATGCAGTTCGATCCCTGGCCTTGCTCAGTCAGTGGGGGATCGCACTGCCATGAGCTGTGGTGTAAGTTGCAGATATGGCTCAGATCCCATGTTGCTGTGGCTGTGGTGTAGGCTGGCAGCTGCAGCTCCAATTGGACCCCTGGCCTGGGAACTTCCATACACTGCATGTGTGGCCCTAAAAAGAAAAAAAAAAAAAAAAAAAGGTTGAAGGCGTGAGATAGCAAAGGAAGTGTTCACACTGTTTTTGATATGCAACACCACAAAGAATGAAAGTCTAAGATTACTTTAGACCTAAGATTACTTTCCTTCCTTCTTTCCTCCCTTCTTCCCTTTTTCTTTCTTTTTTTTTTAATTTTTTAAATTTTTTTATTTTTATGGCCATACCTGCAGTACATGGAAGTTTCCAGGCTAGGAGGTCTAATTGGAACTAGAGCTGCAGGCCTATGCCACAGCCAGGGCAGCACTTGATCTGAGCTGCATCTGTGACCCATGCTGAAGGCCATATGGTATCCTCAATCCACTAAGTCAGGCCAAGGATAGAACCTGCTTCTTCATAGGGACAACATGGTCCTTAATCCACTAAGCCACAATGGGACCTCCTCTAAGATCACTTTTTAATAAAAATTATAAAATCAGAATTTGGATGATGACAGTCATTCAAATAAATCAGGTGTGTAAAATCCTATCAGTGTCTGAAATTGCAAATAAATAGTTATAAAATGAACAAAGAACTTAAGTTAACATAAGTTAACAAAATTGTAAAATAATTTGCTGTTCAAAAGTGCATGAAACAAAAACAGATATTTGATTATTTTAAACTACATGATAAAATATCTTATAATTTATAATAACTATTTTTTCCTTTCGAATAGTCTAGGAATTCAGTAACAGATTATAAACTCAATTATAAAAATTGTATCAAATTATAAAGATAAGTTAATAGCAAACAGCATAAATATACACATGTGAATTAATTTATATATACATTCATATATGTTTATACATTTATAAATTTGCATTGAAAAATAATCCTGAGATGTAGTCTGGGAGCTTTTTGTATATTCTTTGGAATTTCTACATAGGCATTTAAGTCCATCTGCAAATGGATATTTCAATTTTCATATGTAGGTTAATTATTTTGCTTGCCATATTTCACTGTCTATGACTCCCAAGACTAAGTTGAATAGCAGTGGTTAAAGAAATATTTTCCTTTTCTTGTTCCATATTTTAAGGTGAAAACATTGAATGTTTCACAATTAATTATGACACTGGTTGTAGAATGTTAGATTTTTTTAGTTAGTAAAAGAAGTTTCTGTTTCTAGTTTTCTGAAGAGTTGGTTTTTTTTTTTTTGAATCTTGAGTAGACGTGGAAACATGGCAATTGCTTTTTCTGCATATCATAAAGTTTATCTTTGGTTCATAATGATGAAATACATTGATTTAGAACTTCGATGTGATGAATATAAAATGGATTCTGTTTGCTAATATTTTGTTGAGGATATTTGTAGGTATATGCATGAGAGAGATTAGTCTGTAGTTGTCTTCTCTGGTAATGTCTTTATCTGGTTTGGCATTGGGCTAATTCTGGTCTCATTAAATGAGTTGGGAAGTATCTCCATCCCTCCTGTTTCCTGGAATAAATTTGTAGAGTTAGTATTATTTTATTCCTACACCACAACTCATGGCAACACCAGAGCCTTAACTCACTGAGCAAGGCAAGGGATCGAACCCACAACCTCATGGTTACTAGTCAGATTCGTTTCCCCTGAGCCATGATGGGAACTCCATATTATTTTATTCTTAAGTGTTTGTTAGAAATGTAAGCCCAGATGTTTCTTTTCCTTAGTTGGAAGGTTTTTAACTTTAAATTTAGTTTATTTTAGAGATTGTTTAGACTTTCTGACAGCCTTATTAATATTATTGACTGTTTCCAAGGAATGAACTTTTGGTTTTATTCATTCTGCATAATTTTTTTTTGTTTGTTTTCAATGTCCTTAATTAATTTTCTGATATGTTTCCTTAATTAATAGACTTTATTTTACAAAACAGTATTACGCTTATAGAAAATTGAATAGATTGTATATAGAGTTCCCATATACTCTCCATGCACACATTGTTTCAGCTACTATTAACATTTAACATGTGATAAACTTATTATAAATGATAAACCAACATTTATATATTATTAATAACTAAAACACATGATTTGCTCCATGTTTGTAAAGTTCTATGGATTATGACAAATGCATAAAGTCCAGTATTAATCGTAACAATGGCATACAGAATGCTTTCATTACCCTAAATATCCAATATATTTCTGCTATTTATCTCTTCCTCTATTCCTCCAACAACCCCTGGCAACCACTGATATTTTAATTATCTTATTTTTGCCTTTTCAACATCACATACTGTAATTATATCATATGTAGCCTTTTCAATCTGGTGTCTTTCAGTTAGCAATAACTATTGTTTCCTTCATATCTTAGTTCAATAGCTCATTTCTTTTTAAGTACTGAATAATATTCTATGTATGAATGTACTTCAGTTTGTTTATCAATTTACCTAACATAGCGCATTTGGATTGCTTCCAATTTGGGGAAATTATAAATAAAGCTGCCACAGTCATATGTAGGTTCTTATGGGGAGAAGAGTTTTCAATTCATCTGGGTATACACCTAGGAGTGTGATTGGTGGATTATATGATAAGACTGTGTTTAGCTTCATAATAAAATATCACACAGTCTTCCAAAGTGGTTCTATAATTTTGAATTCCCACAAGAAAAAAATGAAAAGTCCTATTATTCCATATCCTCAACAGTATTTGTTACTTTGAGTTTTTTTGAAATTTAGCCATTTTAATAGATACAGTAGTACTTCATTGTTTTGGTTTGTAATTCCCCAATAACATATGCTGTTTAATATCTTTTCAAGTGCTATTTTCTATCTGCATATCTTTTTGAGTATGGAATCTGTTAAGATCTTTTGCCCATTTTTAAATTAGGTTGTTTTTTTATCATTTCAAAAGTTCTTTGCATATTTTGGACATAAGTCCTTTATCATTTATTTGTTTTGCCCTGTTTATTTTCTCTCAGTCTGTGGCATATCTTTTCACTCTTTTAACAGTGTCTTTCAGGCAGCAGAAGTTTTTAATTTTAATAAGGGCCAACATCAATATTTTTCTTTTATGGATCATGCTTGTGATGTTGTATCTAAAAACTCATCACCAAATTTAAGAACATCTTGATTTTCTCCAATGATATCTCCTAGAAATTTTATAGTTTTGTGTTTTACATTCAGGTCTAAGATATATTTGGAGTTATTTTTTGTGAAAGGTGTAAGATCTGGATCTAGATTACTTATTTATTAATTTGCAAGTGAATATCTAGTTTTCCTACTACCATCTGTGGAAATAACTATGTCTTTTGAAGTGCCTTTGCTCCTTTGTCAAAAATTAAATGAGCTTATTTGTGTGGGTCTGTTTCTGAGCTCTGTATTCTGTCCTGTTCCATTGTTCTGTTTGTCTTTTCTTCCACCATGAATACTGCACTTACTAGGTCCTTTTTACTTGCATTGTTATTAAATTTTTCTTTTTCATGATTCATAAGGAGAAATGTTATAGACTTCACACCTTTTAACTTTAATATAGCATTTTAATTTCATCTGAATATTACTTTAGATGCATTCCACAAATTTTGATATAATGTTTTCACTTTTATTCAGATGAAAATCTTTTTAAATCTCTACTCTCTGACTCATGAGATCTTTCATGCTTGTAATTTAGATTCTATATATTCTATATGTTTAGATTCTATATATGTAGATCTATACATTCTATATATTGGCAAAGCGGGTTAATGATCTAGTTTGTCTCTGTGGAGGCACCAGTTGGTTCCCTGGCTGGGTGCAGTGGATTAAGGATCCAGCATTGCTGCAGCTGTGGCATAGGTCGTAGCTCCAGCTTGGATTTGATCCATGTCCCAGGAACTTCCATATGCTGTGGGTGCGGCCAAAAACGAAAATAAATAAATAAATAAATAAATAAATAGACATAAATATTTGTGCATTTCTCAGACATTTTTCTGCTGATTTCTAGTACTATTATAGTAAAAAATTATGCTTCATATAATTTCTTTTTAATGTTTCCTAAAGTTTATTTTATGGCCAGAACATGGTCCATTTTGTTGAATCTTGAGAAGAATGCATATCGTGCTTTTGCTGGGTAGAAGAAAAGCACGATACACATGTAGATATCAACTGAATCAAGGTGGTTGATAGTGTTCTTCAGATATTCTGCACATTTACTGATTTTCTGAATATGTATTACGTGAATTACTTAAAGAGGATGATGAATATTGTTCTGTACATATGTTATCTCTTCATCTATACTGCTGTCTTTGCAAGGAAAGAATTTGCTTCTGTTTTCCTTTTCCTTAAAACCTCATCCAGTGTCTTCTACTTTGGTACTCAGTGCATCACCATTCAGTGGCTCATTTTTATATGAAAAATACTACAATACATTTGCAACTTCTCTTTGGAAAGCTATACAAGTGACAGCAGAGATCCATGCTGGCAACGCTGCGCTTTTTTCTAAGAACTTTATGGTATTGTATATTCATGTAAAACAGATTAGAAAAAGTGATGTCAGAACTTTTAGATCAAACTTTTTTCAGAAATATGATAACATAGAGTTCAGAAGACATTATATTTTGAGACTTATAGTAATTATATAATTTTTAAAATATCTAACTGTCCAGAAAATTCAAGTAAACTATCTAAGCTTTCAACCAGGATCAAAGAATATTCTCACTAAATATAATTGGCTCTTGAACAATGGGAGTACCACGGAGTATTGTGTTAGGGTCTCTGACCCTCTTCATGGACAAAAATTTGTGAACTGCCAGCTCTCAGTATCCACAGTTCCTCCCCATATGCAGATTCAACCAACTGCAGATGGTGCAGTACTGTAGCATTTACAATTGAAAAAAAAAATCGTATATAAATAGAGCGAACCTGTGTTGTTCAGGGATCAACTATATTTTTTAAGGGGTTAATGAAATACACATCGTTCTCTGTAATTATTTTACTTAAGTCTTGCTTATTCCAAATAGGATAAATACATGTGTATTTTTGTCCACTAAACTAGAGAATATACTGATTTACAAAGCATATAATAAAGCATCATAGAATATTAGCTCTGGTTGAAATGTAGTCACTGGTTTGTATATCCTCTTCTATTTGGCCATACAGAAGTATTTGATAATTACAAAACTTATGTTTAAGTGGAGCAAAGTAACCCAAAGACTGTAACAATAGAGTTATTGACAGCTAAGTTAGTAAATATCTTGTTTCATGTTGCTATTTGGAATATGTCTCTGGATTTTAGGCATTCAAATGCTTATAAGAATTCATATTGTGGTTATACCTAAATTAGCAGTGGGCTTTTACAGAATTAAACATAAAAGTGCTTTAATTTGCCACCTTGCATATTAATAGAGATCAAGACAGCTTGTATCATTTCATAGCATTATATATTTTGCAGTCAACTCATTATTAAACATGTCTCATTTAGGATTCTTATGGTTGCTTGACTTTATTCTAGGCTGTTACTCCTTGCTGTTTCACCATCTTTAATTATTCCTCCCCCTGCATGTATTGAAATGGAATGCCTCAAAGATACTGTGATGGCAACACTGAGCAGAATTGTTTTCCCTTCTAATAGATCTTGGGAAGGATACTGTTATATCACTTGGAAAAATAGAAAGGTGGATTTAATTTGCATCAAATAAATATATTAAACTTTTTTGCATCAAAAAAGATGCAAATTCATTATTAACATCTAGTTAAAAATGTTTAGGAATTTGTTTTACTCTTAAGTATTCAAACCCATCACTCCTATAGAAAAAAATGTGTGGCAATCTCTTCTCCAGCAGGGCATGTGTCCTGTCAAAACATTGTTACTTTGAATCTAAGGTCAGAATGTAAAACACATGTCAAGGCTATTGTTTCTTGCTCCTCTGTGTAGTGTAGCAAGTTGTAAGCATATTTTCCTGCCTCATCTTTCCTAGACAAAATAATAAGTATTCCTTGGTTTCTGGGATTTAAACTAAGAGGAAACAAAGTGAAAGATATTGCTTTGAGGTAGTCTTTTAAAAAATAAATTCAATTAAATTTTCCCTTATAATTTTCAATGTGCATTACTAATTTTTATGTTAGATATAAATGACAAGCTGTTCATGTGCGGAACATTTAATATGTTTGGAAATTACTGAAGTTTTTTGCAAGGATCATATTCATGGGCAAAAGATTGAGTCCTCTTTTCAAAAAATGTATTAGATAATTTAAATTACTGATTCTGCGACAATTAAAACCTATACAATTAGCAACACTACTTTGATTTATGAATAACTATAATTACCTATCATATAAATCTGATTATCATTTCCATTATCAGTAATGATTTTTCAATATTAACCCTAACATTTTCTAACATTTCCAAGCTCTTTTATTTGGACAAGAAATTTATATCAGTAGTATGTTTTTTTTGTTGTTGTTATGATATAAGCCAATATTTGAGTACAAACCTCCTTGTTTAAATTTGAGAGATATAGTTGAGGGAAGCTTTCAGGTGTAAGTGACTTAGGATTTACAGTTTTGAACAGCAAGAGTCATATTTCCTATTTAATTTAATTCAGAGATAACATAAATAATTCTTATAATTATCTTTCTTTCAAGTATATAAACATTTTTTATAAGATTAATAGACCAAAATTGAAACTGATTACTACAGATCAGTTGCCTAGGTTATCTACAAATGGGATGTGGCATATACTTAAAAGAAGATAACTTATGAGTTATTAACAAATAATTCTTTATATTATTTAGTGAAGGCTTAATTGGCCAACTATTATGTCAGAATATTGACCAAATTAATTTTTTTTCTTGTCTGGCCACCCTGTGACATAGGGAGTTCCTAGGCCAGGGATCACATCCATGCTTGAGTTGTGACCTATATACCACATCTGTAGCAAAGCTGGATCCATAATCCACTGTGCCATGCTGGGATCAAACCTGCAACCCTGCCACTGCAGACATACCATCCACCTCACTGTACCACTGTGGGAACTCAAAACCAAAGTAATTTTAAATTGGGTTATCATGATCTAACATCTCTTGACTTTCACTCATTCATTCACATATTATGAAATTATTTAGCAAGGAAAGAAACTAATAAAGCCATTTCCCTCTCCTCAAGGCTTCACATTTAAGAAAGTATAATAATACAAATATACATGTCCTGTAATACCAACATTAGAAAAATTCTAAATGAAAATAGATGTTAAAGAATGTAAGAGATTAAACTAAATTTTTAACACTGAATTCACAGATTTTAACATAAAAATTTGATTACAAAGAAGGAACTTAAAATATTTTGGAAAATTATAGACTTTTGTCATTAAGCAAGATACTAGAACACAATATTTAGGCAAGGGAAAAGAGTACAGCAAATAGCCAAGAAACAAAATAAAGGCAAATAAAAAGTAAAAATACATTCTAGAAACTAAATGTGGGAGTAAGGCCATAAGATCAATAGTGAGAGGATAGGTATGGGTACTAAACACATACCCACAAATAATGAAAAATACCCAGTCACTAGACACCAGAAATGAATTTGTCCCCACTATTAATAAAAGAATGGGTATTATAATAACAAGATACCATTTCCCTATGGGACTGGAAAGTATTAGAAGAAATGTCAATACTCAGTTTTGTCAAGTGTATGGGGGAATGAGGGATGGACAATATATATATATATTTTTTGGCTGCTGCAACAATGGGTTCTCAACATACTGCTCCCTGACTGGTGATCAAACCCATGCTTCAACAGTGACCCGAGCAGCTTCAGAGACAATGTGGGATCCCTAACTTTCTGTTCCAAGCAGGAACTCCACAGGATAGACAATTTTTATAGCTTAGATAGTAAATTAGTAAAACTTTATGTAGTATAAATTTAATATCCATTAAAATCTTCTGAAATGTGCATTTATTTACCTGAAGTGTTGATTTATATGATTTATGCTTTGTTGTATCATTTTTATAATCAGAAAATATTACATAAATTAATGTTCATTTTAAACATTTTACTATAGATAGATAGATAGATAGATAAAACACAAAAGGCATCACTTGAAAAATGAGCTATTTCTTCGTGGTACTGATAGAACCCATTTAAAGAACTGCTGCTCTTTCTAGTCTTAACTATGCTCACAGCTCTCACTAGTATTAGCTTTCTAAAAGATGTATCTAATCATCACTTTCCTGCTTAAAACAATAGATAACAGAACCATATATGACTGACTATAGTTTACTGCTATTTGACTGCCAGGTTTGCCAGGTTACTTTTTTTTTTTTTTTTGTCATGAGATGGGGTATACTACAAATACACATGCAGGCATACATGCTTAATAATGTACATATTATATGTGGTGCTTATAATCTTTTATTATAAATTGCAAACTTTTTGTTAGATGCTCAGTGCAGGAGAGACAGCTATTGGTCATATACCATTTATTTCCCCTTTCTTTTATTGTAATAGTCTTAACATTTAGGAGGACCCAGAAATATCCTGAATAAAAATGGAGTTTCCCTAGTGGCTTTGCTCCTAAGGTTCCAGATCGGATTTAAATTCCACCAACTATGTACTGCCATGAGTTCTGGAAGATGGAAGAGAGGAAGGCTCTGCATCTTTTCCTTCTTTCTTTCTTTTTTTTTTAATTTTTTTTTAAGATTTTGGTTTTCTTTTGTGGCAAAAGAAGCAGAGGTCTTGTAAGCTAGCTGGCAGCATTAAAGGTTTATAGGAGTTAAAAACACATGTAATCCAATCTTTCCATTATATTCCCATCGTGGCTCAGTGGTTAACAAATCTGACTAGGAACCATGACGTTGCAGGTTCGATCCCTGGCCTTGCTCAGTGGGTTAAGGATCCAGCATTGCCGTGAGCTGTGATGTAGGTCGCAGACCTGGCTCGGATCTGGTGTTGCTGTGGCTCTGGTGTAGGCCGGTGACTACAGCTCAGATTAGACCCCTAGCCTGGGAACCTCCATATGCCGCGGGAGCGGCCCTCAAAAGGCAAAAAGACAAAAAAATAAAATAAATAAATAAATTAATAAATTAATAGGCTCAGAATAGATCTGGATCTTAGTTCCAGTGAGGCTTTTTGATTTTTCACGATTATAGCTTTTAAATACATCTAACATTATTTAAATACATTCTTACCTAAAATAGTTATAGACTGCTATCATCTTCAACTAAAACCTGTCTGATTATGCTCAGCTTTGTAAATCCCCTAGGTTAATGGTAATCAAACCTTCTACAGCAAACATTTTTAACACTATCTGCTGTCTTTAAATTAATTCAATACATAGTGTAACTTAACATTTATAATTTTGATAATCCATATAATGGCATAAATATAATCTAAAACAGAAAATAAAATTTGCAGTAAATATAATTGTGAATGCATAAATACTCAAGCACAACAAAATCATATGCACGTACATAGAGAATCACTGACTACAACAGCCACAAATGTAACCTAATACAAATACAATGTATTAGCTGTTCAAATATTACGTGCTACATTGTCTTCAGTGACAGCTTTCTAAAATGCTGAGCAATTTATGATAAAATTGGAATTTAAAAAATTATAATTTCCTTATAGTTCACTTTTTAGCTGCTCCTAAAAATTCAAACCATGTAAAATTTAAAACCATATAAAAATTGAGTCTACATGTGAAATGCTAATTTCACAGTATCAGATAAATATAAACAAATTTTTGTTTACCTGAATGAATAGCAAAATATTCACAAATTACATGGGAACTGCCACAATTCTTTATATGTAGAACATTCATCACCCTAGGCCCCCACTCAGTAAATATCAATACAATTTTTCAAATTAAAACAATGCCACCTAGGAGGTGATTTTGTGTACAGTCTCTCTCTCTCTCTCACACACACACACACACACACACACACACACACACACACACCCTGTCTTAAGAACCAATTCCTGAGGTTCTTACTTCTGCTGTTTGTTCAATCTGAATACCATTAACAATACCAAACTATAACAAGCCTCAAGGTCCAGATAAAATGTCCCCTGCTTCTGGAGATATTATTAGAGCTCTGAAAGTAACATGAATCCTCCTCCTATATTTTCTATAACTCTACTAGAGACTCTCATACTAAGTAAAGTAAGTCAGAAAGAGAAAGACAAATACCATATGATATCACTTATTTCTGGAATCTAGTATATGGCACAAACGAACCTTTCTATAGAAAAGAAAATCATGGACTTGGAGAGTAAACTTGTGGTTGCCAAGGGGGAGGGAGAGGGATGGTTTGGGAATTTGGGGTTAACAGATGCAGACTATTGCCTTTGGAATGGATAAGCAATGAGATCCTGTCATGTAGCACTGGAAACTATGTCTAGTCACTTATGATGGAGCATGATAATGTGAGAAAAAAGCATGTATACCTGTATGTGTAACTGGGTCACCATGCTGTACAGTAGAAAATTGACAGAACACTGTAAACAAGCTATAATGAAAAAAAACAAATCATTATTAAAAAAACTCAACACATATTTGTAATATATTGAGCATATGTTATTTTCTGAATGAATGAATAAATTAAATTTCCTACATTTTAGCTCTTGTTTTCTTTTCTTTCTTTCTTTTTTTTTTTTTTTTGCCTTTTCTAGGGCTGCTCCTGTGGCATGTGGAGGCTCCCAGGCTAGGGGTCTAATGTGAGCTGTAGCCACTGGCCTACGCCAGAGCCACAGCAATGCAGGATCTGAGCCACATCTGTGACCTACACCACAGCTCACGGCAACGCCAGATCCTTAACCCACTGAGCAAGGCCAGGGATCGAACCTTAACTTCATGGTTCCTAGTCAGATTCGTTAACCACTGTGCCACAACGGAAACTCCTAGTTTTCATTTTACTTTTTATCCCGTATTTCCTTAAAAATCATTGCATCGTCATATAAAATAAATCTACACCTTGAAGTTCATTATTTAATATTAGTAAATGGAATTAGTTGGCAATTATTAGTTTACTAAACCTACTAATTTGTTTTCCTTAGGTAGGAAAAGTAAGTCAATTATTGGATTCTTCTGTCTTGGTTTCAATCATCTTTTATTATAAAAGAAAACAAATCACCTGTGGTATATTCCCAAAAATTTATTGGGAAAATTTTGATTCTCCAAATATAGGAAATAATGAATTTAATTCACATTAACATAGTTGCCTTTTATTATGTATTAGTAACTAAAAAAATCCTAATATATATCATAGCTGGCATTTACACTAAAAGGAATATTCTTTTAAAATTATTTTCATATTAAATACATAAATTTTTTTTTATTTTTTTTGCTATTTCTTGGGCCGCTCCCGCCGGCATATGGAGATTCCCAGGCTAGGGGTCGAATCAGAGCTGTAGCCACCATCCTACGCCAGAACCACAGCAACGCGGGATCCGAGCCGCGTCTGCAATCTACACCACAGCTCACGGAAACGCCGGATCCTTAACCCACTGAGCAAGGGCAGGGATCGAACCCGAAACCTCATGGTTCCTAGTCGGATTCGTTAACCACTGCGCCACAACAGGAACTCCGAAGAATACAGTACTTTTTTTGTTGTTGTATTTTTGCCATTTCTTAGGCCGCTCCTGTGGCACATGGAGGTTCCTAGGCTAGGGGTCGAATAGGAGCTGTAGCTGCCAGCCTACACCAGAGCCACAAGAACGTCGAATCAGAGCCACGTCTGCGACCTACCCCACAGGTCAGGGCAATGCCGGATCGTTAACCCACTGAACAAGGCCAGGGATCGAACCCGCAACCTCATGGTTCCTAGTCGGATTTGTTAACCACTGAGCCACAATGGGAACTCCTAAATACATAAATTAATAAACATAGCTGAACAGAAGAATATGAAAAACGAGGTTGGGTTTTATCTAATTATATTTCATCTGAAAGACCTCAGACCTCATAAATCACAATATTCTTAAACTAGAAAGAGGAGTTCTATCGATACTACCACAATTCTTTATAAGTAATTCTCCTTTATTCTTTAGGATCACTTCTGTTAAGCTTTTAAAAATGAACAAGACAGAAATATAAGGAAAGTAACATTCATTACTTTGAACCTATCACATACTTACCAGGCGCAAGGAGGGTAACTTGAGTTTCCCTATAAATATAATGATGGCTTGCAACCATTTAGAATTTTATCTAAGTATTTTAGAAAATGGAGGGAGTTCCTTTTATGGCTCAACAATAAGGAACTCGACTAGTATTCATGAGGATGTAGGTAGATCCCTGGCCTTGCTCAGTGGGTTAAGGATCCGGCAGGCATTGCTGTGAGCTGTGGTGTAGGCTCAGATCTCCCTTTGTTGTGGCTGTGGTGTAGACTGGCAGCTGCAGCTCTGATTTGACCCCTAGCCTGGGAACTTCCACAGGTGTAGCGCTAAAAAAAAAAAAGTATAACTCTACAGCTTGCTTTGAGTCAGTGCCTCAAACTGGAAGAACACTGTCTCGAGTTAGACATATCGTATTTTAAATTCTAGCTGCTTATTTAAATTATGTTGCTTTGGAGAAATAATTTAAATTCTTGGAACTTGGCTTTTTTCATTAAAATATAATGAAATATGACTTAGCGTTGACTAAATGAGATAAATGATATAAAATGCAAAGATTATACTCAATATGTGCTAAAATATACAGATTATGATCACTTTGAAAAATCAAATTCACCTCTGGTTCCATTTTAACATATTTGTAATTCAAAAAGTTCTGGAAGTGACAGCCCATAACTGGGAGTTAAATTAATAAATTAGATCAAAGAGATTCCTTCAATATTAACCCTGTGATACACTAAGCAAACTGGTAGGCTGCTGAACTTGATTTTCAAAGCTTATTTAATCATGTCTTTTTTTTTTTGAAAGAGGTATCTGATCTGGTGTTGAAAACTTCTGAGGTCTAATTTGGTATTCTCAGGTTGGGTTTATGCTTACCTCCAAGGCAGTGTGATGGGGTAATAGTGTCTAGACCTGAGCTTACCTTGGTACTAAGCACTGGACTGCTGCTCTCTAGCCCTGTGGCCACATGCGAGTCACAGAGCTCTTATGGAATTCAATACCATTTTATAGAGAATATAATAGAAATTTATTTGGGGCTTAATTTTTAAAAATTATTATTTGTAACTGTGAATGTGAAACACCAAATAAAGGATATTTCTGATTTTAGGTATTGTACCATCAGTTAGGTCTCAATTGAAATAATATTTCATTGGTAAAATGAACAGAAAATAACTAAACAAAGACTCTAAAGTTCCATACATTTGTTGAACCAGAATTAAATCTTATCGACTGACAGCTTTTAACAACTTTTCAAAAAGAATTAAGTCATAATCAGTGGAGTAAAGCCATGTTTTTAACTCTATCATTCTTGATGAAAAGATTCTAACTGTTCTTTTTTTTTTTTTTTTGGTTGGGAATTTGTTGACATACACTTGGAAAATACTTTAGGAACTTTCTTATGTAGATAAGCACCATTTTGAAGTTAGGATACTGTTAATTACCCTTTAGTTTCCTTGAATTTCTATTTTATTTATAAAATACTTACTGAGTACCTATTATAGATAAAACAAGAGGTGTCATTAAAAAAAAAAAAAAAAAGAAAAACCTAAGTTGGAGATGACTCCAGGATCATTTTAGTGGAACAGATTGAATGCTAACATATACTCAGCAAGGGATTAATTCTTTCAATTAACATGCACAAGAGCATTTTATATTATATCATATACATTTTGATTTCCAAGATTCACAGTTACCATTTTGTACCCTTTACTTTGTCTTGACCAAAATTCTCTCTGCCCCACAGTTACTTGACCTTTCGCTTGTCCCCAAGCCGGAGCAAATACTAAAATGTGGAATGTGCCCCCCTTATAACTTATCACAAGAAGAAGCTGACCACAGTGATACTCATTTTCCTGTCACGCTGCATGGATCATGATGTTTTATTTAGTCTCTCTTGCTTCAACTTTTCTTGAAAAGTTTCTGCTAAGGTCTGCTTACTCCTCCCTATAAAATAACTTCACCATCGCAAATTATAATTTACAAGAGAATTTACTAAATAAACTTTTGTTTTTAGAATGAATATCATAGGTTAAATGCATTTAGGCTAAATGATTTCAAGCTTTAAAAAATCTGATAATATCACTTTAATGTGTGTACTGAGCATTGAGGTTCTTGGTGACACAAACTGTTCTCTTTCAGAAAATTTCACATTTTAAAAACTAATGTAGGAGTTCCCATCATGGAAATGAATCCGACTGGGAACCATGAGGTTATGGGTTTGATCCCTCGCCTCGCTCAGTGGGTTAAGGATCTGGTGTTGCGGTGAGCTGTGGTGTAGGTCTCAGATGTGGCTTGGCTCCCGCATTGCTGTGGCTGTGGTGCAGGCCGGCGGCTACAGCTCTGATTAGACCCCAGCCTAGGAACCTCCACATGCTGCAGGTGTGGCCCTAAAAAGACAAAAGACAAAAAAAAAAAAAAAAAAAAAAAACAAAAAAAAAACAACAAAAAAAACTAATGTAGCTTGACACTTGCCTATACTTACAGCTCCTCCTTGGAAATTGACTTTCAGAAAAATCTCTTGTAAAATATTTAAAAGTCACAAATTCTTGTTACAGGCATTGTCTGGACTAACACAATGAGAAAATGCATAACGATTTAGTGAAGGCTGGAAAAACTTGAGGAAACAAAATCAATAGTACAATAGGATAGGGTATTTTTCACAACCAAATCTGGACTTAAGGACATTTAGAAATATCAGACTTATCTGAGTCCTATCTCATTGAGTGAGGTAATGAAAAAGCCAGCCGTAGAACAAAGAATCAGTAACATGTCACAGAGCACAAAGCCTGACCTGAAAGGAGTGGTTTTTCTATTCAGCAAGTCTCAGTTTGAGAGAAAAAAAAAATTCAATAAAGTTTCCAAGGGACAGAGTTTAATTATGAGAAAATGACCTTCAGGTTTACACTGCTTTTAAAACAGCACCTTGGCAAATCGTTGCGGGCATGAATGTCAGCTTAAGATTGATGTTTATAAGAAAACTGTGAAATGCAATATATGAATGAGAACTCTGTCGTCTGGCCATGTGTGACAAATCCTAGCCCTAAAAGTCACTCTTTATTCCCTAATGCTGAGAAAGCATATAACAGATTGCATAGGAATGAGTACATGAGTCTAGTAAAATATCTAATCTAAAATTCTCCTTTTCTGAAGAGATTCTCCCTTTAAAAAAAAGTGTTGATTATAAATTTTATATCACAGAGGTTAATATTCTGAAAATTACAATGTAATTACATTTTTAAGTGCATTAATACTTTGCAATGCCATACAACTTCACCCTTTCTCAACAGCATATGCTTTCAAAGACAACAATTTCAAAAACATATTTTTATTTTTGACCCAGTATTTTTGAAAACTAAAAATGGAGATTCCCATCTAAAACAGTCACACTTTCCTGAATATCATAGATTTCATTTCATATTATTGGTATGACATTGTAAGGAACAATGTTGAAAGTATTTCTCAGACCACATTTAACTTTTCCAATCCAATTAGTGTGTCAAGAAACAATTTCTTCCGAAACTAAAATCCTCAAATATCTCTAATGAGATGAAGATCTCTATTATCCATAGAGAGTGTAATATGAATTGATATATGAGTAATTTCACCTATTTAGATGTTTTATTTGTGGTATTAAAACAAATTTGACTCTGACACATGACAGATTTAATATATGTATTTGTATTATGGAGAAGTTTGAAACAATTCTCTGGTGGGTATAAAACAATGATTAGAGAAATGGTCTGATAGTGTGGCAAAGTGGAAGTTCAGAAAAATTCTAATATAGGAATTGGAAAACATAAATTTTAATGTAAAAAAACAATTACTAGTTGTGTGACTGAGAAAGTTACCTACTTTCCAAAGGGATGCTTTGAAGATCATTGAAGACAATGAATATGAAAATGATTTGAAAACAAAGATACTGGAAAAAGGTAGAGTATTTTTAATATTTTCAGTCCTTACAGAAACCGGGAGTTATCCAGTGATCAATTTCAGAAATAAATTTCTTTACATCACTCCCATAATTTCATTTCAATTACAAGGCTAGCAGAAGTCATTATAAACATAAAAAAGATCCTGCACATAATTTTCCATAAAATTTCACCTGGTAACTGAGGAGAACTGCTCCATCAACTCAGGTCCCAAAGTCAGTGGTGCCACATATTTAAGAAAGAAGAGACAAAGAAATAGAGTGGGGATCAGGGGGCGACCGCCTTCAAGAGGCAATAGCAACCCTCTGAGCTAAGCCATGATTTTTATTTGCTATTTTCTACTTCCTTTTACATACAGAATCACATATGCCATTTACAATGTTACTGATGAAGGCTACAGATATGCAAGGCACAGACTCTTTGTATTCATATTCTTTCCCCCCAGAGAAAGATTATATTGTTTATGCTTAAGGCTATTACCCCTTTCCTCCAACTCCCTTAGGGTTCTGGTCATGAGAACAAGAATGTCAATGGCTTTCCATTTGACGACATCTGGAGTATTTGGCAACTTGCTTTCAAGCAGCCACTGGTACGAGGTACATTTCCCGCCTCACTCCCTTTCCCCCAGGGGTCTGGGAAAGTCTTATATATTTTGCAAGCCTAGATTAGCATCATTCTTCAAGCACCATCTAGTTTCTTTGATTCACTATGGCCTGTATACATGCATATCTGGAAAGTCTCCAACAGGTAACTCATTCATACCCAGGTTTACAAGTGGTAGATGGATAATTCATAGACTATAGACTCTAGATAGAAAATTTTCTATTGTGTAATAAAGTCAAAGTGTTAAACAACAAACACTGTTTAATGAAGTACTGAGTAATGAACTAATACTACAAAAATAAAAGTGAACATTTATAAATGTTCAGCTTGATGAATGTGTATAAAATGAACACAACTATGATCACTATATATGTCAAGAAAAAAAATTACCATCAAAGCCAAAGGTCTCTTTCTGTCCTCTCATACTCACTCTCAACTCCTCCTGCAGAAATTAATTACTATTTTAATTTCTAAATTACTAGATTAACATCATGCACTATATACTCTTTGGTGTCTAGATTTTTTCACCTACCACATACGTTATATGTATGATATATGTTCTTTGTATCTCTTTATTGGCTTGGTGGAGAGGTTTATTTTAATTGATAGATTGTGTTCCATAAATATAGTTTAATATACCTCAGTCACCATCATTGGTGGATGATACGAATGCATAACTATTTATGTATCCATTGGACTACTTGGGTTGTTTTCAGTCTAGTGTTGTATTGAATAATGGTACAATACACATCATTTTATCTACCAGTACTTTGGGATACATATACATACATTTCTATCAGGAAAATAACTAGACTCTAAAATATGCATCTCTTAGGCTTTAATAGGTATTTCCAAACAGGCTTTCCATATGACCCTACCAACTTACATTTTTACTACTATAAAACCATAATAATAATGATGAACAGAAATAGCTGTGAGAAACCAGAAAAAGGAGCTCTCACAGACTATGACAATAGCAGAGCCCCTCAGAAAAAAAGAAAGATGCTTCTTTTCTGGCAAGGGCTCAGCCAATGAAAAACCACAGACTATTTTTTTCACTATGGCCCTCCCTTCCTTTCCTCTCTATAAAAATGTTCTCCTTCCCTTGCTATGCAGAGATTTATACATGGCTTACCATGGTTGCAGACCCTGAATTGTAATTCTTTGCCAATCCTGGATTCATTTTATTTTATTTTATTTTCATGCTGGAGAAATAACTGGCAGTC
This sequence comes from Sus scrofa, assembly GCF_054392235.1. Classification (NCBI taxonomy): domain Eukaryota; kingdom Metazoa; phylum Chordata; class Mammalia; order Artiodactyla; family Suidae; genus Sus; species Sus scrofa. The sequence goes on along the minus strand of NC_139388.1, from coordinate 118,676,516 downwards.
TATTGGTTTTAAGTTAGCATTTTGGAGGCCTGTACAAGGATCAGAACCCTAAAGGCTCTGGGACTGGTGAGCAAATAGCCATGGTACCCACACTTGAGTCCACTGTGCTCACAGCTTTTCTCACCAACACTGGAGTTTGAAGATTCAACTTTTTCCTGGACTGAGCTTTTACCCTTTTAGTGTTTGAAGCTCTTCAGCTTTATTTGGGATATATTTAAGGTTTAATTCTTTCTGGTTAAGGCCTCATTCTTTACATGAGTGCTTGTTCATACTTTGGTCTGATTTTAAGATCAGACAGTTTCAAGCAAAGCCAAATGAGAAGCTCTTCACCCTTTTCTTTGGGAACAGAGGTTGCTTCACTGAAAATGGGCTAGTTCAGCCATTGGCCCATTCCTTTGGAAGGGGCTGTTGTCTGGAAACTGCCTGAAAAGCCTTTGGCTTGGCTTCTCCAGGACTAAGCTGCTCCCTTAGAACTGGCTGGTAGTAACTTGCAAGGTGTTTGAATTGAGCTGTTTGAAGACACTTCTTTTATGCTTGAAAAAAGCCACTGAGCCATAAAGGGAACTCCCATTTCTGGTCTTTCTTTAGATATTGATTGCATTCTGTTAGCTTTTAACTCCATGTTTATTTTTTTATATAATAGGTTGAACCAGTGCCTCTACCTTACAGTATAAAGGACTAGGATGTAATGGGAAACTATGCATACTCCAAAATTAGTTAATCTGGCAAACGAGCTCTCTCACACTCTAGATGAGTCACCTAACCTAAAAGGAATATTGTCAAAATTCTTAATCTTAAAATCCAGCAAATGAAAGCTTCTAAATGGAACCAAAATCTTCCTAGCTTCTGCAAAAAGCTAGGGCTTTGCCAAATAAATTGTCAAACTTAAGCAGTTGTGAGGACGTCACTGGTGACAGAGGGAACAGGATGTTGCTGTATGTACTGACTTCTCTTGATTCACTGCTGGTTCTTACTTAAAAGTTGACAGTAGCTAATACTGTGCTGGGTATGTTATTGCAACTCCTTTTGATATTGTTGAGGTTCCATCTAACAGGTTGACTTTACATACTCTCACACGGGCCTGCACTTTAACTAAGGACAAAATTGCCAATATTTACATTGAGAGTAGATATGCTTTTGGAGTACCCCATATTTTGGACTATTGTGGAGGCAACTTGGCTTCCTTACTTCCAGTGAGGAAAAATTAAAATAGTGCTATGTTCTTGAATTACTGGATGCAATACTTTTACCTGCCATTTTAGCCATTATTAAGATTTGGGGTCATTCTAAACTTAACTCACTGGACACTAAGAGAAATCACCTTGATAATATTTCCACAAGAAATAATGCCTTTAAAGAAACCTATAAAGGAAAACTCTGTCATGGTCCAAAGAAATATTTCCCCATGTGATAAAGACTGGCTAGAAAAGCCCAACAGTTGACCTCAGAAAAACAAAAGCAAGTTCAGAAATTCAAACTGCTGGTTTGATAAAAAGAGAAAGCTCTGGTTTAGACCAAAGACCAACTCAGTTCTATGGGAGATTCTAAAATTCTCATTCCTCATCACTGTACATGCATTAAACCTTTGGTTCACTGACAGAATAATAGCACTTATGAATCAGTATTGGTGGGAAAACATCAACAAGTTTGTAAGAAAACACCAACTCATTTGTCCCACTTTTATAAAGTATAAAACTGGGAAATATTTGTATGGCTCCTAGGTATTTTAAACTTATATTAACCATCTGAGGACTCAAAATTGGGAAAATTATTTCATAAAACTTACTTCATCTCATGGATATAAATATATTTTAGTCATGATTTGTATGTTTTCACACTGGATTGAGGCCTTCTCATGCAGACAAGGTACTGACTCTTCCAAGGAGAAAGTCTCTGGAAAAGATTACCCCTACCTGGAAAACATCATAGTGATTGGGAAACCAATTTGAATGGCCAGTGCTTCAACAAACCTGTGCTGTTTAGCTGGTTTTACAACAATTTCACTTTGCTTACCACCTTCAGTCCTCTGATTAGGTGAACACACTAAAGGCATTATTAAGACTCAAGTCGCAAATTTGTAGAGGCTCTCTTAGTATAATGGCCAAAAGTACTACTGTTCATTCTTCTAAATCTCAGATCCATCCCTTTTGGAAGGCATAAACTCTCACCCTTTGGGATAGTCACTCAGGGCACTTGGTTTCTGCTTTTTCTGACCCACAACTGATAAAAAAAAGAGATATTTAATATTGCAGAGGGCTAGTTTCCTCTATTAAAAATAACCATGCTTTGGCAGAACAATCTTTTCACGGTGCACTCTCAGCAAACAAAGACTTTGAGCATCACGCCTTATAGCCTGGAGATTTCATCAACTGGAAAAGACATCTCCAAAAGAACTCTCTTAGTCTCACTTAAGAGGCCCCTATCAAGTGCCACTAGTGAACTCCAAACTCTCCTTTGCCAAACCTCAAATGGACTCTTGGATACATGACACACACATAAGGAAAGCACCAAACCCTGACTAGACCTGCACAATATCTAGTGACTTAATAGTAAAGATTCCTTGGAATTAAAGTAGATAAATCTGATAAGACAGTTTTCCCAGCATATCTGGATCAGGCCTGGGCAAAGGGTGTCACCAAAGCATTCATGATGACATAAAACTTCAGATGATCTTCAACATCTAGGATCTTAATAATATATTGTTAGTTAGGTAGCAGTAGGGAAAAGATGGAGTTAAACTAAAGTGTGCTTTGTTTTGCAGGAACTAGCCATTAAGTTGCAGAAAGTTCCAGACACCCAGTGTTCCAAAAATGCTGCTGTATATGCCAGTCTAGATAACACAGGGCAAACAAACAACTAAGCACTCGCTTGTGGGTTTTGGCAGCCTACAATAACCTTCACATAACCTTTGCTTCATTATAATGATCATGCCTACACTTTAATGAATATGAATGCCACCCCAGGCTTGAATCCCATCCAGTTATTTGGGGAGACTGCTTTTAGAGCTATCTCCCTATCTCTTTACTTATCACAAATAACAAATGCATCTGCTTTAATCAAAAGCACTCATTATGTTCACTGGCTATGCACCCTGAGCAATGGAACCATTGCATCCAGTAACAATATGAACTTTAGATAAAAGGTACCTGGGAGTTCTCCCTCCTCCCTCTCCTCATTACTCAAATGTGACCTCAATAGGTTTCTAATCTGTGTACTCTCCCTCTTACATGAGACAATCCACCAAAGTAAGGTTCTTCCTGACACTGAGGCATGAAACTGCTGAAACTAGAAAACCTGACTGTTCATCAACAATGTTTTCAGAGAAAGATTTTGATCAAAAGGGGTAAATGTAAAAAACAAACAAACAAACAAACAAAAAAACTTTTCAGTTAAATAGAGTTGGAAAACTAGAAGGGGGAGCTCATATGTCCTGTGATAACAGCAGGGTCCAATGGGAAGAAGAAAGACTCCTCTTCTTTCCTGGAAAAGACTCAGCCAACAAAAATCCATGGTTTTTGTGTTTACTATAGCCTCCCAACTTCCTTTCCCCTCTTTAAAAGTGATCTCTTTTCCTTGCCCCACGGCAACTTGTATGTGACTCACCATGCTTACAGATCAGGAGTTACAATTCTTTGCTGGTCCCAAATAAATCCATGTTTGTTGAAAAAAAAATATCTGGCACCTATTTGTTTTAAATCAACATTATAATTGTTACATTTTAAATTATACTTACTTTCTAAAGACTGAAAAAAGAAAAACCTTAAGAAAAAAGTAATAATCAAGAAGCAAAAGTTAATAAACTAAGAGAAAAGACAAAATAATGACAGAGATAAAAATGAATAAGAGGTAATCATGTAGAATCATTTTATACAAGTAAATTTGAAAGCTTAGATGAAATGAGCAGACTGAAATTGATAACTGTGCTGGATTATGTGAGAAAATATTATTTTTTCAGAAATATACATTGACATATTTAGAGAAAATGGACAATGACATACTTATCTTTCAAATGGTTCATGATAAAGTGATTTGAAAAATATTACCCATAGGTGACATGGGAAATGGCTATCCAAGATTCTTTGCACTAGTATTAAAACTTTACTGGGAATTTGCAGTTATTTCCAACTGGAAATTTGGAAAATCTTTATATTTAATTTGTCACATTAGTATATTAAAGAATTTCAAGAAAAGCAGAATGAAAGAATTTTATAAAATTCAAGACTCATTTATGATTTTAAGAAATCCCTGAGGGTGGAGCAAGATGGTAGAGGAGTAAGAGGATTGCTCACCCTCTCCCACAAACACATCAAAAAAATACATCTACATGTAAAACTACTTGCACAGAACATCAACTGAATGCTGGCAGAAAAACTTAAACCTCCAAAAAGGGCAAGAAACACTTGACATAACTGTGTAGAACAAAAGAAAAAAAGAGAGAAAAAGAATGAGCACAGGACTAGTATTCCTGAGAGGGAGCTGTGAAGGAGAAAAGGAACCCACCTCCTGGGAAGCCACCTAACTGACAAAATCGGCTGAGTTGGCGGGACCTCAAAGTCACCGAGAAAAGTGTAGCAGCGGGACTGAGAACAGCAAAGCAGAGAGAGAGCTGCACAGACCATCTGAACCACCTGGATATCACAGCCTGAGACGCTCGGGCAGGGGCTCTGTGCTGAGATTCAGGCTCCGGAGGTCAATCCCAGGGAGAGAACTGGTGATGGCATGAGGGGCTAAGGAGCAGTGCGCCACAGGCTAAAAAGGGGAACACTACCGCAAAGGGAACCCGGTAGAAGGTCCGGACTTGCAGGAGAGGCAAGGTGCCATTGTTGGGGATGGGAGAGGAGGAGGGACGGGCCACCATAGGAAACTCCCTGCACTGGAGCGTGCACATGCCTGCAGGCTTAGAGAGTGGGGTGGCTCTGCAGAGGCGGCAAGAAGCCTCATGCTGGTTTAGGGGAGATTAGGCGCTTCTTGTGCTGGCTACCAGTGGCCAGGCACCTACTCTGTGGGCAAAGGGCATCAGGGGTCTAAGTGCAACATGTTGCCTCTTGCACAATCTATAGGTGGCAGGGACAGACTGCAGCAGTCATCTCAGAAGCCAGAGGGAGGCGTGGTTTACCACCAATGGGGGGCCTGTGAGTGGGCTCCAGCAGTGACCCCAGTCACCTCAAGGGTTGGCAAAAAGGAAAAAAAGAGGGCATTGCAACCAAGCACCATAGGCTATTGCTCTCACTCCCCTGGGAACACATCCATCCTGCAGCTGCCACTGCCAAAAGGTCTGGGTGGCACCCAGACATTGGTCACTGTCCCTTCCCAAGACCCTACAACTAGGAGCAACTGGTGCAGCACCATCTGCATGGACTAAGTGGGACAGGGTGCTTCTTGCATGGTCTGCAGGCGGCAGGGGTAAACTGCTGCAGTTACCTCTGACTCCAGAGGTGGGCGTGGCCCACTGCCATTTGAATATAAATCACTTGCAGCCCCATTCTCCTAAAGGGCACCGCAGAAGAAGGCATTGTGACCAAACACCACCTGTTGGTGCTCTTGTACCTCTGAGAACACACCCGCCCTGCTGTTGCCACTGCCAAATGCTCTGGGCAGTACCAACACACCTGATCTCTGTCACTTCCCAGGATCCTCCAACTAGGAGCACCCTTTACAACACCTCACATGTGGGCTAAATGAGATGGGTTGCTTCATGCATGGTGGCAGGGGCAAACCACTGCAGTTACTCTAGAGATGGTCATGGCCTGGTCCCAATAGGGGTCCCTGAACAGGCACCACCTGTGGTTCCAATCACCACAGAGGAGGGCACTGCAATCAAACACAAGCTGTTGTTGCTCTCACTCCCCTGGGAACTCACGCACCCTGCTGTTGCTACCACGAAATGCACTGGTCACCTTGAAGATCTGCCTCAAGCTTATTACCATTTCCCAGGTTCCTGCAACTAGGAATAGCCTGTGCAACCTTCCTGCAGGTCCTTGCTGTGATTGAGAGCACAGTGGCCAGGCACTGACTGCTGGCCCCACCCATTGCCTCCTTCTCCCTGAAAATGCATGAGCATCCTGGGAACAACAGCCTGCTCACACTGAAGAAAGAGACAGCAAATATTCAAATACCCACACCAAAAAATAAATAGTAACCCCCCAAAAAAACACAAAGGGGTATTCTTGCATAGAAGTAACCTTACAAGACTACAGTTTGGCTTCCCTGAACTCACAGAAAAAGAAAAACACAAGCAAGATGAAGAAGCACAAAAACCATTCCCAGTTAATGGAACAGGAGAATTCACCTAAAGTAGTCAACAACAAAAGAGACCTCTGCAGTCTGTCAGACATTGAGTTCAAAAGGGAGGTATTGAAAATACTGAAGGAATTAAGAGAGGCTATCAACAGTAATGCAGATTCCTTTAGAAAGGAACTAGGAAATACAAGGAGGAGCCAAGAAAAACTAGAAAATTCATTTGCAGAGACACAAACTGAGCTTAAGGCAATAAAGAGCAGAATGAATAATGCAGAGGAACAAATTAGTGACGTGGAAGATAAAATAATGGAAATCACCCAATCAGGACAGCAGACAGAAAACCAAATGAAAAAGCATAAAAGCAATATAAGAGACCTATGGGATAATATAAAGTGGGCCAGTCTACGCATAATAGGAATATCAGAAGGAAAAGAAAAAGAAAAGGAGATTGAAAATATATTTGAGGGGAGTTCCCGTCGTGGTGCAGTGGTTAACGAATCCGACTAGGAACCATGAGGTGGCAGGTTCGGTCGCTGCCCTTGCTCAGTGGGTTAAGGATCCGGCGTTGCCGTGAGCTGTGGTGTAGGTTGCAGACGCGGCTTGGATCCTGCGTTGCTGTGGCTCTGGCGTAGGCCGGTGGCTACAGCTCCAATTGGACCCCTAGCCTGGGAACCTCCATATGCCGCGGGAGCGGCCCAAGAAGTAGCAAAAAGACAAAAAAAAAAAAAAAAAAAAAAAAGAAAATATATTTGAGGAAATTATGGCTAATGTCCACTCTCACCACTGTTATTCAACATAGTACTGGAAATCCTAGCCACAGCAATCAGACAAACAAAAGAAATAAAAGGCATCCAAATAGGAAGATAAGAGATAAAACTGTGACTGTATGCAGATAACATGATACTATATATAGAAAACCCTAAAGACTCAACCCAAAAACTACTTGAACTGATCAACAAATTTAGCAAAGTAGCAGGCTATAAGATTATAGAAATCACATTTCAGAAATCACATTTCTGTATACCAGCAATGAAATATTAGAAAAGGAATACAGAAATACAATACCTTTTAAAATTGCACCCCAAAAAATCAAATACCTGGGAATACACCCGACCAAGGAGGTAAAGGGCTTATATGCTGAGAAATATAAAACATTAATCAAGGAAATTAAAGAAGGAGTTCCTGTCGTGGTGCAGTGGTTAACGAATCCGACTAGGAACCATGAGGTTGCGGGTTCGGTCCCTGCCCTTGCTCAGTGGGTTAAGGATCCGGCGTTGCCGTGAGCTGTGGTGTAGGTTGCAGACGCAGCTCGGATCCCGCGTTGCTGTGGCTCTGGCGTAGGCCGGTGGCTACAGCTCCGATTCAACCCCTAGCCTGGGAACCTCCATATGCCACGGGAGCGGCCCAAGAAATAGCAACAACAACAACAACAACAAAAAGACAAAAGACAAAAAAAAAAAAAAAAAAAAAACGAAAAGAAAGAAAATTAAAGAAGATGTAGATAAATGGAAAGATACTCCATGCTCCTGGGTTGGAAAAATTTATATTGTGAAAATGGCCATACTACCCAAAGCAATCTACAGATTAAATGCAATCCCAATCAAATTACCCATAACAATTTTCACAGAACTACAACAAACAATCCAGAAATTTATATGGAACCACAAAAGACCCAGAATTGCCAAAGCAATCCTGATGAACAAAAACCAAGCAGGAGGCATAACTCTCCCAGACTTCAGGCAATATTACAAAGCCACAGTCATCAAGACACTGCGGTACTGGTACCAAGTAGACAGACCGACCAATGGAACATAATAGAGAACCCAGAAATAAACCCTGATACCTATGGTCAAATAATCTTTGACAAGGGAGGCAAGAACATAAAGTTTGAAAAAGAGTCTATTCAGCAAGTATTGCTGGGAAACCTGGACAGCTGCATGCAAATCCATGAAACTAGAACACATCCTCACACCATGCCTAAAAATAATCTCAAAATTGCTTAAAGACTTAAATATAACACAAGACACCATCAAACTCCTGGAAGAGAACATAGGAAAAACATTCTCTGACATCAACCTTATGAATATTTTCTCAGGTCAGTCTCCCAAACCAACAGAAATAAAAGCAAAAATAAACCAATGGGACCTAAGCAAACTGACAAGCTTTTGCACAGCAAAGGAAACCAAAAAGAAACCAAAAAGACAGCTTACAGAATGGGAGAAAATAGTTTCAAATGATATATCTGACAGACGCTTAATCTCTCAAATATACAAACAACTTAATTCAACAGCAAAAAAGCCAATAACCCAATTGAAAAATGGGCAAAAGACCTGAAGAGACATTTCTCCAAGGAAGATGTACAGATGAAAAAATGCTCAACATCACTGATTTATTAGAGAAATGAAAATCAAAACTACCATGAGATACCACCTCACACCAGTCAGAATGGCCATCATCAAGAAGTCCACAAATAACAAATGCTGGAGGGGGTGTGGAGAAAAGGGAACCCTCCTGTACTGTTGGTGGGAATATAGGCTTGTACAGCCACTATGGAGAACAGTATGGAGGTACCTCAGAAAGCTAAATATAGAACTACCATATGACCTGACAATCCAACTCTTGAGCATATGTCCAGACAAAACTTTCCTTAAAAAAGACACATGCACCCGTATGTTCATTTCAGCATTATTCACAATATCCAAAACATGGAAACAACCCTAATGACCACTGACATATGATTGGATTAGGAAGATGTGGTATATATACACGATGGAGTACTACTCAGCCATGAAAAAGAATGAAATAATGCCATTTAGAGCAACATGGATGGAACTAGAGACCCTTATTCTGAATGAAGTAAGTCAAAAAGAGAGAGACAAATACCATAAGATATCACTTATATCTGGAGTCTAATATAAGGCGCAAGTGAACCTTTCCACAGAAAGGAAAATCATGGACTTGGAGAATAGACTTGTGGTTGCCAAGGGGGAGGGGGAGGGAATGGGGTGGTTGGGGAGCTTGGGGTTAATAGATACAAATATTGCCTTTGGAATGGATTAGCAATGAGATACTGCTGTGTAGCACTGGGAACTTTATGTCCAGTCACTTATGATAGAGTATGATAATGTGAGGAAAAAGAATGTGTACATGTATGTATAACTGGGTCACTGTGCTGTATGGTAGAAAGAAAATGTATTGGGGAAATAACTATTAAAAAAATCCTTAAAAAAAAATCCGTGAGCAAAATAAAAGTAGCCTGATAAATAACATCTTTAAAACATCTTCAAGAAAAATAAGAGTAGCCTGATAAATAACACCTTTAAAAACATCTTCAAGAAAAACTTTAATTTTAAATCAATTGTACTCAGTTTTAATTTACAAAATATGACTCATCCTCAGTTATGGAGAGTTTTTAAGATTTAACAAGTACATGTTCTCATGTAAACACCACCATCAAAATATAAAACATTTTCAGCATTTCGAATAATTTTCTTCCTTCCTTTTGCAGTCGATTCCAAAATTTTACATTACCACCAGCAGATTTTCAGGTCTCCATATCCAAGCAAACACTTGAGAGATGTTTGTTAAAGAATTGGTGAAACTTTAGCTAAGAACCACTGGGTCTGAGGCCTTCTTGCCAGAAGATGCTTCCAAATTCCCTGCTCAGGTGGCAGAGTGGTTTAACCAGGGTGTGTTTGGCCTTGTAAATCCAGCATCTTTGCTGCCAGGATGAGTGGACTTAACTTGGCGTGGAGGAGGCAAGCCCATGCCTGGTGATGTTATCTACATATGTTGTGTAAGCCCAAACAGTTGCTTTTTCTTTTTATAATCCAAGTGTCTGACATAAACTGATTGCCAGGCATCCATGTAAAAGACCATTAACTTAAAAGATTGCTATACTGAATAAATACACTGTCAGCCACCAGACTAGGTCAAAAGCCAGTCTGTCTTACCCATCCCATACTAGGGGCTTCTTTTTTTTTTTAAGATATATTAATTGATTTTAATAACTGACCATTTGGATTGCTTTTTTTATTTGTTTGTTTCTTTTTTCTCTTTCTGCTCTTTAAATTCTTGCTCTAAATATTTTAAATTTAACTATAAAGAGTAATCATAGAAACCCTGGGCCCTCTCTTTTGACTCTAATAAAAGCAGAACCCCAAATGTGCTTACATGCTCTCTCACCTCACAATATCACCATGTGGCCCAAGGAATGCCTATAATTTCCAGGACCTGGAGTAACAAGGTTTTTTTTTTTTTTTCAGCGTTTCCTGATGGTTATCGCTGAGGGTGATCTGCAATCATAAGAATCACAAGGGCCAGTCTAGCAACAACGTTAGTTATGGATAGACTGACCAGCACACAAAACAGTGTGTTATTAGAAAGCTCATAAGGGAATGATTAGAGCAAACGCTCAGATCTGCTAACCTGAGTTTGCAATCTAAGTCGGCAAATGTGTAGACCAGCCAGATAATGTGTAGACCATTATTTCATTTAATAATGAAAACCATAAATGAGAATGATAAACTGTCCAAACTTCTTGGGAAAACTGCAAAGTCACATTCACGAGAATCAAAAAGAGGCCCCAGAAAAACATAAAGGCTTGAGAATGGGCTGCACTTTGCACTCCTTTCTGCCCACATATCGTCCTGCCAATGGTGGAAGCAATATGGGATCAAAACTTGGAGCATGACTTTTGTCCAAATCATCAGCTGACTACTAAACTATATGACTACAGGAGCACATTTTATCTTCTATTAAACCAGAATAAAAAAATAAGAATACAAATTGGAAAACCAAACCTGAACAGACACATCAGCAACTGCACATCCAAGAGGAGAGAGATTCTGGAGAGTAATTCTGGAATAGATGGAAAAAAATAAATGAAGGACAAATGATCTGGAAAAACATTCATATTGAAGCAAAATTTACAAATCATGCAGAAAATTGTGACTCATAACTAGGAAAAAAAGCATTCATTAGAAATTACCACTGAATGGGCCCTGTGTTGATTTTAGCAGGAAAAACATCAAGGAAGATATTATAAATGCAATCAGGTAATTAAAAAGCTGCATTTAAACAAATAATGAAATACTGTAATTACTCAAAAATTAGAATATCTCACAGATATTACTAAGAAGTATACATGGAAATTATGAACTTGAAGACAATAAATAAAATGAAAAAAAATTGCTACCTAGGGTCAAATAAACATTTTAGATGACAGAAGAAGGAATCAGTGAATTTGATGATGGGTCAATAGCATCCAAACTAAAAAAATATTTTAAAAAGTTGATTAAAGAGGATTAAAGAAAAAATAATCAACAAAGACTTTCATAAAGAGTGTAATACAGCTGCATGCAAAGCAATGAAACCAGAACACACCCTCACACGATGCACAAAAATAAACTCCAAATGGCTGAAAGACTTAAATATATGACAGGACCCCATCAAACTCCTAGAAGAAAACATAGGCAAAACACTCTCTGACATCAACATCATGAATATTTTCTAAGGTCAGTCTCCCAAAGCAATAGAAATTAGAGCAAAAATAAACCCATGGGACCTCATCAAACTGAAAAGCTTTTGCACAGCAAAGGAAACCAAAAAGAAAACAAAAAGACAACTTAAAGAATGGGAGAAAATAGTTTCAAATGATGCAACTGACAAGGGCTTAATCTCTAGAATATATAAACAACTTATACAACCCAACAGCAAAAAAGCCAATCAATCAATGGAAAAATGGGCAAAAGACCTGAAGAGACATTTCTCCAAGGAAGATATATACAGATGGCCAACAAACACATGAAAAAATGCTCAACATCGCTGATTATAAGAGAAATACAAATCAAAACTACCATGAGATACCACCTCCCACCAGTCAGAATGGCCATCATTAATAAATCCACAAATAATAAGTGCTGGAGGGGGTATGGAGAAAAGGGAACCCTCCTCCACTGTTGGTGGGAATGTAAACTGGTACAGCCACTATGGAGAACAGTTTGGAGATACCTTAGAAATCTATACATAGAACTTCCATATGACCCCACAATCCCACTCTTGGGCATCTATCCGGACAAAACTCTACTTAAAAGAGACACGTGCACCCGCATGTTCATTGCAACACTATTCACAATAGCCAGGACATGGAAACAACCCAAATGTCCATCAACAGATGATTGGATTCGGAAGATGTGGTATATATACACAATGGAATACTACTCAGCCATAAAAAAAGAATGACATAATGCCATTTGCAGCAACATGGATGGAACTAGAGAATCTCATCCTGAGTGAAATGAGCCAGAAAGACAAAGACAAATACCATGTGATATCACTTATAACTGGAATCTAATATCCAGCACAAATGAACATCTCCTCAGAAAAGAAAATCATGGACTTGGAGAAGAGACTTGTGGTTGCCTGATCGGAGGGGGAGGGAGTGGGAGGGATCGGGAGCTTGGGGTTATCAGACACAACTTAGAATAGATTTACAAGGAGATCCTGCTGAATAGCATTGAGAACTATGTCTAGATACTCATGTTGCAACAGAAGAAAGGGTGGGGGAAAAAATGTAATTGTAATGTACACATGTAAGGATAACCTGACCCCCTTGCTGTACAGTGGGAAAATAAAAAAAATTATTAAAAAAAATAAAATAAAAATAAAAAAGAGTGTCATAAATGACAGAGTAAAGATTCTCAGAAAATATAAATAAATAAACTGAAATTATTCATTGCTGGAAGGTCTAACAATAAATGCTAAAGGCTGTCTTATAGACTGGAAGGTAAGTAGAAAAAAATGGCAACTGAAGATCACAGAAAGATATGAAAAACACCTGAAATAACATCCATTTGTGTAACTGCGAAAGACTGAAAATATTTTTTCTCTTTCCTATTCTCATTTTTTAATTTAATTTTATTTTATTTTTGACTTTTTGTCATTTTTTGGGCTGCTCCCGCGGCATATGGAGGTTCCCAGGCTAGGGGTCGAATCAGAGCTGTAGCCGCCGGCCTACGCCAAAGCCACAGCAACGCAGGATCCGAGCCGCATCTGCAACCTACACCACAGCTCACAGCAACGCCAGATCGTCAACCCACTGAGCAAGGGCAGGGATCAAACCCACAACCTCATGGTTCCTATTCGGATTCGCCAACCACTGCGCCACGAAGGGAACTCCTCTCATTTTTTTAAACTGATAAACTCATAAGATTTTGTGAATTACTAATTACACAAGTTTTATATTTACATGTATTTTCATGTTTAAATATATATATGTGTGTGTTATATTTATATTTATATATAAAAGGGAGTGGAGCTATAATGGAACAAAGTTGTTTTACCACAATTAAACCAATATTATATTGAAATTAGTAGTGATAACAAGATGAATATTTTAAACTTTATAACTACTAAAAATAAACTAACAGAAACATTGAAATGGTAGAATAAATTATATTTGTTTTACCCAAAAGAAGACATGTCCCAAGACATATGTAATGGTTATAACTGGAGGTTTGCTATCGGTTATAGTTGGAAAGGGCCAGTAATATTGCTCAACATCCTTCAATGCACAGGATAGCCTCCCACACTGAAAAATAATCTAGCCCAAAATGACAGTAGCACTGAAGAAACCCACCTCAACCAAATGAGATTCAGCCTAAGACCTGAGTTTTCTTTGACATCTGAAAAATATGCTCTAATGTTAGCTAAGAGCATCAATGGTTATGCAGCTGCTGTGCTTCCCCAAAATTAAAGTTATGTATTGGGTCCATACACAGTGAGTTTGAATAACATGGATTAATGAGTGCTCAAGGCAACCAGATCATTCTGTGTCTGGTTTATATATAGATGAGAGTTTATCTTTGTCAAGTTCTTTTAATTAGATGCTTTTGCTTCCTAAAATGAGGCAGATCATTAAACTGGCTTTGAAAAATGTAAAGGCTCTGGTATTTCAAAGCAATGAGCACTGTGACACCCAACATCATATTTTAACAATCTGTGACCTTTTGTCATTTCTTTTCTGTCTCCTTGTTACTACTGGGAGAAGGACCTAATGTTCCTGGATGCCAGGTACCTGGCATGAAAGAAAATTGGTAGGAAAAGAGTAAAGGCTCAAACTAAAGTGATTTGTCTATGAACCCAAGTTTCTCTGGTAAAGTCATGTCCCATGGAAATAAGAGAGATCACTGTTACCCACTGCTGGGTGGTAGAGGAAGGGGGCATGAGCATGGACAGAAGACAAAGAGTCATAGAATGGTGACCTCGGTGGGGAAAACAGTTACTCTCACCAGGACCGAGCTCAGTCTCACTGATATTTACTTTTTACCTGGAGAGAACTTCGGACATCAATAGTTAGCTGACTAGCAATCACTGGATTTAAACTTTCTCCTCAGCAGACTTTCTCAAACTGTTTGTACACTGTGGTATCTCATGACTAGGTATTATGGATTAAATGTGTCCCCTCAAAATTCATATGTTGAAATTGTACCCCCCAATGTAGTGGTATTAGAAGGTGGGATCTTTAGGAGGGGAGTTATACATAAAAGTTGAGCCCTCATAACTTGGATAAGTCCCCTTAAAAAGGACACCCCCACAGATGTCCCTTCCAGTGAGGACACAGAAAGAAGATGGCCATCTGCAAACCAGGGAGGAGGCCTTCACCAAGACCCCGATTACGCTGGCACCTTGATTTTGGACTTGCAGCCTCCAGAACTGTGAGAAATAAAGTTCTGTGTTTATAAGCCACTCAGTCTATAGGTATTCGATTACATCAGCCCAAACTGACTCAGACACAAGGTTAATAGTTTCTAGCTATTTTCAGAAAATATGAGAATCTCTCTTTACCACCAAACATTTTCTCAGGCCTCCACGTGACAATAGCTATATTTCACTCCCAGATGGCTAAGAAAACATGATGACATATAGTAACTGAATTCTAGGGAAAATAGCTTAGGGGTAGAGCATTTGAGTGTAACTATTTCTATATCAATTGAGATAATCACACACTTGTTCTTTATAAGACTAACAGAAATATTAAGAAGGTTACTCCCATTAATAATCAACGTTTTTGGTTTTCAGTATTACACTATATTTACAGTCTGTGATAATACTTATCACACTTAACACATGTAACGTTTCATGTGTTTCGTATACTACTTGATTTGATTTGTAAAGTTTTATGGAGGATTTTTCACCTATGTTAATTAAGATTATCAGTTTGTAGATTCATTTTCTTATAATACATTTATAAGGTAATTCTGGCCTCAAAAATAATTCAAAGGGACCAATTTCAGATTTCTCTAAGTAGCTTTCAACTCTCTGGTAGTTTTTCTTAAAAATTAAAGACACCTCAATTTCCCTGAAGTCTAGTTCCTTTAACTCCATAAGACCATGGTAGTACTTAGAATCTGCTTCTCTGCACTGGGATCCTGTGCTATTTTGGGACTCACTCTCTTGATTCCCTTCTTTCAGATAGCATAGTCCTGCAGAGCTTGTTGTGCAATGTCTGAAAACAATTGCTTCATGGGTTTTGTCCTGGTTCTCACTTTTTTACAGAAGGAGGGTGTCTCCAGTCACAAATCTCTGTCACAACCTGAAGTGGAAGTCTGGTAAAATATTTTATACTGCTGTTAATAATTTTCAGTTTGTGCAGCCTAGAAATGTATTACAGCACTTCAGTTTGTATTATCTGGAAGTATTGCATGATATATATAGCAAATGTCCATGCTCCCTTGGCTTTTACATTTAGGTGTGTGTTAATTTGACTTTCAGCTTTTGGTACTGGCATATCTTTGGCTAAAGGTGTTCTCTATCTCCCAGGTGGCATTAACCACTGACCCCACTCCCTTCAGACTTGAAAGAAAAATTCACAGAAGCTGGCACACAAGTATCTCAACCCAAATGACTCACTGGTGGGATACCTCTGGGTTATGTGCTATTTTCCTTCCTTTTCTAGTTTAATTTCTTCACTTTCTCATCACTGTTCACTATAATCATCTCCTTAATACTTGCACAAATAAACTACTTGAACTACTTGTCTCAGAGTCTGAACTGAAACAATAAGAAACTAGAAAATTTAAATTGTTTTCCCAGTATGCAACTAACTTCAAAATCGATATAAAAACATGATATTTAATGCTTTGTTATAATCATACTTAAACATGAACTAATGATAATTTTTACCTACTGAAAAACTTTTTAAAGAAAGATCAATGATAAATAAAATAGATTAAATGATCTTACAAATAAATGTAAAATAGATATTAAAATTAATATATTATTACCCCAAATGATTAATGTTATATATAAATAAATTGTTAAAGGATATGAAGTTACTGTTATGCAGGGTGAATAAGTCCTAGAGATCTAATGTATTTCCTTTGGGGAAATTTTAGAGTTTGATGGATTCATTTTTAAAGATTGGATTATCTTGCCAAATTTCTCTTATCTTGTACAAGGAAATAGGTTATACTAAGGATTACATTATTTTTAATATTAAGAACCAAACAACATTGGGCATGTTTTAATTTATTTTAAAATGAGTCATAGAGAAGTGTAGGCTATTTAGAAATAAAGCTTTTCAATTTTCATATTCTACCTTGATTTTGCAGCAAGGTGTCATGACATTTATTCATTCACCTTCTTACATATTTATTTAATAATTATTTATTGAAATAGTACTAATTTTCTACTCCTGGAATAGACTTTGGAGATATAACTGCAAATAAGAATCTCTTCCTTTCTACAGACTAGTCCAGGGGATGAGAATGATTTTAAGAAGAGATAAAATATGAACAGTGTGATAAGTGCAATTAAAAAAGATAAATAATAAAAGCACATGGAGGAGAATCTAATTCAGGCAGGAAAAATTTGATCAAGAAATTGCATTTTGGGAGTTCCATGGTGGCACAGCAGAAACGAATCCGACTAGGAACCATGAGATTGTGGGTTTGACTCCTGGCCTCATGCAGTGGATTAAGGATCCGGCGTTGCTGTGAGCTATGGTGTAGGTCACGGACATGGCTCAGATCTGGTGTTGCTGCGGCTGTGGCGTAAGCTAGCATCTGTAGCTCTGATTAGACCCCTAGCCTGGGAACCTCTATATGCTGCAGGTGTGGCTCTAAAAAGACAAAAGACAAAAAAAAAAAAAAAAAAAAAAAAAAGAAGAAATTGCACTTTGGTTGAATTAATTTGGATGACTCAAATTAGCCTGGTTTCTGAAGTTTTCTCTTCTTAGGAGGCTGTTGGATAAAAGTGGGGGTACAGAATGGGGGTGTAGGAACTGGTATGGTAAGAAATGATAGCTAATTTTTAAAAATATGTTTGACTGGCTGTGAGAGTAGAGGGAAGGACACCATCAAGAATGGCATCTACTGTTCTGGCTTGGAAACTGAGTCTATTCAAGATACCATCTTTAAAATTTGAACTTACGAGGAGGAAGAGCTTCATTTGGGGCATGGTGACTTTGAGGAATGAAACTTGTAAAAACTGAGGACAGGTAGTTGGATATATGAGTTTAAGTGGATGGAAAGATATCTGAGCAGAGCATAAAAATTTGATATCACTGACATTTAGATAGAAGAAGTAGCAATGGAAATAGGTACATTTACCAGAAGAAATCATAGAGCAAGAAGTAAAACTTCTTCAACACCTATATTTTAGGACATTATAAATTGGTTATTATTCTATGGTATGATATTTATTAATCATGAGATATAAAGTAAATATTTGACTTGTTAAAACCTCAAATTTATCATCTGTAAAATGCAGAAGCCTAAGCAATGTAATAGAGCACATAATTCTAAAATTGAATGAATTCAAGACTCTTTCTTCCTGTTTTTAGTCCATTATCTTAGTTGAACAATATGAAAGTTAAACATAAATACAGTGGCTTGTCTATATATAAGCTAGGAATTTCATATTCCTAGTGCCACATATATGAACATAACACTGCATTTATGCCTGAGGATTACTGATATAAATTCATGATCACTTTCTATAGTTGGTATTCAGATTAGACTGATATTTTCAAAGGTATTGGAAAGAAAATTTATCAATTACTTGCTTTATGCTGGATGACGATAATGGGCAATTTGAAATTTCTTACTTACTGGAAGGACTGGTCAATTGTAGAGTTAAAACTTGGTGAAAACTTTCAACTTCAATCTTGATTTATTATTTATTTTGTCCTAGTTTTAGCATAAGGTTTGTAAAAGTACTAACATGTAATAAGCATATAGAATATCGTTCCCAAAATATACGCCATTTTATTTTTATTGGAAATCATGGGTTTTAACTAAATTCAGTTAGTTAGAAGTAACAAGGGTTAAATTTGAGCTGGTTCCTCAAGGGTTAAGGTCTGGTAATCAACTTTCAGACTCACTGCTTTCTCAAGAGTTATATTCTTTGAAAAGAAGAGCACCAAAGAAAACTCTACACTATTCAGAAAGTTTAGTTGCTTTTGTAAATGCCATCTGCTTCTTCTGTTCAGAAAAATCACTTTCATTATATTTCAAGTCCAAAGTCTCTTTTCTTTGCCTGTGACACTTTTTTCCTTCCTATCCAGCGAAAGAATCCATGCCAATTTTATGGTGTTTCTTTCCTCTTCTGCCTTATAGAATTCTTCATTTTGCCCTCTAGAAAGCAGCACAAGAATTACTGGTCAATTGTTTACAAGGCACATTTCATTTCTTCTTTTATGATTTCAAAGAGTTTTTAGGGGGAGGGGGAAGTCCACTTCTATTCACAATCAGGATGGCTTTGTTTGAGTTAAAAATTCCACCCTGTGAAATACCTTTGCTAGGAGGTAATGACTATTGTTAGGAATGTGGAAGAGTCTCAAGGGACTAGATAATTATTGAAACTTCCAGTAACCAATAGGCAAGTTGTTCTTTAGTCTAAATGACTATTAATAAGTTGGCAATTCATGGAATTTGATCTCTGCCGCAATGGGTTAAAAATCTGACTCCAGCATCTAGGGTTGCTGCGGAGTTGGGGATTTGATACCCAGCCTGGTGAAGTGGGTTAAAAGATCAGGTGTTAGTTACCACAGCTGTGGCACAGGTCACAGCTGCAGCATGGATTCAATCCCAGGCCTGGGAACTTATGTTGTGGGTGCAGCCATAAAAAAAAATAATAATAATGGCAATTCATCATTACTATTAGCACATTATTGCTTTTGAAGGATAATTAATTGTAAAAGTACATCTCTCTCATCTCAAATGTCACAGTTTATCTGTTGACTTAATGAATGTATGAATAATATTGAAGTGATAGAGCTCAGTGGTATATACATATATAGCAGTGTACATATAAATCTACATGATATTTTGGAAAAGGTAAGGCCGTGCAGTAGGTTCTGCAATTTTTATTTAAAACAAAGTAATACTAAAAGTACACAAATATAATATGAAGTACAAATACAAAGTACAAATATAATACAAATACAAAGTAATACTAAAAATATACAAATATACAAAGTAATACTAAAAATATATAAGTTCTATAGGTTGACCAACTACATTTAATAAGAGAGCCAATTTCTAAGAAAACTGGCTGTTGCATGTCTAATAAGAACTATGCTTTATGTGAATTCATACATACATGTGTATTTTGTCGATACAGATATTTTTATTTTTATTTATTTATTTATTTTGTATCTTTTTGTCGCCGCCGACCTACGCCACAGCCACAGCAATGCCAGATCCAAGCTGCGTCTGTGACCTACACCACAGCTCACTGCAATTCTGGACCCTTAACCCACTGAATGAAGCCAGGAATCAGACCTGAATCCTCACAGATACTAGTCAATTTCGTTTCCACTGAGCCATGATGGGAACTCTGATATAGGTATTTTTAAATGATCAGTTGCATATTTCAAATTTTTTCCATGGACTAGATTGTAAAGATAATTCTGTAATCTGTAGAGTTTATAGATTGTAAACAAAAGAGGCAAAACCAAACAGAATAAGATGACTGACAGTAAGGTTGTATAAGTAGTATTTTAATTTTAGTGAATAAATATCAAGAACATTGGATTATACATCACTCATATTATTGGGCATGAAATTTGCATATTGCATACTTATCTGTGTATCTTACTATTTCAGAAATAGAAATGGGGTTAGACATGGAAAAGATTTAGTGTTGCTTTATGCTAAAACTGTCTGGATGCCACAGTTCCTTGCCTTGGTGTAACTAAGTGATAGGAAACATATAAGTGCACTGAAAGATAATCAAACCAGGAAGGACTTCAAAATTAAAAAAGAAAGAAAGAATTCTACACTTTGCCAGAGTTATATTTATCTGTCTAGGCAAACATTATTATTTCTACTCTCCCTTTATTTTACTGCTTTTAAATTTTCCGTTATGGTGGCATTTTTTACAAAGGAATTTAAAAATAGAATTAAAAGAAACTTCCAGTGGAGAGGGTCAACAAGTAAAAATAACTATTGACAGCATCTTTTAAAGAAAGCTTTTCCCCAGAGGAGTCTTCCCTATCATCAAAATTTCTGTACAAAGAAACTACACACACAGAGCCAAATGAAAAAAAAATATATATATGTACATTTGAAGAACTACAAAAACAATATTCAAGAAAAATTACATTAAAAAATAATAAAATGCATGAAATGCCAGCAAATACAAGATGATGATTGTGATAGCAGAAAAATTTTGATGGGTTAGGGATGAACTATTAAAATTACATGTTTCATAGCAGTTTTTAAATTTTAAAGCACTGGTAGAACCAAATCAATATGTTACATTTCCTTTCTCCTGCTCCCTTCACAAGTGGATTAAAAAGCCTGAAACTGAAGAATAAAAATCAATTAAAGTAATATTTATTGTTTTTAACACATGCAAAACCTGTGACAAGAACTCAACAAAGACACATTAAATTTCACTGATCTGAAACCTATTAATAAAAATAAAATTTAGGAAACAGAAAAAATTAGGTTCAAGGAAGAGAAATAACAGCAAAATATACTAAGACTTCCTCTCAACTTCTCCTAAATTGTATTTTAATTATCTTAAGACCCTTGGACAGAGGGTCAGAGATTATTTTTGAGTGACTCAAGGAATTCACTTCAGAGAATGCTTTTATTTTTATTTTTATTATTTTTTATTTTTTTGTCATTTATTTTTTAGGTCTGTACCCGTGGCATATGGAGGTTCCCAGGCTAGGGGTCCAGTTGGAGCTGTTGCTGCCAGCCTACACCAGGGCCACAGCAATGCCAGATCCGAGCCACATCTGCAGCCTACACCACAGCTCACGGTAACCGGATCCTTAATCTAATGAGCAAGGCCATGGATTTGTTTCTGCTATGCCAAGGGAACTTCCTGAGAATGCTTTTAATATCTTATAAATCCTTTATTTCAAATAAAATTTCCTCTTAATTTAATGCAGTCTAATATTTTGGAAATAACTCAGGCATATATAAGAAATACCACAAGGCCCCTCTGAGGAAGAATTTAAGAAATAGTCAAATCACAGAATGAAAATCAACAGAAAAATCATGTAAACCATATAAAGACAAAGCTTAATTTATGCAATTGATCCATCTTGCTTCAAAAGTGAATTTCAAGTTAAATGAAAATCTGTTAAGATATAATCAATAGTTTATTTGTAATTAAAAGATTCTGGTTTTAGGCATCTACCCAATTTTACTGGATAAAATTATGACACTGTTAGCATGAGGAGTAACTGACCTTACAAGTCAGAAGTAATGCATCAATTTTACTTTACCCACATACAGCATCTTTATGAATAATTGCACAATGCAAATAGATGCCAAATTATGTTGTGGGCTACTACAATGGGCATTGCCAACCAAATTTTTCTTTCTTGATTTTTTTGTGTGTGTGTGTGTGTTTTTGCTATTTCTTTGGGCCGCTCCTGCAGCATGTGGAGGTACCCAGGCTAGGGGTCTAATCGGAGCTGTAGCCACTGGCCTACGCCAGAGCCACAGCAACGCGGGATCCGAGCCGCGTCTGCCACCTACACCACAGCTCACGGCAACGCCGGATCGTTAACCCACTGAGCAAGGGCAGGGACTGAACCCACAACCTCATGGTTCCCAGTCAGATTCGTTAACCACTGCGCCACAACGGGAACTCCTCTTTCTTGATTTTTGACTCTCATAGTTCTTTCAACTAAGACTGGTGATCCAGAAATTAAAAGATAAGCTTTCTAAGTTTCCCTCAAATTAACCTTTCTCTGTCAGGTGCCATATTCTAGGAATGAAAAAGAAAATTCTCTGTTCTGAGCTAGAAAGTAATTCAACATAATTCCTGTGGTGGACAAATTTAAGATTCCTATTCCTGTGTGCACACACCCTATAATAGCCTACTCTGGAGTGTAGCTGACCAATTGCTATGATGAGACCAATTGCTATTAGTTTCCCAATCAGCTGAATTTGATTCAACCCAAAGGGGGATTATACTGGTTGGACCTGATTTAATCAGGTGAGTCCTTCAAAAGAAGGTGAAATATTGTAAAGATGTTCTCCTGATAGTCTGGAAGAAAGAAAACAGCAGTTTTAAACCTCCTGTGGAGAAGGTTGGCCTCTAAAAGTTGGACATGTTAATTCTATAACTACAAGTTGAATTCTGCCCACAATCTAAATGAGCTTGTAAGAGTATCCTGAGTTCCAAATGAAATCCTAGCCTTCTTGATACATTGAGTGTAGCCCATGAGACACCAGGAAGAGTATCCTGCTACTTTATGTCTAGACTTCTAGTCCAAGAAACTGTAAGACAATAAATGCATATTGTTATAAGCTGTTATGTTTGTCGTAATTTTTTAAAGTATCAATAGAAAAGGAAAACAGCTCTTTCCTGCACCTCTAAGGATTAAACCAAGTTTACTATAAGATACTCATAATTATATATGAAAAATGCCAAGCAACTGTCTACAGTGGAGTCTTATGGGGCCCAAACAGTATTAATTTCCTCTCACATTTTTTTCTTTCTCAAAATTGAGATTTTCAGAAGATGACTACTTAGGGGTCAGAAGCCAGGAAGTCATAAACCTATATGCAGTGTTCTTTAAACAACTGGTACAAACTGCTATTTAACGTTATCCTCCAGAAGACCAAGGAATAATCATGTAAATGTTAGAGTGGTGGCCATATGGAGGATTATGAGCTGAACTGTGTCCCATAAAGATTCATATGCCGAAGTCCTAAATCCCAGTACCTCAGACTGTGACTGCCTTTGGAAATAGGGTCTATAAAGAGGTAAATAAGGTAAAAAGAGATTGTATGAATGGCCTTTAATCTGACTGTTATCATTATAAGAAGAGTAGATTAGGAAACAGGTAACACACAGACTGAAGAACTGCCAGATGAAACAATACAGAGGTAGCCATCTATAAGCTAAGGATAGAAGACATAGAAGAAACCAAACTTGCTTACATTTTGATCTTGGACTTCTAGGGTCTGAACTGTGAGTAAATACATTTCTGCTACTTAAGCCACCCAGTGTGTGGTATGTTGTTATGGTAGCCCTAAGCAAAGTAATACTTTAAGTAATATAATTGTGCTGGAAAACGGATTTCTGTTTAGAAATGGACTAAATGTTTATATCACTTATGTATTGATATATGATATTATATGTGAGTATTGCATGTAAAAGCAAATACTGACTTACCAATACTTGGTAAATATGCATGGTCCCCAATTCAGAAGCTTTAAATATCACAGACAGGAAAATTACAAAGCAAAACACCTTGCTTGCCAAAAGCATTGACTCTCTCCTGACTTTGATCATCACACTGTTGGAACACTGATCTAGTAATGCGAATGTATACTGAATAAATTCATGATGAATAAATGATGTAGGAGGACTATCTCAGCGGTCCAGTGTGCAGTAAAGGGATCACAAGAATTTCCACTCACATATGTTGGAGGGAAACACTGGAACTGATCTGGAACTTTATTCATTTAAGTATTCTAATACTAAGGGAAGTTGGTGTGATACCTAACAGTCATTAATATTAAATAAATCCAATTATAAAGTAATGTCATTATTTTTTTCTACTTTTTATTAAAGCATAGTTGATTTACAATGTTGTGCCAATTTCTGCTGTATAGCAAAGTGACCCAGTCATACACATGCATATACATATATACACAAGTCAATACTTTATTCAGATTAACTTAATTTTCTCTAATGGCCTTTTTTCTCTTCTGGGACTCCATCTTGCCTACCACATCACAGTTCATTTTCACATTTTCTGAGGATTCTCATGGCTGTTAATTTCTCAAATTTTCCATTTTTTGATGATGTTGACATTTTTGAAGAGTTCTGGTCAGGTATTTTGTAGAATGCCCCTCAATTTGTATCAGATATTTTTCTTAGGATTAGATTTAGGATTTGTATTTATATAGATATATGTATATAAATATAAATTTCATATATTCATATATGTTTAAATATTTACATATATTTATAAATATGATATATATGGTATATACATGTGTATGTATATATATGATGATTTATTTTTTCACTTTATAATGGATAGTCTGAAATAAATTTATGTATTTATGCTGGATATTTTTTGCCATGTAAGCTTAACAGTGAAAGGATAGGCCTCTATCTCAACCTTTTTATTTTTTAAAATTTTTATTTATTTATTTATTTTACAGCAGAATGTACTTATTTTATTCTAAAAGAATAAAATGCATAAAGACAGCTTTTATTTTTGTTTGCAACCTGTAAAACTGAGTTATTTGCTGATGTAAAATACCAGTAATTCGAGGACCATGTCACTTTCTGAAAATGCCATAACTGTTTCTTCAATGTGTCAAAGCACTTTACAGATGTGTCCAGAGCTGAAGTGGCAAGAAGTTGACCACTCTTGGACAACAGGTGCTCTCTTGGGGCCCCAGCTGACTGTGCTGGGAAGCAGCTATGGAACAAGGCAGCATAGCCAGATGGAACAGACTCTTATTAAAGGAAAAATGACCAAATGACTTTCTGACATGGCTAATTTCTACTACCACACTTATTAGCTTATAAGTGATTCCCTAAGATTAATTTTTTTCTTAAGGGGCTGATTTGAATTGACTTGTTGAGAATGGTGTCCATTATCTATAAAGTCAGGAGAGAGAAAGATTTCTGAGGTCACATGTAAACTTGTGACAGTTCTACAGATGAAGAGGTGAAGAGGGTAGTGAAGAAATCAGCCTCAACACATCTATGTGAAGGTCACACCAGCTTCACTGTACACCTTGAAGACTTTCTCAATGGTATTGACATAGGCAGCTGTTCTCTGGTCCAATCCCAGGTTATACTTCATGGCCGTGTGCATGATTTGCCTGGCAGAAAGTTTCATAGTGTAAGCTAAGTCAGAGTGCACAATGGCTTTTTCAGAGGCACCCGATATCCTGTTTTGGAACTCTGCTGCGAACACAATGGGAATAGTTCCACTGTGCTTTCCAAACTCTCCTGAACAGACAGGAGCAAGTGGTAATTAGAATCCCTTTCATATTTGAAGGTCAAATGGCCATAGCTGACATGATTTAGATTCTTCAGCCACTCACAGTAAGATATTGTCACTCCTCCAGCATTCAAGTAGAGAATAGCCATAAAGTTCCTCTCCAGGAAAATCTTATCAGCTTCTGGAGTTGTTGGTCCTTCTGGAGTTGTTGGTCCTTCTGGAGTTGTTGGTCCTTCTGGCTCCTTCAGCAATGATCTTGGCTTTGACTCCAGGTGCATTGGACTTGGTCAACTTCTTCTCACTGGCAGCAGGAATCAATATGTCACAGTCGGCCTCCAAGATGTTCCCTTCATAGATCTTTGCTTTGGGGAAGCCCAGGAGTGTCCCATGTTGCAATCTGAAGTCTTCCAGTTCCTTTGGATCAATACCATCTAGATTCCATATGCTCCCATCAGATTCACCAACCACCAACACATTCAGCACCAAAACGATATAAATACCTTACTGAGTACAGCCCCACATTACGAAATCCCTGAACAATAAATGTTTTATCTCCAAAACCTGGTGTCATCCCTAAAATGTAAGAAGCTCCACTGATGAAGTTTTCAGTCCCATGGAAAATTCCCTGACCAGTAGCTGAGATGCATCCATGGATTCCACCCTGACTGATGGGCTTACCAGTAATGCAGGCATGGGCATTAATACTATAGTGCC
This sequence comes from Sus scrofa, assembly GCF_054392235.1. NCBI lineage: Eukaryota > Metazoa > Chordata > Mammalia > Artiodactyla > Suidae > Sus > Sus scrofa. The sequence continues at coordinate 118,650,115 of NC_139388.1, read as the reverse complement.
CTATGGTGCTGGCATATGTGTCAGCAATCCAGGACATCTCTCGCTCGCCTGTGCTCACATCTGGGGCAGGCACATCAATGCCAGGACCAATAAAACCTTTCTTTGCCAGCTTCATGGTGAACCTCCTTGAGGTCTTTCCCAATTCATTATCGGTATAGTTTCTGGGGTTGATCTTAACACCAGCTTTGGCACCCCCAAATGGCACATCGACCACTGCACACTTAGATGTCATCAGAGACGCCAGAGCTTTCACTTCATCTACACTCACATCAGTGCTGTAACAGATACTTCCCTTGCAGGGCGTCTGGTGCTGGCTGTGCTGGCCCTGTAGCCCTCCATAGCCTCCCAGAATCCGTCATCACCCGGGATGGGGAAGGACAGCCTCAGCACATGGTTGCAGGGCTTGATGATCCGCAGGATGCCACGCACTCGGTTCTGCTTCTGCTCCTCCCCCTCACGGGTCTTGAGGCCCTCCACCAGCTTGTCCTCCACGATGATGGCGCTGCAGTCAAAGCCCTCCATCATCTTGAAGAAGTTGAGGTCTTCCTCGTGGTCGGCCGCCGCCTGGTTGTAGTGTCGCTGCAAGTGCGGCCGGAACCCTGGCTATGGGGTGGTGGCCGCGGCGGGCTGCCCACGGGGGCCCAGGCCCAGCAGCGTGGGCGAGTCTGCGAGCTGCCAAGCCTGCGGCTGCCAACCCCAGGGCTTCGGGCCAGGCGCCGGACAGCAGGAGTGTTTCATCTAGGAAGCGGTACGTGGCGGTGGGGCAGAGGCCGCGGAGGTGAGAAGCTCTTGCAGGCCTGGGGAATGACAGACGGAGGGAGGAAGGACCTAGCGCTCTCTGCCCTTTTAAGGCCTCTCATGCCTTTTAGAGAAGATGTTATAACAAGGACATTGTCAAGTCTTTACAATGTTTCATTCAACTAATTAGATTTAAAACTTCATGTTTACTGTTCTAATGGTGATGAATGAATCTATGACGTTCTTAAATCAGATTGATCTTCGCTTTATTTCATTTCCTACAGGTCTCAGGAACTTTGGTTTATTTTAATTTTTATTTCTTTTTTCTTTTTTTTTTACAGTCGCACCTGTGACTGACGAATGGAAGTTCCCGGGCTAGGGGTCAAATCGGAGCTGCAGCTACTAGCCTACCCCACAGCCACAGCAATGCTGGATCCTTAACCCACTGAGCAAGACCAGGGATCAAACCCACATCCCCATGGACACCACATTCAGTTTTTAACCTGCTGAGCTACAACAGGAACTCCAACTCTGGTTTATTTAGGACTCTACTTCAGGAAAATTATCATTTATAAAGATTTGGCAGACTTCTTGTTAAACGTTAAATTATTAGATGATGATAATGATTATGATGATTTTGTATTATGGTTATGAGATGACTTGTGATTTTCCTTATAATTTCCAAATATATGTAACTGATAACAAGGACTATTAATAATTTTATTTGACCTTAATTCCCTTTCATTTTCCAGCCAAAACCATATGCACTGAAAACCTACACAGACACTGGTTAAAACAGAGTATGAGTAACAAAATACTAACATTTGACTTTGCTTTTCTAGAGTGAATTTTAGACTGTCAATATGCTAACTTAATTTCAGTCAAAATATTTTATCCTTTGTACTCATTTTATCCAATGAGAGTTTGTTCTAGATATTCCACTTGCTATGATAGTTTTTGTTTTATTTAGAATCTGTATCCTGCCTAAAAACAAACAAATAAACAAAGGAGCACAGGAATGATGACCATGGCTTAAGACGACGATTCATGGCTTGATTAGTATTGGATAGAAAGGAATCCTACTTTCTGTCACCTCTCTGTATAGACTGTACCATGTAACCCAGTATGCTCTCATTATAGTGTGCTCTTTGTGGTCAAATAAAATATTTTAAACTTCTCAGGAAAGTGTACACAGAGAGAACTTTATCTTTCCATCTAATTTCATAAATATCACAAGGTAAGGATCACTGTTTAGTTCTGAAAAAATCTTCAGCCTTCAAAAATCCCTTGCATAGAACCCAAGAAAAAATAGTATCTTAAAGATGTTTTCAATGAAAGGTGCTCAACACTACTAGCCTTCAGGAAAATGCAAATCGAAATCCCAATGAGATATCACCTCATATGTATTAGCATGGCTATTATCAAAGGAAGCAAATCATAACAAGTGACAGTGAGGATGCAGAAAAAGGTAAAACGTGCATATAAATTAGTGCAATCACTATGAAAAATGGTATGGAGGAATCTCGAAAAAACTAAAAACAGCACTAACATATGATCCAGTAATCCCTCTTCTGTATATATACCCAAAGGAGGTGAGGAGGTGGGGAAAATGGAGAGATGTTGGTCAAAGGGCATAAAGTTGCGGTTATTCAGGATGAATGCTAGAGATCTAAAGTAAGTCAGGTGAGTACAGTTAATGGCACTGTATCATATACTGGGCATTTGCTGAGAGTATATCTCAGGTGCTGTCACCATACCAAGAAAATGGTAACTATGTGAGGAAATAGATAATTCACTAGCATGACTGTAGTAATATTTCGCTATGCATGTCTATCAAAACATTCTGTACACCTTGAATATATACAATTTTTATTTAAAAATACAGTAAATAAGATTTAACAGTGGCCACATGTTATAGAGATGTGCTAACATAGAGACAACTGATAATGGATTTTACCAGTAGGAGAGAGAAGCATTCACCACCATTCAGAATATATTTGTCCCTTAGTTCTCTAAGGCATATGGCCCAATATTTGGCTATTATATATTCTTACTCCAAATCTTACAAGCAAATAAGAGGAAAATTATTTTTCTCTCTTTGTACTGAATTTTAAAGGCTTTGATGGTGTCCCTGAATTTATTAGATATATAGGTATCCAAAATAAACATTTAAAAACATCTTTAGATATTGAACTACAGAAAACTTTTTGAAACAATATTTCTGACTTCAAGACAGGTTATAGGAAATTTCCATTGAGGCACCACCAACCAGATGGTAGAATAAAGAATAACTAGGCTTTTACATCAGGAAACTTCCATATAAAGAATAATGCACACCTAAAATAAACATCAAGTGGTTATCATATAACACTCTGTTCTTTTGCAACACTAACAAATGAGTTGTGAAACTAAAAATGGAAACAGTTCTACATTTGCTTTGGTGTCCTGATTAAAGTGTTGTCAGATGTGTGAAGGACCGAAATAATCTTGCACCTTTTCTTTCTGCACTTGATAGGAAAACTCACATTAGTATTTTAGCATGGTAGCTCTACAGTGAGATCCACAAGGATTTTGAGATATCAGAAAACTTAACAGTTATTTAGATGATTGATTTCTTGTGTGCTTTTCATTACATTGAACTTTCTCCTTGCAATATTGGCTATTTAGCTCCATAATATAGTCAAAATAAGCATTTGAAATAGCCTTCTTTACTGAAGGCATTAAAAAAAAAAAAACCTTTTCTCTTCAAGTTCATTTTTTCTTTTGTTATTTTTTGTGAAGATTCTTTCAAATCTGAGAACCAGCATTGGTTATTTTAAGATACATTCATAGGATGAGATAAACAAACATTTAGCTCCACTCATAACTGCATTTTATTTTATACAAATATAGGATGTTTTCCAAGTCAAATTATAAATAGTATGAACATTTTGCTTGAGGGTGACTTATTTTTTCAGTCTATCCCATTCAATTTACTCTGCTTTAGATGCTCTGATATATTTGTTGTCCAAGAAAACTTATCTATTTTCCAAAAATAAATTATTTAATGAAAGACTTCAGATAACTGAAAATGCTTAGATTCATAATTCAGTATTTTTGTTCTCTTGACTTGAGGACAGTATGTCATCAGCCCTTATGGGTATAGTTTTGAATTTATATGGTGTCCAAATTTTTATTAAGGTGCTACACTTAAATTCACTTCTGACAGACAAATGCATGGCAAATTTCTTTCCAGAATGATTACTGAATGTGAAACAACTACCCAGAAATTTCAACACATTTAACCCTATTTGGTATTTTGGGGAGTCCTTAATGTAGCTGTCACCAATATTATCTAAAGAGGGCCATTTTTTATGACTTCCACATATGTAACTATCTTTTATCCCTATGCCTCTTTCCCAATTAGATCCCATGATCAAAAAATCTGTAAACACTCCTTTCCTACAAAGTTCCTAACTTATCCCATCTGATAGACTTCTCCCTTGGAGCCAAAGTATTCCTATTTCTACACATTTTAAAGGCAGATAGATATAGAGATAGAGATATATAGATACAATATGTACCTTAAAGGCAAAAATTCACACAGACACACACACACAGAATAAACAGAATAAACTGCTACCTGGAAGGAGGAGGCAGTGTGATGTAACTAAAATGTTTTGGGATCAGATACACTGACTTTGATTGTTTTTAGCTCATTTTATCTAACCATGTGGCATTAATATATCCTTTATTTTAAAATGTGAAAATTAGCATCTCCTGATGTAAAATTGCAAGGACATTATATGAAATGATAAAGACACCCACTTAGTATAGGCTTCAGTGCAATACATTGTACTACCTATTTCTAAAATACTGGAAGCTATGAAAGTAGATGAAATTTCAGAAGAAAAAAACACCCCTAAGTAGAATAAACTAGGTTTAGGGGAGAACCTTAGGGAGCATTTGATTAATAGGAGAATGGAAATCAATGAGGATAAGGAGACACAACAATATGAGAAGCAGAAGAAGAGAAAAGAGAGAACAGTAGTTTATAGGTTAAGGATTTTAAAAATTAAAAAGCAAATTGTTTAATTTTTATGCAGAGAAAAAAAGGCAGCAGGAATGTGAAGAGGCCACTGATTTGGAGATTAGATCACTGACAATTAAAAAATAAACAAAAAACCTCAAATGTTTGAGGAATTCTCACTGTGGTACAGTGGGTTAAGAATCTGACCCCAGTGGCTGAGGTCACTGCAGAGGCACAGTTTCAATACCTGGCCTGGCACAGTGGATTAAAGGATCCAGCATTGCTGCAGCTGCAGCCTGGGTTGCAGCTGTGGTTCGGATTCAATCCCTGGCCCAGGAACCTCCATATGCCAAGGGTGAGGCCATAAAATTAAAAAAAACAAACAAAATACGTGAGCAAAATGAAGGAACGAGAAGAGGATGATAAGAAAGAGAGATGAAAAGATGATACTGAAAAAGAGAAGCATGAGGAAAAATTGAGATTGTATGAAGAAGAGTGAAAAAACTGATAAGGGCTATAATAAAGTGGGAGAGAGGAAAAGAGAGAAATAATTATAGAGCACCTAATATATAGATATAGTATACATACTGATGTAGACACTGATATTAATTTAGGCATTGGGGATGAAACAGAGTTAAATACACACACACACACACACACACACACACACTCTCTCTCTCTGACCTAGTAAGATTTTTAAAAGAATTCAAATGGGAGTTCTCATCGTGGAGCAGTAGTTAACAAATCTGACTAGGAACCATGAGGTTGGCCTTGCTCAGTGGGTTAAGGATCCGGCATTGCCTTGAGCTGTGGTGTAGGTCGCAGATGCAGCTGGGATCCCGTGTTGCTCTGGCTCTGGTGTAGGCCAGTGGCTACAGCTCCGATTCGACCCTTAGACTGGGAACCTCCACATGCTGTGGGACGGCCCAAGAAAGGGCAAAAAAAAAAAAAAAAAAAAAGGAATTCAAATGAAAGAAGGGAGTAGGGGTAACAAGAGTACAGCAGGATATAATAACCTTGAACCTGAGGACAGATTCTTCTGAATTTAAAGCAAATATAGTAAATATAAAGGAAGTGAAACAGAGTTAAAGGTGGGGTCAATGAAACTTAAAGGAAATCATACATATTATATTAATTTTCTGCAGATGGGGACCCAACATTTTTGCTGATATGAAGGGGCTAGCTATGAAAAAGGAGTAAAATTTGAAAATGCTGTGACTGAAATGCTCAAAAGGAACAGAGAAGACTGTCTTCTAGATTACATTTTCTGCATTGCTATTCTTGATATTCAAGTTACTGAATATCAGTGCAACTTCAAAACTCTCAGTAAAGGCTTCAACTGGATCTTGCCTCCCACCTCTCCTAATCTCTGCAAGTTATTACTTTAGAAGAGATAAGAAATAGAAAGCATACTTAGTAATAAACTTGTTTAAACCATAATTTTTGGTCCACTTGGGTGAGGAGATGAGAAACTGATGATATACATATTCAATTAAATGCTTTATTTAATTATCTAGAGATTTCTTTAGGTATTTTAAATAACTGAATGTTTCTCCTTGAAATTAGGAAGTATCAAAATAATTCAATCTTAAAAATAAAAATATAGAGGAGTTATCTTTTGTCTTATCTCTCTATCTACCAATATTGTTATCATTCATCAGTAGCTACTATAAATGTTACCACTCAATTTTATTAAAATTCCAAAGGACATTTTCTTTCTGAAAAATATCAATTTTGAAATTCATGAGCTTCCTGAAATTTTACTTGAGGACAATCTAATTGAAATTGAGCTAGCATAGGCTTCAAATTAAAAATATGTTTAAAGTTAAGTTAATAAAAAAGAGCTACTAGGACTCAGAAATATTTTAGTAATAAATGACAAAAAATTAACAATCTTCTTAAAAATGAATTATGACAATCAAAACCAGATTGCTAGATTATACATTTTTAAATAAAATGCCTATTTGAGATATATCAATATAGCCTATAAGATGAGGAATTCTAATGTTTATCCTTATGTGTAATATATTTTCAAATGCTAATATTATTTTATATTAAATGTCAAATATGTGAAATTATATTTCTCTAAAAATAGAAAACTTCTACAGAAAGTTACAATGAAATACATCTCTTTGGTGTATTACCCTTTATATAATTTAAATAGTGAAAATATTAATCATATTACTTTTTTTTAAAGATTATTCCTTTTTTGAAGATAAAGCTTTAACTTCTGTTTAGATCATGCATATTTTCAATGAGGCTTAAATTTATTTTTTAAATGTTTCTGCAAATACCTAGAAAAACATACTCATTAATTAAATTGGAAGATTTTTTGGTGGGAGGGGCTAGAGGTTTCTTTCTGGGTTCCAATTATTTCTGTAACTTCGATACACATATTTTAAAATCACTGTTTCATTTATATGTAAAATAGGACAGACTTTCTCCTGTCTTTTGCCAATCAGTGGTTTTTCCACTCAAGCAATCCAGTATTTATTTTGTAAGAAAATACCTATTCATGTGAAAAAAATCTAGCTCTTCCAATTTTCATTTAATTTGCATTGGTATCTTGGATTTATTCTGAAACCTATTTTTCTTACTAAAAATGTTATTTTTCTTCAGGCTGCTTGAGCTGTAAGTAACTTCAGAAACATGATGTACATAGAGCAAGAAGGTGAAAAAATAGTATTTCTTTTGTCTATGAACTTAAGTTTAATAGCAAAAGGATATATCAGCAAAGCAAAATGATAAACCTTGATAGGGAAAGAAGACATAGAGGGAAGTGAAAGGGAAGAATATTTCTCCATGCTACCTTAAAAGAGAAACTACCTGAAGCTTGAAATGCTAATCTAGATTCAATTTTCTTGAAGCTTTTCTCATTTCTAATTCACCGTGAGTGAACAAGCAACATAATATTAAACTTGATGCTGAAGTCATAATATACAATATTCTATTGAAATTGCATTAGTAGCTATATAATACCTAGGAAAAGTTGGCATATTACTACACTAATAACAGTTGAGATTTAGAAGGTAACATAGCAAATAAAACTTCATTATCATCCACTTTTATGTAAGATCAAATATAAGTCTCATTCCTAGTGGGAGGTTACTGTTACAAGAGAAACCAACTGAAATTATTTTTGTTTCATAATTGTGCTTCTGTTCACATTCTTTTTTTATAGAAGATTTATAACCAGGAGGTTATGGTAACTTTGCACAATAGATGTACACTATACATTTTTCTGCTCTACAGTAACAGAAATTATACTCGGAGAGAAAGAGGAAGAAAGGGAAGAGGCAGGGAGGTAGGGAAATGAAGGATAAGAGGAACAGGAAGAGAAAATGAGAGAGAATCTAAAAATTAAGCAGAGGAATTCCCATCGTGGCAGAGCAGAAACAAATTGACTAGTAACCATGAGGTTGCAGATTGGATCCTTATGGATTCAATCCTTGGCCTCACTCAGTGGGTTAAGGAGCCAGCATTGCTGTTAGCTGTGGTGTAGGTCAGCAGCTGTAGCTCCAATTAGACCCCTAGCCTGGGAACCTCCATATACTGTGGGTGTGGCCCTAAAAAGACAAAAGACCAAAAAAAAAAAATTAAGCAGAAATACCAAAATTTTTACAATAAAATATGTATAAATTTTATAAAATGGCAGCTAACATCAACATGTAATCAACTATCTCATAAATCAAATGTGTTAGTTCAGTGGAAATTATTTTACATGATACTTTCTAAGGAAGGAAGCAGTGCCTTAAATTTCATCCCCAGATAAGTATCTTGACTTGTTGAGTAATAGCAGTTTGAATAGCATGGATATAGAGTAAGAAACTTCCTACTGGAGAATTTTGGAATTAGACAGCTGGAAATTCTGAGGGCTCCACAATCCTAGTAAGTGTCTCAAGTCCATATAGGAAACAAAATGAAGTTTACACTTTATGGTAGGACTTCCCCAAATTTTTCACTGAAAAGATTTGGGCAAGTGGGTATTTCTACAATGATTTTTTTTTAAGAACTATTATAAGAGCAAAAACAATGTAAAGCTAATAGTTTCTGAAACAACACAAAGGATCCTCAAGACGAGCACATGCCTCGTGATCCCAGCCAACAATCAAGTAGGGAACCAGGGAAGCAGCATACCTTGTATGGCTAGCCAAAGGAGAAAAAAGGGTCTCATTGGCACAATTTTTTACTTTGCAGCAGATACAGGGAACACTCTGCCATCGGCCCAGTACAGGGAGGGAACACCAGAATGTTTCAAAAGCAAAAGTTTGTCAGTTTGATTAGGTACTATTGGTTTATTTTAGCTTTTATTTCTGTTGCCTTGGGAGACTGAACTGAGAAAATATTTGTAAGGTTGATGTCAGAGAATGTTTTGCCTATGTTCTCTTCTAGGAGTTGGATGGTGTCTTGTCTTACGTTTAAGTCTTTAGGCCATTTTGAGATTATTTTTGTGCATGGTGTGAGAGTGTGTTCTAGTTTCATTGATTTACATCCAGTTTTCCCAACACCACTTGCTGAAAAGACCATCTTTTTCCCATGTTATATTCTTGCCTCCTTTATCAAAGATTAATTGGCCATGGGAGTCTGGGTTTATTTCTGGGTCTCTATTCTTTTCCATTGGTCTGTATGTCGGTTTTGGTACCAGTGCCACACTGTCTTGATGACTGGCTTTGTAATATTGCCTGGGATCTGGGAGAGTTATGCCTCCTGCTTGGTTTTTGTTCATCAAGATTGCTTTGGCAATTCTGGGTCTTTGGTGGTTCCATATAAATTTTTGGATTGTTTGTTATAGGTCTGTGAAGATTGTCATGGGTAATTTGATAGGGATTGCATTGAGTCTATAGATTGCTTTGGGTAGTATGGCCACTTTTATAATATAAATTTTTCCAACCCAGGAGCATGGAATATCTTTTCATTTATCTACGTCTTCTTTATTTTCCTTGACTAAAGTTTTATAGTTCTCAGCAGGTAAGTCTTTCACATCCTTGGTCAGGTGTATTCCCAGGTATTTGATTTTTTGGGGTGCAATTATAAAAGGTACTGTATTTTTGTATTCCTTTTATAATATTTCATTGTTAGTATACAGAAATGTGACTGATTTCTGAATGTTAATCTCATATCCTGCTACTTTGCTAAATCTGTTCATCAGTTCGAGTAGTTTTTGGGTTGAGTCCTTAGGATTTTCTATATATAGTTTCCTATCATCTGCATTCAGTGACAATTTTAACTCTTCTCTTCCAATTTGGATAACTTGTATTTCTTTTGTTTGTCTGATTGCTGTGGCTAGGACTTCCAGTACTATGTTGAATAAAAGTGGTGAGAGTGGGCATCTTTGTCTTTTTCCAGATTTTAGTGGGAAGGCTTTCAGCTTTACTCTATTGAGTATTATATTTGCTGTGGGTTTGTCATCAATGGCTTTAATTATGTTAAGGTATGTTCCCTTTATACCCACTTTGGTAAGAGTTTTTATCATGAGTGGATGTCAGACTTTGTCAAATGCTTTCTCTACACTTACTGAGATGATCATGTGGTTTTTGGCTTTTTTTTTTTTTTTTTTTGGTTAATGTGGTATATGACATTGATTGAATTGTGTTAAATTGAACCATCCTTGTGAACCTGGGATGAATCCCACCTGGTTGTGGTGTACAATCTTTTTTATATGCTGTTGGATTTTGTTGGATAAAATTTTTCTTGAGAATTTGTGCATCTATATTCATCAAAGACATTGGCCTACGGTTTTCTTTTTCGGTGGTATCTTTGTCAGGTTTTGGTATTAGGGTGATAGTGGCATCATAGAATGTTTTTGGGAGTGTTCCTTCTTCTTTGACCTTGGGGAAAAATTTAGGGAAGAAGGGTATAAGTTCCTCTTTGTATGTTTGGTAGAATTCTCCTGTGAAGCCATCTGGTCCTGGACTTTTATTTGTAGGGAATGTTATTACGACATATTCAATTTCATTTCTAGTGATTGGTCTGTTCAGTTGATCTAGTTCTTCTTGATTCAATTTTGATAGGCTGTAAGTCTCTAGAAAGTTGTCCATTTCTTCTCAGTAGTCAAATCTGTTGGCATATAATTGTTCATAATAATCTCCTGTGATTTTTTGTATTTCTGCAGTATCCATTATGATTTCTTTTTCTTTTCTGATTTTGTTTATTTGGGTTTTTTCTGTCCTCTTCTTGGTGAGTCTGGCCAGAGATTTGTCAATTTTGTTTACCTTTTCAAAGAACCAGCTCTTGGTTTTATTGATTTTTTTCTATTGTTTTTGAATCTCTATTTTATTGATTTCCTTTCTGGAAATCTTTATGATTTCTATGATTTCCTTCCTCTGCTGACTTTAGGTTTTGTTTTTTCTTCTTTTTCTAATTCATTTAGGTGGTGGATTAGGTTGTCAATTTGAGATTTTTCTTCTTTTTTGAAGAAGGCCTGTATTGCTATTAACTTCCCTCTAAGAACTGCTTTTGTGGCTCCATAGATTTTGAGTGGTTGTGTCTTCATTACCATTTGTCTCAAGGTATTTTCTAATTTCCTTTTTGATTTCCTCATTGACCCATTGGTTTTTTAGTAGCATGTTGTTTAGTCTCCATGTAGTCAGTTTTTTTCTCATTTCTTTTCCTGTGGTTGATTTCTAGTTTCATGCCATTGTGGTCAGAGAAGATATTTGAAATACTTTTAGGATTTTTTTTTTTATGGCCACACCTGTGTCACATGGAAATTCCGGGGCCAGGGATTGAATCCAAGCTGCAGCTGCAATCTACCTTGCAGCTGTAGCCATGCAGGATCCTTTAACCCACTGTACCAGGCTGGGGACTGAACTTTGCCTCTGTTGGGACTTGAGCGACTGTTGTCTGAGTCTTAACCACAGTGGGAATTCTGGTGTCAATAATCTTAAAAATTAAAAAAAAAATCTTATTTCTAAGCCTCCTTTGCCTTTCCTGTTAATTTCTCTCTTGTAGGAAGTGCTAGTTTGGAAAATAAAACATCAAATAGCAAAATGAGAGAATAAAGATATTTTTAAAGCACTTAGAAAATTGCTAAATGTATGTAATTTAATTTTCAGAAGAAGCAAGGTGGAAAATGTGTCTTATAAAGTGTCATTATGGAAATGTTACATTCTGATTAGTTAACAGCTCTGATGCTATTTTAGATTAGAACAAATCTGGGCAATTGAACATTTTCTGTATTATCAGAGAATTTCACTAGTTTTCCTAAAAGAAATTTCACTAAGATTTCTCAAGCGATCTAAAAGTCACTTCTTCATATTCTTTATTTTCTTCATTGCATACCATGTACAGCTTTCACTAACACTAACAATGACTCTCATTTCTTTCTCATTCCTCGGATTTTCACTTTCCCCATATGTGTGTACTCTCCCCTAATTCTTGACCTCTCAATTTACTGTACCTGGCTCATCAGACCCATTACAAATTTATCTCCACATATGTTACTTATTCAATCCTCAATCCTCATTTTTTTAATGTGGTAAGCAATAAAAAAATAAGTTCCAAATAAGAAAAAATATATGAAAGTGTTGTATAAAATGTGAGAGAATGCAAGTACCCTTACTGAATGTTTAGAAGGTTTCTAATTTTGAGAACAAAATTTAACAAGAGTTGATGACAGAGATATAAGACCACTTTTTAAATTAAATCTGTGAGGGTTTATAGCTATTGCTTTTATGGGAAGATAGAACTATTCTTTAAATTACTTCAATCCTGTGTGGTAGAGAGAGAAATTCTAACCTATTTCCTTCCTTAGAGACACTTCAAAAAGGAGTGGGCAGTTTCTTCATGTCTCATAAATGATATTTCATTTTTTTCAAATTATACATTTTTTTATTTCTACTTAAAAAATGTCTTAATTTTTAAGTAGAAAAATATTTATACATTTTAATGGAATGCTTAAGATGTATGATCAAATGACATCATGTAGACCTTGGGAATACTGCCTCTTGATTCTTTTGCTTTTATGAATATAAGTGCTAGAAAGGTACTTTTTACTCCCACATCAGCTCCCTTCTTAGTGGAAATATGATATATCAAGGAAGTAAATAAATGAATTAATGATAATTCAACATTCCAATGTTCATATAAACTGAACATGTTGCAACTATATTCTTATATATTGATATAAGAATATATCAGGTTATTTCTCATATGAAACAGTGTTTGGAAGATATGCCTTGCCTCTATTCCTTTAGATACTCAAAAAACCTGTCTATTTCCTAGATTCTTTCTAACATAAGTCTGTAAGGTCAGATGACATTCCTAAATTATTAATTTACATTTCAGCTTGCTGACAAGTATATAAAAAAGGACATAATACAACCTGTTACAATTATATTAATCATTGTCATTTATGCACAAAAGCAACACTTCCATAATACATTATACATATACCAAAAAGATTTTTTTAAACATTAACCAAATTTTTGTATTCAAATCTTCTTCAACTTTTGGTTTCTTTTCTTTTTCTTTTTACATTTAATTTGCTAGGCCATTAGATTCCTAAATTCCACATAAGAATATGACTTAGCAAAAAGAAGAAAAAAAAAAAAACCTTCTGATTTGGGGATCAAAACTTTAGTTAAATAGAAAATAATTCTAGGGAGATAAGGTTCCAAAATTTTACCAAATGTAAGTATAGAACCCAAGTACCATGTCAAAAGTTCTGTGTATCTACTAGACATGAATGCACATTTAGATTTATGTTTTCCAGGGCATGTGTAAAACACAATAACAAGATTGCTGCTACCATTGCTAATACTTCAATCAGAAAGGAATTTTCTCTGTGGATTTTCATAAAGAAGAGTTTTCTCAGCATCCTTAGAGAAGCATTTTCTAATGTTTTTATTAACTTTTTTCAAAATAATATCTATGCTTTATACTTACTTTATTTTGTTGAATTATATGACACCTTTGTGAGCCAAAACATAGTTGTTAAGGAAAAACAAATTAAAGCAATAAAAAAGAACAATATAGAAGTAATAAGTAAGGAAGAAAAACATTTATCCTGTGGTATATTTTATCAGGGTTTTATTTGGATTAAAATAGAACAATTATGTTTTGAATTAAGGCTTTGAGATTACCAGTGTTATTTCTTCAGTTCATATAAATGAGAAAAATCTTTCCTCTCTTCCAGAAAGTATTATCAGAGCCATTTGATTTCTTTGCATTCTACTTTCTTTAGATTTCTTTATAATTGCCATACATGAACTGATAACAAATATTTTGCAGCAATACATTTATGTTTTAATATTATTGGTGAACTGTTCAGTGTTCTCTTCCTTCATACTCTGACAGAAGACAAAAACACAATAATTCTATGGTTACCATTGAAATACTTTTTCAAATCTGAAACTGTTACCAATAACACTGACATATATAAAACAAAAAATTCTAGCTACCTTAAAAGTGGCCTTATTTCCACACAATGTACACCATATCAAGAATGCTGTCTAACAAGAGAGAGTTGCCCCCCAAAGTTGAATTTTGATATGAGGATTAAACTTCTTCTTAGAATGTTCTTTTTTTAAAATCATTAAATCATCAATGTAGCATATTTACTAATTCCAAAAGAATTATAATACCTGAAATTTTTTTAGAAAACTGTTTAAGGACTTAGTTTATACGTTTTAGCATTTATATATAAATTATCTTTCTCACAAGAAGGTACAGTTCCACTTATTATGAATTCAAAATGTACATCTATTGTGAAGGGCCACTGGCACAAGCCTGTCAATGTACCATAATCTAAATTACCATGGAGAAATTTAGTCACATTTTAATACACAGTACTGTTTCACCAACATTTTATTTTTTCTTTATATATAATACATCAATTTAAAATAAGTTGATTTTGAATCATATGCATACTTTATTTTTCCAACATATCTGGATTATTGCCTCCCAAAACAGGATATTTTTGTTGTGCAAAATAGTTCTTAAATCAATATTTATAATTATTTGATAACTTCTTTATTTGATATTTAGGGTAGAATTCATAAATGTGTGAGGTAAACTTAAGATATAATTTTGGTGAATGATTCTTTTCTAGTTTTCCTCAGGGAAACACAAAACGTGAAATATTTTGAGCTAATTCTTATAGGGTCCCTTTTTATCCTATACTTCAGGATAGCACTACAAATCTAGAGCATCTTGCTCATAACAGTGGTTTATAGAGAATGTCATATTATGAAAATTCTATCTCTCTTTGGAATCATTGTGATTTTGAATAGATTTAAAAGTTCTGTTCTGAAATTGCTGTTATTGTCTTAACCATGTAAATGGTTTGAAAATAGTTCTACTAGATAACCTCTGAAGACTCATGAAGACTGCTACATAACCACATAATAACCACCTAAAATGCTTTGAAATTGATGCCTGCAATTTCAGTATGATGTCAAATATTATGCACTTGAGCAATAGTAATATACCTGACATTAATTCTGAGCTAAATATATGCTAGGCAATTTTACAGGCATTTGATATATGTAATTCATGATAATCACCACTAAGAGGTAATAACTGTTCTTTTTCTATATTATAAATGAGAAAACTGAAGCCTACAATGTTGAAGTACTTGTGAGGTTCTCACAATTATATGTAGCAGAGTTGATATTTGTTCCCAGGAAGCTGATGCCAGGGCCTCAACTCTTAATTCCTCTGTTTGTCAGTGTACAAATGCATACTATTGGGAAGTTCTAAAATAATACTGCCTCAGAAAAATTATAAAAAATACTAGTAGTATTATGAGTATTAACACTAATATGGATTGATGTGTTTAATGCAATCCTCTATGGTGTGTATATCCATTTGTGCTCAAATTTTACATATGATTATTTTAAAATTCATATTTTATTTAAAGCATGTATAAACTTAGACAAAGATCAAGAGCATTACCTGTCAAGTTTGTATAGCTATTTAGTTAAAAAAAAATCATTGAGAGAGTTCCCATTGTGGTTCAACAGTTAGCAAACCCAAATAGTATCCATGAGGATGCGGGTTTGATGCGTAGCCTTGATTGGTGGGGTGGGGATCCGGCATTGCCATGAGCTGCAGTGTAGGTCGCAGTCTTGGCTCAGATCCAGCATTGCTGTAACTGTGGTGCAGGCCGCAGCTATGGTTCTGATTCGACTCCTAGCCTGGGAACCTCTATATTCCACAGGTGCGGTCCTAAAAAGACAATAATGACAATAATAATAATAATAATAATAATAATAATAGACTTCCACTATTGGTGTTTTTTAAAAAATGTTTCTTAACTGATTAATAAATTAATTGAAATAAATATTAGTAACATAGAAAGCATGAGATTAAATAATTCAAAGTTCAAATTGATTGCTTTAATAAGATGAACCCTCTGATTTTACCATAACAGACTCAGCAATAAATATGCATATTTCCAAGAAACCTACAATACCATGGATTCAAACTTTGACAATATTTTTATAAGATATTGATATCAAATGAAATTTATTTTTTGCCCTATTGTTTTTTAATGGTGGTAAAATATACTTTAATCATTTTTCAATGATGCTCATTCCTATTTTACAGTCTAAAACCCCCAAAAGATGGAAGAAGTTAACTGGATGAAGACCATAGGGGAATGTAACCCCCAGACCAGCTGGAGTCTGGGGACTGATAAGGTTAACCCCTGTGACACCACGCTGTTATCTCACCATCATGCAGAGAATTGTGCATGGTTGATCATGCACTCTGACTCTCTCCCTTAAATTCCCTTTAAAACTCCTTTCCTGAAGGCCACAGGAGTTCAGATCTTTTGTTTATTAGCTGCCAGTACCCTTTGCTTGGCACTTTCAATAAATGTTACACTTTCCTTCATTACAACCCAGTGTCACTGACACACTGACTTTAAAGCACACAGGTGAGTGGACCCAGTTTTGGTTTTACAATAACATTATTATACAAATATTTTTATAAATAATTTCAACTGTGGGTAATATCAGGAACCCCAAATACAGAATCCTGTGAAGATTCTAGTAAAAAGACATAACCTGATAAGAACTCAAGTAGGGGTGTTCCTTTTTTATTCTTTTTTTTTCTCTTTTTTTCCTCTTCTTTCTCTCTCATTTTTAATGGGGGGGGGGTGATCTGTGGCATATGGAAGTTCCCAGGCTAGGGGATGAGTCACAGCTGTGTCTGTGGCCTACACCATAGTTCACTGAAACGCCACATCCTCAACCCACTGAGTGAGGCCAGGGATCAAACCCATATCCTTATGGATAACAGTCAGGTTTGTAACCCACTGAGCCACTGCAGGAACTTAGAGGAGTGTTCTGTTTTACACTGAACCTCAGATTCATTTTTGTATAGTGCCCACTCTCCTGACTATATTTCCTGATCTTGTCTCTAAGCTTATGATAGTATCATATGGTCAATATGTAATAGTGACACAATTTTCTTGCTTGCTTGTGATATTATCACTTTTATATACTGGACTAAATTGCCTCCATGATCGTATAATATAGGAATACTGAGATTATTTTGTGACCAACTCCAGTTGTATTAGAGGTTTTATGACAAGGTATTAGGATTTTGAGTGTTTGTGTTCAAATCCTAGTTCTGCTCTGTACCAAATGTATGACCTTCAGAAAGTCAAATAATCTCTCTGAATTTTATCACAAATAAAATATTTATACTAATAATACTTTATTCATAGAGACAAAAATTGAAAAGAAAATGTATAGGTAGCACACTTAGTAATGCCTGGCAAATAATAAGCACTATACGCTTGTTAGCTATTACTAGGCAATTTTTCTGTCCCTGGCTTAGCTACAATTAAACTACAGATGAAAGGATAGAATAGTCTTTAATGATAAATATAGTTAGGTTCACAGTTTTTTTTTTTTTCTTCTTTTGACTGTGCCCATGGCATGCAGAAGTTTCCAGGTCAGGGATCAAACCCTCACCAGAGCAGAGACCCAAGCCATAGCAATGACAATGCCAAATCTTTAACCCACTGAACCACCAAGGAGCTCTGTAGTTATGCTCATATTTGAGTTCATTAATCCTTCATCATTTGTTCTCATCTCATCTTATCTTTGTCTTTTGCTATATAGAATACTCAAAAAATGACAAATGAAAGTTTTTTTTTCTTTCATTGAAATGATGAAAAGACTTTATCCTCTGTCTTTGCTCACTGCAGAGAGTTTGATATCACTGTTTATTCTGTGTTAAATAAGTTCTACTGTAGCACAGAAAAGCATCACTCTTTCCTGGCCACAAATAACTGGGTGATATGCCAAACTGCAAAGAGGCAACTCTGTATGACTGCTTTTGGGACACTTAGTGAAGGTGTTTAGGTACGCCATCTGTGAGCTGAGAGAAATGTACATTTCTTTAATACACTCTTATCTCTTTATTGATTTTAGAAACTGAAGAGTTTGGACACTAAAATGACAAAATGTTTAATGGATGTATTTTGGTCAAAAGCCAAAGTACAGTAAATTGATCTTAGCCACACAATCTTCAAAAATGAACATATTTCAGCCAGAAAATTGAATAATCTTTCTCTAAACAAGCCATTTCCAGGAATCATGGTATCTGTCACATTTTAATAACAGACAGATGGGATATTCCTTTTGTAATTACTGACTTCTTTTTAAACTGAGTTACTGACTGTAAGATTCCATCTTATATCAAAATAAAATCTTCTAAAAAGACATTTCTTTCCTTGTGGCTCTTCCTTAATAGACAGAATGTGTCTCATGCCCTCCTAGTCATATGATTGCCTTTGATTTTACCTGAGTAAGACATGGATTTCAGTGTGTTAGCTTACAACTGCAGTGTGCTTAGAAGCTATTTCATGCCAAGTCTTAAAGATTTTGAGTTACTCTAATGTACAATACTGATGTTTCACCAGCACATTCTGCTAACTATCTTAGGTTTTCTTGTTTAAGCACAAACTGCAATAAATGTCCTTCAATTCCATATTGTGAGCTAACAACTTCCTCTATGAACTGCCATTCCCAGAGAACAGTATATTGTACCTATTGGTTTATGTGAATGGGAAAAAAAGACTTTTATGGTTTATGCTTCCTTAGAAATAAGTTCATTTGAATAGCATGTACAAATTTTTTTTGTTGTTTTTTGCTTTTTAGGGCCACACTTGTGGCATATGGAAGTACTCAGGCTAGGGGTTGAATTGGAGCTGCAGCTATCATCCTATGCCACAGCTACAACAATGCAGGATCCAAATCACATCTGTGACCTACACCACAGCTCATGGCAATGCCAGATCCTTAACACACTGAGCAAGGCCAGGGATTGAATCCACATCCTCATGGATACTAGTTGGGCTTGTTACCACTGAGCCACAATGGGAACTTCCTACAACTCAATTATTAATGCACAATTGTGTGCATGATATGATGAGAATAATGTTTAACTATATGTTCTTAGAAAATAATTTCAATAAACTGATATTTATATTTAACTGATTTTACTGAGTGCAGGAAAAGAATGTGAGTTTTTTTCTTCTTTTTGAAAAATGAAGGGTAAACTGTATTTAAACTACTGTACAAATGTTATATAAATTTATTCAGGCCATTTTCTGATGATGATCATATCCTTCGGTGAGGTCTATAAATTTATTATTCAGTTTTAGAAGTTACTTGATGTAGAAACTCTGAAACTTTCTTGTTTTGACTCAGTGGCCATGATATTATGAAGTCCAGGACAAACAGAAGCTAACCGTCAGTCTGAATGCTAAGAATGTGCTGAATCTGTAGACTGCCTTGGGTAGTATAGTTGTTTTCACAATATTAATTCTTTCAAATCAAGAGCATGGTATATCTTTCCATCTCTTTGTGTCATCTCTGATTTCTTTCATCAGGGTATACATATTTTGTCTATTTAGGTTATTGAAAGAGAAAAACAGAACTGGAGGAATCAGGCTTCCTGACTTGAGGCTCTACTACAAAGCTACAGTTATCAAAACAGTAGGGTACTGGCACAAAAGCAGAAATATAGATCAATGGAACAGGATAGAAAGCTCCCCCCCCAAAAAAAAAAATCCAAGCACCCTGTGTTCACCTAAACTATGATAGAGCAGACAAAAATATACAGTAGAGGAAAGATAATCTCTTTAATAAGTGGTGCTGGGAAAATTGGACAGATACATATAAAAGAATGGAATTAGAACATTCTCTAACACTCTCTAATAAACTCAAAGTGGATTAAAGACCTAAACATAAAGCCAGACATTTTCCTAGAGGAAAACATAGGCAGAGCACCTTTGACATAAATCACAGAAATATCTTGCTTAATCAACCTCCTAGGATAATAGCAATAAAAACAAAAATAAATCAAGGACCTAATTAAACTCAAAAGCTTTAGCACAGCAAAGGAAACTATAGAAAAACAGAACAAACAAACAAACAAAACCCCAAATGTTAACCTACAGAATGGGAGAAAATGTTTGCAAATGAAGCAACCAACAAGGGGTTAACCTCCAAAATATACAAGCATCTCATAGAGCTATATATTACAAGCATAAAAAACCCAATCAAAAAAATGGGGAAAAAGATCTAAACATCTATTTATCTGAAGACATATAAATGGTCAAAAAACACATGAAAACATGTTCAACATCACCAATTATTAGAAAAATGGAAATCAGAATACAATATGTTATAACCTCACATTGGTCAGAACGACCATCATCAAAAATCTACAATTAATGCTGGAGAGGGTGTGGAAAAAAGAGAACCCTTCTACAGTTTTGGTGGGAATGTAAATTGGTGCAACCACTATGGAGGACAGTATGGGGGTTCCTTAAAAAGCTAAATACAGAACCATCACATGATCCAGGAATCCCACTCCTGGGCATACATCCAGAGAAAACTCAAATTCAAAAAGATACATGCACCCCAATGTTCACTACAGCACTATTTACAATAGCCAAGACATGGAAGCAATCTAAATGTCCATGGACAGAGGAATGGATAAAGAAGATGTGGAATGGAATATTATTCAGCCATAAAAACAAATTAAATAATGCCATTCTCAGCAACATGGATGGACTTAGAAGATTATCATACTGACTGAAGTAAGACAGAGAAAGACAAATATTAGATGATATCACTTATATGTGGAATATAAAAAAAGATACAAACAACTTATTTTAAAAACAGAATAAAACTCATAATTTTAAAACCAATCTTGTGGTTACCATAGGTGAAACCATTAGGAGGAGGGAAGAATTGGGAGGGTGGGAATAACATATATACACTACTATATGAAATAGATGATTAACAAGTATCTATTGTATAGAACAGGAAAATCTACTCAATAGTCTGTAACAATCTATATAAGGAAAAAGAATGGATATATTTATATGTATGACTGATTCACTTTTATGTACACCTGAAACTAATAAAACATTGTGAATCAACTATAATCCAAAAAAAAAATTAAATTAAAAAGAAACAAAAAAGTCCCAGCTGAATAACAATGTGTCATATTTCTGAAGTCCTTTCACTCCGAGGAAATACTCAAAAAAGCCTTCAAAGTAAGATATCTAAGAATTCTTTGAGGGAGTTCTCATTGTGGTGCAACAGAAATGAATCTGACTAGTATCCATGAGGATAAGGGTTCAATCTCTGTCTTTGCTCAGTGGGTCACAGATCCAGCATTGCTGTGAGCTGTGGTGTAGATCACTGACTAGGCTCCTAGCCCATGTTGCTGTGGCTGTTGTGTAGACCGGCAACTGTAGATTTTTTTTTTTTTTTTTTTTTTGTCCTTTTAGGGCCACACTCGTGGCATATGGAGGTTCCCAGGCTGGGGGTCTAATCAGAGCTGTAGCTGCCGGCCTACGCCAGAGCCATAGCAGCTTAGGATCTAAGCCGTGTCTGTGACCTACACCACAGCTCACAGCAATGCCAGATTCTTAACCCACTGAGCAAGACCAAGGATCAAACCTGCAACCTCATGGTCCTTGGTTGGATTCGTTAACCACTGCACCATGACAGGAACTCCCAGCTATAGCTCTTATTGATCCCCTAGCTAGGAACTTTTCCATATGCCACAATGCAGTCCTGAAAAGCAAATTAAATTAAAAAAAAGAATTCTTTGAGTGTGGTTATGTAAAGTTATAACAACTATGTGTCTAATAAAATAATAGATTTTCAGCCTTAGAAACTTATATAAAAGTTATATTTCTTAATTTTTTTATTTTTAATAATGTGGAAATTGTCATTCACAGGTGAACAGTGACTTAGTCAATCTCAAATCCAGCAACTACCAGTTTGTATTCTATCAAAATCTTCAAATATCACCCCATGCATCCACTTCTTTATTAGCAATTGATCAAAATATGCTAAAATGAATTTTATTCACTGTTCAATATATACCAATGTGTTCACATATTTACCAATTATACATGTATATAGTAGTGTTGATATATACACAGTCTTTAAACACTCAACTAATTATTATATTAACAATATAAAATAAATAAAATACAAATAATAATAATAATATATAGTCAATGCACCTGTGAATCTAAGGAGCTGGCTTAACCTGAATGATCCATTTTACCACTATGGACCTGTTTACACAAAAAGTTAAAAACGAGCTAAACTAAAGATATTGAAGCAACCCAAGTGTCTATCACCAGATGAATGGACAAAAGACGCCCATCAGCAGATGAATGAATAAAGAATATGTGGTATATATAAATACAAAAGAATATTAGCCATAGAAAAGAATGAGATTTTGCCATTTACAACAACATGAATGGACTTGGAGGGTACAATGCTTAGTAAGTCAGACAGAGAAAAAGAAATACTGTTTTTATTTTATGTGGAATCCAAAAAAAAAACCAAAAATAGAAACAAACAAAAACAAATGAAAGACTGTAACAAAATAGAAACAATCATAGATAGAACAAATTAGTGGTTACAAATGGGGAGAGGAGTGAGGAAGGAGCAAGGCGGAGGAATGGGATTAAGATGTTAAAACTACTAGGTGTAAAACAAATAAACTACAAGGCTGTAATGTACAGCACAGGGGTATAACCAATATTTTACAACTTTAAATAGAATGCAATCTATAAATTTATCAAATCACTATGCTGTGCACCTAAAACTAATATAACATTGTAAATCTGCTTTACTTCAATGAAAAATAATAATGTTAGAGTAGCAATGATTACATAGGTATGAATGTTTTCTTTTAATACACTTTACTTTTAAGGCAGTTCTGGGTTCACAAAAAAACGAGCGCAAGGTACAGAGATAGCTCATATCCCCTTTGGCCCTAAACATTCATAGCCTTCCTCATTATCGGCATCCCTACCATAGTGGTACATATGTTTAGATGGATGAGCTTATTTTGACACATCATAATCTCATAATCACCCAAGACTATAGTTTACCTTAGGATGCTCCTGGTGTTGTGCTTTCTATGGGTGTGGACAAAAGTTTATTGACATGTATCCATAATTATAGAATCATGCATAATAGATTCATTTCTGTAAAAACACTTTGTGCTCCTTATATTTATCTCTTCTTCCCCACAATCCCTGGCAACCATTAATGATTAGGCAGTTTTGCCTTTCCAGAATGTTATATAGTTGGAATCATATCACCTTTTCAGATTAACTTATTTTAATTAGTAATATGCATTAAAATTCCTCTATGCCTTTTAATGGCTTGATAGCTTTTTCCAGTACTAAATAATATTCTATTGCATGGATCAATCACAGTTTATATATTCACCTACTGAAGGACACCTTGATTGCTTCCAAGTTTTGGCAATTATGAATAAAGTTGTTACAAATATCCATGTGCAGGTTTTTGGGTAGACATACATTTTCATCTTTGGATATCTGCCAAAGATATATGCCAAGGATCATGGTTATAAGAAACAAATATCTTCCAATGTACAATTTTTCAATTCCCATAAGAAATGAATTAGAGTTCCTATTGGTCCACAGCTTTGCAGGCATTTAGTGCTGTTAGTATTTTGGATTTTGGTCATTCTAATAGGTGTTAGGAGATATTTCATTGTTTTAATTTGCATTTTCCTGATGACATATACTTACTTGCCATCTGTGTATCTCATTTGGAGAGATATCTGTTAAGACCTTTAATCTATTTGTTCATTGGGTTGTTTATTTTCTCATTAAGTTTTAATAGTTCTTTCCATATTCTGAATAGCAGTCCTTTATCAATATAGCTTTTGAAAAGTCTGTGTATTTTTTTTCTCATTTTTTGACTTTCACAGAGAAGTTTTTAATTTTAATGAACTCTAGCTTATTAATTCTTTCAATTCTTTCTTTCATGGATTGCGCCATTTTTGGTACCTAAAAAGTAATCATCATACCTCAGGTCATCTATTTTATCTCCTACCTTATCATTTAAGAGGTTTATAGCTTTGTGTTTTATATTTAGAGCTGTGATCTACTTTGATTTACATTTTGTGAAAGGCGTAATATCTAGGCCTAGAATTTTTTTTCTTTTGGATGTCCAGTTGTACCAGATATTTTGTTGAAAAGACTGCCTTTGCTTCATTTTATTGTTTTTGTTCCTTTGTCAAAGATCACTTGACTATATTTATGTAGGTTTTTTTCTTCTGGGCATTCTGTTGTCTCTTCGATCTGTTTGTCTATCCTATGACCCGTATTACACCATATTTATTACTAAGTCTTTATGATAAATCTTCAAATCAAGTAGCGTTGTTTCTCCAACTTTCTTTTCCTTTAATGTTGTGTTGCTTATTTTGCATCTTTTACCTTTACACAGACATTAGATTAAGTTTGTTAATATACAATTAAATGTGTACAAAATTCTGGTATTTTTCTTTGAATTACATTGAGCTTATCTCAGTTGGGAAGCATTGACATTTTCACAATATTGAGTCTTCCTATCATGAATATGGAGGTAGATCTTCTTTCATTTGATTCTTCTTTGACTTTGTTCATTGGATCTTTGCAGATTTCTTCACACAGATCTTGTGTATATTTTATCAGATTTATTCTGAAGTATTTTATTTTTGGCGGTGCTAATATAAATGGTATTATATTTTTATTTCAAACTCTAATTTTCCCTGCAGATTTATAGGAAAGCAATTGACTTTTTTGTATGTTATCCTGGTATTCTGTCACCCTGATATAATCTCCTATTAGTTTCAGGAGCAATTTTGCCAATTCTTTTCAATTTTGCAGAGACAGTTATGTTATCTGTGAACAAGGACAGTTTTCTATCTTCCATCTCAAGTTTATACCTTCCATTTCCCTTTCTTGTCTAATTCCATTAGCTAGGACTTCCAGTACCATGTTGAAAAGCAGTGGTGAGAGGTGATATCCTTACTTTGTTCCTCATCTTAGTGGGAAAACTTTGAGCTTCTTGCCATTAAGCATAATGTTAACTGTAGATTTTGGTAGATAGTCTTAATGAAGTGTAAGAAGCCCCCCTCTATTCCCAGTTTATTAAGAGTTTTTATCATGAACAGATTGTGGATTTTGTCAAATACATTTTACATGTTTATTGATATGATAGTCTGTTCAAGTAAATGGATCATTTTAAATCTTACATACTTAGGATAAATCCTATGTGGTCATAGTTTTATGACAAATATTACATATTTTTCATTACATATAATATTATATATTATAAATATATATATATAAATTTGGTGCAACACAAAATAATTACAGGTACTTACAGATATTTATCAAAATTACAAATGAGATTACGCCGAAGCAAAAACTAATTGAAGTAAGAATGTGATACATTAGAGATAAAAATAGGAAAGGAGGTAAATATTGAAAATAGAAAAAATTTTGCTGAAATTAGCATAGAGTCACAATTTTTACTGTGATTAGTGAATAATAAAATAAACATGAACTAGATATAAGTCTTACCTAAAACTATTATGGAATATTAGAATCAAAGTGAAATTCACTGAGTTATACACACACACACACACACACACACACACACACACAATTGCCTTTAAAATGTTAAAGAAAAAAATAATAAACTGTTAAAGGAAGATGAAAGTGCTTTCTCATCAAGTAAGATATGACCTTTTGAAATAGATCTTTCCGTAATAATTTTTTTGTGGAATGTTTGTTCTTTTTTACCTCTTTCCATTTGTCCCTTGATCTCACCACAAAAAGAGTGATTTTTTTCACAGTGTTTCAATTTATAGGGTTTCTAATTAGCATAGATTCCCTGATACAGAGATAGCTGAAAGCTATACATAAAGGCCTTATAACTACAGCATTAATTTACATAATTCCCATAATTCCTCACTGGGATGAATTCTCTGATAATGTTTTAAGTTAAACAGAATTTTACTTTATTTTCTATTTTTAGAGCCATGCCTGTGGCTGCAGCTGCCACCCTATGCTAGAGCCACAGCAACACAGGATCCAAGCCACATCTGTGACCTACACCACAGCACACAGCAACAGTGGATCCTTAACCCACTAAGCAAGGCCAGAGATCAAACAGGCACCCTCATGGATCCTGGTCAGGTTTGTAACCTGCTGAGTCACACAGGAACTCCCTATAACAGAACTTTTTCCATATACCTAACATTCATAAAATTTCCTTTCACATTACCCATAGTGCTCACATTTGAAAGGTTTCTCACCAGTACCACTAATGGGATGTTCAGAAAGATGTAAATCCTTCATAAATATCTTTCCACATTCCTTATATTCATATGGTTTCTTACTATTGTTTTTTCCCTGATGTTGAGTAAGTCATAAGTCTTATGGAAAGGGCTTCCTATGTTCTTTACATTCACTGAAATTTTCACCTGGATAAATCCTCAATTAAAAAATATAAATATATGTATATGAAAAGTTTTATTAAAGGCCTTCATATATTTCTTGAGTTTTAGGGTTTATCATCTGGGTGCATTATTCGAAATAAATAAATTATTTGTGCAGATTGTAGACATGCCTAGACGCCATCCATTCATAGAACTGCTCACCAGGTGAACCTTTGCTACTGAATAAGTCTGAGGTAAAAATAAAATTATTTCTACATTTCTTACACTCAGAGCATTTTCTTCATTATTAATACTTAGGTATAAAATAAGGATGTATGCTAAAAGTGAGCACATATTATTAGGTGAATATTACATGTTTAAAATGTCCTCTTGAGATCTTTTTTTTTTTTCAAATTGGATAATCTATTTCTAGCAATATAGTCAGTCAGGAAATTCAAATCCATGTTTTGCAACTTTTTCATCTTTCCATTATTTTTCATTTGAATGATCCCATATCATTATCACAGTTTTATAAGATGATTCCTTTGTCCCATCCCTTGACTCCTAATCTGATATAGGCTTTTCATCAGTTTTGTGTCATCTATTGAAGGTTCCTTTCCTTACACCAATAAATTAAAAGCATAAAGTCTCATTAAAACCAAGCATCTGAAGTTCTCCGTGATCACACCACTGAAAATGACTGGCCTATGGACCACATTATTGTATTTTTAAAAGATGATCGGTTTTATTCTAGGCTTAAAAAATATTGAGAAGTCAAAGCCCCCCCCATGGTACCCTATGCATTATATAGCTTTAGTAGTTAGGCTACATTAACTTTTTTTTTTTTTTTTTTTTTTTTTTTGGTCTTTTCCAGGGCCACACTGTGGCATGTGGAGGTTCCCAGGTTAAGGGTCTAATTAGAGCTGTAGCCACCAGCCTATGCCAGAGCCACAGCAACACCAGATCTGAGCCTCATCTGTGACCTACACCACAGCTCATGGCAACGCTGGATCCTTAACACACTGAGTGAGCAAGGCCAGGGATCGAACCTGCCACCACATGGTTCCTAGTCAGATTCGTTAACCACTGAGCCACAACAGGAAATCCCAGGCTACATTAACTTTTTGTTGTTGTTGTTGTCTTCTTGCCTTTTCCAGGGCTGCACCTGCGGCTTATGGAGGTTCCCAGGCTAGGGGTTGAATAGGAGCTGTAGCTGCTGGCCGGCCTACACCACAGCCACAGCAACACTGGATCCGAGCCTCATCTGCAACCTACACTACAGCTCACGGCAATGCCAGATCCTTAACCCACTGAGCAAGGCCAGGGATCGAACCCCCAACCTCATGGTTCCTAGTCGGATTCATTAACCACTGAGCCACGATGGGAACTCTGACATCAACTTTTTAAATGATAGGAAATTGATATCATGAAATCATAAAGATCAGATATCAAATTAGAGGAAAGACTCTTATTCTAAAGTTAAAGACTAATATTTCATTCAATAATACTTGTCTAACTCTCTCTTGGCTTGGTAAAAATGCCAGTGATGCCTAAATAAACACAGTGTTTATCCTTTTCAACCAGCCATCATAGGCTTTAGTTTTTATTATTTTTATTTAATCTCTCCATCTAGAATAATACTTAATAAAAACAGTTTAGGTTTGTTTTTTGTTTGGTTGGCTGGTTTTAAATAATGTGTTTGGCAAAAATTAATTTATTGTCTTTATTTCACAACATGTCTTCTGAAAATTTATTTCTTTAGGTATCTATTTTCTTGTATTTATGTGAGAATATAAATGCTAAAGACATAGAAAAGGTATGATTTTAGAGTTCCCACTGTGGCTCGGCAGACTAAGAACCTGACGTAGTGTCTGTGAGAATGTGGGTTTGATTTCTCGTCCCTCTCAGTGGGTTAAAGATCTGGCATTGATGTAAGGTGCAGTATAGGTCACAGATATGGTAGATTTGGTGTTGCTGTGGCTATGGCTGTGGTGTAGGCCAGCAGCTGCAGCTCCAAATCAACCCGTAGTCCATGAACTTCCACATACCACAAATGCGGCCCTAAAAGAAAAAAAAGGGGGGTATTATTTTAAAATCATCATATTTAAAACATGATCAAATAAAATAAATCTACCACTAGAAGTTAATTTTACCTGTTCATGAATTTCTTTAAAAGAATGCAAAACTCTTGACCATGGCCATCAACAAACTGCTCCTAAATCACATTCATTCAAGAAATGATCATTCAACAGTATGTAGCCCAAGAGTCCTCTATTCCCTCAAAAACTCTTCATATAAATTTTATTAATTTTTGGAGGCAAGAAGAAATGACCATTAGCCTTTGAATTCACAGCTTGAAAATATAGATTGATAACATCCAATGGTTTGCCAGATGGGTTACCAAACTTAATCAGAACTAGATAGGTTAACAATTTCTAAGTTATTGAAAAAAATCTCTCAGAAGAAAGACATCACTTTTGAAATAACACTGTGACATTATGAGCTATTAGGATAAAATAACCCTGAATAAATACCTGTGAATAGCAGCTGATTACTATATTCAATGCCATAGAAGGGTACCTTCCATCTTTCTCTTTGCAGATCAAACCTTCCCTGAAACCGTAACATTTTAATAAATAATTGCCTACATTCATAATTTTTTCCTCTTAAATAGAAATTTTTAATGAATTCATCCTTTCTGACATTTGCATTTGTCTTTAAATGCCAGAAGATAACAGAGTTTTAATCATTCCAAATAGCTTTTTAATTATAGACCTAATTACTTTTGCAGAAGGTTAAGTTCCACAAACAGGAATAAAACTGTTTGCTTGCACTTTGTGTGAAGAGTGATGTTGTGTTCTTGAGTTAGGTATTTAATAAATGTATTCAGTCAGTTTTATCTGACTTTTTAGGGTAAGAAGAAAGAGTTGAGTTTTAAGAGAATTTGGCATTATTCACTCTGAATTAAGTAATGTTATTTTAATTAATTATAGAATCACAGAGGGGGCAAGAGGTTCTGTATGAGAAATGGCAGATTAGTAACTGCTAGTTGCATTCTACATGGCTGCACCGGAAGCACTGATATTTTAGTTTCTGGGAAGCAAAAGATTTTTGTCTTTAGTTTTCACAAAATAATTTACTGCTATAAAGTTCTTGACAATAAAGAGGATTACTATTTTGCAGCTGTGTTCTGAGTGAGAGCTGAACTATGATTTTTAGGGAAAACAAAATATACTAACTTAATTATTTGTTAAAGATTTGTTTTCCTCTTGAGTGCTAGGTTTAAATGAATGATTGTTGAGTGTAATGGTATCATAGAAATAAGAAATTTGTAGTATTCATTTGTCCTATTTATCTTATCCCAAAGATTATATGTGAATGCTAAAAGTGATCATTTTTATGTTTTGCACTTTCTTCTACAAACAAACATCCAAATTGTTTACATATTCCTATTTACTACAAATAAAAATGGTCAAAATTCATAACAATTTGTTTATAAATCTATGAAGTATAAGTCCAATACTCTATTGACACTAAAATCCACTAAGAATAATCAAGAATCCATTAATGACCATCATTAATAAATCTACAAGTAAAAAATGCTGGAGAGGATGTGCTGAAAAGGGAATCTTCCTACACTGTTGGTAGGAATGTGAATTGGTACAGCCACTATGGGAAACAGTATGGAGGATCCTCACAAAACTAAATATATAACTACCATATGATTCAGCAATCCCACTCCTAGGCAAATAACCAGAAAAAACTTTAATTCAAAAAGATACATGAAATACTACGTTCATTGTAGCACTATTCCCAATAGCCAAGACATGGAAACAATTTAAATGTCCATCGACAGATGAATGGATTATGAGATATGGTACACCCGTTTGTGATAAAAACCTTCCAGAAAGTGGGCATAGAGCAAACCTACCTCAACATGATAAAGGCCACATTCGACAAACCCACAGCTAATATTCTCAATGGTGAAAAGCTCAAAGATTTACCGCTGAGATCAGGAACAAGACAAGGATGTTTGCTCCCACCACTGCTATTCAATATTTAGCTGCTATTCACTTACATGTGGAATCTAAAGAAAGGCACACAATGAACTTCTTTGCAGAACAGATACTGACTCACAGACTTTTAAAACTTAAGGTTTCCAAAGGACAGAGGTTGGGCTTTGGGGAGTGGGCTGGGAGTTTGGGATGGAAATGCTATAAAATTTGGTTGTGACTATCATTGTACAACTATAAATGTAATAAAATTCACTGAGTTAAAAAAAAATAAAAAAACAAAAGCTAAAAAAAGTGGTACATATATATATATATACAATGGAAACTACTCAGCCATGAAAAGGAATAAAATAATGCTATTTGCAGCAACATGCATGGACCTAGAGATTCTCATACTAAGTGAAGCAAGTCAGAAAAAGAAAGACAAATACTGTATGATATGACTTATAAGTGGAATCTCAAATATGGCACAGATGAACCTATTTATAGAACAGAAAAAGACTCACAGACATAGACAACCAATTTGTGGTTGCAAAGGGAGAGGGGGAAGGAGTAGGATGGACTGGGAGTTTGGGATTCATAGATTCAAACTATTGTATTTCAAATGGATAAGAAATGAAGCCCTACTGTACAGAACAGGGAACTATATCCAATCTCTTGGGATAGACCATAATGGAAGATAATATAAGAAAAATAACATTAAACTGGGTCACTTTAATGTACAACAGACATTGGCACAACATTATAAATCAACCATACTTTAATTAAAAAAAAAAAAAGATTTAGGAGTTCCTGTTGTGGCTCAGCAGAAACAAATTTGACTAGCATCCATCAGCAAGCAGGTTCAATCCCTGGACTCACTCAGTGGGTTAAGGATCCAGTTTTGCTGTGAGCTGTGGTGTTAGGTCACAGACACAGCTTGGATCCCATGTTGCTGTGGCTGTGGTGTAGGCTGGCAGCTACAGGTCCCATTCAACCCCTAGCCTGGTACCCTCCATATGCTGCGGGTGCAGACCTAAAAAGACCAAAAAAAATAAAAAATAAAAAAAAATTAATCCATTAGTTGGGCAAGAATGTTTAACAAAGAGTGTTTGTTTGGTTAGTTGAGTTCACTCCCTATTCATATCAATACTGAAAAGCAAATCAGATATGACTTTCGATCTGTGAGGAACTTGTGATTGTAGGAGATACTCTATTCCTCTTGACATCTAGTCACTGAGATTTCAAGGTTGGTGAAAGATGGGAGTTTCCATTGCTGGGAATCACAATTCACATTAAGAGAATGAGACTACTTAAGATGGAGTCAATTGAATAACATTTGTAGACACTGGTAGGTACACATTTTGTGGAGATTTATCCAAAGAGTATGACTTTTGACATAACGGTTTCTCAGTTCAGCTTAGTTGAACTAGCTTGTATTGTGTGACCACCACATATTGTCTGCTGACACATGCTTGGGATAAAACAAGAGTCAGTAGCATTGCTACCTGAGGTTTCTTGCAATCTGTTCTGTAGAAAAATTATATATGAGGTGCAAAATATTAATGAAGGATTATATATAGAAGCATGGAGTATGAATATTGTCCGAATTGAGGGGTCAGGTAAGGCTTCCTAGAAGAGCTGATTCTAGGGCTCTCCTGAGAAGAATTATGAGTTATCTAAGTGAAATTAGTTGGTGTTTCCTGACAGAGAATTAGCAAAAAAAATGAAAAGCTTGTGCTATCAGTGTCATGTGAAAGTGAGGTATTGTCACATGGGACAGATTATGGAGTGAGAGACAGAAAGAGCAAGCACATGAACTTGTAAAAGTAGATCATGACTAGATGAGGAAAGTTTTCTCAGCCATGTCAAGGATCCTGTATTTCCTCTTGTAGGCATGGAGAAACACTGAAGAAATGTGGGCTAGAGGAGAATATCATAGGATAAAGAAGATTTTTATTTTAGATATATTTATCTATAAGATGCTTGAAATGTGTTCACTTATTTGAGATCTTACAGTGCTCAATTCCTACCTCAAGTAATTATTAGTTGTATAACATCAGGTGAAATAATTTTTCAAAGGATGCTGTTTATTCCTCAACAAAATGAAAAACATTTCTTAACTCAACATTGTAAGGATTAAATGTTATAATCCTTGTCAAGTAGTAGTCACATAGAAATAGGTAATAATAACTAAAAAGTTTTTCTTTGTTTATTTGGATAATAATAAGTTGGCATCATTAGTCTACGAAGAAATTATTTTTTTAAAAAAACTTATTTTTTTAAATTGAAGAAAATTTCCTTGTGATCTGAAAATAATAAGGCTTACCTTACACGAGCTATAACAAGGAAACCCAGATGTATTAAAGTGAAAGTAAAACAAAAACAAAAACAAAAAAAAAAACCTCAGTAAAACTATGGAAAAAACCCATAAGAGAGATACACTATATAGCAGTTACTAGAAAGAAATTAGATAAGCATGTAAAAATATTTAATTTATAACATATATTATATTCTATGAAAAAAATGTAATACACAGGATAAAATTTATGCAAATAATTTCAAAGAGTAAGTGACTCATGACAGGATAATGAGATTATGGATAAAACATAAATGAATGATGATATAAGATAAAAACAAAAGCCAGATATCTTATAGAGCAATGATGGAATTATACCACTATCTTAATATTACAATAAATTGTGTGAATCAGAGGTCCAGAATAAAGAGGGAAAGTAGGAGTAAATATACTTTGGATTTATTTATAAAATAATCATATGAAGGAGCTAGAAAATATTATAATAAAAATGTTTTATACCACATGTAAACTTTTCCAAAACTTTATAATAACATGAAAGAGTTGAGGCAAATTCAAAGAGAATATTATTTTAATAACATATCATTCTTTTCCTATATGGAATGCCACAGAATATTGGGTAGAATCTGAAAAAGAAAGAATGAATGTGTAAACATGTATACCTGAATCACTTTGTTATACAGCATAAATTATCACAACATTGTAAATCAACCATACTTCAATAAAAATTTAAAAAATGAAAAAAATTAGAAAAATTAAAGCACAAAGTATAAACAGCAATAAGAAAAGCATACTAGACAAATGCTAGTAATGAAGCTAGTCTCACTGATGGAAGGCAGTTAATCTAACTAGCTTCTAAACATGACAACTGTTTACAACTCTTAGAACTAGACAACATGGTATTATGTTATGATACCCTAAAATGAATAGATTTGGCTGCCACTCAAGATGTACTTGTGGACTTGGAAGAGTAAGTAGTGAATATCTGAGAAATTAAAGGTGCTTTTTCATCCTGATGCACTTTATGTCTTCTATGTGTATATGTAAACATGAAAATTTTTCGACAGTGGAATAATTTGGTTGAAGATAAAAACGAAGTTTCTTTTTTTTTTGGCTTTTATCTTTTTTTTTTTTTACTCAAATGAATTTATCACATCTGTAGTTGTATAATGATAATAACTATTCAATTTCACAGTATTTCCATCCCACAGCGCAAGCACATCCCCCCACCCCCAAAAATGTCTCCTCTGGAAACCATAAGTTTTTCAATGTCTCTGAGTCAGAATCTGTTTTGCAAAGTTCAGTCTGTCCTTTTTTTCAGATTCCACATGTCAGTGAAATCATTTGATGTTGGTGTCTCATTGTATGGCTGACTTCACTTAGCATGATAATTTCTATGTCCATCCATGTTGCTAAAAATGTGGGTATTTTGTTCCTTTTAATGGCTGAGTAATATTCCATTGTGTATATGTACCACCTCTTCTTGATCCACTCCTCTGTCAATGGACATTTAGGTTGTTTCCATGTCTTGGCTATTGCAAATAGTGCTGCAATGAACATTGGAGTACATGTGTCTTTGTGAGTCATGGTTTTCTCTGGATAGATGCCCAGGAGTGAGATTGCTGGATCCAATGGTAGTTCTAGTTTTAGTTTTCTGAGGAATCTCCATACTGCTTTCCACAGTGGTTGCACCAATTTACAATCCCACCAACAGTGTACTAGGGTTCCTTTTTCTCCACACCCTCTCCAGCACTTACTGTTTGTAGGCTCTTTGATGATGGCCATTCTGGCTAGTGTAAGGTGGTACCTCATCGTGGTTTTGATTTGCATTTCTCTAAGAACGAGTGATGTTGAACATCTTTTCATGTATTTTTTGGCCATCTGTATCTCTTCTTTGTAGAACTGTCTGTTTAGATCTTCTGCCCATTTTTTGATGGGGTTGTTTGTTTCTTTGGTATTGAGCTTTAGCTGGTGTTCATAAATTTTGGGTATGAATCCCTTGTCAGTTGCTTCATTTGCAAAGATTTTCTCCCATTCTGTGGGTTGTCTTTTCATGTTGTTTAGGGTTTCCTTTGCTGTGCAGAAACTTTGAAGTTTGATTAGGTCCCATTTGTTTATTTTTGTTTTTACCATCATTACTCTTAAGAGGTGGATCTGAGAAGATGTTGCTGTCGTTGATGTCAGAGAGTGTTTGGCCTATGTTTTCCTCGAAGAGTTTGATGGTGTCTGGTCTTATATCTAGGTCTTTACTCCATTTGGAGTTGATTTTTGTGTATGGTGTTAGGGGGTGTTCTAATTTCATTCTTTTCCATGTGGCTGTCCAGTTTTCCCAGCACCACTTACTGAACAAGCTGTCCTTTCTCCATTGTATATTCTTGCCTCCTTTGTCACAGATTAGTTGGCTGTAGGTGCGTGGGTTTAATTCTGGGCTTTCTATCCTGTTCCACTCATCTATATGTCTGTCTTTGTGCCAGTACCATATGTTTTGATGATTGTTCCTTTGTAGTATAGTCTGAAGTCAGGGAGCCTGATTCCTCCAGCTCCATTTTTCTTTTTCAGGATGTCTTTGGCTATTCTGGGTCTTTTGTGCTTCCAAACAAACTTTACAATATTTTGTTCGAGTTCTGTGAAAAATGTCCTTGGTAATTTGATAGGGATTGCATTGAATTTGTAGATTGCCTTGGGTAGTATAGTCATTTTGATAATATTGACTCTTCCAATCCCCGAGCATGGTGTGTGGTTCCATCTATTTGTGTCATCTTTGTTTTCTTTCATCAGTGTCTTATAGTTTTCAGAATACATGTCTTTTGTCTCGTTAGGTAGGTTAACTCCTAGGTATTTTATTCCTTTGGATGTGATGGTAAATGGGATTGCTTCCCTAATTTCTCTTTCTGATCTTTCATTGTTAATGTATAGAAATGCCGTCGATTTCTGTGTATTAATTTTGTATCCTGCAACTTTGTCAAATTCATGGATGAGCTCTTAACAGTTTTTTGGTAGAGTCTTTAGGATTCTCTAGGTATAGTATCATGTCATCTGCAAATAGTGATAGTTTTACTTCTTCCTTTCCAAGTTGGATTCCTTTTATCTCTTTTACTTCTCTGATTGTGGTGGCTAGGACTTCCAAAACGATGTTGAAGAGGAGTGGCTAGAGTGGACATCCTTGTCTTGTTCCTGATCTCAGGGGGAATTCTTTCAGCTTTTCACCATTGAGAATGATGTTCGCTGTGGGTTTGTCATATATGGCCTTTATCATGTTGAGGTAGCTTCCCTCTATGCCCACTTTCTGAAGGGCTTTTATCAGAAATGGTGTTGGATTTTGTCAAAGGCTTTTTCTGCGTCTATTGAGAGGATCATATGGTTTTTATTCTTCAGTTTGTGAATGTGGTGTATCACACTGTTGGATTTGTTGATATTGAAGAACCCTTGCATCCCTGGGATAAATCCCACTGGATCATGAGGTACAATCCTTTGAATGTATTGTTGGATGTGGTTTGCTAGTATTTTGTTGAGGATTTTTGCATCGATGTTCATCAGTGAAATTGGCCTGTAGTTTTCTTTTTCTGTGGTATCTTTGTCTGGTTTTGGTATCAGGGTGATGGCAGCCTCATAAAATGAGTTTGGGAGTATCCCTTCCTCTGCAATTTTTTGGAATAGTTTCAGAAGGAGCTCAACTTTAAATGTTTGATAGAATTTGCCTGTGAAGCCATCTGGTCCTGGACTTTTGTTTGTTGGAAGTTTTTAAATCACAGTTTCAATTTCAGTTCTTGTGATTGGTCCATTCATCTTTTCTCTTTCATCTTGGTTTAGTCTTGGAAGATTGTACCTTTCTAAGAATTTGTCCATTTCTTCTAGGTTTTCCATTTTATTGGCATATAGTTGCATATATTAGTCTCTTATGATCCTTTGTATTTCTGTTATGTCCGTTGTTACTTCTCCTTTTTCATTTCTAATTTTATTGATTTGAGTCCTCTCTCTTTTTAGCTTGATAAGTCTGGCTATGGCTTTATCAATTTTTTTGATCTTTTCAAAAACCAGCTTTTCATTCATTGATCTTTTCTATGGTTTTCTTTGTTTCTATTTCATTGATTTCTGCTCTGATCTTTATGATTTCCTTCCTTCTACTAACTTTAGGTTTTGTCTTTTCTTCTCTCTTGAGCTGCTTTAGATGTAAAGTTAGATTGTTTATTTGAGCTTTTTCTTGTTTCCTGAGATGGGCTTGTATTGCTATAAACTTCCCTCTTAGAACAGCTTTTGCTGCATCCCATAGGTTTTGGAGTGAAGTATCTTCATTTTCATTTGCTGCTAGGTATTTTTTAATTTCCTCTTTGAGTTCTTCAGTGATCCATTGGTTGTTTAGTAGCATGTTGTTTAGTATCCACGTGTTTGTGTTTTTTGCAGTTTTTTTCTTGTTGTGATTTCTAGTCATATAGCGTTGTGGCTGGAAAAGATGCTTGATATGATTTCAATTTTCTTAAAGTTACCGAGGTTGGACTTGTATCCCAGGATGTGATCAATCTTAGAGAATGTTCCATGTGCACTTGAGAAGAATGTGTATTCTGTTGCTTTTGGATGGAATGTCCTATAAATATCTGTTAAGTCCATCTGGTTTAATGCTTCATTCAGGGCCTATGTTTCCTTATTGATCTTCTGTCTGGTTGATCTGTCCATTGCTGTAAGTGGGGTGTTAAAGTCGCCAACTATGATTGTGTTATTGTCGATTTCTCCTTTTAAGGTTGTTAGCAGTTGCCTTATACACTGTGGTAAACCTAGGTTGGGTGCGTAGATATTTAAAATTGTTATATCTTCTTGGATTTATCCTTTGATCATTATGTAATATCCTTTGTTGTCCCTTAAAATATTCTTCATTTTAAAGTTTATTTTGTCTGATATGAGTATTGCTACTCCAGCTTTCTTTTGATCCCCGTTTGCATGGAATGTTTTCTTCCATCCTCTCGCTTTCAATTTGTATGTGTCCCTAGAAGTGAAGTGGGTCTCCTGAAGACAGCATATATATGGGTCTTGTTTTTGTATCCATTCAGCCATTCTATGTCTTTTGGTTGGGGCGTTTAGTCCATTAACATTTAAGGTAATTATTGATATGTATGTTCTTATTGTCATTTTGTTTATTGCTTTGGAATTGTTTTTGTTGCTCTTTTTTCTTTCCTTCTTCTCTCGTTCTTTTCTGCCTAGAGAAGTTCCTTTAGTGTTTGTTTTAAGGTTGGTTTAGTGTTGCTGAATTCTCCAAGCTTTTGCTTATCTGTGAAAGTTTTGATTTCTCCTTCAAATCTGAATGAGAGCCTTGCTGGGTAAAGTAATCTTGGTTGGAGGTTTTTTCCTTTCATCATGTTAAGTATATCATGCCACTCCCTTCTGGCTTGCAGAGTTTCTGCTGAAAAATCTGCCAATAACCTTATCAGGGTTTCCTTGTATGTTACTTGTTTCTTTTCCCTAGCTGCTTTTGATATTTTCTCTTTGTCTTTAATTTTGGTCAGTTTGATTAATATGTGACTCGGCGTATTCCTCCTTGGGTTTATTTTATATGGTACTCATTGTGCTTCCTGGATTTGAGTGAGTGGTTCCTTCCCCATGTTAGGGAAGTTTTCGGCTATTATCTCTTGGAATATTTTTTCTGTCTCCTTCTCTCTCTCTCTTCTCCTTCTGGCACCCATATAACACGGACGGTGGTGCATTTAACGTTGTCCCAGAGTTCTCTGAGACTCTCTTCAATTGTTTTCAATTTTTTTCTCTTTTCTGTTCCACATCTGTGATTTCCACTAATCTGTCCTCCACCTCACTTATTGGTTCTTCTACCTCCTGTATACCTCCTAAACTCTACCTGCTGTTAGCTGCTTCTAGTGAATTTTTTTTATTCCAGTTATTGTATTTTGCATCTGTTCTTGTTTAAGTTTTATATCTTGTATCCCTTTGCTCAGTGTTTCCTGGGTAAGTTGTCCATCTTTGCCTCCAGTTTATTTCCAATGTTTTGCATCATCTTCAGCATCAACAGTCTAAAGTCTTTTTCCTGGAGGCTGAGAATCTCCTCATGGCTTAGCTGATTTTCTGGTGTTTCTCCTTTCTCCCTTATCTGAGTTATAGCTCTCTGTCTTTTCATTTTTATAGGTTTTTGGTGTGGTGACCTTTTTACAGATAATAGAGTTGTAACCTCTCTTACTTCTCATGTCTGCCCCCCTGTGGCCGAAGTCAGTATGGGAGGCTTGCTCTAGGCTTCCTGATGGGAGGGGCTTATGCCTGCCCACTGATGTTTGGAGCTAATTCTAATCCCTCTGGTGGGTGGGGCTTAGTCTCTGGATGGGATTAGAGGCAGCTGTGTGCCTGAGGGGTCTTAAGTAGCCTGGTTACTGAGGGGTAGGGCTGTGATCCCACCTGGGTTGTTGTTTGCCCTGGGGCTTCTCAGCACTGAATGATGGGTGGGGCCAGATTTTCCCAAAATGGCTACCTCCAGAGAAAGGCATGGCTGCTGAATATTCCTGAGAGCTTTGCTTTCAATGTCCTTCCCTCACAACAAGCCACATTCACCCCTGTTTTCCTAGGATGTCCTCCAGGAACTGCATTCAGGTTTGACCCAGATTCCTATGGAGACTTTGCTTTGTCCTGGGACCCAGTGCACGTGAAAGTCCATGTGTGCCTTTTAAGAATGGGGTCTCCATTTCCCCCAGTCCCATGGAGCTCCTGTGCACAAGCCCCTCTGGCCTTCAATGCCAGATGCTCCATGGGCTCTTTCTCCCAGTGTCAGATCCCCACACATGAGAATTTGATGTGGGGCTCAGAACTCTCACTCCTGTAGGTGAGTCTCTGTGAACCAGTTAGTTTCCAGTCTGTGGAGCTTCCCATCCAGGAGGTATGGGGTTGTTTATGTCACCATATCATCCCTCCTGCCTCTTGATGTGTCCTCTTTTTCTTCTGGAGTAGGATATCTTTTTTAAGGTTTCCGGTCCATTTGGGTGAAGAATGCTCAGTCTTTAGTTGTGAATTTTGTTGTTTTTAGGAGAGAAGTTGAGCTCCAGTCCTTCTATTCTGCCATCTTAATCTGAATCTAAAATGAAGTTTCTTCTGAATTAGACTATTTTTTTTGGTCTTTTTAGGGCCACATCTGTGGCACATGGAGGTTCCCAGGCTAGGAGTCCAAACAGAGCTGCAGCCGCCAGCCTACACCACAGTCATAGCAATGCTGGATCTGAGCCGCATCTGTGACCTACACAACAGCTCATGGCAGTGCCAGATCCTTATCCCACTGAGCAATGCCAGAGATCGAACCTGCATCCTCATGAATGCTAGTTGTTTGCTAACCCCTGAGCCATGATGGGAACTCCTTGAATTAGACTTTTAAGAAGAATATAAGAAAGGATTCAATGTAGCACAAAGAACATTCTCGGAGTCTTTAATGATTCAAAGCACATTCATGTGTCCCTAAATTGCACATAATCATCATTTATAGAAAAGCAGAAGAGGCAGAGGGAAAAAATTTAGCATATCAAAATCCAAAGTTAAGTAGAGGAGCCCATGCTCATACTAACTGTAAGAATGTGAAGGATTCATTGTCATAGAGGATAAATTAATCAATTCAAAGCAGTGAATGTATAAAACCAGGTCATCTCTGGCATTTAATACATATTTAATCAAAATATCTGATTTGTTGGGCTGATAAACATAATTCTTTCGTTACTGCATTGTGGAGAAGGGAATGAAAATTTGGGGTTTGCTAATGGATATTTGAGTGACTGGCAGAAAAAAAAAAAAAAAAAAAAAAAACTTTCCATGAGTATAGACACATGGCCA
The DNA here is from genome assembly GCF_054392235.1 of Sus scrofa. Classification (NCBI taxonomy): domain Eukaryota; kingdom Metazoa; phylum Chordata; class Mammalia; order Artiodactyla; family Suidae; genus Sus; species Sus scrofa. Next base: position 118,609,515 of record NC_139388.1, on the reverse strand, counting down.
CATTAAGTTATTGTCCAATTAAATTCAATACTTTTTTTTTTCTTTTTACAACAGCAGCTGGGGCATATGGAAATTCCTGGGCCAGGGGTCAAATCCAAACTACAGCTGTGGCTTAGGCCACAGCCATGGCAACATTGCATCTGAGCCCAGATCTGTGACCTACATCTTAGCTTGCAGCAACTGGATCCTTAATCCACTGAGCCACAATGAGAACTCCTAAATTCAACACTTTTAGAACATTAAAGGGAGGGAAAATGTAAAGGAACATTCGTTGACTGCACGTTTGGATTTTTTTTTCTTTTATGCTGCACACACGACATATGGAAATTCCCAGGTCAGGGATTAAATGTGAGCCTCAGTGGCCACCTATGCCATAGTCATGGCAACACCAGAAACCTAACCCACTGTGCCAGGCCAGGGACCAAACTTATGCCACTTCAGAGACAATGATGGATCCTTAACCTGCTATGCCACATCAGGAACTCCACATATTTCGATTTTTAAGCATAGTTTGGAATGAAGTATTTTATAGAAAATGTAGCCAAATTTGGTAATTTTTCTTGTTTTCATAGTCCATGTTTAATGAAAATACCATTTTACAATTAGAAAACCTGGCATGTAATATTATGACACTGCCTTTTGCACTGTGTACTTAGGAATAATCTAATTATTCTAACTCAGTTTTATAATGATTTCTCCCTTTTTTGTAAATTGGATATGCCAGCCTTTATGCTCATATACAATGCTATTAATACTAAATTATCATATAGTTTTTATAACTAAAATTTCAGGTCACTTAAGAAATAATTATATTGGAAATCCTATCAAATTGGATTGTGATGATCATTGTACAACAATAAATATAATAAATTCAAAAAAAAAGAAGCCAGAAATCTGGCTTTAAATCCCCAATTACATGAGATGGATTTTTAAATCTATAATGTGTAAAATACAGATCAATAGCCAGATTTCTGTGTAGAGTATCATTTTAGTGGCTATTTTTGATGGCTACCTGGAAGTAATTCAAAACATTTTGTATATGTTTTGCTTACTTGAGGAAAAGTATAAGCATTTTTAAATGCCTAGAAACTGGAAAGTGTGATTCTATTCACGTTATCATACATAGGAAATAGGTTAGTGTTATCAGGATTACCCCAAAGGAAATGGATAGCAATTGTTATAGCTGTTTGTATATCACCATTATACTTTTTTTGAAAGGAAATATAAGGGTAGAATCAGGATAGAATTTTTAAACTTTCTTCTAACAACTGACTTGGTATATACATTAGTAATGATGAGGTTTGCCATTAACTTAATAATGTTTACTTTTCCTCAAAGACTTTCTCTTCTCTCATCAAATAGCTTTCACTATACACAAATCAGCCCAGCATACATAATTAATTTGGTGCATATGTCTTATTGCTTTCACTTGCATTAATAGTGTGTTGACAAATCTGCAGCTTATTCTAGAACATATTTATGTGTGAATTAGTAAAGGGAACCACTAAATATATTTCTAAGAAAAAGACAGCATAAAATGATTTAATTTGGACATTTACTCTTTGGTGACCTTAATTTTCCATTCTACCTCACCAATATCAGAGAATGATAATTTAAATATTTTTTAAAGTACTATAAAAATCTTTCAATATTCTTTAAAATAAATAGTATGTTCAGTGTAAATCTTTTGTTTATTCTGTTTGTATCTGTGTATGTTCTCAGTAATATGTCCTATGAAAGACTGACAGCTTGAATATATGAGTCTCATTGCATTAAGGTGCTGCCTTACATGCCAGGTAAAGTTCTATGTACACAATTGCAGAAGTTTTTTTTTTTTTTTTTTTTTTTTCTTTGTACAGGTCCTGTGGCAAATGGAAGTTTCCAGGCCCGGGGTCAAGTTGTAGCTGCAGCTGCCAGCCTATGCCACAGCCACAGCAACAACTGAGCCAAATCTGCAAACTACACCACAGCTCAGGGCAAGGCCAAATCCTTAACCCACTGAGCGAGGCCATGGATTGAACCCTCATCTTCATGGATATTAGTTGGGTTCATTACCACTGAGCCACGACAGGAACTCCCAAATTTTGATGAGTTGTGAGGTAGTCCTATCCTCACCAAATTTAATTTTGTAATTCAAAATGCGTGAGTCAATTCTGATTTAATTTCCCAAAGTGTATTTACCACTAGATAAATTATAAAAGAAAAGCTTTAATACCAAAAGAGAATATCAGGAACGATGTAAAAAAACTAGATACTACAAAGACCATTTTGGAGGCTCCATTTATGGAATATGCTACTGAAAACTCTGTAATATTATCACATTATCCTACCATTTAAATTCTATTAGGTTTCCTACATTAACAGCAAGAAGCCAGATCAACTGAATCTTAGAATATATACATATGATAAAATATGTGCAAACTTTCACATACTCTGTGATAAACATGAAAGCTTCATTCCTTAAAACATGGTTCAGAGTTACTGAAAATATCTTCATAAAAATCTTGAGTAACTAAACTGATATCAGAATATCGGATCATTTATCCTGCTGAATTTTTAATTATGCAGCATCTGCAATTTTAAAAAAAACATATTACTTCTAAAATTACTGTTGATTTGGCTGACTTTAAATTTTAAATTCATGTGTATTGAGTATAGGATATATTTGTTTTTCAAATAATATTAATTTTCTCAACTTTTAGAAGGAACTCTTTTTTTTTTTTTTTCGCCTTTTCTAGGGCCGCACTCGCAGCATATGGAGGTTCCCAGGTTAGGGCTCGAATCGGAGCTGTAGCTGCCATCCTACACCAGAGCCACAGCAACGCAGGATCCGAGCCACATCTGTGACCTAAACCACAGCTCACAGCAATGCCATATCCTTAATCCACTGAGAGAGGTCAGGTATTGAACCCACAACCTCATGGTTCCTGGTTGGATTCATTAACCACTGAGCCACTATGGGAACTTCTAGAAGGGATTTTTCTAAGAACCGCATTAAGATCTTCCCCCTATGTTCTAGGTATAGTGCATGTGTCTCAAGCAGGCAAGATGATTTTTCTGAAATTTATAAGTCAGTTTTAAACATACAAGTGGAAGAACCTCAGGTTTTTTTTTTTTCCTATCTCAATCTAGGCCATGATTCATATTATAAAATGTAAATTTCTGAACTTGAAACTGTACTGAATATACGAAGAATAAAATAAAATCAAAACCTTACTTTTGTACAGTTTTATAGTTTATACTTAGAACCAACTAACTTTTAGCCTTATGGAGAGATGTACATCCCATAAATCTCCCCTTACCTTGGATAGTTGGTGTAGTATTTTTCCATCTATGGCATCTACTTTTTTGTTCATTTGTTTGAACTATATATAAATTGTACAATCTGTACAGGTTTTTTTTTGTTTTGTTTTGTTTTTTGTCTTTTTGCCATTTCTTGGGCTGCTCTCGCAGCATATGGAGGTTCCCAGGCTAGGGGTCTAATCAGAGCTGTAGCCACCGGTCTACACCAGAGCCACAGCAATGCAGGATCCGAGCCGTGTCTGCAACCTACACTACAGCTCACGGCAACGCCGGATCCTTAACCCACTGAGCAAGGCCAGGGATTGAACCCGCAACCTCATGGTTCCTAGTCGGATTCGTTAACCACTGAGCCACGACGGGAACTCCTAAAGTTTTTTATAGCATAAATATTCAGCTGTGAAAATTTGTTGAATAACACTAATATTTCTTATTAATAAATATATTACATATATATATATATTGACTTCAAGTGAGTTGTTTTCTAAATACTCCTATTTAGATCAACACAAGGTAATACTGGATTAACAAGGCTATTTTGTTTGTTATCTGTGCCCACTGTCTTTGCCTTCACGATCCTTTCCCATTCCCAATTACAGTATTTGAAAACTGGGATAACCACTGCTGTTTTGGAAGGTAACTGGAGAAAAATAATTTTAATATTTCTCCATCATATTAGCATATGATTTTCTATAATGATTTAGTCATTTAACACCTGACAAGTTATGTGATGATCTATAGTGAAAAATAAATTATCCCCTTCAAAGAGTAAGTATTTTGAGTGAAGTTTTTAATAACAACTATAAGTTTAGAATTAAACTTAAGAGGAATTCCCATTGTGGATCAGCAGAAACAAACCTGACTAGTAACCATGAGGATGTGGTTTTGATCCCTGGCCTTGCTCAGTGCTCAGTGAGTTAAGGATCCAGTGTTGCTGCAAGCTGTGGTGTAGGTTGCAGACATGGCTTAGATCTGGCATTGCCCTGGCTGTGCTGTAGGCCAGCAGCTGCAGCTCCAATTCCAGCCCTAGCTTGGGAACTTCCATATGCCATGCGTATGGCCCTAAAAAGAAAAAGAAAGAATTAAATATAGAATAATAAATATCATTTAATATGATATATTTAATTTTCTTATATGTGTTGTTATTTCTAATTTAAATGAAATCAAGTAACATTAGATATCCTTGCGATTATTCCATTTAGTCATCAGGAATCCCAATTTAGTACTTCAGTTTATTTCGAGTTTACTACTTTGAAAACTCTGCTTTAGAAGAGGTCAGTTACATGAAGCTCTGGGGAAAATTAACTGGAACTAAGAGCAGTCATTATTTTAATGTATATCTTGCACTTTTTAAAGCCTTTGTCCTAGCAGATTTCAGCTCATTTTACTAGTTGTGTTGGTTTGCTGGGGCTGACATAATAAAGTATCAAAGACTTGGGGGTTTAGCAACAGAAATTTATTTCCTCACAGCTCTGAGGGCTATTAGTCCAAAATCAAGATGCCAGTAAGGACAGTGTTTTTTCTGAAGGCCTCTCTCCTTGTCTTGGTGATGGGAACCTTCGCCTTATGTCTTTAGATGATTTTTTCTTATGTGTCCTAATCTCTTCTTATAAGAAGATCAATCATATTGATTAAAGTCTATCCTATGCCCTCACTTTAACTTACCTCTTTGAAGACACTGTCTCTATATACAGTCACATCATGAGGTACTGAGGGTTAGGGCTTCAACATTTTGGGAGGACACTTTTCGGCCCATAACCCAGGACATGTATTCTGAAAATTCAATTAACTGAATTTTTAACCTTAAAATATATAAGACATTAAGGTTTGCTGGTTTCATGGAATGTATCATATCTTGAATATAATATAAATGCTAAATACTTAGTAAAACTGATTATTGATCCATACATAATAACTCAGATAGTAATCAATCAATCAGAAGAGAAAAAGAAATCTCATTGTAGAGGGATAGTTGTGAGGCTGACCTTCTGGAGTTGTATGGATTTACCAATGAATTAGCGCTAACCTGAGAGCAAACTAGGTCCAGGTTCATAACATGATCACCATCCACTGTTCTGTGACACTGAGCAGTTTGAAGGAGCAAAATCTGGGTGCTCAGTTCACAGTTAAGCATAATGTCTCAGAAGAAGTGCATACTCTGATGTGGAGTTTTATGACCTCATCTTTTGTTCCCTATCTATATGGAGACAGAATCATTACAGATTGAGTATTTTTTTTTAAGTAAGAGGAAAGTTAACTTTATATTTCATACTTTCTTTTTTACTTCTAACATTGCTTGCTCATTCTTAGGTAGATTTTAGAAGGCACACTGTAAATAATCAGACAAGCAAAATCCTAAAGGATCTTATTTATTTTTTAATTTATTCAAATAGACTGTTAACTTCTTGACGACAGAATTCTGTCTCACTCATCTGTCTCACTCACTCACATTCACTAGCATTGTGCTTTCTTCATTAAAACAGTGAGACATCAGCAGACTCAAATATTAAACCAAGCACACTTGACAGGGCAGTCATCTTATGCAAATTATTTAATCAAGCATTCTGAACATGCAATGTAAGGATCTTTAGAGTGTCTAAGGATTGGCTCAAGTCAAGTCAATCCTTAGTGCAGGAATTCTCCTCCCCTATACAACTATGGCAAAACACTATAATTATATGCAGATGTTAGTTTCCTGGGGAAAACAGCCACCATTTCATCAGAATAAGTTAGATTTCTCTGTTACAAAAAGTAAAAAGACACCATAAATTTTGCAGGTGTTTATCTGAAGATTCTCCTAAAGATGTTATCTTGTAGTCAAAATTCTATGTATTTCCTGCAACATTCATATATCAAACAGAGGGGCTTCTGTATTAGTGTATTCGTGTGCGCTTGGGCTGCCATAACAAAATACCACAGTCAGGGAAGCTTAAACATTTCTGGAGGTTGGGAAATGTAAGACCAAGGCACTGGCAGGATTGGTTTCATTCTGAGGCCTCTTCTCTTGGTTTTCAGGCAGCAGCCCTTTCTGTGTGCTCACCTAACTTCTTCTTTGTGTGTGCACAAAAAGAGAGAGGGAAAATGCTCTCTCTCTCTGGTATTTTCTTTTAAGGACAATAGTCCTATCAGATCCCCCCACCCCATGACCTCATTTACCCTTATTTACTTCCTCAGTGATCCAATATCCAAATACAGCACAGGAAATGTTAGGGCTTCACCATATTAATTTGGGAGAAGACATAAATATTCAGTTCCAGAATTCATGGACTTCTTGCATGCAAAATATATCCATTCCATTACAACAGCCTCCAAAGTCGTAACTCATTTCGTCAACTTTAAAATCTAAAGTCCAAAGTGCCATGTATATTTCATCTAAATCAGATACATGTAAAAACTAGAGGGATCATTCTTCCTGAGGCAAACGTCCTCTTCATTTACAAATCTGTGAAACCAGACAAGTTATGTACTTCCAAAATACAATGGTTGGAGAGAAATAGGGTACACATTTCTGTCCCTAAAGGAAGAAATCAGAAGGGAAGAAAGGGGTGGACAGTTCTCAGTAGGTCTAAGATATAGCAAGGCAAATTCCATTCAATCTTAGGTTTGAGCATAATTCTCCTTGGCTCAGCGTCTTGCCTTCTGAACTCACTGGGGCTGTAGTCCCACCTGCAGAGTCACTGGGGTGTAGGTCTTGGCCCCAGGACTCTGGGCAGAGGCTGGGCAGAGGCTGGGCAGAGGCTGAAACTAATTTGATGTCCCTGAAATCTCTAAATCACCTTTGGGATCAGTCTTTCCTTTTCTTGAAAAATAGCATATATTTGCAATCAGATAACTTGAGGGTACTACTGGGTAAAATCCAAGAACCCTGACAGCATTTCTTCATTTTGCACAGTCTCCATCTGTAGTTCAGTTCAAACTAGCAGTGTGTCTGCTCATATAATCACATAGACTTTATCTAGTGATAGTCCAGCCACATCTTTGGTATTCTCTTCAGAACATGCTTTCTCATTTTTTGAAATATGGACAGGAGGGGGATATTCTAAATCTTTAAATTTTGGTTCTTTTTGTTTAACAATTCTGTCTTCAGTTTATTTCTAACCTCAAATTTTCATATAAACCATCAGGAAGATCCAAATGGCACCTTCATTATTTTGCTTAGAAATCTTAGCTAATATTAAATTTCATCATTAAGTGTTCTGTCTTCTATAAAAACACTAGAAAATAATTCAGCCAATGTATTTGCCATTTTTAATAAAGATTGCTTTCCTCTAGTTCCCCAATTACCTATTCCTCATTTCCATTTGAGACCTCACCAGAAAGTTCTTTAACATCTACATTTATACCAACATTCTGTCCATGACTATTTACATATCCTCTAAGAAGATAGAGGCTTTCTCTCCAGCTCTTTTTTTAAAAAAAATTCTGAGCTGTTACCGAAATCACCTTTAAAACCCACTTTTCTTACCAACAGTCCCTTCATGGCAATCTGGGCTTTTTCTGGCATGCACCTTAAAATTCCTCCCAACCTCTAACCATTACCCAGTTCCAAAGATGATTATGCATTTTTAAGAATTGTCAATAGTGGCACCCCACTTTTCAGTACCCAAATTGATATTAGTCTGCTAGGGAAGCCATAACAAAATATCACAAACCATGTGGCTTAAAAAACAGGAATGTATTTCTCACAGTTCGGAAAGTTGAGGAGTCTAAAACCAAGGTGCCAGCAAGGAGGTTTCATTCTAAGATCCCTTCTCTTTGCTTGTAGACAACTGCTGTCTCTCTATGTATTCATACGATGTTTTCTTTGTGAACATGCAGAAAGAAACAGAGGCAGAGAGAGGGGGGAGGGAGGCTGCTGCTTCTTTTAAGGATACAAATGCTATTGACTGCATTTAAACTTAATTACTTCCTTAGAGGCGCCATCTCCAAATATAGTCACTATAGTCACAGTAGCAGTTAGGGCTTTAACATAGATATATGGGGGGGGCGGGAAATTCGGTCCATAACAGTGTTTTAACAGAAAAGAGGGTCACAGAAGAAGTGGGTATCCAAGATAAGAGGAAGTAAAAGAGGACAGGAGATTCTGGTGCCTTAGCTAACAAAAATGAGAGACATGCCCTTATAACTGATCTATTTATAAATTCAACTCCTTGCATAACTCAACCACAGGAAAACTAATTCATTTTTTAGCTTAAAATTAAAATATATAGATAATATATTTCAATTTTTATGAGCTTGGTGAACACTATTAGGATACAGCTATTATCTTAAAAAGCATTTTTTATTTTTTTTATAGTTATAAATAGTTTTATTTTTTATTTCCCCAATACATTTTTTTTTCTACTGTACAGCATGGTGACCCAGTTATACACACACATATACATTCTTTTTTCTCATATTATCATGCTCCATCACAAGTGACTAACATGGTTCCCAGTGCTACACAACAGGATCTCATTGCTAATCCAATCCAAAGGCAATAATCTGCATCTATTAACCCCAAGCTCCCAATCCATCCCACTCCCTCCCCCTTCCCCTTGGCAACCACAAGTCTATTCTCCAAGTCCATGATTTTCTTTTCTGTGGAAAGTTTCATTTGTGCCCTATATTAGATTCTGGATGTAAGTGATAGCATATGGTATTTGTCTTTCTCTTTCTGACTTATTTCACTTAGTATGAAAGTCTCTAGTTCCATCCATGTTGCTGCAAATGGCATTATGTCATTCTTTTTATGGCTGAGTAGTATTCCACTGTGTATATATACCACATCTTCCTAATCCAGTTGTCCATCGATGGACATTTGGGTTGTTTCCATGTCTTGGCTATTGTGAATAATGCTGCAATGAACATGTGGGTGCATGTGTCTTTTTTAAGGAAATTTTTGTCCAGATATATGCCCAAGAGTGGGACTGCTGGCTCATATGGTAGCTAAATGTATAGATTTCTAAGGTATCTCCATACTGTTCTCCACAGTGGTTGTACCAGCTTACATTCGCACCAACAGTGTAGAAGGGTTCCCTTTTCTCACACCCCATTCAGCATTTATTTGTGGTCTTATTAATGATGGCCATTGTGACTGGTGTGAGGTGGTACCTCATGGTAGTTTTGATTTGCATTTCTCTAATAAGTCAGTGATGTTGAGCATTTTTTCATGTGCTTGTTGGCCATCCATATATCTTCCTTGGAGAAATGTCTATTCAGGTCCTTTGCCCATCTTTCAATTGGGTTGTTGGCTTTTTTGCTGTTGAGTTGTGTAGGTTGTTTGTTTATTTTAGAGATTAGGCCCTTGTCAGTTGCAACATTTGAAATGATTTTCAACCATTCTGTAAGTTGTCTTTTAGGTTTCTTTTTGGTTTCCTTTGTTGTGCAAAAGCCTGTCAGTTTGATTAGGTACTATTGGTTTATTTATCCTCTTATTTCTATTGCTTTGGGAGACTGACCAGAGAAAACATTTGTAAGGTTGATGTCAAAGAATGTTTTGCCTATGTTCTCTTCCAGGAGTTTGATGGTGTCTTGTCTCATATTTAAGTCTTTAAGCCATTTTGAGATTATTTTTAGGCATGGTGTGAGGGTGTGTTCTAGTTTCATTGATTTGCATGCAGCTGTCCAGGTTTCCCAGCAATACTTGCTGAATAGATTCTTTTTCAAACTTTATGTTCTTGCCTCCTTTGTCAAAGATTATTTGGCCATAGGTGTCTGGGTTTATTCTGGGTTCTCTATTACGTTCCATTGGTCTGTCTGTCTGTTTTGGTACCAGTATCACAGTGTCTTAATGACTGTGGCTTTGTAATATTGCCTGGGGTCTGGGAGAGTTATGCCTCCTGCTTGGTTTTTGTTCATCAGGATTGCTTTGGCAATTCTGGGTCTTTTGTGGTTCCATATAAATTTTTGGATTGTTTGTTGTAGTTCTGTGAAAAATGTCATGGGTAATTTGATAGGGATTGCATTGAGTCTGTAGATTGCTTTGGGTAGTATTACCATTTTTACAATATTAATTTTTCCAAACCAGGAGAATAGAACATCTTTCCATTTCTTTGAATCCTCTTTAATTTCCTTGATTAATGTTTTATGGTTCTCAGCATGAGTCTTTTACCTGTTGGTCAGGTGTATTCCCAGGTATTTGATTTTTTGGGGTGCAATTTTAAAAGATACTGTATTTCTGTATTCCTTTTCTAATATTTCATTGTTATATTACAGAAATGCAACTGATTTCTGAATGTTAATCTTGTATCCTGCTACTTTGCTAAATTTGTTGATCAGTTCAAGTAGTTTTTGGGTTGAGTCCTTAGGGTTTTCTCTGCATAGTATCATGTCATCTGCATAAAGTGACAGTTTTACCTCTTCTCTTCCTATTTGGATGCCTTTTGTTTGTTTTTCTGACTGCAGTGGCTAGGACTTCCAATACTATGTTGAATAACAGTGGTGAGAGTGGGCATCCTTGTTTTGTTTCAGATTTTAGTGGGAAAGCTTTCAGCTTTTCTCCATTGAGTATTATATTTGCTGTGGGTTTGTCATCAATGGCTTTTATTATGTTAAAATATGTTCCCTTCATACCTACTTTGGTAAGAGCGTCAATTATGAAGGGATGTTGGACTTTGTCAAATTCTTTTTCTGTATCTATTGCGATGATCATGTGGTTTTTGACTTTTCTTTTGTTAATGTGGTGTATAACGTTGATTGATTTGCATATGTTGAACCATCCTTGTGAACCTGGGATGAATCCCACCTAGTTGTGGTGTATGATATTTTTTATATGTTGTTGGATTCGGTAGGCTAAAATTTTGTTGAGAATTTTTGTGTCTATATTCATCAAAGATATTGTCCTATAATTTTCTTTTTTGTTGGTATCTTTGTCTGGTTTTGGAATTGGGGTGATTGTGGCATCATAGAATGTCTTTGGGAGTGTTCCTTCTTCAACCTTTTGAAAAAGTTTAAGGAGGATGAGTATAAGTTCCTCTTTGCATGTTTGGTAGAATTCTCCTGTGAAATTATCTGGTCCTGGACTTTTTTTGGAGGGAGTGTTTTTATGACATCTTCAATTTCATTTCTAGTGATTTGTCTGTTCAGTTGATCTATTTCTTGATTCAGTTTTGGTATACTGTAAGTCTATAGAACACTGTCCATTTCGTCTAGGTCATCAAACTTGTTAGCATGCAATTGTTCATAGTATTATCTCATGGTTTTTTGTATTTCTGTAGTATCTTTTGTTACTCCTCCTTTTTCATTTATTATTTTGTTTATGCATTTTTTAAATGTGTGACTAATTCTGTGACTCTTTGCTCATACTACTTGGCAACTTTTCCCATGGAATATGTGCAATATATGTAATTTTGAATTGTCTATAAAAAGCACGGGTGTGATGGTGCAAATATGGTGAATTTGTCTAAGGCCTTGTTTCTCAAGCTCTTGTTCACATATCATTTACAACATCACTTGGTAAAACTGATTAAAGGATAGATTCCTAGGCTCTACAAAGACACTGGAAAAGAAACTCTATGTGCAGGATTTAGAACCTTTAATTAAATTAAATAGTCTGAGATGTAATTTGTAAGTGACGCCCTGATTCAGAAATGCTGGTCTAAAATGCCTGTATCTTTTGATATACCATTTTAGCGAAAATAAAATAATCTTTTAAAACTTCATTTTTGGTGTTACTTATGCGATATCTGTTAATGATTCAGATCTACTCTTTTTTTTTTTTTTTCTGGGAATGAGTTTTATGCTCTTATATGCTCTGTGGTCCATGTCATCTTCAGAAGTGTATGTCAAGGCAGATAAAGGAGAGGTTTAATCAAGAGCTCCATACAGTGATAGGGTCTCTCGCAATTTCATATGGATGCATCTAACTCTGTTGGGCTGTATCCTGTGAACAGGCTTCCACTCAGGATCATGCCTGCAATAGGATGAATATCTATCTGGGAGAAAACAGAGGAAATGAAATATAATAAAAAATATTCTAAAAAAAACCATACAGAAAAATAAATTTTCCAGTGTCTAGGACCATTAAGTCAAATCAATTGATATGTTTTCCTCATTTCATGGTGTCTTTATTTTCCTTAATTAGAAACTGTGTGGCAGGCTTTATGCTCCTTTGGTAAGAACATGTCCTGTTCCAAGATTAATTAATAAATTATTCCATATCCAGGTCACTACAACCCAAAATGAAGAGAAGATACCATCATTCTCTGGAGAAATTAAGCTGTGTAAGACAGTGAATCCAGAAAAATCAGTCACTTTGCCTGAGTCCTTAGGCAGTCATGCCCAACATGTATATTCTACTGCTATCACTGATTCATGACCAATAGAGAAGTTAACCAAGAAAGAGAACATTAGACCAATTTTTTTTTCATTTCACTGCACATGATTAGTTAGAGGAGCATTAATTAGAAAAGCAATTTTGTATGAGAGCCTCTAAAGGACTTTATTAAATTCTAATTTTTTCCCTATACATCAGGAGTGACAAGAAAAATGTTCCTTTCTTAGTAATCTGTACATTTATGAGCTAGAAATTACAAAATATTAAAGTATGAGAAAGATAGTGGAGATCACTTTGTTACAAGTTATTATTTTACAACTTAGAAACATGAGACTCAATCAGATTAAGTGGTTTAACTAAAGTCACAAACATAATTAGTGAGGAGTGGGACAAAACCTCAGTTTTACTGTTTCTAATGATGTTTTAAATGTGCTCTGCTGATTTCTTGTTTTCTAGAATTTGGAACCGTGCAAATATACTTAGAGATGACAGTGAATGGCCATACTTTGAAAAAAAAATCTTTTTTGTGGAAGTTTGAAACTCTGAAGACAGAAAATGTCATCTCTATATAACTAAGTGAGAGGAGAAAGAAGTCTTAGTGTGTTGATTACCTGGGACAGAGCCCTGGATGTATATTTGCAGTTGCAGCATTAAATAAGATGTTAGCAAAGAAAAAAGGAAATAGTCTATTTTAGGTAGTTTGTACGTTGAACACTGTCAGAGTCACAGAGGTTACTTCTTTCACCAGAATAGCTTATATCTTTATATTGATAATAAATCATATTTGTATTTCAGCACTATGGATAGGATTCATTGTTTTTTCTCTTGGTGTCCATGAAAAATTCACTTCACTACATTAATGACAAAAAACTGCTATTTGTATACAATTACTTAGTGAAATATAGTGAAATACTAAAGTGATATTTCTATATAAGTTATAAGCAATGAATTTATGTTTATTAGCTAATTATTTGCATTTAACTAATGGAATGTATACTCATAGATGAATTCTAATACTACATTTAGTAAATTTAATAACAAACTTCATTCTTATTATATTTTGTGAAAGGAAAAAAATCACTACCTAGAAATACCAAGTCAAATATTCCTTTTTTTTTTTTTCCCTTAAGACTTTTCAAGTTGGGTAATAAGTCTTTTCTTTTAAATAGAAATTATTTACTGAATGCTTATAACTGTGATAACCAGCTTAAAATAAGAATATTTTAGTTATACATTTACTTTCCTATTTTTTGTTGATAGACAAGAAATTCAGATAAATCGAAAAGAAAAAAATACAGTTAAAATATTGGGAAAAAATATATGCACTATGATTAGAAAATACACGCTAGAAGAGTTCCCAGATATCAACCAATTCAGGATGCGTTTCTGATGAAGAGATATCAGATGCTGGAGTAACAAATACTTCAAATTTAAATTTGTGAAAAGTACAGAATTAATTTTTTTTTGTCTTTTTTTAGGGCCACGCCTGTGGCATATGGAGGTTCTCAGGCTAGGGGTTGAATCGGAGCTGTAGCTGCCTGCCTGTGCCACAGCCACAGTAATGCCAGATCTGAGCTGCATCTGCAACTTATACCACAGCTCACGGCAATGCCAGATCCTTAAACCACTGAGTGAGGCCAGTGATCAAAGCTGCAACCTCATGTTTCCTAGTCGGATTCATTTCCGCTGCACCAGGACAGGAGCTCCGAGTACTGAATTAATTTTTAAAAATTATTTTGTTAAGAGTAGACAAGAGTGTCTAGCTGAGAATGCATAAGACATCTAGGTACATGACTTAAGCACACTAACATGAATCTAATAACTGCGGAAAAATGTTGAGAGGTCATTGTACATCAGATTTTGAACATTAAATGGTGTGCCCATATGAGACTCAACTGATATAATACAAAACTAAGCTCCAGAGAAAATTGGGGAAACAATCAAGATATATCAAATGAATGGAAAAACAGTATTTATTTTGTATTTGTATAATGTGAAATTTAGTTAAAAGGAAAAAAAGCAATCACATGGCACAGACATCACAAAGAGATTGCTCTAAAGAGTAAGTTAACTGTTACTGTTTTGAGTATTAACATGAATATTTCATAATATCTAAGAATTATAGAATTTAATTATTGGATTATCATAATATGTAAATTATGGATGAATTTTTTATCTCAGAATGAAATCTGTACTTCATTACATAAATGAGTATTATGTGAGATAAGTTTTTTCTTAAAATTAAATATACATGATATGTGTGTGTTTTGAGGGAGCATGTGTTGCATTTTAATAGAACTCTGCTCTAAAACTTAAACCCAACTTGATATCAACTTATTTTTATAAAAATCAAAATTTAATAATTCTAAGAAGATCCCTCTCTGGGATCTTCTAGAAACAGCACATTGCTGAGGAATTGTATGTACCTTATAGATCTTAAAAAGGACCTCAAAAGATTAATTCCAATGATAGCGTAAAATGAATAACTCTTCTGTTATTTTCCTCAGTATTTTGAATTAAAAATGCACTTAGATTGAATAAATTAACCAACTGTTACTCTGAGAAATCTGAATTCAATCAATTTAGTCATAATTTCATATAGTCCATTGATAATTGACACTAACTTATACAAAAATAATAATTTACACTAACTTTATCATTTTTATCTTTTTGTCTTTTCTAGGGCTGCACCCGTGACATATGGAGGTTCCCAGGCTAGGGGTCGAATCTCAGGTGTAGCCACCAGCCTACGCCAGAGTCACAGCAATGTGGGATCCGAGCCGCATCTGCAATCTACACCACAGCTCATGGCAATACCGGATCCTTAACCCACTGAGGGAGGCCAGGGATCGAACCTACAACCTCATGGTTCCTAGTCGGATTCATTAGCCACCGAGCCATGACGGGAACTCCTATCATTAATTTTTTGAAGCATTGACACCCAGCCAAAAAATTAATCAAAGAAAACAAAGTCTGAAAAAGAAAGGCTTTCTGAACATGAGGCTAAAACATATGAGAATAGGGCTCAGGGTTAAATGGAAACTATTTTTTCCCTGCCTTGTTACTTGCTATCCTTTTTGAGAGAATCACTCTCCCTCTTTCATTTTTGTTTAGAGGCGTGCATTTTCTCCCCCTTCAACTGTTCATCTTGACTGGGAATTCTTATATTTTATCTGACTCCAACTCTCTGGCCATGGTTGACTAGTTTAAGAGTAGGCTCAAGTCAAGTAGAGATTTTCCCTGGGGGTTTTAAAAATATTCAGGCTTTGTGGTGATAGGCAGTCAAGATAAAGGACTGAAAATTTCTGAGTATTCAAGTGTCCTCCTGAAGGGAAATCAGCTCACAGAGAAAGAATGAAGTATACAAGTGGAGAAAAGCATAACTGAAAAGCTAAGAGGGAGGGTTCCTGTTGAGGCTCAGTGGTTAGCGAAACCGTCTAGCATCTGTGAGGACATGGGTTCGATCCCTGACTTCGCTTAGTGGGTTAAGCAACCAGCATTGCCGTGAGCTTCCGTGTGGGTCACAGACTTAGCTCGGATCTTGCAGTTGTTGTGGCTGTGGCATAGGCCAGCAACTGTAGCTCTGATTGGACCCCTAGCCTACGAACCTCCATATGCCATGGGGGTGGCCCTAAAAAGACTGAAACAAAAAGAAAAAAGAAAAAACTAAGAGGGAGACCTGGTTGCATTTAAGTTCCTGGCATGGTGGGTTTTTTGTTTGTTTGCTTATTTTTAAGTTATAAATATATCACTCTTATTTTACTTTAATCATTTAGCCAGTCTGTCTTTGGAATTTTGTTTTTCTTTTCTTTTTTTTTTTTCTGTATAAACTCAAGTTTAGTTTCTGTAACTTCTAACATGAATAGTCACAAACAATAGAATTGGCTAGACAGGATCTTACAAATATTGTAGCAGGATGGATAAAAAAACAAACATTTCTGCTAAATGGTTCACTTAGATTAATTGTATTTATCTATTTCATTAATATTTTTATGTGTGGTTATCCTATATTATCTCTATAGTGGTAGTATTACTACTGGGACACTACTTTCTTGAATGACTTTCTGCCTCACCACAAACACTTTCTCAGCTTCCATTGTTGGTTCCTTCTCTTCTCCCTGTCTTTGATCTCTAAATTTTTAAGGAATCCGGGGTTTAATCTTGGAGCCTCTATTCTTTACCATCTATATTTGCATATAAGCAATCTCAGGGCTTTAAATATTATCTATGCTAACTAATCCAAAATTAATTTCCCAGCTCAAGCCAGGCATATTTGCTGCATGCAAGACTTCTGGTTTACTTGACACCCTCACTGGAGATGTCTAGAAGTCATTTCAAGGTTAACATCCAGACTTAGCTTCAACTTCCTCATATCCTGAATGTATTGTTCCTACAATATTCATCTCCATAAATGTCCTACAGAATCCCAGGTACATAAACAACAACAACAACAACAACAAAAAAAAAAAAAAAAAAAAGAGAGAGAGAAAGAGAGACTTGGATTTTTGAAATTAAAAAAAAATACACATATATTATTTTCTTCCAAGAGCATTTTTTATTCACCTTAAATAAAATATTTATTCAAGATTTCACCATTAAGATCTAATTAGCCACTACTTTGATCAAAAATCTTATCATCTCTTGCAGATTTTGCAAAAGACTCCTGACATGTTGCCCTGCTTTGACCTCCGGCAAATGAATTATTTTAATAACTCCTAAAAGATTTTTTTCACTCTATATGGCAAGAAAGGAAATACTTTCAAAAGATTCTGTCATTAATCTACTCAGATCCCCCAATAGCATCCCTTTGCTTTCTAAATAAAAGCCTAGATCCTTATAATGACCTTGGAAATCTAACTTCATCTGGCCACAGGCTAACTCTGATTTCATCTCCTACAATTCTCTCTTCTCTCTCTGATCAAGCCACACATGCCTCCTTGCTGTTCTTTGAACAGAAAAAATAAGAGCCCATTTTGTGACCTTGAATTTTTTTGTCTCTGCAGTCCGAAAGAGTCCAAAATATTTGTAAGATTCAGTGCATTAAATTCTTTAATTATTATATGTTTTCTCAATGTAACATTCTATAATTTTTCTTATCTTTGATACTTTATGATTTCTTTTAAAAATCCTCAATTTAGGGAGTTCCCATCATGGTGCAGCAGAAACGAATCTGACTAGGAACCATGAGGTTGCAGGTTCGATCCCTAGCCTCGCTCAGTGGGCTAAGGATCCAGTATTGCTGTGAGTTGTGGTGTGGGTCGCAGATGCGGCTTGGATCCTGCGTTGCTGTGGCTCTGGTGTAGGCCTGCGGCTACAGCTCTGGTTCACCCCTAGCCTGGGAACCTCCATATGCTGCGACTGCGGCCCTAGAAAAGACCAAAAAAAAAAAAAAAAAAAAAAAAAATCCTCATTTTAGGCATCTGCATTTTTTTATCACTATAAATCATTGGGTATTTATAATATGTAATTTTTAATCTCCTATTAGGTTCAATGAATGCTTTCTCTTTATCTTACATACAGTTGTTTTTTTAGTGGTTGATACATTAAATTGTAAGGTTTAGCTAAGCTTTATAACTCAGAGGAGTGGGTGTTAATTTTCCATTTCATGGGAACCTAATATTCAGAGAAATCCCCTCAATTACCCAGTCATACAACTAAATATTTGAGAAATCGGATTTAAACACATATCTTTTTCCTTTGGCAAATGGACTGTCTCAATGGACTGCATATCTTTGAGTGATACAACAGAGTTTATCAGACCTCAATTTAAATCTTTTCTCATAAGCTTCAATGTTTTTAATGTGTACAAACTGATTTCTCTGATCCCTAATCTTTTTTTTTTCTTGTCTCTTGTCTTTTTAGGGCTGCGCCCACGGCATATGGGGGTTCCCAGGTTAGAGGTCCAATTGCAGCCTACGTCAGGACCACAGCAATGCAAGATCCAAGCCACATCTGGGACCTACACCACAGCTCACGGCAACGCCGGGTCCTTAACCCACTTAGCAAGGTTCCAGGGATTGAACCTGAAACCTCATGGTTCCTAGTCGGATTTGTTAACCACTGAGCCACAATGGGAACCCCTGATCCTTAATCTTTTTTATATGTGCAAAATGATTAATTTATGTGATCCTAACAATCACTAAATTAGAGAACTTGGTACATAATGGAAGTGCATGATGCCTGCTGCATACATACTGAATTAAGTTTGCTAGTCTTTAATTTAAAAAAATTTTTTTTAATTTTTTTTTTGCTTTTTATGGCTGCACCCATGGCATATGGAGGTTCCCAAACTAGGGGTCCAATTGGAGCTACAACTGTTGGCCTACACCACAGCCACAGCAGTGCAGGATTTGAGCTGAGTCTGCAACCTACACCACAGCTCAAAGCAATGCCAGATCCTTAAGCTACTAAGCAAGGCCAGGGATCAAACCTGAAATTTCATGGTTCCCAGTGGGATTCGTTTCCGCTGCTCCGTGATGGTAAATCCTGTTAGTTTTTTATATTCTACAGCAAACTTTATAATATAATAATTCAAAATTTATAGCTCACTAGATATTCTGAGTTTAAGAAAGAGTTGATTTATTTCCCTTGACTAATCTTGAGGGAAAGATTCTTATTTCATTTGTCTTTGATGCAAGTTGTTACTCTTCTAAACTACATGGACAATGATACTCTGGGTTATCTCTATCCTCAATGCAAGCTTGTTTCAGTATTTTAAGATGTTATAAAAGTTAGCAAAAATTGATAACAAAGTGAATTTATCATGTAAGATAGCTTAATTTTGAGAGAGAAAATGTTTTAATTTGGTGACTGTTAAGGAAAAATGTTTAAACTGGAACACTGTTTATTCTCAAATAATTTATAATACGCATTTACTTTGATAAGTGTTCACTTTGGTCATAGATGAGTATTTTTAATTTTAGTAATAATGACAAATTTGTATAATTTTAGGTTTTACACTATCCTATATTGTTTGATTTACTCTTAATTCTGTGACATAGGAGGTAGAAGAAATCTTAACCTCATTATGTAGATTAATAAACTATATCCCATATAAAGTAAGATATACTCAAGGGCAAATGACAATGCATGAATAATTTAAATAGGACAAGTTTATCTGGACCTTTAGCATACTGTATCTGAATATTATACATATAGTATAAAAGTCATTGAGCACTTAAATGGTTCTCTTCAGAAGTAAAATAAAAATTGAATTTACATTTCTATTTATTTTTCCATAATAAATAATTGTATAAATAGTATACAGAGTATACCATATCACCATAAAACATATTTTAAACTTTTCTAAGTGAAGGAAATGCTATATAATAGACTTTGAATTGACAACATAATCAACTAGCAGCAATATAAAGAAGAGGTTAATATACCCAACATTTTCAAAATTTATACGGCTTTCCTGAAGAATTTTAAAAGTATTATTGACTAAAATATTCAATAATATGGCTTTAATATAACTATTCTTTTGGACCCATATACTATTTCTCCAAAGAGAGTGAAAGAGACAAATGATAAAGATCAGAAATTAATCACAATTTCCTCTTTTAAGACATGATTAAAAGGGCAATTTAGAATGTAATAATTAATGTCAGTGATAATTGCATTACTGTATGACATGCTGAGACATTCTGTGTCATTTAATAGGTTTGGATATGCAAGGCAAACTTCTAAAAGCTAGTTAATTCTTCCAAGGCAGTATGCCTATAATTTAGATAGGAGTCACCATATTCATTATTTTGGATACAATGATGTCAACATAAGTCAATAAATTAGACTTAAACCAGCTGATACCCTAAGGACATGCTCTACATCATTTAGTAAGCACTGGGTTTTTAATATTTTTATTAAATTCATACTATTACATGCAGTCATTAAGTTAAAATTATAAAGTAGATACTACCTTAAGTAAGTGGAGAAATGCCGGTACCCAAGCACATATGTGCATACATATTAGCAAAAGGTAAATACCTATAATTATTCATTAATTTATGTATTATTTTTGAATACTAACTGATATAAAAATCAAGAAAGTTACACTTTAATGAAGGGCATTTATAAGTCAAAACTAAATGACACAATTCAGTAGGCTGATAAATGCTATGATTGAGGTTATCATGGATGCAATGAGGGCACAAGCAAGCAGAGAGAGTAAACCTAATTTTATGAGTTCAGAAAAGACTTCCTAAAAGAGATAACATGCATAGTCATAGTTAAAGAATAAACACATGTTAACTAGGTAGTGTAAATGAGGGGAAATTCTTACATACCCAAAGGGAGGAAAAATAGGGCTTTTTACAGGAACTTCATATTACATTTGGACCACAAATCATTGGAGGATAAAGAGAGAGAGAGAGATCAGGAACTAGATCATGAAGGGCCTGGTGAAACATATCAGTAGCCTAGACTTTATCCTGAAGGTAAAAGAAATAACTGAGGGATTTATTAGTAATTTATACTCAGATTTGTCTCTTAGTATGGCAGCTTTGACTGCAGTGTAGAAAATGGAATTAAAATGATTTTAGAAATAAAAGTACTTATGAATTTTATTTGCAAAATGTAGTAAATCATAAAACAAAGTGTAAATGGGAAAAGTAAATCAATCTGAAAAATAAGGAGCTATGTATGACAAACCTCACAGGAAAGGAGGATGCATTAGTTTACTCTTACTGCTATAATAAATTATCAGAAATAGTTACTTAAAATAATACAAAACTATTATTTTACAGTTCTGTAGGTTAGAGTCTAAGCAGGTTTAGCTGAACTAAAATTAAGCTGTTAGCAGCACTGTGATCTTTTCTGGATGGTTGAGGGGATAATCCACGTCCTTACTTTATCTAGCTTATAGAGATAGTCTCAGCTCATGACCTTTTCCTCCTTTGACGATAGTAATGTTGCACCTTCCTGAACCTGCTTTCATTGTCATGTCTCCCTCTCTTACCACAATTGGGAAAGATTATTGGATTTTAAGTATAGGGTTAGATTGGATTCACCCAAATAGTCTAAGAAAATTTCCTCCTTCCAAGGTCCTTAACTTAATTACAATTTCATAACCTCTTCTGTCACTTAAACCAACATATTCACAGGTTCTGGAGATCAGATCATGGGCATTTTGGAGGAAGATTACTCTGCATATCACAGAACAGGAAAGGTCAAAGGTGAAACACTCATTTCTGATCTGGGAATTCAGAGATGAAGACTGTACAAATTTTGTTCATTGAGTAGATAAGAAGAATTAGCAGCAATAAGGAATTAGACTAAAGTAATGGGTTGGAAAAACAAAAAGAAGATGAAGATTATGAGAGAGGAATGCACTGGTGACTGACAATGGTAAGACTAGTAGCTGGGAAAGAAAATATATGATTGAGACCACATTTGGACAAGAAGACATTAAAATACAACCCTTATAATGGATCCTCTCAAGTCCACACATACATAAATTATTATTTTTGGTTAGAAAACTCTTGAAAGTTTTGGACTGGGAGTCTCATAATATAGTTTTTTTTTTTCTCTTTTTGAAGTAAAATTCACATAATGAAATCAACCATTTTAAAGTATATGACTCAGTGACATTTAGTATTCACGATATTTTGCAAACATCACCTTTACCTAGTTTCAACTTTATCTGGTTCAAATCTAGTTCCAATTTCATCTGGTTCCAAAATACTTTTACCACCTTAAAACTCTATAATTGTTATCTTTATTTCTTCCTACCCTCAGCTCCTGAAAACCAGCTAATCAACTTTCTGTCTCTACAGATGATAATATAGTTTTAAACTTTGGAGTATAATGTATTTTCTTTTTCTTTCAAAAGTTGGATGGACTAGAACAATAGATATACATGAATAATGGTAGACCAGGGTAGATTTTATAGATTTTATCTCAAGGCTTGTTATAGTTGACTGAGATGGTGACATCAACTCTATATAATCCATATCCCAGTGACTTCTATATTACAGAATTATTAGGAAACATGACTATTTTTTGTAGTATATTCTCATAGGCAACTGATAAATGACAGAGGGAAGAAAGAAGATAGATTTACCTCTGTGCCATGTGTATCAGAGTAATATATTTTGTTAAATTTTAGAATGGCTAAATACGAACACAACTTTTTAAAAAAGTTTTATTGAAGTGCAGTTAATTTACAAGGTTGTGGAGTTCCCGTCGTGGCGCAGTGGTTAACAAATCCGACTAGGAACCATGAGGTTGCGGGTTTGATCCCTGCCCTTGCTCAGTGGGTTAACGATCCGGCGCTGCAGTGAGCTGTGGTGTAGGTTGCAGACCCGGCTCGGATCTCACGTTGCTGTGGCTCCGGCGTAGGCTGGCGGCTGCAGCTCCGATTCGACCCCTAGCCTGGGAACCTCCATGTGCCGCAGGAGCGGCCCAAAGAAATAGCAAAAAAAAAAGCTAATTTACAAGGTTGTGATAATTTCTGCTATACAACCAAGTGATCCAGTCATCCATATACACATATCCATTCTCTCTCGGATTATTTTCCCTCATAGATTATTACAAAATACTGGGTAGAGTCCTCTGTGCAATTGCTTTATTAGAAGGAAACAGTCAGCTGTACCAAGTGACATAGAAGCTCAATAAGTAAGTTAATATGCATGGCAAACAATCTGATTTATAAGTTAAGAGAACAGAGTTTATGTTTAAGGAAAAGTGATTTGCTATGTTATTTCATCAATGAATTTACAGTTTGCACTTCATTACTTAAGGTGTGAAAAATATTTTCCACTTCAACATTAATAAACAATCTTCTTAGGAAAATTTAATATAAAACTTCCAGGTCTTTATAATATTTTTCTCCCCTGTTTAGGCTCATGTGAAATATTAAGGATTCAAGATTAAGGTTTATAAAGGGAAGGCAAAGAAAACTCTCTACAATACTTTAGATTAAAAGGGTAATCTTTGAAAGAGAGCCCAAAGTTTAGCGTAAGCACCTTCAATATCCACTTCATGTAAAGTTTGCCCTTACTCATTTGGATTTTGACTCCCTAATATTTTTTCCTTACTTTTCCTATCGAACTTTGCTCTCTGAAATATCTCAGATTTATTCTTCACAATATCTTAAGAGCTAATCAAAGTTTAAGAGGAAATTAATTATTGTGTAGCATAAATTAAAACACTAAACTAGTTGGATAAAGTTCTAAATATGAAATAGGTCTTCAAAATATAATATGAAAATTATTCAAAATATATTCAAAATGCTATACAGTAGAAAAAATATATAAAGAAATAAAAATATATTCAAAATGTAAAAAATATAAATATAATTATTTTATTCAAAATATGTGAAATATAATCATGACATATGTATTCAAAATATAATACATCTAATAATGAAATATGTCTTCAAAATATTGAAGGTCCTAGGAAAAAGTACTGAGGAAGTCTAATAGATTAATCAGACATCTTTTTTTTTTTTTTGTCTTTTGTCCTTTTAGGGCCTCTCCTGCAGCATATGGAGGTTCCCAGGCTAGGGTTCCAACCGGAGCTGTTGCTGCTGGCCTACGCCACAGCCATAGCAATGCCAGATCCGAGCCGTGTCTGCAACTTACACCACAGCTCACAGCAATGCCAGATCCTTAACCCACTGAGCGAGGCCAGGGATTGAACATGAACCTCATGGTTCCTAGCCGGATTCCTTTCTGCTGTGCCACAGCAGGAACTCCAAGACATAAAATGTGACAGTAAACTATCTCACTAGTTAATAAGTGAAGGAAAGAATATGTCATTATCCTCACCTTCCTTCTGTGCTCTTCACTGACAAGGAAATTATTTCTATGCAATAAGGTAAGTAGTAGTGTAGAAACATGCTCAGGTACTGAACAAAGCACACTCAGTGTTTGCAAAGCCAAACTCTACCCTATGTCTTCTCTTATTTTAGACTATTTTTGTAATATATTATGTTCTTCTTCACTCATAAGGATATTCATAAAGGGATAAAGATCTAAAGTTTCTTTAAGGAAAGAGCACATCATTGGTAAATGCACTGGACTAAAGGTTTTGGAGAGTTAGAGTCTGGTCTCTCTTTACACTGGTTGACACTGGGCAGATTGTTTTCTGTGCTTCTTTGGAACTGTTTCCTCATCCATAATGCTAAGGCTCTAAATGAGATAGTTATTTTCAGATTAAGAATCTGATCATTAAATCTGGACCTCATCAGTGTACTTCCCCCTCCCCCTGTATCTTACCCCTGATGATGAACCTGGAATTTGTGCTGTAGGAGTACAGGAAAGGAGGAAACCAAGTCATTCCCTGCTTGTATATCAAAGCTCTGCTCAGACTGCTGATCCTGTTGTTTATTTTTGGAAAGGCTTCCATGATTCTTCCCTCTCTCTTCAGCTTTCTCCCCCCACCCCATATATATTTGGGTTTTTTTATTTGTTTGTTTGGCTGTACTTGCAGTATGAGGAAGTTCTTTGGCCAGGGATCAAATTTGAGCCACAGTCGTGACAACACCAGATCCTTAATCTGCTGAGCCACTAAGGGACTTCATTTCTCTCCCATATTTACCCTGCAGTAACACTGAACAAGAGTAAGAGATTCCAATACCATTGCAGCTGAAGGGAGTGCTACAGACAAGCAGATAAGCTTACAAATTGATGTTCCCACTGACTTCCTGGAAAAGGGGTTGGTTTACGTACATAAAGGTGGTGAGCTTGTTATTTAAACATAAGACTACTTTCCTATCACCAGGAACCAGATCTTAGGCTCTACCTCACTCCCTTGAATAAGGTAAAGCTCTAGCTATAGGAGGAATATAGTTTTGTGAATTCCTTATCCATGCCCTCATTTATAAAAAATAGGAGATTAGACTGAATTCATGCAACTATTTCCTCTGGCTTCAGCTTTCTGGGAATTCATTTGGTATAAGAGCATTCCTTATACTACATGAAATCAGAAGTATGCCATGTGTATACTAATGCTTCTTTTATATCTCCATTTAGACAGCCATTCATTTTATTTACTTTTCATGTTTTTATTGCTACACATTTTATTCTGGTGTCTGGCTTCAGCCTATTGAGATGATATTTGCTCATATTCATCTCATTTTTTTCTTTTCATGTTTTTCCTCCCTTGGGGCCAGCTTGGGAAAAAAAAAAAAAAGAAAAAGGAAAATTCAATCTATAGACATTCCCCAAATCATCTAACATTTCTGCCTCATCTTCTAAAACATAGCAGTTATTACCCCTCTGCTCTGTGTTTTGTTTCTACTTTAAAATTAGATTGGTGAGAGTCTGCCTGAGGCACTGAAAGACAATTATTTCTCTATGTTCTACTCACAGTGATTTTTTTCAGAAACTCTTTTTATAAACACATGAACTCCTACCTTTTAAGTGCTATAAAAGCCACTGAAAAATTGTCACCAACATGATTTCAAAATAGGGACTACTAAACATTTTTGCAAGAAATGCTGACAAAGTCTTTATGGGCTAGAACTTGGAACTGGAATATATGTTTCTAATGTTACAACCACATGAGGCAGGTATTAGCCAAGAGATCTGAAATGCTTGCAAGAATAAGGTCATAGAATTCACTTTTATATGCACAAGCATACCTACTCTCTGCCCCATTGTGACTCTCCCAGACTCTATTTATTTAGAGGTACCCTGGCCATCTAGTTTAGCAGCTTTTGTCTGTATATCACTGGAGGAAAAAAAAAAAAGAATGCTAATTCCTATGCTAAAAAAAACAAAAACAAAAAACATAAAGAAAGGAAGAAAATCAGACTGTAGGGCCTATCTTTTAACAATACCAACAATAACTAAACGTATTGGGCCTAGAATCAAAACAATCTGAATCAGAGTCCTAGTTTACTGTGAGTTTGGAATATTTTCTAAACCTAAAAGTTCAAATTACTACACTTTGAATTACAGTAAGTGAATACCTAGTTAAGAAAGAATTTTAGAATAATTTAATTGAGATAATACATGAAAATACATACCAGAACATATTCATTGAAAAAACATGTAATTTACTTGTATAAGACACTGTTGTATGAGTTTTATCTATGGCATAAAACTCTTGTTTTTCAGATGATAAAGATTAGATAACTAGTTCTCAAAGCTAATGAATGGGATTGTGATTCAAATTCAGGCAGTAGAGTCTAGAATTTATATCCTTGACCTCTACTTTCAGTAAAGTGTAATCCCTGTCTATCTCTTTGGATACATTTCTCCTGACAGGAAGCAAAGGTTTCCATTCATGTCACAGTCCTCATACAAAATTTATAATAAACGATGAACACAGCTACTATTACCTCAAATTCTTCTATGACAATTCATAACTCCCATGGAATTCTAATTTTTTTCATCCTTCTCTAGAATGGCCTAACAAAGTTTAATAGGGCTCCAAGTGACTCTAAGATTCCCCCACCCCACTACCCCCAGCACTGAAAATATCTTCAGTTTGACACCAGGCACTTGTGAACCACTTATGCCATTTCAGGGAAACCATAAAGGACCTTGGTAGAACTGATTAAGTCAAAACCCATTAACCTCTCTTTGTATGGGTTTTGGTGGCTCACAGAACTTATGATCCAAGATGTCTAACAGATTTCACTTGCACCTCTAAGAACATTCTATAACTCTGGAAGTATCTATTTATACATTATTGGGCTTGTTTGTTTGTTTTCTTTCAATGGGTAGGATAATAAAGGGCAAGGAGAGAATGGAGAAAAGGGTGGTGGGAGAAAGGGAGATACAGACAAGTAGATTCAATACATAACTTTTAAATTTATACAAATTGGTGTTTTTGTAACTATCAGGAGACCATTAGGCCTATTTTATCCTTTCTAATTAATACTAAATCCCATACCTTGACATTATAAGGCATCATAACATCGTTTCAATGATTACCATAAAACTGTAATCTCAAAAATATTTGTTTACTTGATAGATACCAAAATCTCAAAAGGAGGCAAATTCGTTTCTCCATTCTTTTATATAGCTACAATGACTCTCTGGATTTATTCAGTCTATTGTTTGGATTATCTGGAAGATATTATAGTCTTTCAAATCTTCCCTCCAAACCAACTCCCATTTTCTTTTACAATATTGAAATTTGTGTTTTAGCTATCAGCCTATAGCAAAGGATGTTATTGTAATAACCCTTGTAACACCTGTCACTGGGTTTATTTGTGAAAATGCATTAGGGAATGTCAATTATTTTATTGAACAAAGTTATGTTTTGCCAGGGGTATGGTTATTTGCATGTAATTTCATGAAAATAAAAAGGTCTTATAACTATTTTAATTATTTGTCACAATAAATCTTAAACCCTGTATGAAATACATAAGGCATTATCATCACAATCATATTAAGTATTTATTGAACACTTACTATATTCTAGATGCACGTGTAAATGCTTTAGGGAACATTTATATATTTTTATGCAATCTCTGTGAGGCAAGTGCTAATATATCAGTATATATTTGAGACAAATGAAGCTTAGAGAATTAAAGTAATCTGTCCAAAGTCAGGTAAATTTGCAAAAAGGAATACAAACCTAATTTAATTTAACTCCAAATTGTGCTCTTACATACAATATAAAGTTACGCAGCACTGCATACAATTTTTCTGGTAAATTCACTCATACTTTTCCACCTCCATTTTTCATTTATTCTGTTTATCACCTAACTCAAATATTCTATCTTATTGAATTATATTTTTTCCTATTTATGTATAAATCGATATGCTTATACATATCACTAAAAGCACTAAATATAAGGAGATTCAAAGAACAATATAAACCAATAATATATAAGAAATGGAAAGCTATTTATCAATAATATGTAGAAAGTGATTAATGGGGAGGTTGCTGGTACAGAAGAACAACCAATCAATCAAATAAATAAATAAATAAATAATAAATTTAATTAAAGTAATGACCAAAAAAAAAATACATCTTCAAAGTATCCCTTGCTACACAGAACAACTCAAACACAATTTAAATTGCAGCACTATATTTACAAAAAATGTTACTCCATTTTGTAAACCAGCACTAAAATAACGAGCTACTGAAATCCAGTAGGGTATTTGGCCATTAGGACATTTCGTGGTCAATTAAATTATGGGTTTTGGCTAGTCACAGACCTTAACTTTCATACTTGCATAAAGTTTATTTTCAGTTTCTTTGTTAGATTTTTAAGAATAAAATATTTCAATATTCATAATAGGAATAAATATGTAATTAATTAGAAGTGATTGTTAAATTTTAGCAAATTGTATCTCTATTGAAATAAAAAATCTAAATAATAACACGTCATTGAGAAAACAGTTTAAATTTTATTTAAGCTTTTGGCCTTAAAAATGTTTCTTTGACAAAGTTTTCTCAATTCTTTTTTCCCCCTATTAATGCTAAGGGAACAAGGCTTTCATTCTTACTAAAAGTACACTTTTTTTAAAGATATTCATCTTTAGTTACTCATAAAATTATGTAAACATTTTTGTGGTGCGGTAAGTAATTCTATGTTGTTTTCCCTGAACACATTTAATTATGAGCACCATAAGACATGAGAAATTTGAACTAAATTTATAGCTAGAGATTGCAAATTTCATTTAATTAGGAATAAGAGAGATATTAACCTTTTCAACTAGGATTTTTGCTTATAGATTTAAAAATGGCTGAAGATAGTGAAGCAGGGATGGAGGGAGAATGAGATGCATGAATTTTATAAATGGCTGGTGAATGTGTGGCTTTCTGGGGTGAGTTTTTTTGTTTTGTTGTTTGTTTGTTTTGTCTTTTTAGGGCCACAACCGTGGCATATGGAAGTTCCCAGGCTAGGGGTTGAATGTTGAATCAGAGCTGCAGTTGCTGGCCTGCTGCACCACAGTCACAGCAACCAGGATCCGAGCCGCATCTGCAACCTACACCACAGTTCACGGCAGCACCGGATCCTTAACCCACTGATCAAGGCCAGGGAATGAACCCACGTGCTCATGAATACTAGTCGGGGTATAATGAGCCAGGACAGGAACTCTGTGGGGTGCATTATTTAGTTAACTTCTGAGATCGCATCTGCTGTCTGGTAACTTTTTAAATAAACTAATTTATTACAACAATAATGATAATATTATCTGTATCTAATCAGAATAGCTCACAAATGTAGGGACGATGCTGAGAGAACAAGCTTTAGGCTACTCAGTTCATGTTTTAATGTGAGCTTTGTTCATTTGAACTATAAAAGAAAGAAAATTTACTACCTAGCAAAATGGCCAAAGGAGGCTGCTATAAATATCTGAAGCTCGTTTGAATACAATTTATGTCCCTTCATTAATTAATTTACTTATTAACATTAGGTAGTAGGTAAAATTGTACAAAATGAGAAAAATCTAAAATTATTAATGGACAAATGAGGGGAAAGTGTTCTTAGAACATCCATTTATCCAGTGCTTACAGGATTGGGCTTTTTTTTAGTTTCTTCTGTATATTATTTAATTTAATCTCCCAATAACTCTACAAAATGTAATAATGTGATGCATACTTTTTGTGTGTGTGTGTCATTTTGGCTTTTCTTGAGCTGCTCCCACAGCATATGGAGGTTCCCGGGCTAGGGGTCTAATTGGATCTGTAGCCACCAGCCTACGCCAGAGCCATAGCAACATGGGATCGAGCTGTGTCTGTGACCCACATCACAGCTCATGGCAACACCGGATCCTTAACCTACTGAGCAAGGGCAGGGATCGAACCTGCAACCTCATGGTTCTAGTTGGATTCATTAACCACTGCGCCACGACGGGAATTCTGCTGATGCTACTTTTAAAAGAGAAACCACAGCCACAATGTTCAAAGATGAGACAACTAGTAAGGCATAGAGAATAGGGGTCTTGACTCAGGCCGTGTAAATCAACTACCAGGCAATGCAACCTCTTTGCATCTGCATCATCATTTTAAATAACGATGCTCTTTTTTGATATTCACGTACATTCAGCCTTCCTTTAGAGTTATCACTAAAGCTTCACATTCCCATAACATTCTTAATTTCAGTGTACAAGTTGTATGTATGTATCATAACTGATTTCCCCAGAGAAAATATTTTTTTCTTTCTTTCAAGTTAGTAAGAGAAGATATTCTTACACATTCACATGAATTTGGATTGTTGTAGTCTGTATTATTTGAAACCTAAGATTTGTTTTATGCCACTGGACAGATGGCATCTTTGTATGGGACTACCTGTTGGGCTGAACACAAGTCAATTTCTGAGCCAAGATACATAAATACTTTATCTCCTTAGGGAACCCATCATTTTGCTTCTCTGTTTATACAGTTTGTTAATGATCTGCCTACTAGCTGTTTTGGCATGATCATAGTTCTTCATACAGGCAACCATATTGTTT
Organism: Sus scrofa; assembly: GCF_054392235.1. Taxonomy (NCBI): domain Eukaryota; kingdom Metazoa; phylum Chordata; class Mammalia; order Artiodactyla; family Suidae; genus Sus; species Sus scrofa. Next base: position 118,578,594 of record NC_139388.1, on the reverse strand, counting down.
CATAACAGATTGTCTGACATTTTCAAGATGAATTCCAGCAGTACACTCTCGGATCTTTTGAATTTATATTTTAAATAGAAGTTACTGTAATTATGCTTTTCTTTTAATGAGTTTTGAAAGGGCTTCCTTCTACTTATTTTATCTACTCTTTTAAAAAACAGACAATTAAATACATAACTGACAGTTTAAAGTATCTAACTTCTTAGTTTTGGTGTATAACCATGATTTTAGATAATCACGTATTTTTGGAATATAAGAAACTATCACTTAAACACAAAAATAACTTTGCCATTTCCACTACTTTACCTGTTTTTGCTACTCTAACTGCTCAGAGTCAACTATTTTAGATTGACATAAAAGATGTATCAGTTACCAGAAATCTGAAAATTACTTCATAGACACACTTGAGAAATGTAAGAAAAAAGTAAATTTTACTGTTGTTGAACCTAATTCTTATTATTTTTCTACTAGATACCTTAGACCATATCTCATTATTATGTGTTTGTTCAGGAGAGATAATCTATCTAGAATGGATTAGTGTTCCTTTGTCTTTCAGTGGATTAATTTTTGCCTTCTTTCATGGTTTTCCTCAACTCTACACCAGCTACTAACCACAGTAGTTTCAATCTTGTCGACATTATTATAGACCACTTCTCACCCTCCAAAATTTTGAACAGGTATTCTCCTCTCAGAATCACAAACTTCCTTTCTTCAGATTTCCCCATACTTATTTAAATAGTTGCTGAACTTCCCACTTCTGACCACACTCTCTATTCATCCAGATTGGGGTCACTTCATTATACACTAAAACTTTGGGAACCCTTATCATTTTTGTCATGTTTTATAAAAACTAATTTCCAATGCAGAATCCTTTTTATCATTCACATTCATGATTATATATACACACAAACACATGTATACATAAGATAAAATGTTATATACACATATATTTAAATATTAATATTTTCTAAAAAGTATATATGCTCAAAGAATAATTTGGAAAAACAGACTGCACAGGGAAGATATTTCTTTAAAAAATTCCAAATCCAACACAAATATAAAAACCACTATCATTTAAAAATTTTGACTTTTGATAGTAGAGTATTTTTTTCCCCTTAATGTACAGAAATGACACCAAATGCACAGGACAATTATACCTTATTTTTATTATTTATTTATTTATTTATTTAATGAATTTATTACATTTATAGTTATACAATGATCATCACAATCCAATTTTATAGGATTTACATAACATATCCCCAGTGCATCCCGCCAACCTCCAAATTGTCTCCTTTGGAGACCATAAGTTTTTCAAAGTCTATGAGTCCGTATGTGTTCTAAACAAACAAACAAACAAACAAACAAACAAAAAAAACCTCAAAGCCAGACGAATCAAGAAGAAAAGAGAAAGGACTCAAATCAATAAAATTAGAAATGAAAAAGGAGAAGTAACAACGGACATAACAGAAATACAAAGGATCATAAGAGACTACTATATAGGCTAATAAAATGGAAAACCTAGAAGAAATGGACAAATTCTTAGAAAGGTACAATCTTCCAAGACTAAACCAAGATGAAAGAGGAAAGATGAATGGACCAATCACAAGAACTGAAATTGAAACTGTGATTTAAAAACTTCCAACAAACAAAAGTCCAGGACCAGATGGCTTCACAGGCAAATTCTATCAAACATTTAAAGTTGAGCTAACACTTCTCCTTCTGAAACTATTCCAAAAAATTTCAGAGGAAGGGATACTCCCAAACTCATTTTATGAGGCTGCCATCACCCTGATACCAAAACCAGACAAAGATACCACAGAAAAAGAAAACTACAGGCCAATTTCACTGATGAACATCGATGCAAAAATCCTCAACAAAATACTAGCAAACCACATCCAACAATACATTCAAAGGATTGTACCTCATGATCCAGTGGGATTTATCCCAGGGATGCAAGGGTTCTTCAATATCAACAAATCCATCAGTGTGATACACCACATTCACAAACTGAAGAATAAAAACCATATGATCCTCTCAATAGATGCAGAAAATGCCTTTGACAAAATCCAACACCATTTCTGATAAAAACCCTTCAGAAAGTGGGCATAGAGGGAAGCTACCTCAACATGATAAAGGCCATATATGACAAACCCACAGCAAACATCATTCTCAATGGTGAAAAGCTGAAAGAATTCCCACGGAGACCAGGAACAAGACAAGGATGTCCACTCTAGCCACTACTCTTCAACATCGTTTTGGAAGTCCTAGCCACCACAATCAGAGAAGTAAAAGAGATAAAAGGAATCCAACTTGGAAAGGAAGAAGTAAAACTATCACTATTTGCAGATGACATGATACTATACCTAGAGAATCCTAAAGACTCTACCAGAAAACTGTTAAGAGCTCATCCATGAATTTGACAAAGTTGCAGGATACAAAATTAACACACAGAAATCGACGGCATTTCTATACATTAACAATGAAAGATCAGAAAGAGAAATTAGGGAAGCAATCCCATTTACCATCACATCCAAAGGAATAAAATACCTAGGAGGAAACCTACCTAACGAGACAAAAGACATGTATTCTGAAAACTATAAGACACTGATGAAAGAAAACAAAGATGACACAAATAGATGGAACCACACACCATGCTCGGGGATTGGAAGAGTCAATATTATCAAAATGACTATACTACCCAAGGCAATCTACAAATTCAATGCAATCCCTATCAAATTACCAAGGACATTTTTCACAGAACTTGAACAAAATATTTTAAAGTTTGTTTGGAAGCACAAAAGACCCAGAATAGCCAAAGACATCCTGAAAAAGAAAAATGGAGCTGGAGGAATCAGGCTCCCTGACTTCAGACTATACTACAAAGGAACAATCATCAAAACCGTATGGTACTGGCACAAAGACAGACATATAGATCAGTGGAACAGGATAGAAAGCCCAGAATTAAACCCATGCACCTACAGCCAACTAATCTGTGACAAAGGAGGCAAGAATATACAATGGAGAAAGGACAGCTTGTTCAGTAAGTGGTGCTGGGAAAACTGGACAGCCACATGGAAAAGAATGAAATTAGAACACCCCCTAACACCATACACAAAAATCAACTCCAAATGGAGTAAAGACCTAGATATAAGACCAGACACCATCAAACTCTTCGAGGAAAACATAGGCCAAACACTCTCTGACATCAACGACAGCAACATCTTCTCAGATCCACCTCTTAAGAGTAATGATGGTAAAAACAAAAATAAACAAATGGGACCTAATCAAACTTAAAAGTTTCTGCACAGCAAAGGAAACCCTAAACAACATGAAAAGACAACCCACAGAATGGGAGAAAATCTTTGCAAATGAAGCAACTGACAAGGGATTCATACCCAAAATTTATGAACACCAGCTAAAGCTCAATACCAAAAAAACAATCAACCCCATCAAAAAATGGGCAGAAGATCTCAACTGACAATTCTCCAAAGAAGAGATACAGATGGCCAAAAAACACATGAAAAGATGTTCAACATCACTCGTTATTAAAGAAATGCAAATCAAAACCACGATGAGGTACCACCTTACACTAGCCAGAATGGCCATCATCAAAGAGCCTACAAACAGTAAGTGCTGGAGAGGGTGTGGAGAAAAAGGAACCCTAGTACACTGCTGGTGGGATTGTAAATTGGTGCAACCACTGTGGAAAGCAGTATGGAGATTCCTCAGAAAACTAAAACTAGAACTACCATTGGATCCAGCAATCTCACTCCTGGGCTTCTATCCAGAGAAAACCATGACTGGCAGAGATGCATGTACTCCAATGTTCATTGCAGCACTATTTGCAATAGCCAAGACATGGAAAGAACCTAAATGTCCATCGACAGAGGAGTGGATCAAGAAGATGTAGTACATATACTCAATGGAATATTACTCAGCCATTAAAAGGAATGAAATTCCGGCATTTTTAGCAACATGAATGGACCTAGATATAATCATGTTCAGTGAAGTCAGCCATACACAGAGACCCCAACATCAAATCCTTTCACTGACATGTGAAATCTGACAAAAGAACAGAATGAATTTCTTTGCTGGACATTTATACTTAAAAAGGAAGTTTTAGAAATTGCCTTATAATATGTTCTTGCATTTTTATTTGTTTTTTAAATTGTATGTTCTTATATGTTATTGTGTGTTAGAGTTGGCAATCCATTTAACATGAATTGTCCTTTTTAAAATCACAATTCATCACTATATTTTGCACCTATCTCTATTCCTTCCTTATCCAAACCTTTTAAATTATTCCCAGTTCTTTCTTATGTAAAACATGTGAATAGTTTTCCTATTGATAAAAGCTTGATTGCTTTTTAAAGGTCAGTTTTATTTGCATTATTTATCCCTTATACAGACATGGAAATGTTTTGTAGGGGTAAATGGCAAGCCATGAAATTCTGACCTGTTAACATTACACATTCTGTCTTCAATCATTTTCTCAGTGATACTCAGTAACTCTTACTCAACTATATACACTTCTCATAATGCTTATGTCCAACAGCCATGCTCTCTTCAAACTCAAAATACTGTCTACCTTTGCCATTCTAAGAAATAGAACTCTATTTACTGAAGACTGATGTCAATTTTATCCTCCTCTTCCTCACATATCAGATGTGTGTATGTGTAGTTTTCTTCATATTTCTACCAAAAAAAAACATTTCCAGTCCTCAACCTGCCTCCAACCTGACTTTACCATGAGGTTCCTTGTGGTCTTTTCCTGAGGAATATAAGTGGCTGAGACAAGAGGCACAATGAAGCTGAAAAACCCAGAAGCACTCAGAAGTGAAGCCAAGTGGAAATCTGATGTTTTTTTTAATGACAAATCAGAAGAGCTTTGGCTTCTTTGCCATTTTTTATGGTGGGAAAATTTAAGTTCCATGAGGCTTGGATCATGCTACTAGAACCATATCTTCCTTATTGACTCATGGTGTGATTAGCATCTATCTACACTTTTCTTTTTATCATTTCCATCCCCAAATTATTCCATTTTATAGTAAAATCTTTGTTTCTATCTTTAGTGCAGTACTATTTTTATAGCATGTAAACAGATTTGGCTACTTCCTGAGCTTGCAAAAGTTCATTTGATATTGATACTCCTTTTCGTACTGATTTTTCTCCTTACTTTATAAAATTATACTAATGGTTCTATTTGCCAACCTGGTTTTATATACATAAATGTATAAATAAATTCATTCTTGGATGGCACTGGTGATATTATTCTTTGTCAAAAAAAACACAAGATCATCTTGATTTTTAACATTCTGCACCATGTGAATATCTTAAATTGCAATAATTTAATATTCTTTCCCATCAATGTTAAAGTTGGCAAGAACGTATTAAATTAATGTGTTTACTCCTTCACAATGCTAACATTTTTCCTTAGCTTCAAAGTCAACCTCTGTGTGAATACTCCAATACCAAATTTGTGATAGTGTACTCATTACTTTCAAAGCAAAGCATATTTTGGAGCAGCATAAATTACTCTAAAGTTACTGAGGCTTGATTTGTAGCCCAGGATGTGATCAATCTTAGAGAATGTTCCATGTGCACTTGAGAAGAATGTGTATTCTGTTGCTTTTGGATGGAATGTCCTATAAATATCTATTAAGTCCATCTGGTCCAATGCTTCATTCAGGGCCTGTGTTTCCTTATTGATTTTCTGTTTGGATGATCTGTCCATTGCTGTAAGTGGGGTGTTCAAGTCCCCCACTATTATTGTGTTATTGTCGATTTTTCCTTTTAAGGTTGTTAGCAGTTGCCTTATATATTGTGGTGATCCTATGTTGGGTGCGTAGATATTTAAAATTGTTATATCTTCTTCTTGGATTGATCCTTTGACCATTATGTAGTGTCCTTCCTTGTCTCTTAAAATATTCTTCATTTATAGGACTCTTTTATCTGATATGAGTATTGCTACTCCAGCTTTCTTCTGATTCCCATTTGCATGGAATATTTTCTTCCATCCTCTCACTTTCAACTTGTATGTGTCCCTAGAAGTGAAGTGGGTCTCCTGAAGACAGCATATATATGGGTCTTGTTTTTGTATCCATTCAGCCAGTCAATGTCTTTTGGTTGGGGCGTTTAGTCCAATCACATTTAAGGTAATTATTTATATGTATGTTCTTATTGCCATTTTATTAATTGCTTTGGATTTGTTTTTGTTGCTCTTTTTTCTTCCTTCTTCTCTTGAACTCTCCTCTTCTGGTTTGATGACTATCTTTAGTGTTGCAATTGAGTTGATTTTTCTTATGTGTTGTGTATCAATTGTAGATTTTTGGTTTGCAGTTATTCTGAAGTTTTGATATGAGTCTATATACATACAAGATTGTTTTAAGTTGTTGGTCTCTTAACTGCAAGTTCATCTCCAGTGTCCTGCATTTGTACCAGCCTCTCCTCATGATTTCTGATTTTGGTGGTATAATTGCACATAGATGATTTTGTATCTTTACTGTATATATACCTTTACTGGTGAGCCTTGTCATTTGTGGTATTTTTGTTTCTGGTTGCTGCATTTTCTTTTCTGACTAGAGAAGTTCCTTTAGTATTTGTTGTAAAGCTGATTTAGTGTGGCTGAATTCTCTTAGCTTTTGCTTATCTGTAAAGCTTTTGATGTCTTCTTCAAATCTGAATGAGAGCCTTGGTGAGGTAAAATAATCTTGGCTGAAGGTTTTTTCCTTTCATCACGTTAAGTATATCATGCCACTCCCTTCTGGCCTGCAGAGTTTCTGCTAAAAAAATCTGCCAATAACCTTATCGGGGTTTCCTTGTATGTTATTTGTTTCTTTTCCGTAGCTGCTTTCGATATTTTCTCTTTGTCTTTAATTTTGGTCAGTAGGATTAATATGTGTCTCAGAGTGTTCTTCCTTGGGTTTGTTTTATATGGTACTCGTTGTGCTTCCTGGATTTGAGTGAGTGGTTCCTTAGGGAAGTTTTTGCCTATTATCTCTTCGAATATATTTTCTGTCCCTTTTTCTCTCTCTTCTCCTTCCGGCACCCCTATAATATGGATGGTGGTGCATTTAACGTTGTCCCAGAGTTCTCTGAGACTCTCTTCATTTGTTTTCAATCTTTTTTCACTTTTTTGTTCTGCATCTGTGATTTCCACTAATCTGCCTCCACCTCACTTATTCGTTCTTCTGCCCCTTGTATTCTGCTGTTGGCTGCTTCTAATGAATTTTTTTTTATTTCAGTTATTGTATTTTGCATCTCTTCTTGCTTAAGATTTATATCTTGTATTGCTTTGCTCAGTGTTTCCTGTAAATTATCCATCTTTGCCTCCAGTTTATTTCCAATGTCTTGCATCATTTTCAGCATTACAGTCTAAAGTATTTTTTCTTGGAGACTGATAACTTCCTGATCACTTAGCTGTTTTTCTGGCGTTTTTTTCTTTCTCCCTTATCTGTGTTATAGTTCTTTGTCTTTTCGTTTTTATAGGTTTCTGGCATGGTGACCTTTTTGCAGACAATAGAGTTACAGCCTCTCTTACTCCTGGTGTCTGCCCCCCTTGTGGCTGAAGTTGGTATGAGGGCTTGCTGTAGGCTTCCTGATGGGAGGGACTGGTGCCTGCCCACTGATAGGTGGAGCTGATTCCTATCCCTCTGGTGGGTGGGGCTTTGTATCTGGATGGCATTAGAGGCAGCTAATGCCTGGGGGGTCTTTAGGCAGCCTGTTTACTGATGGGTGGGGCTGTGATCCCACCTGGATTATTGTTTGGCCTGGATTTTCTCCAAACAATCTGGGTGGGGCCAGATTTTCCCAAAATGGCCACCTCCAGAGAAACACACACTGACGAATGTTCCCAAGAGCTTTGCCTCCAATGTCCTTCCCCACAACAAGCCACATTCACCCCCTGTTTTCCCAGGAGATCCTCCAAAAACTGCAGTCAGGTCCAACCTAATTTCCTGTGGAGATTTTGGTTTGCCCTGGGGCCCAGTGCACATGAAAGTCTGTGTGTACTTTTTAAGAATGGGGTCTCTGTTTCCGCAGTCCCATCAAGCTCCTGTGCACAAGCCCCACTGGCCTTCAATGCCAGAAGTTCCATGGGCTCTTTTTCCCAATGCCAGATCTCCAGGGATGGGGATTTGACATGGGGCTCAGAACTCTCACTCCTGTAGGTGAGTCTCTGTGATACAGTTACTTTCCAGTCTGTGGGGCTTCCACCTTGTAGGTATGGGGTTGTTTATATCATGTAATTGCCTGTCCTACCTCTTAATGTGGCCTCCTCTTTGTCTTCTGGAGTAGGATATCTTTCCAGTTCATTTGGTTGAAGACTGCTCTCAGAATTTGGTTGTAATTTTGTCATTTTTAGGGAAGAAGTTGAGGTCCAGTCCTTGTATTCTGCCGTCTTAATCCTGTCTCCAGCATCCATTACTATAAAATCAGGCCTAATATTGACCAAAATTAATGTATAAGCTTCTTAGCTCTCTGAGGTATAATAAAAGTACTATATATATATATAGTTTTTTTTGTCTTTTTAGGGCCACACCTGGAGTATTTGTGGGTTCCCAGGCTAGGGGTCAAGTTGGAGCTGTAGCTACCAGTCTACACCAAGCCACAGCAACATGGGATGTGAGCCTCATCTGCAACCTACACCATAGCTCACGGCAAAGCTGGATCCTTAACCCACTTAGTGAGGCCAGGGATCTAACCTGCATCCTCATGGTTGCTAGTCAGTTTTGTTAACCACTGAGCCATGATGGGAACTCCAAAAGTACAATATATATTTCCATTAACATTCTTTCACTATCTGGAGACAACTAGTGAAATACCCTTCCTTATTGTCACCACTCTACCTATTCTTTAAGCAAAATGATTATAGTTCTCTCAAGGATTATTCACTTGACATTTTCTAGCCATTTTATTATCATAGTAGTCCTCTTTTTAACTTTTAATATTTTCTTATAATGTGGTGCCTAAATTTAAATTCAGTACTTTCAGTTATAATATTAATAAAACATGACTGAACTCTGTTCCCCCTTTTCAGCCAGCCTACTTAGTGGTGGCAGCATCCTGCTGCTGCTGATTCCTGGATTGTGTCAACATCTTCTGTTGTCCTTCAGTTCTCCCACACTTGTTATCACATTTTAAATTTCCATGTAGATCTAACTATCATCAACTGTGATTTCTTGACTGATCTTGGCTGTAAATGCAAAATAATAATCTGGGTGTTTGAACAAAGAACATGAGAAAAATATAGTAAAAAGTTATGTCAATATTTTAGACAGATAATGGAGCCCAATATATCAGTTTTGTGATCATGGTTCCCAGTTGGATTCATTTCTGCTGTGCTAAGATAGGAACTCCAAGAATTTTTAAATATTAATGACACTGTTTCTACCCATATTGGGTTTTGATTGGGATGCTGAAATGCTGACATTAATTCTGAAATATTAGAGTTAATTCTATTAATTTATATCTAAAAAACCCCAATAAGAGATAAGGAGTGGGATTTAGAATGATAAATGATCTGGAAAAAATGCCACATTAGTAATGGCTGGTTTCAGAATGTGGAATCAGGAGGGAGATAAATATTTCCAAATTATATTATGGATTAAATTAAAAGCTAAAATTCAGATATTGTTGTACAGTATTTTGAATAACAATTTATGACATAATGGCACATTTCTACACATAGTTTCTTGGATCAGGATCCACAGAACTTAGTGCTGCCCAAAGGAAACTGAAACCACAGAGGAGGCAGGCATTTCTGAAGCTACTGACTAAAGCAGAAGAAAAGAGAGAGGAATATCCTAGTTATACCTTACTCTCAACTTCTAGTCTCCTGCCTGGATAGACACTAGCCCAGCCTAGTTGGAAGCCAAGGGTCATGGAGGCTTGAAAAACACACGGATAGCAGAGGTTAGCTCCTGAAATAAATAGCAGAATAGATGAAAGGAAGGGAATGTTTCTGAAACAAATGACAGACAGTACTGTGGTATCTCATAGTACTGAATTCTACTGAAATCTCAAGGGAAAGTGTCAGGCTGGAAAGGAAGGCTGAACAAGCTATCTCATTTTTTTTCTCACTACATGTTCTGGGATGTTGCATATATTAAATTAAAGTTCAATAAATATTTATTTCAAAATGGTTATCTTGACTTACAGCACTTTTTCAATAGTTATTAGTTTTCTTTTATGTTTCAGAGCAAGTTGGAGGCATAATTTAGACTCCAAATACCCCACTGTTCTTTCCAAATGAGAATTAGTGATTAAGTAAATGAAAGCAAACATAAATTTTTGTGCAATGCAGTATTGGTGTCCACATTGTAATTGTAATTATTTACATTATGTGCATTCAAAATTAATTGGGATCTATGTAATTTAGTAATTAATTCTGCATTCCTCAAAAAATATAGCTAAAAGAAAACTATGTTGAACTTTCATATATTTAGTAAGTGGCATGTTTTCTGCCTTGGGCCTGATTTATGAGTTGAAATTTTTAAGTTTCATCCTTCACTGAGATAAATTCTGTAAAGTATGTGAAATAATTTACATCCCTGCTAATGATGATTTTAGAATGTAGGTGAGGAAAACTAAATTATTCTAATTTATATTATAGAGGTAGAAGCTAAAATGCATAAACTTGTGTATGACTAACATTTTCATAGCAACTGATAACTAACAAAACATTTTCCTAAATAATATCTTGTTATAAGTAGTTACATTAACTTTAAAAGAATAACCTCTAATTTTGCATCTCAAAGTGTATGCTTTTATTAGACATTATGTAATATTATAAATATAATGCATACAATACTTTTTACGTATTTATTTCAGATTATTTTTAACATAATATGTTCCTTTCTCTGGAAGGTAATTATATCAGTTTTCTAGGGCTGCTATAATAAATTGGCACAAATTGGTTGGCTTAAAATAACATAAATTTTTTTTCCCCCACAATTTTGGATTCTAAACTTTTTAAATAAAGTATCATTGGGGCCACATTCCTTTTAAAAGCTCATGGGAGGAATTCTTCCTTGAGTAATCCTAGCTCTGATATCTCCAGATAATCCTCACCTTGTAGCTACATCACTCTAACTCTTGCCTATATTGTCAAATGGTCTTTGCTTTCAGTGTATATATTTTCACAGGTCTCCTGCTCTTATAAAGGCACCTGTCACTGGATTTAAGGTCCATCCTAATTCAGTATGATTTCGTCTTAACTAATTATATCTGCAAAAACCCTATTTACAACTAAGGTAATATTCTGAGAGTCCCCACAAATGTGGTGACTTAACAAAGGAGGCAAGAAAGCAATGATGTAAAAAGTTCCATAACCAGGTCTGAGACTTTGTTTCTAGTCATCCAGCACTAAAGCATTCCAGGAATCTATTTGAAGAAACCATTCATGATTTATTTGAATCACATCAGTAAAATACTTTTTTCTATTAAGTTATATTACTACCAAAGAATCAATTAATCAAAAGGATATAGTGTCTTAACACCAATACCTACATTTGCCTAAAGGGCTTGTGAAATTTGGAAGTGGGGCATTAATTCGGTTTTTTTTTTTAATTTCAAAAAAATTTAATCTCTGTGATTTCCCAGCTCACAAACAACAGCTGCACATTTTAGAAATTTTAGTTTCCTTTTTTGTATATGTGGAAGGGTGTGTGTATACCTGTGCTTACCATAAAGATCATATAATAAAGGCAAATTTGTATTCATTTTCCACTTTTAATAGAGTCAGTTATCCATAAAACTAAGTACTAATTGAAAACATTTTATATCATCAGTCAGTCATCTTACATGGGTCTAACCAAAGGTTGTAACTGATTGTACATGTGAATTTTGTGTTTACTACTTTTTTATAAGTATTTTTGGTCTTTCTTGAAATGTACAACAGTTTTAAAATGTTAGTTAAAAAAGCTGGAACTAGCTCTGATCACTACCCAGACTATTATGTGAAAAAATCATTTTTATCTTATTTAAAGGACTGTGTTTTGTCATCACATATTATAACAACCTAGTCCATTTCATATGTAATTGTTTGTCTATTCAAAAATTCATTAGGTTGTTTTGCTAAACAAAGGGATTTCGAGCTTGGGTCTACAGGTTTTCCAAGGCTTTCCTCATACCCAAAGAGCAGACACAATGAAAACAATCTCCTAAGCCTAAATAAGAAACTGACTTGCTTGCCTGGCTGGCTTTAGAATTGCTATTGACCAGTGAGTGTTGTATCTTCCACTTTCCCCTTTTATGTATGGGCTTGTGTACTGTACTTGTTCTCATCACTGTTGTTGGTAGCAATGGGGATGAATGGCTTATGTCTTTTATTCTCAGATGTTTATACTGACAAAAATCATACCTGAGCAACCAAATTCAAGGAACTTCTATACCTGGACCTCATTTAGATGATAAGACCCTGAGCCTGACCTTAAGTGAGATGCTATAATGGAAAGCAGCTTGAAGTGGGTGTTGGGTGTCAGGAAGAGAAATTCACATTTTAAATGTGGAAGAAAAGCAAATAATCTGAAGTCAGAGGGCAGGCTGTGGGGTGATTTTAAAACACAACTGCTAATTCTTTTGCACTCCTTTCATTGAGAAGTGGATCTGTGTTGCTTCTCCTTGAATCTGGGCAGGTTTATAACTGTTGAGTCAACCAATCAAGTAAAACAGAAGTGACACTATATGCCATTGGTAGTTTCTTTTGGTTCTCTAAACATAGTTAACGACAGTTTCTTCAGATTCTTCCTCTGGTAAATCCCTCATTAGGACATTTCTAGCTACCTTTTTTTTCCTCCAAGTGCATACATTTCAATTTCATGTTTCTCTGCACATCTCAATATTTTCTTTCTTCCTTTCTTTCTTCCTTTCTTTCTTTCTTTCTTTCTTTCTTTCTTTCTTTCTTTCTTTCTTTCTTTCTTTCTTTCTTTCTTTCTTTTTAGAATTGGACAGTGTAGGTAATATATTATTTCAATTCTAGATTCTAATTAACCCTTCTTTGGTTTATTTGCTTTAGATAATTCAAGAGTATATGTCCCCTCAAATGAATCAACACTAAAGTCTCAGCTCAGTTTTTATTACTATTTATCTTTATTTTTATTTTTAAGGCTGGCTTCTCAGGGGTTCCACTTGGGTCAATATAGTTTGGTTGTCGGTAAATGATTGGTATACAGTTATACTTAAAAATCATTGAACCGATAGTTACTCTTTGCAGATAGATCTGTGTATGGCTTGGAGACACATAGTTCAATGTTTTCACAGTCCTTTACTAGCTTTAATTTCTGAATGCTCAAAGTCTCAAGTCAGCAAAGACAAAGAGACAACTACGGCTTTCTCTGATCATTCCTGAGTTTGCACAGATCCTTGTATAATCCCACAACATTCCAGATCACCATGTTATATAGAAACTTAACAAGATCATCATGGCTACGTGAAGACAAGACAATTGGTCTTATAAAGACACGTTCCTCAGAACTTATATTTATGGCTAGTCTGTTGCTTGTTCCAGGCTATAGCAAAGTATTAAACTAGGTGTGAAGTTGGCCAACTGAGATTGTTTTCATTCCTGGATTGTTTCTCTGGTGTCTTCAACAGTCTGACCTGGCATGGACTTTTCCAAGCTCCCATACAAAATCAGATCAGACCGTTTGGCAACAGACATGCAGGTTTTCATGCCCTGCCCTATATTCCATGCAATGGAATTGTAAGGGGAGGAATGGAAGACACTCCTCATGCTGCAATAACAGAGATTCCCATTATTCTTACAGAAGTTCAGGACTTCCTGAATAAACACTTCTCAACTTGTTATATATGTTTAGTCAACTTCCAGAATCCTAAAGTAGTTTTTTTTCGTTTTTGTTTTTGACAATTATGTCCATTTTCATCATTCCCTTTCAAGGAGAAGTTCACTCAATCACTCTAGAAGTTTCCTCTGCTCACTCATTTAAAATGTATCTTGGGGGAGTTCCTGTGGTGGTGCAGTGGTAATGAACCCAACAAGTATCCATGAGGATGTAGGTTCGATCCCTGGCCTTGCTCAGTGGGTTAAAGATCTGGCGTTGCCACAGGCTGTGGTATATAGGTCACAGACATAGCTCGGCTTGTATCTGGTGTTGCTGTGGCTGTGGCCATAGGCTGGCAGCTGTAGCTCCAATTCAACCCCTAGCCTGGGAATCTCCATATGCTTCAGGTGCAGCTCTAAAAGGATGAAAAATGTCTTGCATAACTCAATTCCTTAACACATACTGCTTTGCACACAGAAATCATTCTCCTGTTTGCATTAAATATAGGTGTTCGATTGCATTCATAACAGGGCATTTGTCAATTTGTTAATGTCTAAATGTTTAATGCATTTCTCCTTCTTTATCCCTCTTCCTCCCTCTAAGTGCAGATATACTAATGATGTTCAAGCCAGGTCTATGAGCTCCATGCTTTTCAGTTCTTCTTCTTTTTTTTTTTTTTTTTTTTTTCAGGGCTGGACCCATGGCATATGGAAGTTCCCAGGCTAGGGGTTGAATCAGAGCTCAGCAGCCACAGCAGCTCGGGATTGGGGCTATGTCTGCAACTTACACCACAGCCCACGGCAACGCAGGATCCCCAACCCACAGAGCAAGGCCAGGGATTGAACCCGCATCCTCATGGATACTAGTCAGATTTGTTTCCGCTGCACCACAATGGGAACTCCCCATGCTTTTGGTTCTTTCAGTCTAGTTCATACCTCCTTTCTGATGCCCCAAACATACCACACATTCAATATATCCAGGTCTGAACTCAGGTTCTTCCTACCAGAACCAGTCCTTTTCAAGTGTTTTCTATTTCATGGAATGGCAGGACAAGCTATCCATTTGGACCACTGTATACTGCACAGGTATTCTTGCAATTTTACTTATTTGTGATTCCACATTCTGGTCATCACAAAAATGACTTTCATTGATGCTTTTAACTCTACCCTCAGAGTTTATAATTTCTTGTATAAACTTTCTCACAAAAAAATAATGTCTTCACAAAATTGTCAGGTTGTGAGCCCCTTCTTCTTAAAAAAATAGCATTTTAGTGTTGTGTTCATAATAAAAATGCGTACAATTGCCACTAAACTAGAAGAATAAAATTATACATACTTTAATATTTTTTTAATACTTTTAAAAAGTTATTTCTTGGTTGTGATATTATGATACTAAAAACACTGATTACATTTTAAAATATAGTGCTAAGGTAACTGTCTTCTATATAGAAGAGTAAAATTTTTCCATCTATTTCAGAGTAGCATTATGTCCACTTCTCTACCAAAGTATTTAAGAGATATATAGATGTTTGAAGAGGTTCCAAAAGAGGCCAGTGATGATGAGTAAGAGGTGAATAAGAATACCTGTACTGAGAAGATTGACTGCTAGAGAAGTATAAAATGGATTTTACAATAGTTTTCCATTAACTTAACATTATTCTTGTGTAAAGTTTATTCCAGTGGCTCAAAATCCCAGCCAGAAAAGAATAATAGAGATGATGTCATTATTGCAACTACATGGATGAAAAAAATTGAGGTTCAGGGGACTGGCTTATACAATGTCACAGAGCTATTGTGGAGGAGAATTTTCTGCTTCTAAATATTAGGCTTTTTTTACACTAATCACAATCACAGAGACAGTTGTTACACTCATTTGGTCAGTATGGAAGGTTTGCAAATATTTCAAATTATAAGCAAAATGGATAGAATTCAAAGAAAAAATTCCATTCATTTAAAAATAGTAAATTATGGAGTTCTCACTGTGGTGCAGTGGGTTAAGAATCTGACTGCAGTGGCTTGGGTCACTGCAGAGGCGCAGGTTGGGGTTCGAACACTGGCGCAGTGCAGTGGATTAAAGGACCTGGCATTGCCACAGCTCTAGGGTAGGTCGCAGCTATGGCTTGAATTTGATCCCTGGCAAGAATTTCCACATGCTGAGGGTGTGGCCATTAAAAAATATAGTATAAATAGTAAACTAATTTCAATTCAACAGGTGTTTTTTTGTTTTGTTTTGTTTTGCTCTTTTGGCTTTTTAGGGCTACACCCACAGCATATGGAGATTCCCAAGCTAGGCATCAAATTGGAGCTACAGCTGCTGGCTTACACCACAGCCATAGCAATGAGGGATCTGAGCTGCAACTGCGACAATACTACAGTTTATGGCAATGCCAGATCCTTAACCCACTGAGCAAGTCCAGGAATCAAAACCACATCGTCATGGATACTAGTCAGGTTGGTTAACTGCTGAGCCAGGATGGGAACTCCCAATTCAAGAGTTTTAATGAGCTTAGTATCCTCCAAACCTATATCTGTTTCAAGAATTAAATTGCATACAGTTGTGTGTTTGATAGAATTTGTGATTTTTATTATCTATTCATTTATTTTCAAAATTTTTTGTTGTGCCCATGGCAGCATGCATAAGTTCTGGGGTTAGGGATCGAACTCATGACATAGCAATGACTGAGCCACAGCAATGACAACTCTGGATACTTAACCCTCTGAGCCACCAGGAAATTCTGAACTTGGGATCTTTTAAAACGGGGACGAATCCTTAAGTAAACTGCATCTAACTATGTTAACAAAGATTTTCTACCATTTCATAAAAATGAACTTTATGCATGCTAATGAAATTTCAGTAAATGAATCCAAAATCATGGTAAAAATCATGCAAACTTTTGGAGTTCCCACCGTGGCGCAGTGGTTAACGAATCTGACTAGGAACCATGAGGTTGCAGATTCCATCCCTGGCCTTACTCAGTGGGTTAAGGATCTGGCGTTGCTGTGAGCTGTGGTGTAGGTCACAGATGCGGCTCGGATCCCGCGTTGCTGTGGCTCTGGTGTAGGCTGGTGGCTACAGCTCCAATTAGACTCCTAGCCTGTGAACCTACATATGCCACGGGAATGGCCCTAGAAAAGGCAAAAAGACAAAAAAAAAAAAAAAAAAGAAAAAGAAACTTTTAGAGAAATTTATCTCTAAGCATTTATTATTCTTCAGTCACATTCAGGGTAGAGAAAAACATGAAATGATTTTATATTAAAGCAATAGCAATATTCCAGCTGCATACATAAGGAAAATATATATTAGATATATTAATCGTTCTAAAGGATATTTTTATGTAATTTAAGGGAAAAATCTGAGAAGGTATATGCTATTCCTACCTAGATTCATATAGATGGAAAATTAATTAAATAAAAAAGA
The DNA here is from genome assembly GCF_054392235.1 of Sus scrofa. Classification (NCBI taxonomy): domain Eukaryota; kingdom Metazoa; phylum Chordata; class Mammalia; order Artiodactyla; family Suidae; genus Sus; species Sus scrofa. Next base: position 118,561,393 of record NC_139388.1, on the reverse strand, counting down.
TTATCATTAGACCTAAAAGATTCCACTTTTTTTCCCCTTTAAAAATGTCCCGTTCTTTTTGTTTGACATTATTTTTTCATCTAAGGAAGTGCTTTTTGTTTATTCTTTCACTGCAGCTTTTAAAGATCCTTCTGTCACCTGTGGCCCAAGATAGCATACATGTCTGGTGGAAGAAGATCAACACAATTTGGCACACACACAAAAAAAAAAAAAAAAAAAAAAATGAAAAAGAACCCTTGCTTTTGCACCATTTTACTCAGAAGGTCTCCCTTTTGGCCTGGGAGTTTACTTTGCCCAGCAAGCCAAGATGTATTGGCTGCACTAAGTCCTTAGAAGTGCCAGACTCATACTGATCCAAAAACAACAACACTGATCAAATCAATAACCTTTCAGCCTCTGGCAATGGCTGCATGCACTCAGCACCTGAGAATTTTATATTTGATTGATTAACAACTAAGAGGTGGAAGAACAAAAATTTACATGGTATTTGGCACAAGGATGAAAAACAATAAGTTAAATACTGACTATAAATTATATCAATATAAATAAATGAAATAAATTACTTCTTGGTAGATAGTTACTATCACATGACTTATGTCATATAATCATATCAACTGCTACATATGAAAAAAATTACTTTTTATAGATGAGAAAATAAGCCTAGATGTGTAAATAGTTTGTTGATTAATGTATATTGGGTGATCATCAACTTGCTATTATGTGAATAAACACATGAGTATATGTTTTCTGTGGCAAATTAGGACCAGAACCTAGTTCTTAAAAATGGAAATATGATTTTTTTCCAATTTCACTATTCATTTAAATTTAGAATTAGGGGACTAATTAATTTTATACAGTGAAATAATTTGTCTATGAAATTATAATAAAATACCAAAAATTATTTTATTTTGTAGTGTTTGAAAATAATTTCAACCTATTTTCATTATTTGGTTGTTGGTTCAATTTTTACTTTATTGTATTTTTCAAATTATGTTAATAGAATTCGTCCTCTCTTAGGATTGATTATGTATAAGTTTAGCCATATTATTTTTTTTTTTGAAAATTATCATGGCTTCAATAGCAGTGTAAGGGACTTGCTAATCTATATGCCTAACTGACTTCTTGCTTCCTAATAGCCTATCTAGAAGTACTTACTGAACATGTCTGTTTGGCTATTTCTCATTACTACTAACCAAGTAAACATAAAACAGAACTCATATTCTTTACTCTTTAAGAGCCTTTTGTCTTCCCTGTTAAAGGCAAAACCGATAATCCTGTCTGATAAGATAAAATACAAGACTGAAAGTTTCCTTCTTTGGGGAAATGACTGGTAGTAATTAGAGGCACGTGTATTCATCAATACACTGCCTTAGGCAACATATAAAAGCAGAGGTCAAACTAGCAGAAATGTTAGAACGAGAGTTTAGTGGTTGGAGAAGAGAACGGTGAACCACTGAATCGTGGGGGAGATGTTGGAAGTGAGGAGAGATGTTTTACGTAGGTAGAGAATAAAGACAACCTACAGGTAATCACTTCTCAGATGTTTAATGCAAGCCTTCACAATTCAGTTCAAAAGAATACACTCTTCACTCTCATGGGGTCTGTTTTATGAATAAATCTTAATCTGCCAAATCTCTTAAGATTTTATAAAAACTAGGAAAAAAATGGATATTATTATGTTTACGAATGGCTTTTCTAACCTGAAAAAAAGAAGAAAAAAGAATGGTTTTTTGAAAAGTTCTAAGAGGGCAGGTATGGAAAGTAATTTAAAATTTTCAATGATCAAGGATTATTTCCCATCTAATGATAGTGGCATATTCATGAATTTCTAATGCTAATACGCATTGAAATCTAAACACTTCACAAAAGGAACTTACATGAAATATCAATTTTCCAGATAAAATTCACCTCTGATCTATATAATTATTGTAGGGCAGATGCACACTACTCAGAGCTAAAAGAAGGGATCCAGTATTTTGTTTACTTTAGGGCCAAAAGTTAGATGTTTCTAGGAATATCAAGATGAGCTGGTATCTTAGGTTATGATTAGGCCACTTTTAGGCATAACCATACTGTAAGAAATGAAAGATAGCACAAGGAACTATACGTACCCACTGCGATGGGATATGATGGAAGATAATGTGAGAAAAAAGAAATATATATATAGTCAGAAGTTACTTTGTTGTACAGCAGAAGTTGATAGAACATTGTAAATCAACTATAATAAATAAAATTTTAAAAAATAATAAAAATATGTTTGTAGCTTAATAGAAAGACCCTTGAATTCTGATGTTTCCTTTACATTCTCTTGGTCTAAGTGTCAAAAACCTCAGTTTCTTGGCTCTCTTGATCTCTGTAAAAAAGGGAATAGAATTTTATAGGAACTGTGTACATTTTATATATTATAATGTTTGTATAATGTTTTACTGCTGGTTTGGTAGTGTATCCAAGTATATTCATACAGGCAAAAGATCTGTGTTTGGCCAGGCTCAGCTTGAGCCTTCATGAGTTTATCAACAAATTTCTCTATATTTTGAATATAAAAGCTTTAAATATTTGTGTTTTAAAAAATTTATGTTTTTAATTGTTTCTTGGTTTAAATTATAAGATATTTTTCTAAGGACATGAAAAAATCTGTTTCTTGATTTAAAACAAGATTTGATAGAATTACTAGATCATCTCTATAACCACATTTAATTTAACCAGTAAGATATAGAAAAAAAAAGTTTTGGAAGATATCAGCTTATTTTACAACCAGAGCAAAGTAGCCAAGAAGTTTACGCTGCTGAGTAAGAAATTTATAAATTCAAAAGACTAGTGTCAGGCCTAGGGGTTTTCATTATTTGAACTGCACAAAACTTAAGTTGCACACTCAGTTTCACTTTTTCCATTTGGGGAGTTCAATTAGATACTGGAATTAAGTCTTCAGGTACTGAAGCGAAGCTTTTCTTTTCTCTTAAAGTTAATGGCACTAGCAACGTAGCAATGTGCACATTGGGGTAAAGAGGATGATGATTCTGTTGAAGTTCATGCCAGAGATCACTCTAAGGATAGGATAAAACTGCCTGAATGTCAATAATAATCCCCATTGAATAACTATTATCTCCACAGTAGTCTTTTTTTAAAAAAATTTGCCTAAGAACATGAAATCCATTTTCTTAAGGCCAGTAACAGACAAATTAAATATCAATTTTTATGTCGTGTTCAGATAGAGATTCTCACTGAATATTCATGCTAATAAAAGGTCACAGGTAGACTGCCACTACCCTTTTAAAGGATCAAAATGCCTAAACTTTTAGCTGTAAGTTATGAATACAAAACTTATATGGATATTAAAGGAAACAATGGTATATTTTTTCATGACTATACTTGAATAAAAAATAATAAATGGCAAAATTTAACCAGGTTTCCAACTCCTTTGCTTACTAGAGTTTTACATAGAAAATTGCTAAAACACGTTTGCTTTTTTTCCAACTATTAATAAAGCCTCTCTTGATTTTGCCCTTTCAATAAATGCTCTTGTATGTGAACAAACAGAGGAATCAAATACTACAAAAGGAATACATCAAGATTATTTTTGAATAAAACCGTTATGGACCAAAAGAATAAATGATGCTGCCCTTGGAGCTCCACTTATGAATGTCATTTAGGAGTCTCTGTAGAAGCAATTTGTGTGTGTGTGTGTGTGTGTGTGTGAGAAAAGACATGCTAACACAAATACAAATACAATTCAATTATCTGTTTGCAAAAACAAGGCATAGACAGAAACATGATTCCTTAAATGATAAATCTGTCACGCTTTTATCTGTCCATATCTGAAAACTATGCTGTAATTTACTGATGCATCTGTAAATGTATTTTAGGAAGCTTTGTTCCAACTGGCATAACCTGAGCCTTTTTTTCCCTTTAGGTTTTATTCATTTATAGCCTTTTATTATATATATATATATATATATATATAAATGTGTGTGTGTGTGTGTATATATATATAAATGTATCCTAATGTAAAAAAAGTAAAGAAAAAAACTATCTATTTTGTATTTTAGCCTTTAGCCTTATTCCCTGTGGGAAACAGTTGCATTAATATTTCAGCTTAGATTTTTTTTAACATAAGATTTATGCTCTACAGAAATGACTGGTCAATGATTTCATTGCATTATTTTGTTCAACAAACTTGTAGATCATTTCTTCTGTTTCTCAGCAATTTTATTTCAGGCAATTTAAAAAGGACTTCCTACATGCCTACTCAAACAAGACACTTGTTCAAATGCCCATGGAATTCAATATGAATCAGTTCTACTTGAGTGAAAAACTGTTTCACAAGCCAGGAACTCTCAGAAAATACTCGTATCTGTTCTGGTCATATATTACGCACTGATAACAACTGATCCTTTATTACTATTGCCACATTTTTGTAACAGTGAATCCAGTTGTGGGACTGTGGAGGAAATATTTTATGTTTCTAAATGGTTAGGGCTTTCTGATTATATATAACATATCTAAATATATAAAGTTTTAAGATATACATTCATATATATGTATTAGATTATTTGAATAGCCATCTTGTAAAATTCCTCAACTATAAAGTGGATTTGTCAAAATATTTTGTATAACTACACCTCCCACTTCCACTTATAATACAAGAAGCGTATTCTAGTAAGTGTTTCCAAGCTAGAAAAGGCAATGAATAATCCTAGGAAGGAGTATATTCTTAATACTACAAGTTCCTATTATTAGGGTCTTTTTGTAAAAGTTAATGGAAACTTCAACTGACTCATTATCTATGTATGCACATAAGATTTCATTGAAGAAACACAAGAAAAAGTAGCTCTTTTAAAAAGAAAATAGATATTTTAATCAAACATAGAAAAAGATAGAAAATCTGAAGTATTTATTACTAGTGATTTGTAAGATTACCTTTAGCCATTTGAAGGATCATAAAACTAAGAATCAAACTGAAAAATGAACAGAACCATCCTAGTTAAAAGAAATAGTCATCTGATATCTATTTTACTAAACTTTTATTGGCTTATTGAAAAATATGTTATAAATTCAGTGGATGGTTGTGAAATAACGACTAGGAACTCATTGACATGTGCCCTCTGTAAATTGCTGATGATCAGGATACCTGGTTGAGCTGTTTTGATCAGCAAACATTAATCTCTGCTCAAAGAGGCCACCATATCAAAGAAGACAAAATAAAAATAAAGGCTTATAATTACAACAGCAATAAGCATTTAAAAGAGTGTTTTCAACATGCCAGGAATTTCTCCAGAAGATATCTTCATTTATCCTCCCATTTAACAGATAAAGAAACAGAAGTGCAAATAATTTGCCCAATATTACACAGCTAGTAAATACCAAAGCTGGGATTTGAACCCAGGTAACACTGAATTTAGAATTTTCATTTAAAAATATGCTTAAAGATGATCAGATACCAAAGTAAGTGGCATGCATGGTTAGAAACAATGACACAGACTAAATGAACTGTGAAAAGAAAATATAAATTCCAGTTACCCTGGTTATAGTTTTAGCACCAGACTTCTTATTGTTTTATATTTCTCCGAAGTTACTAATTCATGATTTTATTATATGCCATATTTGCACCTCAAATCCTCTTGACCCACTAACCTCTCAGCTTCATACTAATGACTTAAGTTTCCTTAGTTCTTCAGAAAATTAAAAAAAAGGAAAAACACACAAGCTATAAAATATGTGGATTATGTTAATAGACCTCTTGCTACCTTTGGTTTAAGTTTGGTTATACAACTTGATTGTCATCAACATTTCAAAACTAGTTAAAGGGCTAAAAATTAACTATGATACATGAAATTAATTGAGCTATGAGAAACAGAATGGCTTCAGATCTTGTCTTATAAAGATATTCAATATATACCTACCAGAAGTGGTAAACAAGCAAAAATATTAAGTTTGCAAGTGCTGCTAAATTTGAGACTTCATCACTATATAGGTAGAAGATGAAACTATGAAACTAGAAGATGAAACCTAGGACTCAGAAATAGAGGCAGGGAGACAGAGGATGAGGGCTTGTGGTATTTATTATTAGAGATTTCTAGTCTGTGGTTATAAAGAAATCTAAAGTTGATGCAAATTTTCCTTATTAGAGTTTGAAAGTTTCTTCTATGAATATGTATTTTAAATATTAAACATTTTTTACTCTGCTTCTGTGCTGTATTTGTTTTAATTTTGAAGGAATATAAATGATTGATCTTGATTCTCAGCTATGTATAAACTAGCAATGGATTCTTTCCTACATGTCCACCTAATGTATATTCTGACTTGGAAAGAAACAGTGAGATAAAGGCTCAATCATCAGCAGAAGGTCCTCATCTGGTGATGGGGTGGGAGATGACACATAGCAATTATATTTGGCTGGGGATCAGGAACCCAAGGTATTAGTTCTGGCTGTACCACTATATCCTCTTTCTGATCTCAGAAATATAGGTGACCTCTTGAACCTTACTATTTTAGAATTCAGGACAATATAATATTTAGGTAACTTCCAGCTCTAAAATACATCAATTTTGTAAATATGAATTACAAAAAATACCTTGAGAAAAAACATATTTTATGCCTCATTGTGAATTATAAGGAGTTTAATATGATGTCAGGGACTCACCCCAGACAAAAAGAAATTGTCAAAATAGTATGGATCTTAACTGTTTTCTAGGCCTAAAGTAATACTTTTTAAACAAAGTATTTAGGGCCTAGAGAGGGTACTTTACATGGTATTATTTATTTGTGGTATTTGTTTACAATTTTCTATTTTTGACTGTGCCCTATTTTTATAACCTATAGAAATGCTATAAGTAGTATTCTGAACTAACCCAAATATTCTTCTATGAATTAAATTTTGATATATTCACAGTTTAAGTGCTCCCTGATGCATTTACAGGATATAATTCTTCCTGTGATTCTTGGACAATATTAGCAATGAGAGATAATGAAGATACAATAAGTTTAAATATTGAATTTCATACAGGAACTCTTATGGACCCACACATTTTAGCCCTTAATGCCACTGAAATGTGCCACATATTCTAGAAAATTTTCTTTTATGAAAGTGATAATGGACACCAACACTATGTGCAATACTACTCTGAGAAACTGACTAAATAACAACAATGGAAACCCTGGAGATAACAGAAAATCAAAACCTCCAAATAGGGTGGCACAAGTTATTTTAGAGAACTAGAATGCCAATAGTCAGCAACTTTTGAAAAATTTGCAAGTTATATCAAGAATTAGCCTGAATAAAATATTTTTTATTCTTACTCAGGGAGGGAAACAACTAAGAAGTACCATAAGCTGAAAAAGAAATTATCTAACTGATTTTAAAAATAACAACTTTTATTAAGCCACCATAGTGATAACATGGGAATAAAGAAATTGCATTTATGTGGCCTAATATAGAAAAGAAAGCAAAACATAATATGGTTGTGTGTGAGCCTATCTTTCTCCAATTACTAAAAGGCACAAGAGAAAACTGGTGCATATTGTGAGTGTGTAGGTTTAAGTTAGATTTTAGGAAGGCAGTTTACTTTGGAATTTGCAAACAGAAAGAATGCCAAGTCCCACTTAGTGAGTCTACAAAAATTGAGATATATCAAAACTTATCGTATATTAATTGAGAACCTGATTTTCATCTTTTCCTGATTTTGTTTTCATTGTTAACATAACCCAAAAAAACATACACTGAAGTTACCAAACCAAAGTGGAATGTAAAATGAAAGACAATATTTTCCTGTCTAATGGATATTGACTTTATCTATTACAAGACATTAGGAGTACCAGCTTGAAACAAACAACCCCCCCCAAAAACAAAACAATGATAACTATTAAATGGAAATTCTTTGATAAAAATAAAGTTTATGAGATAATATGCAAAAAATATGGAATTAAACAGCATCTTACTTATGTTGGAAATGCCTACCTCAATTTTCTCCACAGTCTACTTCTTTTCTTTGCCTTTTTTTTGTTTTTGCATCAAAAACTGATATAAAGTAGTTTTAACAACTCACTGTTTCTGTATAGTTTAATGGACTCGCAACTATAAAGAGATTTCCATATTACTTAAGAAAGTGAGTATAATCTTATCTCTTCTACCCATACCAGAATTGACTATTTTCCAAAGCAGAAGAGAAAACTGATTTTTGAGTTATCTGTCATTGATAAAACTTTATATAATAATTCCCGGTATGATTGTGAGTATGCATTTGTTTTGTTACTTCATTATCTTAATTACCCAATATAAGTAAAGCCAAATTCAGATTTGGTTAAAAAAAATCTATATTCTTCACATTATCAAGACTCTAAGCCTTCTTACCTGAAAATGTGTCCTAAAAATTAATTCTTTTAAAATATTAAGCTCACATCTGTCTATAAATCCAATATTTATTGACTCTCCATGACTATGCTATCCAAAATGGTAGCCACCAGCTGCATGATACTATTTAAATTATAATTTAATTAATTACAATTATATTTAATTAAAATTCTGTCCATCAACTCACAGCTAATATCATATTCAATGGGGAAAGATTGAAAGCTTCTCCTCTATGACCAGGAATAAGAAAAAAACGCCTGCTCTCATAACTTCTATTCAACATAGTGTTGGAAGTCATTGTCAGAGCAATTGGTCAAGAAAAAGAAATAAAAGGTAATCCAAATTGCAAAGGAATAAGTATGATTATCTCTGTTCACAGATGACATGATCTCATATATAGAAGACTCTAAATATTCCACAAAATGCATTAGAAATAATAAACTAATCAAAGTTGCAGAACACAAAACCACAAGCAAAAATCAACTGTGCATCTAAACACTAAAAGTGAATAGAAAAATAAATTAAGAAAACAATCCCATTCACGATAGCATCAAAAGAATAAAATAGTTCAGAATAAATCTAACCAAGGAGATAAAATATTTGTTCACTGAAGACAGAAAATATTTCTTAAAGAAATTTTAAAGACACAAATAACTGAAAGACATCTGTCTGTGTTCATGGATTGGAAGACCTAATATTGTTAAGATGTCAATACTACTTTAAGTGATCTATAGATTTAAAACATGCTCTATCTAAATATCAATGACATCTTTTGGAGACATAGAAAGGAATCATCCTAAAAATCATATGGAAATTCAAGGGACCTCAAGTAGCAAAAACAGTTTTGAAAAAGAACAAACTTGGACTCACACTTTCTGATTTCAAAGCACAATGCAAAGCTATAGTAATCAAAATTCTGTACTGGAATTAAGACAGATATATATGGATCAACAGAATAAAATAGAAGGTCCTGAAATATGACCTTGAGTATATAGTCAAATGACCTTCGACAAGGGTACCGACCGATACCACTCAGTGGGGAAAAGACAGTTTCTTCAACAAATTATTTTGGGAGAATTGTATATCCACACGCTAAAAAATAAAACTGGATCCTTACCTTGCATTGCATACAAAAAATAACTCTAACAAGATTAAAGATCTAAACTTAAACCTCAATACTATAAAAGTCTCAAAATTAAACATAGGGAAAACTGTGATATTGGATTCAGCAATGATTTATTGGTGATGACAGCAAGAGCATGGTAACAAAAAAAATAGACATATATTACTACGTTAACTTTAAAATTTTGTTTATCAAAGGACATAATGTAAAACTATTGAATGGAATAAAATGCTTCCAAATAACATATCTGATAAAGGATTAATATCCAGAATATATAAAGAACTACAACTCAATAACAAATAACCCATTTTTTTTTAAAATGGGAAAAGATTTCAACCAACCAAATGGCTAACAAGCATGTGAAGAGATACTCAACATCACTAATCATAAGAGAAATGTAAATCAAAATCACAGTGAGATGTCACCTCACATCCATTAGTATGGCTACCATTAAAAAACAAACAAACAAACAAAAACAGAGGAAACAATACTTTTGGGCAGAGATGTGGAGAAATAGGTACCCTGTATACTGTTGATGAGAGTATAAAAAGGAGCGGTAATTATTGTAAAGAGCAAAAACAGTTAAAATTTTAAAATAACATAATAATTAAAATTAAACACAGAATTATTCATATAATTCAATGATCTCATTTCTAAGTGCATATACAAAAGAATTCAAAGCAAGATCTTGAAGTGTTACTTGTACACTCATGTTCATTTCAGCATGATTTACAATGGCCAAGAGATGGAATCAACCCAAATGTCCACTGACAGATAAATGGATAAATAAAATGTGATGTATATATACAATGGAATACCATGCAAACTTAAAAAAGAAGGAAATCTTGTTATGTATTATAATATGCATGAACCTTAAAAACATGATGCTTGGTGAAATAGGCTAGTCACAAAAGGCCAAATACTGTATGACTCCTTTCATATGACATATCTAAATTAGTCAAATTAATAGATACAGAAAGTATAGTAGTGATGGCCAGTGGCTGAAAGGAAGAGACAAAGGAAATGTACTACTTAATATATATATAGAGTTTCAATTCTGTAAGACGAACAGGTTCTGGAGATTAGCTTTACAACAATATAAATATATTTAATGCTATCAAACAAAAACTGATTTAAAATGGTAAATTTTATGTCTTTACCACAATAAAAAAATTTAAGTTCAGTTATTTTGTTACCGTTAGCTACATTTCAATTGTTCAACAGTCACATGTAATTAGTGCATACTATATTGGAAACCCAGATTACAGAACATTTCCATCTTTACACAAAGTTCGACTATACAGTCCTGCTCTAGAATCTTTCTTTTAATCCTTTGCTCCAATCTATTATTCTATCTTTACTTGCTTTTCTATAGACCAGATCTCATAGACCTTCACTACAGATTTTTAGCTACACTTTCAATATATTGACTCCTTTTGCTGTTCATTTCACCATTAACACAAGTACCGAACACTGTATTAACACAAATTTCCATCTTTTATTTACCACCAAGTGCAAAAGAAAAACAAAAATAAAAACAGAAACAAAAAGGAACAAAAACTGTGTGGACTATGCTATTACAAATCCACTGTTCTCATTATCAAGTGATCAGTCTTCAAAATGCCTGAAATTGCTATACCCTCATCTCATTTCTCCAAAGTCAAGCTTTCTTAAATTTTTAATCACCTTTTTCAAGCTCTTCCACCTCTCTCTGAAAATGCACTTGCCTCTGCGAAACAGGGATAAGAACAACTGCAGCGTCTATTCTGTCAGTTGTCCTACTACAGTGAGTTCCAGGGATTCAGGGGCTGAAAACTTTTTAAAAATATAACCAGAAAAACTTACAGTTGGCACACACAAATTTATTTGTGAGACTTTTCCATCTGAAGATATGAGGAAGTCTCTCGCAGCATGAGAGTCTCCAGAGGCTACAAAGGGCGTGGGAGCCATCATGCAGAAAGAGAGAAGGGGTTAGAAAAGGCACTAACAGATCTGGGTGATGGTGACCATCAGCATGACAGAGTCTCTGGGTCAGAAAGCTTGGAAGGGCAGGAGCAGCCTGGGGTCTTTGGAGTCTCAGATTTTAAATTGTCCTTAGGTAGCACATGGTAAGGTCAGTTTCATGGAGTAGGCAAAGCAGGCAGACTAGAAATGACAAAATATCTGATTTGGGTTTAAATGTTTAAAACAATTGGATGTATAAAAATTTCAGTTCAGTACCAGTAAAATTTTGAGCTAATATTGAAAAGGTCTCAGTCTTCTGTGAAGGTACAAAAAATCTAGGGGCCAATATACAAAGGCCATCTTTAAGTCATTTATAGGACACATTCATTATTTAAGCCTACAGGCAACAGGCTTCCTTTTTTTTTAAGTTTCATGGATGAGGATCTTTTCTTTTTTTCTAAGCCTAATATTTCTTCTTTAGCTCTGGGTCTAACCCTTGTTGATCCCTTAGGAAATGATACTTATCAATAGGGCCCTCCTTCACCTGGAACACCATTTGTGAAATATTGGAGAGGCAAAACGTCCTGTTGAGTTTGAGAAATTAATGCTCTGCTTCTGCTGAGCATAGGATAATTATATATACATCTTGAGTTCTCACTGACTAATTTGAATTAATAAGTGGATGAATGCTAAGTATATTAGGAACCAGCCTTTTTCTTTTTGCCCTAAAACTCAAGATTAAGCCTTTAGGTCACCCAAGTTTGTATCTTAATGGAATAGAGGGGAATGAAAATAATATTTTTAATTACCCTTTTGCAATCTGTGTTACACAACAAAAGATAATCCTGTAGTCTTTTATTTTGCCCAAGAGGGAGATTTAAACCTATTACCTCAATTTGACTCAAATACTTTTACTCTCTCTATAGATATAAAAATAAGTTTTAATTTAACATTCTTATACATTAAATTTAAAACTATGTTATATGAAAAATATTATTTCTCAAAATATTTCAGCAAAATCATATTTTTCTCTATCTTAAAAAAAGATACATACTAGTATGCATACACACACACAAAGCACTAATGGCCTCTGAATCTTGGTATTCAACTTTTCATTAGACAGCGAGGCCTGTGAGGGAATATAATAAGAGAATGAGTTTTTGTTGTTGTTGTTGTTTTTAATTTTACTGGAATACAGTTTTTTTTGTTTGTTTGTTTGTTTGTTTGTTTTTTACTTTTTAAAAATTTTTCCTTTGACACACAAATGTCTTTAATAGAAGTGACATATTTGATTTATGGCTCACATGTATTCTACTTTTTTCATTTATCCCACTATTTCCTTTTTTTTTTTCTTCTTTTTTTCTTTTTTAGCAGTCACACATTGCTTTCTTTCTGGAAGTTGCATGTCACACATCCTGAGTTTATTTATTTTGTACTATGGTCATTCTCAAAAAATCCAGTTTTCCAACATTTTGTCTTCAGCAATGCATAGACTTTTTAAAAAAAAAAACACAAAACAAAACAAAATACTCAAAAAATAAGCATTATTTTTCTAAAATAACACTGAATATAAATCATTAAACAGGTAATATTAAAATATTTACAAATGAAGTATAATTTATCAATTTACTGTAATGTGTTATAGTTATGGAATTATAAATTTATATTGAATAAATAAATATGCACTCATTACCCTAAGAACAAGCAAATAAAATGTTAATAAATTGGATACTCTCCTTTTTCTTCAGGAAACATGCATCTAGGCCTACCTATCAGGTTGGAGAGAAAAGGGAAAATGAACAATCTGGGCTCTTTCAACTCTTTATCACAAATTTTAAGGAACCAAGAAGTTACTACTGGCAGAAAATGCTAGCTCACACAAATTAGTAAAATTTACCCAAATAATATAATAGTAGTGAGTGAAAACATACTAATTTTGCATACTTCTTATTTTACATAAAGCTGATGATTTTATAACTATATAGGAATAAAAGTCAATTACTATTTATTCAGAGAAATCATGGACATTCCAGGATAGTCACATTTTCTTCTTTGTACTTAAAGTGTTTTGAACAACACTGGCAACTTAGAAAATGCTGAGACTCCTTACCATACTAAGACTTTCAAGGTTGTTCTTTAATGTGGAACAAAGTTCAGACATTCCCATTTTTTTTAAAGCCCTGCCAGAGTAGCTATAACAGGTTCAAAAAGTAAAACACCAAGTGGGTATTACGTTAAAGTTTAGAAGAAGTCTGTGATCTCAGGTTTGTTTTGGGACAAGCTAATCTTTGAAGTATTCTTTTAAGGAATTCCTCATGAGATCTGAATTGACCTCTACTCCTGACTCCACTAGCTTAAGATCTAGAAACCTTCTTTGTAATCTATCTTTAGCAGGGGTTCCACAATTCCTTGGATGTGGAAACATATGCCCCAAAGAGTCCACCTTGAAAATCTGTTAAACGTATTTATGAACCATGAACCATGTCCCCAATCTGTAGTGATTCTAGGCAATGCCTGCCTTTCTAGGCTCTCCCCAAGCAAATAAAGGGAATTTCTAACTATTCCTGAACTAAGTATCTGTGTTTCAATTGAAAACTTTAGGTTAGTAATGACTCCATCCATCCTTAATTAACTATCAAATATTAAAACCTTTTATATGTTTTATCAGTTTCCTATAACTCTATGTGAAATTTAGTCTTTCCTTTCTCTTTTAAATGTTACAATCAAGTCATTTAGAAAGTTTGTTCTAGGAAAAACAGACTTCTGTATCTACACACAGAATGCTTCCCTTGAACTTTACATGCATTGCTTTATTTACCTGAAACTGGGCCTTACTGTAAAAATTTGGTATCACCCCAATCCAGATATGACTTCCTCACATATATCCTGTGAGTCACACAGGGCCCATGCTCAGAACAACCTAATGTTTGATTTAATATGGCATTGTTACTGTTTGATATTCTCAATAATATTACCTCTGAACTATTTATTCTTAATGTGGAAGTCTAATGTGCAATAAAGTATAGTTGTAGACAGAGGAAAAAAAAAACATGCTATATGGGTGTCTCCTGTTGTTCCTTGTCTTCTCATTTGTGTATATTTGTGATTCCCCAGGAATGTCAAATTCTAATGGATTCATACTGTATGAGTTTATTGAGACTAAAATGAGTATGTGTGTCTTCAATTGAGTTACTGGGGAATTGACAGTCCTGAGAGGTTCAAGAGACCACACTTTACATTTGAAGCAAAACTTGCTTTGAATCCAGAAAGAAATCATTGGCATTTAAATACATAAATGATCAAGAAACTGTATCATACATTTTCATATCTATGTTATTTCCTTGTATTATACAACTTCATTATGCTGAAATGAAGACAGAAGAAAGGCGAAACAGAGCCAAGCCATTGTTCTTTTTCTTTTTTAGACCTTTCTTATTTACCAGTAAGCCTAAGGTAGAGAGCACTGGTAATATATGTGCATATAAGACAATAAAAAGACTGGAGTTAATTTTGTGCTGTGTTTCTACTATTCATGCAAAAATTATGAAATACAAATTGCTTAATGTGAGTGATTCTGTGTGAGTTAAATACTCATATTTGCATTTAAAATTGGCATGCAAAATATAAATATGAACAGTAGAATTTGTGCTCACAATTTACATTTTAAATTGCCTTTCTTTTTTACTTAGAACAACATTATATAACAAAAGCAAACAATAAACAGAAAAAACACTATGTCCAATCAAGAGGAAAACAAGAGAAGAAAATAAAAGCTTTATATTTTAGTACTTTTAATAGCACTTTTTCCCTAATTTTTGAACAAGGTACCCATATTTTCATTTTGCATGGGACTCTCTAAGCAATGCAGTGAACTTTGCCAGGACTTTCCCATTATTAAGGGTGTTTATTCACCTGCGATTCATAATGAACAGTGCACAATTAGGATCAGCATACTCTTTGATATAAACTAGAAAATCATTACTTTTACATCTTCAGTAAAGCTGCTTCTTTGAAATTCATAATATCTCAATATGCCACAAGATACCTTTCATCCACACGTCTATCTTTAGATCTCTAGATCAACTATTCTAAGCTGTTGAAACACTGCACAGTCAAAAAGAAAAAAAAAAAAAAAGAGTTCCCATTGTGGCTCAGCGGTCAACGAATATGACTAGCATCTATGAGGACTCAGGTTCAATCCCTGGTCTTGCTCAGTGGGTTAAGGATCTGGCATTGCTGTGGTGTAGGTTGCAGATGTGGCTCAGGCCTGCACTGCCATGGCTGTGGTGCAAGCTGGCACAGCTGCAACTCCAATTCGACCCCCAGCCTGGGAACCTCCATATTATGCAAATGTGGCCCTAAAAAGCAAAAAAAAAAAAAAAAAAATCACGCAGTCATTCCAACTGATGTAGTATAGATTACAAATCAATAACCTAGCTCATATTCCCTTGACCTCCTTATCCCCTTTATTTTTGTCTTCTCTATCATGTGATCTCTGAGTTTTTCATCAGCCATCACTGCTTCATATTGTAAATCTTAAACTTTGACATTCTACTTGTTACCATAGCCTTGTATCTTTTTAGTTCTTTCATTATCTCTAGTCATAAGAAATTGTTCCGCAAACTTATAGAGCCTCCTATTTTTTTCATTACTTTTTTTCTTAAATATTCTGTCCTCCTTGGTCTCACTTAAAACTCAGTCTAAATGAAATGGATGAATAGTTTAGATGTTGTCATCTACAAATTCAACTCCTTGCAAACCATCACTTAGGAAATCCCTAATCTGATATGGCTATCCTAATACATTGCTTTTCATCTACATGAAGGCTATCTAGAACATAAAAAGAAGAAAAGAAAAAGTGTTTTCTATAATATTATTTGGACCATACATGCTAGTTATTAATATTTTATTTCTCCTTGACTGCCTCTTCCATTCTAAATTCTAAATATTCTTCCAAAAATTCATATTTGACATCTATTTTTGAGAAATATCTTCATCCCACAAGGCAATGAGGAAATAAAGGTGAGAATATGTCATCTATGTCATTCACCTCTTTAAAAAAACATATCTGGACCCATGATCTATGTCTCATTTGGTCCAATCTTGGAAAACAGAATGCATTAGAGGAGAAAGTCCCATCTCCTCTGATATACTGCATAGGTGGTCAAAGTTACTCTCATTAGTAATAAATCATGTTGATACACTTAATGTGATGGGATGAGACTGACTCTAATTCTGTGATACTCTTCCCAATAACTCACAGCCTCAGTCTACTCATAAGGAGGGCATCTGATGAATCCCATTTGAGGAGCAATATACAAAACACTTGATGAATATTCCTCAAAATTGAAAAGGTCATCAAAATAAGAAAAGCCTGAAGAATTGCCATAGGCAGGAAGAGTTGAAAGAGAGATGACAATTAAATGTAATGTGATAAACTTAATCTGAATGGGATCCTGGAAGCTAAAAATAACACTAAGTAAAAACTAATTAAAAATGAATAAAATATATACTTTAGTTAATAATATATAAATCAGCTCATTAATTGTGACAAATGTAATACACAAGTTGACAATAGGGGAAACTGGGTTTGCTATTTTTATTTTTCTCAAAATATAAAACTATACAAATTAAAGTTTATTAAAATGTATAATGGTCACTAAAAATATATAACAGTTATTTTACTTTCTTAAAATATCTCAATGAAATGTATTTCCTTTATTTCACTTTTTTGTCCTTAAAATCAGATTGGTATTTAAAAAATCTAATCAGATCTTTTCACTCTCCGACAGAAAATTACCTTGAATTTTCAATCAAATCTAAAATTCTTTACTGTGGTCTACATTCAAGCCTCTTCTTTCTTCCAATCTTATATGATGTGATCACATACTACTCTCCTCCTTAATCATTCTTTAGTCACATGGGCAACTTTGCTTTTCAGTGAACACCAGCCTTGTTTTGCCCATGCTGTTCACTCTGCTTATAGGTTCTTTCCTAAAACAATGTCATGGCACCTCTCTTACATCACCCAGGTCCCATTTCAAATGTCCCCCAGTATAAAACGGTCCTCCTTTGCTCTTTCTTCTTTTCTTATGACACTTTTTGCTATCTAATATTGTAGATTTATTAGTTTGTTCACTGTCAGATTCATTCTCTAAATCTAAGATCCATGAGTGAGGGGAATCTGCTATTGCTTTTTGTAATTGTAACCAAAGTGTCTGGAAGAGTGCCTGAACACACTGGACATATGCAAAATATATGTTGCATGACTAGGTGAATTTGAAAAGTAATTATAACCAATCATTTATAAAAATTAATACTGGAATACAATAGTAACCATGAGAGATACTAGAAACATTCTCAAGTCAGTATGAACTCCCACAGCTTACTGTAGTACAGTTTATTACAGTCTACTGTATTAAAATTTAATCAAACATCAGATCAATCCAATGCTTTTATTTTTTTTATTTATTTATTTTTTTGTCTTTTGTCTTTTTGTTGTTGTTGTTGTTGTTGTTGTTGTTGTTGTTATTGTTGCTATTTCTTGGGCCGCTCCCGCGGCACATGGAGGTTCCCAGGCTAGGGGTTGAATCGGAGCTGTAGCCACCGGCCTACGCCAGAGCCACAGCAACGCGGGATCCGAGCCGCGTCTGCAACCTACACCACAGCTCACGGCAACACCGGATCGTTAACCCACTGAGCAAGGGCAGGGATCGAACCCGCAACCTCATGGTTCCTAGTCGGATTCGTTAACCACTGCGCCACGACGGGAACTCCCCAATGCTTTTAAAATGTTTTAAAACAGGGTTCCCATCATGGCTCAGGGGAAACAATCTGATTAGCATCCATGAGGACGCAGGTTCAATTCCTGGCCTTGCTCAATGGGTTAAGGATCCGGCATTGCTATGAGCTGTTGTGTAGGTTGGATCTGGTGTTGCTGTGGCTGTGGTGTAGGCCAGCAGGTACAGCTCTGATTCAGCTCCTAGACTGGGAACCTCCATATGCCATGGGTGTGACCCTAAAAAGGCAAAAAATGTTTTAAAATAGAAATGAAACAAAACAAAAAACCTGTCTCTTTATTAACTGAATTAATAAGTTCATTTGTTATAAAAACCTGACAAATGTTGCATACTAATAATTATACACTTTATTGATAAAACCTTAAACATTATATTTTCCATTTGAATCTAGTATTTTATTTAAAAAAAAAGTCAAAAAAGTAAGACGTATTCCTATAGAAAACTTACAATTAATTTATATGAGTCATCATTTCAGCATATCAGAAAGGGAAACCAGATGTTTGCATTTGAAAATATAATAGGGTTTTAAAAGTCAAAAGCCTGGCTAAAACCAACCAAGTATTTTACATACAAAGAGACCTGATGAAATAATAAAGTATTTCTTAGGTGTGGTGCTTGCAAATTGAAGGAAGATTGAAATGTGCCTAGATGAGAATTTTAGCAAGAGTTATAGACTCTGATATAAAGATAACTCATGGTTATTTGGGTGATCAATTCAACACATTTTATTTTCTACTTATAGGTATAATATCTAAATATTTCTGGATGCTATCTAATATAGCTGCACCTGGACATTTACATATTTAGATAATATTATTCTGATAACTTTCACAAATAAAATAATGATCTGTTTTTAGTTATTTGAAATTAAGTGATGCTATATTTATGAAAAACTTATGTTTAAAGAAAAACATAAAACTACAAAATTCAATTTTATTAAAGACAAAACCAATTACCATGAAATAATAAAATTACATGTAGCTCCAAATATCTCTGCATTTCATTAAAAAGGTTTCATATATCAGTTTCTTGAGATCTTACATTTAAATGTTCCATGTTCAGTAAGTATCCAGTACAATGGGTTTGCACTGTGCACTTTATTTACTAAATACTCCTCTTCAAAAAGACTTTGAAAGGGTCTAGATTGCTGAGTTACACAGAAAAAAACACAAGGCTATAATAAAGCTGATAAGGTTTATAAAAGACATTACTATTGGCCTCTCAAGTTCCTTCATTAGACTGTGAAAGTACTGTTAGGTCTGGCCCCAATTCTAATCATTTATTTCTATTATTCAAATTATAGGTGTTATTATACAAACAACTTGAGACAGGTTAAATGTTTAAATTAATAATTTGGTTCACTTAAACATCAAAAAAAATTTAGGCCACAAGGTGATCTATTTCATACAATTGAATAAAAATGGACAGTTTTTCAAAGAATTCATGCAAGTGAAAATCTAGTGAATTGAACCAGAATCCTAATATGCCAGTCACCCGTCAGCACATATTTAATTGAAATGTGTTTATAAAATATGAGTCATCAAACTCAGTGGTAGCCTATTTGCCTAAATTCTAAAGAAAACATTTGAAAGTTGTTAAACTTTGCTTTCTTACTTCAAAAAAGTTTAAAGGAAAAACATGTTTGATAATTAATGGAAAAAATTATAATTCTGTATTGACTTTTAAGTCATTGAAAATTTAATTTATAAACTGATATTCCAGTGAAAGGATCACTGTGCTATTACAAACAAACAAACACCAAAAAATGAAACTCATGTCTGACCAATTTTTTCCAGAAAGGAACTTATGCAGTGTACGAGCTGAAAAGCCACATTTATTATACAATGATATCTATTAGATACATTTACAGGTGAGGTGATGGGTTGCTATCTGAATTCTGCCAAAGATATCTTTATATATTTCAGAAGGATGTTAAAGAAAGTTTTATTTTTATTTCTTGAGTTTTTTTTAAGGGGTAGCTTCTCTTTATTTAGAATTCATGCATTTTTTCATGGATATATTCAAGGCATGTGGAAGTTCCTGGGCCAGGGATTGAATCCAAGCTGCAGCTGTGACCTATGCCACAGATGCAGCAACACTGGATCCTTTCACCCACTGCACTGGGCCAGGGATCAAACCTGCACCTCTGTAGCAACAGGAGCCACTGAAACTGGATTCTTAAAGCACTGGATCACAGTGGGAACTCCTATGCATATTTTTATTATAAAAATTTTATAAAATTAGTGATTTTTTAATTTGCAGTGAATTTTAATATAAATTTTATACATATTATAAGAATTGAGACATGGCATTCCAAGATGAGAAAAAAAATGGCATTATGTGCTATAAAATCTAATTCCAGGAAATACCCATTACAATACAAATGTCCTCCCTAGACATCTTTACCTATATCATTTATATACTGATTTAATTAGTTTGATGGTAGGACCCAAGTCAAAGTATTTTTTAAATTCTCAGGTGACTGTGTTATGTAACTGGGTTTAAGAAAAACTAGATTAGGGCAAGAAAGTGAATTATTGCCATCTGTTATATTTTTATCACAGATCATTGATATATATTAATTTGTGATGCTATAATTGACAGAATATCTTTTTCATATTCAAGTAATATAAATAATGTTTATTATGAAGTCCTATTAATAGCAGTGACAGGAACGTGTCTCTCCCTTCCAGCTCTATTTCCAGATTCCTTGTCCTTATTCTTATCTATTTTGTCGAGGAAGTGTGTTGAAGAGGGAGAATGAGAAAAGGGAGGACTGGAATGCCAATCATAAGTTGGAGCTATCAAATAAAGACTGTTGTCACCATTCCCTATGCAGTGTCCCTTGTCTATCACATAGTTAGTGCTCAATAATACATGTTTGTTTCTAATTGACAATGTTTTCGTTTTTTTGTATTATGATTACATAACTTTCCTTCTTTTAGAAGTTCTTACTATTGTTTAGATCAAGGACAAATAGTTCACCAACTGTTACAGCATTATCTTCAAATTTATAAAAGCGTATGTGAGAAGGATAAGAAAAATTTATTTTTTCCTTTTAGTTATAATTAATATACAAAATTATTTCAGGTGTACAACATAGTGAATTTTTTAATAAAATATTTCAGTATAAAAGACTTATCTCCTTATTGCTCTAATATCATTTACATACCTTTAAAAATATTACCTGAAAATATTCCCTGAAAGAGAAAGTTAAATAAAAATAATATAGCACATACCTATGAAACTCTCTTCTAGAACTTCAAC
Source organism: Sus scrofa (assembly GCF_054392235.1). NCBI lineage: Eukaryota > Metazoa > Chordata > Mammalia > Artiodactyla > Suidae > Sus > Sus scrofa. The sequence continues at coordinate 118,539,912 of NC_139388.1, read as the reverse complement.
ATTTTAGTTTTTGTTGTTTTTCAGATCAACAAACCACTTGAGTTTAAAAGATAACTACTGCAATTTAAGATAAATATAAGAAATGACATGCAAATTAGCAAATTTGCAATTTTAAGGTTTTTTTAAGTGAAGCAAATTCGAAATCTACTCACCTAAATGCTATTTTTTAAAAATAAACACAGATGAATGGATTAAGAACACATATTGCATATATACAATGGAATATACATGCAGCCATAAAAAATAACAAAATAACAAAATAATGGTATTTGCAGCAACATGGATGCAACTAGAGATTCTCATACTAAGTGAAGCACGAAAGAAAAGGGCAAAGACCATATAATATCACTTACATGTGGAGTCTAAAGTATGGCACTAATGAACCTATCAAAAAAAAAAAAAAAAGAAACAGACTCACAGACATAGAGAACAGACTTGTGGTTGCCAAGGGGGAGGAGAAAGGAAGTGGGATGGAAGGGTACCTTGGGGATGGTAGATGCAAACTATTACATTTAGAATGGATAAGCAATGAGGTCCTAATGTAGAGCACAGGGAACTATATCAAATCTCATGGGATTGAACAAGAGGGAAGATAGTATGAGAAAAAGAATTATATATATATACTGGGTCACTATGATTAGCATAAATTGACACAACAATTTAAACCAACTATATTCTAATAAAAATTTTAAAAAAACACAGAAATTAAAAATATTCTGTTTTCCTATTTTTTTAACCTAGATAGTATAGATTGTTAAGCTCAGGACTTTAAAGACTGAAATCAGCCTCACAAAACCTAGATCTACTCAGGCAAACAGGATTAGTATATTCCAAAGTGGAACATACTTTGAAAATGAGAATTTATTAAGTCGATGTCTCATCTTAAAACAAATATTAACAAATTGAGAGGATATACATTAAAGTTTCAATGAAATACGTATTTGGAAAAACATGCAAAAAACATAAGTAGTAAAAGCAGGGAAGTCCTGAAATAGATGTCTTTGAAAAAAAATTTTTTTTAACCACTTTACTGAGGTCTGATTGATATACAAAAAGCTGTACATGTTTAATGCATACAACTTGATGGGTTTAGACACAAGAATACACTGTGAAACCAGAGTCTATACCATAACGTATCCATCATCTTCAAAACTTTCCTCCTATTCTCATTAGTATTATTACTATTTTGTGATAAGAACATTTAACAAAAGATCTACTCTGCTAGCAAATTTCTAGGCATACAACAGTATATTGTTAACAACTAGCAGTACACTGTACAGTAGATCACACAGATTTCTTCATCTTGTATTTCTCAGAAATATTAGAAAATTTTTCTCTTGGACTTCATAATGGCTTCTAAATCACAAGTTGGGCTGTTTACATTTTTAATTTCCATCAATTCTATGGCTCCAGGGTGTTTAAAGCAATGTGAAATAATGTGAAAAGATTAAAATCATTGAAGATCTGACCCAGCCTAAGATGCTGGATCTAATGGAAATGGATGAAGGAGAGGAGAGAAATAGAGCTTTACCCAGAATTTAAGTCAGACATATGAACTTATATAATTTTATCTAGCAATTGGTCTGGCATTAGTGTGTCCTTTTTTGTTTTATTAGGCTTTGCTTCATAATAAAATAAATATTGAAAAGGGACATAAATTAAAACATTAAACATTCTGTATTGGCTTTCCAAAATTAAACATTTTAAGCCTCATATGTTAAGAAAACTAGATGATGAAACATGATTAAAACTGTCACTGGTTTAAAATTTTTACATATGAAAAAATTTATATACCAAATGTCATACTCAAATTATGATTCTTTTGGTTCATAAATGAATGCTTTTTAAAATCATACTAATTTATTTATTTTTAGTTTTATTCGAATATAGTTGACTTATAAAGTTGTGTTCATTAGGTGTACTGCAAAGTAAATCAGTTATACGCATACACATACACATTTCTTTTCAGTTTTCTTTTCCCAGATAGGTTATTACAAAGTATTGAGTAATTTTCCCTGTTATATACAGTAGTTCCTTGTCACCCATCTACTTTATATATAGCAGTGTATATATATATTAATCCCTACCCCCTAATTTACCCCTCCCACACCTCATGTTTCCCCTTTGGTAAACATAAATTTGATTTCTTAATCTTTGAGTCTGTTTTTGTTTGGTAAGTTCTATTGTATCATTTCTATTATATTGAACAGATTAGTGATCTCACATGATATTTGTCTTTCTCTGACTTATCTTCAATTAGTATGATAATTTCTAGATCCATCCATGTTGTTGCAAACAGCATTATTTCATGCTTTTTTAATGGCTAAGTAATATTCCATACTATCACATCTTTTTTATACAATCTCTGTAATGGACATTTAAGCTGCTTCCATGTCTTGCCATTGTAAATAGTGCTGCAATGAACATTGTGGTGCACGTATCTTTTTGAATTAGGTTTTATTCCAGATAGATGCCTTAGAGTGGGATTGCTGGATCAAACAGTAATTCTGTATTTAATGTCTTAAGGAACCTCCATACTGTTCTCCACAGTGGTTGTACCCGCTTACATTCCAAATGAGTGTAGGCGGTTTCCTTTTTTTCCACACCCTCGCCAGCATTTATTGTTTGAAGACTTTCTGATGACAGCAAGTCTGACTGATGAGAGGTGATACCTCACTGTAGGTATCTGATTTGTATTTCTCTAATAATTAGTGATGTTGAACATCTTTTCATGTGCTTTTTTCAATCCTCCTGTCTTCCTTGGATAAATGTCTGTTTAAATCTTCTGACCATTTTTTAATTGTGTTGCTTATTTTTTGTTATAAAAGATGTGTGAAATGTTTGCATAGTTTAGATATTTATCTCTTGTCAGTTGTTTCGTTTCCAAAGATTTTTCTCCCTTTCAATGGGGTGTCTTTTTGTTTTAATGGTTTCCTTTGCTGTGCAAAAGTTTTTAAGTTTAATTAGGTCATGTTTGTTTATTTTTGTTTTTATTTTCATTACTCTCTGATATGGATCAAAAAAGATATTGCTGCATTTTATGTCAAAGAGAGTTCTACCTATCTTTTCCTCTAGCAGTTTTATAGTATCTCATCTAACATTTAGGTCTTGAACCCATTTTGAGTTTATTTTTGTGTATGGTGTTAGAGAGTGTTCTAATATCATTGTTTTACATGCAGCTGTCCAGTTTTCTCAGCACCACTTTTATTATTATTATTATTATTATTATTACTACTACTACTACTACTATTACTATTTGTCTTTTTAGGGCCACACCTATGGCACATGGAGGTTCCCAGGCTAGGGGTTGAATTAGAGCTGAGCTACAGCTGCCAGCCTAAGCCACAGCCACAACAATGCAGGATCTGAGCTACGTCTGTGACCTACACCACAGCTCTTTAAACTCCAGATCCTTAATCCACTGAGTGAGGCTAGGGATTGAACCCATGTCCTCATGGATACTAGTCAGGTTCATTAACTGCTGAGCCATAACAGGAACCCCATCTCAGCACCACTTATTGAAGAGATTATCTTTTCCCCAGTGTATATTCTTGCCTCCTTTGCTGTAGATTAATTGATCTTATGTGTGTGGTTTTATTTCTGGGCTCTCTATCCTGTTCTGTTGATCTACATATCTGTTTTTGTTCGGCATCATACTGTTTCAATGACTGTAAATTTGTAGTATACTCTGAAGTCAGGGAGCCTGATTCCTCCAGCTCTATTTTTCCTTCTCAAGACTGCTTTGGCTATTTGGGGTCATTTTTGTTTCCACACAAATTTAAAATTTTTAAAATTAGAGTTGTGAAAAATGCCATTAGTAATTTCATAGATATTACACTGAATCTGTAGATTGCCTTGGGCAATACAGTCATATTGACAACACTGACTCTTCCAGTCCAAGAACACTATATATCTTTCCATTCGTTTCTGTGTCCTCTTTGATTACTTTCATCAGTGCCTTATAGTTTTCACACTACAGGTCTTTTGCTTCCTTAGGTAGGTTATAAATGCAGTTTATAATGTATTATTTTTAAGTGGTGTTTTATAATACATGGGCACATTAGCTTGTCTGTGGTATCTTCGTATTGAATGCTTGACAATTGCTGCACTTTTTAAAAGACAGTTATACTCTCATTTAATATATTTCCAGAAAGTATATTGTTCCAAGATTAGTTGCCTTTACACATTATTCTGTCTTTGCATCAAAGCCAAAAGATAATTTGTAGTCAGTTCCATTTAACATTAAGAAAGATAAACAAATACTAAAAATATAAATTGTATATTTAAATCCAAAATGTACATTAGAATAGACAGGTGGCAAAGCAATGTAGGCAACTTCCACTTCAAAATGGATATATATATCCACCATATTTTGCTTCTACCTGGGTTATAGAGTGATAAGATAAAAGAATATAAGCTCAAATACCTGGGCCATGGTCTGTGTGGCTATTCTGTTAGGCAACATGTCTCTTGGAAAGACAGGTTGCTGATAAATTTTATACCTAGTTCTATCATCATTAGTTTATATTCATCAAAGCTAATTCACCATTGCATCATTTTTGTAAAATTAAGTCATCAGTATTTTAAGCTTGTTAATGTTCTTTTTACATTCTCACCTCCCTAATTCCTAAGAAATGATTCTAAACTCATTTATAGTTATTTCCTATAGTGAAGACTTTTCTGTCTTTAGACTATGAGGACATTCATGTACCATACCTTTCCCCCTTGATAAAAATATATTAAATTTCACACACAAGCTTATATTATCATGCTGTGCTCACCATAAGTGTTCAAATCTCCTACTATATATATATATATTGGGCAAAATCATACCATTTAATTTTTCCTTCTCTAAATTCTCTCCCTTCATGTACATATATATTTACTCAGTGGAAAACAGACTATTTCTGGATTACCTGCAGACTTGCTAAAGGCAGTATATACACAAAAAAAATTATAATTAATTTATGTACAGAGTATGAGTTTATTAATATACCACCAACATATAAGACTTCTAGTGCATGTGAATGGAATGATAGTGATAATGCTCACTAAAAGAAAATTGCCACTTATTCTGTGCTCCCTAGATGTGTCTTAAGTGAAAAGAAGCACATTCCATGTCCTTCTACTTCCTTTGTGTTTTTACTTACTATTTCAGGCCATAGCCATGAATAATCATGTGTGATCATCCCACAAGAGAAGAATGAAAAAAAAATGTGTCTCCTCCTGTATAACTAAATTTCACAAAGACTAGGCCCACACAGTTTTTTCGGAGTCATCACTGGCTCTCAGGACTGAACTTCTGCATAAGAACCTTTGGAGACTGAACTCCACATTTTAGCAAGCTACACAGGTGATTTTATATCCTTATTTTTCTTCTCTCCTCTCCTCCAATTAAGATAATATTCATTGCTTTATTGCATTATTATATAAGGGAATACAATACCAAAGTTATAACTTTTATTTTTTAAACTAATAATGTTCGTGCGTGTGTTTCTGTGTGATTAAGAGACATAAGCAGAGAACACATTTGGGAATGTAGTGTATTTACATCATTATCTTATCAAATATGAAGTTTCCTTTGTTCCTCATCATTTTAACACAAGGACAAAAAATTTCTAAATGTATAGGAAGTTTTATAATGAATCCTTTTGTGATTTTATCAAATTTTATGGATATAATACAATTTATATGGAATGACCATAACAAGAACACTGATTATCTAAAGTTTACAGAAGGAGACTATCAGTAAAAATAATAATTGGTTCAATATAGTTAAGAGAATCATACAAGGTAAATATATAGTCAGAAACAAATTTTGTGATGTTATGTTACATTCATAAGCAGGCAGTAAAACCCTAGAATGTTAGCAGAACTGAAATATAGTTTTTCAGAAATAAGCTTTCAGTCTCTTGGAATTAGAACAAAATAAAATGAACAAAGCATTGCCGTTTCTTTTTTTGTCTCTGAGAATCCAACGTGAGGTCAATTTTTCTTAGGCATGAAAGTGAGGAAAAGGTTCACCTTCTAGAGGTAGGGGGATTTTTGATGTCAGATCACTCCACATGACATTGTATCATATGTAGAACATGATGTGAGACTTAAAAGATGCAACCTTACATACTATAAAAAGTCATTTCTCAAGGAAAGTTACTTTAACTGTAGTTTGTAGCCATTAAGATAAGTCTAGAAGAAAAAAAAACTTTAAAAAATTCGATCTTCAAAGATACAACAATTTTCATTTCTCAATCAAAATGCGAATGTTGTATGCTAATGGCTCATCTTCTGTCAGTGAATGTCTATGTAATACATTATGTGTCATTTCTATAGAATGGTACCAAATGGTAACAAATATTTCTGTGTAGAAATTTTCCAAGTTGACAACCATTGCTGATGGCCAAAATAACAATTCTTTTCAAAGAGTTAGTACAAACAGAGTGGGAAAAGAAGATGCTCCAAGACTTAAATTAGACTGTTTCAATTCACTGAAATGAACTATGGTTGAGAAGCAACATCTAATCCCATGAAAACATCTACTTCTTCTAATACTGGGATCATGTATTATTCTTTCTTCATGAGGGGTAACCGTTTGCTGAACAAAGAAGATAAATTATTTCTCTCTGCTTACTATTATTGAGGCTTTATATGTACATATCAATATTTTGAAAAACATCACAATTTTGTGACACACATTTACCAGGCAGTTTCTTTGCCCTGCTCTTACTTTACTAGGCTATCCACATTGATCCACAAGGTCTAGCTCAAGATTTTCCCTCCAGGAAAGCATTTCTGGGCACTCTAGGCAGAGGATTGCATATTACTTTACTTATGTATGTTACAAGATTTATTATGTAAACAAATATTTACCCAATTTTCTTGTCTTTCATGAAGGATGATCCTTGATACTAGGGATCATGGTTAAATACTAACACCTTTTCCCAGAGAGCCTGGCACAGAGGAGCCACTGAATAAATGCATAAATGAATAAAGACTTAAAAAATAATTTATGTGTTAGATTACCTATTATTAATAATTTTACCTCAGATTATTTTTTGATTGTTTGTTTTCGTGATTTTTTTTTTTTTTGCCTTTTTAGGGCTGCATCTACAGCATATGGAGTTTCCCAGGCTAGGGGTCAAAATGGAGCTGTAGCTGCTGGCCACAGCCACAGCCACAGCAGTGTGGGATCTGAGCCATGTCTGTGACCTACACCACAGCTCATGGCAATGCTGGATCCTTAACCCATTGAGAGAGGCCAGGGATTGAACCTGCATCCTCATGGTTGCCAGTCAGATTCGTTTCTGCGGGGCCACAACGGGAACTCCTTAACTTAGATTATTAACTAATTAATGGTATAGTTTATTTTTTCCTTATTTCTCGTCTAGTTGAGATAGAAAAGATAGATCAATTTTTTGAACAAGTGTTTAACAACTCTACATATTCATAAGTCTGATTGCAGTATAAAAAGGAGATAACATAGTATCTACTGAGAGTCTATATTCTATTTGAATAAGGATACTTAAATTTTTCTTATTATATCAGGAAAACATATTAAGAAATAAAAAATAATGAAGAAAACTAATAATTCATTTTACAGGGTAAATTTAATAGAAATATCCATATGGTTTCTTTCTGTATATTACTTTCAAATGCAATTTTTAAAAGTCAGAAAATTCAGAAATTTCAGTAACATGTTTTTTGAAAAGATATCTATAGGTGTTTGCTGAACATGTGGATTCTGGTTAGAAATGTAGAAAGTACTGTATAAATTTATCAAAATCTGTCGCTGGGATAAAGTTAATATCTCAAATTATATGTCTATCTCTGTCTGAATTTTATAAGTAGATATGTCTCAATTTCAAATTGTATATCTGTTAATTTTAATGATGTAAATAATATATAGAAATTTATTATAATTGATTGAAAATTATATATTTTAAAATTGAGTGAAATCTCCATTTAATCACCGAAGCTCTAAGTAGTCAAAATGTGGAATAACTATTCATAAAGAGTATAAAATAAAATTAATTTTCCCTCATGAAAACAATATGTCTAAGATAACAAAGATTATTTTTGAAAAAAATTGGAAATTTAAAATCAGATTACTAGAAGTATAAGAGTAAAATAAAAGGCACATAATATTATTTTCATTAATGCACATGTAACATGTGCATAGTAAAAAATTTTTAACAAATAAAGCTATTTTTGTTCAAAACAATAAAATATATACAAAGAGTTATTCAATGTGTATTCTATTATTATTTAGCAAAAGCAATTCTATATTTATTATAAGGGAAATATTTTAAAACACACAAAAATTGTTTATATAAGGAATAAAGTTTAGGACATAACTATAAATATGTCTCTAGTGAGTTTACATTTTAATATCCTTTGAGGATAGTGGAGATCGTCAGAGGGCTATTTTTATTATCTAAAAATGCATAAAGGACTCTGCCAAGATGGAGAATTATCAAAGACTATTGACTTTCTTCCCCCAAATGAACCCTAGATAAATTTAGAAGCAAAAGATACATTTTGTATAAAAACATAACAACTGCAGCTCAAGTGAGAAATCTATGGGACTTTTCTGTAGGATATTAGGATGTATGAAAACTGATGTGGCTTGGGATTGAAGAGAACAACACACAATGAGAGAGTAAGTACATGAACACACTTCAAGTTCTCTTCCTGTTTATTCCCTAAGTGCCTATGGCAGCTAGAAGCAAAATTTGGTAAGGATACCTTCTAGCATTCACTTCTCCATAAATTTACCATCCAACATTCTGAAACTTGCCAATGGTGCCAAAGTTAATCTCTATATTGCTGCCTGGCAGAGTGGTATTACGAGGTTTGAACTCTGTCCTGAGGCTCAAACACTCTCCTTTCATTGAACTAAGCTGACTGACACAACCAAGGCCTGGTCTTTTCCCCTCCACAATGTATATCCCAGACCAAATAGAAGCATGAGCAGAGTAGCCCAAAGATGTGAACCCGACAAGTACACTACTATGAAAATGACCCCCCATTAACTAAAAACACTGGATAAATGTACAATCTGAATAAAAATTATTGGGAGAAATAGGCCCCACATTGAAAATTTGCTTTAGATAAGAAACAGGTGAGGAATATGAAATAAGAAAAATACCACAACCACCAAGCATAATTTTAGCTAGTCACTTAGCGATCAGATTGAGGAACTCCATCAGAAGGTAACAGTAGTATAGAGGAACATTCCTGAATATAATCAAAACCATTTATGATAAACCCACAGCAAATATAATACTCATTGGGGAAAAACTGAAAGCCTTCTCACTCAAATCTGGAACAAGACAGGGATGCCCACTCTCACCACTGCTCTTCAACATAGTTTTGGAAGTCCTAGCCACAGCAATTAGACAAACAAAAGAAATAAAAGGCATCCATATAGGAAGAGAAGAGATAAAACTGTCACTGTATGCAGATGACATGATACTATACATAGAAAACCCTAAGGACTCAACCCAAAAACTACTTGAACTGATTAATAAATTCAGCAAAGTAGCAGGATATAAGATTAACATTCAGAAGTCAGTTGCATTTCTGTATACCAGCAATGAAACATTAGAAAAGGAATACAAAAATACGATACCTTTTAAAATTGTACCTCACAAAATCAAATACCTCGGAATACACCTGACCAAGGAGGTAAAGGATCTATATGCCGAGAACTATAAAACTTGAATCAAAGAAATCAAAGAAGATGTAAAGAAATGGAAAGATATTCCATGTTCCTGGATTGGGAAAATCAATATTGTAAAAATGGCCATACTACCCAAAGCAATCTACAGATTCAATGCAATACCTATCAAATTACCCATGACATTTTTCACAGAACTAGAACAAACAATCCAAACATTTATATGGAACCACAAAAGACCCAGAATCGCCAAAGCAATCCTGAGAAACAAATACCAAGCAGGAGGCATAACTCTCCCAGACTTCAAGAAATACTACAAAGCCACAGTCATCAAATCAGTGTGGTATTGGTACCAAAACAGACAGACAGACCAATGGAACAGAATAGAGAATCTGGAAATAAACCCTGACACCTATGGTCAATTAATCTTTGACAAGGGAGGCAAGAACATAAAATGGGAAAAAGAAAGTCTATTCAGCAAGCATTGCTGGGAAACCTGGACAGCAGGATGCAAAGCAATGAAACTAGAACACACCCTCACACCATGCTCAAAAATAAACTCAAAATGGCTGAAAGACTTAAATATACGACAGGACACCATCAAACTCCTAGAAGAAAACATAGGCAAAACACTCTCTGACATCAACCTCATGAATATTTTCTCAGGTCAGTCTCCCAAAGCAATAGAAATTAGAGCAAAAATAAACCCATGGGACCTCATCAAACTGAAAAGCTTTTGCACAACAAAGGAAACCAAAAAGAAAACAAAAAGACAACTTACAGAATGGGAGAAAATAGTTTCAAATGATGCAACTGACAAGGGCTTAATCTCTAGAATATATAAACAACTTATACAACCCAACAGCAAAAAAGCCAATCAATCAATGGAAAAATGGGCAAAAGACCTGAATAGACATTTCTCCAAGGAAGATATACAGATGGCCAACAAACACAGGAAAAAATGCTCAACATCGCTGATTATAAGAGAAATGCAAATCAAAACTACCATGAGATACCACCTCACACCAGTCAGAATGGCCATCATTAATAAATCCACAAATAACAAGTGCTGGAGGGGCTGTGGAGAAAAGGGAACCCTCCTCCACTGTTGGTGGGAATGTAAACTGGTACAGCCACTATGGAGAACAGTTTGGAGATACCTTAGAAATCTATACATAGTACTTCCGTATGACCCTGCAATCCCACTCTTGGGCATCTATCCGGACAAAGCTCTACTTAAAAGAGACACATGCACCCGCATGTTCATTGCAGCACTATTCACAATAGCCAGGACATGGAAACAACCCAAATGTCCATCGACAGATGATTAGATTCGGAAGATGTGGTATATATACACAATGGAATACTACTCAGCCATAAAAAAGAATGACATAATGCCATTTGTAGCAACATGGATGGAACTAGAGAATCTCATCCTGAGTGAAATGAGCCAGAAAGACAAAGACAAATACCATATGATATCACTTATAACTGGAATCTAATATCCAGCACAAATGAACATCTTCTCAGAAAAGAAAATCATGGACTTGGAGAAGAGACTTGTGGCGGCCTGATGGGAGAGGGAGGGAGTGGGAGGGATCGGGAGCTTGGGCTTATCAGACACAACTTAGAATAGATTTACAAGGAGATCCTGCTGAATAGCATTGAGAACTATGTCTAGGTACTCATGTTGCAACAGAAGAAAGGGTGGGGGAAAAATGTAATTGTAATGTATACATGTAAGGATAACCTGACCCCCTTGCTGTACAGTGGGAAAATAAAAAAAATATATATTAAAAAAAAAGAAGGTAACAGTAAAGCCTAAAATTATGGGAAATATAAAACACAAGTTTTAGATGTGAAGTGTAGAATAACTTAAGATAATACTATTACTAGAATTATGGAGAAACTAAAATGATGAAAGTAATAAGCACGTGATTGTACAACAGCAATAAATTTTCCAGAATTAAAGAAGAATGAAAGAACACTGACTCACAGAGAATATGGATAATCAAAAAAGAAGTAAATGAACAATCTCATATCTAGGCACCTTACAGCAAAATAATGGACAAATAACTCATAGTGACAATACTTAAAGTACTATACCCTTATTAAGAAACACAAACATAGGAGAGTGCTTAAAAATAGGGGCTGTAATTACAGGTAACCAAAAACCTTGTAAAATATTTCTTATGTCTGAAGAGTAAAAAGTAAGATCAAAGGGAAAAAAAGGTATATTCATAAAAATATATAATTAAAATTCTAAACAATATCAATAGGAAGAGAAGTTAAAGAGTAAAAAAAAAATGTTATAAAGAAATCAACAAGGGTAAAAAACATGTGCTCAGTTTTCCAGTTGAGAACAAGTATGATACAAATAAAAATGTAAGCAGCAAAAGAAATGGAATTTAAAAAATGGATAGTAGAAAAAAGAAAATTTTTAAAAAGTAAATTGAAAATGGAAAACAGGAGTTTTTGTCGTGGCTCAGAGGTTAACAAACTTAACTAGGATCCATGAGGATGAGGGTTCGATCCCTGTCCTCAGTGGGTTAAGGATCTGGTGTTGCCGTGACTCATGGTGTAGGTAGCAGACATGGCTCAGATCTGGCATTGCTATGGCTGTGGCGTAAGTGGCAAGTGTTATTCTGATTGGACCCCTATCCTGGGAACCTCCATATGCTGCGGGTGCGGCCCTAAAAAAAGAAAAATGCAAAAAATTTGAATTTTACTTTTCCTACAATTAATATAAATGAGTTGAACTTAAGTCATTAGATTGAAATAAAAGATGAAAAAATTATACATTTCTTCATATTATATTTAAATATAAATTTTATATTTATATTTTTATATAAAATGTATTACATAAAATAAAATTAAAACAACATTTTACACATATCCTAGGCCATAATATACATGCATGTGCCTAATATATATGCATATTATATATATTATTCACGTATATGTATTATATGTGTAACATATTTATGGAGGATATTTGGAAAGAAACCATCATTTCCTTAACTGTGTCATCAAAAATCTGGCAGTAAAAATGTGATAAATGGCATTTCTATCATTAAATAGCTTAGAATTGCAAAAAATGTCTGTTTACATATTTTGTCCTAGTTTCTACTAAATATATGAATGAAATATTCAAAAGATCAGACAAGATTCCAGTACGTTCATATAAATTATATTTTCCCCAATGAAATAAAATTCCTGACAAAGTTAGTCAATAAGATTCTTTGTATTTTGACTATTGCTATCTGAATAACCATGGCTTATGACAGCAACAATTTATTTCCCATGATTTTATGGGTTGGACTCTGCTCAGTTTGGCAGTTCTGCTCCATATGGGAGGGGTTGGGCTCATTGGGCTGCATTCAAAAGGTGGGCTTGGCTAGGCTAGAAAATCCAAACAGACTTCATTCACATCTCTCTCTCTACATGTTCTCTGTGCACTTAGATAGCTTGGGCTTCTAAAAAATAAACGTGGTTATTGCAACACAAGAGAAAAAGCCTAATGTACATGTGCTTAACAAGCTTCTATTTGTGTAATAGTTATTACTATTAAACTGTCTAAAAAAGTCACATGGTCAAGCTTAAAGTCAATGTGCGCAGGAACTACACAAAGCATAAATATAGGAGGTGGTTCATTAAGGAACCACCAATGTAAAAGACACAACCACATTTTGTTTCACTGGGGTACCATAACAGACAATAATAATCTAATTGTGATTTCATGTTTAAGAATGACTTTGTCTCTGAATTGCTTCAAAAATAACATTTGCAATGCAATCCAACTGTATGAAAACTTAGTCTTTTGAGGCTCCTTTTAAATATTCTACAGTGTATGAGAAACCTCAGAAATATGCTCTTTGAAAAGTTATGATTCAAGTTATAACCAGATGATTTTTGCAATATGAGATATGGAACCAGATCATTCAGGTTCAAATCCCAACTGCCATTTGCCAACTGTGTGATGTTAAGCAAGTTATTTAAAAATGTTATTTACTCTTCTATAACACTCTAATTTATTTGTGAAATTTGAGTTAATATATTATGGTTATTAAAACAATGGTTGGTAATGAGCGTCACTGATGACAAAAATAAGGATGAGAATGAGGATGATGATAGTAATGAAGATGACAATGTTTATAATGATAATGCTCATTAAACACATACTAAGACTTCCTTTCTCTTGCTCCAAAACTGTTGGCAGTGATTATAAAGTTAATAGCACTGTACTAGGCACATCATAGAAGTTTTCCACTGCAAATATTTACCATCAATCAGTATCATGTAAATCTACTGCATAGGGTTTAAAACTAATTTTCAGCTCCTTTTTGCTTAATTTACCAAATGTTTAGTTGGTATCAAAGTTCTGCAATTTAGAGGTCTGCACATCCTTTTTCCCTAAACATAAATAGTAACATTTCTCCACTGGAATTATTATGCTTTTTAGCTGAAAACAGGCAATTTATATGTAAACATTTCTAGAGATTTACCTGATTACATAGAAGTAAGCTATATACTGCTTACCTCAGGAAGCCATTGAATAACCTAAAACCAAAAGTAACTCCTGAGTCTAGAGGCAACATGAGCACCTTTGATTCATTCAGTTTCTACTTCATAAGAGATAATCTAAACACTCTTGGAAGAAATCTCTCATGATAGATTTAACATTCATTCAAAGTATTATTTTAAAAATACAAGCTTAAAAATGACCTAAGAATACATTTTCTTCCTCAGATTTGATATTAACTCATAAAAATGTCATATGTTATATCCCAACAATATTGTCTTATGAGAGTGTATTTATGATTTCCATTTGTGGATTAATCTATTTAAGGAAATTGTCTACATGTAAAAAAAATATTGATTTTCATTTGTTTTAAGTGAACTTTAAATTTTCCTCCTTAATAATGAGGCTAAGGGTATTATGGTAAGTATAACAACAAAAACTGTTAGTTTTTATTTTAATTGTATCATAAGATCCATAGAGAAAGGGTCTTTATCTCTTTTTCTCCTATAACCTCAGAAACTTGCAGAGACTAGCCATGTGTTAGGCACTCAATAGTTATTATCTAATAAATTACTCAAACACTATATAAGACTCCTAAATACACAGAGAACAATCACTTTTCTTTTTATATATTTTCTTTGCTTTTTGGATTTACTAATAAAATATATTAAACTACCCACTGATCATTTACAAAGGGAAAAATAAAGTAAAAATTACAAGGTTCTGAGTAATGATGAAACAGTAAAGTCTTCCAAAAGGAAGATACAATCAAGTTTATAATTAATTTACCTTTGGGATAAAACTCTGAAAAACTGACATTTCATCCCCTGTAATTAAATGATTTGATTTTCATATTTGGGAATGAGCAAAGAATATCCTAGAAATCACATTGAATTAGAGAAAGAGTGAATAATTTTCTCAATGGTAATAGTCACACATCATTTTACTGATGAGTTATGATTATTTTATTCAAGTTTAAAATATAACCTACTTACTTTATTGACGAGATCTAACATGTTTAGAGCATTTAATTTGTGCATTTCTTTGTGGCTCATTTTGCGAATAATGTTTTCATATACCGTGTGCTTAAAATAGGACATTTTCTTCACACTTATTTGAAATGGCTGCAGATGAAATTCTGTAAACCTAAATACATATTTAGGGTGAACTATATGGAATTACACATATATGATCATTTTGAAATAAAAAATAAAATTTCAAATGTTCTCACTGATATTTATGGCTACAAACCTAAAGGACTGCTTCTAGTCTTAAGATAATTATTTTTAACTCATAAAATTTAACTTGATCCACATTTTCAGCTTCAATAATTGAGTCAAATATAATCTATATACTCCATGGCTATTAGTTTCTCATGCATGACGGAGAGTTTGAGTAAGTCGTAACCCCTATTTTGCTTCAGTGTCATTTTCTTAATTTGAAAGCTCATACTTCCGGCTATCCTTTGATTTCCTTAGTAGAAAAACAAAAACAAAAACAAAAACAAAAAAAAACAAGGCTTCCTTTTACTCATTTCTGAAGCAACAACTATTATGATGAGGGCTTTCATACACTTAGTTGTTAAACAGAAATCATTTGCCACAGAAGAATCAAGCATGTTTATTCTCGCAGTACACTTGCTGATATAATGTTAATGCCACTGAGTCACTGATAATTTAACTTACTTTTGAATTAACCACTAATAGTTGGGAGGTTCTGTGTATCTAGAAATCTCATGGCACAGCCTCCAACAACCCAATGCATTTCACAGTTTATCCTATGTGAGAAGTGCTTCTTTCTTTTTGAACTCTTAATGTTATGGGCTAAGGAAAATGAGTATAGTTTTATTTTCATTTCACAGCTTATATCTAAGTACTTCTTACCAGGAGAGCTTCAGAATTTTGCTGTAAGCTAAACACATGTTTCTCTAAATGGTAGCTTTGACCTATGAAATGTGAAATGGTTCCTTTGAAAGAAAAATTCCTAAGTAGCTAAAAGTTAAATAGCTCACTAAATAATTTTTCACTAAATAATTCTTAAACCTCAGATACAGTAATTTATATATATTTTAATATGTTATACATCTTAATATATGATTTTATGTTAAGCTTACCATAGTGATTAGTATATTTCTATAGTAATTATACCTGTTTTACATTGGAAAGGTAATGTACTATACTATGACAATTGCTATATTAAAAAAATTTAACATAAGATATGTTAAAGTTAAGTTTTTACACCACACGTAGGGATTTTTTAAAAAGACTGGATATTTAGTGTATTCTTAAGTATTTACTTCAATAAATATGTACTAATGTACAAAAATTATGTTATAGCATGTGTAGAAATGAAAACAAATATATTCCTTAATTCTAAGTTCTAAAAATATAATTCAAAATGCTGAAAATGCACATATGCCCCCAAATATAAGAACTAGAATAACTGCTAGCATAGAGCAAAAAAAATCTATTTAAACACAGGAGAGGGAAAAAGCAATATTTATATGGAACAGATCTGTCATCGATGCCTCCTTTTTGCAGACTGCCTATGAAAAAAAAAGTGAAGCTATAAATATATCACATGTTTTGTATCTGGTCATCTTTAGAACAACGTTGTACGGGTTTACAAAAAAAAAATTCGTTCTAGATAGTTGCAAGATGGGAATTTTATGCTATACATCAGAATTATATATAATAAAAACAAAACAACAGGACAATATAATAATCACTTTTATATGGGACTACTGCATATAATTGACCACAAAGGCATTATTAGAAAACATATCTTCTATAAATCCTGTTGTGGCTCAGCAGAAATGTATCTGACTAGTATCCATGAGGACACAGGTTTGATTCCTAGCCTAGTTCAGTGGGTTAAGGATCCAGTGTTCCCATGAGTTGTGGTTAGGCTGCAGATGTGGTTTGGATCTGGCATTGCTGTGTCTGTGGTGTAGGCTGGCAGCTACAACTCTGGTTCGACTCCTAGCCTGGGAACCTCCATATGCCACAGATGAGGCCCTAAAAAGACAGAAAAAAAAGTATGCCTTCTAAACCGATACATCTTAAAAAAAAATAACCCCAGGAATATTATTATTTAAAAAATAAAATCTATGGACATCTTTATTTTTATATTCAATAACGTATGTATTTACATGTTCAGGAAGGTAGAGTTACTATCTTTAAGTTTTTATAATGACATTGAGGGAAAAAATGACAATTCTCAAAATTATGATTGACTTTTCACAATTTAACAGAAAAAGCACATGTCAAACTGGAAATATTGTAAACCAACAGTTTGAATTATATAAAACATATTCAACAATGTACACTGAGTTTTAAAATTATCCTCTAAAATACTTCTAAAATTTTGTCATTGAAATAACACGGCATTTCTATCCTTAGTCTTTAGCTGAACTGTGTAAAAGCAGTACTTAATATATGTTCAGTTATATGTCTTCATACACCTTTCAGCACTAGGTTATAAATCAAAAATGTACATCTTGGAGTTCTATGCAACTCTACTGACCTAAGACGATGGATCCTTTGCTTAATAGTCTCAATTATATTATTAATCCTAACATTATTTATGAGTTTCTGGCTTACAAGTGGAAATATATACCAAAGAAAACACAGCTCAAACACGTTAGAATTCTCACTCAAATGAGTTCACAGTTCCAATAGAGAGAGTTTTTATCATCAGCTAGAGCAACTGCTATGGGAAAAAAAAAGACAAAGGAGCAATTGAAAACAGGTGGGTTTGCCATCAAACAGTCTTGGGAGGAAGCAGAAATAAAAAAAAAAAAGGAAAAAAATGACTTGAGACAGCAGGAAGAGGGAAAAGAACATTAATCAGAATGTATAGCATAGTGTGAAATGAGGTGTGAAGTTTAAAGTGGGTGAAGAAGATAAATATATAACATGGAGGCATACTTACACTAAGTAGTTATGAGATTTAGATATCTCATGTTTTTGTGAGAAAGATCTCAGAACCCTTGAGAGCATGCCCTAAGGATTTGTGACATTTGCCCCAGGAATGGTTACATTTACATTATTTCTTAGTTCATTGAAAAACTTAAGAAAATGCTCCATCTCAAGCTATTTTATGTTTTCCTGAAAATCTATCTCACAAGAATAGGAGCTACATGAATAATGATATTGAAATAACGGGAATATTTTATCAGGATATTTTGCCTTTATACATCATGTTTTACATGCATGCTTGTTTTCCTTTGAGTTATAAACTCAAATGCCATTTCAGATTAGCCAATCTTCACTTATAGATTAAAAAAAAACTGATGTAAAAAAAAAAAAAAAAGCTTTGATGAAGTTTTGGAACTAAAGACATTGAGAAACTTAAAAAAAAAAAAAAAAAAAAAAAGAATCAGCTAGCCCAACAAAAACAACTAAATGAAGCCTGGGAGGCCTGAAAAATTCTAGAATGACATGGGTTAAACACATTTAATCTGGACAATTCCAATAATTTACTCAGATAACCTTCCCTTTAAAAAAATTAAAGTTTACATGTTTGATGAAATATCAACTTAACTTTGTTGTATGTAAACTTGGCAACTTAGGACAACACTTACCACTTAATAATTATCTATTTAACTCTAATCAGTCTCTGCTCACTTTTTTAAAGAATAATTATCCATTAATCAATCTCTCTTCACATGATCCAAACTCTTCTGTCAGTAAAACAAACTTCTACCTTTGGTTCCCTTCTTTGGACCTATTCATCAAAACTAGAATGGGGTATGAACTCCAATGGCCAGGACTTGGTTCTTGCACTTACTAGCTGAAATCTAGAAAACAAAATGACATGATAACCAAGATTTGTGTCAGTAAATTTCCTGGTCTACCATGGCCTGATAATCTAATTGAGTTTACCTATATATGATTCAACAGTCAACTTGCAAAGGAATTCTCCAAAATGACCAAATCAAATGAAATCTACATTTTTAAGTTGTTTTTCTACCATGACACTGTCATTCCTGCTGTGTCAAAGGTAAGTCTTGCCAATTAGGTTCTGAATCCATCCCAGTGTGCCTTATGTAGGTCTTATCTAGTTTTACTCTATATCTCACATAAATTTTTAACTTTTCTGTCCTGCTGGTTACTTGCCATTACTATGTAAATATTAAGTGATATTGAGAAGTCAAGCAAGAGAAGGGATATAAGCTACTATATTTAATAACGTGGAAGCCATTGATAACCCTAGTAAGAATAGTTTCAGCTAACTATAGGACATGGGGAACCCATGAGCATATGATCCCTTTTGGTCCTTCTTCCATGTTACCATAAGAGTAATTCCTCAAGAATATAATTCTGATAACTTATAGTCCTCTGCTTAATAACTTTAATGGCTTCCAATTCTTTCCCAAGATAAAATATACTTAGCTTAGAAAGCTAAGCATAATACATTCCTTCAAATATGCTTCACATTGCAATAGTGTTAAGTTCTTCATTTGTTCTATTAAGACTCTGTTTAAAACCACCACATTAAAAAAGATGTTATTACTGTTTTGATTATGTGTATGTGGGGGTTTAGGTGTATGTTTTAGTCTCTAAACTAAATTAGATCCTCATGGTGTCTGTACTCATTGGAGCTAAAATTTTATTTTATTTTATTTTTTTATTTATTTTTTTTTTAAATTTGAGTAAATTTATTTATTTATTTATTTATTTATTTTATTTTCCCACTGTACAGCAAGGGGGTCAGGTTATCCTTACATGTATACATTACAATTACATTTTTTCCCCCACCCTTTCTTCTGTTGCTACATGAGTATCTAGACATAGTTCTCAATGCTATTCAGCAGGATCTCCTTGTAAATCTATTCTAAGTTGTGTCTGATAACCCCAAGCTCCCGATCCCTCCCACTCCCTCCCTCTCCCATCAGGCCGCCACAAGTCTCTTCTCCAAGTCCATGATTTTCTTTTCTGAGAAGATGTTCATTTGTGCTGGATATTAGATTTCAGTTATAAGTGATATCATATGGTATTTGTCTTTGTCTTTCTGGCTCATTTCACTCAGGATGAGATTCTCTAGTTCCATCCATGTTGCTACAAATGGCATTATGTCATTCTTTTTTATGGCTGAGTAGTATTCCATTGTGTATATATACCACATCTTCCGAATCTAATCATCTGTCGATGGACATTTGGGTTGTTTCCATGTCTTGGCTATTGTGAATAGTGCTGCAATGAACATGTGGGTGCACGTGTCTCTTTTAAGTAGAGCTTTGTCCGGATAGATGCCCAAGAGTGGGATTGTGGGGTCATATGGAAGTTCTATGGATAGATTTCTAAGGTATCTCCAAACTGTTCTCCATAGTGGCTGTACCAGTTTACATTCCCATCAGCAGTGCAGGAGGGTTCCCTTTTCTCCACAGCCCCTCCAGCACTTGTTATTTGTGGACTTATTAATGATTGCCATTCTGACTGGTGTGAGGTGGTATCTCACTGATGTCAATTAGCTTATATGAAGTGCTTATATATTTAAATCCTATGAAGGTAGAAACTTTGTTACTAGCAAGCGAACCATCAGGGAAATGCACAGTAATTAGAAATTTTCTTAAAAATGAATTAACACATGAATGAATTAGTTGATGGATGGGTGGATAAATTTCTAAATGAACAAATAAATGTTGCTGTTCTGTAAAAAATCTGAGGTCACAGAGTTAAAACTTCTATGTTAAAGACTGAGTTAGTCTTTAAAATAAGGCTTAAATAATAACCATGTGCATTTGTGTGAGGTTCATAGAGACTAGAAAATTAATGAATTTTTTTGGTAAAATTTATGAAGTTATTGCATGATTCCTGACAAACAACTGTTGTATTTAATTCTTATGCTACAGTGGAAATGATAAAAGCTTGGGAAAGATAACCCCTATTTATCCACGTAAACAGAAACTTGGTTAGGTACTTCTCTAAACCTAGTTCAAATAGTCAAACAGGTGATATTAATACCTATTTAAGAGCACAGCAAGAGTTATAAAAGTTCAAAAACTGGCATGTGCCCCTCACATAGTAGGCATTTAATATATTACTTTGAGTTATAGTTTTTATGTTATAGGCCCCTTTTATTTTGCTTTTGTTCCTAATAATATTCTGACTGTTTCTGGGTCCAGGCTTACCCAATCTCTCACTGAAAACCATATAAAATGATGTGCAAATACTTAGTTCTATGAGAAACTGAGAGTTGGAAAAGGATGTTTTGATAGTTCATTCATTTAACAAATATTAATTTGAAAACATTTCAATTGCCAGGTCTATCCTGGTCCTGGAGATACAGTAATTGACAATTATTAATAATTGCTATGAGAAAAATAAAGTAGGAAAGGAGAAATGATATTGCCCTGCAGAGTTATTATTTGGATTGCACTTTAGTAGAACTGTCAGGGAAACTTTGAAAGTGAGACACTTGATAAAAGACCTAAATATATCTGAAAGAAGAAGAAATAATCAAGCTTAAGGCCCCAAGGCAGAAGAGCGCCTGGCATATTTATGGAATACTAAGGTTGGTACAGAATATGTGGAGGATTAGAACAAAAGGGCAATAATACTAATAATGAGAAGAGTATATAATGTAGTTTTCTTCTACTTACGGATGGGAAACCATTGAAAAGTTTGTGTATATGAAGGATATGATATGTCTTAAGGATATAGAGAACAAGATTTGAGAACAAAAGGGAAATATAATGTACTGTGTGGAGAACAAGCTGGAGTAAGACCGGTGAGGAGGCTATCACAGTAACCCAAAAGAAAAGATGACAATGGCTTGAACTGGGACAGTAGAGGTGGTGAAACATAAATAGTCTGAAGGTAGAACTAATAGGATTTACTTGTAGATGACATAGGGGGTACTAAAAGGAGTGAGTAATGACTTGAAGATTTTTACCCTATGCAACTGCCAGTTTCTGCAAAGTGGAAGGCTGATGTAAGAGCTGTTGTATGGTGTGGCAGACACAGACAAATGCTCTCAGAATGCTCTTAAGAAAGCAAGCTGGCCCAGCCTAAAGGAATATGGCAAGTGATAGCTGTCAGCTGCTGGTTCCTTTTCTGGGTTTGCTCTAGCTATGAAGACGATGCTTTTTCAGGATAGTTCCAGCAAAATGGCTAAGGAAGGTGATGGTGTCAATGACACATTTTTCTTAGAGCAGTTCCCAGAGGAGTGAGAAAGTCATTCAGGGAATTAGCCATTTCCATCTAACATAAGACACCTCTAAAAAGGGCAATCTTTGCTATGAATCTTCTCACTGAGCTGGTAGATACTGTCACGTCAACATTCTGGTCTAACTGCTCTCTCCACTGGATCACGTAGCTCTCTTTAACTCTCACAGTTGTGACCTCTGACAAGTCTTTTGCATTCCAAACTCAGTTTCTGCAACAAGACTTTTCAGATTTTAAGGAAACAGATTTGTCAGAGGAAATTAGTTTTATTAATATTTCTAAGAAATGAATTCTCCCACTTAGACAAAATCTCTACAGAAGACAAAGTACAGAATAGCATGAGCATCAAGTGTTAACTGCAGAAATGAAGACTCAAACTTCCCTTTGTGCATAAGCATCTGCATATATGGCCTGGGCATTTTAGTGTCCAACACTCAAGATGAACCTTTCTCAGGTCCAACTACACATCTCAATGCCACAGTCTGATGACATGTAGAACAAAGTCCTATTCTTTCACATGAATGTTCTTAAAATGCCTGAAATCAGCTATCTCAGTTTCCTATATTTTCCCTCATGTTAAGCAAAGTATTATGAATTTTTCTAACTTTCTCTTTATTTGTCATTTTCTCTTTGCTGCTATTACTATACTCTGACACACCAAAACTTGCGACATTTCTTAGAGTAGACCACTCAGAAATGAAGTCAGCATTATCAATAATGATAGAATGATATCATTGTTTTATTTGACTGGAGGAAGATAGTATTTTCCACTAGAAACCACAATTCAATCAATTAAAATACCTTCAAATATATGGACTGTGTAATAAGATTACTTTATACTTCAAAAGTAAAGTGTAGAAATAGTAGTGTTAGCATATGCTTAGAATTTCTACTATTGTGATTTTAAATATGGCAAATTTAGTATCAGTATTCACATGTAATTCTCTTGACATGTATCTGTGTGCATACTCATTTGTGTATATGGCTCTATTATATATATTAAAACTATATTTAATCAGTTATAAATGGTAAAAAAAAAGACATTGGATTTAAAGACAAAATCTGAATTCCTGGTTCTGATTCTACTAAATCTTATGGATCTGATATTTTACAAGTAATGACTGCTTAACATTGGATTACTTACTTTGAAAAAGTGGAGTAATAGATGTATTTTTTAAACTATAAAAATACAGAGCTACGTACATCAATAACTACATGGTTATAACGTGATGGTTGATTTGACAGTTTGTATGTCAAACTGGTTAACTCATCTATCATAATATCCACATATTGAACCACATGTTTGATGTCTGATTCAATTATCAGTTATCTAGACAGTTTAATGGGCATGAATCACCTAGCTCATTTGCAAGTTAATTGATTGCTTGAAGATAAACTTATAAACAGTCAATCTAATTGATCTTAGAGAACTAGCCTAAAATATTTTCAAAAGGTAGAGTGTACTTAATATGCACTTGTGCATTTACTCAGTTTGCAAACTATCCTGTACTTAATTCAGAGGAAATGTGCTAAGTCTAGCCCAATATTGCAGCACTCTTGTAAAATATACACCAAAGTTATTGCTGAAACAATTCACTCTCACTATCTAAAAAAAATATGTAAATGATAAAACTATAAATATGTATATTCAAGATATTTTAATTTCAAAGATACAGTTCTGCTGTTTTATGTTGGTATGAAAACATCATTGTTTTTCTTTAAACATAATTTGTATAAAGATCTAAAACTACCTTATTTTCTCTTCAAATTCGACATGATATATAATGGAATGCCATTAATACTAATGAAAACCTGAAGCTATTATATATCTATTATATAAATTAATCAATATCTTATTAATGAACTTATTATGTAATAATATATACCAACATATTATGTATATACATATATTTCTATAAACATGTTTATATATTATGAATATATTTTTTCCAGAATTGGACCATTTGATAAGTAATTCATGGTAATACTTGGGTATAATTTTAACCAACCAGATTCAATCATTCATCTATCCATTCACCATTCATTCTATACATAGTGTTTGTTTTCCTACTCTGTGTCATTAAGCCCAGGTGCTTAATCCTAATTTGACTCTCCTTTCTGAAAATCCTTCCTTTGCAAGAGCCAGAGGCATTCATTGTATTATGTGTATAGACACAATGTGCTAATTAATCACGGCTGGGTAAATTGTTTCTTTAAACAAATCATCCAGTAAGCTCATTTTAAAATTCACTGTATATTTATTTTAGCTGGGCAATGAAATTTGACCTCACATTGGAGGAAGAAGAGATGAAGTTTGAGGGTTGGCTAATTTTGTTTGTTGCATTTTGTTTTGTTTGGAGTTGGATGGTTCTTAAATGCAAAACATACGTAACAAGAGGTTGCATTTGTGGTTTCTTTTTAGCTTCTCTACATAGTGTGTTGAACACTGGCCATCAAAATCAAAATGTGATGCACAACTGACACATCCTTCCAGAATAGACTGTATTCCTCTGAACTGGCATAGAATTGATACATTCTAGTATGATTCCATCACTAAAGATGTTTTAAAATGAGAAAGCAAATTCCATAGAGCTCTATGGATTCCCAGTAGCTCTAACATTTTTGAGTTGGCATCCCTTTTCTCAGAAATTTCTAGAGTTCTCAGAAGATGCCTGAGCTTCTTTTTTTTTATTTTAAATGATTTTTATTTTTTCCATTATAGCTGGTTTACAGCGTTATGTCAATTTTTTCCTGTATAGCAAGGTGACCCAGTCACACATACATATATACATTCTTGGTCTCACATTATAATGCTCCATAAGTGACTAGATATAGTTCCCAGTGCTATACAGCAGGATCTCATTGCTTATCCATTCCAAAGGCAATAGTTTGCATCTATTAAACCCAAACTCCCAGTCCATCCTACTCCCTCCCCCGAGCCTCTTATGATTCTTAAACCTAACCATCTGTATTAACTATAGAGCTGGTAGTTTAAAATATTTAGAAAAAATGGGAGAAATTAACCTATGTTTCTTTTCTTTCCCCTTAGCATCTACTATAATTTCTGTATATCAATAATCTAATTTTATGTAAAATACCAGCCAAGTCTCAAGGCAAATGGAAAGATAAAAATAGTAGTTCCAAATAAACACATTTACAAACCTCTCAGGCTGAATAGGTATAGGTTTTGAATATATTTCCATTAAGGAAAGCTACCACATGTATACAGCTTGAATATGTGTACCATTTCAGTTTTGCTCAATACTAATTTTAATGGGACTTTGTGGAATCAGAATAATGCCAAGGTATAAACTGAATATATTTCTGTAATGAAAATGGAGATAATGATTATGACTTCTGATGCATGTAATATGATAAAAGCAATAATGAGTAATCTTGGAGGCAATTACTTTACATAATATTTTTATTATGCATTATTTTCATTTATGATATTTTGTTAAAGTCAAGTACTTCATCAATTTTAATGTTGTTGTGTAAATAATATGCAGCACAATATGTTGTAAAATTTTTAAAAAGTTAGAATATTATGGTTACACTGGATGTGCTAGTTGTTTTACTATAATCTTAATATTCTCTGCACAGTTCAGAAACCTAAAACTATAGCTGCATTGTATAATGACCAATATAAAATTTTAATCCCTTAGAGTTTATATAATGGCTAGTTATTTAAAGAAAGGTGAAAAACACCCTCATTGTCAGTCCTTCAAATTAACTTAAAACTCTCTAAAGTCCAAGACATACTATTAGCTAAATAAATTGAAAGAATATAATGATGTAATAGGGAAGAAAAAAATTTAGTTTTCCACAAATTCACTCTAAAACCTGAATGTCCAGCAGAATTAGAAGGAAATCATGTCAGGTATTGATTCCTGCCTGGCCAATCTAGACATTGTTATACATCTGGCCTTTTGACTAGCCCAGAATTTGTATTTTTAAGAATGTGATCGTGGTTTTTCTTATGGAAATCTGCCTTTGCACAGAGCAAAAATAAGTTGCAACTGTTTAAAAATGCTTATCTACAAGCAGGATAGTTGACTATACTCAGAGGAAACTAGAATATCTTATTAAAAACAAAAGATAATTTATATTTGTTTATAATTTATATATATTTTGCAGATAATTTGATTCTTTGATACTTTATAATAAGCAGTTCAAATTTATATGTTCATGCCCAAATATGTCCCCAGACACATCTGAGACTGCTTAATTTTTATATGAGGTTGCTAACCTCACTTTGTATTTTTTTTCTACCATCAAGCAAATATTTTAATTAATTTTTTAAATTTATTTTTTGTGAGCCATTGGGACAAAAATATTTTTAAATTTTTTTAAATTATTATTTCCCCAATACATTTTTTTTCTACTGTACAGCATGGTGACCCAGGTACACATACATGTATACATTCTTTATTCTCCCATTATCTTGCTATATCATAAGTGACTTGATATAGTTCCCAGTGCTATACAGCAGGATCTCATTGCTTATCCATTCCAAAGGCAATAGTTCATGTTTATTAACCCCTAATTGCCAGTCCATCCCAATCCTTCCCCCATCCCCCTTGGCAACCACAAGTTTGTTATACAGGTCCATGAGTTTCTTTTCTGTGGAAAGCTTCATTTGTGCTGTATATTAGATTCGAGATATAAGTGATATCATATGGTATTTGTCTTTCTGTTTCTGATTTACTTCACTCAGAATGAGAGTCTCTAGTTCCATCCATGTTGCTGCAAATAGCATATTTTGTTCTTTTTATGGCTGAGTAGTATTCCATTGTGTATATATACACCACATCTTCTTAATTCATTCATCTGTTGATGGACATTTAGGTTGTTTCCAGGTCTTGGCTATTGTGAATAGTGCTGCAATGAACATACAGGTGGATGTGTCTTTTTCAAAGAAAGTTTTGTTGGGATACATGCCCAAGAGTGGGATTGCTGGGTCATATAGTAGTTCTAGTAGTTTTCTAAGGTACCTCCATACTGTTTTCTACAGTGTTTGTACCAATTTACATTCCCACCAAAAGTGCAGAAGGGTTCCCTTTTCTCTACACCCCCTCCAGCATTTGTTATTTGTGGACTTATTGATGATGGCCATTCTGACTGATGTGAGGTGGTATCTCATAGCAGTTTTGATTTGCATTTCTCTAATAATCAGGGATGTTGAGCATTTTTTTCATGTGCTTGCTGGCCAGAGTATATCTTCTTTGGAGAAATGTCTATTCAGGTCTTTTGCCCATTTTTCAATTGGGTTGTTGGCTTTTTTGATGCTGAGTTGTATAAGTTGTTTGTATATTTTAGAGATTAAGCCCTTGTCAGTTGCATGGTTTGAAACTATTTTCTACCATTCTGTAAGTTGTCTTTTTGTTTTTTTTTTATTGTTTCCTCTGCTGCTGTGAAAAAGCCTGTCAGTTTAATTAAGTCCCATTAGTTTATTTTTGCTTTTATTTCTGTTGCCTTGGAAGATTGTACTTAGAGAACCTTTGTTTGTTAAATGTTTTGCCTGTGTTCTCTTCCAGGAGTTTGATGGTGTCTTGTCTTATGTTTAGGTCTTTAATCCATTTTTGAGTTTATTTTTCTGCGTGGGGTGAAGGTGTGTTCCAGTTCCATTGATTTACATGTGGCTGTCCAGTTTTCCCAGCACCACTTGCTGAAAAGACTGTTTTTTTCCCATTTTATATTTTTGCATCCTTTGTTGAAGATTAATTGGCCATAGGTGTCTGGGTTTATTTCTGGATTCTCTATTCTGTTCCATTGGTTGTTACATCTGTTTGGAACCGGTACCACACTGTCTTGATTGCTGTGGCTTTGTAATACTGCCTGAAGTCTGGGAGAGTTACGCATCCTGCTAAGTTTCTGTTCATCAGGATTGCTTTGGGAATTCTGGGTCTTTTGTGGTTCCATATAAAATTTTGGATTGTTTGTTCTAGTTCTTTGAGAAATGTCATGGGTAATTTGATAGGGATTGAATTGAATCTATAGATTACTTTGTGCAGTATGGCCATTTTTATAATAATAATTTTTCCAACCCAGGAGCATGGAATATTTTTTCCATTTCTTTGAACCCTCTTTAATTTCCTTGATTAATGTTTTATAGTTCTCAGCATATGTCTTTCACCTCCTTGGTTAGGTTTGTTCCCAGGTATTTGATTTTTTGGGGAGGCAATTTTAAAAGGTATTATATTTTTGTATTCCTTTTCTAATATTTCATTGTTAGTATACAGAATGGAGAAGGGTTCTGAAGACCTCGTTTGTGCCAGGCATACCTGTATTCAGATGCTATTGGGACCAAAGTTCCTACAATTTGGGATACAGCAGAGAGTTCACAGGAAGGGGAGAATCTCGTTCAATGTAAGAACAAAGTGGAACCCAAGAAGGGGCTCCAAGGAGACCATGAAACAAATTTTAATTGTCTCACTGAAAAATCTGCCTCTGGTGAGAGCTACTAAGATAACAGTGAAGACACTCAAAATCTACGGGATGCTGGAAAAGCAGTGCTCAGAGGGAAGTTCATAGCAATTCAGGCCTTCCTCAAAAAAGAATAAAAATCTCAAATTGACAACTTAACCCACCACCTAAATGAATCAGAAAAAGAAGAACAAGCAAAACCTAAAGTCAACAGGAGGAAAGAAATCATAAAGATCAAAGAGGACATCAATAAAACAGAGATTCAAAAAACAATTGAAGAAATCAATCAAACCAAAGCTGGCTCTTTGAAAAAGTAAACAAAATTGACAAACCTCCGGCTAGACTCACCAAGAAGAGGAGAGAAAAAACCCAAATAAACAAAATCAGAAATGAGAAAGGAGAAGTCACAATAGATACTACAGAAATAAAAAGAAAACATAAAACATAAGAGAATACTATCAAATTATATGCCAACAAATTTGACTACCTAGAAGAAATGGACATCTTTCTAGAGACCTAAGGCTGCCAAAACTGAATCAGAAGAAATAGATCAACTGAACATACTGATCACTAGAAATGAAATTTAATATGTCATAAAAACACTCCCTACAAATAAAAGCCCAGGACCAGATGGCTTCACAGGAGAATTCTACCAAACATTCAAAGAAGAACTTATACCCATCCTCCTTAAACTTTTTCAAAAGTTTGAAGAAGAAAGAACAGACCCAAGGGCATTTTATGATGCCATCATCACCCTAATTCCAAAACCAAAGATACCACCAAAAAAGAAAACTACTGACCAATATCTTTGATGAATTTAGATGCAAAGATTCTCAACAAAATTTTAGCCAACCGATTCCAACAAAATATTAAAAAGATTATACATCATGACCAGGTGGGATTCATTCCAGGTGCACAAGGATGGTTCAACAAATGCAAATCAATCAACATCAAAAAACACATTAACAAAATAAAAGTCAAAAATCACATGATCATCGCAACAGATGCAGAAAAAGCATTTGACAAAGTTCAACATCCATTCATGATCAAAACTCTTACCAAAGTGGGTATAAAGGTAACATACCTTAACATAATCAAAGCCATTGATGACAAACCCACAGCAAATATAATACTCAATGGAGAAAAGCTGAAAGCCTTCTCACCAAAATCTGAAATAAGACAGGATGTCCACTCTCAGCACTGTTATTCAACATAGTATTGGAAGTCCTATCCACTGCAAAAAGACAAACAAAAGAAATAAAATGCATCCAAATAGTTAGAGAAGAGGTAAAACTGTCACTGTATGCAGATGACATGATACTATACATAGAAAACCCTAAGGACTCAACCCAAAAACTACTTGAACTGATCAACAACTTCAGCAAAGTAGCAGCATACAAAATTAACATTCAGAAATGAGTCGCATTTCTGTATACCAACAATGAAATGTTAGAAAAGGAGCACAGAAATATAATACCTTTTATAACTGCACCCAAAAAAATCAAATACCTGGGAATACACCTGACCAAGGAGGTAAAGGGCTTATATGCCAAGAACTATAAAACATTAATCAAGGAAATTAAAGAAGATGTAAAGAAATTCCATGCTCCTGTGTTGAAAAAAATCAATATTGTAAAAATGGCCATACTATACAATGCAATCTATAGATTCAATTCAATCCCTAACAAATTACCCATGACATTTTTCACAGAACTAGAACAAACAATCCAAAAATTAATATGAAAGCACAAAAGAGCGAGAATTGCCAAAGCAATCCTGAGGAACAAAAACAAGGCAGGAGGTATAACTCTCCCAGACTTCAGGCAATATTACAAAGTCACAGTCATCAAGACAATGTGGTACTGGTACCAAAACTGACATACAGAACAGTGGAACAGAACAGAGAACCCAGAAATAAACCCAGACACTCATTGTCAATTAATCTTTGACAAAGGAGGCAAGAATATAAAATGGGAAAAAGACAGTTTTTTCAGCAGTATTTCTGGGAAACCTGGACAACTGAATGCAAATCAATGAAACTAGAACACATCCTCACCCCATGCACCAAAATAAACTCAAAATGGCTGAAAGACCTAAACATAAGAAAAGACACCATCAAACTCCTGTAAGAGAACATAGGCAAAACATACTCTGACATCAACCTTCTGAATATTTTCTCAGGTCAGTCTCCCAAAGCAACAGAAATAAAAGCAAAAATAATGGGACCTAATCAAACTGAAAAGCTTTTGAACAGCAAAGGAAACCAAAAAGAAACCAAAAAGACAACTTACAGAATGGGAGAAAATAGTTTCAAACCATGCAACTGACAAGGGCTTAATCTCTAAAATATACAAACAACCTACATAACTCAACATCAAAAAAGCCAACAACCCAATTGAAAAATAGGCAAAAGACCTGAAGAGACTGTTCTTCAAGGAAGATATACAGATGGCCAACAAGCACTTGAAAAAATGCTTAACATCCCTTATTATTAGAGAAATGCAAATCAAAACTACTATGAGATACCACCTCACACCAATCAGAATGGCCGTTATTAATAAGTTCACAAATAACAAGGACTGGAGGGGTTGTGGAGAAAAGGGAACCCTCCTACACTGTTGGTGGGAATGTAAATTGGTACAACCACTATGGAGATCAGTATGGAGGTACCTTAGAAATCTATACATTTAACTACCATATGACCCAGCAATCCCACTCTTGGGCATATATCTGGACAAAACTCTCCTTAAAAAAGACACATGCACTCGCATGTTCATTGTAGCATTATTCACAATAACCAAGACATGGAATCAACCCAAATGTCCACTGATAGATGATCTTTAGGAAGATGTGGTATATATACACAATGGAATACTACTCAGACATAAAAAGAACAAAATAATGCCATTTGCAGCAACGTGGATGGAACTAGAGACTCTCATACTGAGTAAAGTAAGTCAGAAAGAGAAAGACAAATACCGTATGATATCACTTATATCTTGAATCTAATATACAGCACAAAGGAACCTTTCCACAGAAAAGAAAATCATGGACTTGGAGAATGGACTTGCGGTTGCCAAAGGGGAAGGGGAGGGAGTGGGAAGGACTGGGATCTTGGAGTAAATAGATGCAGAATGTTGCCTTCTGGATGGATTAGCAATGGGATCCTGCTGTGTAGCACTGGGAACTCTGTCTAGTCACTTATGAAGGAACATGTAATGTGAGAAAAAAATGTATACATGTAAATGTATACATGGGTCACCATGTTGTACAGCAGAAAGAAATATAAATAAATGATAAAAAAAGATAACACTGAAGATACCCAGAAATTCGTAAGCTAGAGGACAGAGCATTTGGTGCAACTGGCATTGTTTGGGTGGTGAATGCCTGAAGTTAGCAGGAGGACAGTTGCTTATCAAACAGTATGGAAGTACAGATGGGTCTGACTTACAATTTATTGTCTTTACAATGGTATAATAGCAATATATATTCAGTAGAAATCATACTTCAAATTTGATCTTTTCGCAGACTAGCAATACGCAGAATGATACTCGCATGGTGCTGGGCCGCAGTGAGCTTCAGCTCTCAATCATCCATACAATCACAATAGTAAATTAATAAATATGTGTATGTGTGTGTGTGTGTGTGTGTGTGTGTGTAGTCAAAATGCGGCCCTAACTATATATTTTGTTTTTAATATTGAGCTTTATTTTTATTCATAGAATAGTTTTACTAAAATATTTGATGTAGCATTATCTCTTAATTCCCCATTCCATTTCTCTTTTATCATTTTTTAAAAATTATTTTTCCTATTTAAAGAAGATAGAAGTTACTTCTGATTGATAAGTGATTAATAATCAATCCTGGGGTTAATTCATTTCCTGAAGGGCATTTATGTTACTGTCAAAACTTAGTCATTTGATTTCGGTTTGGATGATACCCCCTTGATCTCACTGCTACTTTTAAAATTTTAATAATTAAAAAAATATTCTTTTTTTTTTTTAATTTTCCCACTGTACAGCAAGGGGGTCAGGTTATCCTTACATGTATACATTGCAGTTACAGTTTTTTCCCCCACCCTTTCTTCTGTTGCTACATGAGTATCTAGACATAGTTCTCAATGCTATTCAGCAGGATCTCCTTGTAAATCTATTCTAGGTTGTGTCTGTTAAGCCCAAGCTCCCGATCCCTCCCACTCCCTCCCCCTCCCATCAGGCCGCCACAAGTCTCTTCTCCAAGTCCATGATTTTCTTTTCTGAGAAGATGTTCATTTGTGCTGGATATTAGATTCCAGTTATAAGTGATGTCATATGGTATTTGTCTTTGTCTTTCTGGCTCATTTCACTCAGTATGAGATTCTCTAGTTCCATCCATGTTGCTGCAAATGGCATTATGTCATCCTTTTTTATGGCTGAGTAGTATTCCATTGTGTATATATACCACATCTTCCGAATCCAGTCATCTGTTGATGGACATTTGGGTTGTTTCCATGTCCTGGCTATTGTGAATAGTGCTGCAATGAACATGCGGGTGCATGTGTCTCTTTTAAGTAGAGCTTTGTCCGGATAGATGCCCAAGAGTGGGATTGCAGGGTCATATGGAAGTTCTATGGATAGATTTCTAAGGTATCTCCAAACTGTTCTCCATAGTGGCTGTACCAGTTTACATTCCCACTTTTGTTTGACCTGCTCTACCACATCTTCATAGTAATTCATAGGACCGATATTTCTATGGATCACTTTTCACTTCTCCTCAAGAACGGGAAAAGGACTAAGTATTCTATACCATCAATTATTATATAAGAAATGTGTCAAATACATTGAAACTAAGTAATACCTGAGATTAGTTTGAAATTAAGTGTAATGTATGTGGCTACTGACTCACTCATTTACAGCAATAGTCAGTATAGTAACACAGATGAATGTCATTTGGAAATTATAACTGATATGAAGTCAACTGGAGATCTGGATTCAAAATTAGATACTATTCAAAACATACATTTCTTTATTTAATTGTGAGGGTGATGGTATGAAAACAGTATTCGGTAATAACTTTATCTCCCAACCAGTACCTGGTGAACAATGCATACTATGATTCCTATTTTTACTCTAGAAAATAAATTATTTTTTAAGATTTATTTTTAATTTGCCATTTTGGACTTTAAATAAATTCCCTAAATAGCAGTTTTTGCATAGACGAGTCAAGTCATGGATGCTAACTACAGATTGCACAGAAAAAGAAACATTAAAAGAGGAATTTATGGTAAACTAGTAGGCATCTTTATTATATCGCCAGATAGAGTTTATAGATTTGACCCAGCTGATGTGCATATAATTCAGTATACAGGATCCAAAAAAGCATTAACACATTAGTCAAGTGAATTACTCAAAATAATATACATTACTTGGGATCACAGAATAGATTTCACAATTTTCATCTTGAAAAATGAAAATCCTGCCAAATCATCTCTAAACATTTCACAACCATATTTCTCCCCACTGTGACACTAAAAGACATATTTGTTGCTGAAAGTTAATTATTTTGTTGAAGTGATAAAAATATTGGATTATTCATTTATTTTTAGGCAAAGGTTTCTTAAAATGGATTCAGAATTTGAATATACATTTTTCAAAATATTTAAAAATTCTACTAAGTATTCATATAGGAAAGTGAACTATACTTTTTTTACAAGTAATAATTTCTGTGAATTATGAGTAGATCAAGATTCTGGAACCAAAGGTGTTTCCCACTTTTCAAGTAAGCAACTCACTCATACACTGTCAACCACACATTTTACATAATATTGATAATCTATCACAGTTTGATCACATTTGAAGATCTGTCTCCCCGTCTCACTTATTTATAATTTACCTGCACAAAGCAGAAGAAATCTTATAAAATAAATGTATAAGGTCAATAATATCTTGCGCTATTTAAAATAACAGCAAAGTTCCAAAATTTTAAGAGATGTATTATTTCCATTTCTGTACATTATATCTTCAAATTACTTTACTGAGGTGTTCCTTACATAGTGAAGTTATCATATTCCTAATATATTTTGTTTTTTCATATAATCCAAGCACCATGATGCTTTCTTAGTTGTAGAGACTGTATTGCTTAATTCACCTTGTCATCCACAAATGTATAAATGACACATATTTACAGTGTAAATGATACACTTTCAATGATACAACTTTTTGAAGTAAAAGATGAACAATGCTTCTGCCTGAATCACCATAGTGGCTATACGTTATTTGAAAATAGTTAACTTTCACATTTTATCATAAGCTATATATTATATGAAGTTAGTAGTGTAATAGTCATGTTTTTCTGGGGTCACTTAGTTTTATATCAAAGGGCATCCAATAAAACATTAGTATTTGTTAAATGATGTAAAAATAGATCATTTTCTATGATAATCAGGTTATAGATTCCCCCACCCTCTCTCTTTCTCTCTCTCTCTCTCACACACACACACATGCACACACACACACACACACACACACACACACACACACACACACACACACACACACACACACGTTATACAAACCTACATTAAGTTGAATTTGACTTACTTCTAACTGATGTGGAGCTTAATATGAACTTTTATGTCTCCAGTTAAAACACTAGGGGGAACACCACAAGTGTATTCAAGCTTTTTGTAGTCATTCAATCTGTCATCATAGTAACCATAGCTGTCTGCTCTGCTATTTTCCAGTGCCAGTGTGATATTCACACACCATCTGCCGAATTCTACTTACTGCTATTCAGGCTCCATTGCTGGTTATTCATTTCTCACTTTGGTCATCATAAGTCAGCATGTTTGTGAAAATCTGGTACTGCTTGCTGAACTAATACATGTGCAACTGCTATTGAATTTAGGCTTTGGGACTTATATCGCTGCTCTGATAATTTCCTATGGATCCATCTTCTACAAAATTCATGGACTAACATATTGTACTGAAAGCACACAGTAAAATAAAGCATTTGTTTTTCAAGAGGAAGGAATGTGATGAATCATCAGACATGGTTTTTCTTTTTTCTATCTATCATCCTTGGTTCTTCTTATAAGCCTCCATATCACATGTTTCCGCAAACTCTTCTCCCCAAACCCACCTAATTCCTCTTTCTAAACTTAGATGTCAAAATTGATTTAGTTATGCTCCTCAGATTATGGTGTCCATGCATGGTTTGTTGATTGGTTTCTCCTTAATCTTTTATGCTATTGGCAAGTGTGATTTTGCATAGTTTTATAATAAGAAGAGAGCCTGAGAGTTCTGGATGCTCTATTTAAGACTATCCTCCTGCTGCCTACGTGACTCCATGGGCAAAAGTAGTTATTCCTTGGAAGGCCAGAATTCCTTCCAGGCCACCCTTATCTCATCACCACCAGTGTCTTATGACCATCAATACTAATCTAATTTGTCATCTAAACTGCATTTTGTCTGACACCATGAGAAATCTAAGACTCCAATTCATCCTTTTCCCCCGAGATTTTCACTCCTCTATAGTCTGTACATAACCCCTTTATGATCCATCTCCCACTTTTCCCTAAACCCTTGAAATATTTTCCCAACGTCCTCTTCACATGACCCATGACCAATCTTCTGAAATTCAGCTGTCTCCAGGGGCCGCTGCTTTTTTTCACCACCTCTAGGTGATATCATATTTCTCTCTCAAACTGTGTTCCACAGCATTTGGATGTGGGATGATATCAGTTTCCTATTGTTGCTGTAACAAATTACCACAAACTTAGTAACTTAAAGCAACACAAATTTATCATATGGGAAGTCAGAAGTCTAAAATGGGTTACTGAATTGAGTTCTTTCTTGAGCCTCAAAGGGAGAGACTGTTCCTTTCCTTTTCCCGCTGCTAGAGGCTTCCTGCATTCCTTGCTTCCTGGCTATATCACTCTTACTTCTGCTTGTCATCCCATCTCACTCACCAACATTGACCCTCTTGCTTCCCTCTTATAAGGACCCTTGTGATTTGGTCCATTGTGATGATTCAGAATACTTTACCCAACTCAAGACCTTTAACTTAATAATATCTGGAAAGTCACTCTTGCCACATAATAGAATATATTCACAGGTTCTAAGGATTAGGTCATGGACATATTTGAGTGGTCATTATTCTGTATACCATGGAAGCATATGTTCTCTTTGATTCTAATTACAGCTTCCAGGCAATTATGCCTTCATCATCCTGAAAACCAAGTCTGAATCCCATAGCATCAGAATACTCCACCACTACTGCCCCTATTTAGCACTTGACATGCTCTAGTCAATTCCTTAAAGATTTTATACCCTCATTGTCAAATTACTGTCATAATTTTTTGGTGATTAGTACTTTAGAGAGATGATCTTGCAAACATTTGGGCAGCTAAGATCCCTCACCTCCACTCTTCGAACAATCCTGTTTCCTTTCTCACCCTAGTCATTCTCATCATGACTCAGCTTGAAACTTCTGTTACTAACAAAACCAGAACTGTTTCCAAAGTCTCAATTTGAAACATCCTACTCTGAAACATTGCCTTCCATCCTTATATTATCACTTTAAGTAGCTTAAATATTGATGAATTGGTGATCTATAATCATTCCCTTGAAAGAAAAAAAAAGGGAAACAAAAGAAGGGAGAGAGAAAGGGAGGGGAAGAAGAGGGGAAGGGAGGAGAGAGTAGGGGAGGAGAGGAAGGGAGAGTAGAAGAAAGGGGGGATGAAAGAAGGAAGGAAAGAAGGAATGAAGGAAGAAAAGAAATAGTCCTCTGTCTCTTACAGTTTTTCACATATTAATTGACTCTCTTACTTAGATATGAACCTATACTTCAAATTAAATCCCTGCTAAGGGCACTTTTAAATATTTGATTCAACTGACTTTCTTATTAATTAACAAGCAAATGGAAACCTAGTTTCATAACTTGAAAATAATTTTTAACTGTAACTTTTCAGACAAGAGGAAGTTTGAAATAAGCACACTATCAATTTTTTAACATTACAAAAGATACAATTACAAACATTCAACTATATTTACTAGTCCTTAAAAGTACAAACCTCTAGTTTAAAATCTCTTCAAAACTTTTACTTTACAAATATAATTTAAAAGGTTCATTTAAAAATCCATTAAGCCAAGTTTGATAAATCAGGAGGTTGTTTCCCTCTTATCTAGAAATATGTTTTATTAAATGAAAGTAT
Organism: Sus scrofa; assembly: GCF_054392235.1. NCBI lineage: Eukaryota > Metazoa > Chordata > Mammalia > Artiodactyla > Suidae > Sus > Sus scrofa. The sequence continues at coordinate 118,501,924 of NC_139388.1, read as the reverse complement.
ATCTTGTGAGTCTTCAAATATTTGTTTAGGAGATATTTTAAGTTATAGTATTAATGAAAGTGTAGAAAAATAATTAAAAATAATTTACAATAGAAAGAAGTTATATATTCAAGTTGATAAAATTAAACATATTCTCAATAAACACTACATTATCCTACTTATTTTATCCATAGAGTTTCCAAAAACTTAAAGCCTTCCCCAAGCAAAAATAATGTCATATTTTTCTGTAATTATAGAATTTCACAACATTTTCAATTCATAACAATATGTTTTAAATGGACAAAAACGCAAGTATTGCAAATATTATTTTATGGTAGTTTTTTTATTACTTTGCGTTAATCAGAATGTAGATTTTTTTCTCTATAAGTTGAGTGTAATAATTAAAGTGAGATATTACATTGAGATCATCATCCAATATTACCCTCATTCTATGACTCATACTCTATTTCATGACCTGGCTCTCCATGTGATGCGGCAGCAACATAAGTTCTATAATCATTCAGCTTCAGACTTCCTATTTTGCTATCTTGATTGTCCTTTCCATTTTGAAGGCCATGCCCTTCCAGCTATTTACTCTGCCCAAATCACTTTAGTGAAGTCATTGGTCCCCTGGTTACCATATTTCTGTTGTCCTGAAGCTGAACAACTTCCAAAAGCAATAAATGTTTAAGATATGCCACTTTCCTTCAAATACATTCCTTTCTTCCTTCTATTCTACTAATACTACTTCTTTCTTTTCTTCTTCTTCTTCTTCTCTTTCTCCCACTCCTTCTCCTCCTCCTTCTCCTTCTTTTAGCTTAAATAGAAAATATCCTTCTTGCAGGGACTGCAAAGGGAAGGGAACACAGAAGAAAAGGTCTCTAACTAGAAGCAGGATGGGGTCTCTAACAGGAAGCCAGATAGGACCTCTGCACTCCTGCATTAGTTATAAATGGGAACTAATTGTAATAAGGCAATATGTGTCCCTGTATTTGGGCAATGGTTTCAGAAAGCTACACAGTTTTAAACACAGTGGGCAAATTAAAGGCACAAGGATCCCAGAGATGTGGATATTTCAACTATGATAAGATAATTCTAAGTACTATTATATCTAACTAGTTTCATAAGGTAGAAAAACAAGGTACTAATTTGCAGATGCATATAGCAGGTGGGTGAATGTTGGTCAACTTTAGGAGAAACAGTCTATGATACAGGATCTCTAATCTCACCTGCCACTTTGGACACAAGTAGTGAGTATCCTGTGTTCCAAAGTAGAACTAAGATAAGTGGGAAATTTTGGCTTCAACCAATGGACTGGACTTAAAGCTTATATTCAAACAACAAATAAAAAATCAAAATTTAAATTATATATTAGCATTAATTCTTTTCAATAATTATCTTAAATACATATTCAATGTACCACCCATTTATATGCCATATGAGAAATACTGGTGAGCCATTTTGTTCAGATCCATTATAACATTAACATATGGCTAAATATGATTCTGAAATAACTACCAAGTATTTAATGATAAAAATTATTGAATGAGATGAGTGTGTCACTGTCAGTCACTTTCTTAGTGATGTTCTGAGTATACTGGGCAGGGATCATCTCTAATTCCATTAGCTCTAATGTTTCAGAGCAATGGAAAAAAGTTCAATGATTTTTTTTTTTTTTTGCCACAGCAGTATGTGGCAGTGACAACACTGGATGCTTAACCACCTGCACCCACAAGGGAACTCCAATGAATAGTTTCACAACTTCAAATATGAAAATATAGAAGGTGATAAATTATAAACTATAGAATATGATAATATTATCTCATTGAAGTTTCCATAAAGGTTCAACAGATGCTGCTTCTCCTTCCTCCTTCACCAATCATAACACCTTCAGCATGAACTTCTCTGTTAATTAGATTTCAATGAGAACATCTCAATCAAGGGTTTGACACCATTTTGTTAAAAATAAAATTATATTTTTTCTAACGTTATTTTACTGTTTTTAAAACATTTTACTTTTTATTTTATACCATTTTTAAAGGTTACTTCCCATTTATAGTTACTACAAATTATTGACTATGTTCCCCGTGTTGTACAATATATCCTTAAACCTATCTTACACCCAATAATTTGTCCTTCTACTCTCCCACACTTATATTGCTGTTTTGTTATTTTTAAACACCACCTGTGCTATATTGGAATTTTATTATTGTTCTTGAGTGAAAATATTGAATTTTTAAAAGTCTGTGTTTCACCTCAAGAAACATATTGAGTGCTTACAGTGTAATCAACAACTCTGAATAGTATTTATTAAGATAAACAGCAAAAACTAGAAAGCAATTTTAAAACCATAAATTATACATTTCTTTCTATATCTTTGAAAATATTTTGATTATTTATTTTAATTCAAAGGATATGTTATTACACACTTTATCATATATATATATTTTATATATAGTGATTTTAATTTTTTTTTCCATTATAGCTAGTTTACAGTGTTCTGTCAATTTTCTACTGTACAATATGGTGACCCAGTTACACATACATGTATACATTCTTTTTGCTCACACTATTATGCTCCATCATAAATGACCAGACATAGTTCCCAGTGCTACAGGGCAGGATCTCATCGCTAATCCATTCCAAAAGCAATAGCCTGCATCTATTAACCCCAAGAACCCCATCCATCCTACTCCCTCCCCCTCCCCCTTGGCAACCACAAGTCTATTCTCTAAGTCCATGACTTTCTTTTCTGTGGAAAGTTTCATTTGTGCCATATATTAGATTCTATATATATAAGTAATATCATATGGTATTTGTCTTCCTCTTTCTGACTTAACTTTACTCAGGATAAGAGTGTCTAGTTCCATCCATGTTGCTGCAAATGGCATTATATCATTCTTTTTTACAGCTGAGTAGTATTCCATTGTGTATATATACCACATCTTCCTAATACAATCATCTGTCGATGGACATTTGGGTTGTTTCCAGCTCTTGGCTATCGTGAATAGTGCTGCAATGAACATGGGGGTGCATATGTCTTTTTATATATTTTAAAGATGATATTAGCACACTATACACATGTAAAATGACCATTTTCTTTGTATTTTTGAGAAGACAACCTCTTGAGGGACTATATCAGTGAACAAAGCTCTTATAAGAAATAATGATAGCTTTACACACTCAAGTACATAAACTCACACACTCTGAGATCCCTCAAACTATAATCTATGATTTATGAATCATATATACTGACACATATAATAAGAAAAATATAGTTTCTTAAACTCTCCTTAACTCCAAAAACAAATATAAGAAAACCTCAAATATTTTAAAGATAAATTCTCCACTTATCTTTTTTCCTTTTGTTTTTTTCTTTTGGCTAGCCCACAGTATATGGAGTTCCTGGGATCTGAGCCACAGCTGCTGCAACACTGTATCCTTAACCCACTGTGCCAGATCAGGGATCTGGCCCAGGACTGAACCTTTGTCCTGGTGTTCCAGAGACAATGCCAATCCCATTGCACCACAGTGGGAACTCCGGTCCTTTCTTTTTTAAGACAAGTTAGGTCACAAAATTTAAAAGTATCCAAGTTTATACATTTAAAATGCAAACAGAATTATCCACCAACACCACCACAACAACAACCAAAAAAACAAAATCTTCCATTATATTTTGCTTTTGATTTGATTTATGCCTTTGAATTATAAGTCTCAGCTTATACACATCTACTGGGGAGGTTTACTGTACACAAAAAACATAAGAATTCACACATGGTAAATTTTAAAGTATGATAAATGGATACATGAATGTAAGTACATTCAGAGTTCTAGCTGTAATGTTGTAACAACAACTTTTGGTAAAAATTCTTCAAGAGTATTCCCTTTACGTCCATTTTTAGCAATCTGATTACTCACCCACTCATGGATATATATACAGTTTCAAAACGTCTGCACTGGTCTTGTATATCAAACACATGGTAAACAATCTATAAGTATACCAAAGTTCTGAGCAAAGATAGTTACTGAAAGAAGCACGGTATTTAACTCAAGAATGTTGTGTTTCTAAGTGGCCAACAGACATATTAAAAAAAAAAAAAAAAAAAAAAAAAAAGAGTTCCCGTCGTGGATCAGTGGTTAATGAATCCGACTAGGAACTATGAGGTTGCAGGTTTGATCCCTGGCCTCGCTCAGTGGGTTAAGGATCCGGTGTTGCCGTGAGCTGTGGTGTAGGTCACAGACATGGCTCAGATCCCTCCTTGCTGTGGCTGTGGTGTAGGCTGGTGGCTACAGCTCCGATTGGACCCCACGCCTGGGAACCTCCGTATGCCATGGGTGCCACCCTAGAAAAGGCAAAAAGACCAAAAAAAAAAAATAAATTTTCAACACTGCTAATGAGAAGACCAATACAAACTGACATCACAACCAGGTATCATCTTACACCAGTTAGAATGGCTATCATCAAAAATTCTACAGGTAGGAGTTCTGTTGTGGCACAGTTGGGTTAAGATCCGGCATGTCACACAGCAGCTGGGATTACTGCTGTGGTGCTGGTTCAATACCTGGCCTAGGAATTTTTACATGCTATAGACACAACCAAAAAAACAAGTCTACTGATAATAAATTCTGTATAGGAGGTGTGAAGAAAGGGAATCCTCCTACATTGTTGATGGGAATGTAAATTGGTGCAGCCACAGTGGAAAACAGTATAGTGGTTCCTTAAAAAACTAAAAATAGATCTACCATATCATCTGGCAATTCCATTCCTGGGCATACATCTGGAAAAGAAAAACTCAAATTTGAAAAAAAAAAAAAAATACATGCACTCCAACATTCATAGCAGTACTATTTTGTAACAGCCAAGACATAGAAACAATCCAAGTGCCCATCAATGAATAACTGGTTTAAGAAGATATGGTGTCTATATATATTACTCAGCCATTAAAAAATAATAAAGTGTTGCCATTTGAAGCAGCATGGATGGACCTAGAGAATATCATATTAAGTGAAGTCAGTCAGAGAGAGAAAGACCAGTATTATATGATATCACCTTTACGTGGAGTCAAAAAAAAAAACAATACAAAAGGGTCTATATAGAAAACAGAAACAGACTCACAGATATAGAAAACAAATGTATGCTTACCAAAGGAGAAAGGGAGTGGGTTAGGGATAAATTAGACGTATGGAATTAACAGATACAGACTACTACATAAAAAAACCAATAAGTGAAATGATTTACTGTATAGCACAGGGAGCTATATTCAGTATCTTGTAATAACCTATAATGGAAAATAATCTGAAAAAACACATATATCTGAAATCACTTTGCTGTACAACTAAAAATAACACAATGCTATAAATTAACTATACCACAATCTCTTAAAATGTGGTATATCCTGTGCAAGTGTGTACTAGCCTTTCTTAAACGTTAAGTACCACTGTATCCATAATTTTACAATATAAATTTTTGGAAATCTTTTCATATAGTAAACTTCCATATAGTAACATTTACTGATTTGTTATAGGAACAACCTATTCTTAAGAAAAAAAGAAAACTATATTAAAATGGCTCTAGAAGCAGAAATGTGAGTAGAAAGTCAGAAGAATGACAGATATATAAAATTTCTGTATTTTCTATCCATGTAATAGTGATAAAAATTCATTAACAATGACAACTCATAAGTTCTAAAACAAAGCAAACTCTTAAAGTTTAATTTCTTTGTTTTTCTCTTGGTAATAATGGGAATAAAATTCACACAGCAGAAGGATAATGTACCCCATAATGTGACATGATGTACTGAGAATATGGTATTACATTTCTAATGATATGCTTTCCAAAGCTGTCTTTATTATACCACGGAGAACCTGCCCTTAGAGAATGCATCTGTTGAAGTGGATAGGTCATTCTAATAACCTTAAAATTTTAGATGTGTAGATTTTATCACTTACACATATCCTTTATCAAGGTGAACAAACAAACAATGAAATCAAACTAAACAGCAAGAAAAGAAAAATCAAAATTTAAAATAGAACTAAGAATTTCTTAGTTTTTCCTCTGTGTCTGTGTTTGTCTTTTTAATCTCCAAAGTACTGTTTTTTCATTAAGAAAAAAATCTATAGCAAAGGACATTATTTAATGTGTACATTTTATATACAGATAAAATCTATATTGACATATGATTTGGAATAGTATAAATCTACTTTTTAATATAATACGAAGGTATTTTTGTGCTGATTACTGAGCTATTGTCTCTCAATGTCACACCTATCGTTCACTACTCTGGTTGCACTAGGACAAGGTACTTGTTTTTCTTTGCTAACTTCATTCTTGCTACATTCAACCAATTACAAACACTAGAAAAAGAGAGATTGAAAATCTGAAGGAGTATGAGTGGTCATAATACATCTAATTTGCTCACTATTCTTCTCGGCATCATCGTTGCAACAGTTATCACTCCCCATAGATACGTAGTTAAAATGGCAGCAGTTGTTTTCAATTTCCTGTCACCTGGGGCTTCATCCTAAAAGGTCTAAGCTCCACACAAGTATTTCTGAGCTTCTCAGACAATAGCACTTGCCAGGCAGTGTCCTCTTCTCAGAGTGTAGACCTGTACCTGTGGGACCACTTTTCTAAGAATCTAGGTTCTAATGACTCTAACTTCTTTCTTTTGTTCTCCTGGCCTTAGGTACAGTAGCTAATTCTGCAGTTATTACTTTTGTTTGCCACAATTTTTCAGTTTTCTCTTTTTAATTCAATTTTTATAATTTGCCATATTATTTTTCTGTTAAATATTTCCAGTTCTGATAACATTGACGAAGAACTAAAAGGAGAGTTCCTTCTAAACTTATTATGACAATGGCTGAACAAACTGAGAAATAATGGCATTTCTGAACACATGGGAGAACTGAAGTTGTAGTGCAAACAAATAGGTTGGAATTTGAAGAAAGACAATACCTAAAATGAGAAACAGGATCAGAGCACTGGATGATCTAGGACAGATGGCACTGAACAAGAAGATTCAGAAAAAGATGATTAAAAAATTGCTAAACATTGAGTATGGGTTGATGTGAGAATGAGAAGTCCCTTGTGGCATGTATTCAGAGGAGATTCACACCCTCTTTCAGAACTACAGAGAGAGATCTCTAGAGTGGCCAAACAAGTGGAGTGACTACAGAAAGGTGCCTGCCCCTATAGCTACAGAGAGCAGTCCCCAAAGCTTCCTTGACAAAGGAAGGGACTGCAGGAGTAGATGCTGACATTGCCAGCTACAGGAAATAGTCTACCTGGTAGCAGGACAGGTTGCAGGAATCATGCTGCCCCGGCATGCTACAAAAGCAATCCTGTGAACTGTGAATGAATCACTTCCACCTTCCTCACAGACTCCATCCCTAGCAGCCAGCCAGCCCCAAGAGAGATATGATATCACTGTTCCTATCATGTGTTCTAGGTACATGTGAACCACTATCACCCCTGGGAAGTCCAGGACTGGGCACCTGTTTCTGCATCTACATACCTGCTGTCAAGGGGATAATAAACAGAAAGGTAGACATTATGAGATGACAAATAAGTAGTTTTCAGACAAAGGAATATGATAAAAATACACAAAAACAACTAAATGATGAAGATACAGGCAATCTACCTGAAAAAAAATATTCAGTGGTGATAGTAAAGATGATCCAAGATATTATTTAAAAAAAAAGGAGACACAGATTAAAGAATTAAACCAAATGTTTAATAAAGAGCTAGAGGATTTAAACAGCAAGCAAACTAAGATGGAGAGCACACTCTGACATGAAAAATACACTAGAAGGAATCAATAGCAGGATAAGAGAGGCAAAAGAATGAACAAGTGAGGTGGAAGACAGAGTTATGGAAATCACTGCCACAGAAATGAATAAAGAAAACAGAATAAAAAGAACTGAGGATAGTCTAAGAGACCACTGGGACAATATTAAATGTTCCAACATTCATATCATAGGGGTTCCAAAAGGAGAAGAGAGAGAGAAAGGGCCAAAGAAAATATTTGAAGACATTATAGCTGAAAACTTCCTTAATATGGGAAAGGAAACACTCACTCAAGTTGAGGAAGCACAGAGAATCCAATGCAGTATAAACCCAAGGAGAAAAAAAGACAAAATAATTCCATTTGCAGCAACACGAATGGAACTAGAGATTCGCACACTAAGTGAAGTTAAGTCAGAGAGTGATATTATATCATTTATATGTGGAGTCTAAAATATGGCACAGATGATCTATCTACAAAACAGAAACAGATCACAGACATGGAGATCAGACCTCTGTTTGCCAGGGAGGAGCAAGGAGAGAAGGGGATGGAAGGGAGCTTGGGGCTGATAGATGCAAATTATTATATTTGGGACAGATGGATAATGGGGTCCTACTGTATAGCCCAGGGACCTGTACCCAAACTTTTGGGTTAGAACATGATGGAAGACAGTATGAAAAAAATGAAAAGAATGTATGTAGTATATATTTGTGTGGTTGCATTACTTTTCTGTACAGCAGAAATTGAAAGAACATTGTAAATCAACTATACTTTAATAAAAAAATAAACTTAAAATGTAGCATATATATAAACATAAATCTATACAACTTTTAGAAAAAGAGTTTAAATAATTAATGTTCCAAGGAGAAACGAGCGACTCTATGACTGCAGCAGGAAAAAAACAAGGTAAGCTTGAAGTTTATCAGAAAACAAGGGCAATGTTAAATAAGTAAATAAATAACAAACAAATAAATGAATAAAAGGGCATACCAAAAGAGCACAAAAGTCAACCTGAAAGATTCTCAATTACTAAAACTTAAACTATTGGAGCAAAAATAAATATTCATAATTTCATACTATACAAATAAATAACTGCAAATGAACAAGCAGGGAGAAAACATAAATCTTTTCTACAGAAGAGGTCCAATGAAGGAATAGGAAGTCATCCTCAGAAATCCACTGTAATAATTACTGTATCCAAGATACACAGATGTATCTATTATTAAATTAGGAGGCAACATTTTAAAAAAGAGCAGTGGTTTTGCTTAGCTTCAAAATAGCTTCTCCAATATATTTAGTTATTAATATGGTCGTCTTAAAACATATTTAAAAATTCTTTGATACTCTCCTTCCAGTAGGTGGAATTAAATTTCTCTTCCTTTAACTGTTGTTTGAACTTAGTGACTCTCTTCAATATTTACTACTAAAGTATGAAAAGGGAAAGGAAAGCAATTTTACAGTACAGAAAACCAGAAGACTCCACTTTAATCAAGACATTGAGGTTAACATCATTAGAGTGTGTTGATAATATGTGTACCTGATACAAAAATACTTTCCAAAAATCATGACCCCAAGTTAGTCATGTGAAATCATCAGGCAAACCCAAATTGAGGGGAGTTCCTGATAATAGCTGACCAATACTCTTCAAAAGTGTCAATATTATGAAAACAAGAAAAGACTTGAGAAAGTGTTAAAAGGTTGAGGATATTAAGGATTTGCAACTAAATGCAATGTGGTTTCCTAGAAAGAAAGAAAAGAAAGAAAGGAAGGGAGGGAGGAAGGGAAGACTGGAGGAAGGAAACTTAGACTCATACTTCCCCTCATATATAATTATTAATTCAAAATAAACTACAGATCTTCCTCAATTTATGATGGGGTTATGTCTTGATAAACCCACTTTTAAACTAAAAATATCCTAGTAAGAAATACATTCAATGCACTTACACAGCTTAGCCTAAACTACCTTAGAGTTCTCAGAATATTTATATTAGCTTACAGTTGGGCAAAATCATCTAAATCAAAGCCTATTTTTGCAATAAAGTTTTAAATAGCCCATGTAATTTATTGACTATTGCACTGTTAAGTAGAAAACAGAATTGCTTATGGGTAGAGACTGGTTGGAAATATTGGTTGTTTACCATTGTGACTGCATGACTGACTAAGAGCTACAGCTCAATGCTGCTGCCCAGCATTACTAGAAAGGGTCATATTACATATTGATAGCCTGGAAAAATATCAAAATTCAAAACTTGAAGTATATTTTCCACTGACTGTGTATAGTTTTTGCACACTGAAAAGTCAAAAATTGCTAAGTTGAACCATTGTAAGTCATGGACCATGTGTATAGAACTAAGCATAAAGTTTGAAGTATAAACTAGAAAACATTTATAAGAAAATATAGCTGGAAATCTTTGTGAGATTACATTAGACTAAGAATTTTTTTTTTCTTTTTGTCTTTTTGCCATTTCTTGGGCCGCTTCCATGGCATATGGAGGTTCCCAGGCTAGGGGTCAAATTGGAGCTGTAGCCGCCGGCCTACACCACAGCCACAGCAATGCAGGATCTGAGCCGCATCTGCAACCTACACCACAGCTCACAGCAACGCTGGATCCTTAACCCACTGAGCAAGGCCATGGATCGAACCCACAACCTCATGGTTCCTAGTTGGATTTGTTAACCACTGAGCCACGACAGGAACTCCTAGACTAAGATTTTTTTATAAGTAGGATTCAAAAATCATGAATAGTAAAGAGAAGGAAGGAAAGAAAGGAAGGAAGGAAAGAAAAAGAAAAAAATGAAAGAAAGGAAGAAAGAGAACGGGAGGGACGGAGGAAAGAAGAAAGGAAGGAAGGGAGAGAAACTGGATTTCATCAAAATTATAATACCCTATTTCTTGAAAGACACTGGAAAAGAGAGAGAGGAAAAGAGAGAGAGAAAAGACCAGGTATAGATTGTAAGAAATGAAAAACATATATCTAAGAAATAATTCAGATTTGTTATAAATACGAACATTCACAAATCAATAATTAATGAAACCAAGAATCCAATAAATAAATGGCCTAAAAATTTAATAGACACTTCACTACTGAAGAGATTGAACAGATACCAATGGCAAATAAGCAAATGAAAAGATACACACAATAGCTGTTAGAAAAAACAAATTTTGTTTTCTTCTTTTTAGGGTTGCACCCATGCCATATGGAAGTTCCCAGGCTAGGGGTTGAAATGGAGCCACAGGTGCCAGCCTACAGCAATGTGGGATCTGAGCTGCATCTGTGACTTACACCACAGCTCATGGCAATGCCAGATCCCCAACTTAGTGAATGAGGCCAAGGATCAAACCTGCATACTCTTGGATACTAGTATGATTTGTATCTGCTGCACCAGTCACAAGACATGTTTTTCCAATCTTCTTGCTTGATCATCCACCCATAGCCCCTCCTCATGTGATCTCATCAAAAGAGTAAAATAAAAGCAGTGTGGTTTCTTGAGGCGGGGCCCTTTGTCCTAGAGACCTTGAGTCCTCCGGTTCCCACCTTTACTATCTCTGTGTTTTGTTTTGTGTTGGCTTTTTCCTTAAGTTCCACAGCACCCATTCTTTAGCCCCATCCTGCTGAGATGGCCTCACCACAACAGGAACTCCCAAGTTTTTTGTTGTTGTTGTTGTTGTTTTTTTTAAATGAGATACTACTATAAATCCATTAGAATGGTTAAAACAAGATCAAACAAAATAAAACAAAACCTAACAATCTCTGGTATTAAGGATGTACCACTAGGATGTACCACAATGTAGACATCATTACATTACTACTAAAAATCCAAAATGGCATGGTAAACAGTTTGGCACTTCTTACACAGTTATAAAACTCAACAATCACATTCATAGTTTGCTCATCAGATTAAAAGAAAAACAATAGTCCGTGGAAAAATCAGTACTAGAAGGTTTAAATCAGCCATTTCCCTATTTGCCAAAATTGAGAAAGGGCACCATGTCCAGCAAATGGTGAACTGTTAAACAAATCACGATACATGAGAATCTATTTAAATGGAATACTATTTAAAAATATGAATGGACTATTTATATATGCATGAACAAATCACAAAATATTCTGAGAAATGAAGGAAGCCAAAGTTAAAGGATTGTATACTATGTGATTCCAAATATACAACAAATACTTTTGAGTTTTTCTTAATCTGTTAAAAATGGCATCTTAGTATCTTTTTGTTTGCCTTACTATGTGTGACACTGAATATCTTTTTATATTATTTTATTTTCTGTGAACTGTCCATATGTATCTTTTGCCTATACATATCTTTTTCCCATTTTTGACAATTATTGTTTTTTCTCCTTAATTTTATTTTTTTATTTGTGGTAAATCCATATGCACAGTATCAATTTTTAATGGTGCAATGTAGGCTTTTCTATGCTAAAATGTTATGTAATGTTTTCATTAATATTTTGAGATGATACATGGCAAATCACCAGTCGGCATCATCACCATATTATTTCACAATTAAACAATGAGTTATAGTTAAAAACTTAAATAAAAATAGTACAATAAATGTAAATCTTTAAAGAAGTATTCCTTTCCCAAGAAACACATAATTCAATTTTGGCAAGAGCCCAGCAGATTGTGAGTCAGATGTAAAGTGAATGAGTAAGAATATTTTTATTCTTTCACTGAAAAGTACCAGAGCATTCATTCCTGTAAACTAGATTCAATCCATACACTGGCTTTGCAACTAGTTTATTACCTACCACAAATGCATTGTAAAACCCCATCCTTTGCCAACAGGAACATTTTAATGTCAGTGAGATATTGAAGTAATTAAAATATAAACTCCATGCTGTTCCATCTATCTCTATCCAAATGGCAAGTTTATTTTACTGAATCCCAACTGCTGAGTGCCAAAATTGCCTATGTCCTATACTGCTCATTTAAAATGATATGTTCTCCTTTTTTACTAGCTCCAACATAAATTTACCAGTATAGGTAACCTGATAATTTACAATTGTTCAGTTAGATACTTCATTTCTGTTAATTTTTGAGCATCGATATGTAATTCAAAATAGCAAATCCAACTTGACATAACACTTCTGATCACAAATTTAGTATTCCTAACATTCTATTTACTTAACTTATAATTCAGTGCCATTTATTTCATCACTAGAGAATCTTTCTAAGGAACAGCATAGCCATATCAATCATTGTTTTCTCTTTAGGAATAATTCTGTATTTATGAAATTATCACAAGTTAATAATTATATATTTTAAGATGTGATTAAATCTTTGCATTATCTATCTAAATAAAAGTGGTAAAATAAGGCACATTCAAAATACCAGAAATTGAGTTTATTTAAGAATAGGAGAGGGAGTGCAATTTTGGATACAGGAAGTATGCTAAGCCACAGATGAATCCTTTGGGTCAGACTGTACTTATGGGCAAGGAGCACAAAAGGGGCAAGCCCAGACAGAGTGAAGCAGTAAGTTCAATGGCTTGAGGATTAGGAGGAATTTTTGAAAGAGGTTGATTGATCAGAAGAAAAGTCTTGGTCTTCTCAGTCTTCTCTAAAGTCATAGCATGTACAGGAAATTAGAATCTCAGTTCTTAAGTTCTGTTTTTCCCAGGAAGCATGAGTGATCCATTTCAATATCCTCTGTTTTCATTTTAGTGAAATATTTTTACACATGCTAAAACTTGTTAAGTAAAAATACAAAGTTATGTGATAACTAGGATATATTGAGCTATATCCTACTTTTAAATTCACTTTACTTCATAATTTAATGTTTTTCATATTATATATATCATAAAAGATATCATAAAAACTTCAAAATGGATTAAAGACCTAAATATAAGACCAGAAACGATAAAACTCTTAGAGGAAAACATAGGCCAAACACTAGCCAACATAAACCACAGCTACATATTCTCAGATCCACCGCCTAGAGTAATGACAAAACAAAAATAAATAAATGGGACTTAATTAAACTTAAAAGTTTCTGTATATCAAAGGAAACACTAAGCAAAGTGAAAAGACAACCCACACAATGGGAGAAAATATTTGCAAATGAAGCGACTGACAAGGGATTAATCTCCAAAATTTATAAACACCTTCTGCAGCTCAATACTAAAAAAAACAAACAACCCCATCAAAAAAATGGGCAGAAGATCTAAACAGACAGTTCTCCAAAGAAGATATACATATGGGCAAAAAAACACATGAAAAGATGTTCAACATCACTCATTATTAGAGAAATGCAAATCAAAAGTACTATGAGGTAGCACTTTACACTGGCCAGAATGACCATCATCAAAAAGTATACAAACAATAAAGGCTGGAGAGAATGTAAAGAAAAGAGAACCCTATTACACTGTTGGTGGGAATGTAAATTGGTGAAACTACTGTGGAAAACAGAATGGAGATTCCTCAGAAAACTAAATACAGAATTACCATTTGATCCAGCAATCCCACTCCTGATGCATCTATTCAGAGAAAACCATGACTTGAAAAGACACATGTACTCCAGTGTTCATTGCAGCACTATATACAATAGCCAAGACATAGAAACAACCTAAATGTCCATTGACAGAGGAGTGGATCAAGAAGATGTGGTACATATACACAATGGAATATTACTCAGCCATTAAAAGGAAAGAAAGAAAGTTATCTACAGTAATATGGATGGACCTAGAAATTATCATGCTAAGTGAAGTCAGTCAGATGGTGAGACACCAACGTCAAATGCTATCACTTACATGTGGAATCTAAAAAAGGACACAATGAACTTTGCAGAACAGATACTGACTCACAGACTTTGAAAAACTTATGGTTACCAAAGGAGATGGGTTGGGGGTGGAGAGATGCACTCTGGGTTTGGGATGGAAATACAATAAAATTGGGTTGTGATGATCATTGTACAACTATAAATGTAATAAAATTCATTGAGTAATAAAAAAGCTATCATAAAAAACTAAAAGATAAGATATATTTACTATTATTTAAGCTAAATCAATTATTAACCTTTAAGAAAGATTCCTGGAAATTAATTATATTTTGGAGAACCTGGAAACACACAAACATCTTTTTTTCCCCCTAAATGTGTTGATATTTCATTGATTGCTTTCATGGTCTCAAAATTCATGTTGTTCTGATAAGGCTGACACTAACTGACTCATAATAAATATTAGCTTGCTAGTTTACTGACACCTAATAGTTTCACAATTTTATGGTATAATTCATAGAAAACTAAATAAGTAAAAATAAGAATTGTTTTGCTTAAATTTCCAAAGTATTTTTCACTTTTTGAAAGTATCATTTGATGTTTTCAATATTAATTTACCTCAATATTAATATACTGACACAAAACCAGCAATGTCATTTAAATTATATAACTCAGCATAAGAATAACCACATATATTTAAAGTGTGATTTATAAGTTTCAGAGTACTTTTATCAATATTGTTTCATTTGATCCCTATAACAAATATGTATGATTGGAAAAGCAGTCAATCCAATGCTTATTTTTCATTTGGGGAAAAAAAAAATGGGATTCCAAAAGTTTACTGCCCTCATGTTTATCAAAAGTTAGTAAGGAATAAGACAGAGTCCAAAATAAAAGTCCGACTCCAAAATCAGAGATACCCTTCTTTGTACCAGCCATCTGACATTAGCCACATACATTTGAAAACAAAATGAGAAGGCTGATAGTTTCTCTATGGGAAAAAGGAAGTTCAAATATTAAACAAACTTGGGATGCATATTGTTGACTTTGAATAATGCAATACACACAGTTGTGTATGTTATTTTGTGGGATAAAATTTTCATTAACATTTTGATAAATTTTAGATTATATATTGATGTCAAGTTATTTTCTCACAGCTAAACCACATTAAAAAAAACTGATATTTTTGATAAGAGACACACAGAATATGGGTTCCTATGAATTAAGTTTAAAATGTTAAGAATTTAAGCAGATTAATAATAATTCTACATGTAATCAATTTATGTAAGTACATATTTAATAGTATATTATTTCAGTACTTGATAGATACTAAGCAGATATTAGATGACTTTTATATTAGATTTTAAATATTTTAAAAGAAAGATAAAAATAATATTTATGATAAAAGTGAAAGTTCATTGGTAACATATTCACTTGTACTTTTGCTATCAATCCCAACCCTGGTCTGCTAGCCTGAGGAGCAGCAAAGTCAATCTACTGATATAGGTGATAAAGTAAAGTACAGTGTTTCTTGCAGGGTGACAAACAAAAGAAATGGGCAATTAATATCAAAAGACCTGACCTCCCTAATGGGTTTCAGGAAAGGGTTCTGAAGGCAACATTAGGGGTGAGAGTCACAGGGTGCATGATCAGCTCATGGACCTCCTTCTGTTTAGCTGATGGTGAGGTAACATGGTTATATGAGATAACATGTTCCGGGAATCTCAATCATCAACCTAACTGTTCCAACCAGTCTAGGATCTACCTGTTTATGGTTATCATGTAGTCACTATCCTCCACTTGGGTGGACGTCTAAGTTTCTGAAACAGCAATGGAAATAATAAACCTACACACCTATGGTCAACTAATCTACAACAAAGAAGGCAACATTACACATTGGGGAAAAGACTATCTCTTCAATAAGTGGTGCAGAGATAACTGGACAGCTACATGTAAAAGAATGGAATTATAATACTCTCTAACGCCATACACAAAAATAAACTCAAAATGGATTAAAGACCTAAATTTAAGGCCAGATACTATAAAACCCTTAGAAGAAAACATAGGCAGAATACTCTCTAACATAAACCACAGCAGTATCTTTTCGAATGACCTCCTACAGTAATGAAAATAAAAACAAACAAATGGGTCCTGAGTAAACCTAAAAGTTTTTGCACAGCAAAGGAAATCATAAACAAAACAAAAAGACAACCCACAGAATGGGAGAAAAATCTTTGCAAATGAAGCAACCAGCCAGGGATTAATCCCCAAAGTATGCAAACAACTCATGCAGCCAATATCAGAAAAAAAAACAAACAACCCCATTGGAAAATGGGCAAAAGATATAAATAGACATTTCTTCTAGATATACAGATGGCCAAAAAACACATAAAATGATACTCAACATCACTTAAGAGAAAAGCAAATCACAATGATAATGAAGGTTAGGGTTACCCTTATACCAGTCAGAGTAGCCATCATCAAAAAGTTTGCAAACAATAAATGCTGGAGACAGTGTGGAGAAAAGGAAAACCTCCTACACTGATGGTGGGAATGTAAACTGGTACAGCCACTATGGAAAACAGTATGGAGGTTTCTCAAAAACTAAAATTAGAACTATCATATGATCTAACAATCTCATTCATGGGCATCCATCTGGAGAAAACCATAATTTGAAAGGATATACACACCTCAGTGTTCACTGCAGCACTGTTTATAATAGCCAAGAGTAGGAAGCAACCTACTCAGCCATAAAAAAAGAATGAAATAATGCCATTTGCAGCAAAATGGACAGACCTAGAAATTATCATATAGTAAATCAGACAGAGAAAGACAAACGGTATCACTTATATGTAGAATCTTAAAAGAGAAAAAAAAGGATGCAAATAAACTTATTCGCAGAACAGAAACAGATTCATAGACTTTGAAAACAAACTCATGGTAAACACAGCGGATAGGCTGGGGAAGGGATGGATTGGGGGGTTGGGAATGGCATATGCATACTCTGGTATATGGAATGACTGGCTAATGGTGAACAGTTATAGAGCACAGGGAATTCTACCCAACATTCTGTGATAATCTATATGGGAAAAATAATCTGCAAAAGAATGTATGTGTGTGCATGTATAATTGAATCACTGTTGTACAGGAGAAATGATAACAACATTGTAAATCAACTATAATTCAATAAAACTTAAAAAAAATAGACTGAACTCATCAGTGTGCTTAAGTACCTAAATTCGTATGTTTAAACTGGTACAACTCCTAGCACATTTTAAAATTATTTTTGTATTTTTTTCTCTTTACAAGGTATCATGGTCTTCCAAATTAGAACACATAGATGTACTTCATTTTTTTTTCTTTTTACAGTTGTACCTAAAGCATATGTAATTTCCTGGGCCAGGGGTAGAACTGGAGCTGCAGCTACCAGCCTACTATGCCACAGCCACAGCAATGCTAGATCTGAGATATATCAACACCTAACTAAAAGATTCAAATTTTAAAAAATACAAGAGGACTATAACTATGTATGTAATCTGTTCATTGCATATGAAATTAATTTATCTTCTCTAAACAGCTTCATTTTTTTAAGGCCATGTGCCTTCTTAAAAAGAGCAGTAATTACATGCAAAAGTATAGACACATAATTACTCAATTTTAGATTATACTACTTTAATATATTCTCCTGATTTTAGAATAGAACTGTATATTTCAAAAGGAACAAACAGAACAATAATTATATTCCTTTACAATAGAAAAGGATTCTTTTACTCTACTGACACTTGTTATTACAAAGCACTTTAGGCCAACTATCAACAAAATAATGCCTTAATGGAGTAGAAGGTGATGCATACATGACACTTTTGGTCATTGTGTTCCTCTATCGCTTTCATTTTCGCTGTGATAACCTAGGAGGGCAGTTATTCCAGATGGTACAGCTACCAGGCAGGTGGGCACCTGAACACAATCAGACTTTATCTGATATTTAAGATAATCAGAAAATGATTGTGATTGAATAAACCTCACAGTGAGAGGCAAGCACACAAAAGAACAACAAAAAACAAAATTACTTGTTATAAGTGAATCAATACATGTAAATAAAATACCCAAATGGAAAATAAAGTTCCAAGACAACTGCATTACAGTGGATACTCCTAAGGAATTGGGGAGGAAGTGGTAAGGCTCTGGTAGGATTAAAATTTGTGGCTTTGTCTGTAACCCTTACATTTCCTAAGAAAAGTCTGAAGCAAATATGGCAAGTGCTAGTAATTGCTAAACCTGGCAATGTATTCTGGTGATTTTTATGTTTACTTTAAATCTCTATGTTCTTTTTATTCTAAAATATACAATTGTAAAAATAATAAAGAAAATTAAAAAATTAAAATGTTAGTGGAAAAGCACAGACAAGTACAGTGAAGGCATTCCTATAGCAATTATTTTTCATCCCCAAAAAACACTACAGACAGAAAGGATGGCAGACCTCATTAGTTCAGATAAGGCAGAAGGCTTTTGCTTCCTCATCTTCCTCTGGGCTACTAAGATTGTTCACAAATGTAATCCATGAGTAAAATATCTATAATATGCAGAAATGTGTTCTAATATTCACCAAAATTTATTATCACTGAAGGCAAGACTGTCTACATAGTTTGCAGGCCCAGTGCAAAATAAGAATATGGGTCCCTTTATTTAAAAATTATCAAAAATTTCAAGACAGCAATACTATAGTATTAAATGAAGTACAGGTCTCTTCTGAATACAAGGCCCTGTGAGACTATGGGGTCAATCAAAAGCCCATGACTGGCCCTGACTGAAGTGCACACTTATAACTCAGTGCATGCTTACAAAGCTTCTCTTCTGTAATGTTAGATACACAGACTCAGATTAACAAGTCACTTTTCATCCATAATTTCTGTTTCCATATTTAAGATGTATTGACAAGATTGGCAAGAGATATGGGGAACAGGTTAAAATTAGGTTTGTGGTACTTCCATGGCTAGATTCAATGACCCTTATTTTCTACCCTCTACCTTCAACATTCATCACGGTCCACACATGCACTTCTCTAGATTTTGTGATTGCATATATCTGAAGAGCTTCTATTTTTCTGTTCGAACCACAATGCAACCAAACAAAAACTGAAAATAATGGTCAAACTGAACTTAAAATCAATAATTCAATTTTAAGACAGAAGCAGAAGACAGGCAGCATAGTAAAAGATTAGAGAACTGCCATGATAATTTGAAAGTCAGAAGTCCTTTAAGTTTTAACCAAAACTTATGACCTAAGGCATTTATTTTATTTTTTATTTTTTGTCTTTTTGCCATTTCTAGGGCTGTTTCTGCAGCATATGGAGGTTCCCAGGCTAGGGGTCAAATTGGAGCTGTAGCCGCCAGCCTATACCACAGCCACAGCAATGCAGGATCCGAGCTGTGTCTGCAACCTACACCACAGCTCACGGCAACGCTGGATCCTTAACCCACTGAGCAAGACCAGGGATCGAACCCGAAACCTCGTGGTTCCTAGTCGGATTCATTAACCACTGAGCCACAATGGGAACTCCAAGGCTTTTAAATGAATTAGCCAATGCTCCCTGTGAATAAATGTAGTTGTGCAGATTTATGTTGAATGGAAGATTAAATGTTTTGCTTTTCTTCTTACTATAAGTGGCATAAATAAAGCACTACTACATGAAAAAGATAAAGAATTCAAAAAGTAAAATAAAGAGTTGAAGCTTTAAGCATATTTGAAAAATATTTGAGTATGAAAAAAAGAGAAACTGTGAGGTAGTTCCTTTTTGTCATATTATAAAATAAAACAGACTATCTATTTTCATTCCCATTGTGAAAAGCACAAAGGAAAATAGAATATACAATTTAATTATGTACCCAAACTCCTAAGAAACTGGGGATGGGAGAGAACTACAAGAAAATATGAACTCTCTTTCTTAGAGCGCCTATTTATTTACAGTGTTGTGGTTAAAGCAATTCTGAGATGACTATAGATGTATTAAGAAACTAAAAAATAAATATATTTCTGTTACTCAGAGCCAGGATTTGCACCGTAGAAAAAGGAAAATACAAATATGGAGTGGGGAAAGACAAGAAAGAATACCAAATCTTTAGCTACAACTGCAACTGGAGTTGTCTATGAATACAGATATATACACATAGTACATATATATTACATATCATATATACCCATTCTCATTGTTACATTTGTATTTATGTGTGCTGTCTATGAATATATGTATGTCTGCATGTATGCATATATATGTGTGTGTGTGTATGTTCATGTATATGCAAGCATTCATTCTTATTTCTGTCTGTTGAAAGTATCAAGATGCAAGGAAATCTCAATAGCAATGATTACAGCTATTGCCCAGATAATTGTGTTTCTTGGAATTTATCCAAAGGAGTTGAAAATTTTTGTCCACACAAAACCTTACAAGCAATGTTTATAGTAGCTTTACTCATAACTGCCAAAGCTTAGAAGCAACCAAGATATTCTTCAGTAGGTGAACATATAAACTGTGGTTGATCCAGACAATGAAACATAATTTAGCACTAAAAATAAATGAGCTACCAAGCCATGAAAAAGCATGGAGGAATCTTAAATGCATATCACTAAGAAGCCAATATGAAAAGACTACATAATATATATTTCCAACTGATTCTGTAAAAGGCATGATTACAAAGATAGTAAAGAGATGAGTGGTTGCCAGAGGTTGAGGCAGAGATCGGATAAATAGGTAGAACACAGGATTTTCAGGGCAATAAAGTACTCTGCATGATACAATAATGATGGATACATATTGTTATACATTAGCTTAAACTCACAGAATGTACAACACCAAGAATGAATCATAATGCAACCTATGGACTTGGTGTGATTGTGATGTGTCAGTGCAGGTTCATCAGTTGTATCATAAACCCTATGTGAGTGAGTTGATAATGGTGGAGGCTGTGTATCCATGGATTCACTTGTACATGGGAAACTCCTATAGGAGTTAAGGTAATAGTGTTGAGGTAAAATGGAGAATGAATATTGATGAAATTTTTTCTGAAATAATGAAAATGTTCTAAATTTGGACAGTGTTTATGGCTCCTTAACTCTATGAACATATTAAAATATGAATTAAAATGTAAATTTCATGTTACTTGATTATAAACCCTTTTCAAAAAATGTCTCCTGTTCTGGCATATATCTGCCTTGGATAACTCTTTTTTCAATTTTATTTTTATTTTATATCCACTGATGAATTTTAATCTGTTGCCTTAAATCCAAGTTTTAATTTATTTCTTCTTTATTTGTTTAGAATTATTTGGCTATAATTTACCTTATTCTCCTTTGCTTACTATAAAGAAGTTATGTTATAATAAGGCTATTATTAGCTTCACAATCTCCAATCCACCTGACATTCACACTGTCATAAAGTCTCCTCCTATACATTGTATCGACATTTTTCTATGTGATAGAAAAAAAGAAGGCAAAAGTAATGGAACACGACATTCAATAAGTCACAAAAGATACAGTGGCTTCCATATAAGTCCCCATATAAGTCACTATCTTTTTTCCGGACCTCACATTCTGCGAGAAACCAGTTAGAAAGTAGCATAGCTTTGTTCCCTAGTAGATTAGTATATACTATATTATCTAATTTGCTAACATGTTACCTTTGTCAACACATGAATTGGTAGTCCTTAATTTTAAAGCAGATAAATTTTAAAATAGTAGTTATGTGGTACATGATTTTGGAGTATGTGAATGGGTGTATAAAGAGTAGATAATCTCAACTGGAAAAAATACTGTATTTAGTTCACAGAATAGAGCTCTAGATAATATTTATGTGAAACTTTATATGCCAATATATAAAGGGAAAGGAAGGGGGAAAAAAGAAATATTTTACTTAAAGTTAAAACCATTTAAACTATTCATTTACAACTCATCTAAAATTTGCCACAACCAAAAATATCCTAGATTACCTTAGAGGAAAATAAGAGATAGCTAGGCATTTAATGAAGATAAAAATAGGTTTGTCCTACAAATTTAGCAAGATGGTGATGGAGATAAAAAGCTATAGTGGCTGCTTTAATTAGCTTTTTAAATACTCAGATGACACACACATATTAATGTAGGTATTACAAAGGCCCTGTATCATTTACCCTAGCTTTATGAGTTTAATGATTGAGCTAAAACCAAATTTAATTCTCCTTGTTATTTTTTACTTTCATTTTTAATTTTCAAACTCTAAGAGGTAATATTTTCAATATTAAATTGTCTTTTTAATGTACTGATCTGAAATAAATTCAACAGGCCCCCCAAAATAAAATATGCCAATAACATCAGTGAATCTACATAATCTCTGGTGACTTTTGCATATTTTTATTCAAAGTGAAAATGCCTGCTATGCAAAGGTGTAAACTGCCTGTTAAGTCTAATAGGTTTTTTTTCAGTCAGGGATATCATAGGGAATGGTTATTTCTCTTTTCCCTTCTTTTACATAGCAATCAAGCACATATTGAACAGGTTTAAGCTTTCTTTAGAACAGCTCTCTTTTCTCCATTATTAGCACTATCTCTCTGGTTATTGTTCCTTACATTTATTTTCTACAAGAGATAATCTAGTTTTAAATCTCTTTTTCATTACTTACATTGTGTCATCTAGAGCAACAACCTTTTGTTTCAGTACCTTCACTTAACAAAATACAGATACTGATAATATCTGTCTCATGGAAATGTTTCGTGTTCAGAACAGGACCTGGAACACTGTAATCATTCAGTAAATGTAAGCTATTGTTATTACTATTATGTTTTGTTTTTAATTATAAATCCAACCATGTCACTGTTTGTAAGTCCTTAAGAATTTTCTCTTGTTCTTTAGTGTTCAGCATAAGGGCAAAATTATTAATATATAAAACTTTCCTTGTTGTGGTCAACCTTAACATTTCATGATCCTAGGTCTGATATTAAATCTTTATTTTATTTTTTGCAAATACTGTATTTGCCTGGGCTTTATACCTAAATTAGAAGAGTGCACAAATTGTCTGGTTTCATGCCTTTAAGGTTCATTACAAATTGTATTCCTCCATAATTTTCTTGAATGTATTTTTTGTCTGCTCTAAAATATTTACTCCATGTGTTCCTACAATAATCTGTATATTAGTCAATTTCTGTACTTGTGTCAAATATCTCCCAAATTCCCTTACAAATCCATTTCCCAGCCTACTCTATATATTCAGAGGCTGATCTTTGTACTACCACTTCCATTTGGTTGCAGTTATGAGGCAAAAAAGAAAAGGAGATTGAGGCATTAATTCCCTTCACTCCTTTGGTGCAAAGGTATTTTAAGATAGATACATCCAAAGAATAAATTCTCTTATTCTTCAGAGCCTTGAAATCCTTGTATTTCCATTTTCAGGTCTGGGAATATTGATGATGGAAGATGTTTTAAATCTACTGTGTCATCATTTTTTTTAATTACAGCAATTTTTATTTTTATATAATGATTTTTATTTTTTCGATTATAGTTGCTTTAGTGTTCTGCCAATTTTCTACTGTACAGCAAGGTGACCCAGTCACACATATATGTACACATTCTTTTTTATCACATTATCCTGCATCATGTACCATCACAAGTGACTAGACATAGTTCTCAGTGCTACACAGCTAATCCATTTCAAAAGCAATAGTTTGCATCTATTAATCCCAAACTCCCAATCCATCCCACTTCCTCCCCCTCTCCCTTGGGCAATCATAAGTATGTTCTCCATGTCATGAGTTTCTTTTCTGTGGAAAGGTTCATTTGTGCCATATATTACATTCCAGATATGTGATACCATATAGTATTTGTCTTTCTCTTTCTGACTTCCTTCACTTAGTTTGAGAGTCTCTAGTTTTATTCATGTCACTACAAACGGCATTATTTTATTCTTTTTTATGACTAAGTAGTATTCCACTGTGTATATATACCACTTCTTCTTAATCCATTCATCTGTTGATGGACATTTAGGTTGTTTCCACGTCTTATCTGTTGTAAATATTGCTGCAATGAATATATGGGTGCATGTGTATTTTCCAAGGAAACTTTTGTCTGGATAGATACCCAAGAGTGGGATTGGAGGGTCATATAGTACTTCTAAGCATAGTTTTCTAAGGTACCTCCATTCTGTTTTCCATAGTGGTTTTACCAATTTACATACCCACCAACAATGCAGGCAGATTCCCTTTTCTCCACACCCTCTCCAGCATTTGTTATTTGTGGACTTATTGATGATGGCCATTCTGACTGGTGTGAGGTGGTATCTCATAGTAGTAGTAGTTTTGATTTGCATTTCTCTAATAATCAATGACGTTGAACATTTTTCATGTGGTTCCTGGCCAGAGTATATCTTCTATTCAGTACATCATCTGAATAGAGAACTGTCTACTCAGGTGTTTTGCCCATTTTTCCATTGGGTTGTTGGCTTTTTTGATGTCGAGTTTTATAAGTTGTCTGTATATTTGAGATTAAGCCTTTATCAGCTGCATCATTTGAAACTATTTTCTTCCACTCTGTAGGTTATCCTTTCTTAAAAATATGGTTTCTTTTGTTGTGCAAAAGCTTGTGAGTTTGGTTAGGTCCCATTGGTTTATTTTTGCTCTTATTTATGTTGCTTTGGGAGACTGACTAGAGAAAACATTTGTAAGGTTTATGTCAGAGTATGTTTTACCTATGTTCTCTCCTAGGAGTTTGATGGTGTCTTGTCTTATGTTTAAGTCTTTAAGCCATTTTGAGTTTATTTTTGTGAATGGGGTGAGGGTGCATTCCAGTTTCACTGATTAACATGCGGCTGTCCAGTTTTCCCAGTACCACTTATAAAAAACTGTCTTTTTCCCATTTTATATTCTTGTCTCCTTTATCAAAGATTAATTGGATGTAGGTGTCTTGGTTTATTTCTGGGTTCTCTATTCTGTTCCATTGATGAGTATGTCTGCTCTGGTACCAGTAGCACACTGTCTTGATTATCTGGCTTTGTAATACTGAAGTTTGGAAGAGTTATGCCTCCTGCTTGGTTTCTGCTTTTCAGGATTGCTTTGGCAATTCTAGGTCTTTTGTGGTTCCATATAAATTTTTGGATTTTTTTTCCTAGTTCTGTGGAAAATGTCATGGGTAATTTGATAGGGATTGCATTGAATCTGTAGATTGCATTGGGTAGTATGGCCATTTTTACAATATTAATTTTTCCAACTCAGGAGCATGGAATATCTTTCCATTTATTTATAGCTTCTTTATTTTCCTTGATTAATGTTTCATATTTCTCAGCATATGTCTTTCACATCCTTGGTCAGGTGTATTCCCAGGTATTTGATTTTTGGGGGTGCAATTTTAAAAGGTATTGTATTTTTGTATTCCTTTTCAAAGACTTTATTGTTAGTATACAGAAATGTGACTGACTTCTGAATGTTAATCTTGTATGCTGCTACCTTGCTGAATTCGTTGATCAGTTCAACTAGTTTTTGGGTTGAGTCCTTAGGGTTTTCTATATATAGTATTATATTATCTGCATACAGTGACAATTTTACCTCTTGTCTTCCAACTTGGATAATTTTTATTTCTTTTGTTTGTCTGACTTCTGTGGCTAGGACTTCCAGTACTACATTGAATAAGAGTTGTGAGAGTGAGCATCCTTGTCTCATTACAGATTTTAGTGGGCAGGCTTTCAGCTTTTCTCCATTGAGTATTATATTTGCTGTGGGTTTGTCATAAATGGCTTTGATTATGTTAAGATATGTTCCCTCTATACTCACTTTGGTAAGAGTTTTTTTCATGAAGTGATGTTAAACTTTGTCAAATGCTTTTTCTGCATCTGTTGAGATGCTCATGTCATTTTTGACTTTTCTTTTGTTAAAGTGCTGTATAACAGTGATTGATTTGCATTTGTTGAACCATCCTTGTGCACCTGGGATGAATCCCACTTGGTCATGGTGCATCTTTCTTATATGTTGTTGTATTTGGTTGGCTAAAATTTTGTTGAAAATTTTTGTGTCTATATTCATGAAAGTTATTGGCCTATAGTTTTCTTTTTTAATGGTATCTTTGTCTGGTTTTGGTATTAAGGTAATGTTGGCATCACAGAATGTCTTTGTCAGTGTTCTCTCTGCTTCAAACATTTGGAAAAGTTTAAGGAGAATGGGAATAATTTCCTGTTTGTAGGTTTGGTAGAATTTACTTGTGAAGCCATCTGGTCCTGTACTTTTGTTTGTAGAGTGTGTTATTATTACATATTCAATTTCATTTGTAGTGATTTTTTTTTGGTTTTATTGATTTTTTTTCTATTGTTTTTGAATCTCTATTTTATCAATTTCCTCTCTGATCTTTATGATTTCCTTACTTCTGCTGACTTTAGGTTTGGTTTGTTCTTCATTTTCTAATTCATTTAGGTGGTGGGTTAAGTTGTCAATTTGAGATTTTTCTTCTTTTTTGAGGAAGGCCTGTATTGCTGTGAATTTCCCTCTGGGCACTGCTTTTGTGGCATCCCATAGATTTTGAGTGGCAATGTCTTCATTATCATTTTTCTCGAGGTATTTCTTAATTTCCTTCTTGTTTTCCTCATCAACCCATTGGTTTTTTTGGTAGCATGTTGTTTAGTCTCCATGTAGTCAGTTTTTTCTCATTTATTTTCCAGTGGTTAGCTTTGTGCCCCAGTATGTGATCGATTCTAGAGAATGTTCCATGTGCACTTGAGAAGAATGCATATTCGGATTTTTTTGGATGGAATATCCTGAAAATGTCAATTAAGTCTAACTTCTCTATTGTGTCATTTAGGATCTCTGGTTACTTTATTAATTTTCTATGTAGATAATCTGTCCATTGACGTGAGTGGGGTGTTAAAGTCTCCTACTATTATAGTATTCCCATCAATTTCTCCTTTCATGTCTGTTAGTATTTATTATAGGGATCTGGATACTCTTATATTAGGGACATATATATTGACGATTGTAATATCTTCTTGAATGGATCCCTTTACCATTAAATAGTGTTCTTCTTTGTCTTTCTTTATGGTCTTCATTTTATTTTATTTGGTCTTTTTTAGGGCTGTATCCCCAGGATATAGAGGTTCCCATGCTAAGGGTCTAATTGGAGCTACAGCTCCTAGCCATAGCCACAGCAACACCAGATCTGAACCACATCTTCAATCTATACCACAGCTTATGGCAATGCCAGATCCTTAACCCACTGAGTGAAGCCAGCGATCAGACCTGCAACCTCAGGTTTCCTAGTTAGGTTCATTTCTGCTGCGCCATGGGAAATCCATGGCCTTCATTTTAAAGTCTATTTTGTCTAAGTATTGCAACTCCTGCTTTCCTGTCTTGTCCATTGGCATGAAATTGCTTTTTTTTTTTTTTTTTTTTTTGTCTTTTCTAGGGCCACTCCCATGGCATATGGGGGTTCCCAGGCTAGGTGTCTAGTTGGAGCTGTAGCTGTTGGCCTATACCAAAGCCACAGAAACTCGGGATCCGAGCCAAGTCTGCAACCTACACCACAGCTCATGGCAACACAAGATCCTTAACCCACTGAGCGAGGCCATGGATCAAACCTGCAACCTCATGGTTCCTAATCAGATTCATTAACCACTGCATCACAACAGGAACTCCCATTGGCATGAAATATCTTTTCCCATTCCCTCACTTTCAATCTATATGTGTCCTTTGGCCTAGGGTGAGTCTCCTGTAGACAGCGGATTGTAGGTTTTTGCTTTTTTATCTAATCCACCACTCTGCGTCTTTTGATTGGAGCATTCAGTCCATTGACATTTGATGTAATTAGTGATAAATATGTATTTATTGTAATTTTAAACCTTGTTTTCCACTTGATTCTATGTTTCTCCATTCTTCCTTTCTTTTTGTGGTTGAATGATTTCCATTTATTTTATGCTTGAGTATTTTTCTTTTCAGTTTTAGTGAATGTAATGTTTGGTTTTGATTTGTGGTTGCCTTGTTTTTTTAAGTATGTTAACCCTTTCTTGTGTCTGCTTGCTTTGCCCTGATAGTCATGTAGGCTCAAACACATTATTAAAAAAAATATAATGTATATTTGCTTACTTTCCTTCCCCACATTCCATGATTTTAAAGTCCTTATTTAATATTTTCATGTTTGTGATTTTACTGTTCCTTGTGTTTGTCATTGCTTTTACAGTAATTCTTTTTTTTTTTCCTCTTTTAGATCTGTTTATTGGCTTAAGTGACTGCTTTCCAATTGTGGCTTCCTCCATCCTATTTCTTCTTTACTATTTTTTTTTTTTGGAGAAGCCCTTTCAGTACTTCTTTTAGCATGGTTTTATGATTGGTATACTCTTTTAGTTTGTTTGTTGGAGAAATTCTTTATTTCTCCTATTTTAAAAGATATTCTTGCTGAGAAGAGTATTCTCTGCTGCAAAATTTTCCTTTTGAGATCTTTGAATACATCTTGCCACTCTCTACTGGCCTGTGGTGTTTCTGCAAAGAAATCAGCTGAAAGCCTTATTGGGGGGGGGGGGGAAGTTCCCTTATAATTAACACTTTGTGTTTCTCTTGTTGCCTTTAGAATCCTCTCTTTAACTTTTGCCATTTTTGTTATAATAAGTCTTGGTGTGGGCATGTTTGGGTTAGACTTGTTTGGGACCCTTTGTGCTTTCTGTATCTTGATATCTGTTTCCTTCAGCTTTGGAAAGTTCAGCCATAATTTCTTCAAATATATTTTCAATCCCCTTTTAGTTTTCTTCTCCTTCTGGAATCCCTAAAATGTGTATATTGGCCTGCTTTATATTATCCCGCAAATCTCTGATTTTGCTT
Organism: Sus scrofa; assembly: GCF_054392235.1. NCBI lineage: Eukaryota > Metazoa > Chordata > Mammalia > Artiodactyla > Suidae > Sus > Sus scrofa. Next base: position 118,472,626 of record NC_139388.1, on the reverse strand, counting down.
TCATGCTTTTTTCATTTGGTTTTCTGTCTTCTGTCATGATTGGGTGATTTCCATTATTTTATCTTCCAAGTTACTAATTCATTCCTCTGAATTATTAATTCTGCTCTTTAGTGCCTTTAGCTTAGTTTATGTCTTTGCAAATGAATTTTCTAGTTTTTCTATGTTCCCCCTTGTATTTTCTAGTTCCTTTCTAAAGGAATCTGCATTATTGTTCATATCAGCTCTTGACTACTTGATATTCAGCCTTAATTCCTTGAGTATCTTGACAATCTCTCTTTTGAACTCAATGTCTGTCAGAATGCAGAACTCTGTTTCATTGTTTGCTGCTTCATGTGAATTCTCCTGTTCCTTTAACTGGGAATGGTTTCTGAACTTCTTCATCTTGCTTATGGTTTTCTTTTCTCATGAGTTTAGGGAAGCCAAACTGTAGTCTTGGAGGACTACTTCTATGCAAGAGCATCCTTGTATTTTGTGTGGGGTTACTATTTATTTATGGCATGGGAGTTTCAATATTTACTGTCTCTTTCTTTGGTATGAGCAGGCTGTTATCCCCAGAGTGCTGAGTGTGTTTCCAGGGAGAAGAAGGCAATAGGTAGGGCTAGCAGTCAGTGCCTTGTTGCTGGGATCTTAACAGCAGCAAGGACCTAAAGGAAAGTGGTGCAGCCTACTTCTAGTTGCTGGGTCCTGGGAATTGGTTGAGCCTTAGGCATATTTACAAGGGGCCCAGAGCATCTGGCAGTGGCATCAGCAGGGTGTGTGAGTTCCCAGGGGAGTGAGAGCAACAACAGCTAGGGTTTGAGTGCATGCCCTCCTCTGAGGTGACTGGAGCCACAAATGGTGCCTGTTCAGGGACCCCTAGTGGTAGTGGGCCATGCCCACCTCTAGAATCAGTGATAACTGTGGTGGTTTGCCCCCGCCACCTGCAGACCACACAAGAAGCACCCCGTCTCACTCAGCCCACACAGGAGGTGCTGCACAGTCTGCTCCTAGTTGCAGGATTTGGGAAGTGCCAGAGATCAAGTGTGTGGGCACTGCTTGGAACGTTTCCAAGTGGCAGCAGCAGTGCCAGTGTGTTCCCAGGGGTGCAAAAGCAACAACAGGGGGTGTTGGGTCACAATGCCCTCCTCTATGGTGCCCTTGAGGTGACTGCAGCCACAAGTTCCTGTTCATGGACCCCCAGTGGTGGTGGGCCAGGGACACCTCTGGAGCCAGAGATAACTGTGGTGGTTTTCCCCTGCCACCTGCAGATCACTTAAGAAACACCCTGTCCTGCTTAGCCCATACAGGAGGTTCTGCACCAGCTGCTCCTAGTTGTAGGATCTTGGGAAGGGACAGTGAACAAGCATCTGGGTACTGCCCAGAGCATTCGGCAGTGGCAGCTGCAGGGAAGTTGTGTTCCCAGAAGAGTAAGAGCAACAATGTGTGGTTCTTGCTTGCAGTGCCCTCTGAGGTGACTGGAGCCTCAGGTGGAGCCCACTCACATGCCCCCAGTGGTGGCAGACTATGCCTCTCTCTGGCCTCCAAGATGACCATAGTCCATCCCTGCCACTTGTAGATCACACAAGAGGCACCAGATCACACTTAGCCCCCCACTGCCCTTAGGCCACACGAGAGGTTTCTGGCTACCAGTAGCTAGCTACAAGAAGCTTCCAGTTTCCTGCAGCCTGAGCAAGTGCTTCTCACCACCATAGTCTGCACCAGAAGTGCCCCACCCTCTGGGAGCCTGTGCACATGTGTCCGGGGAGATTCCTATGGTGGTATGCCCCTCCTCTTCTTGCCCTCCCCAACAATGGTGCTTTGCTTCTCCAGTGGTCCCAGACTTACTCCCAGGTTCCCTCTATCGTGGCGTTCTACTCCCAAGCCTGTAGCACACTGCTCCCCCACCCATGGCACACCACTCATTAGCCTCTTAGGCTGTCCCCACATAGCCCACCCTAGTCCTCTCTCCAGAACTGACCTCTAGAGCCTAAGTCTCAGTACCCAGCCCCCACCCAAGCATCTCAGGATGTGGTGTCCTGGGCAGTGGTGCAGATGATCTGTGCAGCTCACTCTACTTTGCCCTCCTCAGTCCAGCTGCTATGCTTTTCTCTGTGACTTTGAGGTCCCTCTCTCTTGGCTGATCACCCTCTCAGGAGGCTTCCCAGGATGTGAGTTCTTTTTCGCTTTCACAGCTCCTTCTTAGGAATGCTAGTCCTATCCTGATTCTTTTTCTCTTGCTCTCTTTTTTTCTTTTGTTCTACCCAATTATGTCAAGAGTTTCTCGCCCTTTTTGGAGTTTTAAGTTCTTCTGCCAGCATTCAGTAGATGTTCTGTGCAAGTTGTTTTACATGCAGATGTGTTTTTTTGATGTGTTTGTGGGAGAAGGTGAGTGTGAAGTCTTACTTCTCTGCCATCTTGATCCACCTCCTACCATCATTGTAATTCCTTACACCTTGATTTCACAATTATTAATGGTTCTTTTCTTAATTTTTTTTCTAACTTCCTAATTTGAGAGTGCTATACGTTTCTTGCAAGGAACCTGATAATATTTAATGTAGTGTGTGTCACTCAGAATAGGTCTAGCTTTGGTATATAACAAACATACCCAATATTTCAGTAGCTTAAAAGAAAACAAATTTCTTCTCATGCTGGCTCTACTCTAACCACTCAAGAAAGGTTCTCTATGTTTCTATTATATTCAAGAAAATGTGGCAAATAACATAGGAACTCTTAAAGCTTCTGCTCAGAAGTGACATACAGATCTCTGCTTAATATTTTACCAGCCAGTCAAAACAAGGCCCTAGCAAAATCCACAAAGAGGGAAGAAAGTGTATGAAATGTGGATTATAAATAGTTGATGAAAGCATTATGAGTTCTGTATTTTATATTGTAATGATTTTCAAAATCTCTCAGATAAAACAGGTAGGTGCTTTAAGGGAAGGGTCTTACTTTCCTTTAACTTTATATCCACATGATGTAGCACTGTATTTAGCAAATAACAGAAAATTAAGTAACTGTTTATTGAATAAATTAATAAAATTGTTTTTCTCTATACAAAAAAAAGTGGAGGGGAGTTCACATTGTGACTCAGTGGAAACAAACCTGACCAGTATGCATGAAGATGCAGGTTCGATCCCTGGCCTAACTCAGTGGGTTAAAGGATCTAACATTGCGGTGAATTGCAGTATAGGTCATAGATACAGCTCAGAGGATCTGGAGTTGCTGTGGCTGTGGTGTAAGCAGGCAGGTGTGGCTCTGATTGTATGTCTAGCCTGGGAATTTACATTTGCCACACCTGCAGCCCTTAAAAAAAAAAAAAAAACAGCAACTTAAAATAAACTAAATCACGGAATTCTCATTGTAGCTCTGTGGCTTGGCAGCTTAAAAACCCAGTATAGTATCTGGCTGGGATACGGTGTTGCCTTGACTATGGTGTAGACTACAGCAGAAACTTCCACATGCTGCTAGGTGCAGCCTTTAAAAATAAATAAACAAAATAAATAAAATAAATGGAATCAGTTACTTTTGAACAGATTCAAATAATCTACTGAATTTTGATTTAATAGCATATAAAATTCAGATTCAAAAAAGTTTATCATTCCATTTTCATAATATAAATGAGCCATATAGCTCCACCAAATCCTGTGATTCAGAGGAGAAAATATTCTCCAAAGATTTTTGATGTTCAAAGAGACAGGCACTAGATTGGTATTTTGGACATCTGGGTTTTAAGGTCAGTTCAAAAATGACCTCCATGCAGCTTTGGACAAGTGTTTACACTTGAATGTCTCATTACCTCCCTTGAAAATTATAAATTAAAAAAATAATAATTAAAAACACTTCCAGACTGAATTTTGAGTTTTAATGTGGAATTACTCATTTTAATGGAAACTGATTAGAGAGCAACATGGAAACTTATCATTTTTATGATCAAGATGATGGCCTTGTATCACTTTGAAGCTCATGCTTTAGATGAGATATGGTGATATTTAATGAGTTCATATTACAGTACATCTCAGTCTATACTGAATGGCAGATATCAAGTGGTGCTGAATAAGACAATACTTCTTCCTTTTCTGTCATGCCTTTTCCATGGATGAGAAAAGATACAGTTGATTCTGATGATTAGTTTTTTAAATGTAGAAGATTGAAGAAATTCTTTCAAAAATGGTTTGAGGGAGTTCCCTGGTGGCACACTGGGCTAAGGATCCAGTATTTTCGCTGCTGTGGCTTTGGTTGCTTCTGTGGTCTGAGTTAAATCCCTGGCCCAGAAACTTATATATATGTTTCAGGTACAGTCAAAAAAAAAAAAAAAAAAAAAAAAACAAAAACCTTTGAGAACAGATATCTTCTTATGTTCTGCTTTAGAGCAGAGCAACACTGATGATTATATATGACAAACAATGCCGTTAGTCATGTTTTCTCATCATCCATGACCAATCTTTGCTATGATTACTATGATGCAAATTGATCTATTCAGGAAGGTTAACTGTTATTGTTCTGTGTTTTAATAAACACTAAATATTCATTTAAGTATTCTTCACTGTTTCTGATTGGAGTTCATGATGATAAGGAAATCCCACTTCAATTAAGAGGCAGATATTTCTACTGGGCTATCATGGCTATAATAGGAAGTCCAGCTCTGGTTTTGTCTAATTCTACAGTCTATCCTATTCATCATTCTTAGAGCCATCAAACCACTGACATTTTTATAAGCATATGTAGGATACATTCAAGAGTACTTCAGTTTTATTTCAAGTGTTCCATTAAGACTTACCAAGTGAAATTTTTCTTAGGATAGATGTTTTAGTTAACTGTGACATTCTTCAGATTCTTAAACTAAACATTTGATTATAATAAAATGAACTGCTCAACTCTGAAGAGATTAAAGTATAAATATTCAAAGTACTGTTTATGCCAAGATTGAAATGTTGTGTTGCTTTTCAGGGAATCAAATGGAATTATTGCCACAGACACTAAAAGAGAACCAGGAAAGCCTAAAATGACTATATATATATATATGTCGTTTAAGAGTGAATAAACCGAAACTTAAAAAAAATGCTTTAAAATAAAAGCTTTCCTAGGCATTAAAAACATACCAAAAACTAGCCAGATTCTCATGCCATAGCTTTTCATCCTTAATGGATCCATAAAACAAAACAAAACAAAAAAGTGATGGATTATAAAAAGAAACTGGGAAAGTTATAAGAGTAACATGAAATTTGTATCAAAATACCAAATTTGACATCTTAAGGAAGACAAAATAAATTTCCAACAATTTTTCTAACAGCTTGACTTTTTTTTATCAAAGTTTAAAGCAATAACTTCTTGGCTACTAGAAAGCCTATAACCTGTTGGCATATGTCTGTTTCTTACCATGTATACTCACTTGATAATGAGAACAATGAACATTTTTGTAAAAATTTTCACACAATAACTAGTTGGTGTATAGATCACCATAAAGTGTACCTTTATTTTTTCTTTCTTTCTCTTTTCTTCAGTATTATTTTCAGTATTTTCCTTTGCCTACCTCATATATTTGGTCTCTGTTCTAGTCTCTTTTTGCATTCCTTACCTTCCTATGACTCCGCAGTCTTTAAAAACAAAACAAAACTATATTTCTAACTCTAATGTCATTCTCAAACTCCAAACATATATGAATTATACTTGATGCCTCTCTCCTTAGGTATTCCTCTGGTACCTCAAAAACAAACTCATCTTTGCTCTTTTTAAATATTTTTTATTATTAATTTGTTTGTTTATTTATTTTCATTTTTGACCACCCCACAGCATATAGAGCTCCTGGGCCAGGGATCAGATCTGAGATACAGTTGCAACCTAAGCCACAGCTGTAGTAACTCGGGAACCTTAACTCACTGTGCTGGGTCAGGGACAGAACCTGCGCCCCAGTGCTCTCAAGACACCGTTGATCCCATTGCACCACAATGGGAGCTCCTGCTCTTTTTAAAAATATGTATCTATTTTTTGTTGTAAAAAATAGATATATAAAACTATTTGAAACAACAGTAGGGATTACTAAATAGTATTATTAGCTGAACATCTTGTAATGACAACCTAAATCAAGATAGAACTTTGGTATCTACTATGGAAACCTTTTTATTTACCATTTCAATTGCACTGCCCTCCACATCCACAAACAACTCCTATCCTGAATGTTATATATTTTTATATTTTTCGTACTCTAAGGTGATTAATCTCCTTATTAATAAATCTATATCTTACTCTTTACATACTAAAAATTCTGGATTTCAAGAGCACAAAGATGGCATAATTAAGTATCTCATAATTGCTCATTTGCTGTAATCTGCCTTATAGAGACAAATGATACTGTTGCTGCTGCCACTATTATTGGTAAAACAAAAATTTTGTGTGCGTGTGTGTATGTGTGATCCCCACCCTCCCTTTTCTTGGGTGTTCTATGTCTACAGTGTCAGTACATATGGCCATTACATAGTATATTCCCTTTCTATAAAGCCTCAATTATTATTCTGTAAATAAGCATATATTTGATGCTCATCACCAGTACTTATGAAAAAAATCTCTCTACCTTGGCTGTCTAAAGTTCATTCTATAGTAATTTCCTACGCTGATCTGTATTTCTGTCCTTAAGGTGCTACCACACAATGTTGATTATTGTAGCTTTGTGCTTACATCCAAACATAATGTAAGTCTTCCAACTTTTCCTTCCTTTTCAAGATTATTTTTCTGACTCTCATGCATTTTAATATTAATTTTAGGACTGATTTGACTATCTCTGCAACAACAAAAAATGCAGCTGGGATTCTGATAAGCAGTATGTTGAATCAATAAATCAATTTAGGGAGTTCCCATCGTGACTTGGTGGTTAACGAATCCGACTAGGAACCATGAGGTTGCAGGTTCTATCCCTGGCCTCACTCAGTGGGTTAAGGATCTGGTGTTGCCGTGAGTTGTGGTGGAGGTTGCAGTCGTGGCTCAGATCTGGCGTTGCTGTGGCTCTGGTGTAGCCCAGCAGCTATAGCTCCAATTAGACCCCTAGTCTGGGAACCTTCATATGCCACAGGAGGGGCCCTAGAAAAGGCAAAAAGACCAAAAAAAAAATCAATTTAGGAAGTTTTGTCATCTTATAATAATTAAGTTTCTAACACATAAATACAGGAAGTTAGTCCATTTATTTAGGCCTTCTTTAATTTCTTTCAATGATGTTTTGTTGTTTTCAATGTACAAGTTTTACAATTACTCTGTTAAATTATTCCTAAATCACTTACGATTTGATGATTTTGGGGATAGAATTCTTCTTAATCTCTTAATTTAATTTTTGCATTGTTCATTGTTAGGGTACAGCAGTACCACTTGTTTTATGCTGATCTTGAATCTTGAAACTATGTTGAAAACATTCCTAAGTTCTAATTATGTGTGTGTGTATTTGCTTTTTCTATATAGAAGATATTGTCTTTTGATAATAGAGATATTTTCACTTCTTCCCTTTCTATCTGTATGCCTTTCATTTATTTTTCTGGTCTAATTATTCTGGGTAGAACCTTCAATAAAATGCTGAATAGTTGTGGCAACTGTCGACATCCTTTTCTTGTTTCTGATCTTCTGAGGGACACAGCTTGTCTTTCACCATTTTATATAATGTCAGTGTGTGTTTTTCACATGAAGTTTTTATCAAGTTGAGGATATTCCCTTCTACTCCTGGTTGAAAGTTTTTATCACAAAATGGTACTGGCATTTGCCATTTTTTTCTATGTCTATAGAGGTAATGATATGGTTTTTGTCTTTATCATATTAATATGGTACATTACATTGATTGAATATTACATTTTGAGCCTATCTTATATTCCAGGGATAAATCCAAGTTACCACAATGTATAATCTATTTTATGTGTTGCTGAATTTGGGTATTATTAGTATTGTATCAAAGATTTTTGTGTCTATATTTCTAAAGAAAATTGGTCTATATTTTCCTTTTCTTGTGTTTCTTGTGACTAATTTTGGTATCTAACACTTAGTCTCACAAAATTCATTGGGCATGGTCTAAGTTTTTGAATGACTGGAGTTATATATTAGAACATTCTCTAGCACTGTACACAAAAATAAACTCAAAATGGTTTAAAGATCTAAATGTAAGACCAGAAACTATTAAACTCCTAGAGGAAACACAGGCAGAATGCTGACATAAATCCTAGTAATATTTTTTTGGATCTGCCTGCAAATGCAAAGGAATTAAAAGCAAAAATAAACAAATGAGATCAAATCAAATTTAAAAGCTTGTATACAGCAAAGGAAAATACTGACAAAATGAATGGGAGAAAATATTTGCAAATGAAATGACTAATAAGGGGTTAATATCCAAAAAAGATAAATAGCTCATATAACTCAACATAAAAAAAGAGCTTATTAAAAAATGGGCAGAAAAACTGAATAGACATTTTTTTCAAAGAGAAAATGCAGATGGCCAACAGGCACATGAAAAGACACCCAATACAGCATCAGAGACATGCAAATCAAAATAACAATGAGATATGACCTCACATCTATCATAATGACTATCATCAAAAAGAACACAAACAACTCATACTCTGTTGGTGGGAATGTAAACTGTTGCAGCCACTGTGGAAAACAGTACAGAAGTTTCTCAAAAAAAATTAAAAAAATAGAACTATCATATGACCCAGGAACTCTATTCCTGGGTTTATATCTGAAAAAAAAAAATCCCAAATCCACTAATTTGAAAAATTACATGGACCTCAATGTCCATAGGAGAATTATTTACAATTCCCAAAATATGGACACAGCCTATCTATCCAAATAGATGGATAGATAAAGAAGACATATGCGTACACACACATACACCCCATACAGGAATACTACTCAGCCATAAAAAGAATGAAATTTTGCCTTTTGCAACATGGATGGAACTTGGAAGGGATTATACTAGGTGAAATAATTCAGACAAAGAAAGAATACTATATGATGTCACATGTGTGAAATCTAAGAAATACAACAAACTATTGAATATAACAAAAAAAGCGGACTAACAGATATAGAGAACAAACTAGCAGTTACCAGTGGGTAGAGGGAAGGGGATAGAGCAATACAGGGGTAAGGAAGGCATTAAGAGGTACAAATTATAATATGTAAAATAAGCTATAAGAATGTATTGTACAGCACAGAGAATATATCCAATATTTTATAATAACTATAAATGGATTATAAGCTTTAAAAATTGTGAATCACTAAATTATACACCTTTAACATATAATATCACACACCAACTTTACTTCAATTAAAAAATTGTCATATGAAGCGGCAGCCAAAAAAAGAGCCTTTTTAAAATACTTGATAGAATTCACCAGTGTAGCCATCTGCTCCTAGGCTTTTCCTTTGTGGAGAGTTTTTTTTATTATATACTCAATTACTTTTTTTCAGTTCCACTCAGATTTTCTAATTCTTGAGTTGGTTTAAGTAGTTTCTGTCTTTCTAGGAGTCCATTAACTTTCTTGGTTTTCTAATTTGTTAACACTCAATTGTTCCCAGTATTTTCATATGATTTTTTAATTTATGTACTTTTAAATGAAATGCATTCTCTTTCATTTCAGATGATCATAATTTGATATATACATATATTTTCTTTGTTAGAATAGAGCTGTAGCTGCTGGCCTACGCCACAGCCACAGCAATGCAGGATCCGAGCCGCTTCTGCGACCTACACCATAGCTCATGGCAATGCCGGATCCTTAACCCACTGAGCAAGGCCAGGCATCCAACCGCAACCTCATGGTTCCTAGTCGGATTCGTTAACCACTGAACCACGATGGGAACTCCTAGTTTATTCTTTTATTTTGTAGTTTCTCAAAGTGAAAGTTATTAATGTAAGATCTTCCTTTTCAAAGAAATAAGTGTTTACAACTCTAAATTTTTCTCTAAACACTGTTTGGGCACATCCTATTATTGATTAGCTGTTACTGATTTCTAAATGTAGTACATATAATTAGACAACATACTTCAAATGACTTCATTCCTTTTACACTTACATCACATCACATTTATACTTCTTTTTTATTTCAGACTGGTATTGTCAATCGACCTGTATTCATGTTCCCTAATTATTTTCTTTGTAGGCTCAAATCTACTGTTGAATCCATCTGGGGAATGTTCTATTTCAGTTTTAACACTTTAAAATTCCAGAGTTCCTATTTGATCCTCTATTTTCTATTACATTTTTGATTTGGTGGGACATCATTCTCATATTTCCTTTTGATTAAGAATGGTTTTCTTTAGTTCTTTAATGCATGCAGTAGTTTCTGTACAAATCTTTGTTCACTAGGCCGCTATCTGCCCTGGTAACAGTTTCAATTGACTTTTTTTGTTTTTTTTTTTTGTTTGTTTTTTTTTTGTCTTTTTCCCATTTTATTGGGCCACTCTCGCGGCATATGGAGGTTTCCAGGCTAGGGGTCTAATCGGAGCTATAGCCACTGGTCTACACCAGAGCCACAGCAACTCGGGATCTGAGCTGCATCTGCAACCTACACCACAGCTCATGGCAACGCCAGATCCTTAACCCACTGAGCAAGGCCAGGGTTTGAACCCTTAACCTCATGGTTCCTAGTCAGATTCGTTAACCACTGAGCCACGCGGGACTCCTGACTGGGTCTTTTTTTGTTTGTTTTTGTGTGTGTGTTTGTATGACCGTTTGTTTGGAGTTTCTTGCAATTTTTTCAGAAAACTATGATTTAAATTATATATAATGTAAAGTTTCCATTGTGGCTCAGAAGGTTATGAACCTAACTAGTATCCATGAGGATGAGGAATCAATCCCTGGCCTGGCTCGGTGGGTTAAGGATCCTACATTGCTGTGAGCTGTGGTGTAGGTTTCAGACATGGCTTGGATCCCATTTCTGTGGCTGTGGCATAGGCCAGCAGCTGCAACTCCAATGTGACCCCTAGCCGAGGAACTTCCATATGCCAGAGGTGCAGCCCTAAAAAGAAAATATATACATATATTTTATATATGAGTGTATATATATATTTTGTATATGTATATATCTTGCATTTTTTTCAGAAAATTATGATTTAAATTATATAATGTAAAAAGATATACATATATAGATATAAAAAATGTGGTAATTACAGAAACTAGATACCACCCCATGCCCATGGTTTATTGTTTTAGCTGTTTGCTGCTGTTGTTAACATGCATTTAGTGACTTTCCTGCACTAATTCTGTATTGTCTGTGTTGTATGTATCTTCTGCCATGTTAGGGCACTGAAATCTCTGTTTAACAGTTGCTTACTGATCAGCTAATGACTGTACAGTTATTTTCTTAAATTACTTTTTTTTTCTTTTTGTGGTTGCACCTGTGGCATATGTAAGTTCCTGGGCTAGGTGTCAAATCAGAGCTGCAGCTGCAGGTCTATGCCACAGCCATGGCAACACTGGATCGGAGCTGCAACTGAAACTGAAACTGTAGCATGTGGCATTGCCTGATCCTTAACCCACTGAGCCAGGCCAGGGATTGAAACTGCATCCTCATGGAGACTACATTGTGCTCTTAACCCACTGAGCCACAATGGGAACTCCAGTTTTATAAATTATCTGAATGAATAATTTTCTCAGCCTTTGCCAACAGGCTCATTGTGTGTTGGGTCACATCCTCCATACAGATTACTGGTCTGCCTTAATCTTCAATTTCTGGCGTTACGGAGCTTCAAGTTCAGTCAGGCAGAGATTGAAGACTTCTAGGGTTTATCCTGGGCATGTGCATAACCTTGTATATGTGTTTAGTGCTCTAGGTTGCTATGAATATGTATGAGCTTTATAAATCTCCTTATGGGTATTCTTTGTCAGTCTCTTGTTAGAGCTCCCTGTATTGCCATGTTAGACAGTTGCAATGTTAATCAATTGCCCCTGATGATTTTTGACAAATGCCCTGTGGGCAATTCTGTTTTCAAAGAGTGAGCTCCTCAAAGACAAGACCCGGGAATGGAGCTTGCCATGGTGGCTGACAGAGGTTAAATACTGATAGTTTTCTGGGGATGAAGTTTTTGGGTAGCTCTAAACTTGTTTTCCCTCCTCCAGTGGCTGATATACTGTCTGTTTTGACAGCAACTACTGTTGTAAAACTGCCAATTTTCAGAAGGATGGGGTTAAGAAATGTTAAAATATAATAGTCACTCTTCTTACCAGATTTCAGCATTTTTTTCTTAAATAAACACTTAAGATTGCTATAAGCTTTGTGCTAATTTCCCGAGTTCTTTAAAACTTGATTTTAGACAGTTTTGCTGGTGCTCTTATTGCTTTTAGTTAACAGTGGATTTTCAGAGGTTGTTATTCTGCCATTCTGGTTTTGTTATTTAAGAACAACTATTGTCCGTAAATTAAAATTTTCTATTTATTGTAAATATCTGTATTATTTCTTTTGAAAAAATGTAGAAAAATGGTGATAGAATATAGATAAGAGAACAGAGTCAAGACAAGACCCTGAAAGTATTTAAGTTGATAATAGAGACATATAAGGAAATTAGTAAAATAAATTGAAAGAGAAAATGAGATCAGAGAGGTAGCAGGAAAACTAGCAGATTATGCCATCATTAGAGCTACAGGAAAAAAGTTTGTAATTATGAAGAAGGATTATTTTTAAAGGTCAAGATGAGTTCTGAAACATTCACTGACTTTTGAACATGATGTAACTGAACTCAGTTATTTTTATTGTGCGGTAGTAGCAGATATTGTATTGGTGTGGTTTTTCATGGAGTATATATGTAAAAACGAATGCGGAGTACAGACAAATCTTTCAAGAAAATCAATTTTAAAAGTGAGGTGAGAAGCAGGAAAGTATCTGAATACTAGGTTTAAATATCTATACTTTTTTAAAAAATTAAGATTTTGAAAAGTGGTCTGAATATTAAGGCCAGATCTCCTGATTTTTCCTCCAGATACATATATCATACCCTGCTCTATTTTAATTATTAAACTGGGTAATGGAAGCATACCTTTTATTGTTTTTTTCTAATTATACAATGATTCCCTTTTAGCTGCTATTGTATGACATATATATATAAATATATAAAAGATGCAATAAAATTCTATTAGATTTCTTACTATGGGCATGGTTAGGCATCCATTTAACTTGAGCTCCATAATAGACTCTGAAATAATACTTATTACTATATTTGATATTTTTTCCTATGGCAAATTAGCCTACTGGTCAATAAGCTCATGCTTAGTCATATCTATTTACCTGCCTTTAGGCAACAACTTTCCTCATGAGAAAGTTTTTAAAAAGCTTATTAGAGTAGTAGTTCAAAACTGTCTGGATACTATCTAGAAAGTTTAGATTATGGCAGAATAAATTAACTAAACTTTCACAAAATCTCTTCTCCTGGCACTCCAGAATTCCTATGACATTTTTATATTATAGGATAACTAATTAGACTCTGCCACAGTCTATGCATGACTGTCAATAAGTTAATTTATACATTTAAATCTCAGCTTCCTCAACTTTAATATGAAAATTATAGTTTTCTAAAGTGTTCCTGCATGGACCAAATACTATACAAATATTAGGTATTTTTATTACTACTAGTGTAATAAAACTTTATTCATCAAAAGGAAATTTGCAATTTAGTGCTACCTTACTTATTTGTTACTAATTTATTTTGTTTTCACAATCAATATGGGCCAATGTTACCCTGCCGAGCCAGCAAGTACTCTTGTGTATGATTATGAATCTCCTCAAGCCACTGAGCATTACAGTTAAAAGCTGAAATTCTGGTGTCAGACTCTATACTAGTAAATCTTAGATTTACTACTTAATAACCACAGTACTGATCAGGTTACCTACCTTCCCACTGCACCAAGTTAACAATATTTAAAATAATAATAATTATATTACATATCCTATAGGGTAAGATGAAGATGAAATAGTTGAGTATATGTAAAGAAGAATTTACAATAGTGCAATAATAACTTTAGCTTTGATTACTTGAAAACACTTGATGGAAAAGTAAACATTCTGCATGAGACACTAGTTAAAATAGTTATTTCAAAAAAAATGGTATTTTCCCCTTAGGTCTTAAAAAAGAGGACAGAATTTTGTCAAAAAAATTGCCAATTTGAAAAAAAATCCTTTAAACTTGACATACTGATAAATGAGTGGAAATGTAACCCAAAACCCATGAGAATATAATCAATCTTCAGAATTTTCAAAGTATGCTCATAAAATTGTTTCTTTCACTATATTACTAATAGGAGAATGTATAATTTTTCTACTTTTGTAGGCTAAATTTTAACAGCTCTATTGAGATATAATTTACATATTGTACAATTCAAACATTTAAATTGTTCAATACAATATTTTTAATTTATCCACAGAATGATGCAACTACTATCAATATCAATTCAGAACACTTTCATCCCCCCAAAAAACACTGTATCCTTCAGTGCTTTTCTCCCCAATTTCCCCTCCAGCCCTGTGTGACCACTAATTTACTTTCTGACTCCAGTTGTTAAAATACTAGATAGCTAATTTTTAAGAAGGGGAATATTTAAATAAGGGTTAAAAATTGCAAAATCCTAGAAAGTGAAACATCACTAAAATCTATCTTTCATCCATTTTGAAAATTATATGCATTCTTTAATAGAACACGATGTTAAATTCAGAGAGGTCAAGGTTAGAATACTGGGTATATCGGAATAAAGCTGGGACAGGTTACATCATGACCATATTAAAATAATAACTCAGTTTTGTCACTGGGCATGATTTACTGTGTCGCAATCTTTTAAAATGCAAATAGGGTTGCTTCATTTTCCATGTGGAGAATATTAAGAGAGCAATGGATTTAGACAAAGATATGTAAGCAGTAGTGTAAGTGACATGAAACATAATTCAGCTTAAAAATATTTGAGAAAGACCACTAAGTTTCCTAGTGTGTGGTAGTCTATGATTCAGTCTTTTTGAAAGCTACATGTGACAAGACAACTTTGGTTAATTTTATGCAACTTTAAATTGTACAATAATTACTTTTAATTTTGATTCTCTCTGAAGAACCAGTGATCTACAAAATTACATGCATATATATTTCATTATTACTTGAAAAAGTATGAGTTCCCATCATGGCCAAAGGAGTTAAGAGCCTGCCTGACTAGCATCCATGAGGATGTGGGCTCAATCCCTGGCTTTGCTCAGTGAGTTAAAAGATCTGGTGTTGCAGAGAGCTGTGGTGTAGATTGCAGCTGCAACTCAGATCTGGCATTATTGTGGCTGTGGTGTAGACTGGCAGCTGCAGCTGTGATTTGACCCCTAGCCTGGAACCTTCTATATGTTGCGGTTGTGGCCCTAAAATAAAGGAAAGAGAGAGGTAATTATTACTTTACTTCTTTAAAAATTCAAAAGCATTTATGTGCAACTATTAACACATTTATATACATTTATATTGTTATGTATTCAAATGATACAGTAATGAATAGTATATTTAATCATCTTAGCATGTATATGACATTCTATTATTTCAATAATACAAAATTTACATTGATTTACTGAACAAAGCTCTATTGGAGTATGACTAACAAAAAAATTATATATATTCAGGATGGACAATAGGATGATGTGATATACATACACACTGTAAAATTATGACTACAATAAAACTAACTAACATATCTATCACCTCATGTGTGTGGTAGACACTGAAGATCTACTGTCTTGGTAAATTTTAAGCATATAATACATTATTATTAAATATAGTCACTATGCTTTGTATTAGATATCTAGAACTTTTTCATCTTATAAATGAAATATGTACATTTTGACCAGTATCTCCCTATTTTCCCCATCTGCCACTAACCATTCTTCTACTGTTCCTATATCTTCAATTTTTTTAGATTCCACATATAAATGAAACCATGTAGTATTTCTCTTCCTTTCTAGCTTCTTTCATTTAGTATAATGTCCTCCAGGCTCATTCATATTGCTGCAAATAGTAAGTTTTCCTTCTTTTTCAAAATTGAATTTTATATATATATTTATATATCACCTATTTTTTATGCATTTATCCACTGACAGACTCTTAGGTTGTTTACATACTTTGCTATGCAAAATAATTAATCAGTTTGATGTTAGGCCCTAAAAAGATAAATGCTATTAAGCATATTAAAAATATAGCTTCTGGATTAATTATGTCCTAGGAAGGGATTTGTTTTTGTTTAAAATAAAAAATAAAAATATGTTTAAATTCATCTTTAAAGGCACTAAACACTGGTAAGGGAAATAAATTTATTATTAGCAAAATAATGCCTCACATTTCATGTAAAATTAATATACTGTAAGTACCTTATTTGTACATGTGGCACTTCCATTTTTAGCAAAGCACAACATGTAACACTAAAACAACTGGAATGCTTTGTACAGTATAATATCTGAATAACAATTTTTCTTCCAGTGACATTCTCTCAAAGAAAGCAGCACTGAAGAAAATAATGACTGAATAATACAATTCAGAAATAAATGGAATATGGTATAAGACAATAAACTGATTCTTGATTCTGCTATTATTTAACTATGTGGCCTTGGGAAAGTCATTACTTTTTATAGAATTCTCCATTATTCATCTGAAAAATGGGAAGGCTGCACTTTGGTTTTTAATAACCTACACTGACACATCAATCCACAGAATTTAAAAACACTCACATCATCTTACTTTTGATCCTTATTACGATTAACTGAAGTTGACAGAGCAGTACCTACTTTTACTGTTTTGAAGATAAAATACAGAATCTAAGCCCACATCCTTGTTTGCCCATGTTTGTAAGGCAATAAATTATAAGATCTAGTAAAGAACAAAGTGTGCTGATGTTTGGGTTACTGCTTTCCACTTCATGTTCAGGTTACCCTTGATCATTACGACACACTATAACTTGTAGATGATTTCTATTTGAGGAAATGGAAAGAACTGGAAAATTCAATTTATAACCCAATTGAAAAGATCCTCATTGAGTTGCTGCTGAATATTTTTCTATGACATAAGCTGACATCGCTTGGGGAAAAAAAAGTTTCTTCCATAAGTGGAGATGTGTGTAAAACCTGCCTGCTTGGATATTATCGATTTTTATACCAACCAAATAACTTCATCCTTCATAATTTGTGACTTATTTAATCACCCTGTGTATTGGCCTTCATGGATATAGGATAATGTCTGTTTTCCATTTAACCCATGTTTTGATTTTGTTTATACTTACCCTAAGGGAGTATCGCATGTTATGCAAGCACAAACATTTGAAGTTCAAAACAACCTTATCAGTAATATTTTATCTAACTTGCCCACCTGTCCTTCTTTCATCCTTCCCACTGAGAAATGATGACTAAGAATCTAAATCCTTTAATTCAACAGTCTGGTTTTCAATCTAGTCTCTGCCATATGCTAGATGTATAAACAAAGTCAAGTTAATTTATCATTCAGTCTGCCCTTTCTTATCTGCAAATAGGAATAATACCAGTTTGTTGGGAGAGTTAGCTGAAAAAATGCATATAAATTTCTGTACAATGCCTGGACTAAACTAAGTGCTAAAAAAAAATACATACTGTTAGCATGTGCTTTTTATTGAATATTTAGGCTAGGGGTTTGAATAATATTCCCTTTTACCCAAAGAATCATATATATTCTATTATTTAAAAATGCTACTCTTTTCTCAAGATTCTCAGACCTTCAAGAAAAGGAAAACGCTAGAGTATGAGTAACAGACATACATTCTGGAAATTTTAAAGTTTATCCCCTTTAATCTGCTTCAGGAATCCATGTCTTCAGCTAGACTATGCAGAATATGGTCAAAGGAATCCTCTGCTTAGGCAGGAAGTCATTTTATTTGGGGCAGTTCTGTTAACAAGCTCTCATCTAAGCTGAATCTTTGCAGTAAGCAATGGCAGTCCCTCAAATCATCAAGAAAGCTACTACACCTCCCTTTTCCTCCCACATAATATACCTCTGACTAAATATCATCATTCATTTTTTTTTCCTGAAATAACATTTTCAAGATATCATGAAAACAAAAATTCCTTATTTGATTATAATTTAGTTTTCCAACAATAGTCTTAATGATAACACGTGGAATAAAATACTCAAGAATAGATCGAAAACCTTGATTTCCAAAGTGTAGCCCATGACCAGAATCACTGGCACTCCCTGTTGTGATTGTCAGAAAGTAGAAATTCAGGCCTTGTTATTTGTGGACTTATTAATGACGGCCATTCTGACAAGTGCTGGAGGGGCTGTGGAGAAAAGGGAACCCTCCTCCACTGTTGGTGGGAATGTAAACTGGTACAGCCACTATGGAGAACAGTTTGGAGATACCTTAGAAATCTAAACACAGAAATTCCATATGATCCCACAATCCCACTCTTGGGCATATATCTGGACAAAACTCTACCTAAAAGAGACACATGCACCCGCATGTTCACTGCAGCACTATTCACAATAGCCAGGACATGGAAACAACCCAAATGTCCATCGATAGATGAATGGATTCAGAAGATGTGGTATATATACACAATGGAATACTACTCAGCCATAAAAAAAGAATGACATAATGCCATTTGTAGCAACATGGATGAAACTAGAGAATCTCATCCTGAGTGAAATGAGCCAGAAAAACAAAGACAAATACCATATGATATCACTTATAACTGGAATCTAATATCCAGCACAGACGAACATCTCCACAGAAAAGAAAATCATGGTCTTAGAAAATAGACTTGTGGCTGCCTGATGGGAGAGGGAGGGAGTGGGAGGGATCAGGAGCTTGGGATTATCAGACACAACTTATAATAGATTTACAAGGAGATCCTCCTGAGTAGCATTGAGAACTATGTCTAGATACTCATGTTGCAACAGAACAAAGGGTGGGGAAAAATGTAATGTATATAACTTGATCCCCTTGCTGTACAGTGGGAAAATAAAATTAAAAAAAAAAAGAAAAAAAAATTCAGGCCTTAGTCTAGATATATAGAATCAATAGCACTGATACACATATATTTATCTTCCTCAATAGGCAAAGACAGAAGAAAGGCATCTTCTGTAACAAAGATGGTGTCTGATGTTGAGCTCTTAGAAACTATATAAAATATTTCCTCATGTTGAAGGTTAATCTAAAATCTTTTTCACATGAATTGTGGGTTTATCATAGTACTTAAATATCAGAGTTTTAACCATATTCTAAACACTCCTTTATTTTCCTTTGAATAATTACTGGGTGTCTCATACGAAATGTTATTTTAATTATGTAATTTGTTTTGTTAATCATAACATTTTTAATCTACTATAGGCCAGAAAATTGGACACATACACATTATAATTAAATAATAAAATAAATGAGTTCTCAATTAGGCCTAAGATACTCTATTAGCTAGTAAACTTATACATGAATAATATGACATCATTTCAGCTGAATAAGAATGTATAGTTTCCTTATTCTCTATGCGTGGTTTTTATTCAGAGTGAGGAGTCTTAAATAAATGACATCTAGGAAGAGGTTTTAATGAAATAATAATTA
Source organism: Sus scrofa (assembly GCF_054392235.1). Classification (NCBI taxonomy): domain Eukaryota; kingdom Metazoa; phylum Chordata; class Mammalia; order Artiodactyla; family Suidae; genus Sus; species Sus scrofa. The sequence goes on along the minus strand of NC_139388.1, from coordinate 118,453,098 downwards.
TCATTTTATTGCTGTTACCTTAAATGATTTAAATAGAATGACATGTTCTTTCTTATATCTATATTCTAATGTAAATTGTCATTCTATTTATGGCCATCTCTATACATAATTTTAAAAAACATTAACTTTGATTTTATTCTGATCTTATTACAAATTACAAATTAGAAACACAGGCCCTAGTAGAACAATTGAAATTTAAAAAAAAATGACTAGTCTTAATAGCAATGCTTTTTTATTGCCATAAACAATTTCATTTAGAACACAAATCTGCCAGATATAAATTCCCATTATGCCATATATATTTTGTATCACATAATTGCATACTTATGAAAAACCAGAATGCTTATATTAAATCATATTAGAAACTGATCAAGTTTTGTTAAGAAGTTTTTCAAAAATACATTTGGAATGATTAAACTATTAATAAGTAAAAGTGACTAAAACGATAACTAGAAGTATTGTTTAAAATATACTACCTTGCCAAGATTGAACATGAGCACTCAACTGAATTCCTTCCTTCAGCTCTGCAGCTGCCTTAGAAATTCTGAAATAGCAAGTCTTATAATGAAAGCATAAAGTCTTTAAGATATAACTGGGCCAGAAAACGCTATACTAATCATAAGATAGTTTTAATACTTTCTAAATAAATAATGTTTTTAAGATTGTTACTATAAAAGTTAGTCCAGAAAGTATTTAGAGAAGTAAACAAAGTTTAACTGTAGTTTTTATTTTTAATTTGAAAATGAGTAGAAATAGTAAAATGTTTGTCCAGAAACAAGGAATGCAATACAGACTTGGGTCTACCTATTTTCATCAGCCATTACTCAATCAGGATGAACAATAATAAGCTGAAATAATTAAAAATGTGATGAAGCAGCATAATGTATGAGCCAGATAAACTATAGAAACTCTCTTAGATTTTTATGTACTTATATATAAATGACAATAAATTAAATATACGAGCGTCTGAAATAATTGCAAATAATCATGCCAAAAATATTCTCCAATAAGTAGACAGAGTTAATTCATATCATTCTAGATTTAAAAATGCAAAGAAACTGGACATCTGTTTTCTAGTTCTTTATGTAAGAAACTAGGAAAACATCACTTCATCCTAAGACAAGTAAAAAGCTAAGCTGACGGAATAAATCAACAACTCCTTTGGGACCTATATGAGAGGTAAGAAAACAGGGCAAATTGCTTCCCCAAGACCAGAGATACAGACAGGTGAATACAGGGAGCCATGACTTACTAGAGCAAAAACTCTGTGCCAGGCTAAGAAAGTCAGCAATGTAAAATGATGAATTACAAGATGCTCAATGTGAAAAAATGTCTGAAAACTAAAACTTCAGCAGGACTCAGTTGTAGAGGGTGTTCTCACAATTTTGTTAGATTTTCCTTAAGGAATTTGAGCAGGTTCTCACAGGAAATAGCAGAAAAATACTGTCTTATGCACTCTGAAAACAGAAGGTAAAGGAACCATTCTGAAATATACCCAAACATGTTGTTCCTTTTAACACAGTCTGCTATCATGAGAAATTAGTTAAACAAAACCTAACCTGCTGGGGTATTATCAGATTCTAACTGAGCTGAGGTATGGGAATTGCCCAACTCCAGTCAGCTATAACCTTCCATGTGGGAGAAGGGAAAAACCAACTCCAGGGCACTCTAGCCATCTATTCTCACACTAAGTATGGAGGGAAAACAGCAAAAAATGAACAAAACCTGAGAAAAACTCATGAAGTTCACTGTCCAAAGGCTTAGGCTCACTAAAGAACTGAGATCTAACATAGGACTCTAGAATGCTTTTCCTTCTCCTATACCTCACCATCACATTAATATTTATAGCATTTCCTTTAACTAGTATGCATGGCTATCAAGAAAAAAAATTACAAGGCCTACAAAGAGGCAAAAAACACAATCAGAAGAAACAGAGCAAAATCAGAATCAGATATGGTAGGGAAGTTGGAATTATCAGGCAAGAAATTTATATATATATATATATATATATATATATATATATATATATAATTATATACTATAAATAAGTATACTATTATAACACATATATGTTATATGTTATACGTATTACATGCATGTATATAATTTTTTGCCACATCCACAGCATATGGAACTTCCCAGGCCAGGAACTGAGCACAAATTGCAGGTGCAACTTACACCACTAATGTGGCAACACCAGATCCTTAATCCACTGCTCCTGGCTGGGGATTTAACCTGTGCCACCACAGAGACAACACCAGATCCTTAATCTGTTATGTCACAGCAGGAACTCCAGGCCAGGAATTTAAAACAACTATGATTAATGCACTAAGGACTCTCCTGAATACAGGTGATTGTATTCAAGAACAGATGTGCAATGAAAGCAGAGGAATGGAAATATTAAGAACTTAAAGTGGATCAAAAATCAATACCCAACTATAAGTGTCTATGATACACCTACTTTAAACTTAAAAATATATTAATTTCAGACAAAGAAGACTTCAAAATAAGGAAATTTATCAGGGACAAAGAATTCTCTAAGAAGACATAACTATTCTTAAGATTCATGCACCTAAAAACAAAGTGAAGTTTTTACATGAAGCAAAAACTAAAATAAAAGAAAATGCCTGAAGAAATTAATGAACCCACTGTTAACACTGTGAGTTTTCAATACCTTTCAATCAAAAATAGATCCAATAGGAAGAAAATCAATAAGGAAATAGTTGAATTCAATAGCATCATCAATCAATTGGCTATCACAGGCATCAACAGCTTGTTTCAACCAAAAGGATCAGTGTACACATTTTTCTCAAGCTCACATGGAACATTCACCAAGGGGGACTACATTCCTGGCTATAAAACACACTTAATAAAACCTAAAAGAATAGAAATCATACAATGTTTGCACTCAGAATACAGTGTAATTAAAATAAAAATCAACAATAGAGATAACTAGAAAATCTACAAATATGAAGAGATGAAACAATGCACTTTTAAATAACAAATGGGTAAAAGAAATCTTAAGATAAAGTTTTAAATATTTTGAACTAAACAAAAAATACAACTTATTAAAAATCATGAAATGTAGTAAAATCACTGCTTAATGAAAAAATAATTATAGTATTGAATGCATGTATGAGGGGGAAAAAAAGATCTGAAACCAATAATCTAAGTTTTCTAGAAAAAGAAGTGGACAATAAATTCAAAGTAAGCAGGAGAAAAGAAATAATAAGAAGCAGAGTAGAAATCAATGAAATTGAAGATAGAAAATTAATACAGAAAATCAATGAAACCAAAAGATGGTTCTTTAAAGGGACCAATAAAGTCTTTAAGCCTAAAGTCTTTAACTAAGAAAATAAGAGAATCCAAATTGCTAATACCAAAAATGAAAAAGACATCATCACTATAAATCCCATGGATATTAAAGGGATAAAAAAAGAATATTCTGAACAATTTCATGCCCATAAATTTCATAATCTAGATGAAATGGACCAATTCCTTGAAAGACACAAATTTCCAGAATTCACAAAAAGAATAAGCAGACAATATGAATGGGCCTATATCTATTAAAGAAATTGAATCAATAATTAAGAATTGTCCAAAACAGAAATGCCAGGCAAAGATGGGTTCACTAGTGAATTCTACCAAATATTTAAGGAATAAATTACATCAATTCTCTACAATCACTTCCAGAAGACAAGGCAGAGGAAATATTTAGACATTCATTTTATGAGGCCAGTATTACCTTAATATCACACCCAGACAAAAAGTATTATAAGAAAACTATAGAAAAATAATTCTTATGAATTATTAGTGTAAAGATCCTCAATAAAACAGTAGCAATTAAGATTTATTCCAGTTATGCAAGGATAGTTGAGCATTCAAAAATCAATGAATATAGTACATCAATACGTTAAATAAAAAGTAATAATTTTATTGAGAAAAATTATTTGACAAAATCCAATATCCATTCTTAATTAAAAGAAAACTCTCAGTAAACTAGAAATAGGGGGTAATTACCTCAAGTTGATAAATAATGTCTACAAAAAATGTGCAGTTAACATCATACTTAATGTTGAGAAACTCAGTTTTCCCACTAAGATCAGCAACAATGCAAGGATATCTTCTTTCATCACACCTTTTAAATGTCATTCTAGAAGTCCTTCCTAATGCAATAAAAAAGACAAGGAAATAAGATAAGAAATTAAGGAAAGAAAAATAAAACTGTCTCTGTTCAGAGATCACATGATCATGAATGCAGAAAACCTGTAAGACTCAACAACAAAGACACTCTTCAAACTAAAAAGTGGTTAGAGCAAGAATATAGGAGAAAAGGTTAATATACAAAAGTCAATTGATTTATTATACACCAGAAATGAACAAGTGGTATTTGAAATTAAAAACATAATACCTTTTATATTGGCACTCAAATAAATGAAATATTTACATACAAAATCAAAAAAATATGTATAAGATACTATTTAAGGAAAACTCCAATAAAATATGTATAAGATACTATTATAAGATCCTCCAATAAAATAAATTTAAAAACTACATAAACAAATAAAGAAAACTACAATAAAAAAATAAATAAACTACATAAATGTAGATACATTCCATCTTCATGGATTGGAAGATTCTGTTTTGTCAAGATGTTAGTTCTTCACAACTTGTTCTACAGACACAATGCAATCCCTATCGAAAGCTCAGCAAATCATTTTGTAAATATCAACAAACTGATTCAAACATTTTTGTTGAGAATCAAAAGACCCAGGATAACCAACATGAAATTGAAGGAAAACAACAAAGTTTAAATACTGACACTACTTGACTTCAAGATTATAGAGTTGGTAAAAAGATTAGTAGAAGCCAGGAGTCGCAATGGTAGGGAAATATTAGCAGGTGGAGGACTTCGCTGTGCAAAGTGTGTAAGTTTGATTTGGTTCCATTTTTTTATTTTTGTTTTTATTTCTATTGCCTTGGGAGAATGACCTAAGAGAACCTTTGGTTTATGTCAGAGAATGTTTTGCCCATATTCTCTTCTAGGAGTTTTATGATGTCATGTTTTATGTTTATGTCTTTCAGCCATTTTATTTTTGTGCATGGTATGCCTGTGTTCTAGTTTCACTGATTTATATGCAGCTATCCAGCATTCCCAGAACCACTTGATAAAGACACCATCCTCTTCCCATTTTATATTCTTGCCGCTTTTTGACTGTAAGTGTCTAGGTTTATTTTTGGGCTCTCTACTCTGTTCCACAGATCTAATCGTATGTCTGTTTTTAAACCAGGACCACAATATCTTAATCTGATTACTGTAATTTTGTAGTATTGTCTGAAGTCTGGGAAAGTTACGCCTCCTGCTTGTTGGCTTCGTCCCTCCACCCCCTGGAATTGCTTTGGCGATTCTGCCTTTTATGATTACATATAAATTTCTGAATTATTTGTTCTAGTTCTATGAAAAATGTCATGGGTAATTTGATAGGAATTACATTAAATCTGTAGATTGGGGAAGTATGGCCATTTTAACAGTATTAATTCTTCTAATCCAAGAACATGGAATACCTTTCCATTTTTTTGAATCCTTTTTAATTTCCTTGAGTATTGTTTTAGAGTTTTCAGTGTATAAACCTTTCATTTCCTTGGTCAAGTTTACTCCTAGTCATTTTCTTTTTTGGTGCTATTTTAAAAGGCAGTACTTTTTAAAATTCCCTTTCTGGTATTTCATTGCTAGTATATAGAAATGCAAACAATTTCTGAATGTTAATCTTGTATCCTGCTACTTTGCTTCATTTCTTGATCAGATACAATAGATTTCATGGGCAGTCCTTGAGTTTTTCTGTATATAGAATAATGTCCATCTGCAAATAGTGACAATTTTACCCTTATCTTCCAATTTGGACATCTTTTGTTACTTTTTAAATTTTTTATTAATTAATTTTTCCATGTGACTGCTATGGCTAGGACTTTGATACTATGTTGAGTAGAAGAGATGAGAATGGACAGCCTTGTCTCATTCCAGATTTTAGTGGGGTGGCTTTCAACATTTCTCCACTGAGTATTATATTCGCTGTGAGTATGTCATAAACACCTTTTATTATGTTGAAATATGCTCCTTCTATACCCACTTTGGTAAAAGTTTTTATCACGAATGGACGTTGAATTTTATCAAATGCTTTTTCTGCATCTAAAAAGATGATCATGTGATTGTGGACTTCTCTTTCTTAATGTGGTATATCTCAATGATGATTGATTTGCATATGTTGAACCATCCTTGTGAACTTAGGATGAAACCCACTTGGTCACTGCATATAATCTTTTTAAAGTGTGGCTATATGTTGTTTCCTAAAATTTTGTCAAGAATTTTTTCATCTATAGTCATCAAAGATATTGGCCTAAAATTTTCTTTTTTGATAGTACCTTTGGTTTTGGTATTAGGGTGATGGTGGCTTCACAGGATGTTTTTGGGAGTGTTCCTTCTTCTTTAGTCTTTTGGAAAAGTTTAAGAAGGATCAGGATAAGTTCTTCTTTCTATGTTTGGTAGAATTCATCTGTGAAGCCAACTGATCCTGGACTTTTGTTTGTAGGAAGTTTGTTCTCTCTCTATTCTTTCTAGTGAGTCTGTCCAGTGGTTTGTCAATTTTGTTTACCCTTTCAAAGAACTAGCTCTTGGTTTAATTGACTTTTTAAAAATATCAATTTGATTTCCTCTCTGATCCTTATGATTTCCTCCCTTTTGCTGACTTCAGGTTTTATTTGTTCTCTTTTTCTGTTCTTTTAGGTGGTAGGTTAAGTTGTTAATTTGAGATGTTTCCTGGTTTTGTTTTTTTGTTTTTTTGAGGAAGGTCTGTATTGCTATTAACTTCCTAAGAACTGCTTTTGCAACATCACATAGATTTTGTATGGTTGTGTTTTCACAGTCTCAAGGTATTTTTTAATTTCCTTTTTGATTTCCTCATGACCCACTGGATTTTTAGTAGCATGTTGTTTAGTCTCCATGGAGTAATTTTTTTCTCATTTATTTCCCTATGGTTGATTTCTAGCTTCATGCCAGTAGGGCCAGAGAAGATGTTTGCAATAATTTATACACTCTTAAAGTTGTTGAGATTAGTTTGTGCCCCAATCTGTGGTCAATCCTAGGAAATGTTCCATGTGCACTTGAAAATAATACATATTCTGGGTTTGGGGGGGGTGTAATGTCCTTAAAATATCAATTAAGTCTATCTTTTCTACTACATAATTTAGGATATCGTTTGGCTTATTGATTTTCTGTCTAGAAGATGTGTCCATTGATGTGAGTGGGTTGCTAAAGTCTACTATTATTGTATTCCCATCATTTTTTACCACTTATGTCTGTACTTGTTTTAAGTATTTGTTCCTATATTAGGGGCATATATGTTAATGAATGTAATATCCCCTTCTTGAATTTATCCTTTTACCATTAGTGTTCTTCTCTTCTTATGGCCTTTGTTTTTTAAAGTCTATTTTGGCTGATATGAGTATTGCAATTTCTGCTTTTTTGTCATTTCCATTTATATGAAATATCTTTTCCATCCCTTCACTTTCAATATATATGTGACTGTGCTCTAAGGTATAAGGTGGATCTCTTCTAGGCAGCATATTGTTTGCTTGTTTTTGTTGTTTGTTTTTAAATCCAGTTTGCCACTCTAAGTATCATTTTGATTGGGGCATTCAGTCCATTGACACTGAAGACAACTATTGATAAATATGTGTTTACTGTCATTTTAAACCTTGTTTTCCAGTTGATTCTCTGTTTTTTCCGTTGTTCCTTTATTTTTTTTTTTTGCTGGATATTTTCCTTTTATTTTATGCTTTTGTCCTCTTTTTTTGGGATTGTATTGTTTGTTTTTGATTTATGGTTGCCCTATTTTTCAAGTACCTATATCTACTTGCTTTAAATTCATAGTAATATAGGCTCAAACACTCTTTAAAAAAAAAAAGTCAAGATTTTCTTACTCTTCTTCCCTCCATTTCATAATTCTGATGTCCTGTTTTACATCTTCATGTTTATCCCTTTGCTGTTTCCTGTGTTTACCATTGCTTTCACAAATATATATATATATATATATATATATATATATATATATATATATATATATATATATATATTTAACCTGCTTACTGGCTTAAGTGATTAATTTCCAATTGTGATTTCCTCCATCTTCTTACCTCTTTTCTCTTTAGAGGACACCTTTCAATATTTCTTTTATATAGGTTTAGTATTGCTGTATTCTTTTAGTTTTTGTCTAAGATTGTTTTTTTATTATCATTTCTCCTTATTTTAGGTGATAACATTGCTGGGTAATCCAGCTTGCAAAATTTTCCCTTTTGGAACTTTGAACATATATTGCCACTCTCTTCTTGCCTGTAGCATTTCTGCAGAGAAATCAGCTGATAGCCTTCTGGGATCCCCTTATTAATTTTTTTTCTTGCTGCCTTTAGAATCCTCTCCTTATCTTTAACTTTTGCCATTTTTATTATAATATGTCTTGGTTTAGGTCTGTTTGGTTCAAATTTCTGGAGGGCCTTCTGTGCTTTCTGTATCTGTTATCTGTTTCCTTCTCTAGATTTGGAAACTTTCCAGTCATCATTTCTTCAAATATATTTTCAATCCCCTTTACTTTTCCTTTTCTTTGGAATCCCAATTATGCATAAAATGACACACTTTATATTATCCAGTAAGTCTCTTTTATTGCTTTCATTTTATTTCCAGTGTGTCTTTCTGTCTGCTGTCCTGCTTGTGTGACTTTCATTTTTCTATCAAGTCACTTATCTGTTCCTCTGTACTCTTCATTCTGTTGTTCACAGCTCCTAAACTCAGCTTTTGTCTCTACAATTGAATTTTTTGCTATTTTTTGGCTCCTCCTTATAGTTTTTAGTTCCTTCTTAAAGTAATCTGTGTTACTGGTGATGTTTCAGTATTTTTCACAATCTCCTTTCTGAACTCGGTGTCTGTTAGACTGCAGAGGTCTACTTCATTGTTTGCTTCTTCAGGGGAATTCTCTGGTTCATTTAATTGGGAATGGTTCCTGTGTTTCATCATTTTTGCTTGTTTTTCTTACTCTGTGACTTAGGGAAACACTTATCTACTGTAGCCTTGGAGGTCTATTTATATGCAGGCACATCCCTGGGTAGCCTGTGAGGGCTTACTATTGTTTTGGCATGAGGGCTGCTTTTGGTTTGGATTCTTGCTATCTCTTTCTTCAGTGTGAAGACCATTATCCTCTTGTGAAGGTCTAAGTTCTGGGTGTGCCTCCATGGAGGTGGGGCAATGGGTGGTGCCTACAGGGAGCACCTGGTCACTGGGCCTTTGGCAGTGGCAGTCACCATCAGGGAAGTGTTGGTGGTGCCCAGAGCCCCTGGCAGCATCAATGGGGGGCATGTGTATTCCTGTGGAGGTGAGGGCAACAGGTGATGCTGGATTGCACTGCCCTCCAATCAGTGACCCCTGATGTGAATGGGGTGGTGCCCAATCATGGGATCCTTAGTCATAGTGGGTCATGCCCACTTTATGAGTCTAAGATGGCTGTGATTGGTTTGCACCTAGCCCTGTAGCCCATGTAAGAGGTGCCCTGCAACCTGACAGCCCATGTATGCACAGAGAAAGAAGCACCCATGGTAGCCCTGCCTCTCAACCCCCACCGCAGGGCTCCCACTAATGGTGCCTTGCTTCTCTTACGGGGCCCAGGCTTCCTCCTGCACTCACTAGACTGTGGCATACTGCTCCTCATCCCATAGAACACAACTCCCTACCCCCATCAGACTGTCTCCAGATAGTAAACCCTAGTCCTCTTCCTGGAACTGACCTCAGAAGCCTGAGTATCAGTGTCCAGCCCCCACTCAAGTGTCTCAGGCTGTGACTATATGTGTAGTTCTCTCTCTCCTTTGCCCTCCTGAGACCAGCTGTTGTGCTTTTTTATGAGGCTTTAAAGCTTCACCTCCATCCTGGCCAATCTCCCAGTCAGTTAGGTGTACTTCCATGGTGGGGATCCCTTTCCTCTTTCACAGCTCCCTCTCAGAAGTGCTGGTCCCATCTTGATTCTTTTTTCTGTTCTCTTCTTTCTCTCTTTTTTTTTCCCCTTTTGTTCTACTCAGTTACATGGAGGGTTTCTTGCCCTTCATTATAACTGTTATTGTACACATGCTATTTCTTTAAGCTTGGATTATGATACCACTTCTCTCTTACCATTTAATTCCTACCATTCCAGGAACATCCAAATGCCAATGTGCCACAAGAAACTATCTCCTTCTCTGAAGTCTACATTTATCATAATTTCCCTGAATTTCTGCAAGCTACTTACAGGGCAACATTATTACCAATATGCTATTTTTCATAAAGTAAATGAGTTAATTTGGTTCTAGCAACTTAGCAGTAATTCAAGCAAAAGTATATATATGATAAGAAAATTTAAAAATAAACAAAAACAAAAAAACCCCAAAATGTCAAGGTATTAAATGAAGCCAATGTTCATAAAGGGTTGGGTTGGACTTCAAAGGTTTTGAACACTTGAGAAAGTAAAAGGCTCCAAGCGAAACACAGAAATACGTGAAAATGATTTACCAAGAGAAAACAAGTCTTTCTCTTATTTTTGATGTAAATAGGAACATACTTTGCCTAAGAAATTATTTATGCTCAATTTGTGAATAAAAAAATATAATAGTAACAAGAATAGCAACCACCCTTCCTGAAATCTAAGAAACTTAAACATAAGCCTTTTTCATTTCTTCTTCATTCATGTCATTGAGCTAGGAGGTCAGAAGCTAGGGTTTTGGAAACTCCTTCCTTAAATCCTCTATATCTGTCAGAGTACAGGGACAAAAACAGCATGGAAGATCATGTGAGAGGTCTTAAAGGACTGGTCTGGAGGTGGTGTACAATGTTTCCGCTCATATTTTACTTTATTGAGTTAGAACTTGATTATATGGCTGCACATAACTCTAAAGTGACCGGGAATTAAGTTAAGCAGTGCACTCAGAATGAAAATGAGAAACGAAGATATTGATGTGTACTGGCACTTTATGTTGGACAAAGACTGACCTTGCAATTGGTACTATTTCTAAGAATCTCTTATTAATGTATGGATCACCGTGTATAGAAGAAAAACATGTATGAACTAATACCATGCTGCACAGTGAATGACAAGTGTGATATCTGTCAATCACATGTGCCACTGTATCAGTCTGCAGTTAAAAGAAAGTGAGATATAATTTTACTGAAATCTGAGGGTTTTTTATTTGGGCCTAGGAGTAGTGCTTGAGTGTATTTGTATCTGTGTTTTAATTAATAGTTTTCCATGGTTTTATCATGACTTCAACTGATAAGAGTTTCATCTTCATCTCTCAGAGAATGCAAATTTGCAATCTGAGCAAAAATCCACTTTTATGGGTACTTCAGAAGCCTTGTGATTGTAAAACTTACTGAAGGAACATTAATGTATCCTACTGCTTGTCTGAATGAAGGGGATTTGTGAAAGGGATAAATGTAATACTCAGATACTAACATCTATAGATGACAGTGGGGTAGAGTTCATTAAAGGAGAGGGCAAATTAAATCTTGGTTGTTCGTTTTCAAAAAGGGATATGGGTCCTGCGGTGAAGTATATTTTGAATACTGCAAAATATGTTCAGTTGCAAGGATATATATTTACAAGCTCTACATAAATAATTTCCCCTCCTTGGATAAAATAAATTACCATATTCAGAATATTAGCTTAGTTACATTTATTCTTTATCCCTAAGTACTATATTATACTGTTACTCATTTACCCTCATCTCATCAACAAAGGTGAGTAAATCCCACACAGACTTGAGTATTATAATTCAGGGAACATAAATGTGACAGTAATCAGAGATGATTACTGATACAGCTCTTATGAAGGTGGTAAAGTCTCACTCAGTTCAAGCAGTGACTCCTGGCAAATGAATTTTGGCTCATGGGACTAGGAATTGCTGAGCAAGGCAGACAATGCTATTGATTCAATTGACATAAAAATTAAAGTTGCACTTTCACAAAAAATAGTAAAAGGAGACCTCTGACAGAACAATAGCTGAGATTAGATTACTTGGGAAGAGCACTATAGCCCTCCAGATAAAAGAATCACTCAGACTTAAGAGTTATGGTACAAAGGGACAGAGAAATACAAAACATATTATTAAGGGGAAAAAAACATTGATAACTGCCTATGAATAATAAGAGCAAAAAATTTACATTCTTGGATGAAGTTTTCCCTCACTGTGTGTATATTGGATAAAGAACATGTTTGAATATGTGCCAAGAGATACAGCTTTGTCATGGTTTGAGTCCTTCCTTCTCTTCTGTTTCCCTGTGACTTGATTCCACTGCTACGAAACAGAGGACCAAAAATTGTGCAAATTGCTTTTGTAAATTTGTTATTATAGCCACTTATAAATCAGTTCTGTTTACTTATCCTCTGTTTACCAAGAAATTTTCCTTGAATGTCTCAGCAACAAAACATGTAATCATAATAAAAAAAATATTATTGTACCTATTTCAAAGAAATATATACGCAAAAACCTATTTTTAAAGTAAGGCTGTTTTAGAGTTGTTCTTTCTTTTTTAAGCAGTAAGTCCCCTTAAAAACATGACTCAATTGACAAAAGATTGATTTATACCTATCTTTTGGGAAAACATTTAGCAACAATGTGAAGAAATGCTATGAATCCAGCAATACAAATAAGCTTACTGATAAATCAGTACAATTTAATTTTAACATTTAGATAAATTTTCACTTTAAAATTATACTCCCACTAAGTTTTAAGCCCAATATTTCTGTGAGCCTTTGGGTATAATGGCTTGTATTATATGAGTCATATTTCTAAATGTATTAATTTATATCAAAGGAGATCTCAACCATCACAGAAAATCAAACATTAATGATTATTGTTTGAAAGATAATTCCTAATAGTGTGTACAGTATTAGCAATTCAGAATGGGCTTTGAATTTAAAATAAAAAAAGGACATTAAGGGAAAGTGAAATGAATGAAACAAGACATGGTAAGCAATAAGAGTACCTAGAGAAAAGAGCTGTCAACATGAAAAACAATAATAATTAGAGCAAAATAAGAATCAGCAGCATTTACAGTATCTCCCTGGCATATTCTTGAGTCTATTCTTTGAGAACATGACTACAAGAGAATAATCATTCCTTTGGTTATAGATATAAAACTTGCTAAGTCTTATTACTATGATTAGTTATTGTGATCTTTGGGGAAGGCCACTAATTATTGTCAGATATTGTCCTCCTTGGGATGACAGTATGTATTTTTGTGTGTTTCACATGGAATATACTAGCTCTTAAGACATCCACAATTAAGTGTTTTTCTTCAGTACTGGTGATGTTTCTATGCTAGCTAAAATCAGGAGTCTGGTGACTTTTTGGACCAAAAAAAGATTAAAAGTACTTCCTTACTTAACTGCCATGTGTCAGGATCAAAATAATGAAAGATCCGGAGGCAAGTGAAGTTTACTGGAACACTAAAAAATATACATGAATATTTAAAACCAAAAAGATTAGTAAACGATATCCAATATTATATGATATCTCCAATAGATGCACTGACAAATAGGCTAAAGCAAGAAAAATGTGTAAAAGCAGGATGGGTGATTAATTTTTCTGAAACCAGTTCCAAGGGTAAGCTAGATAATATGTATTAATTGTGCCATGCTTCTGAGTAAAGAACTAGGTAAACAAAACACACTGCAATTATTAGAAGCTAAACTAATTGTTCTACACATAGCAAGATACTTTGTCTGAATTCCCTTGATTAATTCCCTCAGAGGAATGCCAGTACATCTTTAAGTTTTCTGTTCTCATGGCAGCTGAAAAATAGGCACATCCATTTTCCAAACAGTGTAAAGTAGGCCTTATGACCTCTACTTCTTCCTTCCCTTCTACGATGCTATTAGCAGGTTCTGTGCAACAGCCAAGGACTTGTTAAAAGGCAGAAATGTGATTTTGATCTTTTTAGTTCTCACTAAATTATAGAATCAGTTCTCTAGTTGTCAGCTGCTGACAACTTTATAACAGTTTATTTTTCAATACCAAAAACCAATTTTTGGTTTAAGGTGCTCATTTATATCAAGCCAGTGCCCTCAGTGGTTAGATGGGTCATCTCCTGCAAATATTTGGTTTGCAAGTGACCTTCATGATTGAAATATTTTTCATAAAAGAGAAAAGTTAAACACACGCTAATATAGTTTTTAGTTTTAATAGAGTCTCATACAGTTTTAAAATATTCAATGTGTTACCCTTAGGAAATGAATATATCTCTTAAAAAAGTAACTTATCTAAGATCTCGAATAAACAAAAGCTGTGAAGCTGAATCTCTCTACTTAAAATATTATAGTTACCACAAGTTCTCTCAATGACAGTCTGGCCCAGGGTGCTCTTTTGAAAAGTAATAAACTCTGTTGCATGTTTCATCTCATGTAATAAACTGTGTCATTTTTTTTTCTTGTTAAAAATATATACTCTATTTCCAACAAGTGTTTGTACATATCATATATGTATGATATATGTATCATATATGATAATATGCATATACACACATTGGCTTTATTTCTTTATATGTAAAAATAAACTATATATTTTCTAATTCTATCACATGTAGCACATTAGTCTCATAATCTTTATCTAAAATATAGACTAATGCAAATATTAGAAATACTAATTTGTGTATCAGTGATAGGACAGTCTTCATTTAAAATTTAGTTTGGTATTAAATTACTGAGTAGGCCCAAGGAGAATATCCTCTTCATATAAGGAAAGAGAATTTTGCAATTATCTTTTAAGTTCAACCAATGTTTATTACATATCAGTTATACTTAGGCACTGCCCATGGGTCTTGTTTATTAAAAAAATATTGTTTTGTCATTGAAAGGCATCCAATAAAGTAGGTGAGACAACATAATTTAATATTTTTAAAGAAATGATATCATTAAATTGTGATAAATGTTATATTGTACACATATTCAAGTGCTTCAAGATAATTGAAAAGCATAGTTATTCTAGCCATTATTCAGGGAAGATTTTGTGATGAAAAACAGTTGACTATTGCTATAAAAGGTGGAGGGGAATTAACCAGATGAATACAAGGGAAAAGTTTTTTTCAATCAAAACTTTCAATTTTTCAATCATGAATAAATCAGGAATCTATCATAGGATGTGCTGGAAACTCATAGGATATAAAGTGGCAGCTGCTGAAATAGAGGCAGTCTGAGGTCACTCCATTAAGAGCCTTTTTGCCAGACAACAGAAATTAAACATTCTCTGCAGTGGGTGTGGAGTAATTGAGCTTTATTTTTCTTTTATTTTTTTTGGTCATTCTGTGGCATATGGAATTCCTGGGCCACCTTGGCACATAATATTTGTAATGTAAATATTTCATAACTATCTAAGGGAACTTACAATCTGTTATATACAATAGAGCAACTACAATATTATTTACAATTAACCACTACCAAAAATATTAACAAATCAAGAAAGATTATTAAATATAGAAAAATAAGGATTCAACACTGTGTCATGCTTTCCACCTAAAGACTTACGCACAATAGATATGGCAATGCATCACTGATACCATGACAGAAGATTTAACTTGGGTTTTTAAGCAGTGGGGAAGATGGGATTAAGATGGTGGAATAGAAGGACTAGAGCTCAACTTCTCTCATAAAAACAACAAAATTACAATCAAATGCTGAGCAACCTTCAACCAAATGAACTGGAAACTTTCAAAAATATATCCTACTCCAGAAGACAAAGAGGAGGCCACATCAAGAGGTAGGAGGGGCGATTATGCAATACAAGCAACCCCATACCTCCTAGGTGGGAAGCCCCACAGATTGGAAAGTAACCGTATCACAGACTCCCCTACAAGAGTGAGAGTTCTGAGCCCACATCAAATCCCCTGGGGATCTGGCACTGGGAGAAAAAGTCCTTGGAGCATCTGACAATGAAGGCTGTGTGCAGGAGCTCCATGGGACTGGGGGAAACAGAGACAACATTCTTGAAAGGCGCACACAGGCTTTCATGTGTTCTGGGTCCTGGGTCAAACCTGACTGCAGTTCTTGGAGGATCTCATGGGAAAACAGGGGGTGACTGTGGCTCACTGTGGGGGAAGGACATTGGAGGCAAAGCTCTTGGGAACATTCATCAGCATGAGTTTCTCTGGAGGTGGCCATTTTTGGGAAAATCTGGCCCACCCATCAGCACTGAGAAGACCCAGGCCAAACAATAATCCAGTTGGGATAACAGCCCCACCCATCAGTAAACAGGCTGCCTAAAAATCCCCAGGCACACAGCTGCCTCTAATCTCACACAGAGACAAAGCCCCAACCACAAGTGGGCAGGCACCAGTCCTTCCAATCAGGAAGCCTACAGCAAGCCCCTGTACCAACTTCAGCCACAAGGAGAGCAGACACCAGAAGTAAGAGAGGCTATAACTCTATTGTCTGTAAAAAGGTCACCACATCAGAAACCTATAAAAACAAAAAGACAGAGAACTATAAATTAGATAAGGGAGAAAGAAAAAACCCCAGAAAAAGAGCTAAGTGATCAGGAAATTATCAGTCTCCAGGGAAAAGACTTTAGACTGTTGATGCTGAAGATGAAGACATTGGAAATAAACTGGAGGCAAAGATGGATAACTTACAGGAAATACTGAGGAAAGAAATACAAGATATAAAACTTATGCAAGAAGAGATGCAAAATACAATGACTGAAATAAAAAATTCATCAGAAGCAGCTAACAGCAGACTAGAGGAGGCAGAAGAACGAATAAGCGAGGTGAAGGACAGACTAGTGGAAATCACTGAGGCAGAACAGAAAAGAGAAGGAAGATTGAAAAGAAATGAAGATAGTCTCAAAGAACTCTGGGACAATGTTAAACACACCAACATCTGTATTATAGGGGTTCCAGAAGGAGAAGAGAGAGAGAAAGGGACAGAAAATATATTCGAAGAGATAATAGGCAAAAACTTCCCTAACATGGGAAAGGAACCACTCACTCAAATCCAGGAAGCATAACAAGTACCATATAAAATAAACCCAAGGAGGAACACCCCAAGACACATATTAACCGAACTGACCAAAATTGAAGACAAAGAGAAAATACTGAAAGCAGCTACAGAAAAGAAACAACATACAAGGGAACCCCGATAAGGTTATCAGCAGATTGTTCAGCAGAAACTCTGCAGGCCAGAAGGAAATGGCATGATATATTTAACGTGCTGAAAGGTTTTTAGCTGTGTGATTTAAATACTGTCATATATATATTGGACATATTAATCACTATGTTCTTATTTATAAAGGGGGAATAATATTAGCCTTACTTAATAATTTTATAATATTTATATAATGATCCATATAAATTTATATGTGCTTATATATAAATACAAAAGATACTGATTATAAAGTTTATATATTCTCTCATTTTAAATGAGTTACTATATAGCTGAACATACAGTTGAACAAACAAGGATAGGGAAGTTATAAATTACTTTCTCAAGGTCATATTCTCTTAAACGGCATATCTGAAAGTTAATTTTGCTTTCTGAATCCATATTTCAAAATCTTCCCATTACCCTTGGCTTTGAATATCTGTCCCAAATGAGATCTTCATAAGAAACTATTTATAAACTATAAAATATTGGAACAAAAGTGGTATAGTTTTAGGTGTACCTTCAGGGATGGATAGAATTTTAACAGAGAAATCAGATAAATTATTCTGGTATAGAAAACAAGAGGAAATATAGAGTGAGGTGCCCTGTAATATATTCCAGGAAAAACTAATTTAGTTTGGGTGAAGTTAACATATTACTGATGTGACTGACATTAGGAGGTTATAATACAGTATTTGACCTGGAAATATTCATGTCCCACTCTTTCTCTTGAAGTCCCCAGAACAAATATATGCAGAAGCATTCATGGAAAAGAGAAGGAAAGTAATCATTTTCTTTTTTCTTCCTGTAAGAAATTAAACACAAGACTCAATATAGAGCTCTGGGTAGGCTGAGTTGGACCATGCTGGGCCACTCCTGAGCTACCCTCCTAATCCCCAACTCAAATCAAGCTGTCCGAGCCAACACACAAGTTTCACAGGATAGAGTCATCAAGACATAATTTGTGTGTCCTCTTGCCAGTCTCTGAGTATACTTAGCATGTCTTGTTACTATCTATGTTACAGATTTACCAAGCTTATTAAAAGAGAAAAAAAAATCATGACTACAACTTCTATATCATTTGAAATTGTACTTGTGTGACCAAGTCAGTTTCCAAGAAGAATTAAAAAACTCAGTTATTACCTTGGAGTGATTCAACTAGAAAAAATATTTAAAGATGTGTAATGGATAATAACTTCAAAGGGAAGAATGCAGAGGGAATACACTGAATAACTAAATTGAGGAGAACAATGGGGAACACACAACATACACATAAGGAGATATATGAAGGAATAGTTTTAATTTATCTTTAAGCAAATTAATAACAATTGATTTTAAGCCACTCACTCTGCTACCAACAGACTAAAAGAAATATACATTACAGAGAGCAAGACTGGACAATGGCTTGCTTTTGCTTATGTGATAATTTTGCAGCCTTAAACAAGCAAATCAACTGTCTTGTGATTTGGCCTCAACAAGTCAGAAGCCTTAATTTGCTCCTAAATGTCAAAGGAAAGCTCTAAGATGGAAAACATCTGAATAGCACCTTTCTTAGTTCCATTATAGGCTCTCACCCCCTTTCTATTCTAAGGTGATAAATGATCAGTTAAGGAAAACAAAAAGCCCAGGGAAAGTCCTTTGTGATGCCTAGAAGAAGTGGGGGCCTAATCGGAACCTTTTACAGTGCAAAAGTCCCTAACTTATATAAAAAGTGACAGAGAAGGGTCATTTCTACAGTCTAAGAAAACAAAACAAAACAAAACAAAAACAAACAAAAAAATCCTCTTTATTCATCACTATGATATTCCATGACCTTGTGGCTGAACTACTCTTGGAGGAAAAGTAAGGGTTATATGCTCTCTGGTTCCCTCTATAGCCTAACATTAAAAAAGGTAATACCAATTCTATGTAGAAGTGACTTTCCACCCTCAAAATTCTCAGGGCAATATTCAAAGAATATAACATAAGGTACAATTTTCTGCAACAATTCTGGAGAAAAATAAAGGTGAATCAGCAAGATTGAGTTAATAAGAGACTGAATTTATATAACAAGTTTAGAAGGGAGTCAAGAAAATAAAATATGCCAATGTACTTTGGTAACAGGGCTTTCTCTGCTACCATTTCCTGTGCAAAGAACATTTTCTCTTTCATTCCTTTGCAAGCCTGGTTCCTTGTTTTCTATCAGGACACGGCTGAAATCCTGGTAGAGAATCCTAAACAATCCTTTTTAGTAGTACCTCAAACCTTCTAAAAACACCTCAAATGTAATAAGAACTTAAATAATCTAAGGACTTAAAAGTTTTCAATTTTATTATATTGTTCTTGTTTCATAGTATATTACAGGAATGTATAAAATTTATTCTGCTTTTTTACGTTATAATCAGGAGGAACCTGATTATAATAAAACAGTTTGAATCTAGGCATCAAAACTGTGGATGAAATTGAAAAATGCACTTATGCTTAAGAATATATTTATAGAGGACTGCTGAGTTACTTGAGGCTGGCCAGCCTAATTCCCAAATGTCTGGCCAACGTTGTAGTCTGACAGGCCTGATGGTCATCTGTCCAAGACAGCCTTAGAAAACAGAGTATATACTGAGTAGTGCTGAAATTTTCATAACCCTAAGACACTCAGGAAAATAAATTTTCTTCCTGACTGAACAAGTTAACAGCCCAATTTTTCTGGAGGATGCAGAGACTATTAAAACAATTTCAATTCCCTTCTCCAATATACCTTAATTAGAGTGATTAGGGACACATTTTTTTCTCTTTTGCTATGTTTTCTACCCTTTCTTCCATATATAATCTTGAGAATAACTGAGGCAACATTAAAGTTATTACATCTTTTCCATACGTCTTTTGTATGAAGTTTCCTTATAAAGACTCAGTCATTCGGAGAGGAAAGCAGGGGAACATCTTATTAACCTTATTTCTAGAAATAGAAATTCAGTCCTTAATGAAAGAAGCTGCCTGATGACTTCCAATTGTCTATTATTTAACACCTTGTTCTTGTAATTCTTAGACCTTTCCATGGTTTCGTTGTACATGTTTGTTGGTTTGATTATATATTTTAATTCTTGTTTCTATAACCAGTCAGTGAACTTATTTTATAATCATGTATCTTTTGTTCTATATTATACATTCATTTCCTAAAATAGTGTCTGAATTATAGAAGGAACTGGATAAAAATGTATGGAATGAATGATTTAAGAAATAAATAATCAAGCTTCAGAACATGTACTGATGATTTATGGTTCAAGGACACAAAGGACACTGGCAAAAACTAGCTTTAACTTCATTAGATGTGACCAAATCTCAGTTCTGTTTTGTTTTCTGAGTTATATACATAAAAAGTAAAAGAAGCAATTCATGACCTTCATTCCTAGTTGCACTTGTTGCAGACATCGTAATATTAAAAATTAAAATGTAACTTTTAATAATAATATTAATCCTTGCTAATAAATAGGGCATTGCCCTAATTAGCAAATTGCTAAATATACATGAAAAAGACAATTTTAGGCAAAATATTTGTTTTATTTTTACTCAGGCTGCAGCTAGCTTCCCCTCTAAACCAGAGAAAAAAAATATATAATAGCAATATGCAGATTTTCTCTTCTCAATTTTTTTCTAAGCCAGAAAAGCTTAAATAGAATAACTCATTCTGTGAAAAGCCCCCATGTCAACAATCAAAACTAAATAAACAGACTTCTTTAGTAAGTATGAGCAAACAAAATGATCACTGAAAAGATGAGATGTAGAAGCTCTAAATAAAGTAACTGATCTGATAATACTAAACAAATATTCTTATGTGATTTAAACATAATAAAGTTATGGAATAAATACAAAATGTATTTGAGTAAGATTTGTAAAGAAAATTCAAGTACAAACCAGAATAAGCACTGTGGTGAACATCTATATATGTATTGATCTAGAAAAGTTTCTATTACTTATTTAAAAGTAGGAGGGTGAAAATATAGTACTATAGACATTAACATACAAACACAGACTTTTCATTAAAGCTAATGCTCAATTAAAGCAAAAATTATGCTTGAGTTGCAAGACAAGCATATCTCTCACAAGAGAATAACTTTAATATTAGCAATCTGACTCAAAGAATACAACACATCCAAAAGGCATCTTTTTCAAGAAACTAAAGGTCTCAAGTTCACATTATTGATTATAATCATAAATCAATTTAAAAATCATATCAGTAGTTGCACAAAATTTAATAATTTCAAATGCTTATCCTTAATTTTTAAAAAAATGCATTAAGAACAGAGGTTCCACTTAACGGGAGAAACAGATTCCTTACCTGCAAATATTTTTCTATGTCCATTTCAGAGAAAATACCCCAATTTTAATGTCCAAGAAGCAACCAAACCAAAAACATAATAACATATACACACTACTGTATAAAATAGGTAATTAACAAAAACCTATTGTATAATACAGGGAAATCTACTCAATAGTTTGTAATAATCTCTATGGGAAAAAACCTATACACACACATATATATATATATTTCTTATTCACTTTGCTGTACTCCTGAAACTAAAACAACACTGTAAGTCAACTATACTCCAATAAAATTTAAAATACATATAACCCAATAAAATTCTTAGTTTTTATCAGACTAACGAAGAAACAAAGATTTAGCAAAAGTAAGAGAAATTAAGAAGGAAACAGGTGATGTAACCAAATATAACACACAGATTTAATAACTCATGACTAGTATGCACACATTTATGCCAACATAACTTAAAATTAAAATTCTTCCTCAAAAATAAAAAAAAAATATACTCACAAATACCAAAACAGCCGATAGGAATATCCAGCCCTCATCCCCCAACCTCTCCTCCCCAAAGCAACCATTTGAACAATTATCAGTATATTAAAATACCTTCAGAGGAGCCAAGGCTTCTGGGTGAGGTAGTTCTGCCCCTGCGGAAGAACAGAAATAAGAAAGGCCACACTGAGGAAGGTTGAAAAGAAGGGTGCACGGTCCATCGCCCCTCCCCCCAGCCCTGGCTGCGCAGACGAGCTCGCCGAGGAAGGAGGGCACAGTGGGCGCACGACAGCCACCACGGACCCTAAAGCCAGGACAAACTCTGTGGCCCCAGGTGGCTCCCTGTGAGCCTGACTCCATGCCTGTCCACTGGCCTCAGGCAGCGTTCTGGTCACCCGTTCGGTCTCCCTCAGCTCCGTGAAGGTTCCAACGCCCCAGGTAGCTTCCACGGCTCCAGGCTCCTGCTGGCTCCCCAGAGCCCAGGCCCACAGCCCTCCCAGGCGCCCGCCGGCCCCAGAGGCCCCAACTGACTACCTCGGACCCCGTCGACATCCACACCAGGTTCTGGAAAACTGCGGGGATTCCAGGCCCTTCTCAGAGGGAGGGCAACAAGGCGCGAAGGCAGCGTCCTTGACACCAGGCGCTGGTGGGCTCCCGCGAACCCAGGCCCCGGCTCACCTCAGTGTCCGCTGGCTCCAGGGGCCCCCAGAGGGTTCCACAGCGTCCAGCTGCTCCCATATGAGTTCCGCCGCTGAGCAAACCCCGGGGCTCTCCCAAGACCTGCGGGCTCCAGCCGCCTCAGGCCGCTTGCGCGGCACCAAGCTCTCGCGAGTTCCTGAACTGAGGCTCAGCTCACCTGGGCACCTGCCAGTTCTTGCAGCCCCAGGTGGCTCCCGGGGCTCCGAGAGGTTTTCTCATTCCCAGCCTCTCAGAGAGCAGAGTGAACACAGGTCTTCGGCTCACTCGGACGGCCTTGGCTCCAGTAGGGCCAGATATTCCTGCGTGAGGTGCCTGGCCGCTTCTTCCACACAGGACTCTCGTGCATTCTGAGGACCTGGGCCCGGGTCCTCCGCCGTATTTTTGGGTTCCCACGGCTCCTGTGCACCAAGGTGGACTCAAGAGGCCAGGCCAACTCCACTGGTCCCTGGCGCCTGATTGGTCTCTGTGGAGCCAGAGTAAAGGTCCAAGGCCCATCACAAAAGACTCCTGTGCCAGGCCCACCCCGGTGAACGCAAGCT
This sequence comes from Sus scrofa, assembly GCF_054392235.1. Classification (NCBI taxonomy): domain Eukaryota; kingdom Metazoa; phylum Chordata; class Mammalia; order Artiodactyla; family Suidae; genus Sus; species Sus scrofa. The sequence continues at coordinate 118,429,873 of NC_139388.1, read as the reverse complement.
CCAGGTCTGTCCCTATGGATTCAGGCACCAGGCTGGTCCCCAGGTACCAAAAATCAGACCAGCCCACCTGCTGACCCAGGCAACAGGCCTACCTGCCCAAGGCCTGTAGCAGCAAGTCAGCCCATGGACACCCTCAGAATCTCCAAAGGAATGACTGGTGAAGGAAGACGCCACTAAAAGAAACTAATAAAACTCCAGTGACTGACCCTAAAGAAACTGACGTCTATGAATTGTCTGACAGAGCATTCCAAATAATCCTCTTCCAGAAACTCCCCCTTCACTGACTTGTTCATTTATGATAAACTGGGGATTCTGATAGATTCTACCATGCTAGTTCTGCCAAACTTGCTTGGTATTGTCAGCAGAACTCTCATAGGACGGAGGGGACAAATGAGCCTGCAGGACCTGTGCTGGCTGCTGTGGCTGGACTGGAGATTGGGGAATGCCAGGCCTGGGCTGCCTTCTTCCAGGTGTGTTGTTTCTCCAGGTCTCAGGTATGTCCCTAACAAAATCAGTTCACTTTCTATCTTTTGGAACTCTTTGGCTTTCTCTTCTGTTCTTTTCAGGGTTTAGAGTTTTATTTAAGTGGGAGGAGTGGAGCAAGGAGATGGGTCAGATGATTTTGTCCTAACCAGAATCCTCGAACACTTCTTTGAGACCTTTCTACTGTAGAAAAAAAACTATGAAACTGTTAACACCTTTTCTATATTTTTTTGTGTAGACTGTTTTTTTTTTGGGGGGGGGCGGGTAAAAGAAATAAGATGTGAGGAGTTCCCGTCATGGCTCAGGGAAAACAAATCTGACTAGTATCCATGAGGATGCAGGTTCAATCCCTGGCTTTGCTCAGTGGGTTAAGGATCTGCTGTTGCTGTGAGCTGTGGTATAGGTCACATGTGCGGCTCAGATCCAGTGTTGCTGTGGCTGTGGTGTAGGCTGACAGCTGCAGTTCTGATTTGACCCCTACCCTGGGAATCTCCATAGGCCACAGGTGAGGCCCTTTAAAAAAAAAAAAAAAAAAAAATTACTGAGTCTGAGATGACCACAAAAAGGTAATAGTTTTATTTAAAAAATAAGAGCATTAGGAAATCAATACTGAATATCATTTCTAACTCCAGTTTTTATAAATTTTGGTAACTGTTTCTTTTGGAGATATTTGTTATTTTGAAATGTTCCTTGGCTAATATTGTTACCACAGGACGAACATTTTCTCTCATGTTAAGAAGAAAATTCATTTCATTACTGCAGAAAATGTATTTTTTTTAAGTAAGTGCGTTTGAAAATAAAATAAGATGGGAGTTTTTTAAATATGTTTTTTTCTTTAAAAGTATTTTGGACAACATTTTTTAAATTAAGAAGAGTGTTAGTAGGTGTAACTATTACATGAACTCCTAGATGTCTGTCCAATAACTGCACAGTGCAGTCTAAAAAATAGAAGTTGTTTATTATTAAATTGCAAAGATAGTAAATGCTTCTAATTATCTAATTAGTCATGATTACTCATAATATTAAATAATTTTGTTATTTTATTGAAACAGTTGATTTACAACATGATATTAGTTTTAGCTGTGCAGCATTGTGATTCAGTATTTTTATAGATTATACTCCATTTAAGTTATTACAAGATAATATTTGTTCATTTGTTAATGGGCCTGGATTGCTTCTATATCTTAACTACTATAAATAGTACTGCTGTAAACATTGGGGAACATGTATCTTTTTCAATTAGTGTTTTGTTTTCTATTGATGTATACCCTGGGGGTGGAATTGCTGGATTATATATTAGTTCTATTTTTAGTTTTTTGAGGCACTTCCATACCATTTTCTATAGTGGCTGAACCAATTTCCATTCCCACCAGCAGTGTATAAGAATTCTTTTTTCTCCTCATGCTCTACAACATTTGTTACTTGTAGGTATTTTGTTGATTGCCATTCTTAATGGTATGAGGTGATATCTCTTCGTTCTTTTGTTTGCTTATTCAACCAAAACTCAGGTTCTAATTACTTAGAGCTTCGATCACATTTTTTTAGTTGAATCTAAGAGCAGATGTCCATGCTATTGTCTGACACAAGTGTTCTAGAGTTTCTGAAATTATTAATAACCACAGTGCTATCTTCTCCTTAGAAAGAGAGAAATAGGAGTTCCCAACGTGGCGCAGTGGTTAACGAATACGACTAGGAACCATGAGGTTGCGGGTTCGGTCCCTGCCCTTGCTCAGTGGGTTAACGATCCGGCGTTGTCTTGAGCTGTGGTGTAGGTTGCAGACGCGGCTCGGATCCAGTGTTGCTGTGGCTCTGCCTTAGGCCAGGGGCTACAGCTCTGATTCGACCCCTAGCCTGGGAACCTCCATATGCCGCGGGAGCGGCCCAAAGAAATAGCAAAAAGACAAAAAAAAAAAAAAAGAAAGAAAGAAAGAGAGAAATATAATAGTGAAAAAGAAGAGTGTATTACATTTTAAAAATAATGTTTATTAATGAAGACTGTACAAATAGATTTCTATTCCCAGTCAAAGAGCTGCTGATCTCATATGACTGGGACTTCTTCCCCTGAGGGAGATGGCAGTTTAATCTCTTTTTGTTCCAAATGCCGTTTTCTAAGAATGCGACCCAGCAAAAATAGTGAGGTAACTGAAAGGTGGTGCAAATTTTTATTTAATTACTCTGAAGGAAGAATTAGCTTATTACACCTTCTCCAAGGCCCAAGCTGGAGTTAAAAATTCTCAAACTTCCTCAGCTTTCTGTAGGAAGAAGAGCTTTTTGTGGGATGCAATAATAGAATTCATAGCCTGCATGATACATTTTATAGTACCGACTGCTGGTTGAGGCAGTACCAGGGCAAAATCAGATTAACAAATATAAATGTTTGTAATAATGCCTGGCATACAGTATGCAAAAATGTAAATCTGTATGTTTAATGATGCCAACCATTTCTTTATCTCAGCTAAGCAAAAATCAATTAGAGAGAATTATCAGAGCGAAAACAAAAGCAATAATATTAACAGCATATGACCTCTGTTAAGTGAAATATATCAAAATAAAGATCCAATAAATTTCAGACTTGAGAATTAAGATTTGTCTGTCTGATCTTGATGTCAACATACTTAATCATTTTGTTATTTTCATGCAAAATATGCTACATTTACCAACTGCTTCCTTTAGGAGTCTGAAGAATACTGCTCCCAACTGATCAGTAGCTATTAACAGTCTAAGAGAAGAAAATATAGTAATACAGGAGACTATGTTATACAGCAAGCTGAGAAAGCCAAGACAAGCAGCAGCTTCTTAAAGTGCTTCCTCTGTTTACCTTTATTTCACAGCTTCTGGGCATGTAGGACCACCCAAGTCAGTTAGGTTAAAAACCACAAATCTTGGAAGTTCCCATTGCAGCTCAGCAGTAATGAGCCCAACTAGTATCCATGAGGATGTGTGTTTGATCCTTGGCCTCATTCAGTGGGTTAAAGATCCCACATTGCCATCATGTAGTGCAGACATGGTTTGGGTCCCACGTTGCTGTGGCTATGGCGTAGGCTGGCAGCTGTAGCTCTGATTCAACCCCTAGCCCTAAAAGGCAAAAATAAATAAATAAATGAAACCACAAATCTCTGTTACTGGGAAGACAGAGAAAACAATAGTAACAGTATTGTGCTTACCATCATCCCTGGTAAAAATAATTTTTCATTATTTCTTTAAAATATATTTTTAAAATGCTTATTTTTTCTAAAATCCTCAAATATTTAAAGTTTTAATGAATAGAAATATAATAAAAGTCATAATTTCAATTAAGTAATGTTTTCGTCTTGACTTAAGGTATCATTAGAAATATACAAGAGCAACTTCATTTAAATATTTATGAAAATCTAAAATAAACTGTATTTAGGCCGCACACACACACACAAATATAGACATCCCCAGAGAGTTTTTCAAAAGTGTTTTAGCTATACTTGCTGCTAATACCAGTGAAAAAAATCCATTCTCATGGTATTTAAAGACAGCCAAAAGCTACTTCTTGTTTTAAATAGCATCAGTATAGCCATCTCAGAAGTTTCTCCTGAATTGTTTCTAAGATATTGATATGACTCAGAAATTATTAATATTCATAGCAATGTCAGAAATTATTTAGGGTGTTTTAATAATCTTCAATGTTATGGAATTAATTCCATTGCAATAGTATGACTGAACTCATCCCCGTCACTGGCTACAGACTCATGTTTTGCCACATCAACTGGAAAATCCACCATCATGAAATGCAGTAGAGATGAATGCACGCTGTCTTTGTAGATTAGTGGCACCAGCAGTAGGTTCTAGAACAACCACAATGTCAACAACGACAATCTTCATCTAAATGTTGTCATACCTCATTTTCCACCATCAGTATTTCTACTTCATTAACTTTTCAGAAATGGAAACACCCACAAATAACAAAAGTGTGGAAAGCCTTGCTTTGATATACCTTGGAAATTGAAGTAAAGTGCTATTAGTACTATATATTGGGAATTGAGATTTTCCATGTTGTTATTCCTGAATTATCAGAGAACCAGAGGATGAGGGTATGAGGAAATCCATTATCAGTCCTGAAGGGCTGAAGTGATTGAAAGAATGCTAGTCGTTAGAACTAGGACTAAGATATTTGCATGCCTTATATTCCATATAGTTTTTGATATGTAGTTGGAGGGCATGGTGTTCAAAAGATTTTTGCTCAATGAATATTAACACAAATAATTGTTACTTTATTTTGAGAGTGTGCTATTTGCAGGAGGAGAATAAATTTCATTTACAAAGTTACATAAGATAAATTGCCACAAGTGAATGAAATTTGATAAGTTCTAATAAAGTTAAAAGATAAAAAGATTGTCATTCTTAATGAATACCAAAAAAAAAAAAGAAAGTTAGAATTCCTATTAGGGAAATGGAAATTATCTATAATTTTCTTCTGATTTATATTTAAAATTATTTTAACTTTAAAATACTTCGAAGGTAATTTATCCCTCTGGTTAATATAATTTAACAATGAATTTTTTATTTCTAATATTTCCGTAACTCAATTCTGAAACAGCATGCTTTGAACTCCAAGTTATTTCTAAGATATAAAACCAATATTTTTGTTCTCTTTGTTAGCTTTCCTAATACCCTCAAATTTTACAGGCTTATGTGAAAAGTCATATAAAATTGCCTTATTAACATAAAGTGATTATTTTTAAGTTTTAATTATATAATATACTGAGTAGTTAACATATAGGATTAACATATCATGAGGGCTATTATAATACAATTTAAAATTGAGATGAAATCAAATTATTTATGCCCAATGTACAATTAAAGAATTTCATAAAGCGAATAAATAACAGTAAAATTTTATCTTTGACTAATATACATAATTGCCCCAATTTTCCATTTCAGTCCTGAATGCAGAGACAGTGTAGTAGTTATTTGTCTATTCCCTCTTTTAAGGCAAGGCACAAAATTTATTAATACTTATAGTCCATCAAAGGCAATGAGGTTAGGCATTACTTCAGCAATAACATTTGCGTGATGAACAATACAGGTTTTGAGCCAATTAAATTCCATTGTACACTATGCTACTCTATCTATGTAGCAGACTGGAAGAGGTTATCTTAGCCTTGTTAATAATTTTCAGTTCATCTAATCAGATGTGTGTGTAATATCTTATGCATAATAGATGATCTATAAGTATGTGATATTGTTAGAAAATTGAGTTTTTGATACTCTGAAAGGATTTGTGTATTCCAAACAATAGAGAATATTGATAATCAATTTCCAAATAGATTTTTTTCTAAGTATGATTCATAATTACTAATTTCTTTTTATAACCAGTAATTTTTGATTGGATGCAAAGCTATGTCAATTTTGCCTTGTTAAATCCTGACTAACCTATGTAGAAAGGGTGACAGAGCCTTGCTTTTAAGTTTGCTAGGTGAAATGAGTGAAAGCTTCAGTTTAGTCTAATTTCCCCCATTAACAAAGCAATTGCTTCTCAGTAATCTACCTGAAGGCTTTTCAATTATAAAGTACTCCATTCTACTGATGGTAACAAATTACCAATGGCCTTTGGGAATTCCAGAAAGTTCTTCCTCCTATCTCTATGGTGTTTTTCCTGGCCTTGAGTTGTTTTCTTACGAACATATGACAGCCAGCATTGAGGTAAAGATTGGAGGGGGCACCATCTGCAGATTTCCAGAGTTATCTACTCTTCAGCCTTCTGCCATAAAAACTCTAGGCATTTTGCCTCACTGAATCCTGAGGTCCATCTTCATCTCAGGGAGAACACTGGGCTGTGCCTGTATTGGCAGTTCCTGCACTGTAACCCCAAACTGAAAACAATCCACATATGTATATATACACACACAATGGAATACTGTTTAATATAAAGGAATCAACTTTTGCTGCACACGAGAACGTGGCTGAACCTCAAAATAACTATGCTGAATGAAATAAATTAGACATAAAGTGAACATACTGTATGATTCTATTTGTATAAATGTGAGTGATTGCAAACTAATCTATAATGAAAGAAAGCAGATCAGTATTGCCTGAGAGTAATGCTAGTGTAGATAGAATGAGGAAAGAGAGAGTACAATAAATAGGACACAAGGAAATTGCTGTGGGTGGTGTTTAATATTTTGTGGCGATGTTTCAAAGATATGTTCTTATATAAAAAATGTATCAAGTTATGCTCTTTAAATGTATACAGATAATTTTAGGTCACTTATACCTCAATAAAGTAGTTAGTAAGATTGAGTATTACAAAAGAAAAGCAAGTGCATAGTCATCATGAAATTTAAAAAAATTAAAAGTAGATCAGATCTTTATTAAGAAAACTAGGAGTTCAAGGCAGAAATATACTACCAATTTTTAAATCCTTCTTAAATATTAGTAATTTTACTTACTGTTTTATTACTTTACAATTGATTTATGTGCATCCATTTATTTTATTAATTTATAATGTATTATATTTAGTTGTTAATAGTTATAATTTTATCTGTCATTCATATACAAACATACTTGCTACATTTCAGAATAGCATACTTGGTTTCTTTATATTTAGTGATTATTTATTGTGTATTTTCAGGAATTTATTGTTTTAATACTTTATTTGAAATATTTCTATGTGTACATTCTATATGATCACATCGAATATGGAATGTTGAAACCCAAACTTCAAGAGGCAGTGGTGCTGCAATATAGAATATGGTATTTTATAAGTGTAAAATTTTTCAATAAAAAGTATTTTAAAAAATGGTTGGAAATGACACCAGTAGCATTGAATATTGAATGTAATTTGTTTGTTTGTTTTTGCTTTTTAGGGCTGCATATGTGGCATATGGAAGATCCCAGGCTAGGGGTATAGCTTCTGGCCTACACCACAGCCGCAGCAATGCAGAATCAGAGCCATGTCTGTGACCTACACCACAGCTCACAGCAACGTGAGATCCTTAGCCCATTAAGCAAGGGCAGGGATTGAACCCACATCCTCATGGATCTCGGTTATGTTCGTTAACTGCTGAGCTGTGAAGAGAACTCCCTATTTTCAATAATTTATTATCTTCTTGGAGTTCTATTACCATCGTACCACTTAATACACAAATATATTTTAAATGTTGCATCAGCAAAGTCAGTAATGCTCATGAATGTGGAAAACAGTGTTAGGTATTATAACACACTGAAGATCGATGCCCTGTTACCATTTCTGAGAAAATGGCTCTGCTAATGAAAAAGCTTTCCAGAGGTTAATTTGCATTACTTTTCATAGGATAATATTTTGCCCATTATTTTAAGGTCACGGATGATGAGATGTCAAATGAAGTCATCACCGTATATCTCAACAGTGAACAGAAAAAAATTATTACTAAAAATAAAGAATGGAATGATAATTATTCCAAAGTATTTCTCAAAAAATTCTTTTCACTCTTGCTAAAAATATTATACACACACACACACACACACACAGTGATTTCTTTCATCAACTTAGGAGTGCTACAGTTCCTCCTAGAAAGATGAATGGATCCTTAATTTAACCTCTTTTGTTAAACATTTTTAGTACAAAGACATGTATAGAAAAATATGTAAAATGTTTTCTGAAATTATTGGTAAAATAATAGCAATGTTAAAACTATTGAAACATAATATTTTTATCCAAATTATGGAATTTATTTTTAGACATTTATTGTAAGAGCTCTTGAAATCGATTGCTGGAAGACTCTTTAGAATGTGTCTCACATAGGATTCTCAATCCTGGTTACCAGTCAGGGACTTTTCACAGAAAATGTTTATAAGATACGTTTAGAGTGGGATCATTGAATATATCAGTTGTCTTTTAAAAATAGCCAGATGATTATAAATGTGCAAGGAGAGTTGAGGACCATTGATCAAATGCTTACGTTTTTAGTTTTGTATGTCTTTAAATTTAACCATTTCAAAGGATGTGAATTTGGACCTCACTGAGATATATATTCTAAAATTCCTTGAAGATTAATAGTGTTTTTCACTTATTTATGGGTGTGCGGATGGGTGTGCGGATGTGTGTGCGGATGTGCGGATGTGACACAGTTCTGTCACATGTATAAATTCAGGTGCCCAGAATCATAATCAAGACACGGGGCTTTCTCATGCTTTTATGTTTCAGATACCACCTCCCACCACCTATCCCTAATCCCTGATCCACTTATCTGTCTTCCATCTCTATAATTTTATATTTTCAAGAACATTTTACAAATTAAATTTTACAAGTATGACCTTATGTGATTTTTTTTTTTCACTCAGCATCATTTCCTTGAGATGCCCCAAGTTGTTACATGCATCAGTAGTTCGTTCGTTCCTTTGTTGAATGACATTCCATGGAATGGATGTATCACAGTTTGTCTGGCTATCTACTCATTTAAGGACATTTGGCATGTTTTCACTTTTTGGTAATTATGCATAAAGCTGCTATGAACATTTGTGTACAAGTTAATATATGAATATGTTTTCATTTCTCTGGGATAATTGCCAAATAATGGAATTACTGGGCTGTAAGGGGATTGCCATGTTTAGTTTTATAAGAAATTGCTATTTTTGGAGTTCCCATCGTGGCTCAGTGGTTAATGAATCTGACTAGGAACCATGAGGTTGCAGGTTTGATCCCTGGCCTTGCTCATTGGGTTAAGATCCGGCATTACCGTGAGCTGTGGTATAGGTCTCAGATGCTGCTCGGATCCTGCGCGTTGCTGTTGCTGTGGCTGTGGCGTAGGCCGGTGGCTACAACTCCAATTAGACCCCTAGCCTGGGAACCTCAATATGCTGCAGGATCGGCCCTAGAACAGGCAAAAAAAAAGAAGACCAAAAAAAAAAAAAAAAGAAATTGCTTTTTTTTTTTCAGAGTTGTAATGTCATTTCATATTCTTAACAGCAGTCTGAATTTATTCAGTTGTGTTTTATGTCTTATTAAAGAAACCTTTCCTTACTACAAATTTGAGATACTTTTCCCTTTTTTTAATTGCACCTTTAGAATTTTAGCTTTTGTATTTAAATTTATAAATTGTATCAATATTTAAATTAATAAATGATAAATTTATCGATTAATTTCAAATTAAATTTTATTTGTACTGTGATAATAGAGGTAGTGGTTCATATTTATGCTTAATTATCCATTGTCTCTGATTGAAACCTTTTTCCTTCTCCATTGAACTGCTTTTATAGATATGACAATCTACTCATGGACTCTGCTGTGTTCTGTGGACATATACACCTGTCCTCATGGCAGCACAACATTTATTGACTACAATAGCTTTACAGTAATTATTTGTTAAATCAATTAGTATTAGTATTCCAAGTTTCATTTTTTAAAAAATTGCTTATAATATTCTAGTTTTTTTGCCTTGCTATATAAATTTTAAAAATAATGTGCTGTTTAAAAATATTCTGTATGTTATTGAGATTTTACTCATCTACAGATCAATTGTAGGAATTTCTAACATGAAAATATTTCTTTCCATTCCATCATCATTGTATATATTTCCACTTAATTCAATATTTTTATTAAATTTAGAACATCATGTTTTAAAGTTATAGATCTTGCACGTTCCTCATAAGTCTATTATTATGTATTATAATCTTCATTGAGACATAATTGACACACGATATACAGCAAATGTTTAAAGACTATTGTGAATTAAATTTTGAGTACATGAACACACACATGCGCACACACGCACACACGTATATCTATGAAATTGTCTTCACAATCGAGATAATGAACCTTTCAGTCACCTCCAAAGGTTTCTTCCTACATATCTCTATTTCATGCTTCTACCCCAACAACTGATTTTTCTTTTTTTTTTTTTGCTTTTGTTTTTTGCTTTTTAGGGCTGCACCCCAGGCACATGGAGGTTCTGAGGCAAGGGATCTAATTGGAGCTACAGCTGCCAACGTAAGCCACAGCCACAGCCACAGCAATGCTGGATCGGAGCTGTGTCTGTGACCTACACCATGGCTCACAGCAATGCCGCATCCTTAACCCACTGAGCAAGGCCAGGAATCAAACCCACAACCTCATGGTTCCTAGTCAGGTTAATTTCCGCTGCACCACGATGGGAACTCCTGATTTTTCTATCATTACGAATTAGTGCACATTTCTTTGACAGTTATATAAATGGAATCATGTAATATGTACTTTTTAAACCTAGCTTCTTTCACTCAGAATTATTTTTATATTAGTCATTTTGCAGTGTGTATCAGTTGTTCATTTGCTTTCTGTGGCTAAGTAGTATTCAATTTAAGGCTATATCATAGATTATTTATCCAGTTACTTATTGAAAACATTTGTGTTATTTCCAGATTTTGACTATTATCAGTCAAACTTCTCTCAAGTTTGTATAAGTATGTGCTTTCATTTTCTTGGAGAAATAAGGGGAAAAAGTTTTATTATATAGTATGCAGGAGGAAATTAGTATTTTATTAATTTTGATATTAGCTGATGTTTTTCAAAAATATCCTTCCTCAAATTCAGAAAGGTCACTTCTGTTTCTAGTTTTTAGAGGGTTCTGTCTGTTTTGTCTACTGATTACTAGAGAGAGGTATATCCACATAAAATCATGAATTTGCCTATTTCTCCTAGTTCTGACAGTTTTTGCTCAAATATTCTAAAGCTCTGTAATTAATTATACACAAATTTAGGCCTGTGATGTCCTTCTGAAACACTAACCCTTTAAGGATTATAAAATATACATTTTATTTTTAGTATCCTTTTTTATGTTTATATTGCCTGATATTAATATAAGGATACTATTTTTCTTATTATAATGTTTGTATAGAATGTAATTTCTCATTCTTTGCCTTTCTACATAGCTGAATCTTTATATTTATATATTTATTTATTTATTTTTGGGTTAACATCCTTTTTTTTAATTACTCAAATTAATTTATCACATCTGTAGTTGTATAATGATCTTTCACAGGATTTCTATCCCATAACCCAAGCACATCCCCCCACCTCCCAAACTGTATTCTCTGGAGACCATAAGTTTTTCAATGTCTGTGAGTCAGTGTCTGTTCTGCAAAGAAGTTCAGTCTGTCCCTTTTTTCAGATTCCGTATGTCAGAGAAAGCATTTGATGTTGGTGTCTTATTGTATGGCTGACCTCACTTAGCATGATCATTTCTATGTCCATCCATGTTGCTAAAAATTCCATTATTTCATTCATTTTAATGGCTGAGTAATATTCCATTGTATATATGTACCACATCTTCTTGATCCACTCCTCTGTCAATGGACATTTAGGTTGTTTCCATGTCTTGGCTATTGTTTATAGTGCTGCAATGAACACTGGAGTACATGTGTCTTTGCAAGTCATGGTTTTCTCTGGATAGATGCCCAGGAGTGGGATTGCTGGATCCAGTGGTAGTTCTATGTTTAGTTTTCTGAGGCATCTCCATACTGTTTTCCACAGTGGTTGCACCAATTTACAATCCCACCAACAGTGTACTAGGGTTCCTTTTTCTCCACACCCTCTCTAGCACTTATTGTTTGTAGACTTTTGGATGATGGCCATTCTGGCTGGTGTAAGGTGGCGTCTCATAGTGGTTTTGATTTGCATTTCTCCAATAATGAGTGATGTTGAACATGTTTTCATGTATTTTTTGGCCATGTGTATCTCTTCTTTGGAGAACTGTCTGTTTAGATCTTCTGCCTATTTTTTGATGGGGTTGTTTGTCTTTTTAGTATGGAGCTGCAGTAGGTGTTCATAAATTTTGGAGATTAATCCCTTGTCAGTTGATTCAACTTGCAAAGATTTTCTCCCATTCTGTGGGTTATATTTTTGTGTTGTTTAGGGTTTCCTTTGCTGTGCAGAAACTTTTAAGTTTGACTAGGTCCCAGTTGTTTATTTTTGTTTTTATCGTCAATACTCTAAGAGGTAGTTTATATTTAAAGTGCATCTGTAGTAATATCATATATGATATCATGTAGTAATATCATAATACTACACTTTCTTGTCTTATTTGAAAAAAGTATGACTTTTTAGAGGCTGCTGTTCATTTAAATTATAATGATATAATTGTGTTTGTTAACCATTTGGTTACTTATTTCCTATACTTCTTTTTTCTGTTACTTTTTTCCCTATTTTTCTTCCTTTGGGACAACCTAATATAATATATTTTAGTATGTCATTCTTTCTCATCTGCTGGTTTTAATCTATATCTCTTTATATTTTTAATATCCCTATATTAATAATTGACCTAGGAAATTCACTATGTGATTCTTAACTTACTGTGTTTTCCTTGACTTAATCTTATACAACTTCAAATAATGTGTGATATCATACAGGTCTATATAGCTTATTTCTGTTTTTAATCCCAGCTGTACTTTGTGCCATTTTTGTCAAATATTTTACTTCTGGAAACACTGGAAACTCTGCAGTACATTATTGTATTTTCATTCTTGAAAAATAAATCACTATCAAATGATTTAAGAAAGGAAAATACTATTTTAAAAATATTATTCATACATTTCCAGTTGTATTTATTTTCTGTTGTAGATCTGAATTTGCATATGGTCTGATTTCCCATTCAGCATAAAGAATTTTCCAAAATTTCTTGTACTGTTTTATCAGAATTACCTTATCTTTGAGATAGAGTTTATCTTCAATTTTGAGGATAATTTCATTTTGTATAGAAATCCAGATTGACAGTTTGTATGTTGTTTTTTCCAGCACATTAAAAATATTACTTCATTGTCTTCTGCATTCTTTTTTTAAAATAAAAAAGTCAGCTATTGATGTTGTATTGATTTGCCACATATAATCTCTTTTTTCTCTATGCACTTTTATTTTATTTTTTGTATTTTGGGCCACACCCATGGCATATAGAAGTTCCCAGGCTAGGGGTTGAATTGGAGCCAGAGCTGCTGGCCTATACCACAGCAGCAGCAATGCAGGATCCAAGCCAAGTCTGTGATCTACACCACTGCTCACAGCAATGCCGGATCTGCATCCCTCTGAGCAAGGCCAGGGATCAATCCCGCATCCTCTTGCATCCTACTCAGGTTGGTTACCCATTGAGCCATGAAGAGAACTCCATCTAGCCACTTTTAATATTTTCTCTACATCTTTGTTTTTCACCATTTTAAATATGATATCCTAGATGTGTCTCTCCTTGCATTTATTTTTCTGACATTTGCTGTAATTTCTGCATATGTATTTGCATTTTTTGCTTGTTTTATCAAATTTAGAAAAATGTTAGCCCATAATTTACAAAAATTTTTGGCCTGTTATTTTCTTCTTTTTCTGGGACATCAATACACATATGTTAGATAACTTGATACTGTCCCATAGGTCTTTAAGAATTATTTCTTTTTTTTTTTTTTGTCTTTTAGCTATTTCTATGGGCTGCTCCCGCGGCATATGGAGGTTCCCAGGCTAGGGGTTGAATCGGAGCTGTAGCTGCGGGCCTATGCCAGAGCCACAGCAACGCGGGATTTGAGCTGCGTCTGCAACCTACACCACAGCTCACGGCAACGCCAGATCATGAACCCACTGAGCAAGGGCAGGGACCGAACCCGCAACCTCATGGTTCCTAGTCAGATTCGTTAACCACTGCGCCACGACGGGAACTCCTATTTCATTTTTTTCAAAACTTTTTTTTTGTTTGTTTCTGCTTCAATTTGGATCATTTCTGTTGACTTGCCTTTATTCTTATCAATCCTTTTTTTTTTTTGTCCACTTTGAGTGTGTGTGTGTGTGTTTGATTGTATTTCTCACCTCTAAGATTTCTATTACACTCTTCCATAAGAGAATCCACACATCTTAAATATCCCATCTGCTGATTCATTTCAATCTTTTCTCGTAGATTCTCTAACATATTTATCATTGTAATTTTAAATGTATTTTCTGCTAATTATAGTACCTGTGTCACTTTGAATCTGTTTATACTGACTGTGTATCCCTTGATGTTGATCACATTTTTCTACAATTTCATATCTATTAATTTTTATGACAAGCTGGAAATTGTGAACCATACATTGTAGGGAAAGTCGGAAGTCTTTAATCTTCTGAGCAGTGTTGAATTTTGTTCTAATAAGAGTAAAAAAATGCCTGCTGAAAATATCATCTCGATGTTACAGATGATGGTTTTTAGCATTTAATGTAAAAACTGTCCTTGGTTATGAGGTGCAATTCTAAATTCTTTACATGTGGAAAGTTTCTTAAGTTTTAATCACAAGTTTGAGGTACTTACTAAATACTTCTAACTTAATAGGAATGCAGCCTCAAACCCTGTATCCCTAGTAGAAGTGATGATGAAATCCTTACAAAGAATTTTTAGTCTTCTATCTATAGTGTTTCCCTGGGCTGCTTGGAGTCATTCCTTGCAGAAATGCTGTCAACCAAGAATGTATGATATGTTTCTGTTAACATCTGGGACTCCCACCATTGCAGGCTCAAACTGTAATCTCTTGACTCCTCAGCCATGAGTGACTGCTGCTTTCTGCTTGAGCCTCATCTCTCAAACACCCTGCAACTAGAAGAGTGCCTTCAGAAAAAAGGTGGATGAATATGAATCTCCCTTTATTGTGTTTACCTTCTCTGGATGTCATATTCCCTTCAGATTCTCCTTCTTTTTGTCCCTCTTGGGAACCTTCAGACTTTTTGTTTGTTTTATTTTTATTTTTATAGGGTTTTTATGGTCATTTATCCTTGAGTTTATAATTGTTATCAGCAGAGAGATAGATTACTCCAATAGCAGTTATTCCACTTTTCAACTAAAAAAATGCGTAAAATAAAAGCTGAGAATTATGTTTTATTTAGCAGATTTGCTGAAGATTTAAGCCTGGAAGACAGCCTTTCAAAGAGCTGTGAAAGGCTCCTCTGAAAACATAAGAGAGGAGCCAGGGTATATAGGAGTCTTTGCAAGAAAAAAGCCAGGTAGTCAGACCATCAAAAGATTACTGTTAATTAAGGAAAAAACAGATATATCAAGTTAGTGAATTTAGTGCTTTTCTATGTATGGGAAGATGCAAGGGTCTGGACTTACTGAAATCATTTCCTTAATTTGCACCTTAACTATCTAGGGCCAGTATCCTGTTTTCTCCATCCTGAATCCCCTTAAGGTACATGATTGTGGGTGGCTGCAGTGGCTGATTGTCACTGATATGGCATGTGACGTTTTTTTATCCACAAGCTGCAACTATAAACTAGAACCCCAAACCATTTTTACTCATTGCACTACTGCTTACTTTTTGGTCCAATACATTTTAAACCCTCAGGCATATCCTCTGCCTCCAGAAATAATTTAAAATGTACAATGGCAAGGGAAACAAAATAATCAAGCAGTTACTGCCCCCCCCCCCAATACAACAAAACAACCTACGTATTTCCTTAAAAACACATATACATTCTGGCTGTTGTTATCGTGATAACTAAGATTATTTTGCTCTTGACAGGCAATAATAAGAACAAAGTAGTCTTAGTTATTCTGTCAATGGAGGAGATACACAAATATTTGAATCCCAACATACTGACATACGGGGAACTCTACAGAGCACTCTGACAATACCTAAGAAAATGATAAAAGTTCAGAGAGGAATTGTTCCCTGGTGGGGATGTCAGTATAGGGCACAATAGAATAGATATTACGGGGCTTTCCTCACCAAGCTCTCTGTAAAGCCTACTTCATTCAAATGTGATTCTAGAGTATAGATAGGGAAGCCAATGTGATAATAGGCTAAATTTCCATCAGTTCAGGAGAATGGGAACCTCTGTAACTTTAATTTATTCAAACCAAATAAATAAAGTAATATTTATACAAATACAAATCTAGTGCCTAGATTGACATTTGTAATTGATAAAATTTCTTGAAGGGGTGACAAGCCTTGTAACATATATTAGCTAGCTGGATGACAGGAAAGTTGTTAGTTTTGTATGTATGTAAGTAGGTATCTTAAGACTTTTTTGGGATGAGTAAATTACACACATGAATGAATACTCGAGGCAAGAAGCAGATCAGAAATTATATATGAAGGAAAAAATACACATTTCTTAAGTAAAGACAACAGATAAAAGCCTTAGCCAGCTGTATACTTGCATATTACCAAAGATAGGGAATAGTAGATAGGAATGTAAATTTTAGGAGAGTGGAGAGGAGAAGATTAAGATACCTTTTTTTAAATTTAAAATCTTTTCATACAGTCAACCTGGCTGTTAAATACAGAAAACTCTGTAATACAGGTATATAGTTTAAACAAATCTATTTCAAGAATACAAAATGCCCTACAAATCAATTCCGAAGCATTAAGAACAAACAAGGACAAAAGAAGAAAACTATGGGCAAGTTTTGGCAGTTCAGCTTCACTAAAGGGGAAGTCGAACCTTAAAAAAAAAAAAAAATCCAAAACTTCCATTTATGATGTATCTTAGAATGTGTAGCTTCACCGTGTTTGCAGGATTTGGACATAATAAGTGAATTTCCTGCATCAGTAAAAAAAATGCTGTAAGATTCTACAGTTAAAAATAGGGTTTATATTTGACATATGATATCATAAGACAGTCTGGCCCAAACCACTCATATGGTAGCATGTATGATCTGCTTTAATGACCTTGGGAACTCTAATGCAATTTATATATCAAATTACCATCTCATAGAAAGAAAACAAAACAAAGCAAAAAACCTGGCTAGAGTTTGGCAAGTGCATTTCTTGTCCTAAGTGTCTTAAATGTTCTCCTGAGGAGTTCCTGTTGTAGTTCAGTGGGTTCAGGACCTAACATTTTCTCTGTGAGGATGTGGCATTGCCACAAGGTGTAGTGTAGGTCACAGATGTGGCTCAGATCCAGTGTTGCTATGGCTGTGGTGTAGACTGAAGCTGCAGCATTCCACATATGCCACAGGTGTGACCTTAAGTAATAAATAAGGTGTGACCTTAAATAAATAAATAAAGTTACCCTCTATTTCCATGTTCTGCAACAGTTTGAATAGTCTAGAGCTAGATGCTCTGTTGGGGAAGCTGTTGTTTCCAAGTGCACTTTATGGAATTTTTATGGAATGATTAAATTTATTTATTTCATATCACTTTACTACCATGTAGAAAGTAGTTAAGTCCAGAAGTATATAAGTTTTTCTTGTAATTTAGCTAACCGCAAATTAATCATATTACTGTAAACAAATCTTTCACCAATTTTTGTATTAAATAATTAATAATCACTTACTACAAGCTAACTATTTTAACTGATTAATGTCAAAGTTTAATCCTGCCTTGTAGTTGAAGTGTCAAATATTTATTAGTGAAATGTTTATCATTATCCTCTATTAATAATCATTATCTTAATAATAGAGGATAGTGATAAATGTTTCAGAATTAGGATAGAAGGCAATTGAAGCATAAAGAACTGAACATATACTGGGACCTAACTTAGTAAGAAAAAAAAGAAAATGAAAGAAAGGCAAATGGAATATCAAAATTTGTAAGGTACTGTAAATTAGAAAAGAGGAATCAAAATACCAGAGAAATATGGGGTCACAATTATGTCGGAAAAAAAAAGTCAGGGAATTCTATTGAACAGATGGCATCATCCGAATTATGGCTGTTTTTCTGTATATGGTATGGTTTTGAGTATAGAAGTGTTTGCCACATTTAATCTTTTTTGGAGCTGAGCACAAACCCTTAATGGAGGAGATATAAAAAAAAAAATAGCTAGGGTATTTGAGATGAAAGCTGTAAGTGAATAGTTAAACTTCAATGAGAATAGAGATAAGAAAAAATCTAATCTTTAAATAATAAGAGACAATGTGATACCAGTTAGCTTTTGCATAAATAGTGTATAAAAATCTATGGAGAAGTTAAAGATCAAGGCCATCTCTCAAAGTCTCATATATTAAAATACTTACTATTACTATCTAGTGAGAAGATGACACTTACAAAGTTAAGTTGAATCTATGAAGGGTCTTGGATGTGTGATGGCTTTGTTGTTACATGTTCTCATGCCTCAGTTGGGATATTTCTCGTTGAATTTTCTTAATCCTTCCTGAAGTAAAGACTTTTCCCTCACACTAAACTCACATCATAAAATATGCAAATGTTCTGTATATATTTGGAGGGAAGGAGGTGATTATACTTGTGCTATTTCCATGGAGATTGTCTCCATGAAATACAACTGACTCACTGGGGCAAATGTGTTTCTAAATAGAGCGAGACATAGAAAAGAATAATTTCCCATATGATTAATATGTTTTGATTATTTGTTTGTAATTGACAATAACTATTCAAATTTCATGCTGCTGTACAATGAGAAAGGGCACATTCTAGAAGTTTTGTAATATTATGCTCTACCATTTACTTGATTTCTTTGAATCTTTCACTTTCTGTGATCTGTGTATCTATTCTGTGCGATAAAACAAAACCTTGATTTTCAAATTCTCTTTTGATCGTGACTCTTTGTGTTTGGTACTTTAAAGGAAAAGTTTTTTGCGCTCAATAATCCAGTATTTGTATCCTTGATTTCTTGCTCTGTATTAGTTGACTTAGAGCCATTTCAACTGTTTTATCTGCCTTATCTATTTAAAGATGCCATTCCCAAGCATGTAAAAGCCCATTGAAACATGTAAAACCCAATACGGATTGTAAAACATGATTTTTTAAGGTCTAACAATGATAATTTGGTATAAGTACTTATTAGGAAAAAAATTCCACAATTGAGTTATTTAAGGCATTTATCCCCTCACATAGTTATCTTTGAGTGTGTGTATGTGTGAGTGTGTGTGGTAAGAACATTTGAGATTCATTCTCTTAATAAATTTCAGCTATATAACATGGTATTATTTTTTTTCTTTTTTAAAAAATTTATTTTAGTTTTAAAAATTATTTCCCCAATACAGTTTTTTTTTCTACTGTACAGCATGGTGATCCAGTTACACATACATGTACACATTCTATTTTCTTACATTATCATGCTCCATCATAAGTGATTAGACATAGTTCCCAGTGCTACACAGCAGGATCTCATTGCTAATCCATTCCATAGGTAATAGATTGCATCCATTAACCTCAAGCTCCCAATCCACCCCAGTCCTTCCTCCTCTCCCTTGGCAACCACAAGTCTGTTCTCCAAGTCCATTATTTCCTTTTTTGTGGAAAAGTTCACTTGTGCCGTATATTAGACTCCAGATATGTGATATCTTATGGTATTTATCTTTCTCTTTCTGACTTACTTCACTCAGTGTGAAAGTCTCTAGTTCCATCCGTGTTGCTGCAAATGGCATGATTTCATTCTTTTTCATGGCTGAGTAGTACTCTATTGTGTATATATACACCACTTCTTCTAAATCCAATCATCTGTCAATAGATATTTGGGTTGTTTCCATGTCTTGGCTATTGTGAAGGGTGCTGCAATGAACATGTAGTGGCATGTCTTTTTTAAGGAAAATTTTGTCTGGATATATGCTCAAGGGTGGAATTGCTGGGTCATATGGTAGTTCTATGTATAGATTTCTAAGGTACCTCATACTGTTCTCCATAGTGGCTGGATCAGCTAACATTCCCACCAACAGTGCAGGAGGGTTCCCTTTTCTCCATACTCCCTCCAGCATTTGTTATTTGTAGACTTATTAATGATGGCCATTTTGACTGGTATGATGTGGTATCTCGTGGTAGTTTTGATTTGCACTTCTCTAAGAATCAGGGATGTTGAGCATTTTTTCATGTGCTTGTTGGTCATCTGTACATCTTCCTTAGAAAAATGTCTCTTCAGGTCTTTTGCCCATTTTTCATTTGGGTTGTTGGCTTTTTTTGGTGTTGAGTTGTATAAATTGCTTGTATATTCTAGAGATTAAGCCCTTGTCAGTGGCATCATATGAAACTATTTTCTCCCATTCTGTAAGTTGTCTTTTTGGTTTCTTTTTGGTTTCCTTTGCTGTGCAAAAGCCTGTCAGTTTGACTAGGTCCCATTGATTTATTTTTGCTTTTATTTCTGTTGCTTTGGGAGACTGACCTGAGAAAATATTCATGAGGTTGATGTCAGAGAATGTTTTTCCTGTGTTCTCTTCCAGGAGTTTGAAGGTGTCTTTTCTTATATTTAACTCTTTAAGCCATTTTGAGATTATTTTGGTGCATGGTGTGAGGGTATGTTGTGGTTTCATTGATTTGCATGCAGCTGTCCAGGTTTCCCAGCAATGGGAAGTTTCCCACTTTATGTTCTTGCCTCCTTTTTCAAAGATTAATTGACCATAGGTGTCAGGGTTTATTTCTGGGTCTCTATTCTGTTCCATTGATCTATCTGTCTGCTTGGTACTAGTATCACACTGTTTTGATGACTGCTGTTTTGTAATATTGCCTGGGGTCTAGGAGAGTTATGCCTCCTGCTTTTTTTTTTTTTTTTTTTGTCTTTTTGCCTTTTCTTGGGCTGCTCCCATGGCATATGGAGGTTCCCAGGCTAGAGTTCTAATCAGAGCTGTAGCCACCAGCCTACACAGAGCCACAGCAACACCAGATCCGAGCCACGTCTGCGACCTCCACCACTGCTCATGGCAACACCAGATCCTTAACCACCTGAGCAAGGCCAGAGATCAAACCTGCAACCTCATGGTTCCTAGTCAGATTCGTTAACCACTGAGTCATGACGGGAACTCCTCCTGCTTGGTTTTTGTTTCTCAGAATTGCTTTGGCAATTCTGGGTCTTTGGTAGTTCCATATAAATTATTGGATTGTTTGTTCTAGTTCTGTGAAAAATGTCAAGGGTAATTCGATAGGGATTGCATTGAATCTGTAGATTGCTTTGGGTAGTATAGCCATTTTTACAATAATAATTTTCCCAGCCCAGGAGCATGGAATATCTTTCCATTTCTTTACATCTTCTTTAATTTCCTTGATTAATTTTTTATACTTCTCAGCATATAAGTCCTTTACCTCCTTGGTCAGGTGTATTCCCACGTGTTTGATTTTGGAGGGTGCAATTTTAAAAGGTATTGTATTTCTGTATTCCTTTTCTAATGTTTCATTGTTAGTATATAGAAATGCGACTGATTTCTCAATGTTAATCTTGTATCCTGCTACTTTGCTGAATTTGTTGATCAATTCAAGTAGTTTTTGGGTTGAGTCCTTAGGGTTTTCTCTGTATAATACCATGTCATTTGCATACAGTGACAGTTTTACCTCTTCTCTTCCTATTTGGATGCCTTTTATTTTATTGTTTGTCTGATTGCTGGGGCTAGGACTTCCAATATTATGTTGAATAACAGTGGTGAGAGTGGACATCCTTGTCTTGTTCCAGATTTTAGTGGGAAAGCTTTCAGCTTTTCTCCATTTAGTATTATATTTGCTGTGGGTTTGTCATAAATGGCTTTGATTATGTTAAGGTATGTTACCTTTATACCCACTTTGCTAAGAGTTTTGATCATGAAGGGATCTTGGACTTTGTCAAATGCTTTTTCTGCATCTATTGAGATGATCATGTGATTTTTTTACTTTTCTTTTGTTAATGTGGTGTTTGACGTTGATTGATTTGCATATGTTGAACCATTCTTGTGCATTTGGGATGAATCTCACCTGGTCATGGTGTATGATCTTTTTGATATGTTGTTGGATTTGGTTGGCTAAGATTTTGTTGAGAATTTTTGTGTCTATATTCATCAAAGATATTGACTGATAGTTTTCTTTTTTGGTGGTATCTTTGTCTGGTTTGGGAATTAGGGTGATGGTGGCATCATAGAATGTCCTTAGGAGTGTTCTTTCTTCTTCAACCTTTTGAAATAGTTTAAGGAGGATGGGCACCAGATCCTCTTTACATGTTTGGTAGAATTCGCCTGTGAAGCCATCTGGTCCTGGACTTTTATTTGTAGGGAGTGTTTTTAATGACATATTCAATTTCATTTCTAGTGATCAGTCTGTTCAGTTGATCTAGTTCTTCTGATTCAGTTTTGGCAGGCTTAGGTCTCTAGAAAGATGTCCATTTCTTCTAGGTTGTCAAATTTGTTGGCATATAATGTGATAGCATTCTCTTATGTTTTTTGTTTTTTTTTTTTCTGTAGTATCCATTGTGATCTCCTTTTTCATTTCTGATTTTTTTTATTTGGGTTTTTTCTCTCCTCTTCTTGGTGAGTCTAGCCAGAGGTTTGTCAATTTTGTTTACTCTTCCAAAGAGCCAGCTCTTGGTTTGGTTGATTTTGTCTATTGTTTCTTGAATCTCTATTTTATTGATTTCCTCTTTGATCTTTATGATTTCCTTCCTCCTGCTGACTTTAGGTTTTGCTTGTTCTTTTTGTAATTCATTTAGGTGGTGGGTTAAATTGTTGATTTGAGATTTTTCTTCTTTTTTGAGGAAGGCCTGTATTGCTATGAACTTCCCTCTGAGCAGTGCTTTTGTGGCGTCCCATAGATTTTGAGTGGTTGTGTCTTCATTATCATTTGTCTTGAGGTATTTTTTAATTTCCTTCTTGCTTTCCTCATTGACCCTTTGGTTTTTTTAGTAGCATGTTGTTTATTCTCCATGTAGTAGGTTATTTCTCATTTTTTTTTCCTGTGCTTGATTTCTAGTTTCATGCCATTGTGGTCTGAGAAGATACTTGAAATAATTTCTCTGCTCTTAAATTTGCTGAAGTTAGCTTCGTGCCACAATATGTATTCAATTCTTGAGTGTGTTCCATGTGCACTTAAGAAGAATGTGTATTCTGATTTTTTTGGATGTAATGTCCCGAAAATGTTGATTAAATCTAACTTTTCTATTGTTTCCTTTTGGCTCTCTGTTGCTTTATTAATTTTCTGTCTAGAGGATCTGTCCATTGATGTGAGTGGGGTTTTACAAAGTCTCCTACTATGATTGTATTCTCATCAATTTCTCCTTTTATGTCTGTTAGTATTTATTGTAGGTGTCTTGGTACTCTTATATTAGGGGCATATATATTGATGATTGTAATATCCTCTTCTTGAAGGATCCTTCAACCATTAAATAGTGTCCTTCTTTGTCTTTCTTTATGGCCTTCTTTTTAAAGTCTATTTTGTCTGATATGAGTATGGCTACTCCCGCTTCCCTGTCTTGTCCATTGGCATGAAATATCTTTTCCCATCCCCTCACTTTCAATCTATATGTATCCTTTGCCCCAAGGTGAGTTTCTTGTAGGCAGCAGATCGAAGGTTTTTGCTTTTTGATCCAATCTGCCTCAGTGTCCTTTGATCAGAGCATTTAGTCCATTGACATTTAAGGTGATTATTGATAGATATTTATTTACTGCCATTTTAAACCTTGTTTTCCAGTTGACTCTATGTTTCTCTTTTCTTCTTTTCTTTTTTGAGTTGGATGGTTTCCATTTATTTTATGCTTGAGTATTTTTCTTTTCAGTTTTAGTGAATGTAATGTTTGGCTTTGATTTGTAGTTGCCCTGTTTTTTAAGTATGTTAACACCTTCTTATGTCTGCTTCCTTTAGCCTCATAATCATATAGGCTCAATCACATCATTAAGATTAAAAAAAAGAATCTGTTTTTTTTTTCCTTACTTCCCTTACCCACACTGCATGATTTTGATGGTTTTTTTTTTTTTCATTAACATCTTCATATTTGGATCTGTATGCTCACTTATTTAAGTAACTGCTTTCCAGTTGTGGTTTCTTCCATCCTAGTTCTTCCTTTTTTAAAATTTTTTATTTAGAGAAGCCCTTTCAGTATTTCTTTTAGAATGGGTTTAGTCTTGCTGTACTCTTTCAGCTTTTGTTTGTTGGAGAAATTCTATATTTCCCCTTCTATTTTAAATGATATTCTTTCTGGATAGAGTATTCTAGGTTGCATATTTGTTCCTTTCAGTGCTTTAAATATATCTTCCCACTCCCTTCTGGCTTGTAGTGTTTCTGTAGAGAAATCTGCTGGTAGCCTTTTTGGGGTTCCCTTATAATTAACACTTTGCCTTTCTCTTGTTGCCTTTAGAATCCTCTCTTTAACTTTTACCATATGTATTATAATAGGCCTTGGTGTGGGCCTGTTTGGGTTCAACTTGTTTGGGGCCCACTGTGCTTCCTGTATCTTGATATCAGTATGCTTTAGATTTGGAAAGTTTTCAGCCATAATTTCTTCAAATATATTTTCAATCCCCTTTACTTTTTCTTCTACTTCTAGAATTCCTATTATGCATAGATTGGCCTGCTTTATGTTATCGCATAGGTCTCTTATATTGCTTTCATGTTTTTTCATTTGATTTTGTGTCTGCTGTCCTGTTTGGGTGATTTCTATTATTCTATCTTCCACGTCACTAATTCATTCCTCTGCATTATTCATTCTGGTCTTTATTGCCTTTAGCTCTGTTTGTATCTCTGCAAATGAACTTTCTAGTTTATCTTGGATCCTCCTTATATTTTCTACCTCCTTTTTGAGGAATCTCTATTACTGTTCATATACTGTCTTAATTCCTTCAGTATTTTCACTATGTCCCTTTTGAACTCCAAGTCTGTCAGACTGCAGAGGTCTGTTTCATTGTTGAGTGCTTTAGGTGAATTCTCCTGTTGCTTTAACTGGGAATGGTTTCTGAGCTTCTTCATCATGCTTTTTTTTTTTTTTCTGCGAATTTGGGGATGCCAAACTGTAGTTTGGCATAGTCCAGGGTGGTCTGGTGGGACTGGCTCCATAAGGGTTGGGTGTGGGCACCAGGAATGCACGAAGGTGCAGGCGGGCAGTATGCAGGGTGGGTGTGGGTGCTGGGTGCCGGCAGGGCCATATCCGCACAGACTGGGTGTGAGTTCCGGGAGCAGGCAAGGGTGCCGGCAGGGCTGGATCCGTACAGGCTTGGCACGGGGGCCAGGAGTGGGCAAGGGTGCTGGCAGGGCTGGATCTGCACAGTTTGGGCACCAGCACCTGGAGCACGCAAAGGTGCTGACAGGGCCAGATCTGTGCAGATGGCTGTGGGTGCTGCTAGTGCTCAAGGGTGTCTGCAGGGCCGGATCTGCACCGGTGGGGCCAGATCCATGCAGGCGGGGTGCAGGCATCAGGAAGAGGTGTTCAGCTCTCTGCAGTCCAGTGGGCAAAGGTGCATACTGGGATCCAAGGAGTTTTTTATGGCAGCCTGCCCCTCCTGTCCCCTTCCCAACAGTGGCGCCTTGCCTCTCCTGTGGGTCTGGCCTTTCTTCTGGAGTCCCTCTGCCATGGCTTTCCACTCCCAGCCCTTAGTGTACCATTCATCCTGCCAGCAGCACACTGCTCCCTAGTCCCTTAGGCTGTCTCCAAACCACCAACCCTAGCCTGTTCCCTGGGACTGACCTCCAGAGCCTAAGTCTCAGTGCCCAGCCCCCACAGAGCATCTCAATCTGTGGTGTCTGTGCCAGTGGTTCAGATGGTCTGTGTATCTCTCACTCTGCTTTTTGGATCTCATACCTGCTGCTGTGCCTTTCTCAGCTTCTTGGAGTTCCCTTCGACTTGGCTGATCTTTCCCTTGGTTAGGTGGCTTCCCAGGGTGTAGTTCCCTTTCTCCTTCACAACTCCCTCACGGGAGTGTTAAACAGGTCCTGATTCCTTTTCTCTCTCTCTATTTTTTCTTTTGTTCTACATAGTTCTGTCAAGAGGTTCTTGCCCTTTTTGGAGGTTTAAGTTCTGCCAGCATTCAGTTGATATTCTGTGCAAATCGTTTTACATGTAGATGTGTTTTTTTGATGTGTTTGTGGGAGAGGGTGAGCACATCCTCTTACTCTTCTGCCATCTTGCCAGCCACCTATAATACGGTATTATTAACTCTAGTCACCAGGCTGTACATTAGATTCCTAGAACTTATTCATCTTATAAACTGAAATTTTGTACTGCTTTGACTGAAGTTTTATATACAATTTGTCTAGCATAAATAAAGCTGAAAAATTAAAAATAAAAAGAAAAGAAAAACATTAAAATATAGAAATACCTTTGTTTAAAGGACCAATCAGCTTCTATGATATTGATAAATAAAAATATGAGTTTCTACCCAAAGTGTGTCCAATGTAATCATCACCAGTATATTACTGTTTTTAAAGGGGGAGATTTTTCAGTGTAGTACCCTACCACAAACTATTTCCACACAAAGTCGTATGATACATTCCCTTACTACTCCCAAATGTTTTCAGAATAACAGACAGCTTGCACAGTGTAGATACACAGAGCTGCATGGCTAAGGAAACGTGGGACAGCACACAAACAAGTAGCCAATGTCTTTCAGAGGATATTGTGAAAATAAGTAGATAAATCCTGGAGGTATGATAAAAGTAGCTTATAATTAGCAAGGAAAATTAGAGAGTGGGGTTAATTCACTTATCCTTTACTACAGAAGTACTACAATGTACTATTACACATTGAAGCCAAGAAAGACTAAATAATTTACTCAAAATCATTCACCTGATAATTTGATTGAGCTAAGATATGAAACAAGGTGTCCTTATTAACCACACTCAAAAATTCATTTTAGGGAAGTCAATTTAGCAGGAAATAGTGAGGGCTTAAGAGAAGATCAATAGAAACACAGAGAAGAGGAATACAAACCAGTCTAGGACAGAGACCTATCTTACCCACATGTTGTAAGAGTTCTTTCTGATTCCTAGTGAGGAGAAAATGTTAGGAAATATTGTCAGTCTGCTAGAGTTCATTGTATTAGTATGAAATTAAGATGTTTTATTATTTTATATATTTATGATTAATAATCTAATATAATTTGTTCATTATTAAAGGTTTAAATAATCTCAATCTTTTATTTTTCTTTAAGAAATTTCAGAGATGAATAAACAACTAGACAAGATGGAATGATTGAGTCCTCTTGAAAATGACTATTCAGCTGCTCACTGTGGGAAATATTAGGTAAGTAGCTCTTTTACAAAATGATGCCTCAATAAATCTTTTTTTTTTCTCTTAGTGTCTGCTATATATTACATGTTCATAAACTTTTAAATGTTTTTCTTTACCAGAAATTCTTTGGTGAACAGATTTTAGAAAATAGAAAATACTCCTCCATAGTACTAATTTATTAACAATATTCATGTTCTCAAGCTATCTCCCAAACCATTGCTTAATCTAAAACACAGTAATAAAACAAAGAAAATAACTCCCATGCAGTATTATGAATTAGACAGACAGAAAGCAATAAAATGTAGTAAGAACTCATTTTAAATTTATCTCTATGCTGATATGCAATGAATAGCAAAACCTAATGAGAAGAATGTAAGGAGATGGAAGAAGGCATTTTTATGTTTACTGAAGGAGAGATACTGGAGCATTTTCAAAGGCTTTAATGTATTATTATTATTTTTTAATAATTTCCTTTTCTTGATTCAAGTTTTAAAAATCTGAAAATACTACCTGCTTATTGTATTGTTATAGACCTTTATATACCACACATTCATGGAATTTCAGTAGAATTATTGACTGCTCTGGCATGACTGAGGCTATTAAGAGATCGATGTTATTGTACTCTAAATAGAAATAATATTTAGGAACTGAAACAGAAGAAAAGCTAGTTGAGTGAATAGTCTTAGAGTTTGTAATGAATAGAAAGATAGTATTTCTATGTTTTAATAAGTCTTAATTAAAGCTAATGAACACAGTGACTTATGGTTGGATTAATTATAAGAACTAATGAAGACAATGATTTATGGTGGGATTATCTTTATGAAACAAAGTTTCACATGCTATGTGTAAAATGAAACAGTTTTTGTTAAGCATACATTAAATGCAGTTCATTAAAGTGCATTTTTATATAAGTGAACACTCCCTCTGTGTTTTATCTGAAAATCTTAGCATAGTCCCCACAAAAACACAGCTTCCTTCATGAAAACAAAAGGATATGCCTGTCTGTTTATAAAGCATTATTTCCACATGAAGATAATGGAATCACATTCTGAGAGCATGTTGTTATTCATCTCAATCTACATCTTTTCAACAAGTTCAATCTCAGAGGTAAAAATTGCTTAAGACACTTTTTTTTTTTTTTCCAATTTCTCTGGAGGTTTCCTTTTGAAAGTTAGGTGAATACCAAAATGTTACCCTTTGTTGTTCTTTTGAATCCTGTTTGTACCATGCAATTCCACATGTCCTACTTTGAAGCTATGCTTTCCGCTGTTTCTATGCTGCTTGTATTGCCTTCTAGTCCTGCTTGCTTTTGTCTCTTTTCAACTCATTTTTTCTTTTAGTTCTTTATCTGTGAAATTCCTTGGAGTCTTATGCTAAAAAGAAATGACTTGCTGCTAGCTTTCAAATGAAATTAGCTTAGGAGCTTGAGATATTCAGATGTCAAGTGCAAAAAAGTTTCCTAAATGCTGCTGTTTGGTCAGTCAATTACATAAACCATGAAGACATGGTAACATAATAAAATTGTGGTAAATACTGACTGGAATGTCAAAAAAGAGACCTGATATTAATTTAATGGATTATAATCACATTATTGATTTTGTTCCTTAAGAATATGCTTGAAAGAAAATCAATTATTCTACAATAGCATTTTAAAATCAAGGTACAAACCATATCATAATAATGTTCTTAGAACATCAGTAACTTGAGAGGATATATTTTGTTTAATATCAAAAGTAAGAAAAAATAGAGTTCAGTTATAAACTTGGGACTTCTAAATGTGTGGGACAATTGACAAAGTAAAACTGCTACAAAATATCTTATCATTAAAATGAAGAAGTATTGTGGGAGTACCTATTAAATGTTTAATGTGTTAATTAACAGCCAGAGTTAGCCTCTATTCTCTATCATCTTAGTGCATTAGAATATACACATAATAAAGAGCTATACATTTGCATCATACAAAATGTTCTTCTAACAACATTATTTACCGTTTTAAAAAAAAGCAATACCAATTACAGATGAACTGTCTGATTAAAATCTTCTGTGGGAATACAGCATTTGAACTCAAGAAGGGATTGAAAAAATACTTAAAAAAAAGAAAATCTTCCCAGATATAGTGGTTGAAAGTTCAAATAAAATCTATAAAACTTCTGAAATTGCTAAATGTATGTGTATAATCCTGAGCACATCAAATGCCAAACTTCAAAGTGTACATTCTTTTTAAGTACACAAAATATTCAGCAATGTAGAGCAAATGCTGGACATACCTCACTGAATTTCTAAAAAAAAAAATCATATTTACACAGTATGCTTTCTGATAAAATTTAATTAAATTAGAAATCATTGACAAAAAGATGCTTGGAAAAATTTCTCCAAATTGTTAGCAATTAAAAAAAAAAATCACTTCTATTTTGATGAATGTTCATGAGCAGCTGAAAATCATCTGTACTCTCTTGTTAGATAGAAGGTCGTTTAGGTCAGTTTGATTGATTATACTGTTAAAGACTTGTGTATCTTTACTGATTATCAGCTATTAATTCTACCAATAGTTATCTACCAATGACTGAGAAAGGGCCTTGAGATTACTAGCTATAGTTGTTTCTCCTTCAGTTTAGTCCATTTTTGCTTCATTTTTTAAAAGCTTTATTATGTGCATATCCATTTAGAATTTTCATTTTCTTTCTTTTTTCCTTTTTTGGCCCTCTTTAATTGACTTTTATCATTATAAAATTATCATTTTGTACTTGCTTATTATATTCCTTTTCTAAAGTTCATACTATCTCTTAAAAATATAGCCTCTTAGGCTTATTTTGATTGATATTGTGTGGTTTATATTTTAAAATTTATTTTTATCTTTAATCATTTATGTTTATAAAGGTATAGTTAAGTTTATTGTTTTTAACTGTACAGTCTGATGAGTTTTACATATATATGAAAATATGCAACACGTACAATGGTACATTTTCATTGCTCCCTAAAGAACCCTCATTCTACCTTGCAGTCAATTTCTAATCCTTTCCCCAATCCCTGGTATCCCTGATATTATTTCTGTCTTCCAGAATGATGTATAAATGGCATGATACAGAATTTACTTTACATTTCTAGATTGTTTTATTTTACCTTGTATTTTTGAGTTTGATCCTTATCATTGTATTATCCTAAGTCTTGTTATCACTGAATAATATGCAATTGGGAGGCTATACCAGCGATTCTTTACCATTGGATCAGTTGATGAGTGTTTGTGTTGTTTTCCATTTATGTAAATTTTGAATATAATTGCTATAAACATTTTTGTATATGATTTTGAATGGATTTATGTTTTCATTTCTCTTCAGTAAATGATTACAACTGAGAGTGTTGGATCAAAAGGTAATTGTTAGTGTAATATTCTAAGAGACTGCCAGATGTTGTCCAAAGTACTTGTACTTTACATTTCTGCCAGTAATTTCTGCATGTTCCAATTACTTTCTTATTCGCCAGACTTTGGTTTTGCCAGTGTTAGTTTCTTTCCCCCACTTAAAAAATATTACCCTGATAAAAAGTATGTACCATTATCTCATTTTCTTTGCCTGATAATTATTTACATCAAGTATGCTATGTTTAGTTGCTTAGTACCTGTTTAAAACATTTACCCATTAAAAGATAAACACAAACTAATTATTATTATTAAGTTTTAAGCAATTCATTTTGTATATACATTCATTGTTACATATGAATTTTGCAAATGCTATATCCAGTCATTTTCTTAGTGGTGTCTTTTAAAGTATAAATTTTTAATTTTCATGAAGACCAAATTACCATTGTTTTCTTTGGTATTTTGTGTGCTTGGTATTATGTGTAATAAATCATTCCCTAACCTAAGAGGAAAAAAGGATTTTCTCTGATATTTACTTCTAAAAGTTTATTGTTTCAGATTTAATGTTAGGATTATGAACCATGTCAAGATTTTTTTTAAGATCTGTGAGGTAAGGGTAAACATTTATTTTTGTTTTAGGTATGGATTTCTGATTGTCCAGCACTATTTGTTAAAAAGATTTAATTACCTTGGAACTTTTCTTGAAAATCAGTCAAATATGTGGGTATATTTTTAAACTCTGAATTCTGTTTTATGACCTAAGTGTATATTCTTATGTTAATATCACATTATATTAAAAGCTTTAGGCATACAGTAATTTAAAAAATATGATAATGTGTATTCTCCAAATTTGTACTACATTTTTCAAAATTGTTTCAGCCATTCTAGGTCTTTTGTGTTTCCATATGCAAACTATTGATAAGAGAAAATTTAAAATATCTAAATAAATGGAGAAGTACCAATTATATAGATGAAATTAAATCCAAATTAGATATCAATAATCCAATTATGTAGGAATTGATAAGCTTATTAAATTATTAAGCATTTTATTTCATATTCTCGTCTTATTGCACTAGCTGTGACTTTCAGTGAATGTTGAATAGAAATGGGTAGAATGGAATGCTTGCCTTTTTCCTAATTTGGGGAGAATGAATGTAGTGTTGTTAACATTAAGAATAGTAGTAGCTACAACTTTTCACAGATATACTTTATCTCTTTAAGGGATTTCCCTTTATTTCCTAGTTTGAAGAGATTTTTAAAATGTATCCTATGTCAAGTTTTGTCAAATGCTTTTTCTAAATGTATGATGATATTAATATTAGATGATGATAGATGAATAGATATATTAAATTTTAAATTTAGTTTGTTGATAAGAATTATACTGATTGATTTTAAAATATTGAAACAACCTTGCATTTCTTGGATAAACTGTACTTGGACATAACATATTATCAATTCACTATATTTTCAGGTACTTAGTAATGTTTTGCTAAAGTTTACATCTAAGTTGATAAGAAATATGTGTCTCTAGCTTTTATTTCTCACTTTCTATCTTTTCTTCTTTTCTTTTTCCTTCCTTCTGGCTTTCCTTCCTTCCTTCTTTTTCTTTTTTCAGTACTTTTTCTATAGCCTATGGTCTGATCAACTGGATCACTTGTTTAGTATTTTGAGAATTAACATAGACTTTGTCATTCTGATAATGGTGTTAGAATAACCTCAAGTCCATTACTAGATTTCTTCTCCTTTCTTCCTAACAATCGGATGGGAATGAGGCAGTAAAATATATCATAGTCTAAAATGCCTGGTGACTGTTGCATAAAGACTAGTAACAAGACAGTGATACACACTACCTCTGCTACAGGTCAATATTGTTTTCTAGGACCCTGAATATCCCTTTTGGCCTTATTTTCCATTTTATCCCTTAATTGCCAATAGCCACTTCTACCTTTCTTTTTTCATTCTTTTCCCAAAATATGCTAATTTTGACAACTGTGGCTTCTAAATATATGTGGGTTTAAGTCCATTTCTTATGTTCACATTCTGATCACAGACACTTTCTTTTAGCATTTTCAGAATTAGGATAGACTTAGTAATTTTGGCAGTGTTTTTAGACTACATTAAATTTAGTAATTTAAGCCAATTACTAGTTCTTCCCTTCTGCCTTTTTTTTTTTTTTTCTTTTCAGTGTGGTGGAGATGGGACAAGAGGATGAGAAATAGTGTGCTGGACTTTTTTTTAACTCACAGTTAGTGGGATGCCTGGGTATTTGTCAGTTATACCAAGGGTATGGTATTTGTATAATTTTACTTTTTCTCTTATTATTTTGTGTTTGGAGGATAAATGTGAGTTGCCTTTGTCTTCAGTTCCTCAAAAGTCACAATTATCTCTTGAAGATATTTTTTAAATGAGAATGCTTTTTTTAACTTTATATTATCTTCTGAATCAATTTCTTTATAATTTATTATATTACTTGTCTGATAGTATTGAATTTTATCAACTTTTGTTTGTTTTAAAAAATTCTTCAATTTATCTATGCATAGAATTCTAGGCTGACAACATTTTCTTGCAGTCCTTTAAAGATTTCACTGCATTGTCTTCTGACTTGTAAAATGTCTGCCTAAAAGCCTATTCTCCTTATTTTTGTGACACTGTATATAATTTGTATTGTGCTCTAGCTACTTTGAAGATTTTCTATTTCTTACTCCTTTAAGCAATTTCATCTTAATATGCCTTAGAGTTGTTTTCTTTATGTCAAAATTTCAATCACAAATTTTATCAATAATGTATCTAATTTGTACAACTGTCTCCTTAGTAATGCTAAAAGCTGTTGAAAGTTAAAATTAAGTAACTTAGATTTTGTAGGCGAAATCATAAAATAGTGAACTCTAATGAAATGAACACATATGTCTTCCTTTCTTAGATTTGCCAACTAGTAGTTATATAATTTAAGGAATTAATTTATCCTCCCTAAGCTAAATCTTTAGAGAATCTTTTCCTGACCTCCCAGATTCTTAATGGGTTAACATTTAGTGTAATTTTTAATCACTTATGAATATATTCATTAATTCAAGCATTATTTATTGGATGCAAATTTTGTGTTAGATCCTATTTTAGATACTTAATGTCAAAGTGTAGAAAACAGACAAAGACCCTATTTTCATATATTTTAGTTGCAAATGATGTAATATAATAAAAAGACAGGGAGAAAACTTGAATGCATATTGCCAAGTTAAATAAGCTAATCTGAAAAAGGTTGCATATTAGATGCATTGTTTGAATATTTGTTGCTACCTCCCTCCCCCACACACAAAATTTATATTGAAATCCTAACTCTAATATCAGGTTATGTTATTAAGAAATGGGGCATTTAGGAGGTTCTTAAATCATGGTAGTAGCATCCTTATGGATGGATTAATACCTTAATAAGAGGCTCTAGAGTGATCCCTAACCCTTTTCATTATGTGGAACATGTGTGGCTCTGTGAACTAGGAAGTTGACTCTCACCAGCCACCTTACTGAATCTGACGGTGCCGGAAATTTGGCCTTTGCAGCCTCAAGAACCATGTAATGTAAATTTCTGTTGTTTAAATAAACTACCCAGGCTATAGTATTTTGTTACAGTATGCCAAATGAACTGAGACACCATGTGATTCCAAGTATATGACATTCTGGAAAAGTCAAAACTATGGAGACAGTAAAAAGCTCAGTGTTTACTAGGTGGTGGTGGGGAGAAAGGGATGTATAGGCAGAAGACAATTTTTTTTGTAGAAGTGAAACTATACTGTATGATACTATAATGACAGATACATGTCATTATACATTTCTCTGAACTCACTGAATGTACAACATCAAATAGTGAATTGTAATGTCAGCTATGGAATTTGTATGACTATTATGCGTCACTGTAGGTTTATCAAGAGTAGCAAATATACCACTGTGGTAGGGATGTTAATAATGGGGTGGCTATGCATCTGAAAGGGCAGGGGGTTTATGGGAAATCTCGGTACCATTCATTCAATTGTGTTGTGAACATAAAATTACTCTGAAAATAAACTCTAGATAAAAATGTGATATATATCATATGAGTTCTATGAAGAAGAACATGAGAGAGTTTATGAATAGTTATAAAGTACCATTAGATTGTGTCATCAGAAAAAGAGATGTTTGAGGAGAAATCAATATTATTATGAGAATGAACGAGTTGGTATTTTAAGGAAGACTAAGGCAAAGCTGAGGGCAGTTTCAAAGGGCCTAAATTTGGAGCATACTATTATTTAGTGGACTACTCACCTGCTAAGTAAATATTACCAATTGTATGAACTATGGGTTATTATATCCCTCAATGAACAGGTTGATAAATTAACTCATAACTCATAGCACTTGCAAATAAAATATGACAAAGAATTATTATACACAGAGTTAGACTTTATTCAAAAAAAAAGAAAAACCTCTAGATATTTGCACTAAGGGGTGATTCTGAGCATAACTTTTAATTGTATCAAGTAATTTTTATAAAATATATTTTTAATTTCAGAAATAAGCATAACAGTGAAAAATGCTTTAAAATCATACATAATAATTAAAAAACATTTTCACATGAATTTTGTTAATCTTTTGGCAATAATTTCATGAATTAGGAAGAAAACTGCTCATTTCACAACAAATGGCCATGTTATTTTCATTATTACAGAACTATATGAATTACCTATATGACAAATTTCTAGTTTAATAAAATGCTTTGAGAAATCTGACTGCAGAGACAGGGATTACAGTGGAGGAATAGAAGGACTGGAGCTCAACTTTTCTCAGAAAAACAACAAAATTACAATCAAATGCTGAACAACCTTCAACCAAATGAACTGGAAACTTTCAAAAATACATCTTACTCCAGAAGACAAAGAGGAGGCCACATTAAGAGATAGGTGGGGCAATTACATGATATAAGCAACCTTATGCTTGCCAGGTGGGAGTCCCATAGCCTAGAAAGTAACTGTATCACAGACTCACCTACAAGAGTAAGAGTTCTGAGCCCCATGTCAAGTCCCTATGCCTGGGTATCTGGCATTGGGAGAAAGAGCCCCCAGAGCACCTGGCATTGAAGGCCAGTGGGGCTTGTGTGCAGGAGCTCCATGGGACTAGGGGAAACAGATAGCCCATTCTTGAAAGGTGCACACAGGCTTTCATGTGCACTGGGTCCCAGCAGAGAAAAGTCTCCATAGGAATCTGGATCAAACCTGACTACAATTCTTGGAGGAACTCCTGGGAAAACAGGGGTAACTGTGGCTCACTGCGGGGGAAGGACACTGGAGGCAAAGCTCTAGGGAATATTCATCAAAATGTGTGCCTCTACAGGTGGCCATTTTGGAAAAATATGGCACCACCCTTTAGCACTGAGAAGACCAGGCCAAACGATAATCCAGGTGGGATCACAGCCCCACCCATCAGTTAAAAGGTTGCCTAAAGACACTCCGGGGAACACAGCCACCTCTAATCTCACACAGAGACAAAGCCCCACCCATCAGAGGGATAGAAATCAGCCCACCTACCAGTGGGCAGGCACCAGCCCTTCCCATCAGGAAGCCTATAGCAAGCCGCAAATGAACTTTAGCCACAAGGGGGGCAGACATCAGAAGGAAGAGAGGCTACAAGTATACTGTCTGCAAAAAGGACACCACAGCAAAAAACTATAAAAATGAAAAGGCAGAGAACTGTAATTTAGATAAGGGAGGAAAAAAAAAACCCCCAGAAAAACAGCCAAGTGATCAGGGGTTTCTCAGCCTCCAGGAAAATGACTTTAGACTGATATGATGAAGATGATGCAAGACATTGGAAATAAACTGGAGGCTAAGATTGATAATTGGCAGGAAACATGGAGCAAAGTAATACAAAATGTAAAACTTAAACAAGCAGAGATGCAAAATACAATAACTGAAATTAAAAAAAAATTCATTAGACACAACCAACAGCATAATACAGGAGGCAGAAGAATGAATAAGCAAGGTGGAGGACAAACTAATGGAAATCACTGATGAAGAACAGAAAACAGAAGAAAGATTGAAAAGAAATGAAGACAGTCTCAAAGAACTCTGGGACAATGTTAAATGCACCAATATCCATATTATAGGGGTGCCAGAAGGAGAAGAGAGAGAGAAATGGACAGAAAAAAAAGTTTTGAAGAGATAGTAGCTGAAAACTTCCCTAACATGGGAAAGGAACCACTCACTCAAATCCAGGAAGTGCAACAAGTAACATATAAAATAAACCCAAGAAGGAATACACCAAGACAGATATTAATCAAACTGACCAAAATTAAAGACAGAGAAAATATTGAGCAGCTAGGTAAAAGAAACAAATAGCATACAAGAGAACCTTGATAAGGTTATCGGCAGATTTTTCAGCAAAAACTCAGCAGGCCAGAAGGGAGTGGCATGAGATACTTAACATGAGGAAAGGAAAAACCTTCAACCAAGATTACTTTACCCAGCAAGGCTCTCATTCAGATTTGAAGGAGAAATCAAAACCTTCACATATAAGCAAAAGCTAAGAGAATTCAGCAACGCTAAAGCAGCTTTACAACAAATACTAAAGGAACATCTCTAAGCATAACTAGAAACAAGGCTCACCAGTAAAGGCATACATACAGTAAATGTAGGGAATCATCCATACACAAATATGCTACCAAAATCAGAAATCATGAGAAGAGGAGGGTACAAATGCAGAACACTGGAGATGCATTTGCAATTAAGAGACCAACAACTTAAAACAATCTCATAGATAGATAGATAGATAGATTCCTATATCAAAACTTCAAGGTAACTGCAAACCAAAAATCTATAATTGATACACATACAAATAAGAAAAATCAACTCAAATATAACAGTAAATATAGTCATCAAACCATAAGAGGAGAGAAGGGAAGAACAAAGAGCAACAAAAACAAATCCAAAAGAGTTAATAAAATGGCAATAAGAACATACATATCAATAATTACCTTAAATGTCAATGGACTAAATGTCCCAATCGAAAGACATAGACTGGCTGAATGGATACAATAACAAGACCCATATCTATGCTATCTTCAAGAGACCCACTTCACTTCTAGGGACACAGTCAAATTGAAAGTAAGAGGATAGAAGAAAATATTCCATGCAAGTGGGAATCAAAAGAAAGCTGGAGTAGCAATACTCATATCAGAAAAAAATAGAGCTTAAAATAAAGAATATTATAAGAGACAAGGAAGGACACTACGTAATGATCAAAGATGAGTCCTAGAAGAATATATAAAAATTGTAAATATATATGCACCCAACATAGGATCACCTCAGTAAGTAAGGCAACTGCAAACAACTTTAAAAGGAGAA
Source organism: Sus scrofa (assembly GCF_054392235.1). Classification (NCBI taxonomy): domain Eukaryota; kingdom Metazoa; phylum Chordata; class Mammalia; order Artiodactyla; family Suidae; genus Sus; species Sus scrofa. The sequence continues at coordinate 118,391,910 of NC_139388.1, read as the reverse complement.
ATTAAGAGTAACACAATATTAGTGGGAGACTTTAACACCCCACTTACAGCAATGGATAGAGCATCCAGACAGAAAATCAGCAAGGAAACACAGGCCCTCTATGAAGCATTAGACCAGATGTATATACTAAGTATTTATTGGATGTTCCATCCAAAAGCAGCAGGATACACATTCCTCTCAAGTGCACACAGAATGTTCTCTAGGATTGACCACATTCTGTGCCACAAATCAAGCTTATGTAACCTTTAAGAAAATTGAAATCATATCAAGCATCTTTTCTGACCACAATGCTATATGACTTCTTTTCTGACCACAATTCTATATGACTGGAAATCAACCACGAAAAAAATAACTGAAAAAAATACAAACATGTGGATACTAAACAACATGCTACTAAACAACCAATGGATCACTGAAGAAATCAAAGAGGAAATTAAAAAATACCTAGAAGCAAATGGCAGCAAAGATACAGTACTCCAATACCTATGGGATGCAGTAAAAGAGTTCTAAGAGGCAAGTTCATAACAATACAAGCTTACCTGAGGAAACAAGAAAAAGCTCAAACAACCTAACTTTACATCTAAAACAACTAGAGAGAGAACAGACAAGACCTAAAGTTAGTAGAAGGAAAGAAATCATAAAGATCAGAGCAGAAATCAATGAAATAGAAACAAAGAAAACCATAGAAAAGATCAATGAAACGAAAAGCTGGTTCTTTGAAAAGATCAACAAAATTGGTAAACCCTTAGCCAGACTTATCAAGAAAAAAAGAGAAAGGACTCAAATCAATACAATTAGAAATGAAAAAAGAAGTTCCAACAGACATCACAGAAATACAAAGGATCATAAGAGACTACTACATGCAACTATACACCAATAAAATGTAAAGCCTAGAAAAAAATGGACAAATTCTTAGAAAAGTACAATCTTCTAAGACTAAACCAAGATGAAATAGAAAAGATGAATGAACCAATTACAAGTACTGAAATTGAAACTCTGATTAAAAAATTTCCAACAAACAGAAGTCCAGGACCAGTTGGCTTCACAGTCAGATTCTGTCAAACATTTTAGAGAAGAGCTATCCTTCCAAAACTATTACAAAAAATTGCAGAGGAAGTCTCACTTCCAAAGGCATTCTATGAGTCCACCTTCACCCTGATGCCAGAAATCAGACAAAGACACCACACACAAAAAAAAGAAAATTACAGGCTGACTTCACTGATGAACATAGATGTAAAGATCCTCAACAAAATACTGGCAAGCTGAATCCAACAACACATTAAAAGGATTATACATCATGATCAAGTGGGAATTATCCCAGGGATGCAAGGATTCTTCAATATCTGCAAATCAGTGTGATACACCACATTAATAAACTAGAGAATAAAAACCATATGATTCTCTCAATAGATGAAGAAAAAGCCTTTGACAAAGGCTTTCTGATAAAAACCCATCAGATAGTGGGCATAGAGGGAAACTATCTCAATGTAATAAAGGCCATATATGACAAACCCACAGCTAACATCATTCACAATGATGAAAAGCTGAAAGAATTTCTGCTGAGATCAGGAACACAAGGATGACCACTCTTGCCACTATTATTCAACATAGTTTTGGAAGTCCTAGCCATGGCAATCAGAGAAGAAAAATAAATAAAAGTAATCCAAATTGGAAAGAAAGAAGTAAAACTATCACTATTTGCAGATGACATGATACTATACGTAGAAAATCCTAAAGACTCTACCAGAAAACTGTTAAGAGCTCATCAATGAATTTCGCAAAGTTGCCAGATGCAAAATCAATACACAGAAATTGACTGCATTTCTATATACTAACAACGAAAACTCAGAAAGAGAAATTAGGGAAATGATTCCATTTACCTTCATATTAAAAAGAAAAAATTACTTAGGAATAAACCTACCTAAAGAGACAAAAGACTTGTACTCTTTAAACTCTAAGACACTGATGAAAAAAATCAAAGGTGATGCAAAGAGATGGAAAGATATACCATGCTCTTGGATTGGAAGTATCAATATTATCAAAATGACTATATTACCCAAGGCAATCTACATATTCAATGCAATCCAAATCAAATTACCAAGGGGACATTTTTCACAGAACAAGAACAAAATATTCTAAAGTTTGTTTGGAAGCACAAAAGACCCAGAGTAGCCAAAGCCATCCTGAGAAAGAAAAATGGAGCTGGAGGAATCAGGCTCCCTGACTTCAGACTATACTACAAAGCTACTGTTATCAAAACCATATAGTACTGGCACAAAGACAAAAATATAGATTATTGCAACAGGATAGAAAGCCCAGAATTAAACCCACACACCGACAGCCAACTAATCTATGACAAAGGAGACAAGAATATACAATGCAGAAAGAATATACAATGCAAGAATATACAATGCACTTCAGTAAGTGGTGCTGAGAAAACTGGACAGCCACATGTAAAAGAATGAAATTAGAACACTTCCTAACACCATACACAAGAATAAATTCAAAATGGATTAAAGACCTAGATATGAGACCAGATACTATAAAACTCTTAGGGTAAAACATATGGCAAACACTCTCTGACATAAATGACAGCAACATCTTCTCATATCCACCTCCTAGAGTAATGGCAATAAAAGCAAAAACAAATGGGACTTAACTAAACTTAAATGTTTCTGTACAGCAAAGAAAACCCTAAACAAAATGAAAAGACAATCCACAGAATGGAAGAAGACATTTGCAAATGAAGCAAATGACAAGGGATTAATCTCCAAAATTTATAAACACCTCCTGCAGCTCCATACCAAAAAACAAACAACCCCATCCAAAAATGTGCAGAAGATCTGAACAGACAGTTCTCCAAAGAAGACATATAGATACCAAAAAACACATGAAAAGATGTTCAACATCACTCACTATTTGAGAAATGCAAATCAAAACCACTATGAGGTACTACCTTACATCAGCCAGAATGGCCATCTTCAAAAAGTCTACAAACAATAAGTGCTGGAGAGGGTGTGGAGAAAAAGGAACCCTATTACACTGTTGGTGGGAATGTAAATTGGTGCAACCACTGTGGAAAACAGTATGGGGATTTCTTAGAAAACTAAAATTGAATTACTGTTTGATCCAGCAATCCCGCTCCTGGCCATCTATCTAGAGAAAACTATGACTCAAAAAGACACATGTACTCCAATGTTCATTTTAGCACTGTATAGAATAGCCAAGACATGGAAGCAAGGTAAATGTCCATTGACAGAGGAGTGGATCAAGAAGAGGTGGAACATATACACAATGGAATATTACTCAGCCATTAAATGGAACAAAATAACAGCATTTTTAGCTACATTGTGGATTTGAAATTATCATGCTAGGTGAGGTCAGTCAGACAGTGAGATACCAACATCAAATGCTATCACTTACATGTAGAATCTTAAAAAAGACACAATGATTTTTTTTTTTTTTTTTGCAGAACAGATATTGTGACTCACAGACTCTGAAAAACTTAAGGTTTCCAAATGAGCCTGATTGTGGGGTGGGGGAGGATACTCCTGGGGTTTTGGATGGAAATGCTATAAAATTTAGTTGTGATAATTGTACAACTATAAATGTAATAAAAGTCATCGAATAATACAAAAATAAAAAAAGCAAATGCTTTGAATATTCCCAATGACCCAAGTATTTTATTTTATTTTGTTTTATTTATTTTTTTGTACACACTGTACTAGCATACAGTAAGGAGTCATCCCAGTTTTGGTTTTGATAAAACTGAGGATCATAAGACTTTTTTAAAACTAGGAAGCCAGTACCATACTGTCTTGATTACCATGTCTTTGTAATACTGCATGAAGTCTGGGAGAGTTACATGGAATTGGGAAAATAGTTTCAAATGATGCAACTAATGAGTGCTTCATCTCTAAAATATAGAAACAACTTATAGAAATCAACAGCAAAAAACCCAACAACCCAATTGAAAAATGGGCAGAAGACCAGAATAGACATTTTTCCCAAGATGATTTGCACATGGCCAACAGGCACATGAAAAAATGCTCAACATCACTAATTATTAGAGAAATGCAAATCAAAACTACTATGAGGTACCACCTCACATCTGTCAGAAATGACCATCATTAATATGTCCACAAATAACAAATGCTGGAGAGGGTATGGAGAAAAGGGTACCCACCTTCACTATTGGTGGGAATGTAAATTGGTGCAACCACTGTAGAAAACAGAATGGAGATACCTCAGAAAACTCAATATAGAACTACCATCTGACCCAGAAATCCCCTCTTGGGCATATAGCCAGACAAAACTTTCATTGAAAATGAAATGCTCCTGTATTTTCATTGCAGGACTTTTCTCAATAGCCAAAACATGGAAACAACCTAAATGTCCATTGACAGATGACTGGATTAAGAAGATGTGGTGTATATATACATGATGGAATACTATTCAGCCATAAAAAGACAAAAATAATGTCATTTGCAGCAACATGGATGAAATTAGAAACTCTCCTACTAAGTGAAGTAAGTCAGAAAGAGAAAAACAGATGCATATGATATCACTTATATCTGGAATCTAATATATGGCATAAATGAACCTTTACACAGAAAAGAAACTCATGGCCTTGGAGAACAGACTTCTCATTGCCAGGGTGGGGGAAAAGGGAAAAGAGGGGGATGGACTGAGAATCTGGGGTTAATAGATACAAACTATTGCATTTGAAGTGGATAAGCAATGAGATCCTGTTGTATAGCATAGGGAACTATCTATAGTCACTTATGATGGAACATGATGGAGGATAATGTGAGAAAAAGAATGTATGTATATGTGTGACTGGGTCACTTTGCTGTACAATAGAAATTGACAGAATACACTGTAAATCAACTATAATGGAAAAAATAAGATTCATTAATAAAAAATCAAATTAAAAAATGAAACTGGTGATGTTATATTTCTATAAATGACTTCATTCTCCCACTATTATGACAAATCATAGACATATTTATATTGATTTTTAATATATTTCTTGAAAGTGAATATGTATTCATTATACTTAATCCATGAAATTTGTATGCATTATACTGGTTATGTCATCAGTATAATTTGCACAACAGTTGACAGTTTCAAATATATTCTCACATCGCACCTTATTTGACTGGTAAACATAGGAAAGACAGACATGAAAATGCCGGTTTTACAAACTAATTCTCAAAAATGAGATTGAGAAAAACCCCACATCAATCAAGTGGTACTCAGTAATTTGAAAATAAGTTTTCTGTCTTTAGGCTTGCAGGTCATATGGCCTAAGACACACACACACACACACACAGACACCCACACACATGCACACGTGGTGTGAATGATTATCACTCAAGTTAAAATCAAACTTTCTCTTCTTAAAGAGAGATATTTTAAATAATTTTAAGTAATACCCTTTAATAACAGTTTTGGAACTTAATTTGGAAATCTTGAAATATTAGAAAGTTAATAATGTGTCTAAAGGAATAAACTCTTCTAAAGAGCCCAGTTTATTTTTGATGCAGGCGCCTTTGTGTGGCATTTATCATTTGCTAAGTCTGACATGTAGTCCAGCCAGACCTGTATTCTTAGATTACTGGAGTTCATTTTTAATTTTATAAAATTATGAAATATTTATTAACTTATTAAAATGGAATATTTTGTTTTTTATTATAAGTGAATAAATCTGAAGTGGCTTGTTATGAAGCTCAATTTTAGAGTGAGTTTGATATCTTAATATTTTGACATCAACAGTTATTGATTGAAATAACCTTTAACAGTTATTGAATGAAATAACCTTTAGACATGTCTAAAATATGTCTCACAAAGAGATAACTAAACTAAATACAAAAATGTTATTAAAAAAGTAAACATGATTACTTTTTTAATAAATAAAACAACAGAAAAAGTAAACAACAGAATTTTTAGTCCTTAGAATATTACTGAGTTCCCATCTCACCAGAATATTTACTTGTAGACATATTTCAAATTGCATCAATGTTTATGAAAATAATTTTCCTGACCAAACTTAAAGAGGCAAAATCTCTTTGCCTAAACAGTGCAAAATGAGTAAAACATCCCATTACACTACTGCTTCATTTATTCAACCAATATTAACTGTGGAACACTTATGCACTCCAGGGAAATAAAAATAATGACATATTCTTTGCCATCTAGGAATCCTACATTTCAGATTTTCTGAATAGTTTCTTAATTTTAGAACAAAATAATGTATCTTAGACCTGTGATAATCTTTTATTCTTCATACATTTCCCTTTACAAAAAGTTACATAAATTTTGGGATGGTCAATTATTTATTAATTGCAAGGGCTGAATAAACCATATATTGTCTAATTTTATAGCAAGTGTATAGTTCATAATTTTGAAGATTCAGTCATTTCCATCTACTTCATATGATGTCTTGGCAGAGAGTCAGGTGTCAGTTGATAGAGCGGCATACATAAATATGAAGCCACCTTTGCTTCTTTGCCTGCTGTTTCTACACAATTCAATTCTAAACACTGAATCATTTATTCATTCCCCACTGCCTTTTCTCTCATATTTTATAATCAGGATCTTAACAACTGTCATGTCAAAATGTATTTTAGAGATGGTGAAGTGGAACTATTTTAAAGAATGTGTTTAAGATGCAACCCTTCTTATTGTCCCCCTTTGTTTGGCTATGGGTCTAAGATCAGAAGTAGAAGGAGACGTTTAGGCTATATTCTGAGCAGTACAAGCCCTCCATGAATTTTAGCATCACTCACCAGGGATCCCCACTAGGATTTGAACAATACCTCAAAGCAATACAATGTCGTCATTTTCCCGGACCTAATATCCTTCTAAAGACACAAAAGAACCCAACAGCTAGCTTCTGTAAAGACAAATGCAAGAAGGTATTCCATCGAGACTCACTACATCTCAATAACTGTGCTTTGGTATTTTACAGCTATTTCCTTTAATTGTTTCAGCAATTATTGAAACAATTATTTTAGTCACATTTTAAATATGAAGAAACTGACCTTAAGTAATTTCCCAAAGCTCGTAAAACTAGCACATTACATAGTTTGCAACATATTTTATTATCATTCCATATTCACTGTTCTCTTTACGCATCATCATTGCCAAATCTAATTGAATTAATGAGTATGTGAAGAATTTATTTCAAAGGACTTATATTTTCCTATGACCTTGTAACAAAACCTTTTTAAAAATTATAATCTTTCAGTAAATGAGCATCAATACCTACTTAATCAGGATGTTATTTGGATCATTATGGTCTACAGTAACAGCGAAAAGAAGTATCCAAATCATGACTTTTATCCCTATTTTCAGAAGCCTAAGGGTTTTCAAAGGAAGAAAATTAAGTATATACCAAAATGTGACTCAAGGAGTTCCTATTGGGGCTCAGCAGAAACGAATCTAACTGGTAACCATTAAGACGCAGGTTCCATCCCTGGCCTCGCTCAGTGAGTTAGGATCCAGCATTGTGGTGAGCTGTGGTATAGGTCGCAGATGCAGCTTGGATCCCGTATTGCTGTGGCTGTGGCATTGGCCAGCGGCTACAGCTCCAATTTGACCCCCCTAGCAACTTACATATGCCATGAACTCAAAAATAAAATAAAATAAAATAAAATATGACTCAAAAAACAGTATTCTCTGAAAATAGTCATGATTTGTATAAGGTACTAATATTTAAATTTAAATTTTGGTTAATTTAATATTTGATTTATTTTGTTCAGTATTCACTAGAAAATATAGAGGCTAAGAAAAAAATTCTCTCAGAATTAGAATCAACTCTCCTATTTTTACTCTCATGAAGTATTCAGATATCACTGGTTGAGAAAACAAAATGAGCTAAAAATTACAGTATTTTTGTATTGTCATATATGACAATAACAGTAAGAAGGAAAGAGTCATTAGTATGAAATTATTAGAATTCCCCAGTTTTAGGTCCTCAAATAAATTGCTCTTGAGCTAAAATAAAAATTATTGAATGACAAAAATAGATAAGTTATAAATTTTACTTTGTTAAGGAGTTATAAGCTTATGAAAGGAATGGCCATTGTATTCTGATATTCAGTGAGATCATTGTAATTTATGTGAGAAACTACAGAAATAGAAACTGTGAAAGTTCAAATTGTAAAAGTACAGAACAAATTACTGGTATGTATGTAGAATTTTTACCTGAAAAATTATAAAGTGCACATAAAACTCACATACATACAAACATCAGAAACACACACATCGATTTAACATAAATGCTAGCAAAAAATGGGAAAAATTTAGGATGGCAATCAGAAAGTATCTTCCTAATAGCCAGAGCACTAAGCCTGTTCCCAGACTCCTCTATCAGTAAAATCAGTCCCTGACATCAGTAAACAGTAACCTGGTCTGTAACTGAGGAAATTCTGTCAATCCTAACAAAGTGTGAATAAAAGCAACAGAGTCAGTTTTAATTGCAGAAGGACCTAAGTAGTTTTAGTTCTTAGAATTTTTGGGAAGATACTCTAGCTCACAAAAACAGTGCCTAAACTAATTTTTGGCATTTCAAGTTTACGTTTTCCAGAAGAGAAAAATCAAATTTTATTGCCAAATCAGAGCGTGCTTTTTTTTTTTTTTTTTTTTTTTTTTTGTCCTTTTGTCTTTTTCCAGGGCCACACATGCAGCATATGGAGGTTCCCAGACTAGGGGTCTAATTGGAGCTGTAGCTGCCGGCCTATACCAGAGCCAGAGCAACGTGGGATCCAAGACACATCTGCACCCTATACCACAACTCACAGGAACGCCAGATCCTTAACCCACTGAGCGAGGCCAGGGATCGAACCCGCAACCTCATGGTTCCTATCAGCTTCTTTAACCACTGAGCCACGACAGGAACTCCCAGAGCATGCTTCTTGTTTTGCAATATAAAAGTTTTTTTCTTTTTTTACATTAATGTATGTCTGTAACAAGAGATTTCCACCTTGGAAAAAAGGAAACCCTTTAGTCAAATATTTCATCATAATATTTTCAGGCATTAGTATGTTTTTAAAATTTTTTCAATTTTTCTCTTTGACTGTACAAGTCAAATTTTGAGGGTGTGTTTTATATTTACAATATCATACTTCAATATGTTATTGGAATGTATGATACAGTTATCAGAAATGTAAAAAAAGATCAAATGGAAAATCAGAAAAAAGGAAACAATATGAACATGTAGTTTGTTTAAATTAAGTTTTATACTCTGAGTTTGTTTTGTTTTTTACTTGTTACCTAAAAGTAAATCAGACTTGAATTTTTGGGAAGCAGTGGACCCTGGAACCAGCCTGCCTTAGTTCTAGTTGTAGTTCTTTCACTATCTATTAAATTTGTGTACTTTAGCTACAATGCCTCTAATTTTGCAGCCCTAAAATGGGATGCTAATAAAACCTATTGAGAGGACCTTTATGTGAAATAAACTTTTTAAATTACTTAACAGTGTCTTCTATTTAATAACCATTTAATAAGTGTAACTATAATTTATCGTTACCAGTAGTAGTAGTTGTAGTACCAGTAGTTAGTATTAGTCATCATCATCATCAAGTAGTAGTAGAGAATGAGAAAAGAAATGGAGAATAACAATTTATGCAAGACTAGGGACCCATACATTAACAGAGTGAAATCAGGAGGGCAACGAGTTGAATAGACAACTAAAAAAAGGTAAGCTCTTGTATTAGATTTCTATAGATAGGTAACAAATTACCACAAACTTTGAGAGCATCAAACAATACATTTTTTTCTGTTACCATTCTAGAGGCCAGAAATCTGAAATAGGATTCACTGGGTTCAAATCAAGGTATATCCAGAGTTTAGTCCCTCTGGAGGCATTAGGGGAGATCTATTTCTTGCCTCTTCCAGCTTCTGGAGATTACTGATATTTCTCAATTTAGTGTCAAGTAATTCCAATCTCTATCATCATATCACCTTCTCTTCTGAAGTCACATCTCCCTCTGCAATAGTGAAGTCATGCTATTCCTCTTATAGTGATACACATGATAAAGTTTAAACCTACCTGGACAACCCTGCATGATTTCCCCATCCTTAATTTAATCACACATGCATAGTCCCTTTTGCCATAAAAAGTAACATTCACAGGTTCCAGGATTAGGACAGACGTGGACATCTTTAGGGGTCATTATTTATCCTACAGCAGCTTTATTTTCATGTTCCTCTCAATCAATATTTTTATTTTTAAAGCTTTAATAAACATGAATGGAATCAAGGTTTTTTGGAGATTTTTGGAGAGCTATTTACTTTCAAATTAATGTTAACCCTTTTAAAAAAACAGGCAATAAAACAAACATGAAAAAAAAAAACAGGCAATAGAAAGTTGAGATTTTAATAACAATATAAAAAGAAATGGAATGGTTTATAGTACATCATTTACTTGTCAGTCTTTCTACTTCTATAATCCTATAAGGGATTAGTTAATGTTATAATAAAAAAGTGTGATATGTGTGTACCTATAGTCAAGTGGGAGTAAAAAATCAGTTCTCTTTGACTGCCATAAGATAGTGTAAATAAGAAATCTTTTAGAGAAATGAAACAAAACAATAATAAAACAACAAAGGCTGGAGGCAGCGTTTATCCCCAGGGCTAGATTTGTACCTGCATTATCTCATTTAAACCTTCTATCCATAGATTAAGCATCTTGGCCCATGTTGCACTTGGGGATACTCGAGCTCAGGCTGGTGAAGGCTCCTCTAAGTAGCAGAGGCAGGACACCACTCTGATTTCTGCTTACAAAGGCCCAGTGTCTCATAATGGTGTTCTTATTTTCTAGTGTCAAATCTCTGTGTTAATATCATCCTTTTTACAAACTCCATTTGTTTGTTCACAAATGTAAATTTTCTTCTAGAATTTTGTCAGGGTCCTTATTTAGAATTTAAAGTAATGCCAATGATCAGCTAATTATCTGAAAATTCAGATAAATGATTGTGTGTAGGCAGAAGATTTACAAAAAATTAGTGTTATTTTAAGGTCTGAGTTCACTTGCAATGAGGAATTTTCTTCGATAGGTGACAAAACTTTTATATTTTGGTATAAATTCTCCAAATGGCCAAATAATAAGCTCTTATAGTTTAGATAATTAATAATAAGATACTGAATATCTTTTCATATTTTCCATCTTCTCTAATTCTCTTGAATTTATTTCTTAATCCTTTTTTCTATTATTTTCATTTAAACATTATATTTTATTATTTACATTGTCAGAAAGCTATAAAAATCCTAGCTATCTTTGGAATTCCCATTGTGGCACAGCAGATTAAGAACCCAACTAGTATCCATGAGGATGAGGGTTTGATCTCTGGCCTAGCTCAGTGGGCCAAGGACCCGGCGTTGCTGTGAGCTGCGGTGTAGGTCACAGACATGATTGGATCCTGCATTGCTGTGGTTGTGGTATGGGCCAGCAGCTGCAGCTCCAATTTGACCCCTAGCCTGGAAACTATCATATGCCACACATGTGGCCCTAAAAAAGGGAAAAAAAAAAAAAAAAGGAAAAAAGAAAAAATCCTAGCTGTCTTTAAAATTGGAAAATGATAGAAAATGTTATCTGAAATTATAAAAACACATTATTTTTGTCTGAGATATGTACTCACTTATTTTCAAAGAACACCTTGGGCTATTTCATGATGTCTTAGGGACACTTAGAGCATATTAAAAATATGAATTGTATGGGAGAAATTTCAGTGACATTCAGCCATATGAATCAAAAAGTTTAGTGTACCATGGCTAATGTTATTTACATCAGCGAGATCTTGGTTTGACACTTCTGTGGGAAGCATTAGTGTTTCACTGATTGATCAAAAGAAATATCTTAGTGTTATTAGTGCTCTATAACTAATTATAAAAGAGAGGTCAAATTTTCTAGAATTTTGAGACCATTACTCTGACACTAAATCACATGTGTGTTTCACCAGCTCTTAAAGTATCAAAGTTTGTAAATTAGTAAATTATGGAGTCTCCATTATAGTAAATAAATGTATACATTTTTCTTAAACTTAGAAGAAAAATACGTCATTTGCTATTCGAAAGTTGTAGCGTCAAAACCAAGAGTCATATTAAGGAGGGTCTGTGGTGGGTGTATTTTAATCTTGGTCTGAAATTTAAAAACTTTAATATTCTTTAAAGTCTTACTACCTTTACCTCTTTTCCCAAAATATTATGTTTTCAAATTTATCTTCTTAGTGGCATTTTATTCTTTTTATCTGATTATCATTAATTTTACTATATTTTATTTTAATAGATTTATTGAGGTATAATTAATATATTAAAATTGCATATACTTAATGTATAAATTTTATGGGTTTTAATATATGCACACACCTGTGAAACATCACTACAATCAAGGTAATAAACTTATTCATCACCTCTATAAGTTTCCTCCTGCCCCTCCCCACCATTTTTTATGGTAAGAACACTTAAGATCTACTCTCTTACAATGCAGCATTGTTTACTATAGGCACTATGCTGTAGAGCAGAACTCTAGAACTCATTCCTCTTGTATACCTGAAACTTTATACCTGTAACTCCCTATTTCCTCCTCCCACCAGCCCCTGGTAACAGATTCTAACCTCTGCTTCTATGATTTTGACCATTTGAAATTAGGATTTCAATGTGATAACTGTCACATTTACTGCAGGATTATTCATAATAGCCAAGACATGGAAACCATCTAGATATCCATTAACAGTGAATGGATAAGGAAAATGTTGTATAAACAAAAGCTGAAATATTGTTCAGCCTAAAAAAAAGAAGGGTATCTTGCTATATGTAACAACATGGATAAACCAGGAAGACATTATGCTCCATGAAATAAACTAGTCACAAAAGGATAAAATTAATTGCTTTATTGGACAAATGTAGAGACTAGCCGTATTCTGCTTTAAAATTAAAACCTGCATAATCGTGCTGCTACCCTACCAAAAATAACTCAACATTAGCAGTTCCTTCATTTTGTGCTGAATCCTGGTCTTTCTCAATCATTTACCTAGCTTGAAGACTGTTTTGATGATGTCACCCCTTATTTCCCATGAGTGTAGAAACCCAAGTCAAATCAACTATAAGAGATTTATTTGCCATATACCCTACACTTTTTCTCCACTACTATTTCATCCAGACATAGATATGAATATTATTCCCTCTTGAAAAATGCTGATATAGGCTATCAAGTATTCCCCTTCTCTTGAAACCTAATTATTTATTCTTCCTCATGGAAGCTTACCCCAGACAAATTGTATTAGGAATATACATAAACTTAATCTCAGGGAGAAATAGAAATCTTATAGCCTCCTCTCTTGGAGAGCAGTAGAGTCACTACTTTCCTCTCTTCAGTTCCTTTAGTTGTTAAAGGAGGGAGGTTGAGCCAGATGTCTTCCACATCAAAAGTTTTATGAGAATTCTAAGCCAATGAGAAATTTGACAATAATCCATTTTTGAAGCATTTTAAAATTCTCTTTTAGGGAACATAAATGAGAAACACATGTCTCTTCCCAGTAAGCTCTTACACACATACTAAAGAAATAAGTAAAACATGTCAGCAAAATCTAGTGCAGTTTAAAAGCAATACTTTGAACATTTTGTGATTGATTTTGTAAAGAAAGTAAATAAATAATATCCAGTGTTAATTATAATACTGTGGTAATTATATAATACCATTCTTTAATTTTAGAATGTGAACTCAAACCGCTATGTCCACACTTCAATGTTGTTTCTGAATCATTATTAAACTATATTATTATTACATACATTACACCCTCTGGGTTACTAGGGACCCAAGAGAGGCAATTATTTTGCTTGGAATTTGACTGGCAGAACTATGAAAATAATCACCATACATTCTTTAATTTTATGATGAGTTTTGGATTTTTTCCACTTGTAATAATAGTAATTATTATTAGTAATTCATGTTGAATAAAAAGGAAAGAAAAGAAATAGAAACTAACCTCACTCTAGTTCTATAATTCCAGTGTTCCATTCAATGGACACATCACTTAGTCTCTACTTTGTATAAGGCATTATGGCAGCCATGGTAGGAGATAAAAATGATATAGGCATTATTCCTATTTTGAGTAAAATAATATTCAAGTAGGAATAATTATAAACCGCATAGAATAAGAAACTGCATATTACAGGCACATATAAATATAAAAATGGATTCATAGACATTCTTACTTTTTGATTGTTGAATATATTGTAGAGTAAGTATTCATAGGTAGTGTATCTACAGGAAATTATAAGTATCCTAGAGTATAACAAGAACTGAATAAGATAATAATCTAAGAGTTAAGTTAAGACCAAATAGTAGAACATCTGGCATGGAATGCTATTATTTCAGTCTTTACTATTTAACTATTCATAAGTAGATGTAGGGCAGGTCTTTAGCATAAACAAGTTGGACTTCAGAATAGTAACTATGTCTGGATTTTGGAAATTCTTTCACTGAAAAAATAAAAAAGAAGAAGCAGAAGCTTCCTAACATAAGCAAAATGAGAATTTATTAGAAGGTCTGAAGGACATATAAACAACATTAAAAGCTGGAAAACGGGCTCAGAAATAACTAACTATGACATTTCTGGAGGTGATTACAAAAGTTCTTATTGATGAATATGCCATAGTTGCTATTAATTCTGAGTCCAGTTTCCAAATATTAATGTTGTTTATATGTCCTTCAGACCATCTAATAAATTTGCATTTTGCTTATGATTGGTCACTTTGTTGTACAACAGAGCTTGATGAAACATTGTAAATCAATTATACTTTAATAATAATAATAAAATAAACTGAAAGAGATAAATATGAAATATCAAATTTAAATAAAAATATAGTAAAATAACAAAACAGTGGTTTTTAACAATAAAATAATAATAGTAGTAAGAATAGAATCTGATTTGGAAGGTGGGAATCTGAGTTAAATGTCAGGTATGCTGATTTTGATTTTATAGGACATATGTTTAGTAGGCATACAAGAAGGAATTGGGGAGAAAATTGACACTGAGTTTATATATAACTATATATATGTACACATACATACATATGAATTTCAATTATTAAATATAAGTAGATCTCACAGTACTTTATTTTTATTTTTTATTGAAGTATATTTGATTAACAATGTTTTGTCAACTTCTGCTGTACAGCAAAGTGACCCAATATATATACTCATTCTTTTTTCTCATATTATCTTCCATCATGTTCTATCCTAAAAGATTGGAAATAGTTCCCCGTACTCCAGTGCTTGAAATCAAGTTTTAAGATTAATAATTTTTTAAAGTATGGTGAATCAAATTTTGACTTATAATCATGGAGTTATGAAGATACAATCTGTGCTGATTTCCTCTCCCATTGACTTTAAAATGTTTACCTAGGCTTTTCCCAATTTTCAGAATAATATGTAATTGCACAACTAAATTAATCTATCAACATAATTATGCCATTTTTATAATGTTAAATATACACTAAGTTTTTCTCCTTTATTATAAGAAATTCAGTACTTACTATAGCCAACCATATTCATTCTTCTCAGTCTTGGTCCTCCAAAGCAAATTCCTTTTGAGTTTGGTTGTTTTCTTGGTCTGATGAACAGTGGAAATCGGAATATTACTCTGACGGCATCTTTAAATTCCATTGCCTGTTTTCTGGATTTAATTCCCATGTTTCTAAATCTGATGCCTTCCAGGGTTGTTTCGTTTTGTTGGTTTATACCTTGTTTTAGTAGATCATAGTCTCTGGAAGTTTCATAAAACTTAAAATATTTCGTGACGTCAGAAGAGAAAGTGATAAAAGCCTTCAAACAGCTGTCTTGTATGTAACTCCTGAGACTGCTGCCATGTACACATGATGCAAAGTGACTCTCCTGATATCTTTTTTCAACAATACTTAAAAGATTTTCTGGACCTCTCTCCTGTGTTGGATAGCCTGTTTTCTCAGTCTGTCCTGAGTTCTACCTTGATGACATATTTATGATGGGAGACAGCTTCCACAGAAAAATTTTTTCCTAAGCATATATTTGAAACATGGTTGTTTGGTTGTATACAATATTTTCCCTTTTGAAAATATTTATCATCAACATCTTTGGAGGATTTATAAAGGGTTTATTGGTCTACCTTGTTCCAGGGTTGTTGAATCCATATTGATTACTGTCACTCCACATAGCACAAATTTTTGCTTTTTTTTCTCTCCATATATTTGTAGACTTTTCTCATTTTCCCAGTGTTCTGAAATTGTTCATTGTTGTGCTTTGTTGTGGGATTATTTTCACCTGTTTTGTTGGACACATGATAGACACATTCAATTCTTATTTCTGTAGGTATGCTATTTCTACCCCTCCTGTTATTGTAACTTTTTGTTTGGATCTCTTATTTGGATTTTGCACATCTTAGACTAGACTTCCAAAGTTGTAAATATTTTTTCTCAGTCTTTTGTTCTGTTATTTTTATTTCTGTAAGAATGTTATTTTCCCAAGAGGAAATGCAGGATAAAAGCTTATGATCTTGGGCTCACCTGTTCCTACTGACACACTGAATTTATACCTACAAAAAAGAAATTCCTCCTGAAGAAGATCGGAGGGATGATTGAACAACTACTATGTAAAGAAGGACCTCATAGAAATGTATGGGAAAGATGGAGACATTCATGGGAGCTCTATCCCTGTTGGGGTGATTTGAGAGTCAGTGCTTGGGCCCCTCAGTTATTTTTCTCTCTCTCTCAAATCACCCCAACAGGGATAGAGCTCCCATGAATGTCTCCATCTTTCCCATACATTTCTATGAGGTCCTTCTTTACATAGTAGTTGTTCAATCATCCCTCCGATCTTCTTCAGGAGGAATTTCTTTTTTGTAGGTATAAATTCAGTGTGTCAGTAGGAACAGGTGAGCCCAAGATCATAAGCTTTTATCCTGCATTTCCTCTTGGGAAAATAACATTCTTACAGAAATAAAAATAACAGAACAAAAGACTGAGAAAAAATATTTACAACTTTGGAAGTCTAGTCTAAGATGTGCAAAATCCAAATAAGAGATCCAAACAAAAAGTTACAATAACAGGAGGGGTAGAAATAGCATACCTACAGAAATAAGAATTGAATGTGTCTATCATGTGTCCACATGATTATTTTCATGTGTGAAAATAATCCCACAACAAAGCACAACAAATCCATTTACTAACCCTAGAGCTTCTGCCTAATGAGTACTAAACATTTGGAACCCTCTCTGGAGTTGAAGGCACTGGCGAATACTACTGTTTGAGTTCCTCTGGACCTCTCCCAAGCCAGTTCCCACTCCAGCTCTCAAGTTGTCCTTCCAAGATGGTTTGGGAACCTGGGCCCTATCGAGTATCAGTCACCCTGCCAAGGCAAACAGGCACCAGCAGACTGCTCCAGCCCCAGCTGGTCTGCCAAAGCCATAAGACACAAACAGTCAATGCAGGGGATGCTTCCACACAAGACTACTCCTTAAAGCCCAGGAGAGATAGCTGTTTTTCTTAATTCATAGAAACAAAAAACAAGTCAAACAAAATGAGGAGGTAGACAAATATGTTCCAAAATCAAGAACAAACTAAAACTAGAAAGAGAACAAGAACCCCATAGTTACTAGAATGGGGAAAGTAATAAAGATCAGAGCAGAACTAAATGACATAAAGACTACAAAAAAAAAAATCAATGAAGTAAGAGGTGATTCCTTGAAAAAAATAAATAAAATGCCAACGGCACTGTCACAGAAGTACAACAAATCATGCTAGAATTTGTTTGGAATCACAAAAAAACTGTGAATAGCCAAAGCAATCTTGAAAAAAAACAAAGCTGGAGGCATCATTCTCCCAGACTTGAAACTATACTACAAAGCTATGGTAAAACAAACAAGGAAACAAAAATGAGTATAGTACTGGTACAAAAACAGACACATAAATCATCAATGGAACAGAATGGAAAGCCCAGAAATGAACCCTCATTTATATGGTCTACTAACCTCTGACAAAGGAGAAATAACATAAAATAGGGAAAAGACAGTCTCTTCAATAAATGAGTCTGGGAAAACTGGACAGCTGTAGGGCAAAAGAATGAAAGTGGACCACTTTCTCACATCATGTACAAAAATAAACTTAAAATGGATTAAAGCCTTAAATGCAAGACCTGAAAACATAAAATTCCTAGAAGAAAATTTAGGCAATAAGCTCTTTGACATTGATCTTAACAACATGTTTTGGCCTGTCTTTTCAGCAAGGGCAACTAAAGCAAGATAAACAAATGGGACTACTTCAAACTTAAAATCTGCATGATGGAGAAAAGCACCAACAAAACAAAAAGACAACCTACTGAATGGGAGAAGATATTCACAAATGATATATCCAAAAAGGGATTAATGTTGGAAAGATTTAAATAATTAATATAACTCCCTATCAAAAAAAAAAAAAAACCAAACAACCTGATTAAAAAATGTGCAGTGAATGTGAGTAGGCATTTTTCCAAAGACATACAGATGGCAAAAATATGCATGGGAAGATGCTCGACATCACTAATCATCAGAGAAATGCAAACCGAAATCACAATGAGGTACCACCTTACATATGTTGGAATGCGTATTTTCAAAAAGATAAGAAACAAGAAGTATTGACAGGGATTAAAACAAAAGGGAACCCTCATGCATTGTTGATAAGTGTCTGGATTGGTACAACTACTATGGTAAACAGTATGGAGTTCTTCAAAAAACTAAAAATTGAACTATCATATGATCTATTGACTCCACTTCTGGGTATTTCTTTTTAGAAAATGAAAACACTAATTTGAAAGAATGTATATACCCCAGTAGACTATTCACTATGATCAAGATATGGAAGCACCCTAAGTGTCCTAAATGGATAAAGAAGATGTGGCTGGTGTACACAAGTTAATACTATTTAGACTTTAAAAAGAATGGAGTCTTCCATTTATAACAACATGTGTGGACCTGGAAGGTATTCTGCTAAGTGAAACGAGTCAGAGATGGATACCACATGATTTCACTCACATATTAATTCTGGAAAGCAAACAAATGAACAAACAGAACAAAACAGAAACAGACTCGTGGATATAAAGAACAAATTGGTGATTGACAAAGCAGAGGAAAGACTGGGGGACAGATGAAATAGGTAAAGGGAATTAAAAATTACAAATTTCTGGAGTTCCCATTGTGGCTCAGTGGTTAGAGAACCTGACTAGCATCCACGAGGACACAGGTTCAATCCCTGGCCTTGCTCAGTGGGTTAAGAATCTGGCATTGCCATGAGCTGTGGTGCAGGTCACAGATGTGGCTCGGTTCCAGCATTGCTGTGGCTGTGGTGTAGGCTGGCAGTGCAGCTCTGATTTGACCCCTAGCCTGGGAACCTCCGTATGCCATGGGTATAGCCCTAAGAGGAACAATAAATAAATAAATAAATAAATAAATAAATAAATAAATAAATAAATATTACAAATTTGCAGCTAAAAACCAAATAAACCAGGACAATGTAATGTACATGTACAAAATATAGTCAATAATGTAATGACAATTTTGTATGGTGTCAGATAGTAACTAGACCTACTGTGGAGATTATTTCATAATGTGTAAAATATTGAATTACTATGTTGCACACCTGAAACTAATGTCATATTATGTATGAACTATGTTCAAGAAAATATTTTCCAAATTTATTATGAATTTATTCAGTTCTGATATAATTTTTGCAATTTCTAGAGCTGTTTTTCTTCCCTGAGTGCTTGTTTGATTCTAGTTCTTATACTAGGGATGCAGAATTTTTAATTCAATTTTTTTTCTGCTGCATAATTTCTGCTTACTCCAAATTGAGTATTTCCTTTTCATTTGGTTTTCATTGTTTTTTTCCCCCATATTGTTGGCTCTCATCAATATCACTAGTTGTGTCATCACTCTTAAGAGTAAGAAATTGAAAATACGATTTGAATCTCTGAGCACATTGATGGTCCTGGACAATGTGAACTTTATTGGTAGATATTCTAGGTGCATCATTTTAGGAAAACTTTTCTCTCAATGTCTTGAATTTCTCCCTAGATTAGTCAATTTATCCAGCATGTTCTCTTCTGTTCTCCTGACTTTAGGGTATAGGTTTGGCAGGAAAAGTTCTGATAGTTCTTGGATGGAGAAAGCTGAAGCCCTCCTCATTCAATTTCAGTATTTACAGCCACTCAGTTCCTTTGTTTCTGTTGTAATCCCCATGCTTTATAGCCCCACTTCCAAACAATTTCTATCATCCTCCCTTCAGAGAATGCATCTCTAGATTTTGCCACTAGGAGAAGGCAACTAGCTCATCTCCTAGGCTAGTTGTGTAGAGTGAGGATAGAATATGGGAATCTTTCCTTCTCAAATAATCATCCTTATTTTCTAATGATACTAGTTCATTAGCCTTTTGGAGTATTTTATTGGAAAAACTTTGTTTCCTAGGTATTTCACTATTTGCACTGGCTTCCTTAGGGTTCCTAAATAGTTACTATTTCATCCCCATTCCACTTTCCAAATTTGGGTGGTTATTTTTCCCTCACTTGATCCTTTGTCCTAGTGGATTTATGTTTTAAATATGTATATCATATTACTATAGATTTAACAGAATTATGGGAGAGAGCAAAATTAAATGTGTATGTCCAATTAACTATCTCAAAAGGGAACATACTGTATTTTTTTTTTCTCTTACTGATATCATGATGACAGGTTCATAGGTAACCAGTGTTTAGAGCTTGTTCACTGAATCTTCATCCTTATTACAGTTTATTGCATGATCATATGGGGTTAGGAAATGAGAAATTCCTTTCTCCTTTGACCCAGACAGCTTTGTTGATCCTGATGTCAGTGTGCATATCTGGCATTCCATCTCCTTGACAGAAAATGGCAGTATCTCCTCGAGTGCCAAGGGTACACTGCTCAAGGTCTACTCCATGGATGTGTTGTAAATATTTCTCGTGTACACTCTGTTTATTATATCATTGATGACAGACAGCCTTTCTCCTTGTCACTCTTCTTTATGGAAACCATATAAACCCATATGACAAGGAGCCTCAAAGCGGAATACAAGTCACTTCCCAGCTGGCCTCATGTTGCTGCCCTCTGGGTGCTTGCAGATGTCCAGGAGCTGCCAGACAGTTGAACCTGACTACTTGTGCCTGGAGCATCATCATGCCTGCATTAACTATTAATAAATGGTTTATGATCATCCCATGACAGTCAGCATTCACAGGAATCTAACCAGTTGAACAACAGCTCCCCCGCCCTTTTCTATTTTCTAACTCCATTTATCTCCCATGTGAAAGGGAGAACACAATTGCTAGAATCCTCTAGCACCTACTCTCTCTTCCTGTAATGAGGAGAACTTACTTGCTTCTTCACTAAGATCAGGGTTTTAACCCTTATGAAAATTACTAGTAGTTAAAATGGGGGAACTAATGACCTGTCAGTACTTTTCTCTCCTTCTCGGTTCCTTCACTGGGTTCCTGCTCTCTATCTCTCCACAACAATTAAATAGGGGTTCTAAGTTTTACACATCTCCATAAACAAAATTGTCAATAGACATTTACTTTAGGGGTGATTCTGAATATGTGAAACTGCCAAATTTCTATTTTATTGATTTTACATTATTAATAGTGTTTGTATATATATGTATGTATATATATTATATAAAATTTACATAATATATACTTCACTAGCTGAAGTGTTGTTTTAAGTTTTTAAATTACAGTAGAGTAAAATCTAGGGAGAATATTTCTTTTAAGTGCTAGAAATGGATTTCTGCCTCTGCAGCACTAGAGTTGGACTGTTTCTTTGGGGAAATTCTGCTAAGATTATATAATTTAGTCTCACATTGCTTATAAGTAGAATTGCCAAGAACCCAAAAGGAAATGCTCAAATTATTGTTGTAATTTGATTTCATTGATAAACATTATGTGCATATGGACTGTGTAAATATTATATTCATTTCAGGGAGGAATTATATTTATAATATTCTTGACTTTTCTTTAAAAATTGTGCAATCATTCTTAGTAAACATAAAGTTCTGCTATATAAAACAATTATGTGATAATTGTATTTATCTACTAAGAATAACTACTAAACCAAAAACATATGAAAACTATAAAGTCAATTAGTCAATCTAACAGTGAAATGATTCTGTCATTCCTCTCTCATTTTTATAGGATGATAGCAATATATGAAAGAAGATCATTATTAGTAACAATATAATTGAAGGATGTCTATGGAAATAGATATGCTTTGTAAGCTTATAGGCAAAACAATTTTGTGGAGTTTCTTATGTGCTTTCCACCACTCAGATACTCAGATGTACTTTTCATGCTCATCCATGTGTCCTGAGCGTAGTGTGCCTTGCTGATACTTTTCTTTTTCATTAGGAATTTTTCATACTCAAAAAAAATTATCTCAAATATGATGTAAATATTCTAGTCATCTATATTTGATATATGTAAATGGAACAATATTGCTAGTCTATGAAATAGTAACATATATATACACAAATTATACAAATTTCATAAACATTGCATGTAACTGTCTTTGTGCTTCTCTTTAGTATTGTCTCTCATGTCTCTTGCCCCTCCACTAGGGTATATGGCCTCTCACTCATTCAGTGTGGAATATTTGGAGGGTTTTTTTTGAGTTCTTTCTTTCTTGACTTAGACTATAGCAAGCCCAGTGAGCTTGTAACTCAGGAGTGATCTTTCTTAACTCTCCTGCCATTCCTCCAGTGGTAGGCAATTTTGCCTCATTCTCAGCATAAAGGCTAGAGTAGAGAAAATTTTTTCCTGGGTCTTCTACTCCTGCCTCAGATCACAGTAGCACTAGTGATACAGAGAGAGCATTTTTTGGCACTCCTCTCCTGCATTCCACTAAGTGCTTTGTACACAGTTATTAGAGATCTATGTAAAAAGAAAAATGGCAGATGGCTTGCCCTAGTATGTTCAGGGCTTCTTTGTATTCTAAACCACCTCTTCCTAAAATTCTACCAAAAGTGAAAACAGCCTGGATTTCATCTCTCCTAATAGATTTAAAACTATTTTTGTATTTAAATTCACTAAATTACTTTTCAGTATATCATTAATGAGCTTAAAAATAACCATGATTTTATAGATTATTTAGCAAATTATGGTTATTTGAAAACAGTTAAATGATGATAGTTTTACATTGTTGTTACCAGATGTTTACATGTAAAGTTAATTTCAGTAGTGGTTTATTTTTTTCTAGCTCCATTCATCAAATTAAATGAAGTTTTAGAATTTTACTCTGTCAAAAATGCTCTGCTATCTGGGGCATTAGATTTAAAAACTTTATATGAAAAACTTTTTTCTAAATTATACAAAATAACATTTTATTTATAAAGAATTTTATTTTTGAATAGGATTTTCAAACAGACCGGTTTTAAATATATTATATATAAATATAATCAAACCAGTGATTTGGTCAACAAATAATGATTAATAATGCTATAATAAGGTTAAGATTTTTTAATTTTTTTAAAAAATTGGAGTATAGTTGATTTACAACTTCTGTTGTGTCAATAGAATAGTTTTGAATAGTTGTGCCAATTTCAGTTGTACAGCAAAGTGATTCAGTAATATATACTTACAGATTTTTTTAATGTTCTTTTCCATCATGGTCTATCTCACGAGACTGAATTTAGTTCCCTGTGCTACACAGTAGGACCTTGTTGTTTATCCATTCTAAATATAATAGTTTGCATCTACTAAACTCAAATTCCTGGTCCATCCTTCTCCCTATCCCCACTATGTTTAAGTATTTTAAAGTCATTTCACTACTAAAAATCTTCTATTTGGGACAAAAAAATTTAGAGGACTTTGAGTGGAATATTGGTTCTCTTTTCTGGACTGTTGTTACTTCTCATAATGAAACTTATAAGACCCTTATATAGGGTGATCATAATCTAAAATTCCAAGATAAGTGAGAAACCTATCTCAATATTTAGGTGCTCTGGCCTTAAGTTAGTTTGGTTACTAGTTAAGGTATTGTTTTGCTTTTTTTTGTTTTCATTCCTAACAGATTTTCTATTTTTATCTTTAAAATTATGTCTCCAATTCCATGAAATCCATGCTTTTTATAGCACTCATCTTCTCTGTTTTTCAAAAACATCATTTTTCTGGCTTTAGTGCCATAATTCTTTATATTCTACTCTTTCTTATTGCTCTCATTATTAATATCCCCCAAAGATTCTTTCCCTTCATTAATTAATGCCTATAGCACCTGCATCACTATTTTTATACTATTTGTCCTAACATAATTCATGGATGTTTCAGTACTTGTGCATATGTGTTTAACTTTTTTTAATCTTCATATTTTCAACCTCCTAACCTGCCACAATGTATTTCTATAGTCATACTTTCCCACAATCATACTCTCAACAATAATTGCACTACTCCAATATTCCATTGCTACATACACTCCCTTCTCTCACTACAGCATATCCTTCTAGATCACATACATTCACATCAGGAATTTTTTCACCACATCAATCCCTTCAATTTTTAAAGCTTCTATTTTTACTATCAGTCATTGCATTAATATTATCATTTTTCATCTAATCTAGTTATACTACATTTTCTAGCATCGCATGACTCCCTTGCATAAAAACATCAAATTTTTCACCTGGGAAAGAAAAAAAAAAATGAAGATGCTATGAAACCATCCACCTATTCTGTATCTATATTTTAATAGGTAAATGATGGTAGAGAATAATAAGAAAATATAGTGATGGGTTTTTTTAATTCCTGGAAAATAAACTCAAAATCACTTTATCATTCAATGATGCTAGCCTAGTACATTTGGCTTACCACTTTCAAGAAACAATAATAATAACTGCTAAAATTGGTTGAGTACTTTATGTTGTGCTTACTTTGGGTTCTACGTCATGCCTGAATTTAGGCATATAATCTCCACAACAAAGCCATGGCATGCATATGTATTATTTTTAGAACCATTTTACAGATGACAATACTAAGTCATGGTAGAAGTACAGAAAATGACATGGTTTCACTCCATGCTCTGAATTTCTATACCCTGCTTCCTCTATGCCATATTTGTTTGGTTTGGTTTTTAAATGATATGAATGAAGTTTATCTGTTTGTCATTAAAAGTCAAATTCTCCGTTTGTGCCGATTCCTTTGTGGAAATCTTCTTAAGAGCTGTGTCATTGATATGGTCTTCTCTTTTGCTTTATCAACAAATTTCCCTTCTTCCCATCTTTACTTCTGTTTCTTATGTGGAACTCAATCTTAAAATGCCATGTCCTCTGGCAATAGAAACTACCTTTATTCTTCACCTCATTCCTACCTTGATCCTTTACAACTCCTTCCTCTGTGGTTGTATATTGGTTCCCCAAAGATATATATATATCCTAATTTCTCAAATCTGTAAATATATTATGTTAAAAAGCAAATGGGAATTAAAATTACAGATAGAATAAAGGGAACTAGTCACCTGATCTTAAAAATAAAGAGATTATTGTAGTCTTCCAGCCAGGCTCAGTGTAATCATAGGATCATTACAAGTGAAAGAGGACAGGCAAGAGTCAGAGGGAAAAGTGTCTATGGAAGAAATACCAGAAAATAGAGAAAGGGTGCCATGAGCCAAGGAGTGTGAGCAGCCTCTAAAAGTTATAAAGGGAACTGAAATGAATTTTTCTTTAGTAGCCTCCAGAAAGAACACAACAGTGCAACAGTACCATCAACTTGATTTTGGTCTAGTGAGACCTATGTCAGAGTTTTACACTATAGTACCATAAGAAAATGAAATTGTGATGTGTTAATCAACTACATTTGCAATAATTCTTAAAGCAGAAAAAGGAAATTAATACAGCCTCACACATAGGCTCATCTTTTAGCTGAGGAATTTGTCTAATATCCCTGTGTTCTAACAAAGTTCTTTGTTCACAATTTAATAATAAGTGTTAATTTACTGAAAGTATATTACTAAGAATTGCCTAATATCAATAATATGTCCATTTCTCAATATGAGCCCTTCCAAGCCTACACACGAGGCACTTAACCAATTCATGTCTTGTTCATAATTGAAGGATGCCATATTTTCATTCTATATTAATATGTCTACTTACAAGACCTACTTTAACATCTTCTTTTCTAAATTTTAATTGCCAGCTAAGATTTTTTTTTTTTTTTACGCCCATGGGCAATTTTCCAATATTTTAATTTTTTCAATTTACTTATTTTCTAGTATATATTTATTTTGCCAATTAAACTTAAGCCTGCCAATTAGAATTACATAGTTTTCAGAGTGATTTCAGTGCTCTAACATTCTGTTTAATGCCTCATTAAGGCTGAGAGAGAGAAAGGAGAGAGAGAGAAAGAGAAGGATGTTGAAACAAATAACAACTTTAAAGTCTTGAGGAGGAGTGAATGCATAATTTGACAGTTCTCTGAGATTTTGACCAAGATATAGAGCTTCAATAATTCTTAAAAGAAAACATGTTAATAAAACACTTTAATTTTTGAAATGCAGTAGGGTTAAAGAAAAAATATAACAAGATCTTAGAGATTGACTTTCATTTAGAAATCAATTAGTGAAATGAAAGCCATCCATAGTGCTGAATATTTTTCTCAAAATTATTTTTGGAATTTTCAGACACATATGAAAATAAAAAAATCAGGTTAGGGGCATGATACAGCAATGAGGAACTTTTATGTGTAGTAATGTGTTGATTGGCTTTTACATGGGGCTCACAAATATAGTATTTTTAAAAATTTTATCTTTTTAAAGAAGTCTTTGGAATTGTATAATTCTCTCCTGTCATCTCTGAATTGGGTTTTTGTCTAGGAAATATATATGTCTATAATCATAACTATCTTATTAGTTTCTGTCTATACCTATAGCTGTGTATATACCTCTATATGTATAAATTATTACTCATGTTTTTATTAGGCTATCTAGGATGATAGCAGTATCAAAGTAAATGTTTTTAAAATGAAATTCAGAGGGAAAAAATAGTAGTTTTATGAGAAGAGTGTTTTAACTTAAAACACTATTCACTGGCTCTTACACTGTAAATTTTGCAAAGCAAAACCTATTTAATTATTTAGAATATTCTTAGTGGGGATGGTCTCAAACATTTATGTGTTTTCTTGTCCCTTAAATCCATTTAAAAATTGCCATCTTTCAGTTTGGTCTAGTTTATTTCATTTTGGTCTAGTTTACTGCTTAGCAAGCAATGACTTAAGGGACAAATATAACCCTTTATCTGTTTTTGTTTCTGTTTTGTTTAAATAAAGTTTTATTGGGAAATGGTCAACTCATTTTTTTTACATATTATCTATGACTGTTTTCATGTCATAATGACGGAGCTAAGTAGTTGTGAGACACTCCATTGCCCACAAAGATTAAAGTATTTATGATGTGGCCCTTTATAAAAAAATGTGAAATATGGGTTCAAATTCAGTAATTACTTATGTGTTATGCAAATTGTATTATATTATTTAAGTTTTCTTATGTCTACACAACATCTTCAATTTCACAGGCATTTAATAAGTATTTGTTGAGCATCTTAGTTCATGAAAACATGGAGGTTTGGGGAGAATGGCATGCTGGAAGAAAGCATTGAAACTGAACCCCTTCCCCATACCCTGCCTTATGCATCTCTTCCATCTAGTAATTCCTGAGTTCTGTCTTTTATGATGAATTAGGTATCTGTGTGAATTGAGAAAAAAATGTCAAAAGATACAATTAGGAGACAAGACGGTGTGGTAGAAGGACTTGAGCTCACCTCCTCTCATGAAAACTCCAAAATCACAACTAACTGCTCAACAATCATCAACAAAAAAGACTGGAACCTACACAAAAATATATTTTACATCCAAGGACAAAAAAGAAGCCACAACAAGACAGTGGGAAGAGCCCTTTCATGAAATAATCAAATCCCATACCTGTTGGGTATGCAACCCACAAACTGGAAAATAAGTATATCAGAGGATCTCCCACAGGAGTTAAAGTCCTGAGCCCACATTAGGCTCCCCAGCCTGAGGGTCTGCCATTGGGAGTAAGAGCTCCCAGAATGTTTGGCTTTGAAGGCTAGCAGGGCTTGAGTGCAGGAGCAACACAGAATTGGGGGAAACAGACTCCACTCTTGGAGGGTACAGACAGTTTCATATGCCCTGGGACCCAGAGCAAATGGTGACTCTATAGGACCCTGGGCCAGACCAACCTAGGAGTATTAAAGGTCTCCTGGGGAGGCAGGGATCAGCTATGGCTCACTGTGGGGGCATGGACAGTGGTGTCAGAGGCCCCAAGGAATAATCATTGGCACCTGGAGTATTGCCATTTTGTCACTGAGACCTGGCACCTGCATACTCTAGTGTTGGGAAACATCACACCAAACAATGAACAGGGTGGGAATACAGACCCACCCTTCAGAAGACAGGCTGCCTAAAGTCACCTTGAGCCCACAGCTGTCTCTGTATACACCACTTCACATGGCCCTGCCCACCAGAAGGATAAGATCCATCTCCACACACTAGTGGTTAAGCACCAGTTGCTCCCACCAGGAAACCTACACAAGCACCTGGACCAACTTTAGTCACCAGGGGACATATATCAGAAGCAAAGAAGCAAGTGGCACCACAATCCTTCAGTCTGTGGAGTAGAGACCACAAACACAAAAAAATTAGACAAAATGAGATGGCAGAGCTATATATATATTCCAAATGAAGGAACAAGATAAAACCCCAAAAGAACAATTAAGAGAAGTGAAGACGACCACTGACCTGTAAAATAATTCAGGGTAGTGATGTAAAAATGACCCAGTATCACAGAAAAAGAATAAAGGCATGAGATAGGAAGATACAATAATTCTTTAACAAAGAGCTAGAATATTTAAAGATCAAACAGATGAACACTACAATAACTAAAATGAAAAAATGTACTATAAGCAAATAATAGCAGAATACAAGAGAAAGAACAGATAATTGAGCTGGAAGATGGATTGATGGAAATCACTGCTGTGGAACAGAATAAAGAGAAATGGATGAAGAGAAATCAGGACAGTCTAAGATATTTCTTGGACAATATTAAATATACCAGCATACACCTTATAGAGGTCCCAGAAGGAGAAGACAGAGAGAAAGGGCCTAAGAAAATATTTGAAGAGATAATAACCAAAAACGTCCCTAACAGGGGAAAGGAAACACTAAAGTCTAGGAAATACAAAGAGTCCTATACAGGAACAGTAATTTAAACACTTTCATATACACAGACTGCCATATGAAAAATAGTCTTTAACATGGAAACAACCCAAATGTCCATCAACAGATGATTGGATTAGGAAGATGTAGTATATATATACACAATGGAATATGACTCAGCCATAAATAAGAATGAAATAATAAAGGCCATATATGACAAACCCATAGCTAACATCATTCCAAATGGTGAAAAGCTGAAAGAATTCCCACTGAGATCAGGAACAAGACAAGGATGTCTGATCTCACCACTACCATTCAACATAGTTTTGAAAATCCTCGCCATGGCAATCAGAGAAGTAAAAGAGATAAAAGGAATCCAAATTGGAAAGGAAGAAGTAAAACTATCACTATTTGCAGATGACATGATACTATACCTAGAGAATCCTAAAGACTCTACCTGAAAACTGCACAAGCTCATCAGTGAATTTGGCAAAGTCGCAGGATACAAAATTAATACACAGAAATTGACGGCATTTCTATACATTAACAATAAAAGATCAGAAAGAGAAATTAGGGAAGAAATCCCATTTACCATCGCATCCAAAAGAATAAACTACCTAGGAGTTATCCTACCTAAAGGGACAAAAGAACTGTGCTTTGAAAACTGTAAGATGTTGTTGAAAGAAATCAAAGATGACACCAATAGATGGAACCACATACCATGCTCGGGGATTGGAAGAGTTAATATTATCAAAATGACTATACTACTTAAGGCAATATACAGATTCAATGCAATCCCTATCAAATTACCAAGGACATTCTTCACAGAACTCGAACAAAATATTTTAAAGTTTGTTTGGAAGCGCAAAAGACCCAGAATAGCCAAAGACATCCTGAACAAGAAAAGTGGAGCTGGAGGAATCAGGCTCCCGAACTTCAGACTATACTACAAGGCAACAGTTGTCAAAACAGCATGGCACTGGCACAAAGACAGAAATTTAGATCAGTGGAACAGGATAGAAAGCCCAGAATTAAACCCACGCACCGACAGCCAACTAATCTGTGACAAAGGAGGCAAGAATAAACATACAATGGAGAAAGGACAGCTTGTTCAGTAAGTGGTGCTGGGAAAACTGGACAGCCACATTTAAAAGAATGAAATTAGAACACTCCCTAATACCATACACAAAAATAAACTCCAAATGGATTAAAGACCTAGATATAAGACCAGACGCTATCAAACTCCTAGAGCAAAACATAGGCCAAACACTCTCTGACATCAATGACAGCAACATCTTCTCAGATCCACCTCTTAGAGTAATGATGGTAAAAACAAAAATAAACAAATGGGACCTAATTAAACTTAAACATTTCTGCACAGCAAAGGAAACCCTAAACAAAACGAAAAGACAATCCACTGGGAAAAAATCTTTGCAAATGAAGCGACTGACAAGGGGTTAATCTCCAAAATTTATGAACACCTGCTGCAGTTCCATACCAAAGAAACAAACAACCCCATCAAAAAATGGGCAGAAAGGAGTTCCTGTCATGGCTCAGTGGTTAACAAATCTGACTAGGAACCATGAGGTTGTGTGTTCAAACCCTGGCCTTGCTCAGTGGGTTAAGGATTCGGCATTGCCGTGAGCTGTGGTGTAGGTTGCAGACGAGGCTCAGATCCTGCATTGCTGTGGCTGTGGCATAGGCTGGTGGATACAGCTCTGATTAGACCCCTAGCCTGGGAACCTCCGTATGCTGCGGGAGTGGCCCTGGCAAAGACAAAAAGAAAAAAAAAGAAAAAAAAATGGGCAGAAGATCTAAACAGACAGTTCTCCAAAAAAGACATACAGATGGCCAAGAAACACATGAAAAGATGTTCAGCATCACTCATTATTAGAGAAATGCAAATCAAAACCACGATGAGGTACCACCTTACACCAGCCAGAATGGCCATCATCCAAAAGTCTACAAACAATAAGTGCTGGAGAGGGTGTGGAGAAAAAGGAACCCTAGTACACTGTTGGTGGGAATGTAAATTGATGCAACCACTGTGGAAAACAGGATGGAGATGCCTCAGAAAACTAAACATAGAACTACCATTTGATCCAGCAATCCCACTCCTGGGCATCTATCCGGAGAAAACCACTACTCACAAAGACACATGTACTCCAATGTTCATTGCAGCACTATTTACAATAGCCAAAACATGGAAACAACCTAAATGTCCATTGACAGAGAAGTGGATCAAGAAGAGGTGGTACATATACACAATGGTAGATTAGCCATTAAAACGAAAGAAAGAATGGGCTTTGCAGCAACATGGATGGACCTGGAAACTATCATGCTAAGTGAAGTCAGCCATATAATGAGACACCAATGTCAAATGCTTTCACTGACATGTGGAATCTGAATAAAGGACAGAATGAACTTCTTTGCACAACAGATGCTGACTCACAGACTTTGAAAAACTTATGGTCTCCGCAGGAGACAGTTTGGGGGGTAGGGGGATGTGCCAGGGTTGTGGGATGGAAATCCTATAAAATTGGATTGTGATGATCATTGTACAACTATAAATGTAATAAATTCATTGAGTAATAAAAATATATAAAAATAAAATAAAATAAAGAATGTTACAAGAGACAAAGATAGATAGTACATAATGATCAAGGGATCAATCCAAGAAGATATGAGTTGTAAATATATATGCACCTAACAAGGAGCACCTCAATATACAAGGCAAATGATAGCAGCCATAAAAAAGAGAAACTGATGATAACACAATAATAGTGGGGGACTTTAACACCCTGCTTACGTCATCCAGACAGAAAATCAATAAGGAAACTCAGACCTTAAAGGATGCCTTATACCAGATAGACATAATTGATATTATATAATATTCTATCCAAAAGCAGTAGAATACACACTCTTCTCAAGAACACATTGAACATTCTCCAGGACCTAGAGATTATCATACTAAGTGAAGTAGGTCTGAAAGAGAAAGAGAAATATATATGCTATCACTTATATGTGAGATTTAAAAAATGATAAAAATGGACTTCTTTACAAAACAGAAGCAGACTCATGGACTTAGCAAACAAATCTGTGATTACCAAAGGGGAAACCTGGGGGATGGGATAAATTAGGAGTTTGGGATTAACATATACACACAACTGTACGTAAAATAAACAAGTACCTATTATATAGCATAGCAAACTCTAGTCAGTCTTAAACAAGTACCTACTGCATAGCATAGCAGACTCTAGTCAGTATTCCATCATAACCTATATGGGAAAAGAATGGATATATGTATATTTATAACTGAATCACTTTTCTGTATACCTGAAACCAATACAACATTCCAAATCAACTATATTCCAATAATAAAACTGCTTTAAAGAAAAAAGAAAGGTTGAATAATTATTGCTATAACCCTTTCTCCTTATGGTATATTTTTATATGGATTGGGAACTCTTTCTTCAGGGAGGAAAGTTCGTGATTACAGAACACTAGTTGCTTGGCATGGAGTTTATAACTAAATATTAGTTGAAATAAATTAAATACCAGCAGCATGTCTTATCTCATTTGAGAGAAATGAATGGTCTAGTATTTAATTAATTTAAATTCATAATTATTAAACTTGATTTACACCTTAACTCCTTAGAATAGCACTGCTATATGACAATCAAGGCTGTGCTTCTTATCTTTACGATACACGGCTTATTTGTAACCAGTACTATGCCTTCCTGAATGCCCTCAGCTTAAACAACCTGGTCAGATTATAGTTATTTGACTGTGCTCCTCATACGTCTTAGGCTACTGCAGGTAATAACATTTTCAGCTGAACTGTCCCTCAGTCATGAATTAGGGAGCCATTAACTGGGAACTCATTATTCATTAGTGAAACTTTATTTTTCACCTTGAAAATTAGCATGCAAATTATGGGGGGAAAAAAGCATTATCTTAGAGAACCTGAATTCAAACTGGAGACATATTTATAAATGAGTATGTATGAAAAAATGTTTAGGATGCTTTTATGGTTTCTATATTTGGGTCACCATGGGAGATATTAGGAAGTAATGGTTACTATTTCTTGCATTGTGGTCAGAAAAAAACTTAAAAAAGAGATGAGATTTGAGCTGAAAATTCAAGATTCGCCTTTCTTTGCCAGTAGAAAAACAGAAAATGGCCATTTTAGAAATATAAATGAATATACACAAGCAAGATAGCAATTGAATTATTTGCATAGTAAATGGAGACTCAGCCACAGATGAGGCTGGAGAGGTGGGTGTGTAAGAGCCTGATTAAAGAAGTGATATTTTGTAGGAGTTTAAACCAGACACGTTAGATGATACTAAACCTTAGGCCCCAATGGATTACTTGTTTTCTCTAAATACTTATTTCATTGTTATAATTATCCAAAGTTTATTCTGAAATACAACAATTTTCAATGAATCTGACTAGCATCAATGAGGATGCAGGTTCGATCCCTGGCCTTGCTCAGTGGGTTAAGGATCCAGCATGGCCGATGGGCTGTGGTGTAGGTCGCAGACACAGCTTGGATCTAACATGGCTGTGGCTGTGGCATAAACCAGCAGTTACAGCTCCAATTTGACCCCAGGCCAGGGAAACTCCATATGCCGAGTGCAGCCATAAAAAGCAAAAAAACAAAAACAAAGAAAAAAATTTTTTATTATGCTTTGTTTTTGATGCTTTGTATGGACATATTATCTAAACCACTTAGAAAAGTCTTCACATCTTAGATTCTTCTAAAACTTTTTTTTTTCATTTTTTTTATTACTCAAATGAATTTATCACATCTGTAGTTGTATAATGATCATAACAATCTGATTTCACAGGATTTCCATCCCACAGCCCAAGCACATCCCCCCACCCCCCCAAACTGTCTCCTGCGGAGACCATAAGTTTTTTAATGTCTGTGAGTCAGCATCTGTTGTGCAAAGAAGTTCAATCTGTCCTTTATTCAGATTCCACATGTCAGTGAAAGCATTTGACATTGGTGTCTCATTATATGGCTGACTTCACTTAGCATGATAGTTTCCAGGTCCATCCATGTTGCTAAAAATGCTGGTATTTTGTTCTTTTTAATGGCTGAGTAGTATTCCATTGTGTATATGTACCACCTCTTCTTGATCCACTTCTCTGTCAATGGACATTTAGGTTGTTTCCATGTTTTGGCTATTGTAAATAGTGCTGCAATGAACATTGGAGTACATGTGTCTTTGTGAGTAGTGGTTTTCTCCGGATAGATGCCCAGGAGTGGGATTGCTGGATCAAATGGTAGTTCTATGTTTAGTTTTCTGAGGCATCTCCATCCTGTTTTCCACAGTGGTTGCATCAATTTACATTCCCACCAACAGTGTACTAGGGTTCCTTTTTCTCCACACCCTCTCCAGCACTTATTGTTTGTAGACTTTTGGATGATGGCCATTCTGGCTGGTGTAAGGTGGTACCTCATCGTGGTTTTGATTTGCATTTCTCTAATAATGAGTGATGCTGAACATCTTTTCATGTGTTTCTTGGCCATCTGTATGTCTTTTTTGGAGAACTGTCTGTTTAGGTCTTCCGCCCATTTTTTGATGGGGTTGTTTGTTTTTTTGGTATTGAGCTGCAGCAGGTGTTCATAAATTTTGGAGATGAATCCCTTGTCAGTTGCTTAATTTGCAAAGATTTTCTCCCATTCTGTGGGTTGTATTTTTGTTTTGTTTAGGGTTTCCTTTGCTGTGCAGAAACTTTTAAGTTTGATTAGATCCCATTTGTTTATTTTTCTTTTTATTGTCAATACTCTGATAGGTGGATCTGAGACGATGTTGCTGTCATTGATGTCAGAGAGTGTTTGGCCTATGTTTTCCTCTAAGAGTTTGATAGTGTCTCGTCTTATATCCAGGTCTTTACTCCATTTTGTGTTTATTTTTGTGTATGGTATTAGGGAGTGTTCTAATTTCATTCTTTTAAATGTGGCTGTCCAGTTTTCCCAGCACCACTTACTGAACAAGCTGTCCTTTCTCCATTGTATGTTTATTCTTGCCTCCTTTGTCACAGATTAGTTGGCTGTCGGTGCGTGGGTTTAATTCTGGGCTTTCTATCCTGTTCCACTGATCTAAATTTCTGTCTTTGTGCCAGTGCCATGCTGTTTTGACAACTGTTGCCTTGTAGTATAGTCTGAAGTTCGGGAGCCTGATTCCTCCAGCTCCACTTTTCTTGTTCAGGATGTCTTTGGCTATTCTGGGTCTTTTGCGCTTCCAAACAAACTTTAAAATATTTTGTTCGAGTTCTGTGAAGAATGTCCTTGGTAATTTGATAGGGATTGCATTGAATCTGTATATTGCCTTAAGTAGTATAGTCATTTTGATAATATTAACTCTTCCAATCCCCGAGCATGGTATGTGGTTCCATCTATTGGTGTCATCTTTGATTTCTTTCATCAGTGGCTTGTAGTTTTCAGAGTTCTAATCTTTTCAAAGTGAGGCTAAAATTACTCTAAGAATAGTCTCTCTTGGGACATCGATCTCCTTAAATAACCCTTTGGTAGTATACTACTTAATAGAAGAATGAATTTCATATTTTCTAGTTAGATATAAAATAAAAATTGCTGAAGCACTAAAATTGCTTGATATGGTTTCACATTTTGATGAAACATTCCAAATGAAATTTCTCATATAATGCTCTTACTTGTAAATCCTCTAAATCTGGAATAATTCTGACTAATTATTGGAAAAGGATTATTGTAAGATAACAGTCTGAATTAGAAGATCATTTAAAAAAGGCAAGGCTTAGTTTATAGAATGAGAAATGTTTAATAAAAAAGAATAAATGTGAAATTAAAGAAGTATTCATTTTTGTGCATTTTTTAGTATTTATAAATGCTGCATATATACATATATAGAGAGATAGATGGATAGGTAGGTAGATAGACCGATAGATAGATAGATAGATAGATAGATAGATAGAAAAATGAACTTCTGATATTGCCATTACTTACGCCAGTGCTAGCAAATAGTAGTTACTAGAACAAAGTTTATTAAGTGGTTGATTTAATTTATTAAGCATTTGTGTGTGCCCTAGCAATGAGATGGTAGAAGGCAGAGGGAAACTATCACTGAGAGATCTGGGTTTTTACAGAGGCTTAACCATTAACTGGAAAAATTCAGCATCATGAAAAGCCTGGAAGATGAAATACTGTGAATTTTGTTCTTGTTGAGTATAGGGAATTCAGGCAGAGATAAACTTGGGATAGAGTTTTAGCTCAGCGGGACATAGGGCTGAGCTTAATGTCTGAAGACACTTTGAGGTGCTGAAAGAAAATTACATGAAAAGAAGGGAAAGAACAAGATAAAGATGGGGAGTAAAAATGAAGACGTACTATTTGTCCATCTTAAAAGTGAGCTTCAGGTATTGCAGGGTAATTTTTAAATTAAATTCTGAAAAATTTAAATCTAATGTTTAAGAGAGAGAAATGGATTTCTACCTTCCCAGTTCCAGCCTATAAAGCTACATTTTATTTTCTTTGGGGAATTAGCATTTCTGGGAATAAAATAAACATACCAGTCATTGGTAACATTTGTAACATCTTTAAAGGTCCTGTGAAATCAAGAAGTAACTGAACAAATCAATTTATTCTGTTTTAGACTTAAAAATGACTTTTTATACTAACATATCACCCATCATCTGGATTGATTTACAGAATGCCCACCACCTCTCAAGAGTTTAATTAAAGTTGGAGAGATGCTTAAAGATGTCATTTACTAGTTTGGGGGTGGGGGGATGTGCTTGGGCTGTGGGATGGAAATCCTGTGAAATCAGATTGTTATGATCATTATACAACTACAGATGTGATAAATTCATTTGAGTAATAAAAAAAGGTGTCATTTCCTAAATATTTTGGTAGCAAAAAAGTAAATAGAAAAACTTTACATATATATTGAGGAAAAACCACATGATTAGGTCAAAATATGTTACAGACTTGGAATTGTAGTTGACTTTTATTATGTTTGCTATACTAAATTCCTATAGAACAATTTTTAGTTTTAAGGTATTCTTGATACAGAGGTTCATAAAATGATAAAGTTAGAGGGTCTTTAGAGAGCACCTACTACATTTCATACAGGATGGAATATAAACCAAGACAGGAACAAAAGCGGAAATAGAAAGGTATTAGAATCTAGGTATATCTTAATTTAAGTGGAATGTTCAGGGCAGTACCCATATGTCAGGTCTCTGTCACTTCCCAGGATCCTACAACTAGGAACAACCTGTGCAGCACCTCCTATGTAGGCTAAGTAAGACGGATCACCTCATACATGGTCTACAGGTGGCAGAGGCCTACCACTGCAGTTATCACAGAAGCTAGAGACGATCATGGCCCACTCCCACTAGCGGTCCCTGAACAGGCACCACCTGTGCTTCCCGTCACCTCAAAGGAGGGCATTGCAATCAGACACAAGCCTTTATTGCTCTCAACCCCCTGGAAACTCACGCACCCTGCTGCAGCTAGAGCCAAATTCTCTGGTCACCTTGCAGATCCTTCTGGAGCTTGTTTTTGTTTATTATAACACAATTATGGATTGAATTGTGTCCTGCCCCAAAACAAAACATAACAAAACATGTTGAAGTCCTCACCCCCAACACCTGTGAATTATTTGATTGGAAAGAAGTCTTTTTAGATACTCAAGTAAAGATGAATTAATTAGGGTAAGCCCTAATCCAATATGAATGTGGTCCTCATAAGAAGAGAGAAATGTGAACACAGGAAGATGGCAATGACTACAGAAGCAGAGATTGGAATAATGTGATTACCAGTGAAGAATTGTCAATCATTGATGGTTTCCAGCAAAACCTAGGAAGTAGCCAGGAAGAAATCTCCCTAACAAGTTCCAGAGGGAGCATGATCTTGCTGACATAGTGATTTCAGACTCCCTTAATAGGGCACTACTGCAATGATCTAGAAGTCTCCTAGCTCCACTACCCATCTCTCAGATATTCCATGACTAGAAAGTATGTAAAACTGAAACCTCAACCATGCAGTGCATTTTATTTTCCCTCTACTTCTCTAATACATTTAAACTGTCCACACAACACTTCATTAGAGAAGTCTGGATACTGCAGAATGAAATGTGTCCCCTACCACCTTCCCTTCTTCTTTCACTGTTGTTTCCTTAGAGTTATAGTCTCTGAGTTTATGTTTAACTGTCCTGAAATGACATTCAGACCTTAGCGTGCAAGTGAAGTGTCTTGTGTCTCTATGAAAGATGTGTATCTCAAACTCAAACATTACAGAAGAATCAGAAGATCTCCATAATATTCATGAATATGAATTTTAACAAATACTTCCAAATAATTTGATGTTAAGAGGTTTACTGGTACATAGGTTATTATTAAGAGGAATGTTAATAGCTAGTTTCAAAAGTATAAGAAACAATTTCCTACCTTCCAAAAGTATGATTGGCTATTCTCTTTAAACATTTTGGCTTTACAGTTGATATAATTCCTCCCAAATTCACACACTAATTTCCTTCATGCTTAGATTTTGGTGGTAGTAGTGTTCTGAATGTTCATTTTAATATATTTGTAGTTAAGAATCTACACGTATGTGAGTACAATTGTGTGAAGGCATGTATAAGCATATTTATCTTTGTATGTCTATGTGTGCATTTGAGTCTGTGTATGCTTTGTATTCACAAGCATTTTCATAAACATTTGGGAAATAGTACCAAAGAAACTATTTTAATTTCAGAGCCCAAATATTTTTA
Source organism: Sus scrofa (assembly GCF_054392235.1). Taxonomy (NCBI): domain Eukaryota; kingdom Metazoa; phylum Chordata; class Mammalia; order Artiodactyla; family Suidae; genus Sus; species Sus scrofa. Next base: position 118,352,913 of record NC_139388.1, on the reverse strand, counting down.
ATGAAAATTATATAGTGCATCCAGAAATAAATCTAATATATACAGGCATTGAATCTGGTTTTAAAAGAAGCCACGTAGACTGTGATTCAACTCTCTAGCATTTTCTTAATGACATAAAAGATACTCCTTTTTCCTATACCACCAACATAAAATAAAGCTCAAAATATATTATTTTGAATAATTGTTTATAAACAACAAAAATCTCTCCAATAAGACTATGTTAGGTTTAATGATATTATTTTGGAAAGTATTAAAAACAAAACAGTAAAGGTGTTCTGTATTAGGTAGGTTGTTCAAAATGACTTGGCTGCTTAAACGATACTACAAATAAAAGCTAATTGACACTTAGACAATCATGGTGTATAATCATTAAATAAAGTCATAATCTGATTGGTATTTAACCCCAGAATAGTATTTTGTGGGCAATATGAGGAAACCTTATAATATAATTTAAAAATAGAAGCTGAAGTATATGATGTGGAAAAAAAATGTGCAAAATAATGAGGACACAGTTGACCAGTTTGGATTGCTACTTAAAATCCCCATCTTCCCTTCTTTTTTTTCCTAGCACATACTGAAAGAGCAGGCTGCCAAAGTCTAAGACAGAGTCATTTTCATCTGTTCATTTTATTTCTATTGCCAATTATCCTTAATTATTGAAAACTTTTTTTCAGTGTGTAATGGATGCTGAAATGTTAGTATGCTCATTAAACTGAAACTCAGAGCAATAGATTCTGATAAGCACTGGTTTGTTATAGTTGTGAAATTTCAAGTATTCCTTACTCTATTAACTTCAAATTCATACTCCACAAAACATTTACTTAGAATTAATAACTGTATTTTTTAAAGCCAAAGAGCCCTCACAAAACGACCTAAATGATAAAAATGTAAGAATAATTTAAATTGGCATCCATGAAGGATGATCAGATTCAGAGGTTACAGTTTGCCCTCATGTGAAAGCAGCAGACCTTTAAATGGAAGCAAAATCCTTCACATGTTGCCATTGAATCCTTTGTTAGTACTCTTACCACAGAAATGTGTCCCATCCATATTCTAGTAAACTGATATCAGATTCATGAATATTATAGTCTTCTGAATCTTATATATTGCCTGGCTTTGAGATGCACATCTTTCATAGGGACAAAAGATGCTTCAATTGCACGCTAAGGTTTGAAAATCATTTCTGGACAGTTAAAAATAAATTCATAGACTACAACTTAAGGAAACAATAGTGAAAGAAGAAGGGAAGGTGGTGGGGGACACATTTCATTCTGCAGTATCCAGACTTTTCTAATGAAGTGTTGTGTGGACAGTTTAAGTGTATTAGAGAAGTAGAGGGAAAATAAAATGCACTGTGTGGTTGAGCTTTTAGTTTTACATACTTTCTAGTCATGGAATATCTGAGAGATGGGCAGTGGAGCTAGGAGACTTCTAGATCATTGCCGTAGTGCCATATTAAGGGAGATAATGGGACTTAGACCTATACATATAAATCCGTTCATCTGATTTAGAGAACAGAGAAAATTAGGTGAACAGAGAACAGAGTCAAATAACAGAAAACAAAACCAAAGCAGAACTCAGCATCTCCTCTCCCAGTCCATGCATTCATATGACGAGTATTCCTTGTGCTTTTGAAGAATATATACCAGACCCTGAAGATACCCCCCAAAAATTTCACACTTCCATGAATCTTACATTTTTGTGAAGAGAGACATAACAAACACAAAATATATAAACCTAGAAAGTGATATGTTATGATAAAAGGATAGAGCAGGAAAAGGTAGAGAGAAGTTTAGGAAGAGAGATAATATTTTAAACAGGGGAGTCATGGAGGATATCTCTGAGAAGATGGCATTAAACATAGATGTAAAATGCTGAGGGTACAGACCATGGACATTTCTGAAATAGGAACATCTGCAACTGAGAAAATTCAAAGTTTTCAAGTGGGAGCTTACTTAATATGACTATAAAAGGAAGGAGTCCAATGTGGCTGAAGTAAAGTAAGGTAAAGAGAGGATAGGAACAGACATTCAGAGAGGTGGGAGGTTGAAGAGCAGGGATTTGAAGTACATTTTGCTATGGCAACATCTACACATATTACTATCATTCAGATGGCAAACACAAAGAGGAATCTGAGTGTAAAGATAACAGGATCGGACTAATCTTTTAAAAAGAAGACTTACAGCTGCTGTTTTGTTAGTACACTGTAAAGTGGAAAAAGATGGAAGCAGGGAGACCATAAGGAGGATGTTATAATGATTCAGGAGAAAGAAGGAAATAGCCCAGACAAATCCTGATAGTGACTGAAATGGATGAAGAGATTTGATTCTAGGTACATTTAAAAACTATTGCACCTCACTCCATTGCAAAATGACTGAATAAGAATGGCAGCTCACTCCTGTGGTTTTCTTCACCAGAACACTACCCCAGTCTAACTAACACAGAGATTAAAAATGAAAGGCACTGTCAAAGCAGGGACAGTTAGGAAAAATAGAAAAAGAGGGGTAATAAAAATGTTATTGAGATTTATGGACTTTATCAATTTTAGGGTTTATCAGGAAAAGAAAATATGTTAGAATTTTATTTTTATTTTTATTTATGGCCTGGACTATATTTCCTTAAAAGGACTACATTACTGAGATTGGACAACTTGGTTCCAACATACATAAAGGTTACATCTATTTTCATTTTTAATCTTCACATTTGCAAGGACAACAAGGGAAAAATTGTAGTGCACTGAATCTTAAACTACAGAATTAGAGAACAGCAGAATCATCCTAATAATAAAAAGAATAAAAGCATGCTTTTTACAATTAATCACTGCAGAAAAGAAATTTAGAAAACCTGAATCCTAAACCTAAAAATGGATAGGGACATGCATGAAGAGAATTCAAGTAAGGTGATGTGATAGCAGGTGATTATTTAGCTATAGAGAATGCTCTTGTTTGATTACAGAGAGTTTCAGCAGAAAAATATATTCTTTGTGTGATGTGACAAAAAACAAGCCAGGTGATAATCAAGGGGTAAACATGTCAAATAAAAAGAAAAACTAGTATAAAACCTTAGGGCTGTAGCAAGCAGGGTGAATGCGAGAAGGGAGTAAAGATCAACATGATTATGGCACGAAAGGCTATGTGCAGAAGAATATGAGATGGAGTACATGGGTAAGGTGGCTCTAGTCTTGGTTGTTGACCCTTAAAAAAAAGAGGATTGCATTTTTAAAGTTGGAGCAAGGCAGGAAGGAGACAACCTAAAAATGAAGAATGGAAAGAGGCTAATATTTCAAATGTGTGTGTGTGTGTTTGTGTACACTTTGAAAGGAGATTAGAGTGTAATAGGATTGGTATTGCCAAAAATTGAATGTCATGTACTTGTACACACTGTTAGTGTTCATCACATGTTTAATGTGCTTCCTTCTATTTATGATCTTCTTGTAATGAAGTTGGGGTAATGTAAGTTGTTCTGGCCAAATTCCTCTGAGCAGAAGTGTAGTGTGATAGATTTTTGTTTTGAAGCAGATGAATGATAATATGTCCCTTGATTGCTTTCATTCCCACTGTGATAACCTCTAAGGTCATGTTTTCCACATCATTCAGCCACCAAGCAGGTGGGCCACCTGAACACTATCAGACTATACCTAGCTGACAAACAGTTAAATCTTTATTGCATTAAGCCACAAGTATTTGAGTTTGGCAGTTCCAGCAACCACCATTAATTATGCTAAAGTGCATCTATTAAAATTATGTTTAGAAAATTATTAAATGACTTGAATCAGCATGCATGATATTGTGCTAAACAATAAAAGCTAATATGAAACCATCCAGGTAACAGGCCCCAACGCATTATAGTCAAAATAACTGATAGGAATTATACCAAAAGGGTAACTATGTTATTGCTGGGCAGATGATTTTAATTTATTTTTACACATTGCTCTGTATTCTGTTTCTTTATATATATATATATATATATATATATATATATATATATATATATATAGATATATAAGTGTTGGTAAAACTGCATTTATAAAAAAAAGTCATACATTTTTAACAAGAGAAAAAATAAAATTAAGAACTTTTTTGGGGACTCTGAAACTATAGAATTAGTGAACAGGAGAATCATCCTGAAAAGATAGAATAAAGGCATGCTTTTTACAATTAATCCTACTGCAGAAAAGAAACTTAGAAAACCTTTTATTTACTAGCAGTAAGGTCTTGAGTGAATCATTTAGTTTCTTTTTTTTCAATTTATTTTTTATTATTATTTCCCCCAACACACTTTTTTTCCCCGCTATTCACCATGAGTTACCCAAAGAAATCTACAGATTCAATGCAATCCCTAACAAATTAACCATGACATTTTTCACAGAACTACAACAAACAATCCAAAAATTTATATGGAACCACAAAAAAAAAAAAAAAAAAAAAAAAAAAAACAGAATTGCCAAAGCAATCCTGAGAAACAAAAACCAAGCAGGATGCATAACTCTCCCAGACCTCAAGCGTATCATAAAGCTGCAGTCATCAAGACAGTGTGGTACTGATAGCAAAACAGACATACAGACCAATGGACTAGAATAGAGAATGCAGAAATAAACCCTGATACCTATGGTCAATTAATCTTTGACAAAGGAGGCAAGAACATAAAATGGGAAAAAGACAGTCTATTCAGCAAGAATTGCTGGGAAACCTGGATAGCTGCATGCAAATCAATGAAACTAGAACACACCTTCACACCATGTACAAAAATAATCTCAAAATGGCTTAAAGACTTAAATATAAGACAAAACACCAACAGACTCCTGGAAGAGAACATTTAGTTTCTGAAGACTCACCGTTCTCATTGTTTAATGGGAACAATTCCTTACCTAAATGAAGGCAAGGACCTCATTGAGTTCACCTTTTAAAAACCATGTATACCTCTGTGGCTAGTCTACATGTTTTCAAGAGTAAAACTCTTATCTTCTAATTCTCTATTAAATTACAGGAGCTGTACCATTAAATCTCATGTAATATCCCCATAGCTATTAATTCCCACATTATATATAAATCTAGTAACTTTGACTCATTTTATAGAACTTAAACATCAACTTTAGTTATTTTGTGTATCACTTTTCTGAACCCTTTCCAAGTTCTTCATTTATATCCCAAGTGGAACATAAAACTCCAATAATGATCTATTTAATGCTGGCTGTGTTTCAAAATGACAGAGTTTAATTTATGTACTATTGGGAAAACAGTTTGAAAGTATTGCTGAATCATACATATATATTTAATGCTTATATATTTATACATATGTATATTGCATAATTGTATAACACATAAATCTTTTAACCATACTTTCATGGTTGATTTTCAGTGTAACATTTAAATACTTTTATGGAACTTTTTTGCTTATACTTGGGCTATTTGTCCTCAGAGTCATTCCTTACTCTTCTGAGTATGCTTGGGAAGTGAGTTAGGGGCCTTTAGCATGTGTTTCCCAGGTGTTCCTACATGGAATCAGTGAAGGAGAGGCCATGGCAAAAGTTGAAGAGGAGGATGGCAGGAGAAGTTGGGATATTTTTCCCTCTTTACCTTTGCAAGCACCAACAATAGAAGTGGTGTCTCCCCCATCTCCCAGTGAACAGTCCGCTGTGGTTTCATCTTCAGTGTGATTCTGGTGCCCAGTCTTTGCTTCTTCCTATTTTTCTCTTCAGACTAGAGGTATTAGTGATTTCTAGTTGTCACCTGCTAATTATTACCTCTTTGATTATTTCCTAGTCCTGTGTTGGGCTTCACAGCCTTTCAATCATTTACATTGTCAATATTTTCACATCATAAAACAGTTTATGTTTTCCTGGTTAGATGCTGGTGGGTACAAACGATGGTATTTAAGTGATTCCTGAAGGTAGATTTTCAAAATGAGATTCTGAAACTGGGTTTCTCACTTGTTTCTTAAATTACAATGATGATATATTTTCAGGTAAAGAAATCAATGTGATGGATATTGTGGTATGCATCCCAGAGTTCCTTTAGTGTAAGTTATGCCCAGCTGCTAGGAATATGACTTGGAAAGCTTTTAGTTCTCAATCTCTTCATGGATTGCTTTGGCTGCAGAGAGTTTCTGTGCAAACTCTTACACCATTTTCATGGGCAGCTGACACCCAACAACTAATCATAAAGGCTTTCCTATGTTAGTCCATTGTAATGACTCCAAAGGGCTATTGTAGTTCCAGAGTTTCCCCAGGTAGTTCCTCAAGGCTGCATTAAGCCTGCTTCACAGTTTAAAACATCTTTGTCCTTTTTTTTACCCCTTTCCACAAGTGTATTAATTATAGGTGCTTCATAATAACTACCTTGCACGCCAAAATCTGCTCAGGTCTTTTCCCAAAGAACTTAATCTAAATAAGTTTACTTAACTTATTATTTAGATTGCTTTATGAAAGCAAGGTTTTATTACATCAAGTAGAGAATGTAATAATCACATGGTCTCATCAAAACGATGATACAAATACTGTGGAATGGGATGGCTGCCTCTGAGTGAGCCTGGAAATCTACAAGTAGAAATATGATAACCTTAAGATTTTTTAAATATTGGCACAAGGAATGGATAGACATCAGAGAGCATCTGTGGAAACCTTTGTTAAAATTCTCTGGTATCAGAAAGCAGCATGGCAATGAATTAGAGCCTAAATCTAATTATGTAAGTTACAGAATTATAAAGGATGCTAAATTCATAACTTCAGCATTATTTTATATTAGCCTTGGGAAAGAATGGGGTTTTAAGATTTCAGATGAGATTATTTGACTAGACTCAGAGAGGAACTGCTTTGGACTGAATATTTGTGTCCCCCTAAATTTCATATGTTGAAGTTATGAAAGTTATTCCCAGGCCTTTGGGAAGTTATCATGTCACAGTGGTGGATTCTGCATGCTGAGATTAATGTTCTTTTAAAAAGAAAAAAAAGCTAGCCCTTTTTATCTTTCTTTTCTCCTGTGTGAATACAAGGAGATGATAGCTATACGTAAATTAGGAAAAGAGCAGGGCAGTTGCCAAAAACCCAACTGTGCCTGGTACTCTGATCTTGGACTTACAGCCTCTAGAATTGTGAAAAATAAATCTTCATTTTTTTAAGCCACTCGGTCTATGGTATTCTCTTACTGACTCAGAACTAACTCATAAACACCTTAATATCCCAGATCCTTGCTAGTGGAAGCAGGCTCCTCTCTACTGTCTGCAAAAAATAATCTTTTTTTCTGATAAACTACTCATTATAGACTTTATCTTATGATTGCTATTTTACAAAATGAAGCTTATTCTTTTTCATGGTCCCTAACTACTCCTCACTGCAACCAGATCTGTTATTAGAGTTGGATCCTAGAATATCCCAGGGCAAGATCTATTATGTCTCATCCAAGAAGAGAAAATATTTATAAAAAAAAAAAAACAAACTAAAAGATAATTTGAATCACCAGGAATCAGGGAAATGTTCATGAAGATGTATACTAAGAAGTTTAGACTAATGTATAAGAGATATTATGAAAAGTACAGCTTTGGATTGAGCCTCATTTACATATATGAATGCACTTCCCCAAGCTTCCAGTCTTAATATTCTAGCTTCTATATCTGGAAGTGATTTTAACAGTTTATTTTCCATTTTTAAAATAAAATTTATTTCAATAATGGCTTGCTTACAATAAAGTTGATATGTTTGATTTTTCCCTTACACAATAAAAAGGAAGAAATTCAGTGAGAGGGAATGTATTTCTACCGGGACCCTCCTTCACGAAGACATTGAGAATTGCATTGAGAATACTTGTGCATGCTTGAGTAGTCCTATAAGTAACTATTCTCTGAAGGATGGAGTTGATGTAAGAAATGTGACTATTAAAATGGAATCCCTGATTTTAAAGAAAAAATTATGGAACCCTGAAACTATGGAAGTCATTTGTAGCATTTAACATTTAGAGATGAAGTTGCGATTACCATAGGGACATCAAGTATTTATGGAAGTAACTAGTTGATATGGGGCTTGCTAGCTATGAAATAGTTATTAAAATGTAGCTTCATATATAGACGCGTTGGTTCTGGTGACCAGAAACCTATTGTTTTTTTGCAATAATTCTCATATGTAAATCGTTCCTAATCATAAAATAGTCCCTGCACACCCATAAGTGAAGGGGAGCACTACCTTTTTTGAAGAAGAATCCCTAAATAATTCCCCAAGTATATATAAAATTTTCCTCTCAAGTTTTCCCCAAGGGGCCTATAGCTACCTATAGCCCTTGTTAGAATGATTAGAATATGACTAGGAACAGAAAAGTATCCAGAATTTATACAGATTAAAAAGCACTAGCCCTGGGAGTTCCTGTCATGGCTCAGCGGAAATGAATCTGTCTAGCATCCATGAGGATGCAGGTTTGATCCCTGGCCTTGCTCAGTGGATTAAGGATCTGGCATTGCCATGAGCTGTGGAGTAGTTCACAGACACAGCTCAGATCCCTTGTTGCTATGGCTGTGGCATAGGCCTGCAGCTGTAGCTACAATTCAAACCTTCCATATGCTGCGGGTGAGACCCTAAAAAGACAAAAAAAAGGAAAAAAAAGGTGCTAGCCCTGGATTGATGCTAATCCCTGGGATCACAAAAAGGAAAGTCACCAGTGTTCCATTCATTATATTGGAGACTCATTTAGATCACTTGATAAATGGACTTGTGGTGTGAATCTGTTAATAGTGTATCCAGTCTGTACATGGTCCTATCTATTGGCTACTTCCCCAGTTATTTAATCCATAGCTGGAATGATCATAGCAGTATTTCACACAGGGTTCAACTTGTTCAACAAACAAATAAAGAGCCCATTATCTAAATCAGAAGAGTTGTTTCCTCCATAGTCAAGGAATGAAACTGAACTGAACTTTCATTTTTATTCTTCATTCATGAAACTAGGTTTTGCTGGTTTAAAGTTTTTAGTTCCCAAGGCCAAAATATTCCCACTAGAGGATTAAGGAAAAAAATGGACTCATAAAATTGAAATATGAATGACCACCCGGCTGTATTGGGCTCTTTATGCTCATAAACCAATAGGCAGAGAAAAAATAGAAGTAACTCTGACAGTAGAGATTGATTCCCCTAATTTCCTCAGGTGGAAAATTAGGTTTCTGTTAAACATTAGGGTACAGGGAGAACTATATGTAAATATTTTTATGCCCCTTATGCTTCAGTGTTCAATAATAAAGGACCATAGAAGAATATAGAAACCCAATGATGGCATAAAAATAAAGGAATCAGATACTTTAGGCCTAAAGTATTGGGTTATTCTACATCTAAAGAACCCTGAACAATTCTGGAGAAGACAAATTAAAACATGATGGGCAGAATTTCTTATTCTCAGGGAATCCATGATCTGAGAAGAATGCAAGGACAAATGAGACTTTGTGTATCCACTTTTTGTGGAGAGACTAAGACTATTTTTAAGGAAAGCGGACATTTGAAAATATTAAACGAAGATTACATTTACATATGTGTATAAAAGGACAATAAATGCCAAGTTTTATTACTAATTTGAAGTCTTTAATTATCTCTATTTTAAATGTTTGAGACAGTTTCTTTTTTTTTTCTGTTTGGACCCTAACTGGTATAGCGCCTCATATAATACAAGCACCCCAAGTATTTAATACTTTCTAAACTTTTTTTATGTCAAAATTGCTTTCTAATTTGAGACTTAAGTTGTATTCTAGACAGTAAGATACCTCTTTCCCCATGAGAAGATATTTAAGACATGTTGAATGTCAGAGGAGATAATATACTCATAGAGAAGTTCTCATCATGTTCTAGAAAAGCCCAGGGAAGGAACAAATAACGCCAACTTCACTTTCTTTGTCTTCACATCAATAGAGGCATTGATTTTAATGTCACACTAGAATTGTGTTTTCTCCCATATTTTAAATTTTAATCAAGTTGGGATTAATTGGTAGCTTCAAGTGATATTGATTCAAGACTTCCACTGTGAAGACTCTTGGAAGTGCAAGAATTTTAATGGACAACTTTCTGTCTCCAAGAGCAAATGCTCTGTGCAATATTAATTATTTCATTATTTTTTAGGGCATGAGAACTTTTAGAGTTGATAAAACTGGTTAATTGTAATATATTACACAAATATTTGTTGTTTTTAATGTTTTCCATGTTATATGAGCATCTGGAACACCGATTTTCCAGGGCACAAACACCTACAGAGAAACTAAGTCAGAGTTTCATTTAGAAACTTTAGCAAAGCATTGATTACTCTTCTTTTTTTTTTATTGTTACTTCCCCCAACATGCTTTTTTTTCCCCCACTGTACAGCATGGGGACCCAGTTACACATACATGTTTACATAATTTTTTCTCCCATTGTTGTGCTCCGTTGTAAATATCTAGACATAGTTCTCAGACTACACAGCAGGATCTCATTGTTAATTCATTCCAAAAGCAATAGTTTGTATCCGTTAACCCAAGCTCCTAATCCCTCCCACTCCCCCCCCAGCCCTGGCAACCACAAGTCTATTCTCCAAGTCCATGATTTTCTTTTCTGTGGAAAGGTTAGTTTGTGCTGTATATTAGATACCAGATATGAGTGATATCATATGGTATTTGACTTTCTCATTTACTTCATTCAGTATGAGAGTCATTAGTTTCATCCATGTTGCTGCAAATGGCATTATTTCATTCTTTGTTATGGCTGAGTAGTATTCCATTGTGTGTATATACCACATATTCCTAATCCAATCATCTGTTGATGGATATTTGGGTTGTTTCCATGTCTTGACCATTGTGAATAGTGCTGAAGTGAACATGTGGGTGCATATATCTTTTTTAAGGAAAGTTTTGTCTGGATGTATGCCCAAGAGTAGGATTGCTGGGTCACATGGTAGTTCTATGAATAGTTTTCTAAGGTACCTTCATACTGGTCTCCATAGTGGTTGTACCAGCTTACGTTCCCACCACAGTGCAGAAGGGTTCCTTTTTTTCTCCACACCCCCTTCAGCACTTGTTATTTGTGGAATTTTTTTTTGGGGGGGGAATATAAAGATTTATTCACTTCAGGTTCTGCTCATGTTCAAATCCTTACATGTATTTTACATCCTTTTAGATTTTATTTATTTAGGCTTCACAGCTGTTACCTTAGGTGGGACTGCAAAATTTTTTTCAAAACATCATAAAATTAAATTTGGAAGTAGCTACAAATAGCATATTGGCTGAGCTGCTTTTTTTCTTGTAAAAATACAAGTGGACTTATTAATGATGGCCGTTCTGACTGGTGTGAGGTGGTGTCTCATGGTAGTTTTGATTTGCATTTCTCTAATAATCAGTGATGTTGAGCATTTTTTCATGTGCTTGTTGGCCATCTGTATATCTTCCTTATTTTCATGCTTAACACCTTTCAAATCCCCATACCATCTTCCTAAAAGACTCTGTTTTCTCCCCTACCTCCCACATGAAAAAACAAGGGGGAACCTTCATCTTCTGAAACTCAGAGAAAAGAGGTATTTGAAGTTTAGGTTTGATTTTATGCAAGAGAATAAGGAAAGACAATAAAAATAGTGTCAATTTTATTGCAAAAAAATAGAAATTAATGTTATTCACTGAAAGTGAGGCAGGAACTCAATAGGGAATAGCGAAGATTAGAGAGAGTCAAGGATGGAAAAGGCACATAAAGTATGAGCACCCATCCTTTGGTGGGTGGCCTGGACTTTATCAGCTAAAACTGGAGACATTTTTAATGTCAAAAATATTGATATTTTGGTACATTTTAACTTATTGGGTAATGTAATAGAGAAAAGCATTTCACATTTTGCTGTGTGAATTAAAGAAAAAGATATGAAAAGAATCAAATTTGCTAATAAAAGTTTAGATAAACAATCATAGGATGCAATAGCCTATATTGGTGTCACTCTTTTAATATTTGGATATGTAATCTCTTATTAAATTATTAAAGAAATATCCATTTGCCTCCTCAATAGCTTAGGACTTAATAAACCAGTATTGAAATCTTTATCAACTTGTTCTAAAACAAACATACCTCTTAGTTGAATATCATCAACATTAATTAATGGCAGTGTAATACCCAATTTTACTTATTGTTATTACTATTTATATTAAATTCACCATTAACTGCCATCAGTATTTGCTTTTTTTTTTTTTTTTGGCGTTTCTTCCATTTGTAATAAAAGAGAACAAGTTTCAGAGTTAAGAAAGTCCTTGTCCAATGATGTTTCCTTGTCTATGAGATATGGGTGATACATGCTTTGTTGATTTATTTTGAAGACTTAAGAGGCATTTTACACATACATTAATATATATACACATATGTTTATATATTTATAGCCTTAATGTTTTTTCTTCTTGTCAATATTATTTTGTTATCCACATCCTCATGTTTGTTGTTCTGGTTCAGGAACAAAGAACTAAGTTCTAACTGCCCGTCTGCTCTGTTGGGGGTAAGCAATGTGCCATGGACCTCGAGAACCCCTTATGTTCTTACTGGTTATGCCGAGAATGCAAAGTCCTCTCCACTCTTTACCTGGGCAATTTCCAAGTCTTGTGTTTGAGAGATGAGGTAGCTAGCTTCCATTTGCTGTGAGAATGCTGATTCTCTCCAGTTCAATATTTTTCTTCTATAATGCAACTCAGTGTGTGCAAGCATTCATAATAAGTCTTTTCTGTCTCACCCATTGCAGGTGGGGTGGGGAATGGAAGCAAGGGGATGTGGGTAACCATTGTAAATGACCTGAAGTTCAGCATATTGGTTTTGTCATGATTGATTGCCTCTGATTTAGCCTCTGATCCAGATCTCTCATGTCTTCTGGTATGATCTATGAGATGGTAACAAGCTAGATAAAGTAGTTTATTTTACCCTGCAAATAAGGTAAAATCCTAGAGTCTGCTTGCTTTTTATCACCTCCATTGTTGTAGCCCTCTTATCTGTAGTTCACACAACTGGCAGAGAGAGATTTCCAAAACATAAATTGAACCTTATTTACTCCCTTATTCAAAATCCTTCCATTATTCTCCATTGATTATAGCTCATTTATTATGCTGTTGACTTGTGTGTCACTAGTTAAAAGATGATAACAGTATAGGCCTGCTTTGGAAAATCTGTGCATAACACTTTTGTACGATGAAAGATTATTATTATCCTAATGTGTCTTTTTTGGTTTGCCTCATCCAGTAATATCCTCAGCATTTCTCTTCCTTGTTCTGTTCTGGTGGAGGTGACAGCCATGGGCTCCATCTCCTGGATTATCCAGCACTTTAGTTTCTTGTTAGAGTTGGCTGATGGAATACATTAGTAGGAAATCAAACATCAGTGAAAAGAGCTCAGGGATTTTAAAATCTCCTTTCTTACCTACCTCAACATGATTCTGGCAATTGCTGCATTCCTCTAGCATTATTGCTCCTAAATGTAAGTAGCTAATGAAGCATCACCTGTCAAATGGGTTCTTGTAACTATTATTCTTTCTTCCTTACTTCAGGCCTAGAGATTCTGAAGATCCTATGGCATCTCATTGCCCTTTGTTGGTTTACCTATTCCTGACCACAGCTACCTAAAATATTTGCTATATTACATTATCTTTATTACCTCATTAAATCTATTACCTCACATTCTTTTGAGTATGCATTCTGTTTTATACTAATATTCTTGACATATATATATGGATATATATCTTGGTATACATATATATATGTAGGCTCTGACAACATTTATCAGTGAATATCTAATTCATGATGGAAATAAACCCCAAAAGATGTCTAAAACATTGCAATCTTTAATTTAAAGAATTAGCATTGGAAAAACCAAATATTTACAATGTATTTCAGATGTTTCTTTAATATTTTTATAATTTGATAACTTTTATATTAACAAGAGTGAGAGATAATTAATAGGTAATATAGTCAAGTCTATATCACTTGTTATTCTTCCTTATTATGTTGTGTTCTCCCCTTAGTTACAAGAATAATCTTCATTACATAAATGTAGCACACATATGGCAATGCAAATAAATGAGCAACTGTAGTATACTAAAGTAAAAAAAAATTCGTTTACTTGATCCCAAACATGTGTTCTGTGTAATGACATTGGCTCGTACTATAACTTTAATAGAAATCCTGCCAAATTTTAGGCAATATAGAAGAGTAGCATAATTATAATAAAAAATAGTAACAGTGGTCATCATAATATTTAATTCTACTAGTACTTATACTAAGAAGGAGGAAGAGGATGGGTGGGAGAGAAAGCAGAGGAAAAAAAGATAAACAAACATGGTTAACATTTAAAAAGATTGACAAGATACCAGACAATGTGCAAAGTGTCCTGCATTCCTCATCTCATTTAATCATCACAAAAAAGCTGATATTTACACACAGTTATTATGCTTATGATATGAAGATACTTAGGGACAGAGGAAGTTGGAAGAAAGATGGGAAGGTGAAAAAACTAAAGGAAGAGAAAATAGACTACTTGTTCATGTAGCCTGATAGTTTTGGAGCCACAGCCTTTGTTATAATAGCAAATCAGTTTCTAATTAACTGTGTCATTTTCATCCCTTTCAAATTAAAGTATTCTACTTATTTCATATCCTGTATTTTAAAACTACTTTTACTAATTTTCCAACTGAACTGCAGTAAAATGCCCTCCCTATTGATTCTAACAAATTTTCATTGTCCAATCACCTCATTTATGTTACTATTTTTCCTTGCTCAGCCAGATTAGATAGTATAGTTCATAGTTCACGAGTATAATCACCCCCATTCTTATAGCCTCAATTTTTCTTATAATGACTAAATGGTGCTTCTTTCTAAAGTTAAACCTCTCTCCACTCTGTTTACTCACCTGACAATAAAAAATAAATAGTACTAAACTCAGGTATTAAACTCAGGTTACTTTTCAGTGTTTCCTTATTCTAAAAATTTATCTATGTCTCAATGTGTCTATAGCAAAGACATACACCCAGCTGACTAATTCATGTTAAGTCCATGACCCATAAAATTAAAGTGGATTATTGGTTCCGTTTGGCTATTCTACGCCTCTCTTGTTATTTCATATTTGTACTATGCCGTATCCTCTTTTCACAATCTTCCTATACCGCTTCATCAGTCAGTCTCATTTCTTTAATAAAGAAAACTTTTAAAATCCCATAATTTTCTTTAAACCCATTCCTATTTAATCTTACATTTTTGTGCTTAAAATGGAGGAATTTACTTCTTTTTAAAGCCAGTCTACCACCCAAGATATCACTCCTAAATATGCCTATTTCTCCACTACACATCATTGATTTTTATACCATCTTTTGAGTTATAATCGCATATGGTAGAATGTGCTCCACATTCACTTAATTAATGTAGCTTTACAGTGTGTCTTCAAATTAGATAGTAGAACTCCTCCAAATTTATTGCTTGTTTTAAAACTTGCTTTGGGGAGTTGGGGTACTTCACATAAATCACCATATTAATTTCAACAAAACTACCTCTTGGTAATTTGTGTGAATCTTGTCAAATCCATAGTTTCAGTTTTGGTAAAATTAACATATTAGAAATATAGAACTTTCTCCTTGACAAATTGATATATTTGCCTATTTATTTATTTCTTCATAATTTTCAGTGGTATTTTATAATTTACAGTGAAGCAGTCTCAAACACATTTTGTTAGATTAACCTTCAGTAGTTCATGTTTGTCAAGATACTGCATATGGTAATTTAAAATTTTATTTTCAGTTATTTGTTGCTATAAATATAATTGATGTTTTTGTATACTGACCTTGTATAATATGAACTAGATGAATTTATTTACAACTTCTAGTATCTTAGTATTTCATGGGTATTTCGTGTCCTCTGTGAATAAAGAAAGTTTTTTTCTACTTTCAAATCTTTTAGTCTTTAATTATTTTACTTTATTTTTATGGCTATGCCCTCTAGTGTAATATGAAAAAAGCAGTGAGAGCAGAAAGTCATGCCTTATACTGCTGTTATTGATAATATGTTCAGGCATTATGCATTATCTATAAGGAAAGCTGTAGGTTTTTCATAGACACCCTTAAGGGAGTCACTAAAATTCTATTCTATTTTCCTATTTGTTGAGTTTAGCTTTTTTTGTATTTTTTAAAAAATCATGAATAGAATTTCCTCAAATGCCTTTTTATTCATTTATTTCAATCATCATGTATATTTTGTTTTGAACAGATAGTGAATTACATCAATTGCTTTTTAGATGCAAAATCATCCTTGTATGATTTTGAAAGAGAAACTTGGTTATAATATGCAACATTATTGTAGATTGCTCAATATAAAATGCTATTATTTTGTTAAGAGCCATAGTATCTACATAAATGAGAATTATTATTATTTCTTCTTCTCCTCAGAGAGTCAACTGTTAAACATATGCAGGATATTATAGAATTTTTACTTTATGACTAAAGTTTCCAAATATGTACACATTACACATAAGCATGTGTGTGTGTGTGTGTGTGTGTGTATAATTTTAAATTCTTATGATTATAACCTATCTTTGTCCTTATTTTCAAAACATTTTTTTTGGTTTTTTTTTTTTTTTTTTTTTTTTGAAAACTGTAGTTAGATATTTACCCTGTCTGATGATCTTGGTCTTTTACCTGGGAGTTTGGAACATTTACATTAATATGTCTAGTGATGAATTGTGTTTAAATATATCTTGCTATTTTTTTAAGTCCATTTATCTTTTGTTCCACTTTTCTTACCCTTTGCCTTTTTTAGGGCTAATTGTATGCTTTTTTTTTTTTTTTTTTGTCTTTTTGCTATTTCTTGGGCCGCTCCCACGGCATATGGAGGTTCCCAGGCTAGGGGTCTAATTGGAGCTGTAGCCACCGGCCTGCACCAGAGCCACAGCAACGCGGGATCCGAGCCGCATCTGCAACCTACACCACAGCTCACGGCAACGCGGAATCGTTAACCCACTGAGCAAGGGCAGGGACTGAACCCGCAACCTCATGGTACCTAGTTGGATTCGTTAACCACTGCACCACGACGGGAACTCCTAATTGTATGCTTTTTATTACTTCACTTTAGGCTTGTATCTTTTTTGACAAATTGTAGTGAATGAATGATTCCTTATAAATTATCGACATTTTAAATAGTCAAATATATTTTCGTATAATTTATCACATTATTCTTCTATTTTTTAAAATTTCTCTTTCATTTTGCTTTTGCCTATTTCACCTTTGAAAATTCCAATTTTGCATGCTTGTATTTTCTTATTTTTATAAACATTGCTTCTCTCTTAAAAATTGTTCTTAGATGAATTTAAGACAATTTATTTTTGTTATTAGTCTCATGTTTTCTTATTATTGTTTTCTTTTTCTAAGTTTTTTTAAAAAATTGAATCAATAATGAAAATTAATTCATTGTGTTCAAGAGAAACTCATAGCCTTAATCACTTACATTGCTAAAACTAACACCAAAAATGCATATGGATCTTTATGAATCTTGTGATTCTTGGTGTAAGAAACACTTTAAATAACCTCTGGAAACCCACTAGTGCTTATTTCCTTTAACAAGTAAAACTACCACATTTGAAGAAAAGTTTCAGGCACACCAAATATACAACCACTAAGTGATTGAATGTAGCAACAATATGCATTATTCTCACTAACTTTGATTTCCATTTTTATAAAATGAGGATGATGCCAGATTCAGCTTATTGTGATGAGGACAGAATAATAATTCTAATAGTAATGTTAGTAGTAGTAATAGTCTTAACAGAATTTTATATCACATACAATGTTATAGACACAACCTAAAATTTTATAATACTCAATATACTTGATTCTAGTAAATAGTTCTTGCAGTTTAGAGGTTCTATAAATTAAAATTTTTTATACACAATTTAATTGTAAAACAGGTGATGACTGGCAAAGCTTTAGCAGAGAATTTTTTCAGCTTAAGGTGTTAGCAAAAAAAATGTTTAAATAAATAATTTATTTCAGAGTATTGTTAATTTACTTAAACTTCCCAAAGAAAAAGTTTGAATGAGAACACACATTCCGTGTTTCTCGTCAGGTTATCCTTGCCTAGCCTTGCCATTATGCTTAATTAGAGCTTCAAATATATGTTTATTGCAAAATTATATTTCTGCCATCTGCTGTCATTCAGTTCCAGATTCCATGTCACTCTCGAATAATAGAGACAATCTTCTGACAGAAATCCAACTGTCAGTCTACTATTGTTCATTGCTACTGCTTCCCTTCAACCTAATTAAAGATTTATTATTTTCATCAGAGCAATGATATTCTTTTCTGTTTCAGTCAACATTACCCCTGAGGTGCCCAAGTATAATAATACTATTTTTTTTTTCCTCTGAGCTCATCCGTTTTTTCCTTTACTTATTTTTTTTCTACACAGGAAGGCAAAGTTCATTTTAAATACCAAGAATATCTAAAAGAATTTCAATAACTGAATACATAAAAGAAAATTGTTGGTTTTTAAATAACAGCATACAGGAAAGTGGGCTAACTGTAATTTTTATAAGTAGGCTATAACTTTCAGATACCTAATTTGTAAGTTCATATAGGGATACAAATGTAAACAGTTACCAAAAGATGAGATATATAGAGCCACTACCTCAAATTTTATGTTTTGTTATTCATCGGCATATAGATATGCATATTCAAGTATGATATTTACATGTACTGCTGTTTTTATTGCTGCTGTGACTGTGCTTATTTGGTTTGTTCATTTGTTTCTATCTTACATGAGATAATCAAGCCACATTAGGAAAAATGCATTGTTTTTTTTCATCTTATAGATTTACTTTATTTTTAAAATTTTTGATTACAGTATAGTTGATTAACAGTGTTGTGTCAGTTCTGACATACAGCATAGTGACCCAGCCACATATATATATATATATATATATATATATATATATATATGTGTGTGTGTGTGTGTGTGTGTACATATATACATATGTGTGTGTATGTACATATATATATGTGTGTGTGTGTATATATATGTGTGTGTGTGTACATATATACATATGTGTGTGTGTATGTACATATATATGTGTGTGTGTGTGTGTGTGTGTGTGTGTGTGTATATATATATATATATAGTACATTCCTTTTTTAATACCATCTTCCATCATGCTCTACCCCAAGAGACTGGACATCGATCTCTGCTATACAGTAAGACCCTGTTGCTTATCCATTCCAAATGTAATACTTTGTATCTACCAAAAGAAAGTGATGGCAAACAACATATGTATATAAATACCATATATACATTCTTCTGAATATTATTTTCCATTATGGTTTATTACAGAATATTGAGTACAGTATCCTGTTCTATATAGTAAGAGCCTTTTATGCTAAATGTAGTAGTTTATATCTGCTAATCTCAAATTCCCAATTCATCCCTCCCCCAAACTCCTTCCCCCTTAGCAACAAGACTGTTCTTTATGTTTGTGAGTATTTTGTGTTCTATAGATAGGTTCATTTGTGCCAAATTTTAGATTCCACATTTAAGTCATTTTATATGTTATTTGTCTTTCTCTTTATGACCTACTTCATTCAATATGAGAATCTCTATTTGCACCCATGTTGCTGCAAATCACATTATTCTGTACTTTTTATGGCTAAGTATTATTCTGTTGTATATATATGTACCATATCTTCTTTTTTTTTGTTTTTTTTTTGGGGGGTGTGTCTTTTTGCTATTTCTTGGGCCACTCCCACGGCATGTGGAGGTTCCCAGGCTAGGAGTCAAATCGGAGCTGTAGCCGCTGGCCTACGTCATAGCCACAGAAACGCTCGGGATCCAAGCAGTATCTGCAACCTACACCACAGCTCACGGCAATGCCGGATCGTCAACCCACTGAGCAAGGGCAGGGACCGAACCCGCAACCTCATGGTACCTAGTCGGATTCGTTAACCACTGCCCCACGACTGGAACTCCTGTACCATATCTTCTTAATCCATTCATCCGTTGATGGATTTTTATTAGAATTCTGTGAGGTTGTTTGTTTGTTTTTGTTTTTATTTGTTTTAATTTTCCTTAGACATATATTTGGGATTATGCCAAACGATAGATACCATTTCTGTTCTTAACCTTCTGTTTCTGAGTCAGCAGTGTCATAAAGGTTTAGCTAAAATATTTAACTAGAAGAGAAATCTCATTTACAGAATTGCTCATATTAACAGATATTTGTAATTGTTTCATAAGAAATTCCAAAAGCTTAATGATCTTGAAGGAAACTTGAAACGTATTCAATTTAGCAATACATCACATATTTACTTAGAGAAAAGTTAGTCTATGGATGGAAAGGATGTTCTTTTCCTACAGTTTGCTAGTATGTGATTTTATTGATGGTGGTTGAAAAAGTTCTAGTCTTCCAGTAGAACTCTCTCCTGTCTGCAACACCTAAGAACACACACATTTTATGTATACACACACACACACACACAAACACACACACACCATTGTGCAAGTGCCTGAATCCCAGAAATTATTAGACACGTAGTTAATGATAATGGGACTGTTCTCTCCTAAGTTATCTTAAATAATTTCAGCAGGAGAATAATTGTACTTTCACCATTGTGCACCAAAAAAGGAAAAGGAGGAGCAGGAGAAGGAGTTTTTTCCCAAACAAATTCAGTTTCAATTCCAAATAGTCTATTTTTTTGTCTTCAATAGATATCAACAGTTATAAATTATGTTTTTTAACTTAAGAGAAAGACTCAGATTGAAGCTTACCATCACCAACAGCACTGGTGGGATTAAACACAATTTACATCTGTAATGTATACCTGATAAAGGAAGTGTTTCACACAACAGATAAAAATGCAGTAAAACAGACCTACTCGCTACTAGAAAGTTCAGCTATATAAACCATCATCTTCTGTATTATTTAAGAAGGAAGATGATTTATCTATATGCTATAGATAGTAGGGATTATAATTCTACAGAATCATTAAAAATAATGAGAATCTGAAATACCTTTGGGAAAATTCATAGGAATACATATTTTTAATTTTGGGAAATAATATACATTAATAATTGCTATATGTTAGACAGTAATTGAGAGCTTAAAATTTGGAGTCATATAAAATTTCAAGAGTTTAATGATGTATTTTATTATAAAATATGCATAAAAGGTGAACTAAAGAAACCCCTGAAGAATTTATACTGGCATATACAGGTGTTTACTTCTAGGTTACCAGTTCAAACTTGAGTCAGGTTAATAAAAAAAAGTCATTAATCCCAGTGACTATGTGTGGTCCATGTGAAATGAGCTTGTTATCTTTAGTTTGACTACAAAATCCAGTCTGATAACTGGAGTCAGATCTAAGCTTCATGAGGAAGGCTAACACATGCATCGTCCTTTTCATCCTACTGCTACACATCAAGAGAATGATTACCACATAAGAATGAGAATACTGCTAAATGACTCTTACATATGTAAACACTTTAGTACCCCAATTTTTTTTCTTGTCTAAGATGTATAAAGTAAAATCTTCCAAAACACCATGTGCTAAAATTTGCTAAAGGCAAGGGATATGTTGTCATGTTTATAACTTAAAGTATAACGTGTATCATGAATTTTAATGTGGGAAACTATTGTCATGTTTATTTCTTGACATCAGTGTATTTAAAACAGTCCTCCTATGTATGAAATTAAATACAGATCAACAGGAGAACAGTATAATTAAGTGATTTGCCAAAAGTCAAAAGGATCTTGGATCTCGACAATAATCACAAATAATATTTAAAAAAATGCTATTCTGTTAGACAGCCTCCCCAATAGTATTTATAATTTTCCATATTATAATCAAACACTGATAAATTTGATTAATACTAATCAAAACAGTAATCTATCCATTTTCAGTAATATGTACAATTGTCATGTGTCTGAAAATACATACTTGTGCTAAAAATATCTACCTATCCGTTAACAAAATTGAAATCAGAAGTATAGAGAATTAATGTATTACCATCGTTTGCAGGATAGTGCCAAGCTAATTATAACACTGTTTCATTTAATACTCAGAATATATTTGTATTATTTTCTCTATTTTATAAATAAACTAAATTTTATAGGGGTAAATGTGCTCTGAAGTATACATATATAATGGTAAAGTTAAAAAAAAATGTCACCTGGCATTCCTGCTGGGGTGCAGTAGGTAAAGATCCAGCATTGTCTCTGTGTTGGCTCCAGTTCAATCCTGCCCAGAGCAATGGGTTAAAGATCCCTTATTGCCACAGCTGCTGTGGTGTAGGTTGCAGCTGTGGCTTAGATTAGATCCCTGGCCCAGGAACTTCCATATGGCATGGGTGTGGCTGAAAAAGGAAAAAAAAAAAAGTTACCCTTACAAAGGTTATTGGCAAATGTTAAATAAAATAATATTCACGGATATTATTACATAATTAATTGGAGTAGCAGTGGTTGAAGGAAGAAAGAGCACCGATGCCTCTCAGGATGACAGATTAAGAAAAGTACAGATTAGCTATTCTAATGTCTTTATGAATCGCATGCTCATTTGCTTCTGATTTCTGTTTTTCCTCCTGACTTCAGTCGTCTTAAATATTGCCCTGCTATTGCCCAGCACATTTTGTGTTCAGTGTGTGTGCTTTCAGTTTTCCTCCTATAGATTACATATGCACTATATATATACATATATATATATATATATACACATATATATATATATATAAACTGCATTATGTGGATTTGGCTTGCTTCACATCATTCCTAATTTTACATATGTTGGCAAATTTTGTCCTTGTTTTTTTTTTTTTTTCCCTCTTTTGATTCTTTGGGGACAAAATATACTATTTAATAAAATTGAATAGTTTTAATTGATAAGATGCTCAACATATAAAAAATATGTTCAATGAGCCCTGTGTAAGACTCAGTCTGAACTTAATAAAGAGTTCACCCCAGGAGCTTCCTATTTCAATTTTTTTTATATTTTAATAAAGTGGCAGTTGTTGATTTCAAGTCTTACTGTGTATCACATATTTGCATGGATTGTATTGTTTTGTTCTTACTACAAACATGTGACTTTACAAATATCACTTGGAAAATTTAAATTCTGAACAGCTAAAAGATTTTTTTTATGTGGCAAAGATTTTATGTTATAGAGATTTTGGTCCTATAGTTTCTTTCTTAAACATAATAAACATTCTATCAATGAATATTTTGCCTTATTTAGTAGATATTTGTTCTAGGTAAACATGAAGTAGGATTTAATATATGCAGATAATTGGAATTTATACTAGAAGCCTATTTCATATAAATGGTAATGGACTTTGCTTTTTCAATAGGTAAACTTGACTGCAATTTGAATAGTTGAAGTTAGAGTGAAATTAACCTTGATGAGAATTTCTGGATCAAGAAATCCAATGAAAACTTCAGAATATCATTTAATTGTAAATTTAGGACAGAATTAGTGTCTATAAATCTTACAGATTTTCTTTCCTGCAATTATTTTCACCTTAATTATTTAATTTAATTATTTCACCTTATTTAATTAAGTGCTTTATGCATACACACATACATATTACTTTAGGTATACACAATTTGTTGTTAGAATATAAATATATATCTCTTTATATTCAAGACAATGTTTGTTTTTTGTGTATTTTTGCCATTTGCTTTTTTTTGTTTAGTCCTCCCATTTCTCTTATTTTCCTGAAATTAATCTCCATGAACCATTCCAAATCATACACTGTATTAACATCCTACAACTGAATGTTTCAATATATTTTCACTTTTTATTCTATTTGAATTTACTTTTCTATTATATTAACACTTCCATGCATTTCCCAAGTAAAGTCTGCTTGTTATTGTATGTTATCCTTTTAGTATATTGCTGAATTTTGTCTAAATTTATTGGCTTTACTTTTAGTAATAATAGTAAGTATTTACATTTGTATATATACCTAGGATAGATTATAGATGGATGAATAAAGATAGATTAATGTCTCTTTTTTAACACTGACATATTTTAGTAGTAAAATCTCACAAATTTCTTAAACTCATGGGTTTAATATTCTTTCCTATAGCTTTGTTTAAGGAACAGGTTTGCTCTAAATAAGTAAAATTATTTAAAAGTAAATAAAATTCAGCTGTGAAAATCTTTAAAAACTAAGGAATTAATTTAGACTGGATCATTGCTGGTATAACAATCCTAAATTGGTATATTTTTTGTAATAATAAATTTAAGCTTATGTATTTCTACATTAGAGGTAATGCATTTTTTTCCATAGTATTTTCATTAGAAGTATAGAGATAATTTCTAGTTTTTATAATTACATCTTTGCCTTATGATATATTGACCTTTTTTTCTTAATTTCCAATCACAGTTTTCTAATTTTTATTGTTGGTGTCTCTGTTTATATCTAATTTAATTGCATTTTAGTCAGAAATATAGTCTATAAGACACAAAGAGGAAATATAATTAGATAAATTATATTGTCTGGTGTGAAGTGAATTTTCACAGAGGATCTATTTGTTCTTAAAGAACATGCTCTCTAATTCTTGAATGTTATATTTCAGTGTCACTGAAAAATGTTTCTAATGCATTTAGCATGTGAATTGTCCAAATAAGTTTTCTATATTTTTATATTATTATTATTATTATTTTGTCCTTTTTGGGCCGTACTCATGGCATATGGAGGTTCTCAGGCTAGGGGTTGAACCAGAGTTGTAGCCACTGGCCTGCACCACAACCACAGCAACACCAGATCCAAGTAGCATCTGTGATCTACGCCACAGCTCACAACAACACCGGATCCTTAACCACCGAGTGAGGCCAAGGATTGAACCTTCATCCTCATGGTTACTAGTCAGATTTGTTTCCGCTGAGCCACGAAAGGAACTCCAATACTTTTAATATTATTTTGATTTATTTAACTGTTTACTTTTTGAGAATTTGGCTTAAATATTCCAGTATATTCTCAGATCAGCCAATTCCTACTAAAATTGGATAAGCCCTACTTTTATATAATCCCTTTGTTATGAAGTTATTTGATATTACAAGCTTAGAATTATTATATCTTGCAAGTTAGTTGAATGTTTTCTCATTATCCAAAAACCTTTTTTCTTTTTCAATTAAAATATAACTGGAGTTCCCATTGTGGCTCAGCAGGTTAAGAACCAGATTACATATCCATGAGGATGCGGGTTTGATCCCTGACCTTGCTCAGTGGGTTAAGTTTCCAGCATTGCCAAAAGCCACTGCATAGGTCGCAGATGCAGCTCGGATCTGGCATTGCTGTGGCTGTGGCATAGGCCGGCAGCTGCAGCTTTGATTCGACCCCTAGCCTGGGAACTTTCACATGCCCTAGGTGTGGTTCTAACACAAAAAGAAAAAAATAGAGTTGATTTACAATTTTGTGTTAGTTTTAGGTATACAGCAAAGTGATTCAGTTACACATACCTATATACCTATTTTTCATACTATTTTCTCTTTAGGTTATTTCAAAATATTAAGTGTAGTTCCCAGTGCTATAGAGTAGATCCTTGTCGGTTATCTATTTTATATATGGTAGTATATATACGTTAGTTCCAAACTCCTAATTATCCCTCTTCCCCACCTTTTCCCTTTGGTAACTATAAGTTTGTTTCTATGTCTGTGGGTATTTCTGTTTTGTATCTTTTTTTTTTTTTTTATTGCATATATAAGCAATATCCTATGATATTTGTCTTTGTCTGGCTTACTAGTATAACCTCTAGATCCATCCATGTTGCTGCAAATGACATTATTTCATTCTTTTTATGGCTGAATAATATTCATATATATATATACATATATATATGTACACACCACATCTTCTTTATATATTCATCTGTCAGTGGGCATTTAGCTTGCTCCCATGTCTTGGGTGTTGCAAATACTGTTACAGTGAATATTGGGGTGAATGTGTATTTTTGAATTATAGTTTTCTTTGGATTTATGTGTAGAAGTAGGATTGCAAAATCATATGGTAGTTCTATTTTTTAGTTTTTTGAGGAACCTCCATGTTGTTCTCCATAGTGGATCTATCAATTGACGTTCCTACCAGTAGTGTTGGAAGGTTCCATTTTCTGCACACCCTCTCCAGCATTTATTATTTATAGACTTTTTGATGATGGCTATTCTGACCAATGTGAAGTGATGATACATCATTATAGTTTTGATTAGCATTTCTCTAGTAATTAACAATATTGAGCATTTTTGCATATGCCTATGGCCATTTTTATTTCTTCTTTGGATAAATGTCTATTTAGATCTTCTGCCCATTTTGTGAGTGGGTTATTTCTTTGATATAATAAGCACTTTGTATATTTTGGACGTTAATCCCTTCCCAGTCACATCATGTGCAGACATTTTTTTTCCCATTCTGTAGGTTATATTTTTGTTTTCATTATGATTTCCTTTGCTGTGCAAAAGCTTTTAAGTTTAATTAGTTTCCATTTATTTATTTTTGTTTTTATTGCCATTACTCTAGGAGGTGGATCCAAAAAGATATTGCTACAATTTGTATCAGAGTGTATTCTGCCTTTCTTTTCCTCTAAGAGTTTTATATTATCTGGTCTAACATTTAGGTCAATAATCCATTTTGAGTTTATTTTTCCATATAGTGTTAGAGAGTGTTCTAATTTCATTCTTTTGCATGTTGCTGTCCAATTTTCCCAGCACCACTTATTGAAGAGATTGTCTTCTCTAAATTTTATAGTTTGCTTAATTTGTCATAGATTAATTAGATGTAGGTGTATGGCTTTACTTCTGGGCTTTCTCTCCTGTTCCATTTTGTGTCTGTTTTTGTGCCAGTGCCGCATTGTTTTGATTTCTATAGCTTTGTAATACAGTCTGACATCAGGGAACCTGATTCCTCCAGCTCTGTTTCACTTTCTTGAGATTGCCTTGGCTGTTCTGGGTCCTTTGGGTTTCCATACAAATTTAATTTTTTTTTGTCTTTATTATGTGGAAATGTCATTAGTAATTGGATAGGGATTGCATTGAATTTGCAGACTGCCTTGGGGACTCTCTTGATATGCATTTTATTCTACAGTCTGTTACCAACTGATTAATGTATTTCACTAGCTTATTTTTTTCAATTCTTTAACTTTCAACTTTCCTGTATTCTTGTTTTAGAAATCACTAACTCCATCTTTAGCTATTTCTAATCTTCATTCTTTGATTAAGTTTTAAAAATTACATTATAATTTTTAATAAACTTATTTGGTTAGAATTTTATAAAACTTTTCTTTATATTATCATATATAGTATTTATAAATTAGGTTTGATTTTATGTATTGGTATTAAATACGTTTTTTTTTTTTTGTCTCATGATTCTAGTACTTGAAAAACATGTGGATTTGATTATACTGTTTGCTGCTTCTGTTGGCGCTATCTTATGGTACCTCATTTCTTGTATATTTTATGATTATTTATTGAAAATAATTGTTTTCCCTTAGAACATTGAGATTAAGCTTCTCCTGAGGTGACTTTAAATTTTTGTGCCAGTCCCTTGACTTTAAATGTCTAGCTCATCTTTATACATAAGAGGTATAATTTTGGAGCTCAAGTTTTAATGTGGATTTTTCCTTTATGGTATTTACTTTCTAATGACTTTGGATGGAACCTATCTCTTATTCCTCTTTCTGAAAGACTGTTTCCACTAAGGAGGATGTCCAAAGTCACTAGAAGTCACTAGAAACTTAAATCTTAAAGACATATTTGATGGTAAGCATGGATCCCAGGGTTCTTTTTTTGTCCTTTTAAGGAATTATTCCTTAGTTATCATTTATACAATAATTGCTCCAATTGGAAGGGTCATTGAGATTATTTACTCTAACATACCTCCAGAGATAGAAGTCTTCAGGATTATGTTAATACTTAAGTACAAATGGACATATTTTACTTATTTCTTTGTTTTTTTATTTCTTTGTAATTAAGTATAATAAGTAATTAAGTATTAAATTATCTTATAATGTAGCCTTTAAGATCTCTATATCAAAAAGTTAACACTGTTTGTAGTAGAAATAAATCATCAAGTGTTGTACTATGAACATAAACAAAATTTAGTAAAATGGGCTGAAGTTGGAAGCCTTCTGATTCTAGATCAGGAAGGAAGGTGTTTGAATCCTAAAACCTAAGATGCATTAAGAGCATCCACCTGGATGTTTAGGAATAAACAGATATTCACTGCTTGAAATCATGGCTTGGAAATTATTAAATGAGTTTGGAAAGGAAATTGAAGAAAATATAATCACCGATTATAGTTGTTGCTTTTATGGAGAAGGGGGAAGAAACAGATAAAGGCTCAGAATTGGAGTCAATTTATGCAACCTCCTGACTCCACCTGCAAAGATATGATTGCATGGTTTGACTATGTACTGGTTCTGTTTTTTAGTTTTAGGGAGATAAATATGAAGTTGTAAGTTGAATGAGAGAGAAAGCTGCTATGTGGCAAAAATATACAAAATATTATTTTAAAACACAGGAGGAAAACTAAGACAATGAGAGACAGTTTGTCAGTCATGAAAATGACTCACTCATGTGTCCCACAATGGAAAGCATAGTTGACTGACATAATTAACTGCTGCCCGTCTGAATCCAGCACCATGCTTGCATTGAGGCCATGCTTCCCTTGGCCTGATCCAAATAAATTGCTAAATATGACAAGACTATTAAGGCTATTAAGACAGACTCAAACGGGAAACTCTCCTAAGGCTGACTTTGATTTGAAGACATACTATAGGCTTGCCCAAACCCTTCTTGAAATTATAATGCAGTATGAAACTACGCTCATTCAACATTCCTTCCTTCTTTTTTCCTTATATAGGTGTCAGGCATACACCATGATTTCTTTATTTTCCTATTTCCTTTCTTGGTCAATATTTTGCCAAAATACAGATATCTTTTGTCTGTATCTGCTTCTTGTCAAAACTCAACAGTAGCCATTGATAATGAGAGAAATCTATGGAAATAGCAGGATGGTTCATCAAATTTATTTACCTCACTGCCTGGTGAATGAAGGGGACACCATGATCAGTGATAGAGGGGACACATAGTTCCTGGACACAAGGTGATGGCCAAATTGCTAAAGATTTACTTGTGGTAGCCTTGGAAAATGCCCTGACAGAAGAGACTTCTCTTGCAGATGTGAGATTTGGAAACATGAAAGGTAAAAGAGAATAATCCCTTCAAAGACGGAGGTATTGGATAGTAATTGTATTGATACTATGTAGAGGAATAGCTAGAATCTGGGATTATTTAAAAAAAAAAATCACAAAAAAGAGTTCCCTGGTGGCACAGCAGGTTAAGGATCTGGTGTTGTCACTGCTGTGGTTCTGGTTATTGCTGTAGCATGGGTTCTATCCCTGGCCCAGGAACTTCTGCATGGTTCATGTGCAGCCAAAGGGAAAACAAAACAAAACAAAACCTTAAAGGCATACCCCTATCACCTATGGTGAGTTGATTCACCTAAGCAGCAGACTGAAAATCTAGGGTTCCATTGACATTTGAATTCTCTGCCAAGGCTCATTTGATAGACAGAGGTCAGGACACTGGTTGTAGAAACCAGGATTCTGAAATATTGGGTGGGAATGTCCAGGTTGTTGTCATGAGTTTGATGGCTCTCAGTGTCCCCCAACATTTTCAAAGTACTGAGTAAAATTTATGTCAACCTGTAATTCTATGCACTTAGAAAATGCTCATGAACAAAGGTGAAATAAGACACAATTACAAGATGTTTTGAAGGTATCAAAATATTGGGCATTTTCCTGGTTTCAGGTGGACAGAAATACTGATTAACATTATATTCTGGTAGACAAATTTCCATTTAAATATGTTCATGAAGCTTTTAAATGAACCCCTAAGATAATAGAAATAAGATCTATGGATTTCATGTAATGAAAGAAAGTAAGGGGAAAAGTCATAGCAAACCAATCTATGTACTGCAAAAAGCAGGAAAAAAAAATTCTTAGAAGATTAAAAAGAAAAACCCTCAATATTAATTTAAATAAATTAAAATAAATTATAATAGCATTTTTAAAGTAGAGATTATTGGAATTCTCTAGTGGCTTAGCAGGTTAAGGATCTGGTATTTTCATTGATGTGGCATGGGTTCAGTCCCTGGCCCCAGAACTTCTGCATGCTGTGGGCATGGCCAAAAATTTCTTAAATTTAAAAAATAGAGATTATCTAAATATTTGATGTCCAAAATATATTACATGCTTCTTTTAAAAGTTACATATAAATACAATTTATAAGTAGATAGTTCATAGTCTATAACAGAGATCAAACTAATCCCAGCATTGTTAACCTGTGGCCTAATTCTTAACATCTATGAATCTTGATTTTTCTCAACTATAAAATAGTGATAATGGTACTCACCTTGAGGACTCCTTGTAAGAGTCAGTTATGATATACTTAAAGCACAGTGTGCATATTAGGAGCTTCAATAAATAGTGTGTAGTAGGAGCTTCAATAAATTATATTAGAAATAATATACTGTTTATTAAAAAATGTTAACATAATGCAGAATTAGAGTAATAATTCAGTAACGCATGATTATTTTCTGTTTATGTGGTTTAATAAAGGACCCAATTTAATTTAGTTGGATATTAAAAACATCTAATTTTGGGAGTTCTGATTGTGTCTTAGGGGTTACAAATCCATCTAGTATCCATGAGGATGTGATTTGATCCCTGGCCTTGTTCAGTGGCCTAAGGATCCAGTGTTGCTGTGAACTGTGGTATAGGTTGCAGATGCTTTCAGACTCTTCACTGTAGTGGCTGTAGCATGAGTCAGCAGGTGGTTGGATTTGACCCTTCGTCTGGAAATTTCTATATGTCGTAGGTGTGCCCTCAAAAAAAAAAAATCTAATTTTGTTCAGAACAAACAAATAAAAGGTTAAACCTCAGGATTGGGCAATTTACTCCATAGGAAAATATTTATGATCTTGCTGAAAATTCCTTCTATTGATGTATTCAATAGTCTTTGGTCGCAGAATAGCCCATGTTTGGAACTTGGCAATACTTTTCAAAGAAACAAAGGGAAATGAAATTATTAACAAGGTTAAGTGGCTTGATCACTTAAACATGTTGGATCAGACAATTTAAGGAATAAAGGTTTTTTTTTTTTAAATTTTTAGTGTTTACAATAATAAATGTTTCCTTTGGTTATACTGAAACTTTATATTTTCATTTCCATGGATATTGAGCTGAATCATTGATATTTTTTCTTAAAAAATTTTGAGGTTAACTTAGAGGTATTTGGTGTGATGGATCTTTAAAAAATTTCCTGAGAAAATAGATCATAAAATTATAATTTATTATATTATATTACATAAATGTTATGTTTAGCTTGTAAAAAGAGAGAGAAAGGAAAGTTCTGAAAGAGAGAAAGGAAAGTGTAACTGAGCAACACTGGCTCCCTAAATCTGACTTTTTACTTTCTATTTTTTGTTGTTGTTGTTGTTGCCTTCAAATGTATTTTCTATTTCCTACATAAATAATAGAATTGCATTAAAAATTAAATATAAATGACTTGAATAAGTGAGTGGGTATTTAAAATGTTTTAGTGGTGATATATCTCATTTGTAAATGTGTGGTATAGTCACAGAGCTTTTAAATTAGTATTAATTCAGAATGGTAGAATGCCTTAACGGTTATCAACATTGGTTTGATAACAGTTTCTTTTTTTTTTTTTTTTTTTTTTGGTCTTTTGTCTTTTTAGGGCCACCCCTGAGGCAAATGGAGATTCCCAGGCAACATGGAGTCCAAACCATGTCTGTGACCTACACCACAGCTCAGGCAATGTCAGATCCTTAACCCACTGAGCGAGGCCAGGGATTGAACCCAAATCCTCATGGATATTAGTTGGGTTTGTTAACCACTGAGCCATGATAGGAACTCTGGAACTTTCTGATTATTTCTCACAGGTATAAAATATATGTATAGCTGAGTTAAAGTATGCATAAGTCACTGTATTCATTATAACTCACATATAGCTGATGTGCAGCTACTAATGTATGTGCAGGAAATTACATTTTTTTATTTCTCTAAACTTATAGTCTCCTACTTGTCAAATTCTGTGCAATAAGCAAAATAAGACAAAAGTAATTTATCAGATGACTATTGTTCTAATCTCCTAAATTCTAAAATAGCTTTTCAGATTATTTTCCTCTCCCTCTTCTCTAAGATAGCTTGTGTTTGTGCATGATCTCTTGGAATTGAAAAAAAGACAGATAATTGTAAAAGGAGATATGCCTGGTGAAGTAGAACCTTGTCCCATGGGTCTCACTTCCTAACTACCTACCTGGTGAGATTTCACCTTGCTCTTCTCGTCTGAACACCTACTGTGTTACATCCTTCTCCTTTGTGAGATGCCATGTTTATCTCCACCACCCTTCTTTCCTAGAGCTATCATATTGGACTGGGTGTGAGGAGAGGGAAACTAGCTAACCAAGAAAGAACCATACTGAGACATACTTTTCAGCCACAACACAAGCTATACCTATACATATACAGATGTGTGTAGAAGATAAAAGACATTCTATGAATTAAAATTGTGCCCAATTCTGTTTTATAATAGAGTGAATATATTTGAAATGAGTAGGGAAATCAACTTTCACTCTACTCGTTTAAACTTGCAGAAAACAATTTGAGAGTAAGAAAGGAATAGAGAAAGGTAAAAATCTCTGCCACTTCTTCATTACAGTCACATAGGTAGATGACCTACTGGTTAGCAGAGCAACCCAGAAGAGGCGGTTCATGAAGATGGGCTAGAATTCAGGAAGGCTTGGAGAGCTAAACCTCTTAGCAAAACAGTATCAGGAGATTTGTATTTCTGACAAAGCCAACGAGGTAGAGACTTAAAAAATCAAGTTAGAGATTATTTAGAGGAAGCAAGGGTACAAAACAAGCTAGAAATGTCAGATCTACATCATCCTAATCATTCTATAAGGACTATAGTAGACAGGCATTCTGTAAACAGTACTTTTGAATGAGACCCTAACATAGCTGCATAGGTGTCAGGAGGGCTGCAAAGCAGAACCTTAGATGGCTTATTCAAGAAGATAATTCTGTATCTATGTTGACTAATAAAATGTAAGCCATTTCTAAATTTTTTAATTCCTAAAGAAAGTGGACGAACACAGAATATCCTCTGTAGAGAGGCTAGGCTTTGATTCCAAAGGAGTGGAAATCACAGGGGACACCTGGGGAAAGTGCTTATTAAAACAAATTTTGGTAACAAGTTACATAAGACATGTAATAAACCTCTCAAATAAAACTTTACATGTAGCTCTGTATTCCAGGGATTAAGAGCTATGACATTTATTTGGAGTAGACTTGAAGTAAATATTCTAGCTAGGTTTTTAGAATTTTATTATACACCAGTTTGATGGTAATGATAGCCCCTTTGCTGGTGAGAATAATAGGAAGAGTGAGGAAGTGTCTATGAGAAGGGAAACAATTACGAGGTATAGCATTTTGGGGTTGCCTATAGCTTCTTGAGAAATCACCACTGGCTGATTGGATACTTGAAACATCTATGGAGAGACTTTGGAATCATTGTGGAAGGGAACATTTGCTTAGGAGGAGGAAGGATGGGGAATTTACTTGGTGGGTGCTTCCAGTCTCTATCTTCCATGGGACATGAACCTGCTAAATTATAAGTTAATTAATGTGTGATTGGAGTAGATATTGAATGCAAGTAGAGTTTAGTGTATTTACATGGACAATAGAACTATATTTTGGCACATGACTGCCATCTGCTATCTTTGGTTAATAATATGGCCATAAATCACTATGCGATTTTTGTGGCAGTCTAAGATTCTGTGGTTGTGGTTAAAATAGTCTTCACAAGGCTGTTAGTGTTTATGAAGCTGAAGGTTATGGTGAAGATCTCTGCTGGAAAGCAGAGGGGTGATGATAAAACGAACCAAGATCATCAAAGATAATAATGACCAAAATGAGATGAGATGAATTGAAGGCAGAGACACAATTATATTTGTACATGTGTTCATAGTAAATTTCTCCTAAAGAGGGAAGGAGCCCAAGGATCTACAGATGGATGAATGGATAAAAAAAATATATTGTATTTATATAGTGCAATAGTACACAGCCTTAGAAAGGAAAGCAATTCTAACATGCTACAGTGGATGAATCCTAAAGATATAATAATTCAAATAGTCAAAAAAGGACAAACTGTGTATGATTCCACTTATAATAAGGTACCTACAGTAGTCATAGAGGTAGAAAATAGAATGTTCCTCCGAGACCAGCTCAGCAGGATGGGGCTGAAGAATGGGTGCTGTGAAACTTAAGGAAAAAAGTTAACATAAAACAAGACACAAAGACATTTATCTTAAGTAAATGTGGGAACCGGGGGACTCAAGGTCTCAGGGACCAAAAGCACCATCTCAAGAAACCACACTGCTTTTATTGTGCTCTTTAGCATGATGTCAAGTGAGGAGGGGCTATGGGTGGAGGATATAGGGTTTGTTTACTATTTTATAAGTTCTTTTATTATTTTAAAAGCCACTTAACTGGTAGAAGGTTAAGCTTCTACTCTG
The DNA here is from genome assembly GCF_054392235.1 of Sus scrofa. NCBI lineage: Eukaryota > Metazoa > Chordata > Mammalia > Artiodactyla > Suidae > Sus > Sus scrofa. Next base: position 118,318,356 of record NC_139388.1, on the reverse strand, counting down.
ACATTTAGGCATTTAAGAATCATTAGCATTTGAGTTAGCTATCTATGCATAGCATTCCAGAGAATCCTCACTGTGCTTCCACAAAGGGCTTGCCTATTTGCTGCAACCCTGTGTGCCTAGGTTTGAACCTTGGTTCTCTTTGCTAATGCCTGTTCTGCTAACGACCATTCATAAACCACTTGGCCATGAGGTTCCTCTTTCTCTTATTCTTTAGAGGATATATCATGCTTGTGCAAAGGGCATGCCAATCTGCACAAGTCCTGCATGCCTAGACCAATGCATTATGTCCTCATTCAGCTGACCCTATGAATAGCTTATGCCTTTAGATCTTTGTTCTTAAGCTTAAGTCATTTACCAGATGGGATAAAGTAGAGCAGGACAAGATGGAGTTTTCAGCAAAGAGGCTAAGAAAATACTGTAGAAACATGTCTCACGACAGATGTTCCTTGCTGGGACTGGGAGGAGGAAGAAATTGAAACATAGGATTATTGTTTAACAAGTATACTTTTAGTTTGGGGAGATGAAAAATTCTGCAGATGGATAGGGTGATGGTTATTCAACAGTGTGAATGTACTTAATGCCAATGACCTCTACAAAGGTTAAAATGGTAAGTTTTATGTCATGTTTACTTCACCATATTAAAAATGTATCATCCAAAAAATGTGAAATGGGAAGGAGAGTTTATGAAAATAGTTTTGGGGAAAAATAATTTAAATAAAAATAGTGATTAGGGAGTTCCTGTCGTGGCACAGCAGAAATGAATTCGACCAGGAACCATGAGGTTGCGGGTTCAATCCCTGGCCTCGCTCAGTGGGTTAAGGATCCGACATGGCCGTGGGCTGTGGTGTAGGTCACAGACTCAGCTTGGATCTGTCATTGCTGTGGCTCTGGCGTAGGCCAGTGGCTACAGTTCTGACTGGACCCCTAGCCTGGGAAACTCCATATGCCGTGGGTGAGGCCCTGGAAAGACAAAAGTCAAAAAATATATATATAAATTAGAATGTGTGGTATATCTGCATTAGATGCTGTAGGTGAAATAGAAAGTTGTCACTAACTAGCTGTAATTTACCGAGTTCCTTCATTTGTCTACCTTCTTCTGAGGACAACAGCTTGGATTAGGTGAATTCAGAATTTCTTGTATCTTCACATACATATTACATTCTCATAATGTAAAATCCCCAGTATTTTGCATAAAGTGGAATATTCACTTAAAATAAGACTGGGTTATTATGGAACCTTATTATGGAAAAACATGGCCACCATAAACCAACTCCAATTTCTCTCTGTCATCTGTCAATTCACTTCCCAGGTGTAGCCCTGCTTATTACCTATCATTCTCTGAAGACATCTTGCTACTCAAAATGGACTTATTCAAACAATTTCTACATACTGGCATGTTTATATTTCCAAAGCTGGAAAGTAGAATGTGTCCCAGAATACATTTTCAGGGATCCTGAATAGGATTTAACCCACCCCTTTCTCTTTCCATAAAAATGAATTTATGTGCCTATAAGAGTACTAGTCATAGTCTCTCATAATAAATGGCATAATGCACTTCACTGTAGTAGCACTTTGTTGTAGGAGGTTCTCAATAAAGGTATACTGACTTGCTTTGAAAGGCAAATGATATGTATGTTTTGCTATGTTTCTTCTAAGGATTTTTCTAGTTTTAATTTTTTCTAATATGCACTTTGTCATAGAATACACTGAGAAATAAAAATTCAGAGATGAAAATAAGTTTAAGGTAAATATAAAGAGCCACTGAAATAACTTCTGATACATCTTATTTTGATTTAAAATAAATCAGGTCTGGAAGGAAGCTTAATGCAACAGAAAAATGAGAAGTGAAAATTTAACTATGTCAATCCCTTTTCTTTCTCCTTGTTTTGATTGAATTTCATATTTAGGAAAAGGAATATTACTTGGATATAAAGTTATTATTGTTTCTCCAGTTCAAGTAAGAGAAAAAGGAAAGGGGAATACTAGTACACAGGGTGAAAATACAGGTGTATTGAACCAATGTAAATTTCATAGAATACTAGTCTGTCCCTTTTTAGACATCCAATTCTATTAAATTGGGGAAAACAGCAAAGTTGCTAGCACTCAATATTTATATGCATGTATTTAAATGAGTTTTTAAGCACTGTAGTTATAGAGCACTATTATAAGGTCACAATGTCTCAAATTTAGCTTAGTGTGCTAGGTTAAGTTATGTAAAAACACTGGAACTGGTGTAAGCTATTGACAACTACCAAATTTTTTTAAAAAATAAATCCTAAGGATTTTATAAATATCTATTGAAAAGTTGAGATATAGTGATTTAAATGAAAATTCTTAAGTCATAATACTATTTCTGGTTAAACTGAGTGCAAGTTATAGGAAAAGAAAAAATAATCAACTCGGTAAATATCTTTAAAAGCACATCATTTTTAATCACTGAAAAAATGATAGGTAGAAGTTACTGATAACAAGTACAACATGCATAATATTCCCAAGACTTTAATATTAGCAGTTTTGAGTATTATTTAGACAGATGTATGTGGTCCTGCAAAATTTGTGTAATGAAAGCATTTCTAAGTGAAGAAAATATTATTCTTGAGATGCAGGAAAACCTTGCCTTGTTAATATACCCTGAGGATGATGTTAGGGTTGAAGTTTAGTTGTAATTATCTAAAGCTTACGATCTCCAGGCTAATGAAGACATCCCGATAGCTTTTCTGCAGTATCAGTAGAGAGTTTTAATGACTGGAGATTAAACAGTTTCCAAGGTAGCAATTTTGGGGGGACATCACCCCCATTAGGCAAGGAAAAGAAGTGGCAAAAAAATTGTCACCAAACAAGAACAACAACAACAGCAAAAATCAGGCAAAGAACACTTTGGCTCCTTAAAGAAATTGCAAGGGAAAGGGTCTTGGATTTAGTGGTGCATTCACTTAATTAAAATAGATAAGATTTTCATTTTCTTCTCAATGTAAATCACTATTGAGAAAAGCATCTGCCACTTCTGATATTTCCTGGCTGATAAATTATAATGAATTAATCATTCCTCCTACTTGGAAATTCTGAAGAGTGACAGGCACTTGCCAATGGGCTGTAGAATCTCTGGCTCATTGATTTTTAGATGGCAGAGGAGATTGAAGAGGCTGTGAAATGATTTAAATAGAAATAAAAGAAATAAATCATTCTAAATTAGGTTTACCTACTTATCTTTTTACCCTTTGAGCAAATGTGGATTATACAATTACATATACATAATAATACAATAACACTGGTGTTTTTCTATCTTTATGCTTAATCAAAGTTTATGAAGACGTCATGTTTCTTTTTTTTCCTTTTTGGCCACCCTATGGCATTTGGAGTTGCCTGGTCAGGGATTAGATCCAAGCCACAGTTATAACCTAAGCCACAGCTGCAGCAATGACAGATGATTAACCCACTGTGTCAGGCAGGGGATCAAACCTGCACCCCAGTGCTTCCAAGACTATCAATCCCATTGAGCCATAGCGGTAACTCCAACAGATCATGATTTTGAACTAAACCTGAATTTAATTTTAGTTTTAATTTGAATCTTAATTTAATTTTCTATAGAAACCTTTTCTGAATTCTGATATATCATTGATCAAGCCAAGTCCCTTAAAAGTGGAGTGGTTATATAATTTATCATTTAAAAAAGGCCACTTTTAAGGGTGAAAGAAGGCACAAACAATAATTCTATGAAGCTACAGATATAGAACAGAAATCATGAAGTCAATAATGATGGGGAAAGTAGGGAAGAGAACAGTGGTAAGCAGGTTTTAAATCTGATCACTCAGTAGATATTTACTGACAAATGCTTGATAGAGTAAAGAAGTCAACATAAATTTATAAAGGTAGAAATAGGGTGGTTATTGGATTAATCAAGTCAGATATCTTCAGTACTACTTAAAAGATCTTTGTATATTTGTGGTCTTTATAATCATTTAAGTACTTAGTGTCCTAGCTTGACAGTTTATTTAATGAGGACAGTGATTCTTTCCACCTGCCTTCAAGGATATGAGAATTAATAAGATAAAATTCCTAAAGGCATTTTGAGCCCTTCATGGGAAAGTCACTATATGACATTCCCAGAGAGAGGATTCACTAGAGCATGAATTGTAGTTTTGCCACAGGAAAACCAGATTTTCAGTAAGAGTGGAAATAAAAGAATATGCTTCAAAAAATTTATTCTCCCTTATTACCTGATGATGTGATATGTATTAATTTGTAGGTCTCTAATGCATAGTATGCTTGAGAAATTAGTATATTTCCCTTTTCAGGCTTTATCTTTTTGTCTTTTTAGGATTTATCTATGGATCGTCTCTTCTTTAAATCTTCCCCACAATAGCACACACTACCAACTCCCTTCTTCAGGCACCCTCATTTGAACCTCTCGGTAATAACTGTCTCTCTGGCACAGAACTATAATGCTTTCATCTCTCAAATAATGACCTAGCTCTTAATTATTATCATTAAACACAGGAGGTCCAAAATGGGTCTCAAAGGAGAGAGATGAGGCAGTTGAGGATGAGATGGAAATCTGCCTCAAATTCAAAGATTAGCCAGTGGAGTTCCCTGTGTTCTCTTTTTACCTTTGTACTAATTCCAGTGAACTTCCTTTTAACTAATTGTTTGCATGGTCACTGGTTGAAAAATGACATCATGAAAATTACAATTATTTGTAGTCAAACATCTAAGATTTTCTCTCTATATATTATATACTATTAGATAATATATAGAGGAATCATTTACTATTTATAGCTTCTAATATTCATGAGAAGTTTTAGTGAGATCCAGGACATAAGGACATTTTAATGTTTTTTGTTTTCCTTCTACTGCCTTTCTGCTATGAACATCTGTTTTTGCCTCCTCTGTTTTGACTATGGATATTTGAGTAAATTTCAGACATTTTAATATTATTTATGCTCCAACCTCCAATATTATTTATGTACTCAGATATTAATGACACCCTTGGTGTTTGATGAATCACCGTTCACACCCTCTGATTCTTAGGGTTATGCTCCTTATGCCCTAGAAACAGAGTCAAGTATGTGCAGTCCCCAAATCTAGTGCATATATATTGAGGATATCATTTACTGATTTTTATTATTAAGTATCTTTTGTTCAGTTTGCCTCCTGAACTATAAAATGGGATTATAAAGTTCTTACAAGGATTAGGTGTCATAGTACTTATTGGTCACTAATAAATGTTTAGGAAATGAACAGGTATGTGGATACTTACTACTGTCAGTTGTTTGAGCAACAAAAATGGAAACTCATTCATTGGCCATTTGTAAGATCAAATTCAGTAAAAAAGATCCCAAAGTTTTAATAGTATTTATTAAAAATTCATTAAATCAATAATCTCTACTTTATAAATATTTAAAATATAGAGAAAACCCATCAATTTGTTAAATCATATCAAACTTCTTTAAACTTTGTGAAATATCAAACCAGTGTAGGTACATTTATTATGCACAGCCCTGTATTATTTTACACTTTTATAAATATCTTCTATGTCACAAACAATACCACGAATCAAATACAGTTTTATGAAAAAATGCCTTATATATGGTATCTTTGCTCAATGCACATTTGATGAAGATGAAGTCTAGTTCTTTAGACTACAGGAGTGGGAAACTAGCAATTTACAGATGGTTTGCCTATGGTTGGAAATTAGAAAAAAAATGTATTTAGAAAATAGAATTCAAACTCTTTAAGGCAGTAAACTAAACTCTATCAGTTACAGCCTAGAGCTCAATGTAAAACTCATGGTATATTGCAGTTTTCTGCATCTGAAATCTAACATCACTGGACACCATGAAGGAGAGTATTTTCAAATGCTAAATGCTCTAAAGCTCAGCACAATATCTTCTTTCTCTGAATGTCACTTTTGGAAATACTATACCATTACAGTAATACATTTCTAGCTCCAGGAAAAACAAATTTTTTGTGTATATTACTTTAGAATAAGGAGAAGCAAAAACCTCTGAAAAATGTTTCAGAGGGAGTTGTTTGGTTGCCAAAAGAACTGTGAATTAGGACCGTAATAAGATGAAAATTAGGGGAAAGGTCTTGCCCTAAATTATATATAAAAATCACAAGAATTATTTTTAAAAATTTATAGAAAGATTTTTTTAACATATTTTGATTTCCAGAGGTTAAAATCTATGGCTTGATATGTTTTCCCTCACAAAGTATCTACCACAATTTTTTTTATGTACTATTGTAATCAATTACTTTTTATATATTGAATAGCTACTTAAGATTCAATTAGTAAACTAACTTGTGGAGGAAGGTATCTGAGTAACAAGTAAACTTGTAGGAATATATATAAAGAAAAATGAAGATGAGAGTTAACTATAAAAATCATGTTCATTATGGAGAAGAGGACTTTGAAATATTTTCTGATTTTGAATAATTACAAAATAGAAATTTTGGATAATAATGAAATGGGAATTTGAATAATTGGCCTATTGAGGAATTATTGTGATTTTTCAGGTGTGATAATACTATTTGTATTTAAGCTAATTAAAGGGAGTATATCTTTTAAAATATATTTATGTAAAAATTTGATAGATGAATGGATAAACTGTCTCATAATAATATGGGAAGGAACATATGGAGACTATAGGTGGTATAGGGATAGAATTTAATTTGATGCAGAATATATGTTTATTATAATCTATTTTTTGCATGCTTGAAGTGCTTCATAATATAAACATTTTTTAAATATATACAAAAAAGAAAACCTATAAATTCATGTAGCTTTACAAAAAATTTAGTATTAATTTTTCAACCTTAAAACTTATATACTAGTGTTTTTATTTATTCTCTCGAGTTTTGTAGATAGATGACTAAATCATCTACAATGATATTTTAGTACCTAATTTTCAAAATTAAGCTTATAATATGACTTATCTGACTTGCCTTACTTCTAGAATTTCTAAAAATAATACTATAAATAAACTATATAATATCCAAAATGTATAAAGAAATCATACAACTCAGTACCAAAACAAAAATCTGATTAAAAAATGGGCAGAAGATTTGAATAGACAAGTTTTTAAGGAAGACGTACAGATGACCAACAGATGCATGAAAAAGTGCTCAACATTGTTAATCATTAGAGAAATGCAAATCAGAACGACAGTGATATATTATCTCATGCCTTTTAGAATGGCTATTATCAAAAAGACAAGAAATAACAGGTGTTGATAAGGATGAGCATAAAAGGGAACCCTTGTCACAATTGGTGGGAATGTAAATTGGTGCAGCCACCATAGAAAACGATATGGAGGTTCCTCAAAAAATTAAAAATAGATCTACTATATGAATCAGAAATCACACTTCTGAACATCTGTCTGAAGAAAACAAAACACTAATTTGAAATGATATGTGCACCCCAGTGCAGCAGTATTTACATAGCCAATATAAATGTCCATGAATGGATGAATGGATAAAGAAATTTTGGTATATATATGTGTGTATATAATACATATATATTCTTTAGCCAAATAAAAGGATGAAATCTTGTTATTTCATAACAACATAAATGGACCTCGAGGGCATTATGCTAAATGAAATATGTCAAACAGAGAAAGACAAATACCATATAATCTCTAATATGTCACACCAAAAGAAAAGAGAAAATACCAAGCTCATACAAAGAACAATTTGGTGATTGCCAGAGGTGAAGGATGGGGGATTGGGAGAAATTGGTGAAGGAGGTCAAAGGTAAAAAATAAATACATATGCACACGTACATAAATACAAAAGGCAATTAGAGCCATGCACATACTAAGTATTCAATAAATGTTAGCTGTTAAAAAACAAGATTAAAGAAATTACTTTTCACAGAATACATTTTTGTTACATTAAGTGATTGGATGAATTAGTAGATTGCTTGTACACCTCTATGTCTTGTTCCTGCCTTCAGTGATGTTTTTTCAATTATTTGACATTAAGAGTAGTGATAGAAAATGTAGTTAAAATGGTAGAGGAAAAGAACATTTGCTATCTCATTTTAATCCACCAAATATAAAAAAGTTTTATGTTAAATAATATTAGTATATAAATTATATGTATAATTATATAAAATATTATTATAAAACTCCCTCTTTATTTATACCAATCCATGATTATAAGACCAACTGAAATTATGTAAAATGCTAAATTATGGAGAGACATTAAACACTTTTCTAGGTTTTAAGCAGGGACAATGTCTCTAAAAGTGAGAAGCTTCAGAAAAACTTGGCCAGTGAACGTTTATCTAGGATGAGATGGACACTGGGCATGAAACAGAAAAGAAAAGACTACTTCTTTCTGTTCCTCTTCCTTACAGACAGTCAAGGGAGGCAGAGTTCAAAGAGAAAATTATCAATATATTACCTTTATTTCGTTCCAACAATAATTACTCATCTAAATATTAACCCAGAAAATGAATATACTTTAAAATAACTATATATCAATATCCCTCACCAAGGAATAAGTTTGAAACATTTAGAAAAGAATCTGATCTATGGTATTGTTCTCTGACCTGAGAAATTCAGTTTTCTTGACTGTTTTACTATGTATCATACATATCCCCATTTCAACATTTGCACTTAAAAAAATCAATCTAGGAATTATATATACTTTTTTTACAAAATATATTTAAGTTATTGCAGTATTACACTACGTTAAATTGTAGGATCAATAGGAACAGTATTCCTTTGAGGATTTTTTTTTTAATACAAATTATGGCATCTGCTCAGTTGTTTAATACAAATGTGTAATCATTCATTCCTCTTCAGGGACAGAGAAAGAATTTTTTTTTTTAGTAAAATGTGTTGGTTGAGGAATTTAAAGAGGAATTTTTAGGTTATGAGTGTTCAAACCCTTTCAGTTCATGAATATATAAACTCATTCTTCTTAGAACATCAGTAAATCCATAAATTTCAAGGAATTATCCAATTCGCCAATTAGTAAGAGGACCCAAAATTTAATAATGTGAGGCTGGTTTGACCAAACTGATAACAGATTACTATTTCTGGTTTAAAAAATTATTACTTCAAAAATAAGTACAAAAGCCAGAATTGGCAAACATAGTATGTTTAATGAAAGAAAGACTTTTACAGGTCTATAATACTTTGTTTTTACCTAAAAATTCTAAGACAGAATCTAGAATTGAGAAACTTTTTTAAGATTTTTGAGGTCATGTTTTTAGAAAAAATACATTCTTTTCCTTTGCAGGAAACGTTAAATGTTTGAAATTAAAAGTCTAAACTAGAATATGATAAAAATATTTGTTTAGAGTCTCAACTAGTGATTTTAATTAATGCCAGGCCTTCTCCTTGTGAAAATCCATTTGTTTTAAAAGTCTTAAGCATTGAATGTGACTTGAAAAAGCTCAGAGATCATCTTTCTCCAGGAACCCCATTTTACAGATCTGGAGTCTGACAGTCAGAAATGTTGAGTTCTTTAGAGTCCCAGAACTAATGAATGATGGAGTCCAAACTAGAACTTTGGTTTCCCTCACTCCCAGAATTGTACTTTTTGTTTTAGACACTATTCTTATCTCTTTCTCTCAAGATTTCAGTTAAAACTTTTTTTGTTCTATTCTGTGATGTGGCATTATGATGAATAAGAATACAAAAACATGTACAAAGTGTATATATGTTCTTAAATTCTAAGCCTACATTGGAATAAGATAATATTTCTAAATTCTCATCAAAATGAACAGTTAACAGTACATCATTGTAATGAATCACATTCAGTGTTTAGCAAATGCTAACTTCAAATGAAAATATTCCATTTTAAATACCTGACATTTTAAAGTGCTCTGAAGTACATTGTGTTACCTCTAAAACTAAAAGACACTAAGAAAAAAACATTATTGAGGTGCTCCACAGTGTACTCAGGCATATGAAATTGAGAATATGAAATTGTATTTATCAAAGTTCAGTGCCATTTGTGGGTGCAACATAAAGTGCAGTCTGTTTGAGGACATTTCTCTCAGTTACATAGCCCAGAATGCATTCTACAGGATTGCTTTTAACAGAAAGGACTCATTGGTATAAGTAAGTCACTTTATATTCCAGTAAACTAAACATTTAAATGTGCTTAAATCAAAGGATTACAGATGCATAATTGTGTAATTTTAATATTTTTCTAAATTAGCAATGCTGCTGTACATTTTTATAAACAGTATATTTCCTGAAATAAATGCACACCTGTCTTTCTCTTTTGTATTTTGACAAGTTTGTGAGGTCAGTGCTTTTACATTGGCACTACTGGGCGACCAAAAGGAGAGAGGAAAGTGTGGAAGAAATAGTGGATTTAGTAACCTTCAATAATGGCTAACTACAGAGTTAGGTGGTACCTATACACCATAATCTTCCTGAAATGCAATGGGTGGTTTATGTGTGTCTATGTACTTATGTTTTTAAAAATTTCATACTACCTCTTCATCAGTTTTCCTCAACTGATTAAACCATTTGTGGATCATACAAGGTACTATCACTCTACTATCCCAGACTGCTAGGGATTTGGATTATGACTAGAAAAGAGTCAATTTACTAAGTTTCTGTTTGTCAATTTTTTTCATATTATGAGTAAAAATAATTATCAAAAATTAATTCACTCACACATTTGATAATTTATGTATTTATCATTTATTTCAATTTGTATTTGGCAATTAAAAGTAAAAATCTAACAATTTAAATTTGCACAATTAGGCAAGTATTGGTGAAAGGCTTGGCATGCATCCCAGAATCTAGCTTTTTGATAGCATTAACAATATGCCATTAACTTGTAATGCATGCCAGAAACTAAAACTTCAGTGAAGTGGCTCTCATTCTTTTTGAATGACAAACCTAGGACTTCAGGAGACTAACAAATTTGTCCAAATTCATATAACTATTGAGTGACGGACATATAATTTTTACTGAGGTCATTATAGCTCTAAAGCCTAGGCTTTGTCTATAGTATAAACCTGAAATTTTGTGTATATTTTATGTTTAAATAGTATTAAATTATAAATTATATGAAAATTTAATTATAGATTTAATATTACATTAAACATTAAATATTAATATACATTTATGTCAGATATATATTACCAGGAAGTAAAATTTAGAAATAGAGTCACCTGTGTAAATATGACACTTGAAATTATTAGAATAAGTGAGTTAACTGAGAGAGGTTATACCTAAACTCAAGTTTTAGTACATCACATGCAGAAATGAAGAAGATGAAATAGAGTCACCAATGGAAGAGGTTTAGAGAACTGAATACATGGAAGTTGGATGTCAGCAAGGATAAGAAAGACTTTTATCTGAGAACTGGCATTGGTACTGAGTGCAAAATGTTCCAGGTAGCTTAGAAAATTGAAGACTGAAAGAATCCTTGTTTTAATTTTCCTCTTTAGTTTCAAAGATATACCTCTAGCTTGAAGAGGTGACTTAGACATTGTCAAAGCGTTCACATATATCCCTATGGGTCAATGTCATGAAATCAGTTCCGTGTTGATATAAACAAGTGGAGATTAAGACAACAGAATGGATAGAGATATTGTGTTGATTTAGTCAACTGCTACGTAATTTTTAACTGTGTTTAGTCCATTTTATAAACTTGGCCACAAATTAGTTACAGATTTGGTGTAAATTAGTTTAACAATTATTTATCAAGTACCCACTAGGTCTCAGAAACAAAAATGATATATTAGCAAAAAAGACAAGAAGATCTCTACTCTCATGGGATCTGAAATTATAGTCATTAAAATTCAATACAAAAATAAATATATAAACTGGGAAACTTCATATTTTCAAAAGTTATTTTAAAAAAACAAGACAATAGGAAAAAGAGATAATGTAATCAGTGAAATTATAACCAGACTAACCCTGAAGTTATACTTTAGTAGTTTTTATCCAAAGAGAAGATAGAATATGAAGATAATGAATGCGTCCAGGTTGTCTGAGAAGCAATTTCTCAGATGATGGTATTAAATTTTCAAAAATGTTCTTACAGAAAATACCTGTGAGAGAAATTGGGATGAGTCTGGACAAATTGGGGAAAGCCATAAGACTACACTACAAGTATGATCCCAAGGCAAGGTCAGAGAAAGGGAAGATTGAAAGTGAAAATATCCTGATCTTCTTGCAGCCTAAGAGAAGTTTGGCATGCCATGTGGTGTCTTGGAACCAAAGTTAGCCATCAGAGGATGACTTGGTCCCTAGGGAACAGCCCCCTTGCTATGTCTCTCCCTTGGCCAGGAGCAGCCTATGGGAAGAGTGGGCATTAGAGCAAACCCAGAGATGAATTTCAGAGACAGTGGCTGAGCCTTTGTCAGTCACTTTCCCTCTGATTGAATATCTGAGAGATCAGTTCTCATGGCTGCCTCTATACACTGGCCAGGAGATAGAATATTCTAGTTAGAGAGGACACATAGAATTGAATTGGGAAAGGGGATGAAATATTACGAACATAAGAGAGACTGGCAGGACTAAGTATTATTGCATGAGAGGAAGACTGTAAAATGATATGATGAGATTGGAAAGGTAGGCTGGGTTCAGATCCTACTGGGCCTCCTGGACCATGATAAAAGTTTTTATTTTTAAAGAAGCAATCATAGAGTTTTAATTAAGGGAGTTTCATTATCCCATTGATATCATCAGATAGCTCTGGATTCTGTGCAGAGAAAAAGATTAAAACATGAACTCAAAATAGGGAGACTAAGGCAAACACTACCTTGAGAGAAAGGTATATTGGATTACAAAATGGCAGTGGAGGTGATGGCATTGGAGGTGAAGAGAGTAATTTTCTTAGAGGTACAGTTTTAAAATAGAGACTGTAGAGTTTATTATTGGATTATGTATGAGGTTTTGAGAAAAAAGAGGGATAAAGAATGATTCCTGGTAGTTCCCACTTTGGCTCAGCAGTAATGAACCCAATTAGTATCCACGAGGACATAAGTTTGATTCCTGGCCTCATTCAGTAGGCTGAGGATCTGGCATTGCCATGAGCTGTGGTATAGGTCTCAGACACAGCTTGGATCCTGCATTACTGTGGCAGGATGGCTTAGGCTGGCAGTTGCAGCTCCGATTTGACCCCTAGCCCTGAAACTTCCATATGCCACAGGTGCAGCCCTAAAAAGCAAAAAAAAAAAAAAAAAAAAAAAGATTCCTGGCTTTAAGCCTGGGCTCCATAATCTAATATTGATAAGAATGGTGTAGGATTTGTTTTTGTATTTTTCTTTTTCCTTTTGTTTTATAAAAATTTGTTTATTGTAGTAAACTTAGAGAGTCAGTAAGGATAAGAAGAATTTGAATATTGCTCATGTTCTATATACAGTACTATTTTTCATTTATTTCATGATATTTTGTGAATTTATTATATGGCTAATATTATGCAGTCAGCCCAATATTTTTTCTACCTTTTTTCTGTGTAACATAAAAACATTTTGATTGATGCATAATATTAAAACAAAATGCAAATATTTGGCATAACATTTTACTCGTAGACATTTAGGTAATATTCATTTTTTAATTTATTAATATTATATCAACATCTTCAGGAATTTACCATTTTTGAATATCAAATTAATTTTGAAATATAATTTATGTAAGAAATATTTCTGAACTTTTTTAATAATTCTAAATTAATATTTCATCTCTGGGAGAAATGAATGAAAACACTCATGTCATAACACTCATCAGCATATTGCTGTTATCTTTTGTCATCACAACATTAGAATCAATGTGGTGAAACTGCTTTAAAAGGTATACTTGAGTGTATAATTATATGCCTTTTATTAATTTCTTATTTTTATTTTCCCTATTAATTACATATACATATTTCTTGTAATGTATGATTAAAATGATTTAAACATGGAAGATACATATTTTAAGATACATACTCTCTTATTATGGTAGATATTATTCCTTATCTTGACATTTGTCTTGTGCAAAGTGGCCTAAATGAGATAGTTTGTCCATGGTTTTTTTTAATATTGCTTTCTTTTAAAACTCTAATGATTCCATTGTTTAAGTAGTTTGAATTTCCTGATGACATGTCTGAACATCCTAAATATACTATTATTGGTATTAATTTTAACATCATGCTCTTTGTAAACTATTAGTATTTATTACAAAACTGTATGTGATCATAGCTAAGTAGTTCAAACAGAAGGGCTATTTTTTGCATAGAGAATGGTAGGTAGAATTCTCTGATGTTTGTGAAATTTTCCAGATTGGAAACATGAAAATATATCTCACTGAAAAAAACAGAGAAATGATACTTACATTAGTGAAAAATTTTAATTTGTTACCTGCCGGAGGCCAGCTCCAGCGGCCAGGGAGTGTACACTTTTTCCCGCTCGGAGATCTGGACGGCGTCGGCAAATGTACAAATATGGAGACAGCCTCTTTGTCCCTTCTTTCAGGGTGCTGGACTGATCAAATTTTATTGGCATAAGTGGTTGATTATATAGAGAGCTTTTTGCTACAGATTACATCACAGTGTTAAAAGTACAGTGGTTAACTATTACATGGTATAGCAGCTATACATCATGTTTTAAGATCTTTGTTTTAACTAAACTTAGCGGGTACAATTTAGGGGCAGTTAGGTACAATACATCCTGTTTTAAGATCTCTATCTTAACTAAACTTAGTGAGTACAATTTAAGGGCAATTAGGTACAATACATCGTGTGTAAAGGAGGAGACAGTACAAATCATCCCATGGCTAGCCAGTCTTTACAATTTGAAGAGTTCACAGACACAAGAATTTAGCATTCACAAACCTTATTTGTAGACTGATGCTTATCTTCAAAGCGTTATGGCAGGGAGATAGTGTAAGTAAATATAAACCAACTTAACTAAACTAGCTATCACTTAAAAGCTTTTAAAATCAAGGACAAAACTCATAGCTAGATTTTTTTGGATAATATATATCTAACTTTTATGAACCTCATTAAGATCCTAACTCTAAAGTTTACTATGTAACTAGTTAATAGATAAACACTGTGTTTTAACTAAGTTGGATTAAAATAGGGGAAAGTCCTTCAGGATGAAATTCTTATTATATTATTGTTTAATTTTGTTAAATCACAAATCACCACAGGAAAATAAGAATGGGAAATAAGAATAATAAGTAAATAATCAGGAAAGACTGAGGAAAACTGAATAGCAAGTGAATAACAGAAAAGACTAAGTTATCCATGGAACAATCCCCACTCAGCAACACAAAATGGAAATTATTTCCTGGGAAATTTAGTTTTCCACCTTTGTCAGCAGGCAAGCCTTACTGTCTTCTGGGGCCTGTCCTCGGGATTGTGCCGTACAGGCAGGCATCCCCTTGTTTAGGAACCTGCCCTCGGAATTGTACTGTTCAGACAGGCCCCTTTTCCTGAGTAGGAGCTTGTCCTCGGAACTGGACCTTTCAGGCAGGCCTCTTTTTCTGATTAGGAGACTGCTCTCAGAATTGCACCGTTCAGGCAAGCTCCCTTCCTCGGCTTCTTGTATCTTCTCGGCTCCCCGCAGTTACCAACAGAGATGTCTCAAATATGATAATGGAGTGATTGTGGTATCCTTTAAATATTTTGTTTGTATTATTAAACAATGTAGGCACAATAACAAAGCAAATACCTATCTACCAACAAGCAAGCTTAGAAATATGACAATTGGAGTTCCCGTCGTGGCGCAGTGGTTAACGAATCCGACTAGGAACCATGAGGTTGCGGGTTCGATCCCTGCCCTTGCTCAGTGGGTTAACGATCCGGCGTTGCCGTGAGCTGTGGTGTAGGTTGCAGACGCGGCTCGGATCCTGCGTTGCTGTGGCTCTGGCGTAGGCTGCTGGCTACAGCTCCGATTGGACCCCTAGCCTGGGAACCTCCATATGCCGCGGGAGCGGCCCAAGAAATAGCAAAAAAAAGACAAAAAAAAAAAAAAAAAAAGAAATATAACAATTACTTTTGCAAAAACTTCTTCTTTGTGACTCGTATCTCTTACGGTGCCTTTTGATGTATTTTTGTCTTATTTTTAACTAAATTCATAAACATTTTCTTAAATATATTTTCTTAATATATTTAAAGAAACTTGTACCTATCTTTAATCTTCTCTATAATTCTAAAAATCTGCATTTCACTTTTCTATGATCCATTAGAAATTTATTTTAGAATATAAAATGAAATTAATTTTAATTAAGTTAATACTTGTTCCAGTAGTATTAAATAAAATGTGCTTTTCCAGAAGAACACTGATGTAATCTTTTCCCATATATAAGCCTCTGTTTTCTACTTGCCAATGTACTCTTTTGGTAATTCTGCAGATACAGTGCTGTCTTGATTAACAGTGCATTTAAGACCTTTTTTATATTTTACTAGAGAAAATTATTTCTCATGGTTATTCTCTTTTTAGTGCCTTTACTATTCTTGGATTTTTGTTCTATTGTATATTTTGGAAAATTAACTCTGAAATTTATAAAATAAAATATACACCATCATGAAAAACTTAAGCCCAAGAAGTCAAAGTAAATTTAATATTAGAAAATCATTTTCATGTCCCTGTTCGGGCACCAAA
This sequence comes from Sus scrofa, assembly GCF_054392235.1. NCBI lineage: Eukaryota > Metazoa > Chordata > Mammalia > Artiodactyla > Suidae > Sus > Sus scrofa. Next base: position 118,301,783 of record NC_139388.1, on the reverse strand, counting down.
AAATGAAAAAAAAAAAAGAAAATCATTAATATGATTCATCATGTTAGCACTTTGAGGGTGAATATAGCATTCTATAAAATTAGACATTCTATTCTTCGATTGATTCGAAGTTTGAATAATCTTTTCTTCAAAAGTTTGGTAAAATTATCCTGAATAACACATTCACCTCATGTTTTCAGTTCAGACCAAGAGTTTTCTTCCCCTCCCTGCATCTCTTTCTTTAGTTTCTTCCTATGGTTACTTCATAGTTATTATTTGAAGAAGGAATTATGTTCTTGCAAATTAAGTACATTAGTGGGAACCAGGACCAGGACTACTTTAAGACTTCTTTTTTTTTTTTTTCCTTGTAGTAAACCACCACATTTTATTTTTCTCTGATATTTTTTTCTAATTGTGGGTCTTTTTTAAAGAATCAACTATCAGTTTTGATTTTTTCTTGTTTTCTCTTTATTTCTGCTCTATTCATTATTACTTTCTTATGTCTAATTCCTCTTGATTTTGAAAATATAAGCACAAAGCAAGACATAAGTACAGAGCTTAGGTTATTGATTTTCATCAATTCTTGTTATTAGTTATTAGTTTCTAGTTACATTAGTTTCTATATTATATATAGAATGCATCTTGTTAAAGTACAATTGTTGGAAAATGTTTGATGTACTTTACATCCTAGTGCTTGGTTACTTTTTATAAAGGCGTTATATGTACCTTCTCCAATTATTAGCAGTATAAGATTCTATATATGTCCCAGTAGAACAAATGTATTATGTATGTTTTTTATAATTATACATGCCCAATATATTTTTTATGTTATGTCATAAAAAATTGTACAAATCTCTTGTTGTGTTTGCAGATTTGTAAATTTCCCCTAGTAATTTTGGTAATTTCCACATTATATAGATTGAGGTTATTTTTAAAAGGACTATGAATTTTAAATTGTTACTGAATCCTGATTAAACATTTTTATTACATATTGATCTATTTATCTACCTAATATCTCCATTAATCTTAGAATGTATTTTGCTGGTATTAATGTAGCTATGTCAATGTCTTTAAAAAGGTCTCAGAAACTTTGCCAAAACCCTTCACTTTGATTTTAATTATGCAAACTCTAAAAATATTAAGTATTTATCCAGAGTCACTCGTTTCTCATTATAAGAAGGCATACCAGGTGGAAAATTATTGTCTTATTTTATTCAATATGTTCCCCCTTCTTGCTTTGGATTATTTTAGCTTTTCTTTGCTTTAGCATTTTGCATAGATTATACAGTTTTTATATTTACAATGATAATTCTGATCATTTTACTGACCAGAGATTATTATTTTTAAATAGCTTCTATGTCTTACTTTGTCTGGAAAATTATATTTTTTCTGGCCTTCCTGGAGATCACTTGTTTTAAATCATATTATTTTTGCTGCTTTGAAGATTTACCATTTGTATTCTAGTCTTCTGAAATAATTAAAATGGCTAGTTTCATTTCAAGGTCATTGATAACATTATTAGATCAAATCTAGTCTTCAGTTTTTAAATTTTTTAAAAATTATGGTTGATTTACAATGTTCTGTCAAGTTCTGCTGTAAAAGTGGTATCATACGGTATTTGTCTTTCTCTTTCTGACTTACTTCATTTAGTATGAGACTCTCTAGTTCCATCTAGTCTTCAATTTTTAAAACATTATTTTAATAAAAATGTCTTTTCTAGATCTGCCACTTGCTCTCTGTATTTGAGCAATTTTAATTCTCAGAGACTTTATATTCTGTACAAAGTAAAGCTGGTATTATCAATAATACTAATAAATAGTAGTAATAGTAGTAAAAAATGACTAGCATGCCTGGTACAGAGTAGATATGAGAAAATTATTGGTTAAATAAAAATACTGCATTACTTATAGCTCACATTATAACAGCTCATATTTACAAAGATCCTTTCAATATTACAAGCATTTTCCTGAATTAATTTATCTCTCTAAAATCTTATGTGATAGAGCAAAAACAACATAATGTCATACTTAGGCACTTGAAACTTGAAGCCACACTTTCTGAATTGGAATATTAGCTGTAAGACTTAACAGATGCACAACCTTGGGAAATTAATTAACTTACCTGTGCCTCAGTTTCCTCGTGTTTAATATGGTGCTAATAGTGTTGATAGGAGGATTGTTGTAAAGCACTAAAAGCAGTGTGTGCAATATAATAAATGCTGTATTGTTTCTTCAAAGATATAGGTATTATCTCCATTTTGCAGATGAGAAAATTAAGACCTAGACTAATTATTCACAGTTATTACAACTAATATTATGCAGAATATATTGAATTTTTCTATCATTCTTTAAGACTGTCCACCTAAAGTCAGTCCTGACAAAGGGAGGAGTCTAAGTCTTGATGATGTTCTCTATAGTTTTCAAAATACATGGCTGATAAATCTGAAAATCTGACAGTAAGATTAACAAATTGTGGGGACACTATTGAAATATAGTACTGTTCATGAGAAAAATATATTGTGTCATATCACTAAATAAACAAAAAATAAACTTATTTTCAATTACTTTTAAATATTCACAAAAGTAGTCAAAAGGTGTACCTCAAGGAGTTCCCTCTGTGGCAAAAGGTGTACCTCAAGGAGTTCCTTCTGTGGTTAAGGATCTGGCCTTGCTGCAGGTGTGCCATAGGTTGCAGCTCTGGCTTGGGATTTGATTCCTGGCCTGGGAACTTCCATATGCCACAGGGCTGTCTGAAAGCAAAAAAAAAAAAAAAAAAAACAAAAAAAAAGAAAAGAAAAAAGAGTACCTTGAAACTTTTAAATATTTTCACCCACATCTTCTATATGTGGATCTACTCCAGCATCATATTCTCTGCTGACTCACTGAAAGAAGGAAATTGAAAATAAAGATTTCTTAGTGGGGATGGAGATATGATTTACAAAAAATAAATATAATATGAAGACAAAATGTTAAATATACATAATCTACAAAAAAAAAAAAAAGAGAATCTGAGGCATTAACAAATGAAAATTTATCCCTGTGAGAAAGCTAGAGGAGAGATGACAAAACACTTTTTTTTTTTTTTAGGGCCACACCTGAGGCATATGTAAGTTCCCAGGCTAGGGGTAGAATCAGAACTGCAGCTGGTGGCCCTTACCACAGCCACAGCAGGGCAGGAACTAAGCCACATCTGAGAACTATACTGCAGCTCACGGCAACATCGGATCCTTAATCCACTGAGCAACACCAGGGTTTGAACCTGCATTCTCATGGTTACTAGTTGGGTTTGTTTCCACTGAGTTACCATGGGAACTCCAAAATGCTTTTTGATGTGTGTGGGAGAAACAGCTTCAAAATAGCTAGTATGAGGTTTTTGAAAGAAAAGGAGTAGAAGGAAAATAAGAGAGTTCACTTTTACTTTTTTGGCCTAAAAATATATTTATTGGTCAATTATAGCAACAGGTTTCTGAAAAAATTAAGGCAAATGCTTTGGAAAGCCATTGTAATTGTCTTAGACTACTCAACTTTATTTAGCTATGACTTTTGTATAGTCTCTTTTTAAAAAAATGAGTAACATTAATAATAGAATAATATTCTGACTCACTTCACATGGAAATCCATTTAATACTTCTCTTTAGTTTTTCCAAAACTCTTGATTTAACAGAATAAACAAGGTTTAAGTACAAACCTAAAGGACAACTTAATCTTACAATCATTTCCCCTTCATGCTGCAGGCTTCCATTTTAGCTTTATTCATTATAGCCCTAAAGCTCCTGCTTTCTAAATGTGTAGGTTAGAAAAAGTACCTTGGAGCTCACCTGCTCAAGATTAATAATATCACTCCAAGAAGATTAGAGCTATTACTCTTCCTGACCTGATCCAAATGGTACAAATGGGATTTTAAGGATGATGTCTGTTCAGAGATCCAACAGAGTGATGAGGTACAGGGGATAGCTACCCTAAGGAATCAGAAAAGATAGACTGTCAGGGTTGTACAGATGATCAACCATTAGCTTTAGCTATTATCCAAAGAAAAGATTATGGCTATAAATAAATTCATCCAGGGCTTTAATGCAATAGACAGGCAGACCAATGGATGGACAGGCCAAGAACATAACTATTATTTAAAAAGAAAGCCTTAGGCTAAGTTCTCATTTCAGTAGCAGAATTGCAGGTAATAGCAGATTGTGGAAAAAAAAAAAAAAAGGTTATGTGTGTGTGTGATTTAATTTAAAACCTTAGATATATTAATGCAGAATTTAAAAAGTATTTCTCAGGAAGTATCTGTTCTTGCCCTACTTTTAGGCCATTGTGTTTCTGACTATGGAGAATAGAGTTTTCCACTAGTCCAATTAAAATTGGTGATTGACTCAAAAAAAAAAATTCAAAAATGTGTAATCTATTTACCTTTGAGAAGAATGACTACCAATTATACACCCACGTATTTTTTTCATGATACCCTAGATAGTAGCTTTCATATACTACATGTTTAATAATAATAATATTGATAAAAATTAATAGTATCTAATACAACTAATACATTTTTTCAAGTACTTAATATGCATTGATACATTTGTATACTCTCATAAGTACACAGTTATTGTCACATGCCCATAAAGAGAACAAAATTGAGTAATAAATAGTGTATCTTACTTATTCCTCCCATCTTAAAAGATTTAACTTATACTCAATTTAAACTCTCTTTATATTCTCTTAATCATGCTGGTTTTCTTTATCACTTTTTCGGCTACATCTTCCTGGTCCCTCCAAAAATGTATCAATCTCTCTAATATTTGCTCTCACAGCATCATCTCCTTTGCAGAAATATCATGGTTGTTCTCTTCAAGTTGGAATTTACGAAACACTTAAGAAGATATTATGAAAAATAAACTTCTAATCTAATATGTCTTAATAATGTTGATTATTAGTTCTTCCTCTGCCTCCTAAAATATGGGATCATAATCCTATAACCTTCAGAACCTAGAACAATGCCTGAAACTTGGTATATGATTGGTACCTATTCCTTAAATGTATTAAGGAATGAAGACTTTATTTATTTATTTATTTTTATTTTTAGGGCCGTATCTGTGGCATATGGAAGTTCCCAGGCTAGGGGTCAAATTGGAGCTACAGATGCCAGCCTAGACCATGGCCATAGCAACGCCAGATCTGAGCTGCATCTGTAACCTACACCACAGTTCACAGCAACACCAGATTCTTAACCCACTAAGTGGGGCCAGGGATACAAACTTGGTTCATTTCCACTGAGCCACAGTGGGAACTCCATGGAATCACTGACTTTAGACTTGCCAGTTTGGCAGATGTTAAAGAATATTTGGTTATGGAGATAGTAATGAGAGTCACAATTCAATACAACTTTCTCCTTTTTAGATTGATACAATGGTTGATGAGGCTATTATTTTAAAAAAAGGCACAGAAAGGAAAGTTAACTGTTGAAGGAGAGCGCTAATGAGAACACTCTTTAATATACTGACTTCAAGTTATCTTTAAAATGTTTTGGAGAGAGATTTCTAATTGGCTTATAGAAAGATACAGCTTGAGCTCAAGGGAGGACTGATTTGGAAAGGAAAATGTGCACACTAACATGTGGAGCAAGTTGCTGAGTGCAGGGGAACACCAGCAGAGAGCAGTAAAAGCCAGAGTAGATAAAAACCATGAGTTTCTCAGACACTCACACTTTCAGGCATAAGCAAAGAGTGGATAGAAGTAAAATGCTAGGATATTTGTTTCTAAATATATGATTCGGATTGCTTTCTTTAGTTGTATTTATTTTATCAACATTAGTGTGCAATTGTCATCCATTACAGTACCCATAAATGTCAGTTATCTGTTATCTATTATTTTTAATTTCTATATGTACTTCCACAAAAAGGGATGGAGGTGGACTATGAAGGGGAATATGAATATTGTTGCTGCATAAATAATTATTCTCTGAAATATTTTATTCTATCGTGAGGTTTCATATTTTTATTATATTGTTTTTGATAAATATTAAAATATTTCCCTTAGAAGACTTCAGACTATAATTATAAATATAAATATGAAGAATGGAGGTATAAACATTTTTAAGACTATGAGAATTTTTATTAAATTATTATTTAATAGTATGTTAGACATGCATAAAGTATGTTAAGTATGTTAATTGACCTCAGTTTTATAGACTTAAATTAGAAGGCATAGATTGATAAAGTGTCATTCTGAAACTAGTCAGATTTTTCTGTCTAATAGTACTTATAAAATCTATATTTAATGATTCAGGCTATGGATAATAAGTAATTGAATATGATATCATAATATTGGAAAGTTTTCCATCAAAATTGTAAGGATACAAATTAATCTTATACCGATATTTTCTGCTGCCTTTAGAAAAGTTTTTCAGAGTTTTCACATATTTACCTTCTTTTAAATTCAGTTTGTATTTTATTCCTAAATTGTGTGTGTGCATGTATGTGGTATGCACATGCATTTTCTAAATTAAATTTACAAAATAATTACACACTTACAAGATGTAAACTAGCAGAAAATGAAAGACCAAACTAAGAAGTAAAAATATTACAGTAGAGCTCCTTTATTCAGGCAAATATTACATGTATCTTAAAAAATTAAATAATAAGAAACTAACCTGGGTTAGAATGTATCTTGATTTAACCTAATATTCTGTCAACTTTGATTGTATACAGTTCTCAAACAAATCAAAAGCCCAGGCGTTCTCCAAAAGTAGTAAGTTTTCAAAAAGATAGCTATAATGCCAAACCTATGTAAGAATACAATAAAATCTTGAAAGTGTCAAGTACTATTTAAATGTTACCTTTAAAAAATAATACCACTAGATCTCTATGACAGAGTGAATTTCCAGCTCTGATAGAAGAGATAGTTGGGTACAACTCCACAGAGTTGAACTTAAAAGAATGTATAAGTGTCAGTCATTGACTTCCACTTTAGAGATCAAAAAACCAGGGCAGGTAGTATATCAGTAAGAGAAATAGAACCCTGTCTTCCAGTCTCTAGAGAGATGGCCTGTGTGGAAATAATTGTGTCCTTTATCTGCACTACCAAATTCTATCTGGAGAGAAACTTTTTATATGAATCTAGTAGAATTAATTATTTTCTACACCTAGAACTCTCATTTTACATGTAGGAACTTTTGTTGAGGACTTAGTGTGCATAGGACTCTGTATTTGTCACATTAGAATGTGTTGTATAACTTGATCCTTACTGTAGACTTGTAAAGGGACCACTACCCATATTTTATAAATAAGAAAGTAGAAGTATAAGCAGAAAAATATCACACAGCTTGTAGGAAAGAATTTCAACTTAGGTCTTCTGATATTTTGACCTGAGATTTCTATGTTGCTTTGTCATTGTTTGTATGTTTGTTAGTTGGTTTGTATTGTTGACTGGTAGAGGAAGCCTAAGGTGGCTCCTTCTTTCACATTTCTGACTCCTCAAGGCTTCTTGGCCTATCTGTTCATATGATGTCTCATTCTCAAGGGTCTCTACACATGGTTTTGGTATTTTATAGAACAGGCAACTCACTGTAAGCTTCTAAGATAGAGACTATCTCCCTCAGAATGAGTATTCCTTTAGGAGTTTTTCAATGGAAAGAACAGCACAGAATGTATGGCCATCTTTATAATCTATTGCATTGTTTATTAAAAAAAATTCTGTGAAGAAGAGTATATTAGCTTTATATTGATACCATAGAAAATTGTTACAAATTTAGCAGTATAAAGCACATTCATGTATTATCTCAAATTTCCATGCAGCCTCAATCAGTACTATGCTTAAGATCTTATAAGTTGTTGGTTGGCTTGGCTCTTATTTGGAGGATCCAGGAGATAAACCACTTTCAAGCTTATTCCAGCTTTTTGGAAGAATACATTTCCTTCTCATGCCTTCCATCTGTCCCACAACAAGCAAAGGCACTTGGAATCTCTAATTTCCCCTTTTGCTAAATCTCTCTGACTCTGTCTTTTGCTTTCAAATGGGAAAAAGCTTTATTTATATGAATGTATGTGATTACATAGGTAGCCCACCCAATATAATCCAGGGGAATCTCCTTATTTTAAAATCAATTTATTAGTAACTGCACTGAATTGAATGATATTCTTCCAGAATTTCATAATCTGACCTCGTTTGCATAGGATTTTTGAAGAAATAATTAATAAGATGAGATAATACTAAATTAGGGTGGGCTTTAATTCCAATATAACAGAAGTCCTTATAAGAGGAAGGCAGACAAAAAAAAAAAGAAGGCCATGTGACAACCACAGAGATTGGATGGATGTGGCTGCAGGCCAAAGAACACCAAGCATCACAAGCCACCACCAGAACCTAGGAAGGAGACAAGAAAGGATTCTTACCTAGAGACCTCAAGGGAGCTCAGTCCTGCCAAAAGCTTGACTTCAAAATTCTAGCTTCCAGAAATGTGAAAGAATACATTTTTATTACTTTAAGTCACTAAATTTATTATAATTTGTTATGTCAGCCCTAGGGAACTAATACAGTAATCAGGAATCCTAATTACATCTACAGAGTACTTATTTGCTGTGTAATATAACATTTTTACAAGCATGACTCAATGAGCTAAAAGTCATGGGGCCAAAGTTCTGCCTACTACACTCTGTCCCCTTGTCCCCAAACTCTACATCATTCTCAAATGCAAGACATATTTATTTCTTCCCAAGGTTCCAAAAAGTCACATTACAGCATTAACCCAAAGTCCAAAAATTTCATCCTAATCTCATCAACTTTAAACTCCCAAATCTCATCTAAATTTTATCAGCTCACAGTTCCCAAACTCATCATCTAAGTCATATAAATCAGGGACACAGGAGGTGTCCAGGCACAATTCTTCACCATCTAGAGGGTTGTGAAGCTAATCAAACAAGTTATGTGTTCACAGGACTCCCAACATTCAAGGTGAGACAAATATAAAATAACAGTTATAGACATTCAAATTTAAAACAGGGAGAAAAGGCAAGGAAAAAGGAGTCACTGATCCAAAGCCATTTTTAAATCAAACCAGGAAAGCTCCATTATGTTACCAGACCTGAGAAAAGTCCTCCCTGACCCTCATGCCGCACTTGCCTCTGAAGTCAATATTCTGGGCTCTTGGTTTCACTCTGAGGCTTGCTTCCATTTTCATGAAAGTTGACACAGGCATGCAGCTGAGTTTGATCAAATAATTTTCTGTCAGTAGAAGTTTAGAGGTCCAGGAGCCTTCTTTCTTTTCTTATTCTTCCTATCCTTTTCCTTTTAGTCTAAAGTGGCAGAGTTTCTGCTAATATACAACTCTCAAGAAACTTGTGGGTTTTGCATAAATTTAATAGAAAATTTATTTAGAAAAATTTAATTAGAAAAAGGCTCTTCCACAAACATTTCTGAAATAATCCCTTTACTACTTTTAGCTTCTGCTGAAATGGGTGATGGGTGATAACCTTAAAATGTCTTAGAGAGTCTGATTGGATTAAAACAATCTGTGAGTTGTTCTTTTAATTTCTTTGAAGAGCCTTCTGTGAGACTGAGTATTGCGATCTTTTGATCTTTCTGATGTGTTAACAAAACTTTGTACCCTGCACCCTCAGCTTTTTCTCTATGTCAAACTTTCTGAAGCAATCTCTTAATTTTTAGGATGTTTTGCCATCTGATTGGGCTGAAAATTTCCCAAGTCATAAAGTTCTGCTTCATTTTTAACATGTTTTCTCTCAATTTATCTTCCTTCTCTCTCATTTTACTGTAAGCAGTATCTTCAACATTTTTAAAATCTTCTGAGTTAAATAAGCATATTCATTGCTTACAAAGTTCTTCTCTCCATATAACTCCGTGACACAATTTTGCTAAGCATTCCGAAGCTATATAACAAGGATCACATTTTCTACCATATCCAGTAGCATCTTTTTCTCACTTCCTTCAGAGCCCTCACTAGCAGCACTTTAACATATATCTTCTTATACTCTATTCAAGGCAATCTAGGTTTTATTGTTAAGCTTCTCAAAATTCTCCTAGCCTACCGGCACTATTCCATTCCAAATGCACTTCTGTATTTTTAGGTATTTGTTACGGCAGCAATCTTATTTCAATGTAGGTGAATTACTTACATGTAGAGCAAGCATTCCATTTAGAATTCCTCAATGGAAAAGGTAGCAAAGAATTTTTGGCATTGTTAATTTGTGCTTATAAAATACATAATAACTTTGTGAGGAAGAGTGATCACTTGGCTAGGAAATCACATTAATTTCAAATAATTATTAAAATCATGTATCAAACTCCTTTCATTTGAATTAAGATTAATATGTTAAAATTTATTAACACAGGCTGGATGGTATCTTGGCAATTTGTTAATAAACTTTTGTTATTAATCGCAATTAATATGAATTAAAATACATTAAAATGAAAGCTATGACTTAGGCTTGTGTTAACTAATTCAGATTAGATTTTTTTCAATTATTTAAAATCAGTGAATGTGAATTTTTGCTCATGTAGATTTACTCTTTTTCATCTTATTGAAATTTACCAAGAAAGCTCAGAAAATAACATTTTTTTGGCCTTTTGGAGCTATACCCGTGGCATATCAAGGTTCACAGGCTAGAGGCCAAATTGGAGCTGTGACTTCGTTGGAGCAGCCTATACCACAGCCACAGCAAAGCCAGATCTGAGCCATGTCTATGACATGTACCACAGTTCACAGCAATGCTGGATCCTTAACCCACTGGGTGAGACCAGGGATCAAACCTGCATCTTCATGGATACTAGTCATATTTGTTTCTGCTGAGCCACTACAAGAACTCCCTCAGAGAATTATTTTAAAAATAATTTATTTAGAATTTGTATTCAAAATTAGAGAACCAGAAATAAGCAATAATAATTTGAGGATCTCACAGAGATGATTGGAAAAAAGTAGAACAAAGGATATCCAAAGGAAAACACAGAGAAATATGATATTACTTAACATCTTCTTCTTTCTCTAAGAACAACTAAAATATCATATTTTTGTTGGAATGACAGTGTAGTGGTATTTCATTTCCTAGGAGAAAAATGAGTTCAGAAAATGAGGCCTGAAATCAAGCATTTTTGAAAGTTCAGTGTGAGTGTAATTCAAAAACTCAAAAGGTAAAATCCCAGATATTCTCTAGCAAAGCTTCTTGAGAAAATGACTTTTATTCTTGGAGATGAAAAATTAGAAAATTCATTGACAGAGATGCAAAGTGAGTTAAAGTCACTAAAGAGCAGAATGAATAATGCAGGGGAATGAATTAGTGACTTTGAAGAATGCAGAGGAATGAATTAGTGACTTGGAAGAATGCAGAGGAATGAATTAGTGACTTGGAAGATAGAATAATGGAAATCACCCAATGAGGACAGCAGACAGAAAACCAAATGAAAAAACGTGAAAGTAATATAACAGACCTATGGGATAACATAAAGCAGGCCAATATATACATTATAGGGAAGAAGGAGAAGAAAAAGAAAAGGAGATTGGAAATATATTTGAAGAAATTATCGTTGAAAACTTTCCAAATCTAAAGGAAACAGATATCAAGATACAGGAAGCACAGAGGGCCCCAAACAAATTGAACCCAAATGGGCCCATATCAAGACATATTATAATAAAAATGGCAAAAGTTAAAGATAAAGAGAGAATTCTAAAGGCAACAGGAGAAACACAAAGCATTAAAGGCTTTCAGCTGATTTCTCTGCAGAAACACTACAGGCCAGAAAACAGTGGCAAGATATATTCAAAGTTCTAAAAGGGAAAATTCTGCAGTGGAGAATATTCTTCTCGGTGAGAGTATCATTTAAAATAGAAGGAGAAATAAAGAGTTTATCCAACAAAAAACAAGTGAAAGAGTACACCAATTCTAAAACCATTCTAAAAGAAATACTGAAAGGGGGGAGTTCCCGTCGTGGCGCAGTGGTTAACGAATCCGACTAGGAACCATGAGGTTGCGGGTTCGGTCCCTGCCCTTGCTCAGTGGGTTAACAATCTGGCGTTGCCGTGAGCTGTGGTGGAGGTTGCAGACGCCGCTCGGATCCCGCATTGCTGTGGCTCTGGCGTAGGCCGGTGGCTACAGCTCTGATTCAACCCCTAGCCTGGGAACCTCCATATGCCGCGGGAGCGGCCCAAGAAATAGCAACAACAGCAACAACAACAACAACAGACAAAAAAGACAAAAGACAAAAAAAAAAAAAAAAAAAAAAAAAGAAATACTGAAAGGGCTTCTATAAATAAAAAAGAAGAATAAATAGGATGGAGGAAATCACAATTGGAAAGCAAAAACTTAAGCCAGTATACAAATGTAAAAGGAAAAAAAAAAAAAAAAACCTACTATAAAAGCAACAATAAACACAACGATCAGCAGAAGCACCAACATAAAGATGTTAAAAAAGGACTTCAAAATCACATAGTATGGGGAAGGAAAGTAAGGAAATTTAGACTCTTTTTTTTTTTTTTTTTTAAATAATGTGTTTGAACCTATATTACTATCAGGCTAAAGCAAGCAGATATAGGAAGGGGTTAACATACTTGAAAAAAAGGCAACCAAAAATCAAAAAAATAAAATTTTACAGAGTTCCTGTCATGGCTCAGTGGTTAACGAATCCAACTAGGAGCCATGAGGTTGCAGGTTCGATCCCTGGCCTCGCTTGGTGGGTTAAGGATCTGGCAGTGCTGTGAGCTGTGGTTTAGGTCACAGACATGGCTTGGATCCTGCGTTGCTGTGGCTCTGGCATAGGCCAGCAGCTGCAGCTCTGATTGGTCCCCTAGACTGTGAACCTCCATATGCCACGGGTATGGGCCTAGAAAAGACAAGAAGACCAAAAACATAAATAAATAAATAAAGACAATAAAATATTACATTCACAAAAACGAAGACGAAAAGGACACAGGCAAAAATAAAAGGAAATCATCGAACCAAAGAAAGAAAAGAACAAAGGAGAAACAGAATCAACTGAAAAACATGGTTTAAAATGGCAATAAATACATACTTATCAATAATTACCTTAAATGCCAACGGAGTGAAAGCTCCAACCAAAAGACATAGAATGGCAGATTGGATAAAAAAGCAGGAGTCTAGAATATGCTAACTATAATAGACTCACCTTAGGGCAAAGGACACATATACATTGAGTTGAGAGATGGAAAAAGATATTTCATGCCAACGGAAAAGACAGGAAAGCAGGAGTTGCAGTACTCATATCAGACTAAATAGACTTTTAAATGAAGGCCATAAAGAAAGACAAAGAAGGACAGTATTTAATGATGGAAGGATCCTTTCAAGAAGAGGTTATTACAATCATCAATGTATATTCCCCTAACACAGGAGCACCCAGATACATACAAGACATACTAACAGACATAAAAGGAGAAAATAACGGGAATGCAATAAAAGTAGGAGTCTTTAACGTCCCACTGACATCAATGAACAGATCATCTAGATAGTAAACCAATAAGGCAACTGAAATCCTTAATAACACAATAGAAAATTTGGCTTAATTGACATTTTCAGGACCTTACATCCAAAAAAATGAGAATATACATTCTTTTCAAGTGCACATGGAACATTCTCAAGGATTGACCACATTCTGGGGCACAAAATAACCTCAACAAATTTGAGTATAGAAATTATTTCAAGCATCTTTTCTGACCGCAATGGCATGAAACTAGAAATCTACCACAGGAAAGAAATGAGAAAAAACTGACTACCTGGAGACTAAACAACATGCCACTAAAAAAGCAATGGGTCAAGGAGGAAATCAAAAAGGAAATTAAAAAATAGCTCAAAAATAAACCAATGGTATCTAATCAAACTGACAAGCTTTTGCACAGCAAAGGAAACTATTAAAAAAACAAAAAGACAACTTACAGAATGGGAGAAAATAGTTTGAAACGATGCAACTGACAAGGGCTTAATCTGTAAAATGTACAAACAGCTTAAACAATTCAACAGCAAAAAAGCCAACGACATAATTGAAAAATGCACAAAAGACCTGCATAGACATTTATCCAAAGAAGATATACAGATAGCCAACAAGCACGTGAAAAAATGCTCAACATCACAGAAATGCAAAACAAAACTACAATGAGGTACCACCTCACACCAGTCAGAATGTTCATCATTAATAAATCCACAAATAACAAATGCTGCAGAGGGTTATGGAGAAAAGGGAACACTCCTACACTGTCAGTGGGAATGTAAATTGGTACAACCACTGTGGAAACAGTATGGAAGTACCTCAGAAAACTAAATATAGAACTACCATATGACCCTACAATCCCACTCTTGGGCATATAATCCGGACAAAACTTTCACTGAAAAGGATACATGCAACCCGTATGTTCATTGCAGCACTATTCACAGTACCCAAGACATGGAAACAACCTAAATGTCCATCAATGGATGAATGGATTAAGAAGTGGTATATCTACACAATGGAATACTGCTCAGCCATAAAAAGAATGAAATAGTGCCATTTGCATCTACATGGATGGACTAGAGACTCTCATACTAAGTGAAGTAAGCCAGAAAGAGAAAGACAAATACCATATGATATCAGTTATATCTGGAATCTAATATATGGCACAGATGAAACTTTCCACATAAAACAAATTCATGGACTTGGAGAACAGACTTGTTGTTGTTGCCAAGGGGGAGGGGGAGGGGAAGGGAGTGGGGTGGACCGGAAGTCTGGGATTAATAGATGCAAACAATTGCATTTGAAGTCGATAAGCAATGAGACCCTGCTGTATAGCACAGGGAACTATATCTATCTCTCATGATGGAGCATGATGGAGGATAACGTGAGAAAAAATACGTGTATATGTATGACTGGGTCACTTTGCTGTATAGTAGAAATTGACAATACACTGTAAATCAACTGTAACAGAAAATTAAAATTCATAAAATAACTTCTAAGCAGTATTTCTGAATGTGGTGTCAGCTAAAAATCAAGTGTGTCTTGTATGTGCAGATTTGTTAAAAAGAAAATTAAATGGATCAATGTAATTGAAAACATGAGATTTGAAAAGTTTTAGTCTGCTTAAATAGATTTGTCCTTTCATATCAAATTCAAATTTAATGTAAGGTGCCATAAAATCACGTTAGTGTCCTAAAAGTCAAATCTCTTTTTAACTTCAAAAGGGAAAGAAGGTAACTAAAGCAAAGTCGTAATTTGTATTATTCTCAGAGAGATGAGAATTCACAGAAATTAAAATAAATCATATCTAATAAAAAAGGGGGATATGTTAAGTGTGCATAATACAGTTTCCATCTACCATATAAGTTCTATATAAATGCATGTTAATATATATAACAAAAGTTTATATTCCACATATTGTAAATCATAAAGTATATAGATATTTTAACCATAGTATAATATAAATTATGTAATATAAATTTATACATTATAATATAGCATTAATGGTATAATATTAATATGCCATATTATGTATAGGTATGTATTATGTCCATAATTATCATGTTTTATGTATTATGTATTATATGTATTGTTTTATGTTTTATTTATTTTTAATAGGCATATGAATATATTGTATGAAATATTACACATTGAATTACACATTTATAATTGCATATATTTATATGATTGTTTTCCTTATCTCATCCTGCATAAACATAAGCATGTATAAATATATCTTTCAGTGCTGATTTAAAATGACTTTGGCATATAAATGTAATTTATTTTGTTTATTACCATTGATAGACTGCAAACCTCACATTGCTATCACTTAAATTTTCATCATCCAGTATCTAATTAGTAGGATCCTGGCTAGAACATATAACATTTTAGTGTGTATCAGAAATTGTCTACAGAAAAATAAATTATAAAATTTTTTTGGTAAAATCATTGTCATTTATTTAATAAATATTAACAGAGTATCTACTATGATCCAAGACTATTCTATTTATAAAGATTAAGCCAATGAAAAAGAAGTATGTAAGCCCTGATCTCTTAGAAAGGCTATTTAATGGGGATACAGATATTAACTATATATGCAATCAATTATTTAAAACAATTGTAGTGAATACTAATAGAGAAAGGTGAACGTGGCCTTCTTATTTAGAGAATAATCTTAAAATAACCCCGATATATACAATAAAAATGCAATATAATATCAGAATATTTTAGCTTCATTGATAACTGAATAGTTTATATTGGTTAAATAAACCAATGAATACTACCTTAATTGTTTATGTCTCCAAATATCAAAAATCCTAATGGTTTGGATAATAAGAAACTGTTACTAAATTTTCCAATTTTGGATCTCATTTAATGGGTCATATGATACATACTTGCTCTAAGTCTACAGATTTTTTTTTTTTAGAAAATATAAGAAATGTTTAGAAGTTCCTCCAGGTAAAAGATCACTCTTAATAGTCTATACAGCAAACAAAAAAATGCTTATTTTCTTATGGTAAAAATGGGAAGATCATTTCAAAATTTGATATCTGGTCAAAAATAGTAATAAATGCACTTAAACAGTTACATGAAGGCACTTCCATCAAGTTTGACAAACACTGTACATTTACAATGGGCAAAGAATGCCCAACCTACAATCAATGTATATGAGTTCAGGGAGTAAACAGCACAACTCGTGTGAATTAATGTTCTCCCGTGTATCAAAGATTTATTATTAGAGGATAGTTTATAGTTTGTTTCACTGAAGTATTAGAGTTATAAATTGAGGATATTTTGGAATTCATACACTTGAGAAACACTCAGAATTAGGCATAAGCATGTGGAAAGGAGTAGCTTAACTCCATTTACGTTCCAGTAAATGTCAGAGGCAGACATTACTGTTACTCTCCTTTCAGGTGAATCTTTTCACTTTTAAAACAATTATCTCACTTTTCTCCATTGCTACCAAGCCTTAAGAAAATTTCCAAAGATCTGGGAAGAAAAAAGGCAGATTGGAAAAATCTTTATATTAACTACTATTCTACAGTGGGTTAGAAAAGGAGAAAATTCTTATTTCTAAAAGCATGTGGTATATTGAGAAAGAAAGCAGAGAAGAATATTTTTGAGAATAAATTAAGAATGACCAGAACATGAAAATGATTCTGGAGATTTACATGAACAAATCGCTGTTGTCCCAGATACTCAGGCTCTAACCACTTCGTACTCTGACAGGAAACAGGAAACCAACTTCAACAGCAGTAAAGCAGTGAAGTTGTTGGAGTAAAGTAAGGAGAAAGGAAGAAAGGGGAAAAAAAATGTCTTTTTTTTTTTCTTGATTACAGTATTGAACTTATTAATGCTCCCCCCTCCCCAGAAAATTGGTACTATTAGTGGTTAAGCATATATGGAGTCAGGCATACTGAATCCTCCCTAGAAGACTTTAGCACTCTGTTAACTGAGAAAGTTGCTTAATCATTCTAATATCCAGTTGTCCTTTTTATGGAACTGAAATAGAAACCTCTTTATAGAATCACCTTGAGGATCAAGAGAGATAGCTGATGTTAAATATTTATCACAGAGACCACCATGCATTTAGGCCTTAATACATTGGTTATTAATATTAACTTCAGAGCTGTATACTACTTAGAATTGTATGTACACATACTGACATTTTAAAAGACAGTTGAGGTTTTAGAATGTGCTCAATTCATATGTTGTAATTGTGTTTTCTTTCATATAATGCAGTAATGTCTTTTTAAAGACTTTATTTTTAGAGCAATTTTAAGTTTATAACAAAATTGAGAGAAAAGCATAGAGATTTCCCATATACCTCCTGCCCCCACACATACCTAGCCTCACCTATTATCAATATCACTTTTTCCCCCAAGATAAACCTAAATTTACACATCATAATCACTCATCATATGCCACTGTGTACATTAGGTTTCATTCTTGGTGTTGTATACTCTATGGGTTTGGACAAATATATAATGACATATATCCATTATTATAATATCACAGAGAGTATTTTCACTGCCTTAAAAATCTATGTACTCTGTCTATTCCTCTTTACCCCCACTATCGCCTGGTACCACTAATTTTTTATTGTCTCCATAGTTTTGCCTTTCTCAGAATGCCATAGTTGGAATCTTACTGTATGGAGCCTTTTCAGTGGGTGCTCCTTTCACTTAGTAGTATGCATTTAAGCTTTCTCCTTGTCTTTTCATAGCTTGGCAGCTCATTTCTTTCTGGTGCTGAATAACATTCTATTTTCAGGATCAACCACAGTTTATTTATCCATTCACCTGCTAAAGAGCATCTTAGTTGCCTCCAAGTTTTGAAAATAATGAATAGGAGTTCCCTTGTGGCACAGCATTGTCACCACTATAGGGGCACTGCTGTGGCTGGGATTTGATCCTAGGCCCAGAATGTCCACATGTCTCAAGTGTGGCCAATAAAGAAAAACAAAAGAAAGAAAAGGAAGGAAGGAATAAAGCTGCGGTAAACATCCAGGTGCAGGTTTTTGTGTAGACATAGGTTTTCAAATCCTTTGGCTGAATGTTGAACTGTATTGTAGGGATATGTTAGTTTTGTAAGAAACTGTCAAATTGCCTTCCAAAATGGCTGTACTGTTTTGTATTCTTAACAGTAGTAAAGTTCTGAGAAGGAAGAAATAATAATAGTTTATGTTGATGTATATATAATATAATAATTTTCAAGGCAATCTTACATTTAGTACATTGCATTTTCCTCATGATAGTTTGATAGTTACCCTATTCCCATTTGATCACAGAACATGTAAAAGCACATAAAATGCAGAGAACAGTGATTGAGAATGATTGTTCAGCAAATTATAGGCAGAGTATCCCCTGATCATCTTAACGAAAAACCAGGATGATTAATTTTTACTCTTCTTAAGACTGTATAACCCATTCAGAGACCAGTGACAAATGCTGATTTTAGAATCCCTTCTCAAGAGAAAATCTGTCTTTCCCTGTGAAATACAGAGACAGCTATTTTAATGTGTTTCAGGTCTAGGCAGCCATCATATGTGACTTCATCAGGGTAGAGACTGGACTATGTAGCATAGGCTGCCTACATTTGTGAATACCACACAGCACTTTTTATGACTTGTCACTCTTCATTTACCAGTGAAGTAAGCCCTACCTGCTGTGTCCACTGAACCTTATTTCCTGATAAGCTGATACAATTATATAAGTTGCACATCACTTTATATTGTAACCAATAGTAGTTCTGGCTGTGTTTTGTGGGATGGAAGGCAGAAGTGCATAGGACACTGGTCTATGTTGTGTGGTAAAGCAAATGCTGAGATTACTACCTACAATTAAGAGTTCAGCCACTCTTAATGGGCCCTGGGATTAAATTATGATGGATTTCTGCTGGTACTAATCATTCTTTATTTGACTTAGTCACATCAGTTGAGATATACAATTGACCCTCGAACAACATGGGTTTGAACTGTGTGGGTCCACTTACATGCAAATTTTTTCAATAGCAAATATTACAATACTACAAGATCTACAGTTAATTGAATCCTCAGATGCAGGAACAGCGGATACAGAGGGCCAACTCTAAATTATGCAAAGATTTTCCACCTGGGAATGTCAGTGCTCCTGACCCCTGCTTTGTTCAAGAGTCAACTGTATTTGTTTAGAAACAAACATCATTGACCCTATTAATGACATAAATATTTTCCTTCTTTTATGAAATACAACAGCTAGCCCTACAAATCAAAAGGAAACTTAGGTTTGTAAGTTAAAATTTAAATATAATTTCCAATTATTAGCTAATAATAGTAGACATGTTATTTCGCTTCTTTGTCCCTCAGTTTCTTCTATAAAACTAGAGGAATAGCAATAAAAGTGGATGTATTTTATAAACTGTAAGTAAGTAACTTTTAAAATCTAAATATTAATAAGGAATAATTTAAATGAGTCAATCTAAAGAAGCATTGTTCATTTAGGTCCTCATTCTTTCCAATGGTTTTATTTTTCTACAATGTTAATTTTCTGAAGGGAGGTTTAACTTGCTCAGAATCATTGTAATTTACAGCTAGTATTAAATAGCAACAGTTATAGGGGTTTTTTGTTAGTAATTTTATATTTTTTTCAATTTTCTTTATTAATTTAACATGATACTTCTTATCCTTAGCTTTTTGAGAAACTATTTTCTTATATAGAGGATCTCCTTTGCTTTCTCAACTTTTAGGATACTACTTTAACACTCAGTCATTTTATATGTTGCGTACATTATTATTTACATTTTTTCCTTAATATGCTATTCCAGATTGCTTTGTAGAGCTGGAATTAATTGCAAGGTCATTTACAGAAATGTCTTTTTACAGCTGGCTAACTGAGCAGCACAGAGAGGCTAACTGGTCTGTTCAAGGTTACTCAGCTCATTTAGCAGAATCTTTCCACATTCACTGACTAGGTTAGCGATCCATGTGTTTTTCTGAGACCATTGCTTCAGATAATGACACATAGATACAAAAGGGTGTCAAATATGTGACAGATTAATCATGCCTTAAAGGAAAGATCAATCTTAAAGAGAAGAACTTTCATATTCTTTCTCATTCGCAGTCTCCAATTTCTAGCACCTCAGCTGAAATGTGCCAGCATATTCTACTTGGGGTGAAGGATCAATAAGTTTTCTTATATCAAGCACAAACAATTTCTTTGGTACTTCTTAGCTTTTATTCTAACTTTGTCATCTAAACTTAATAAAATCCCTCCAGACACATGAAGAAAAAATATTCTCAAATCACATCAGTTCATTTTGACTTTTCAGAATAAGTTAAAAGTTAGCTATATATTCACAGGGCTTATATTTTGTTTTTAGCATATGCTAGAAATTATATTCAGCAGGATTTCTGTAAATTGAGTGTACCTAAATCAGGAAAGTAAATACATATTTCCGGTCCTATATGTATTATGGTTTCTATTTTCAGAAACCTTATTTTGATGCTCATTTACTGCATTCATTTTCTGTATTCTAATATTCTTTTTTATAATATAATCTTCTTATTAGGCTAAAATATATTAGGAACTGTGGCTTCTTCAGCTTTATTTTCCATCATCAAACATAATGTCGACAGCATAATCAGTACATTAAAAAGACATCTTGAGTTAAACGTTGAGTTGATCTCATCTGAGAAGAGGAATCCAACATCTACATATGCAATCCCAGTCTCATAGCTGAACCCTAATTCCTTTATTCCAGTTACTTTATAAATGGTGTTTATTGAATATATCATGTCACTAATATCCACATGTCTATAACTTTCCACAAGATTTAGTCTTCATTCCAAATACACTCCTTAAAATAATTAATTATATTATCTCAGACACCATGGCTTAAAATATGTGATTATACTCTATATTTTATTACATATGATTTGCACTAATTTTTCATTCATTCCTTTATTCACTAATTTGTTGGTTCATTTATTCAACCACCAAGTATTTGCATGACTGCTGTATGCCAGAGTGAGCAGCATATGCAAAGACTATGTCCAAAGACTACTTTAAAGCATATGCAAAGACTATGTCCAAAGACTACTTTAAAGAAGCTGACAAGCACATGAAAAAATGCTCAGCATCCCCGATTCTTTCAGAAATGCAAATCAAAACTACCAGGAGATACCACCTCACACCAGTCAGAATGGCCATCATTCATAAGTCCACAAATAACAAATGTGGGAGGGGGTGTGGAGAAAAGGGCACCCTTCTGCGCTGTTGGTGGGAATGTAACCTGGTCCAGCGACTATGGAGATCAGTATGGAGGTACCTTAGAAATCTATACATAGAACTACCATATGACCCAGCAATCCCACTCTTGGGCATATTTCCAGACAAAATTTTCCTTAAACAAGACACATGCACCCGCATGTTCATTGCAGCACTACTCACAATAGCCAAGACGTGGAAACAACCCAAATGTCCGTTAGCAGACGATTGAATTAGGAAGATGTGGTATACATACACAACAGAATACTACTCAGCTATAAAAAAGAATGAAATAATGCCATTTGCAGTAACATGGATGGAACTAGAGACTCTCATCCTGAATGAAGTAAGTCAGAAAGAGAAAGACAAATACCGTATGATATCACTTATATCTGGAATCTAATATAAGGCAACTTTCCATAGAAAAGAAGATCATGGACTTGGAGAATAGACTTGTGGTTGCCAAGGGAGAGGGGAGGGAGTGGGGTGTTTGGGGAGCTTGGGGTTAATAGATACAAACTATTGCTTTCAGAATGGATTAGCAATGAGATACTGCTGTGTAGCACTTGGAACTGTCTAGTCACTTATGGTGGAGCATGATAATGTGAGAAAATAGAATGTGTACATGTATGTGTAACTGGGTCACCATGTTGTATAGGAGAAAAAAAATTGTATTGGGGAAATAACTATTTAAAAAATAATAATTAAAAAAAGAGAAAAAAAAGAAGCTGAAATATGGCAAAGATGACCAGAACTAGTATAAGAAGAGGAAACCTGGTATAAATGTAGGCTGAATGGTGGGTGAGGACCCAGCCCTCTAGGGAATTATAAGCTATATTAAAGATATGTTTTGGTATATTCATGACTTGCTTCGTGTTCTAAAAGCAAACCAAAGCCCTTAGATATTTGAGGCAAGGTTGTGAGTATTTTGGATTTAATTTTGTAAAGAACTCTCTTACTCCCTGTTGAGAGACCACTGGTCAAAGAGTTTGTTGCACATTACATGCAAAGAGACAATCTATGCAATTGTTGCTTATCATTAAATAATGGCAATGGAATAGGGTGGTGGTGGTAGTAAATCTTTATAATAATAATAAATTACACAGAAGATTAGAATAAAAAGAATGTACCAAAACACATTTTATTATTTCTTTGTTCTGAAATATTCTGATTTTTCAGGTTTCTCCTATTACCTTAACACTGCAGCAATTCTTTCTGTGCGTAATCTTTGACAACTTCTCTGATTACTATCTAAGCTAAATGTCTCTAGGTGAGATTACTAGTAAAAGAATATTCATATTTTAAATATATGTTGGCATATACTGACTACTTGTTTTCCAGAAAAGGTGTGGTAATGTGCACTGCCTTCAACTAAGTAAGAAAGTATGTCTCAGTGTTGACTGTCTGTTTTGTCAAGCTTTAAACCTTTGCCAAGTTAAAGGATTAAATAATTTTAATATTCATTTATAAAAATCGTATGAAAACTTTTGTCACTTAAATTATATAATTGAATATTAACCAAGTATCTGCTTTATCTGTGATGATTTTTTTCTAGTCTCATCTCTCTTTTGATTGTATGCATATTACTTTAACATACATTTTGTCAATTTTTATTCAAATCTCAGCATTTTTGAAGTTTAAAATCTTTACTACTCTGTATTGTGGTGCATGTACTCTCTTACCATTCTTTTCCTTTTTTTCTTTATAGCACTTACCATAACTTCATATATATGTATATATATATATATAGTTTTTTCCCACCGAGATCTTTTTATTTGTACTGATTTTGAATTTATATAGAGGTGGGGGCAACTGTCCAGGGCTGGACAGAGACAAGGTACATAGAAATCAAGGGAGAGGAGATCCAGGGGCCTAATTGTGGTACAAGCCCTCTTAATCATTCACATAGTAATTAATAAATTGGGCAATAAAGGGTAAGTAAGCAACAGAGGGGCACACACAGAAGGCTCCAAGGAGTAAGAGGCTGCAGGCTCTGTATGAAGGGGTACAGAGTTGGGGATGCACCCAGAGCCTCCTTACTCAGTCCTCCCAGATCAGCTTAGGACCTAAAGAACAGAAATGATTTCAACTGGGAAGCACCAAGAAAAGAAAACAAACAAAAAACAATGTATATATATACACACACAGAGACACAAAATTTGTTACCTATCCTACTACATCTATACCAAAATGTAGGTTCCATAAGAGCAATGATCATTTATTCTTTATTCATTGATACATCCCAGACATTCAGAACACTATATAATTTTTATCAATAAATATTTGCTAGATGAATGTTAAATTTTGTTTCAGTCCTTTTGTTATGTGACTACTGTTGTATGTATCAATAGAACATCTCTCTCCATCTATGAATCTGATAAATATTTGACTATATTTTCTTTTTTGTAGGCATAAATTATTCTTTCAATTCCGTTAGGGTAATGTAATCTCCTTACTTAATTTTGCAAGCTTTGCTTATTTATTCATCTAGCTAACCTTTAAAAATGTCTTTCCTGTATTATTACAAAAATGCCCTAAGGTTTTGATTGGAGTATATGCTTCCGAATGTATTCAATTTGTAAAGCTTTTAACATTAGAATTTGCAGAGGATAATAGCACAAGGCCTTTGAGTTAGACCACAATCACATATCCAGATTTTCAAAATTTCACAAGAAGGTAAATGGAAATATAAATACATACAGCATTTGAAATAAAGATTAAAACTTAAAAAATAAAATTTGAAAATGTACAGACATACTGAGAAATTACCGCAAGTAGAACCCTAGAAAGAGTATGGCTAGTGAAATTTGTGGTTCATAGCAGTACTTAGATTGGTTACAGATCAATGGAAGTTAAGAACTGTTTTATGTTTGTTTTATGTTTTATTGAATTATAGATGATTTACAATGTTGTGATAATTTTTTTTTTCTTTTTTAATTTTATGGTCTCATGTGCAGCATATGAAAGTTCCTGGGCCAGGGGTCGAATTTGAGCTGCAGCTGAGACCTACACTGCAGCTGTGGCAACACTGGATCTTTAACCCACTGTGCCAGCTGGGGATCAAACCAGCACCTCTGGCAGAGACCCAAGCCACTGTAGTAGGATTTTTAACCCATTGCACCACAGCAGGAACTCCCTGTTGTGATAATTTCTGCTGTACAACAAAGTGATTCAGTTTTTACTACAGTGGTGAGCCTTTCCAGAACCAAAAGAGAGTTATTTCTACAGCCTCTCTTAAGAGTTTTACTATTACCTTAATAAATTAGAGAGTAATGGCAGAGTCACACTGTTAGCTTACATGTGTATTACTTATATATATTGTCACTTTAGGTATAGAAATGAAGTTATATAAACATGAAATAATGTTTTAAGCATATAAATAGCAGCTAGATATGCTTTTGCTTTTTTTTCTTAAAATCACTTAGTGGCTTCTCATTGTTCTTAAAATAAAATAAAAACCTATTAGCAGGGGCTAAAAAGAATCAGTATTATCTAGCCTCTGCCTACCTCTTCAACCTTCTCTAATACTCTGGGCCCCTTGATCACTACCCTCCAGACACATCACTGTCTTTTATTATTCCTTGTATATTGCAAACCCTTTCAAATCCCAGGGCCTTTAGTCTTGTTCTCCCCTCCTCCTGCGTATATCTCAGCACTTCTCATCCATCAGTACAGTCTCAAATATCAACTTCCAGAAGAGCTTCCATGGCCATTATATCAAAAGGAGTCCAATATCCAACTTTCCAGTTACTAATTCTCCATCATTTTACCTTTTGATATTTCCTTCACCTCACTGAGTATAACCTGATGTTATTGTATCTATTTATAAGAAGAGATATTACGAAGTCCAGTAAATCCTTTGGACAAACCAAATGCTCTGGTAGCCTAACAGTAAATTATTCTAGTAAAAGAATTTTTTAGAGGTGTTTTTATCACTTTCTTCCAACTACAGTATTTGACCATTGAAATGACTTAAGTGTCAATTCCATCTTTACTTGTTCCTAAGTGCCTTTCTGTTTCTCTTCCTGATGGCAGGTAGCTTATCTCTTACTCAAACTCACCAAGATAGAGAATCAGAATTTTGGGGCAAAACTTTCATATAACCCTTTTCTTTGGTTTCTTAATGGAGTCTATGGTAGAGTGTCTTTGGGTCAAATTTCCTTTCTTCTGATGTAAACAACCATGACCTTATTCGGAAACAATGCATAAAACCTTCTCAGGGCTACCTATCAGCTAAGAACTGTGAAAGACAGCCAAGAGCTATCTTTAAGAGAAAAGGTGGGGGACAACCAAATAGAACCTAAGAAAGCTGTCCCTCCTATTGTAAACAAGATAAATTAGATCCTGTTCTTAAAGGTACTAGTAACAGTATAATCCAGTTTAAAGAAGCTACCTTTGGAGTTCCTGTCATGGCGCAGTGGTTAACGAGTCCAACTAGGAACCATGAGGTTGTAGGTTCAGTCCCTGGCCTTGCTCAGTGAATTAAGGATCTGGCATTGCCGTGAGCAGTGGTGTAGTTTGCAGACGCGGCTGGGATCCCTAGCGTTTCTGTGGCTATGACGTAGGCCGGCGGCTACAGCTCCGATTAGACCCCTAGCCTGGGAACCTCCATATGCCTCGGGAGTGGCCCTAGGAAAGGCAAAAAGACAAAAAAATTAAAAAATAAAAATAAATAAAAATGAATAAAATAAACAATCTACCTTTACAACACTCCCAAGAAAGACTGAGTCTTTACTAAAACGAAGAAATAAGTAAATGAATTGGGGAAATTTCTATCATTATAGTCATTGGATATTTCAGATGACTATAACATAATACTTGTGGTAAACTGTACACTATCTAGCTAGATGTCTATTCCTAGATTTATCAAAAGTGATTTTTTTTTTTAAAGAAAAAAGACAACAAGCATCGTTCCTATTGTTGTTCCCAGAGACTCAGTGTGGGTTAGATTACTTTTTTCTTTACTGCAGGTTTAAAATTCTGCAGAGCATTTTCATAAACCACAGGGGAGGCTGTGAAATTTTTGAGTAAATAACCTTTTCTTTTGTCTTCTTGAGGACTAAGAGTGATTTACCTAAGTGGCAATTCAGTCCTTAAAATAGAAGATGTTGGAAGAGATACAGAGACTCACAAATCTCTGTTGGCTTTGAGTATACAAGGGAAGTATTGTCAAGTCACCACTAAAGAAAAAATAACCTTAAACTGCTCTAGATAGGTATACATTTTTTCCACTGGGTATTCAGGCAGGAGAGAAATGTAAAAACTTATTCAAGTGGAACCTCCTTGTGGAAGAAGAACTTGAGCACACACTTGGGACCTTTGAGATTACTGTGAATTTCCATTTTATATTACAAAATATTCATCAATTAAAAGATGAAAGTTCCTCAAATAAATATGGCTATATCAAAAAAATTACTGAGGAAAGTGACAATAAAGGTGGAATACACTGAAAAGTCTTTGGAAGTGAACTTAGATTCAAATCTCCGTCCTGCCACTTTGGTGTATAAATCACAGATTTTCCTCTACAAGTCCTTGTTGCCTTAGGTCTGTTAGAAGATTATAAATTCTCTCGTGAAATTTTAAGTTTGGGAAACAGTGGATATAAAACAGAAAGAATAGTGACTGACTCAGTATATGAAAGGTATTGGAAAGTAGGATGTGTAGGATTCACTAGGTTTATTTACTCAATATACTATGCTTTCTATAATCATATGAAATCCATGTACTCAGCAAATGTTCAGGCATCTCCAGCAATATTAATTATATTTATCCTTAATATAAAAAGTAACTTTTTTGATTCATGTGTTTTAAATTTTCCTCCTCTAACACTGAACTTTCATTAGAAAGCAGCCTTTGACCCTCTAGATTTTGTTGTATTTTTAACAGGTAATTTAATCATACACAAACACACACACCCCTAAAAGCCTCACTAAGGTTAATACTTGTATATGATTGCATTTATAGATTCAAATCCACTCAATAAAGCATTCTGTAAGTGGTCAAATAGTTTACTGCCATTAGTTTAGTCACTAATTTAGAAAAGAATATTGAACCAAAAGTGTGTTCTCAAAACATGTGTGCATGCGCACACACACCTTAAATTTGATTGAATACTTTATGTTTGTTGATATTAGAACTGAAGGTGTTGTTTTGAATGTAGTTATATAAAAGAGGTTAATGATTGGGAGTCAATGTGTACACACAGCTATTATAGGTTTCCCAACTGTAGACTTTACTTAGAAAATATTTACTTTGAAAGACAATTTGTATTTCTTAAATATGAACTATTAATTTTCTTTTACTACTGTGAAATGCTATACACATAGATAATAATTATAAAAATTGTATAGTTCAGTGATTTATCAAAAATGAATATCCATATGACCATAACCCAAAACAACATCAGAACATTACCAACTCCTTAGATGGCCCCTTCATTCTCCCCTGGTAACTACTCATTCCTTCCCACAAAGATAACCACTTATTGTCACTTGTATTTCTTTTCAAACATACATTCTTGAAGTAAAAGTTTTATTTTTAAAAAAATATGTACTTGAAATCATAATGTATATCTTCTGTATCTGACTTCTTTCAATCAACATTTTTATGAATTTTATGTCATTGTGTATATCATTGCATATACCATTATAATTGTGTATACCAATGTCCAATTCTTGATCTGTGTTTTCTTTTTATTGTTAAACTAGAAGAAGAATTCTAGGGAAAGAATTGCAATTTTGTTTGATATTTTTAAAAAAATGAACTTTTGGTCTAATTTTATCTATTGTTTTGATTTTTTTGCTTTTTAGGGCCGCCCTTGAGGCATATGGAAATTCTCAAGCTAGAGGTCTTTTGGAGCTACATATGCCTGCCTACACTGGCCGCCACAGCCACAGTAATGTGGATCTGAGCTGAGTCTGCCACCTACACCACAGCTCAGGGCAATGCCGGCTCCTTAACCCACTGAATGAGCAAGGATTGAACCCACATCCTCATGGAGACTAGTTGGGTTCATTACCAATGAGTCAGGACGGAACTCTATATTGTTTTCTGTTTTTGATTTCAATGATTGTCACTCTAGTCACTTATAGCCTTCCTTCTTCTTGCCTTAGGTTTAGTTTGCTTTTCGTTTTTCAGATCCCTAAGGTGAGAGCTTAAATTACTGATTTTAAGATCTTTCCTTTTTTCTAATATTACATATAAAACTATAAATTTCCACCTAAGAACAACTAGCTACATCATACCTTTAAGTATTTTTAAATTATGATTCAACTTAAATTATTATATAAGTCCTATTAATATTTTAAGATGTTATTTAGTTTGTCCCATTTAATTTCAAAGTATTTATAGTTTTCTGGATTCATGCTGTTATCATTTTCTAATTTAATATTTTTGTGATTTAATATTTTGTTAGAATTTAATTATTTGATGTTTACTGCTACTGGTTTTATCGTCTAACATCTGGTCTATCTTGGGGAAAGTTCCATGTGCACTTGAAAATAATTATTTTCTTATATTTATTGGGTAAAATATTCTAAAGAATACAGCCATCAATAAAAAGTTATTTGATAGCTATGTTAAAATATTCAACATCTTTTCTGATATGTTTATTTGTTTATTTATCAATTGCTGCAAGAGAGATATTAAAATTTTTTTTCATTGTGTGTTTGCCTATTCTTCCTTTTAGTTCAGTCAAATTTTTCTTTTTGTATTTAAATGCTGTTTTTAGACACTTATACATTTAATATTATAATGTTTTAAAAACAGTTACAATTAAAAAATGTTTCCCTTCGTGTCTTTAAAAATCTTTGTATAGAAATCTACTTTTACTTATATTAATGTAGCCACTTTATCTATTTTACATTTAATGTTAACAGTTATATCCTTTTCTACACATTTATTTTCACATTTACTAATAGTTAAGGCTTGTTTCTTATGAAGAGCGTAAAACAGGTGCTTGCTTTTCTATACAGTTGGGATTATCTAACTTTTAGTCAGAGTTTTCATTTATTTTATTTCTGTTGTATTTATTGTTATGTTTAGGTTTAAAGTTCCCATTGGGTATTAACTATTTTAAGTCCTTTGTACTTCTCCTAATTTTGTTTCGTTAGTTGTGTGGTGTTAGTGATACATTTTATCTCCTGCATTTCTTTCTTTTCTTTTTTCTTTTTTAGCTATCCCTCTTACTGTCATTTTTAGTGGTTGCTCTAAGGATTGAAATGTTCATCTTTAAGTGATCTCATTCTATGTTCAAATAATATACTGACCTGAACAGTGTAAGTATCTCATAATAGTATATTAACTTTCCCCCCAACTCATGTCTTGTTCTCTTGTTATCTTACATTTTATCGTTCTGTATAACTCCCTACTCTATTGTCTTTATGTTTATTTTTAACAATTAATATTTTTTATTTTTAAAACCATCAATTTGTTTTATATTTACTTTTATGCACACTATAACCCACTATAACACTGCCATAATTTTTGCCTCCAACCATCAATATTTTTAAAAGAAATTTTTTCTACTTAATCATTTTCTTTAGGTGATTTTTTCAGAGAAAGTGTGCTGGAAATGAATTTTCTCACCATTTATACTGAGAATGTCTTCATTTTGACTAGATTTTTGAAAAATATTTTTACTTTGTAAGGATTTTCAATGTGTTTATATTTAATATAAATATTTAATATAAATTTTATATTATATTTAATATATTTAATGTAAATATATTATATTAATATATTATATATATTTAATATAAATATGTTGGCCCCAATAATATATTTATAGGTTTTTAAAATGTTTCTTTCAGCTCTTAAAATTAACATTCCATTTGTATTTTTTGTCTGTAGTTTCTAGTGAAAAGTTAGCCATCACTTATCAATTTGTTTCCATGGATGTAAAGTCTTTTTCTTTCTGATTCCTTACAAGTTTTCTATTTTTCAACAGTTTGTCTGATGTATGCAGATGTCATTTTCTTTATTTTTAAGATGCTTGATCTTCTTATATGTATAAGTAAATATTTTTCACTAATATTTCAAATTTTACATTTATTTCTTCAAAAATATTTTAATAGCTGGAGTTCCCATCATGGCACAGTGGAAACAAATCCGACTAGGAACCATGAGGTTGTGGGTTCGATCCCTGGCCTCACTCAGTGAGTTAAGGATCCAGTGTTGCCGTGAGCTGTGGTGTAGGTCGCAGACGTGGCTCGGATCTCATGTTGCTGTGGCTGTGGTGTAAACCAGCAGCTACAGTTCCGATTAGACCCCTAGCCTGGGAACCTCCGTATGCCATGGGTGTGGCCTTAAAAAGACAAAAGACAGAAAAAAAAAATGTTATGTCTTTCCTTTCTTTTTCTGAGATTATCTCATTTATTATAGACACCTTTTAACATTTCTGTTTTGTGATCTGCTCATCAAATTCCTCAGTAATTTTTTAATGTCTTTATTTTTTCTTTACGTTTTTTATTCTTGTTGCAAGTTAATTAAAATTTTATCTCATATTTTTATTGTGTATATATATATATGTAAACATGCATGTTTTCAGTAATTCATATTCAAATTACTGATTCTCATTCACTAATTCTCTCTTCTGTGTTTAATCTGTTCTCAAATCTATCAATGTGTGTCTTTATTCAGTTATAAAATGTTTCACTTCTATAACTTAAAATTTTTTGTCTCTTAAATATTGATTTAGGATATTTTCAAAAACTTTTTCTTTAGGTTTTTATAAAGAGTCAAATTAATATAATGTCAGAAAAAAAGTTAACTATTTGTAACTATTATTCAATGGACACCCTTATGGCTTTTTGAGCAAATTAATATTCAAAAAAGAATACAAAGAATTATTTCAGTCAATTCCAAGCAAAGAGTGTATTTGCAAAGCTCATTTTAACACAAAAATAAATCTAAATATCAAGAAAAGCGGGGCAAAGAACTCTGATTTTACAGCATCCACCATTAAGCAAATTATAAAATATTAAAGGGAGATTATGCAAAGCAACTATGATTAATTGCTGCTAATTGATGAAAGTCACAAAACCAAGTGTTAGTTTCTTTTGTGATACTAATGTCATTTACAAGGTTAATTACCATGTCACCTCACAGTCCCCAGTTGTTTTTCTTATTGTGGCAGAGAAAGTGTGAACAGATGGAGCAGAAAAACATCTGGCTTAGGTGAACAGTAAGAGTACAGCTGACATCCTTGAATGATTCCCTTCCCTTGCACAGTCTCAGAAATAGAAAGTAATAAGAGAGAAACATGGGTGCCAAAAATAAACAACCTGATATATACTTATTAGCATACTGGCCCTTGCCAAATCCCAGAGTGAATGTCATAATCAACATCCAAAAGGGCTACAGTAATGTTCTTATCAGTACGGTCCTTTAAAGAATGCTTATATTTAATTTAGTCAACTTGTCATTAAATCTTACTTCCCCAACCGTGCTCCCAAATATGCTTTTGCATGCAAGTCAAAATAATACCTCCTATTAAATATAATGAAAGTCACAGTATTTAAAACTTGCATTATCCTTCCTGATCATCAGGATAACCTTATAAATTAGAAATTATTAACATGATATCTAAATTAATAACCAAAACCCAGAAATACTATATCCCAAGTTAAAAAGGTAACAAATAGCAAACCAAGGATACAAAACCGGAATTATTGCCTTCAACCTGCTACACAAATTTTTAGAGCCTTATCATGTCAGTACTAGAAAGAAGAAAGCCTTTGATAATAATAACAGACTATTAGAAATTTTAAAGCTGCAATTTGCAAATTTCATTTCTTACTATCTTGTAAGCGGTATTTAATGATTTTTCTGTTCATAATTGTACAGATATAAGGAATTTGATTCCATATATTCTAGTATAACATGATTTTAGTTTTATTTCATCTGTTAAACAAATTAATCTTTCAGTGGCCTAGGAACGTACGTGCAACAGTGTCATTTCTAGTTTACAGAATCATGTCACACAATTCAAAGTGAAAATAGGCATCCAAATAACATAATACAACCTCACTAGAAAAGAGATCATTGTCAGAAATATGAGATTGTGGCTATTTTTATTAATAAGTATATTTGAATATATCATTTAATTTGTTTGTGTTCTGTGTCTGTTCTTGCTGAAGGCCTGGCCTGTTCTGGTTGTGCTCATTACAGAGAGCACAGGCTACAGATGACACACCACAGAGGTTGCTCAAGGGTTAGATCTCTTGGCCTTAATTTCTCTGTGTAAGGTGCAATAGTGTTGCTGCTGCCTTGACAGTGTACATGTAATTAATTATCGCTATTATTGTTATCACTGAGATGCAGCTAGGCATGCTCTGCCTGGCTTTGCTCTATTTTAGTCAGGGATATTTCACATTGTATTCCCATTCCCTCTGATAGAGCTCCAGAGCCAGTTTCTGTCCTGAGAGCCAATTTGTTTTTGTACCTTTGAACATAAGAAATTTATGGAGGGGGATGGTCATTCAAGCTGTGCTTTCTCTATTTTTTTTCCTTAGATGATTTTTCAGTCATAAATTTCTTTCTTTTTGAGCTTATCAATATATATGAATTATTGGAAAAATATTAGGGAACTTTCAGTAAAAAGAATAATTAAGTAGACTTATATTTGTATAGGACCATATTAAGTAATGATTTCTAAAGAAAAATGGAGAATTATCTACATCATTGAAATCTAGTTTGTTCATATTTATTATTCATGCCAATAGAAATGCAGTAGGCTACTACAGATAAGTTTAATCAGATTTATTGAGTG
Organism: Sus scrofa; assembly: GCF_054392235.1. NCBI lineage: Eukaryota > Metazoa > Chordata > Mammalia > Artiodactyla > Suidae > Sus > Sus scrofa. The sequence continues at coordinate 118,268,349 of NC_139388.1, read as the reverse complement.
AGTTCCCATGGTAGCTCGGCAGGTTAAGAACCCAACTAGTATCTATGAGGATGCGGGTTCAATCCCTGGCCTTGCTTAGCAGGTTAAGGATCTGCTGGTGTTGTAAGCAGTGGTGTAGGTCACAGACGCTGCTCAGATCCTGCCATGCTGTGGCACAGGCTGGTAGCTGCAGCTCGGATTCAAACTCTAGTCTGTAAACTTCCTTATGCCACAGGTGCAGCCCTAAAAAGAAAAAAATATATATTTATTGAGATATTAGTCACATATTATCAATTCACCCATTGAAAGTGTACAATTCAGTGGATATTTTAGTATATTCACAGAGTTGTACAACCATTACTACAATCAATTTTAGAACAATTCCAACAACAAAAAGAAATCTTATGATCACTAGTAGTCTCTCCATTTCCTTCCAATCCCCCCCCCACCTCAGTCCTAGAAAATTATGAATCAATTTTCTGTCCTTGTAGATTTGCCTATTCTAGACACTACATTTAAATGGAATTGTAAAATATATGTTCTTTTGTAAACTGGTTTTGTCCACTTGGCATGATCATTTCAAAGTTCATCTTATTGCAACAAATGCAAGTACTTTATTATTTTTTATTGTTTAATAATAGCCCATTATCTGGGAAAAACTTCATTTTACATATCAATGCATCAGTTGATGGGCATTTAAACTGTTTCCACTTTTTGGCTACTATGACTAACTCTGCTATGATCATTGGTTCAAGATTTAGTGTGGACAAATGTTTCAGTTACTCCTAGATATATGCAAAGGAGTATATTCGCTGAATTATAAGGCATTTCTGTGTTTAACCTTTGAAGAGCTATCAAAGTTTTTCCAAAGTGGCTGCACTGTTTTATATTCTCACCAGAAATGTATTAAGAGTTCTAGTTGCTTCACATCATTTTCTACATTCGTTCTTATCTCCCTTTTTGATCATATCCATCCTACTGGTTATGAAGTGGCATCTCATTTGTTATGTTGAAGTGTATTTCCCTAATGGCTAATGAAATTAAGCATCTTTTCTTGTATTTATTAACCATTTCTATATCTTCTCTGGAAAAATGTCTATTCAGATCCTTTGCCTGTTGCACTTTTTATTTTTGAGTTTTAATTGTTCTTTTTTTTTTTTTTTTCCTTTTGTATTTTTAGGGCCACACCCATGGCATGTGGAGGATCCCAGGTAGGAGTCGAATTGGAGCTGTAGCTGACAGCCTATACCACGGTCACAGCCACAGCAACAACAGATCCAAGCCCTATCTGCGACCTACACTACAGCTCATGGCAACGCCAGATCCTTAACCCCAGGGATGGAACTCTTTTCCGCATGGATACTAGTCGGGTTTGTTAACCACTGAGCCATGATGGGAACTCCTAATTGTTCTTATATAATCATATTAGATATAACTCCTTATCTGATATATGATTTACAAATGTTTTCTCCCAGTTTGTGGGTTGTGCTTTCACCTCATATAGTGTCTTCCCAGGTACAATGGTCTTAACTTGTTGAAAACTATTTCTTTTTCTCTTGTTGCTTATGTTTTTCAGTATAATACTTAAGAAAGTTTTGTTTAACACAGAATATTAAAGTTTAATCCTATATTTTATCTGAAAGAATTTTGTAGTTTAGGTTGTATGTTTACAATGCATTTTTAGTTGTTTTTTGTATATGGTGTGATTCTTTTCCATGTGGATATCCAGTTGTCCAACAGCCATTACTTGAAGAGATTATTTTTCCCAATTGAATGACTTTTGCCACTTTTTAAAAATAAATTATACTTCAAATATGAGGTTTTACATCTGACTCTTAATTTCATTTATCTTTATGCATCTTTCTCTCAGTTCCTTTTTTACCCTCTCACTTTAATAGCTATGTTTTATACATTTGATAGAGAGAGAGATTATTTTGTGACACTTTGCATTATATCCTGGGATCCTTGAACTCTTAAATGATCTTTAAATTAGCACACATTTGTGCTGTGAAATTATATGAATCTTTGACAAATGTGTAATTGTATAAGTCCACCATTATATTCAACCTCCTTCCATCTGGGAACCACTACCGATTTGTTTACTGATGCTATTATCATCTTACCTTTTCAGGAATTCTATATAAATGGTATCACCTATAATGAAACCTTTTCAAATTACCTTCTTTCACTTAGCAATACACACCCAAGATTCATCCATGTTTTTACATGGCTTGATATCTCCTTCCTTTTTATTACTGAATGGTAGTGTGTTCAGGGACGTACAATTTATCCATTCACCTACTGAAGGGCACGTGGTTTCTTCCACCATTTGGTTATTATGAATAAAGCTGGTATAAATATTCAACTGCTGCTTTTTCTGGGTAAATAAGCTTTCACATCTTTTGGAAAAAAATATTTAGAAGCATGTTTCTTTCCTCATATTTTAAGACTTTTGTTCCTTTTTAAGAAATTGCTAAACTATATTTTAAGTGGCTCAATCATTTTTGTGTTCTCACAGGCAACAAATGAGTGTTCTTCTTGTTCCACATTGTCTCCAGCAATTAGAATGTGTAATTTTTCTGATTTATGCCGCTTTAATTGGATCATAACTTATTACACTTGATCTTAGCCAAAAGGCCAAGAAGTGATGGATCATAACTTATTTTTTGTTTTATTTTGCAGCACCATAATGACAAATAATGATGAGCATCTTTTGATATGCCAAGTTTCCAACTATATATCTTCTCTGATGAGGTGTCTGCTAAGACTTTTTCTCCTATTCTTGATTGAGAAAATTGTTACTTTCACAGTTGAATTTTAAGAGTACTTTTTATATTTTAGATACAAGTCTTAGATATGTGTTTTGTGAATACTTCTCCCAGTTGTGGCTTTTTTCTCTTTTTTAAATTAAAATATAGTTGACTTTAGTTGACTTAAAATAGTATGTTAGTTTCATATGTACAACATAATGATTTGATGTTTTAAAAATGATTTATTATAAATGATTTACAATGTTCTATCAATTTCTGCTGTACAGCAAAGTGACTCAGCCATACATCCATATACACTCTTTTTTTCACATTATCCTCCATCGCATTCCATCGCAAATGATCAGATATACTTCCCTGTGCTGTACAGCAGAATCTCATTGCTTACCCATTGCAAATGCAATATTTTTCATTTACTAACCCCAACTCCCAGTCCCTCCCATATCCTCCCCTTTTGTCTTGGCAACCACAAGTCTGTTCTCTATGTCCATGAGTTTGTTTCTTTTCTATAGGTCATTTGTGCCGTATATTAGATTCCAGATATAAGTGATATCATAAGGTATTTATGTTTTTTCTTCTGACTTACTTCACTTAGTATGAGAGTCTCTAGTTCCATCCATGTGCTGCAAATGGCATGATTTTGTTCTCCTTTATGGATGAGTAGTGTTACATCGTGTATATGTACCACATTTTCTTAATACATTCATCTTTTGATTGATGTTTAGGTTATTTCTACGTCTTGACTATTGTGAATAGTGCTGCAATATTCATAGGGGTACGTGTATCTTTTTGAATGAATGTTTTGTCTGGACATATGCCCAGGAGTGGGATTGCTGGATCAAATGGTAGTACTATATTTAGTTTTCTGAGGAAACTCCATACTGTTTTCCATAGTGGTTGTTCCAATTTACATTCCCACCAACAGTGTAGGAAGGTTCCTTTTTCTCCACACCCTCTCTGGCAATTGTTATTTCTTGACTTGTTGATGATGGCCATTAGGACCTGTGTGAGGTAGTACTTCGTTGTAGTTTTGATTTGCATTTCTCTAATAATTAATGATGTTGAGCATTTTTTCATGTGCCTGTTATCCCTCCATATGTCTTCTTTGGAGAAATGTCTATTTAGGTCTTCTGCACATTTTTCAATTGGGTTGTTTGTTTTCTTGCTGTTGAGTTGTATGAGTTGTTTATATATTTTGGAGATTAGGCCCTGTTGGTTGCATCATTTGAAACTATTTTCTCCCATTCTCTAGGTTGTCTTTTTTTGTTTGTTTGTTTGTTTTGTCTCTTTAGGGCTGCACCCATGGCATGTGGAATTTCCCAGGCTAGGAGTCCAGTCAGAGCTATAGCCACTGTCTTACGCCAGAGCCACAGCAAAAGTGGGATTGGAGGTGCATCTGTGACCTACACCACAGCTCATGGCAATGCCAGATCCTTAACCTACTGAGCGAGGCCAGGGATCAAACCCACATCCTCATGGATGCTATTTGGGTTTGTTAACTGCTGAGCCACAGTGGTAATTTCTGTCATTTTTTTTTTAATTGGTTTCCTTTGCTGTGCAAAAGCTTGTCAGTTTGATTAGGTCCCATTGGTTTATTTTTGTTTTTATTTCTACTGCCTTGGGAGACTGAGCTAAGAAAACATTTGTGCGGTTGCTATCTCCTATGTTCTCTTCCAAGAGTTTTATGGTGGTTTTGTCTTACACTTAAGTCTTTAAGCCATTTTTGAGTTTATTTTTGAGCGTGGTGTGAGGGCATGTAATTTCTGGGTTCTGTATTCTGTTCCATTGGTCTGTATGTTTGTTTTAGTATCAGTACCACACTGCATTGATTACTGTAGCTTTGTCATATTGCCTGAAGTCTGAGAAGGGCATGCAATTTCTGGGTTCTGTATTCTGTTCCATTGGTCTGTATGCTTGTTTTGGTACCAGTACCACACTGTATTGATTACTGTAGCTGTGTCATATTGCCCGAAGTCTGGGAGAGTTATCCCTCTTGCTTGTTGTTTTTTTTGTTGTTGTTGTTTGTTTTTTGGTTTTTTTTGGTCCCCTCTCAGGATTGCTTTGGCAATTCTGGATCATTTATGGTTCCATATAAATTTTTGGAATGTTTGTTCTAGTTCTTTGAAAAATGTCATAAGTAATTTGATAGAGATCACTTGGAATCTATAGATTGCTTCGGGTATTATGGCCATTTTAATGATATTTAATTCCCTCAATCCAGGATCATGGAATATCTTTTCATTTCTTTGAATCCTCTTTAATTTCCTTGAGTAATGTTTTATAGTTCTCAGCATATAAGCCTTTTGCCTCCTCGTCACGCTTATTCCTAGGTATTTATTTTGTGTGCAATTTTAAAAGTTATTTTATTTTTATATTCCTTTCCTAATATTTCAGTTAGTATACAGAAATGCAACTGATTTCTGAATGTTAATCTTGTATCCTGCTACTTTGCTGAATTCATTGATCAGTTTGAGTAGTTTTTGTGTGGAGTCTTTAGGGTTTTCTATATATAATATCATGTATGATTTGATATTTTCATATATTACATATTATCCAAAGATATTGCAATATTATAGGCTATGTTCACTTGGTGTACAATACATCAGTGTGACTTTTATTTTTTTATAATTGTACCTCTTAATCCTCTTCACTTCTTTCATCTATCCTCTCACCCCTCTCCCCTCTAATAACTCCTAGTTTGTTCTTTGTATGAGTGAGTCTGTTTCTGTTTTGCTGTATTTGTTCAATTGCTTTGTGTTTAGATTCCATAAATAAGTGGTAACTGTGGTTTTGTTTCCTTTTCATTCTCTTAGTAGTGAATTTTTCACAGCAAATTTTTAAAATTTTCTTTCATGGATTATTTTGATGTTGTATCTAAAAACTCTTCAACAAACTAAATATCACATAATTTCTCCCAGTTGTTTTGTAGATTTGCATTTTATATGTAAGATTATAGCTCATCTTGTGCAGTGCGACGTTTGTGTCTGCTTTCATTTTATTTCTCAACCCAAGGCAAGAGCTTGCATGGTTTGAACTTCACTCTGCAGAACCTGTCAGATTCCCTGTATTGGCTTTCTTATCCACTTAACCAGATGGGGGGAAGATGGGGGAGAGGGACGATGAGAGATGAAAACTTTCCATGGTTAAATATCAAGAAGTCAGTGAGTACATCTTCTCTCTTTCTTTCTCTCTCTCTCTCTCTCTCTCTCTCTCTCTCTCTCTTTCTCTTTTTTTGGGGGGTGACTTAGACTCTTATTCCCTCTTGAAGTCATAGTTTCATAATTTTATTTTTCTCACATAATTTTACTTTAATGTAATATACTTTAAAAAAATGAATCTTGAAGACATATTAGTTCTGAAAAAGGGTGATAAAAAAAGGGATTGGTGTGGGGATAAAAGGACCTGTTGCATTTTTTAAAAATTAGTTCATAGGAGTTCCCTTGTGGTGCAGTGGCTTAAGGATCCTGAGTTGTCACTGCCACAGCCTGGGTCACTGCTCTGGCATGGGTTCAGTCTCTGGCCAGGGAACTTCCACATGCCAAAGGATTGGCAAAGAAATAAAAAGAGATTCAATATGAGTATTTTTAAAAGCAACTAAAAGTATAATATTTTTGTTTTTACTTAATAAAATTAATTCAGTACAACAATGGGAAAAATACAAGTTGAGAGTATCACTATCCTTCCTGATACTCTCTTATTAGAGTCTCTAAGGACCTCAGCTGTTATCACAAACCTCAAAGACATAATAACTATGCCTCCAGATTTTAGAGCATTTGGACTATTTCTGATATACTTGTTGTCTAAGTCAGAACAGGCACATAGGAAGGTACCTAATAAATTTTGTTGAATAGCATGTGACTATATTAGTTGAATCAAATGTTCTTCTACCACAAGTATGATTTATGCCTTGACTCTTATAAATGGCTAATGGCCTTGTTTTGGTGCCTAAGCTTTCACAATGGATGGTCTGTCTAATAATGCATTCCTATGTTATACCATTCTGACTAAATCCCTTCTTGATTCCCTGTACAAATACAGGTTTCTCTTTAGCTGGACCTTCATATTTGCTATTACCCATCTTAACAAGGACAGATGTTTTTTGCCTTAAGCTCCAATCTATCTAGCATCTGAAGCTACCTCCAGCTCCCCAACTCATCCTAACCTGCTGTCTGAAGCCCTAGTTCTTAACAAATTGTCTTGTGGTAAATCAAGCTTTTTATTTTAAAATCTATCCTATTTTTAAATTCCTTTCAAACTTAGTTTTTTACTCACATCTGACCTAACTTCTTCCATACTTCTGCTAGACCAGTCATTCTATCCCATCTAATTGTTTATTAGCTTAATATAGTGTGCTGAATCCCCATTAATTTAGTTGAGATCTAAACCCTGTAACATCAGTTTTGTTTTGTTTTTTAATTCCCTCTGTGCCTATCTTTAAACAATTTCTATCACCATAGCCACAGTGACCTACTTTGAGCCAGAACACTGCAAAGAAAACAGCAGTGGTCTGTCTAGTCAAACAGACATTCTAGATTGATACTCTAGGAATTAAATGCTGGTGTATTAAATTTATGGGTGATACTTTGGTGATACTTCTCTCTTATGAAGATAGCATTAAGTAAATGTTGTATGTTTTCACCCTCACTAGGTTTCTTCCCATAGTCTTTAACAGAGAGAGACAGCAAGACAACAGTATCTTTTGATGAGCAAAAGATTGATTAAAACTGCAAGTAATGGGGCACACTGAAACGAAAGTATGAGTAGGTAGAAGGGAATGGAAGATGTGGTAAAGTTCACTAGTGTGAGGGGATTTGCAATTTCTAAATGCATGCATATCCTCATGGAATTTATTCAGTGTTTAAAAAAATCAACATGCTCTGCAAATGTGTTGTCTGTACCTATGCAATACCACACTAAAGTGAGGCATGATGACAATGAGAACTTTTTACAAAGTACTTTACAATACATTACCTCATTAAATTTTGATAAATTAGGTAGGACATAAATTAGATAGGACATTTTTAAGTTTTGCCTCAATTTCATAGAATGTTGCTGAGCCATGTGTTGTAGGTTAACAATCTGGATGGTATGCAAAGCACTGTAGCATATACAATATCACTCCATCTAAGAGTGAATATCCCAAAAATATTTGAGCTGGAATGTTTCAATTACCTATATCAAGGATGAATAAAAAGTGGATTGAGTACCTCTTCAACTCTTCCATAAATGTTTAATGTTCAAAATAATCACAGGAATAATCTTGTTCAGAAACTGCTAATATATCTTTTGGGGCTTGGACCGTACTCTGTGCTTATTTTACCTGGCTGGCACTATGAGTGATAGCACTAAACAGGCTTATTCATAAAGACAGCTTGGAAAATAAAAGTAATATATATTACTTTTGGGGAAAAGAAGGCACTTGGACACTCATTTGAAATTATTTTAAGCAGATCACTCTGTGTGATACTTTAATTCCTAGAAATATCATGTCCTGTATGATATAAAAGTCACTTTATCCCATTCCTCTGTATGTGCATGTGTGTGCATGTGTGTGTGAGAGAAAGAAAAAAAGAGCACCTGGGAGAGAGTAAGAGAGAGAGAGAGAGAGAGAGAAAGGGAGGGAGAGAGATTGTACGTACATGGGGCTGGGATGAATGTCAGGTAGTTAAACTTACTTGGTGTGTATGGCGGAGTTACTACTAGATAGCATAATGTAGATTAGAGATAATAAGTAGAAAGTTGTGCAATATAAATGAAAGTAAAATTAAAGTCCTTTGGTTCAAACATGTAGAATACATAATCTTTTTTTTTTTCAGATAAACTCATATAAGAAATGTATTCATGTCTTCTAGCAGCTGATAAATCTTGCTATTCTTATTTGAAACATTCATATTTTCATATTAAGAATAATCAGTTTTTATGTCTTAGCAAAATCCTCTGTTAAATTGATCTTCTGGACCTTCTATCACAAATTCTCAAGTGTGTTGATAAATCACTGCTTGGTATTTTGTCATGGTTTTTGTATTTCAGTAAGTTATGCAGCATCTGGCTCAGGTTAAAGGCATATAGTTATTCTACCTAAACAAGTTTTTCAATAGCATATCATGGTATCTTCCTATATTAGTGAACATGAATTTCCTATTTCCCTCCAATTATTTTTGTTTTATAATTTCACCTTGCTCTGACCTAAGACGAAAAAAGTTTCATTTGTGCACAAAAGGAAAGAGAATGTAAGTCACCAAAAGAGAATAATTTACATTTGTATTGTTCTATGCTAATTTTTCATGTGTTGAGTAATCCTAAGGGATGTTATGAATGCTATTAATATGCACTGAATATACAGTGGACAAACTGCTGTGTAACATTTTCTTTAAATTTTTTAATAAAAATTCAGTTTCTCCTTGTGATGACCTTTATTCCCTTGGCTGTGAAAACTATAAACATTGGCTTGGAAGTTTAGACAAACATAAACTATATGGAAAATTGTGGGCAAAGAAATACCTTCTTGGGAATCTTAAACATGCATTACATATTTATAGTCTTAAGGATGCATTAAGTAATTCCTGTGAAATCATGACTTATTACATGTGTTATTTAATCTCAGAAAAACCAGGATTGGCAAATTACAGACCACAGCCCAAATGTGATCCACTGCCTATTTTTGTAAGTAAAATTTTATTGGAACATAACCATGCACTTTCATTTATGCTTTATGTGTTGAAGTTTTCCTGCTACAAAGGCAGAGTTAAGTTTTGCTACAGAGAGGTCATATGGTGCCCAAAGCCTAAAATATTTATTCTGGCCTTTTAAGAAAAATGTTGCCAGCAATAATATACATAAGTATAAAAATAGATCTGTTTTTAATTATAAAAACCCTTAATAATAAAAATTAACCTTTAATATCTGTTACATGCTATATACCATTTGAGCAATTTACATTAATTAACTTTTTAAAATCCTAATCTTATGAGGTATACAGTGTAGGTATCCCCATTTTTCTAAAGATGAAAAAACTGTCCTAGAGAATTTAAATAGATAGCAAAGACCACACAGCTAGTAAAAGACAAATGCTAAGATTTGACCTTATTCCAGATAGAATCATGTATTTGTGTACACAAGTACCATGAAATAAAACGGAGCTTGAAATAACATGTTAAATATAGAATAATCTAATAATGCTATATTGACATTTTATACAATCTATCATTGAAAAAAGATTCATTTCGTAAAGAAATTGCCATATTTGTAGCTATTTTCCTATGAACTCCTAAATTAAGAATCTTTTAAATGTTTTCTTTCATTCCATAGTTTTTCTTTTCATTTTGTTTATTGTTTCTTTCACCCTGAAGAAGCTTTTCATTGTGATGCAGTCCCACTTACTTATTTCTACTTTTGTTGCTTTTGATTTTGGTGTCATATCCAAAAAATTCATTGTCAAGGAGTCTTTTCCTATGTTTTCTTCTAGAAGTTTTACAATTTCCAGCCTTAAATTTAAGTCTTCAATTCATTTCACATTAATTTTTGTAAGTAGTAAAAATTGGGGACCAATTTAATTGTACTGCATTTGATTATCCAGATTTTCCTGACATTTATTGAAGAGACTATCCATTACTCATTGAGTATTCTTGTCTCCTTTGTCAAGTAGTAATTAAGTGTACATGCAAGGATTTATTTCTGAGTTGACAAAACATTTGCAAACTAGCAGATAAGGGGTTCATGATCAAAATATGTAAGGAATGCATATGTCTCAGTAGCAAAAAAACAAAAAAAGAAGAAACGAACTAATTTTATTTATTTTTTATTTTCTTGTCTTTTTTTTTTTTTTTTTTTTTTTTGGTCTTTTTGCCTTTTCTAGGGCTGCTCCCATGGCATATGGAGATTCCCAGGCTAGGGGTCTAATCATAGCTGCAGCCACCGGCCTACACCAGAGACACAGCAACGTGGGATCCAAGCCACGTCTGCAACCTACACCACAGCTCATGGCAACGCCAGATCCTTAACCCACTGAGCAAGGTCAGGGATCAAACCCGCAACCTCATGGTTCCTAGTTGGATTCGTTAACCACTGAGCCTTGACAGGAACTCTGAAACAAACTAATTTTAAAATGAGGGGAACTGAATAGACTCTTTTTTCCAAAGAAGACATGCAGATGGTCACCAGGTATATAAAAAGGTGCTCAATATCACTAGTCCTCAGGGAAATGCAAATCAGAACCACAAAGAGATATCATTTCACACCTGTTAGAATGGCCAGCCTCAAAAAGACAAGTGATAAAAAGTATTGACAAGGGTGTGGAGATAAATGAACTCTTGTGCAGTGATGATAGGAATGTAAATGGATACAGCCACTAACAAAAACAGTTTGGAGGTTTCCAAAAATATTGAAAATAGAACTATCATATGATCCAGCAATCCAGATTCTGGGGTATACATCCAAAGGAGAGGAAAACAGTATCTCAGATATTTGTACTCCATATTCATTGGGTGAATATATGATGATGCGGGAATATATATGTAATTCAGCCATGAGAAAGAAAGAAATCTTGACATTCATGACAACATGGATGGACTTTGAGGATACTGTGTTAAGCGAAATAAATTAGAGAAAGACCAACACTGTATGATCTCAGTTATATGTAGAATCTATAATAGCCAAACTCATAGAAACAGTAAAATTGTGGTTACCCAGTGCTGGGGGTACAGGAAATGGGGAGATACTAATGAAAAGGTATAAACTCCCACTTATAAATAAGTTCTGAGGATCTAATGTATAGTGTGATGACCATATTAACATTAATGTGTTGTACACTGGAAAGCTGCTAAGAGAGTAGATCTTAAATATTCTCACAACACACCAAAAAACATGTGAAGTGATTCAGTCATAACTAACCCTGCTTTTGTAATCATTTCACAATATGTAGGTGTATCGTCATCATACTATATACCTTGAACTTACACAATGTTGTATCACTATATCTCAGTAAAGCTGGAAATTTTTTGAAATTATTCCTTAAATTATAATACATGACCAGTGACTAAGAACTAGTTAGTGCCATAAATAAACAGTAGAAATGGAACGCCAGTATCTAAAGTTGGCAATAAACTTGAAATGCACATAATACATCAAAAATACAGATTTTTGTATCATAAATTCACACCATAACTTAATAACCTCAGGACCATGAGTTAAATTTGAGTCTCTAACTGGATTATTTATGGACTTACTCCTGACAGAAAATGAAATCTTTTGGAATATGACTTCTCAGTAAAGTAGTCCCTCCCTCCCCAGATGTAATGATTATACTGAAATTTGTGGGCATTCTTTTTTCTATAGTATTTAATATTGTTTTTCATGATCTTTATATAAATAATATATATGAAATTGTTTTACATTTCATATATATTATTTATATAAAGATAAATAGTGAACACTGAAAAATTTAAAATAATCAAGTATTGACCAATATTTTTGGCCACCAAAAGACTACAGTGAAGTTATTCCACAGTTTGTTATAAAGACCACCAAAATTTTTTTTCTCTTACTTGAGGAAATACTGCTTAAGAGCTTTTATCTCATTCACATTTGTTCCAAGTATTACTTATTTATATGTTGTTTCCTGATAGTCCTTGTTGTTCGAGAAGTTATTATTTTTTCAGTACCCATCTTATATAATCTAAAATGTAGAATTGCTCTTGGTGGTGAACTACTATGCTTTAAAAGGGTTTATACTGTATTTCTAATGAAATGATCATTTTAATTTGAAGAAAAATAAAAATTATATTTGCTTCAAAAAAATAATAAAGTAGTACATAAGGGCTATACCAGTAATTAATTATGTTTTAAAACTTTATTGTCTTTCCTTACCTGAGTTAACAATGTCTTCCAATGAGCTTACCTCCAGACTTTCCCTTTCTTAAATAGAATGGTCCGTCACTCCAGGCAAAATTCTCTCTCTTGAGTTTCTACAGACCAGCTTCCTGTCACCTTGATTGGTATAAACAATGGAATGGACTGTAAAATCACTTCTAGAAGAACTATATGCTCATGTAGTTCTTTTTTTGTTTGTTTGTTTTTAGGGCTAAACCAGCAGCATATGGAAGTTCCCAAGCTAGGGGTCGAATCAGAGCTGTAGCCACTAGGCTACACCGCAGCTCACGGCAATGCTGGATCCTTAACAAACCATCGAGCAAAGCCAGGGTTTGAACCCATGTCCTTATGGATACTAGTCGGGTTCACTTCTGCTGAGCCATGACAGGAACTCCCTGCTAGTTTAATTCTGGTGCTGCTGCTATTTTCTTTGATTTTTATTTTCCTTAACAAATGTGTCCCTCTGTTATAACTTTAAAAGAAGCATTCTTTGTACCCACACTTTCATGATAAATATGACTCATTCAGACAGTAGTAAAAAGGAGGCACTAAATGTAAGGAACAGAGTTAAAAGGGAATGAAAGAGGCGAAGAAAGGGCAAGCTAACATTACTGAATAGAGATGCAGGTCAATTAGGATTGAATATAAAGTAAGGAATAAAGTTTAGAAACTTTTGGAGAATTTTTCTAAGTTGCTTTCAGATGCAGGAGCGATTTGAAGCACTACATTTCATCTGCTTTAGGTGCCAAATCTCAATTAATCCACTTTTTATTTGGGTAAAGGGAGTGACATCATTTAACATGTCTGAATGTCTGATTTTTCATTCGAAAAGTGAGCAGTTATCTATTCTGTGAAAATCCTCAAACTATATAATGATCAACTATAAAATGAGAAAAATTTGAAATGTAGAAAATTTAGTTTTCTGTATTGTTATTTAGAAGATGGAAAGTGAACAAAGTACTCTTGTTTTAAATAAGTTTGATAATGATATAGAGGAAAGAAACAATGATTTCATAATCCTTTTGTGGACACATGGAGAAACTTGGGTGATGGTCTTAAATGGACCAGGCTGAAATACAGAAGCATGCTGAGGAGTGAACTGGAACAATATTGATAATAAATGGTTTAACAAAAGATCAAATAACCTTCATCTGCGATAAAGCATGCCTCAGTCTACTCACAACTGGATGAAAGGTTTGCCTAAACCTTAGATTAGGCAAATATTCTTATAATTTAGTGGAGGAAGGACTCTTAATTAATAATAAGTAAAAAAACCAACAATCAGTGTGCTCTCTTAAGTCTGTTAAGGAACAGAAAGTGATAAGCACTTTTTAACCTAAAGTAGAACATTATTATTAAACAACTTTTCTACCTAAGTTGGATAGTTCTGTTTCATCTGTAACAATCTTCTTCTGTCTCACTGTCTCTCACCTACACTCACACACATACACAAACCATAATAAGCAAACATAACAGTTGTTTTATTCAGAGTAGATTGGGAAGGAAATCCATTAGGGACAAAGTCCACGGTGTAATTAAAACTAAAGAATTTTCTTTTGCTTTGTTTCCAGGCTTCTGGCTTCTAGGGGAAAGAACTCTTACTACCCTAATATTTTCTCATTTGTAATTTCTTCACTGACTTTAATTACCTTCTCTCAGGCGTATAAATTTATTACTTCTTTTTAAAAGAAAAATAAGAGCAATGAACTTGTTTGCTCAAGGCCTTTACCAAGCTTCCATAGCCAGAGCTATTTCAAATAACAACATTGCTAGTAATTAAACTAAACATGGAACTCCTACTCTACTTTCCACATGTTAGCCCCACCCTTGTTCGTCAACCTTAAAATTAACCCTTGTTTAATATTTTAATGAATATTTCATATTTCTTTTCACATCTTGGTTTACTCTAGAGTTTTTAAAATTGTCTTCAAGCACGTTCTGTGCCTGGGTACATCTGCATCAAGATGCCTGTCTTTGTTTGGAGAAAAGATTTCCATTCATCCTGTTTGTAAACCATTAAGTATGTTCATTGCATTATCAAGATCTTATTTCTTTTAAAAGCAAAATCCATTTGAAATTTCATTTATTCATTTTATTATTTTGTACAACTTTGAAATAATTAAGACAGTAATGACAATAGTTCTATAGATTTGCCAATATAGTATTTTTATTATTCAAATTGAGTTATGTTACTAAGGTGGGTATGTATGGGTCATTCCTAATGATTTTAAACATAGAAATGTCTCTGCACTTGAAATAAAACAGAAATTAAAGGCAAATATGAATATTAGGAAGAAGGATAGCTTTTCAAAAGCACTACCAATGGATAGCTATTGTTAAATATGCAGTTGTTTATGTTGATTAAAAGAAATAAATTGGGGAGTTCCCATCGTGGCGCAGTGGTTGACGAATTTGACTAGGAACCATGAGGTTGTGGGTTCAATCCTTGGCATTGCTCAGTGGGTTAAGGATCTGGCGTTGCCGTGAGCTGTGGTGGAGGTCGCAGATGTGGCTTGGATCTGGTGTTGCAGTTGCTCTGGTGTAGGCCAGCGGCTATAGCTCTGATTAGATCCCTAGCCTGGGAACCTCTCCACATGCCGTGGGAAGCAGTCCTAGAAAAGGCAAAAAGACAAAATAAAATAAAATAAAATAAAATAAAATAAAATAAAATAAAATAAAATAAAATAAAATAAAATAAAATAAAATAAAATAAAATAAATTAAAATAAAATAAATTAAATAAAATAGAAGGAGTTCCCACTGTGGTTCAGTGGGTTAAGAACTCAATGTATTCTCTGTGAGGATGTGCCTTCAATCCGTGGCCTCACTCAGTGGGTTAAGGATCTAGCATTACTGTAAGCTGTGGTGTAAGCTGCAGATGCAGCTCAGATTTGGTGTTGCTGTGGCTGTAGTGTAGATCTGCAGCTGTAGCTCCGATTAGACCCCTAGTTCAGGAACTTCCATATGTTGCAGGTGCAGACATAAAAGGAAAAAAAAAACCATAAATAAATAATATAAATAAATAAATAGGGAGTATTATGATATACAAGAGATGTTTACATTTTGATAGGATACTCTAGAAAAATACTAATTACAATAATACCAAAACTTTTGCTGAAATGCAGTGAAAGTTCCTAGCACAGTGCCTGACACAGCTGACTTCCTCACAATTAAATAAGGATATAAGATGTTAAGTTTCTGTTGCCTCTTGATGAATCAGAAGATCAGGCAAAAATAAGCCTACATTCTTGGACAGCAAGCTACTAAAGCTAGACTGAATAGAGTTGCCCTCATGTGGGGAAAATGATCTCTAGTTCATGATATCCCCTATGCGGCATTTTTAAAAAATTCAAACAGTATTCTCATTTCTGGGAACTATACACTACAATCCCATCTGCTCTTTCTTCCTTAAACATCTCCTAACCTACAATCATTCCAAGCTTGCAATTCTCCAAACGTCTCTTTCTTCCCCGTATAAGTATGTTTTGCACACACTCTCATTTCACATGATGCATTCCCTCTTTTTCACCTGTGATTTTTTTAACCATTTCTTGAAAGGTCAACCCAGGTATCCTTGCCTTAACGAAATCTTCTCTGAAGCATTCAAAGAGGCATTTATGCTTGCTTTACTCAGAACACAGGTTTGTTTTATATTATTGCATTGTTACAAAACATTTATTTAATGCCTGCCCTTCCATACTAGATAAGAGGTTACATAAGTGCCTGGTCCATATATTATTTACCTTCGAATACTCAACCCTCAATAAAGTACTTGGCACATATTCATACTTAAATCAATGCATGTTTGTCAAAGTTAATTTCTCACTTAAAGATTTTTTTCCTTTTTATATACCAACAGATGATGTTTTATTTCATTTATTTCTTATTCCATTTGAGTTCCTATATTTAAGTGCATTAAGGTCCTATACCTAACTGCTTAAAAGTGAAAAAAGTCAGCAAAGGCTTAGCTATGTAATTTTTGTGTCAATAAAGAATATAATTTTCTTGTTTCTTATCATGTTATTATTACTCAAATATAATAGTAAGTGAAGGGTCAATAATTTGAATAAGTCTGATTGTGGATAGAATGAGGACTAGAACATAGGCTGTTTCTCACTTATTTCCCTGCCTCTTGTTTTGTAGAATGCAACCTCTGACTCTAAATGGATCCTTGCATGTCTACAGTGCTTCACGTCACAGATGTCAAGGCTCATGCACACAAAATATTTGGAAAAATGGTTTTTTTTAACTAAAAATTCGCTACAAATACATATTAACGGTTACTTAAAACTAATAACTGTATAAAAGCAAATTAATGATATTTTTTCTTTTTACAGGCATACCTCTGGCATATGGGAGTTCCCAGGCTAGGGGTTGAATCAGAGTTGCAGTTGAGGTCTACACCACAGCCATAGCAACACCAGATCTGAGCCACATCTGAGACATATGCCACAGCTTGCAGCAACACCAGATCCTTAACCCACTGAGTGAACTCGGGTTCTTAACCCATTGAACCATGACAGGAATTCCTACAGGTTAATGATATTTTAATGCAAACCGTATCAATTCATCTACAACTTGCCTTCACGAAATCTAGTAATTTAAATTGTGTTTTGAAGCCCTATTCACAAAAGCATAACTTGAAAAGTAAATAAACCTTTTTCTCATTCATAACAAATGCTCTAATTTTATAGTACGTTTAAATCATAGAGATGTTTTTATTATATATTTTCACCTGTTTATGAAAATAATGTTTACAACGTAACTAGGATCTTAACTTTTCCACTGCTTTTCTAGTATTATTGAAATAGTTGGTGCTAAGCAATGCATACTCCCAAATGGTTTTCAGCTGAGACCAGTGGCAAATTTCACATATCATTAACTATGAGAGGGTAGTTTTCTTTTCTTTCCTTTTTTCTTTTTTTTTAAATTTTATGGCCACACCCATGGCATATGGAAATTCCTGGCCCAGGAACTGAAGTGAGCTTCAGCTGTGACCTTCACCTATACCACAGCTGCAGCAACACCTGGTCCTTTTACCCCACTGCACCCGGCCAGGGATATAACCCACACCTCCGCAGTGACCCAAGCCATTGCAATCGGATTCCTAACCCACTGCGCCAGAACAGGAACTCTTATCCATGAGAAAGTAGTTTTCTAAATTAGTGATACCAAAAAGGAGTTTTCTCTGTTCAAGTACGTAGGATTATATGTGATTATATCCACATTTTTTGTTTAATTATCCACATATTCAACTAGCTAAATAAAAAGTAAAATAGAGATAGAGTAAGAGGAAAAGAGGGAAATAGGAACTTATATTTTGAAGGTTTTCATGTTTCCAATTTTAATAGAGGAAGTATGAAGAGAACTGAAATGTAGCTATTTAAAAAATTTAATTTATTATATTTTGTTTATATAGTTCTTAGGATCCACTTCCAGCATTTTAACTAGCTAATTTTATTGCATGGCTCAGAGATTATGAGTAACTGGCTTAGGTTTTTTATTTATTTCTGCATTACATTATCTCCAAATTCAATTGCAGCTTCGAACAATAAATATTTATTTTCTCAGTTTATGGGGCTCATGACTTTGAGAGCATCTCACTTGGGTGATTGTGTCTCAGGTTATCTCTGAGGTTTTGTTCAGCTAAATCTTCAGTCATCTGAAGACTAGGCACCCATGAATGCCTGGGGGAGGGCTTAGTTCCCCACCATGGGGACCTCACCATAGGTCTGCTTGAGTGTCCCCATGACATACTAGTTGGCTTGCAGAACAAGTAAGGAAGAGAAAGAGAAAGGGAGAGCACAAAGGAGAAGTCTGCCATGTCATTGTGAGCTCTTCTTAGAAGTCGCTTAATTCTCTTCATTGGAAAGGAGTCACTGAGCTCAGTCTGTGCTCAAGGCAGGGAAAATTAACCTCTATATTTTAAGGGGAGAATGTTAAATAATTTTTACTTTATTTAAAACTTAAAACTACCCCATGGCTTAAAATCTCAGAGGCTCTGTAAGGTGAAATAGAATCAAAACATGTTATTGTACTTTACATGAAGTGCTTTTTTTAACGGAACCATGCTTCTGTCTTTGGGTAGAGCATTTTCTCAGTACATCCTCAACCTTCTTGTAATATTGAGCATACTGCCTAAATGGAAGAAATTTGTGAAAGTAAAGGAAGCCATTGGTAAAGGGACATGGCTAGTTGGAGAGATATTTAGGCGTATAGTTTGAAGGCAACACTAATTATATGAAATATCCCTAGGATATATGGAAAGTTGTAAAGGTTGTGTATGCTTAGAGAAATAGTTCAAGTTTGGGAAAGAACAGATACCAATTAGGTACATCTATTTGCATTATTTGCTTTTTCAAAGATAAAAGTTATCCCAGTGTGGTTCCAGTCATATTTTTCTCAACTTTAATTTTTACCCAGTACATTTCCAAAAATGATTTTAAACAGCTGCTCTATTTCTTTAGTAATCATATTAACAAGTGGAATGAGAATGAGAGTTCAATAGAAAATGCTCTGCTGCTAAAGATAACCCTATCTATTTCAAAAGGGGAATTAGTATGAAAATTAGTTTTAATAATACTGTGAAGATACATTGCCAAAGTTTATGACCAATGAAAACATTTTTTAAAAGCATTTTTTAAAAATCCAATGTGCTTTCTTACCACTAGCTTACATAATTTACTATTGTTAAAATAAATGACCTTAATTATTTTAAAAAGTACCATCTCAAGGCAAATAAAATCAAAATTTTCAAAGTCCATATTTGAACGGAAGTTTACAAAGAAAATATTTCAATGAGTAAACAAGATGTCTTAGGTGAGGTTTCTCAGATACCATACTCTGAAGTGGAGATTTGCTTGAAGGAAGTTTTTTGAGAAATAGCCACAGCCTCAACACCTAAGAGAATAGAGGAAGCAGAACTAGGCAGTTGAAGGATTCAGTCACGATAAAAGCTTTGCCTGATCTGACGAGGAGCTCTGGAGTTAGGAAGGTCCTTAGAGTTGTTCCAAAATGAGGTAAAGTGATTAGACATTATTACCATCGTTGGAAATGGACTGCCCTCAGGGCAGAAGGGTACTTTGGGTATGACGCTTCCCTTCATCTGAGAGCAAGTCTCATGAAATAATATTATCTACTTGCACATGAGTAGCTGGTCAGTTTACCACAGCACATACTAAGAGTCCATCATGTTGTGTCACTTTTTTTTTTTTTGTCTTTTTGCCTTTTCTAGGGCCACACCCGCTGGCATATGGAGGTTCCCAGGCTAGGGGTCTAATTGGAGCTGTAGCCTCCAGCCTATGCCAGAGCCACAGCAACGCAGGATCCGAGCCACATCTGTGACCTACATCACAGCTCACAGCAGTGCCGGATCCTTAACCCACTGAGCAAAACCAGGGATTGAACCCGCAACCTCATGGTTCTTAGTCGGATTCGTTAACCACTGAGCCATGACAGGAACTCCCATGTATCACTTTCTATACATGTTAGATTTGCCTATAAACAGCTCCTCCGTAAACCTGGCTAATTTATTTTTTGCAAGGAAATCTATAAGAGTAATGTTAATGGATCATCATTGACTTCATTACTGCAGCTGATCTCTTAACTGCAGCTGATGTTCATCATGCCTCTTTTCTGCTGTCCATTCTAGATTTGGCCCACCGTCCACTGCTCTAAATGAATGTCTGATGCTTGGACCCTCAAGGGTCCAAGTCAATGACATACCCAGACCACGACTGCTTCATTTATACACATACTGTTGGTATTATATAAGGAAGTAGAAGAATACACCTCCAAGAATTCCCTAGGCATCAAACATAATCTTTACTAACTTTATATATATCAGCAGCTCTACTGCATCCTAATCATTAGAACCAATTACCCCTGCCAGAATGGTGGCTCCTCTTCCTTGTTCTTTGCACAGGAATCTGAAGTAAGCAATAGAGTAGTTTCAAACATT
Organism: Sus scrofa; assembly: GCF_054392235.1. Lineage (NCBI taxonomy): Eukaryota > Metazoa > Chordata > Mammalia > Artiodactyla > Suidae > Sus > Sus scrofa. The sequence goes on along the minus strand of NC_139388.1, from coordinate 118,247,776 downwards.
ATGGGAATATTTCTGGGTCCTCTGGTGACAGCGTTTTCTTTCTGGAAACCAACACTTCTCCATCCAAAGACCCTAGCATTGGAAAAACAGGAAACACAAAGTGAAACACTGGGGGTGATGGTAAGCCATGTGTCATAGATAGGATTTTGTGCCCCATGAGCTTCACCCTCTGGTGTTACACCTGTGAATAAATTACATTAGGTGATAAAAGGATATTAAAGTTACATATGGGATGGAATTAAGATTTCTAATCAGCTGACATTGAAAAAGAGAGATGAGCCTTAATTATCCAGGTAGGCCAAAATTAATCACAGGCCTTTAAAACTGGTGAAAGAAGGTAGAATTGTAGGTAAAAGAGATTGATCATGGCAAATGGAGCAGGGAAGATTAGAAGTCTGAGAGCAATTTGATGTACTATTGTTGCTTTAGAAGATGCAAAAAGAGGGTCACAGGCCAAGGATATGGGTGGCCTCTTAGAAAACAGGAACAGACCTAAGCTCACAGCCACAAGAAAACAGGAACTTCATTTTTACAACCGTAAAAAATTGAATTCTGTGAACTTCCTAAGTAAGCAAAGGAATGGAGTATCCCCTAGAGGCTCCAGTCTGTCGATTCCTTAGTTTTCACTTGGCAAGATCTATTCTAGACTTTGGAGCCACGGAATTCTAAGATTAAATATTTGTATTGAGATGCTCCATTTGTGATATTTTGTCATGACAGTAATAATATTACTGATATGCAAAGCTGTTCCAGCTTTCACCCCTAACATAATTGTGGGTGAAATTTTGAGGATACAGACCATGTAGTGCTCATTAAATTGAATGGCAACCCATGCTATGCTAGTGGTACATGCTAATAATGTATATTCTTTTTTTTTTTTTTTTGGCTTTTTGTCATTTTAGGGCCACACCCACAGCATATGGAGGTTCCCAGGCTAGGGGTCCAATTGGAGATATAGCTGCCGGCTTACACCAGAGCCACAGCAACACCAGATCCTTAACCCACTGAGTGAGGCCAGGGATGGAACCTGCAACCTCATGGCTCCTAGTCAGTTTCGTTTCTGCTGTGCCACAACTGGAACTCCTGTAATGTATATTCTTACCACTCCTCCCAAAGCTACCCTGTTCATGCTTCCATTGTATCAGAACTGGGGAAGCTAAAGACTGAGGTTGGCTGATAATACAAAGCTCTTATTTTACTGCTTGCAGTCGTAAGTGTATCCACATGCCTCTTCTGTAGAACTCCCTGACCCAGTCTTTCTCCAACAGAGACCAGTCACCACTGTCTATGAATCCGTATTATAAACTTGGGCCGTTTCTTTTCCACATAAAGTGGATGCCCAAGCGCACCACTTCAAGATCTACTCACTGGGAAGATTTCCCCTTACCCACTGCATTTAAGGCCACCACAAGAGGAATTATACATCAGCTACAGAACCAAGCTACCAGTGTGCTGGTACTGTCTTTCAGGATTCTTGCTAAATTAAAAGAGTATGCCCATAAACACTCCAATGCACCTTTGCATTCTGCCCCCTCCCTTCTTCTAGCATCTGCAGAACCCAGTTCCATGTATACTGTCCCATTCCTGTCTGTCCGTGGGGCTAGAGTCTGTAGCAACCTTGGGATATAATCCATTTCCTTCCTTGGTCCAGTACTTCTCTAGCTGAATTACGTCCCTTGAGCATAGTTTCTGATCATCAGTGTCTAGAAGGAGAGATGAGGCCATATCCTGAAGGGAGGGGCAATGTTATTTCATAAGAAAGAGGCCTCCTTTGCTTCCCCTTTAAACAGCGCTAGCCATCGAGAGGGAGGAGCATGCCACTCCTGTAGGCATTTAGAGTTCAGGGAAATCTGAAATTGCCAGGTTTTAGGAGGTTCAACTCAGATGTCACCAATTGTAATTCCTGGGACCTTTTTTCTGTCCAATTAAGGCCTAAATAGATGTTTTTCTAGACTTTTTCAGTCCTTTAAATTCAATAGTGGAATTGATCTTTAGCTTTTCTGCTCTCTGGGTGAAGGGGAGAAGAGTCCACATATGTATTACCAAGGAGATACTATGGGTTTCACACTTTGCACTACATTTTTTTTTTTTTCATAAATCACCCTCTGTTCTTATCTTTTTCCAGTGTTATGCATTGTCTTTGCTTTTGCTGTTGCAAATTATTGCCCTTAATACCACCTACTGTCTTTATAATTCCTACCTACTCAAAACCCCTAAAATGTTTGGCTATTACAGTAGCTAGTCAGGTAGTTTTCCATAGGGCTCTACTTTCGGGCTTTCCAAGGAGTGATCCTGCTCCACAGTCACATTTTAAAACCTGATTCCTTGGACCACCCATAGTGTCATCTGTCTTAGGATGGATTCTTTGGGGAAACAGACTCTGAGATGGAGATTGGTAAGCATGAATTTTATTAGGGAGTATTCTAGGGCATAACACTTGAGGGAGGCAAGGAAATGGCATTAGGCAGAGGGAGAAGTTGAACTGCATACAATGTAAAAAGATCTCGGAGTTCCCGTCGTGACTCAGTGGTTAACGAATCCAACTAGGAACCATGAGGTTGCGGGTTCAATCCCTGGCCTTGCTCAGTGGGTTAACGATCCAGCCTTGCTGTGAGCTGTGGTGTGGGTCGCAGATGTGGCTCAGATTCTGCGTTGCTGTGGCTCTGGTGTAGGCTGGTGGCTACAGCTCCGATTAGTCCCCTAGCCTGAGAACCTCCATATGCCACAGGAGCGGCCCTCAAAAGGCAAAAAGACAAAAATAAATAAATAAATAAATAAATAAAAGATCTCAGTCATTCCCAGAGGCACCTCTAAATCTGGGATGGCATTGAGTTGTCCTGAAATGTGGCAAAAGCCCCAACTCTTTGTATTACTAAGTCAGCCAGTCCTTGGACACAAGATTTTCCTTGAGAGACCACAGAACCTTGAGCAAGGCAGTTAGTTCCCGTTGGCTGAGGCTAGGTCCCAAACAGAGCCATAAGCAGCTGTGAACCACAAGCAGCCAACACTTCTGGAGCTGGGAGAGTGACTTGGTACTGATGGGAGAAATCTTAGCAAGAAGATATGCAAGATTTTGTTCTGTTTGTTTGTTTTACTATGCCTCCAAAAATTCAATACAAGATTTTTAATACATTTTGTAAATTGTTTTGCTCTTTTTTGGGGGCTGCATCCACGCATATAGAAATTTCCAGGCTAGGGGTCAGATTGGAGCTGTAGCTGCCGCAACAGAGATGCAGGATCTGAGCCATGTCTTCAACCTACACCACAGCTCATGGCAACGTTGGATCCCTGCCGCCTGAGCAAGGCAGGGGATAGGATTTGCGTCTTTGTGGATACTAATAGGATTCATTACCACTGAGCCATGATGGGAAGTCCAATTTTGTAATTTTAAAATTTAATGTTGTATGGGTTTATAAAATTACCATTTTCATTTTCTAAACATTTTTGAAGGAAATTGCTTGATTCTTATGTATAAAATTTACATAGTTCATGAATGCATTAAGAATGCAAAATATTTACTTTAGATAGTTTTAAATGTTATTTGTAACTATTAAAAAGGGATTTTATTGAATCAAACTTGAAGCAGTCAATGTATACAGACCAAAATGTGTCTTATACATCCGTAGTGTAAATTACCGTCATATGTATGGACTTTGCCTCATGCAGAGTAATCTGAAATTCCTAATCTAACTAGATCAACCTTATCTTTTATTTTTTACAGCATATTCTTAAATGAGGACATCTAAAATGGTAACGATTTTATTTTTTTATTGTTGTCATGGTAATTAAGTATAGTCATCAACAGGGCAAGAATAATAATGTGATTGCAGATTTCCTCTGATCTCAAAATCTAGTCATTTTCCTTTAAATGAAGGGTTTAGACTATATAGACTATAACTTTTGGTGTTGTAAACTCTCCTTCACTTACATCCCTTGCATTCAAGGTTAATATTATTGGAGAAAATTGTTTGAGAGGCAGCACTTTTAGCACCATAGCTCCTGGCATTTTACAATCTCAAATGTAATAAGCTGGGGAACTGAAATTTATGAGTGCGTTCTTGTGGTGTGAGGAAAATGTGGACAAAAGGTGAGGGTCAACAAATACAAGGTTAGAGGCAGCAAATTAGCCTGAGGAACAAGCATCTTGTGTCTCATTCTCTTTTCCTTTTCACTCTAACAGCTGCAACATCTTTTTCGATCAAATACCAGCTACAGTAACTTTCTCTACTGGTTAAAAAAATATGTGTGTCAATATACAGGACCGATAACAACATTTTTAGTAGTAGAACTAGATCAGATTTACTTGAGGCAAGCATAGAGTTGTTTTTCTTGTCCTTTTCGTTAAACCGGTTATATTCCTAGCAAAAAAAACTTTATTGTTATTTGAAAGGCCATAAATATCTTTCTTGGGAAGCATAAACTTATCACTTTCATAAACCCATCAAGAAATGCTTACTCCATAAATTCCAACATAATTAACATCAGCATTGGAAATTACTAAGACATAAAACCAGAGAATTTTTATTCTATCAACCAAGAATATGCATATTTACAAAGTCTCAAATCTACTGAACAACACAGAACAGAGGCTGATAAATAGGTGGTGACTCCTTGAATGTTTTCATACCACAGAATGGATGTAAAGTCGTGTTTCATCCTTTGAAAAAGAAAATATCCTTCAAAAGGAAATTTCCTATAAACTGATATTTATATCTTTGAATGCCAATTTTAAACTTATTTGATATTCCCGAAACAGATCCCTATTTGACGAAGTAAATTAAATAGGATTTAATATTTTTACTGAAGGTCTTTAAAGCAAGCACATTTTATTTTTGAGAAAATGTGTGTCTTTTATTAAATAAGACTTTTTCAGTAGTATTTTGCCTCCTTCACCTCTATTCTTCCTCCTCTTGCCCAAGGTTATATAATTTGCAAACAGTAAAGTTCCAGAGTTAGCATTTCATTCCAAACTCATGTTTTTAAACCCCCCTGCATCCCTGAGGCCAAGGAAAATTAAGCTATGTGTGGTCTTAGAGTGTTACCTACACTGTTGCAACTAAAATTTTTATTAACAAGTCAAACAAATTTATTTCCTTTTACTAAACATCCGCATGTACTAGAAAGGAACAAAAAAAGAAACTTGTCTAAATCTTTTTAGTTATAAACAACTTTTTTATTGAATTCTGTCCTCCCTAGTGCAGCTATAGTAAATCAGTTGCTTATTAGTGAAAAACCTTTAGTTGTTTCCCATTGCTCTTGCAAAGCAGCCCAAAGTCTTCAGCTTATCCAGAGTTCTGCATGATGGTGTCCAGACTTTCTCTGCAGTTTCATCAAAACCATGCCATTCCTTCCTGTCTCAGAATTTCATACTTGCTAATCTTTCTACTCTCAACTTAAAAAAAGAAAATAATGCACAACCTGAAAGTTGAGAGTTAGGTTTTATTTGGGGCAAAATTAGGACTTAAGCTTGGGAGACAGCATCTCAGGTAGCCCTGAGGAACCACTCCTAGGAGGCAAGGGAGGAGCTAAGATATATAGGAAGTTTTACAACAAAGGGCAGATAGCAGGAACAGAAGAGGCCTGGGCTCACTGAAATCATTTCTTTGATCTGCACCTCCACTATCAGGGTCAGTGTCCTGAATTTTCACAGCCTGCAGGATTCACCAGCTCTCACCCTTGGAGGTGACTGCATTCTCAGATGACCATGGCATTCTTTGTCTTATCCTTAATTACAGCTCAGGGAGCAGTATTTCAGATAGCTCTGAATACTGCCCAAGGAGGAAAGGGTAGATATCAGGTGAGGGGGAGGTCCGTGCAGCCAAACACACATTTTACCAAAGTTTGTTGCTGATCACCTGAAGGTAATTCCTAGTCACAAGGAGCAGACATCAACATTAAGGATTTTAGTGTTTTTCTAGATATAAGGAGATGCAAGAATTGGGTACATAAAATCTTCTCCTAAAAATATCTGACTATCTGAAGACCTGTTCTTCCACTTTTCCCAGAGCACAGAGTGCTTCACTCCTAATTTTCACCCTGAGCTCTTTTCAGGGGGGTGCTACAGGTTACAGCTGCAGTGCCTCATGATTTTATCCATGTAGAGGCTGTTGGCAAATGCCAAACTCCAGTTCATACTACTTGCAAGTTTCCAACCTCCTTCCTACTCACTGTCTTCCTCCTGTTTTCTCATCTCACCAGACCACCTCTACTCTTTGTAATGCCTTAGCTCTTCCTTAGGGTTACTTCTTTGATCACTCCTTTTTTTTCAACTATTTCAATTATCTTTCATATCCCTCTTCACTCTGTCTACATCGCTTTTGAAGGAGATATCAAAATTGTTCAACATTTGCAAATTTTTAACACCTCTTCTCTATACTTAAATTCAAAAATAATCAACTTCATTACTACCATTTCTGTTCCATTATCTTGACACATTGTTCATAGTCCATAATATTAACCTAATGAAGAATAGGAATGATTTCATAAATTCTATAGGAATATTGTTTCAAATGTAATCCTCAAATCTGCATTGTGATTAACTTTTCTGAAATATGGGGTCATATTACTTGAATTTTAATCCCACCTAAATTACTCATTGTTTGGGTTAAATATCTGACAGGGTTCATATCTTCTCTGTTTTAGTTTTCTCATGGATAAAATTGAAGTAATAGCAGTTCTTATCTCATAAGGTTATTGTAAGAATGAATGGTTAATATATCTAAAGCTATTAGTTTAAGTTCTTAGAGAAGTTAATATATCCAGTGATACTAAAACAGTACCTGGCACAGGATAAGCACACAAAATATTAATTGTTAATATCAGAATCTTTCTACATTTGTAGATAATGCTATACCCTATCATATTCCTGCTAATGTTTTGTAATATTTCTTAATTTTAATTATATTAAGCTGAATGTACTCATTCTTGACAGTTATAAAAAGTAGAATCTTTACTAATTAATGATTAAAATATGATTTCTAATAGTACTAATTTCCAAAGTAAAATTTTAACTTATCAGTGAAATAATATATGGTCTTAGTCATTGTCTCCCTAGATCCTGGTATATTGTAAAGCTGGTCCTTCTGGTTTGAAGCTGAGAGTTTGTGGCTGATGTCAGTTTTTCTGACCACAAATTGATGGAATTGTATAGCTAGGGTGGGCCACAGATAGATGTTTAAAAAGGGACATACAAACATTCAAGCACTTAGTAAAAATAAGAAAGTCTTGTCTAACAAGACATGGGAGCCAAACAATTAAGGAATTAAGGAAACACAAAGTATGAGAAAGAACCAAAATTCAGACCACATGGGGAAGTTAAAGGGTGAATGTTGGGGACTAGGTGCTGGTGTTTATCTAGAAAGTTTTGTTTTCTGCTATATATAGACTAGCTTGTATAAAGTTCCATATGAGCCCCAAATATAGGGGAAAAGTAGAGCCATCTTTACAAATACTTATTAAAATTTACAACAAATAATAATCCATTGAGAAAACATCTATGTGGTTCCAAGATAATTAGATGATGTACGTTGCAATAGATAATAAAATTTAAATCTATTCTCAAAAAAGACCTATCCAGGGAGTTCCCATTGTGGCTCAGTGGTTACGAAAATGACTAGTGTCCATGAGATTGTGGGTTTGGTCCTTGGACTCCCTCAGTGGGTTAAGGATCTGGCGTTTACATGAGCTGTTCTATAGGTCACAGATGCTGCTCAGATCCCATGTTGCTGTGGCTGTGGTGTAGACCAGCAGCTGCAGCTCCAACCAGACCCCTAGCCTGGAAACTTCCATATGCTGCAGATGTGGCCCTTAAAATAAAAATAAATAAATAAAAATAAAAATGACCTATCCAAGTAGCTGACATAATGACCTGTGGAGACTTACTAAATAATTTGCTGCAACCAGAGTTCTCTCTGATCTAAACTTTTAGAAAGCATACTCGTCTGGCTTATTTTTTGCCATTTCAGGAAAATTAAGCCAAACAGTTTATAGTCCTTCTTCCTTAACAATACTTCAATTAATTACTTCAGTATGGCACTTTGTTAGGACAAAAATGTCTGCACTGCGAAGATCTAAAGACACGTCATGGAAATAACTACACATTTTGCTTGTAGGTTGCCAATGCTGCAAGTAGAGCCTAGGTAAAAATCAATATATACCATTGTGGATAAGCATTGTGTTCACTCTAGGATATAAGACATAAGAAAGATAAGTGCCATGAGGAGGAAGGTTGAAATACTAAGGGTACAGTGGAGAACAAGAAATAAAACTTTGAAACTAGGGAATTTAGCCAAGGAAGTGACAGCAATGAAGTAAATAGTTCTTATCATTCAAATAATTAGCTTCATTGGCCTCTCTCTTATTCAGGGATATTTTTACTGATTTAAGAAAACCTGTTCTTTCTTGAATGACCAGCCCTGGATATATAAGTTTAATAACATTTGTTATGATATTTAAAAGTATAGTCAATAAATTATAAACAATACACGTAATCACTACATTTAAGCTATGTCTGATTTCGGTGTGTATGTCTGTGTGTCTGTGTCCATAACTAACCACCACCTTGTTCTTAATAGACTAACAAAGCGCTCTTTTGCTCCCCAAGGAGTTTCTCCTCTTCTTCTAGTGTATGTTTTCAATTTGCCTTTTTTCTCTTTGTGACTCTTGATTCCTTTCTGAAAATAAAGCTCAATTACTATTTGTGAGAATCCTCCTTCTCTGGCTATAAAGACTCCAAATCAGCCCAGAAAACACTGTGCTTCTAGCAACTTAGAATGATGCAGCTGTTTTTTTCTAAATCTGTGTACTTCATAAATTCCAGAATGTAGAATGTTTGTGAATGAGTTTATGCTATGATTGATCTCACTGGTTTAGATAAAGGAGAAAATAGAAAAAAAATCTCCAAGATTGAGTAAAGTTTCTATACTTCAATTGAACAAATGTTTATGGGATACTATATGTTTTTGCCTTTCACTGATGCTGTTGAGGTTTTTGAGCTGAATACTGGTAAAAAGCTTTCATTTAACTTTTTCTTTTTTTTTTTTTTTGTCTTTTGTCTTTTTGTTGTTGTTGTTGTTGTTATTGTTGCTATTTCTTGGGCCGCTCCCGCGGCATATGGAGGTTCCGAGGCTAGGGGTCGAATCGGAGCTGTAGCTGCCAGCCTATGCCAGAGCCACAACAACGCGGGATCCGAGCCGAGTCTGCAACCTACACCACAGCTCACAGCAAAGCCAGATCGTTAACCCACTGAGCAAGGGCAGGGACCGAACCCGCAACCTCATGGTTCTTAGTCGGATTCGTTAACCACTGCGCCACAACGGGAACTCCCATTTAACTTTTTCAAACCCTTCATATATAGGTTATAAATTAGCTTATCACACATAAAATAGGTAAAGAAGGCAGACCTCTTATTTATGCACAATTTCTGCTTAAACAATGGCTGCCCTACTTAAAACTGTTCTGAGTCAAATTTAAGGCAAATAATAATGGCAAAGTTATAGAGTATTGAGAAATTTTCACCATACACATTGTAGGTTGTAGGCATAGCCTTGCGTGTACTTTCTCTGACCTTAGGAGGACCTCAGACTGCTTCCAATTTTTGCAGATAAACTATTTTTTTTGTGTACAATTGGCCAGACAGAAGGCAGAAGCAGATATTCATTCCTATTCCAGCATAGCAACATTATTTTAAAAATCCCTTAATGCTGATATTTCAAAGATTTCTTAAGATTGGAGGGTTGGAATCTTTCAATACTGAAGAGTACAGAAGCTAAAAAGAAACTTGCACCCTATGTTCTGGCAGATAATGAGTTTGTATAGATACTTATCATTTAAGAATGAGAATACAACAGCATAAGACCTATTTAAATAGCTCAGATTTAAATGAAGAAAATCTTAAATTTAAGAACAGAAGAAACATGTTAGGCAAAATAAGAGTAATTTAATTTAAGCAGTTCAAACTTAATAGCTGAAATAGATTTATAATCAAACTGGGCACATTTTTCCATAAAGAAGTCCATGGAAGAAAAATCTCTCATATTTTGCAGGATAAATATTTGAGTTGGTCTTAACCTATCTTGGCTTCAAATTCCCCTGTAAAATGATGAGATTAAACTAGATGGCCTTTAAGATTTATGTCTAAAATTCTAGAGATTTTGTAACCAGCAATAAGAGAGACTTTACAAAAGAGACATTGAGTAAATTATTCAAAGGGAATTAAAGAAGCAGATCAGAGACCACACCAGAAGTAAGATTGTCTAAAAGTCAGATGAAAGGATTTTAAACAAAATGTCAAAACCTTGATCCTAATTGATAGCTTAGAGCAAAGCCACTGTAAACAACTTAGATTCCATGTAAATTCTTTACCTTCTCTTGAGTCACTATGAAAATGCCATCTTCCCATTTGTAATTACATTTATTTGTTTAGCTACTTCCCACTGAATATTTACTTGAGGATTTCCTTTCTATTTGTCATTTGAATAATGCTTATTGTTATAGCCTTTACAATATAGGCAGACACAATAAAATGAGATAACTTTTTGAGATAGGTGACCCCAGTTAGTTTGAGTGAGGATGATGTGTTGAAGAGGGTTCATGATTAAAAAAAAAAAAATTCTGAAAAATCTACTTCCTTTACATTTTACAGCTATAAAAAATAACATTGGTGTGAGTAAATATTTCTTATTCACTTAATCTTTAATAAAAAAATAAACTGTATATTAGTAAGCAAGAATATTTGCTTTACGGTTAATTGATCTGGGTTCCTGTCTTGAAAATGCCGTTTATGAATTGTTTAGACAATTCAATGAGGTTAAAATTTCATTCAAGGTCTTATCTATAAAATGAAAAGAATTTCAAAATATTATTAAAATCAAAAGAGAAAAAACAAGCAAAGTGCTAAACATACTCCCTAGAACTTATGAGATAATACTGGCTGACATAAATGAATATCAATATTAATTTGAGGGAGTATTTTTACACACAGATGCTTAATCATTACTCTTGGAAACTATGTGCTCTAATTGTTTCTTTTCACTTGCAGTATTTTCAATCTTAAATTCATTTATTTCAATTACTTGAAATTAGGAATTCACTTTCCCCAAAAAAACTTGACAAGAAGCTCTTTATAATTTTATGTTAACAGCTTTATTAAAATATAATTCATAGAAATTCCTGTCATGGTGCAGCAGAAACGAATCTGACTAGGAACCATGAGTTTGCAGGTTCAATCCCTGGCCTTGCTCAGTGGGTTAAGGATCCGGCATTTCCGTGAGCTGTGGTGTAGGTCGCAGACGTGGCTCAGATCCTGTGTTGCTGTGGCTGTGGCATAGGCTGGTGGCTACAACTCCAATTAGACCCTTAGCCTGGGAACCTCCATATGCCGCAGGTGCAGCCCTAAAAAAAGACGAAAAGACAGTAAATAAATAAATAAATAAATAAAATAAATTCATAAATCATAAAACACACTAAGAAACTTTACTATTAAACAGCTTTTCCTGTAGTGGGTATGAAGTGATACATCTTGAGTTTTTTATTGGATTTCCCTAATGACCTTTTCCATGTGCTTTTTGTTTTTAGTATATCTTATAGAAAATTGTATTAGTGTCCTTAGCACATTTTTAAATTGGGTTTTTTTTTTTGTCTTTATTGTATATATTAATACATTCTGCACATAAGTATATATTTTATATTTATATATTCTGCATAAAAGTCCCTTAGATATAAGACTTAACAAATATTTTTTTTCCAATTTCGTAGATTGAATTTTACTTTCTTGATTGTGTTCTTTGAAGCACAAAATAATTGTAATTTTAATGAAGACAGATTTATTTTTTTGTTTGCTGCTTGTGGCTCTTTGCAATTATTTCTAAGAATCTTTTACCAAATATGAGTGGAGAATATTTACCCCTATATTTTCTTCTAAGATGTTACAATTTTAGCTCTACAGTTTGAACAATAATCAATTAAAAAAATTTTTTTTTGTATACAGTATGAGGAGGGACTCAAGTTATTCTCTGTCATCTAGATATCTAGTTATCCCAACCCCATTTATTGAAAAGGCTGTTATTTACCCATTGAAATTCTTGCCTCACTGTTAAAACAGTTTCTCATAAATATAAAGTATACAGCTGACCTTTGAACAATTTCATTTTTTTTTTTTTTTTGTCTTTTTGCCTTTTCTTGAGCCACTCCCGTGGCATATGGAGGTTCCCAGGCTAAGGGGTCCAATCGGAGCTGTAGCCACCGGCCTACGCCAGAGCCACAGCAACATGGGATCCGAACCGCGTCTGCCACCCACACCACAGCTCAGGGGCAATGCGGGATCCTTAACCCACTGAGCAAGGCCAGGGATCTAACCCACAACCTCATGGTTCCTAGTTGGATTCGTTAACCACTGCGCCATGACGGGAACTCCTGAACAATTTCGGTTTTAACTGCATAAATCCACTTTTTTTTTTTCAATAGATACTTACTACAGTACTAAACTATACATTGTTGGTTGAATCTGTGGATGCAGAACCACAGATATGAAGTCTATGATAGTTAGATGGAGATTTTCGACTGCTCAGAAGGTTGCCACTTTTAACTCTTGTGTTGTTCAAGGGGTCAGCTATATAGGACTTAATTTTTTCCCCAAATGATTTACTCCAAGGGCCAGGAAAGTATAAAGTTTTTTTTTTTTTCCTTGTTCTTTTTTTTACTCTATATTTTTAAAATATTTTCTTAAAGTTATTGTCTTTGGCATTAAAATTAACACCTTTTTTTCTGCTGCTAGTTCAAATGTGCTCTTAAAGCACTCTAACAAATGTTTTATTTCAGTTGTTGTGTTTTTAACTCCATAATTACTATTTTTTTTCAAGATAACCTTCATTGCTTTATTGATATTCTCTACATGGCAAGGTGTCGTTCTCATTTTTTTAAATCCAGAGTTCAAGTCCTTGGAACATCCTTAGAATTGCTGATTTAAAGCTTTGTCTGGTAAGTCCAACATCTGGGCTTTCCTAGAAATGTTTTATATTGACTATATGTATATATATGTGTATTTTCTATGTACAAGATATATTTCTGTTTCATTGCATTTTCATATACTTTTGTTGAAAATTGGATTTTAAATAATAAAATGTGCCCACTCTGAAAATCAGGTTCTCTTTTCTACTCAGAATATTTTGTTGCAGCCTGCTGTAATTGTCAGTTGCTTAATTAATGGCTTTCCTGGTCTAATCTCTAAAGTCTGCATTCTTTGTCATGTTTGGCCACTAAAGTCTGTGCTCAATTAGCCTAGTAGTCAGCTAATCATTGAACAAATATTTCATTAGTTGTCTTGAACTAGTAAGTCCCCCTGGCTTTGCTGATAATTCTGTGTTTTCTGGGGGTAGGTCTTCAATGCCCTAGCAGGTATATCTCTGCCTTCAGCTTCACTGCCTGCTTGTGTAGATCTTCAGAGGTGAAAGATTAAGCCCTTTCATATCTTTTCTGGAAATAACTGCTCCTGTGCATATGCCATGACCTTCTAGATTCACACAAATATATTGGAGCTTTCCCAAGATCCCTCATTCCCAGGTTTTTCTTTTAAGTATTTTGGTCACCCTCCTAACTCTTATTGCCTCTTCACTCAGCTACAATGTTAAACAATTTCTGCTGATTATTTTTGACAAATATTTTAGGGATGGAGCTGTTTGCACAGAGCTCTAAGTCAAGTAAAATAATTATAAGCCCTGAAGTACAGTTATCAGACTGCTACCAAATGAGTACAGATGGATCAAATAGTGATAAATCTCTGGGGACAACACTTTGGGGAGGATCCCAATCTTCTGACCCCTAAAGGGGCTGCTAGGATGCTGACTGTGGTTTTGAGGTTGTTGGTTGTAGTGTTATCGTGGAACTGGTGAAAGAGGTTGAGAATTGGGTTATGTCAAAACACCCTAAAGTTCAGTATTCTTACTAATATTCAGCTATTTTTTCTTGAACAAATGCTTCTTTGACTTTCATAAATCTTTGGTTAACATCCAGAGATCTGAAAATGTTGATTAGGACAAATTTTGTCAGTATTCTCATTACACTTAAAGAAAGACAATGTATTTTTGTTTGGTTTGGTTTGATTTTTTTGGGGGGGTTTGGCAGTTCTTGTTCCAAAGGCAACTTCATTATTGTTTCATTTTTGAAAACAGTTTCACATTTATACAAAGTGTGTGAACTAAGACAGTTTACAAATAAAGAATATTAGGATGAAATAATCTACTCGATGCATTTTTTTTCCCCAAATGGGCAATGCCAAAAACTAAATCACATACATTAGCTTTCTTCACTTTTATCCAGAATTGCTTAAAAGTGTTCCATACATTTTTCATTGTCTACTGTTAAAATTTATAATAATATAATAACTTCAGTGAATAGGCTATTCCTAAACAGGTGATAAAAATCTACCACTACTTAAAAATGAAAAATTTTAATAACTGTTATTGTGATTAGACATTATTTTACACTCATGTAACTCATCACAGTTATCCTGAGAGATTAGAGTTGTAATAGACATTACTGACAGGATAAATTTTGTTTTTTAACATATGTTTATATTGTATTTTGATTTTGACTTTAAGACAAATGTAAAATCTGTTAGTTTTTCAGTATAATAAATTATAAGCATTTACTCTTTAAAAAGACTGCTCAAGGTCAAATAAACAGCCACTTCTGTGCCTAAATAGTTCAGGAATTCTTTTTTCTTTTTTCACTGACATTCCCATGTAGGGAAAAAATAGGAAACTACCACTCAAAGACAATGTAAAATTTAAAGACAAAGATAATTCAGGCAGACACATTTATTGCATACATTCTGACTGACCTTGTTGAAGTGCAAGATATTGCATATTTATCAGTATAGGTTTAGGTATTTGTCTTATTGAATTCTACTGAAAAGAGCATAAAGATTACACACAATAGAATTGTACAGAAATTAGCTTTCCAAAACACTTAAAAACAACAACAACAAAATAAACCAACTCTGCCAAACTTTGGCAAAAGGAAATTATTAGCCCATATATCAAAGGAAAATTATTATCCACAGAGAAGGATAAGATCCCAAAATCTTGGTAAGTTTTTCTGGTACATGGTCTTAGTATTTTATGGCACAGCATCAGTTTCTCTGCTCTGTAATCTTTCCATTCCTGTTGTCTCAACTCAATTTCAGTTTTACATGTTGACCTAGCATCATATGTATTATCACTCCTGTGGTCAGATGATCAGGGTCCCATAAACTGATCAGTGCTGAATTTTCTCTCAGTGTCAATGAGATCAGGAAAAGAAACTTTTTCTTCAGCATTTCTAGTCTGGAGAGAACAGTTATTCTCCATCCAGGTTCATAAAATCCTCTGATTCTTATAAAGGTATAGTGAGTGATAAGATGTGCCCTACACACATTTACTAAGTGATGCAGTCCAGACTGCCCTCTGTCCATTCCTTCATGAATATTATACCAAAAGCATCAGGATCTTATATACCATTGGGTGCAAATTAACATTACTTAATAAAATAAAATCATAAATTCGTTGGTCCCTTCAGTGGGAGAATTGAATGTATGTTTTGTGGATATAGAATTCTTGATTAATTCACAAGTTCCCATGTCATGGCGCAGCAGAAACGAATCTGACTAGGAACCATGAGGTTGAGGGTTCGATCTCTGGCCTCACTCAATGGGTTACGGGTCGGGCGCTGCCTTGAGCTGTGGTATAGATCACAGATGCGGCTCAGATCTGGAATTTCTGTGGCTGTGGTGTAGGCTGGCAGCTACAGCTGCAATTAGACCCCTAGCCTGGGAACCTCTATATGCCGATAGTGTGGCCCTAAAAAGACAAAAAAAAAAAAAAAAAAAAAAAAAAAAAAAAAAAAGAATTCTTAATTCAGCTTGAGCCAGTGTATTTTCCAAAACTATTCTGAAAATTGTGAAAATTGTGTTGTTCTGACTCTGCAATTTCTCCACACCCTGCCCCTCTCTGCATCCCCAGCAAGGTTGAATTTGAATAATGGTTAACAGAGAGTTACAGCTTCCCCAGGCCGGAAAGATACAGTGGGCGTCATGAACATTTGATGCTTTCATGGCCTGAGAGTCTCCCAGTCCAAATGTCAGATATTATTGTTACAGCTTTTTTGAGTTCTTTTCAAACTAGTGTTCTTTCTTGGTATTTTTGTTATACATATAATATTTATTGTTAAAAACCCAACAACACTGTTATAATTATTATTTCCCCATCTATCCTATCATCATTTTCCATTACAGCTTTGCTCCTGCCCAGCTGCTTTGTATTGTTATTGACAAATATATTACACGTTACATATATTTGTTTTAGCCTGAATGATAACTTCTATGTATTTTATACAATGCTTTTCAAATCAGTTAAGACAAAAAGGGAGAAAATATGTAATAATAGTATCCATCATAATTACATAATTACCTTTATTCAGCACATTTTTCTCTTGATAAGTTAACATTTTATAGCCTTCAGGAAAACTTTGCTATAGTTTATTCCTTATTTATCTGCTATTTTAAAAGAATAAGGCAAAATTTCCATAATCACCTGAGTTTCCCCATCACATTGTCCCAGGTGATATGGCATCTGGATTAGTTGTTTCCTCAGTGTACATGGCTCCATTCAATTTAGTGATATGTAAATCACTCTGCCTTTAACCACATCTTAACCTAATACCCATATTCTAATATCCCATATCTGAGAGACTATATTCCCACCAAAATAATTTGTAGAACTTGTGGATGAATCACTTAGACTTCATAAGTGGAAGCAACCAAAAATTTGAGTATCAAACAAAGGAATCAACAGGAGGAGTGGATGTTTCTGTAGTAGATTGCCATTAGATGAACCAGTACTAATTCTCCTTAGTTTATGTTTATCTGTATGTAATTCTTGAATTCTCAAGAAAGTCTGATTGGCCTATTTAATTTTGAATAGTTCATCTTTATTTTAGTTATGAGTCTATAAAAAAACAGATGCATATACTTTGTCAGATTGCATTACCAGAACTAATTTTCCCTAATCAATATATTTTCTATTAATTATTTTTGATCAAAAGAAAGTTTTAGTTTTGAGGAGACACATTTATGGTTTTCCTTTATGGTAATTTTTTTTTTTTTTTTGTATCTTGTCCATGCATCTATACCTATTCCAAGATTGCAAAGGTATTACCCTCTGTTTTCTTCCAGAGGCTTTATGGGTTTTGTTTTTAGTTCCATAAAATATCTTGTATTAAATTTTTGAGTATGGAGAAAATGTATTCTGTTTTGAAAATTTATTCAAAACAGATCTCTAAAAAAGATGCTTGCACTATTCTTGTATGGCTTCTTTAGACTGATTTTTTTCAAAATCAGAATATTGACCATAAGATTAAAACTTGGCATTTTTTCAACCCCTTTTGTATGAGATTCCCTTCTCCTGATGCTCCTCCAGGCATAAGAAGAGTGTCTCCTTTCTCTCCTATGAGGGGCTTGTGACTTTCTGAAATTCGGTTTACGTAAGTTTTACATTTTCAGCTCTCTAGTGTTTTCTTTAGAGTTTTTTTGTTGTTGTTGCGTTGTTTTCATTGGGAGAGATCTTATTTAAAGGAATTATAGCAAAGCTGATAAAAGAGATTATTGCAATAGGGGGAGGGGCCTAGTACAATCAGGAGAGTGCTCTGACCAGAAGATCTGATGCACCTCTTTAAAAACATATTTTTAGGAGTTCCCGTCGTGCCGCAGTGGTTAACGAATCCGACTAGGAACCATGAGGTTGCAGGTTCGGTCCCTGCCCTTGCTCAGTGGGTTAACGATCCAGCGTTGCCGTGAGCTGTGGTGTAGATTGCAGACGCGGCTCGGATCCCGCGTTGCTGTGGCTCTGGTGTGGGCTAGTGGCTACAGCTCTGATTCGACCCCTAGCCTGGGAACCTCCATGTGCCGTGGGAGTGGCCCCAAAGAAATAGCAAAAAGACAAAAAAAAAACCAACGTATTTTTACTGCTTGTCCTGCTTCTCTGGTGTGTTTTAATAGTGTGAGAGATTACCTCTTATAAAATCTGGATGCTTTCCAGAGATTTTTAACTGAAAGTGCATTTCCATATATTTTGTTCTTACATTATCTTCCTGTATACTTTTTTTTTCTTATTTGCAGCCTGGAAATTTTATATATATATATATGTTTATATATGTGTGTGTGTGTGTGTGTGTTATACATGTGATATATATAGATGAACCAGTACTAACTCTCCTTTACATATAAAACATATATATATATAAAACTTTTATATGTACTAGGAAACCAAAAAAGTTTTTATGAATCACTTTATTGTTATATCTGCTTTATTCTGGTGGTCTGAAACAATATCTCCAAGATATGCCTATGTTAGGTTATAACCTCCCTTGAACAGCGATAGTAAATGCTTTTTGCTATTTAATTTTGTAATATTTTTTCTTATATTTGCTGGTATAGGTTTTACTTTTAATTCTATTCTAGAAAAACTCAGTATCTGTTTCTTGGTTAAGTAAGCTGTCACATGTTATATCTCTGATAGTAAAATCTAAAACTAGAAAATACATCAAAAATCTGTATATCTAATTTTACTTAAGAAATATGTGATGTTTAGTATTTTGGCTATGATGGTTAGTTCTTTTCAAACAGTTTAAATACATTTATATTCAAATTTTGAAGATCAAATGGAAAATTTCTTACAGACTTGTTACTATTTGCAAATATCAATCTACACATTTTGTTAAATGTCTCTCTTTTTCTCTTCAGATGCTCTAATCCTAACAAGTCAGCATTTTATTTCCAAAATCCAAATCAGTTAGCATGGCATACAAAATCCCTCAACACTTGCATGCAGTCTACCTAGCTGTTTTTCTATATATCCAACAAGATCGATCGCTCCAAACAGTCTGTACAAAACTCAGGTTCAGTTGTTCAAGAAACTTAAGATTCTGTATTCTACCTCAGTGCCTCTGTAAATATTCCTGCTGCCTGGATTCCTCATCTTTCTTCTCCCTTCACAGAAACTCAAACTTGTCTTCAAGTCCAAGTCATATGTCATGCAGTTTTTTATAAAGTGTTTTAATTATTTGTTTGTACTTCCTCTTAGATTATGTGCTCCTGGAAATTAAAGACTATGTCTCATTTGTCTTTCTTTTCTTAGTGCCTACCATAATTTATTGCTTATTCAGTTTAATATTTCTGAATGAATGATGTGCAATAGTTTTATGGCTCTACAGCTTATTTTCATTAATTATTGAACATTTTCATACTGTTTTTTTCACTAAGGATAATGAAACAAAGACTTGAAATTTTTGAAACTTCATTCAATTCAGTAAAAACCTCCTAATACCTTCTATTTATCACAAATGCTTTCTCACTCTCTGTTCTTTTTTGATATTTATAGATATAGAATATGTCAAAAATATAACAAATATAAGGTGCATCTGTGGATATTTAGATGTGGGGGCTAACCATCAAAATGTGTTCTGTAAGTACAAAAGCTTTCATAGCTGTAATAAGGCGTAGCTTAAACCTGTTGTATTTGTCAAGTAAGTTGTAAGAAGATTCTCATTTGTTTAAAATATTGTATAAACAACATTTGTATTGTTTTTGTACAAATGACATTTTTATGTATAAACAATAGCTTCAATGTGAGTCACCTCCAAAGCCAACAAGTCAGCCTCCCCATCAAAGAGAAATAATAGCCATGTGCCCTTAGAGGTAGCCTCTTGACTGCATATCTTGCTCCTTTTAGTTGTTTTGCATTCATATAAAACTCCTTGGCAGTTGCTTAGAGCCATCTGAGGACTTGAAATATATACCCAAGTGTCAAACAAGCTCTAGAAGCAACTTTGTGATATTCCTCTCACATCCTAGATGTTTTGATAATGCTGCTGTCATTTTCAGAGTTATGCCTTACATTTCAAATGAGATCGGCTCCGCTATTACTGAACTTAGAAAATGCTTTAAGCAATGCTATAGAATCTATTGTAATGACAAACAATGGAAACCTGTAGAGCTTTCTTCAAGTGTAAGAGTTATAAGGCACTAGGTAAAGAAATGTTCACTCCAAAACAAATTAATTTTCATTTTCTATACCCTGTATGTATCTGAAATGGCTAAAGGACAATGTTGATAACATAAAGATCACTTTGCACAAAAGGTGATAAAATTTGCAATATTAAATGCCATTCAGTTTACATATGGATTTGGTATAGAAAATTTGAACAGAGACAAAAATTAAATGGATGCTTTATTTTTCTTTACTGCTACTGGCCACAGAGTGACCTGAAAATGTTTCAAACTCTATAAATTCATTTGAATAGAGGTAATAGAGGTAGGAAGATATAGATTATCATAAATTGCCAGAAAAGATTTGTAGCTATCAATGAGCTAATTAGAACTTATGCTTCTACTGCTTTTCCTACTGATTTCAATTATCTCCAGGCAGATCCAATAAAGCACAAAAAGCCCTGTGGAAAAATAAACATCCAAAAATAGAAAGTGCATGAATGTATAACAAGACCTGTACAAAAACCACAGGGGAATGTGCACATGTCAAAGGGATAGATACAGCTGCAAAGTGGTGTTCATGTAAAAACAAAGGCATGGGTAGCTGTGATGAATTCTCCCAGGACAAATGAGCAATGCGAAGCCTGTAGGTAGTAAGTGAGCGAAGACATTCATTCTCAGGGCAGTTGGGAGAGCAACAAGAGGGAGAAGGGCATCAAGTTGATTAATCAGTAGGATTAAAATTATATTGTTGGAAACATTAAAGAAGTAGATACATTAAAACAATTCTTATCTTTGCTTTATCATTTGCTCATTCAGTGAATTTAGGCAAATTACCGATTCTAAGATGTTTTACCTAACAAGGTAGTATTACTAAGCTAACAGTTTTTTATAATTATTGTATCATTTAAAAAAGTCCACAATTAACTGGTCATAGTTAATGCTTAATAACTTTTAATAATAAACATTTAATAATAATTTCTACTTAAGAATAAATGTTTTGTTTTTTTTTTTCTCCCCGCTTAAAGCCACACCTTTTCAATTAGGTGACTGTCTAAGGCCTATCGGCTCCCTGAAAATTATACCTCTGACCTCTTGATGTTGTTTAAAATATCTCTTTATATCCCATTATATTATACCTTAAGGTTACTTCACTAAAAAAGAGTGTCTCTGAGTTCCCATCGTGGCTCAGCAGAAACAAATCTGACTAGTATCCATGAGGCTGCTGGTCAATCCCTGCCCTCACTCAGTGGGTTAAGGATCTATCCGATCCGGTGAGCTGTGGAGTAGGTCATAGACGTGGCTTGGATCCTCCATTGCTGTGGCTGTGGCATAGGTCAGCAGCTGTAGCTCCAATTGACCTTAGCCTGGGAACTTCCATATGACTCGGGTGTGGCCCTAAAAAGCAAAACAAACAAACAAAAAACAAAAAAGTGTCTCTGCAAAAATTGTAGTTTTCCAACTCTAAATTTTATTTCCAAATTAATCTAAGTATCAGCATAAGGTAAGGAAAACCATTGGTTTCAAAGTCCTGCAAACCTAGTTTTGAATCCAGCTTGGTCATTTAGCTGCAAAATTAAGGAACCTCAATTCCACATCTGTAAAATGGCAACGATAACAACTCTATAAGAATTGTGTGAAAATTAAGTAAGATAAGTTATACAAAGGAAGAAGAACAAGGACATAGAAGATTCTCAGTACACTCAAGTCTTCATTTTACTACCATCATAAGAATACAAGTTCAAAGAAAAATTATTTATCAGTTGTCAAGCAACTTTGCCTTCTTTATACTGTGGTGAAATCTAGGTGAGAAAATTATGTACTTGGAAAAATTAATGTTTATTTTTCCAGTATAATATTTAATGTCAGAGTTCCCATTGTGGCGCAGCAGAAACGAATCCAACTAGGAACCATGAGGGTGTGGGTTCGATCCCTGGCCTTGCTCAGTGGGTTAAGGATCTGGCATTGCCATGAGCTGTGGTGTAGGTCACAGACGCAGCTCAGATCTGGTGTTGTTGTGACCATGGTGTAGGCCGGCAGCAACAGCACTGATTAGACCCCTAGCCTGGGAACCTCCATATGCTGTGGGTACAGCCCTAAAAAGACAAAAGACCAAAAAAAAAAATAAATAATAATAGTGTCAAAATGCAATCATGATCTTTAAATAAATATGTGAATTTCAAAAATACTAAACTATATAATGCGTTAATTTTTTTCCTTAACAATGTTTAAAACTTGAACTGTGCTTATCCTGCTCAAAAGAGAACAGCAGGTATCCAAAACTGACTTTTCATCTTTATGTTTCTCTCACATTTTTCTTTTGACAAATATTTCTGCCAGTTATA
Organism: Sus scrofa; assembly: GCF_054392235.1. Taxonomy (NCBI): domain Eukaryota; kingdom Metazoa; phylum Chordata; class Mammalia; order Artiodactyla; family Suidae; genus Sus; species Sus scrofa. The sequence goes on along the minus strand of NC_139388.1, from coordinate 118,225,414 downwards.
TATGCCAAGCTAGCAGTATAGCCTATTATGTACCTTATTTAAAATGATAGAAAATTAGTAGGGTGGGCATACTAATCATATTCCTTCATTTGACACCATAAGTCACTTTAAAAGTGTCCAATAGACACAACATGACTTGGAAGAAAATTATTTTTTTTCATTCAATTCTTATGAATTTTTATGAATCATGAATATGATTAAGACATTCACTATTTTTGAGTTGTTTGATTTTCTTATATTGATTTGTATGAGCTATTTATATATTTTTGTGTGATTTTTTTTGAATTTTATTACATTTATAGTTGTACAACAATCATTATAACCAAATTTTATAGCATTTCCATCCAAAACCACCAGCGCATCCTCCCACCCCCAACCTGTCTCATTTGGAAACCTTAAGTTTTTCAAAGTCTGCGAGTCAGTATCTGTTCTGCAAAGAAGTTCATTGTGTCCTTTTTTTAGATTCCACATGTAAGTGATAGCATATGATGTTGGTGTCTCTCTGTCTGATTGACTTCGCTTAGCATGATAATTTCTAGGTCTATCCATGTTGCTGCAAATGCTGTTATTACTTTCCTTCTAATGGCTGAGTGATATCCTATGTATATATGTACCACATCTTCTCGATCCACTTCTCTGTTGATGGACATTTAGGTTTTTGCCATGTCTTGGCTATTGCAAATAGTGCTCCAATGAACACTGGAGTGCATGTATCTTTTTGAGTCGTTTTCTCTGGATAGATACCCAGGAGTGGGATTGCTGGATCAAATGGTAATTCTATTTTTAGTTTTCTGAGGAATTTCCATTTCCACAGTGGTTGCACCAATTTACACTCCCACCAACAGTGTAATAGGGTTCCCTTTTCTCCATACCCTCCCCAGCATTATTGTTTGTAGACCTTTTGATGATGGCCATTCTGGCCAGTGTAAGGTGGTACCTCATAGTGTTTTGATTTACATTTCTCTAATAATGAGTGATGTTGAACATCTTTTCATGTGATTTTTTGGCCATCTATATGTCTTCTTTGGAGAATTGTCTGTTTAGATCTTCTGCCCATTTTTTGATGGGGTTGTTTGTTCTTTGGTATTGAGCTGTAGGAGGAGTTTATAAATTTTGGAGATCACTCCATTTGCAAATATTTTCTCCCATTTTCTGGGTTGTCTTCTCATTTCGTTTAGGGTTTCCTTTGCTGTGCAGAAAGTTTTAAGTTTAGTTAAGTCACATTCGTTTATTTTTGTTTTTATTGCCATTACTCTAGGAGGTCGATCTGAGAGGATATTGCTGTGGTTTATTTCCAAGAGTATTTGGCCTATGTTTTCCGCTAAGAGTTTTATAATGTCTGGCCTTATATTTAGATCTTTAATCCATTTTGAGTTTATTTTTGTGTATGATGCTAGGAAGTGTTCTATTTCATTCTTTTACATGTGGCTGTCCAGTTTTTCTAGCACCACTTATTGAAGGGGCTGTCTTTTCTCAATTGCATATTCTTGCCTCCTTTTTCATAGATTAGTTGACTATAGCTGTGTGGGTTTAATTCAGGTCTTTCTATCCTGTTGCTCTGACACATTTCTGTCTTTGTGCAGTACCATATGATTTTGATGACTGTAGCTTTGTAGTATAGTCTGAAGTCAGGGAGCCTGATTCCTTCAGCTCCATTTTTCTTTTTCAGGATGTCTTTGGCTATTCTGGGTCTTTCATGCTTTCAAACAAATTTAAAATATTTTGTTCTAGTTCTGTGAAAAATGTCCTTGGTAATTTGATTGCTTATATATTTTTGGTATTAACTCCTTATCTGTAATATCATTTGTAATACTTTCTTCTACTCAAAATGTTGTCTTAAGTTTGTTGGTGGTTGCTTCTGCTGACAAAAAGCTTTAACCTTAATCAAGTCATATTTGTTGACTTTTGCTTTTGTTTCCCTTGCCTGAGAGAAACAGATCCAAAAAATATTGCTATAATTTATGTCAAGGAGTGTTCTACCTATGTTTTCTTCTAGAGGTTTTATGGTTTTAGGTATTATATATAGGCATTTTGAGTTTATTTTTGTATATGGTATAAGAAAATATTCTAATTCCATTATTTTCCATGTAGCTATCCAGTTTTCCCAGCACCATTTATTGAAGACACAGTCTTTTCCCCATAGTCTAATTTTGCTGCCTTTGTAGTAGCTTAATTTCCCTTAAGTGTCTGGGTTTATTTATGGGCCTTCTATTCTGTTCCCTTGATTTGTTTTTGTGCCATTAGCGTAGTATTTTGGTTAATGTAGCTTTATAGCATAGTCTGAAGTCATGGAACATGATACTTACAGTTTTGTACTTTTTCCCCCAAGATTGCATTATTTATAAGAGTCAAGATATGGAAGCATATAAGTGGTTGAGTGGATAAAGAACATGTTGCTCATATATGTATAATGGAATATTACTCAGCCATAAAAATTAATGATATGTTGCTAATGCAACAACATGGATGGACATGGATAGTAGTATGCTAAGTAAAATAAGTCAAACAGATAAAGGCAAATACTGTATGCAATCACTTATATGTTGAGTCTAAAAACTAACATGAGCACATGAATACAACAAAACAGACTCACAGACATAGAGAACAAACTAGTGGTTACCTGAGGAGAGAGGGAAGAGGGGAGGAAACAGATACAGTAGGAGTTTAAGAGGTAGGAAGTGCCATGTATAAAATAAGCTACAAGTATATATTGTACAGCACAGAAAATATAGCCAATATTTTATAATAACTTCAAATGAGTACAATCTATAAAAATACTGAATCACTATTTGTACTCCTGAAACTAATATAATTTTGTAAATCAACTATATTTCAATAAAAAATAAATAAGTAAAACTGTAGATATTAAAATGGTACATTGTATTATATGCATATTTACTTCAATAAAACTAATTTTAAAAGTAAAAAAAAGGAATTGGAGCTCCTGTTGTGGCTCAGTGGTTAACAAACCTAACCAGTATCAGTGAGGATGTGGGTTCGATCCCTGGCCCTGCTCACTGGGTTAAGGATCTGGCATTTCTACAAGCTGCAGTATAGCACAGACATGGCCCAGATCTCATGTTGCTGTGGCTGTGGCTGTGGCCAGCAGCTACAGCTCTGATTTGACCCCTAGCTTGGGAACTTCCATATGCCACAGGTGTGGTCCTAGAAAGACAAAAGACAAAAAAAAAAAAAAAAAAAGACTGCCCACCAATGCATAAAAATTAACAGAAAATTTAAGACATTAAAAAATTCTGTCTAAATGCATCTGTTCTCCAGATTAGGGGAAAAAGATGATAATGTAGTGACTGTAGTATTCTTTCCTATGATTTTGCCCTTGGGTATAACTTTATGTTTTAGACCAAGATCTGTCATATGATAATTATATGGAACTGTTCCTTATGTCCAGGTCACATGCTTCATACTTGAGCAATTTGTGTCAGCTGTTTCTCAGTATATGAGAGACTATTCGAATGCGTGACATTTTCTTATTTTTTAGAGGTCCCTTAAGATGAGCTCCATTCCTCCTTTGTTTACTGCTTGGCAATGGCTGATAGCCACCCCATGCAGTTACTGTAGGATATGTTGGGACTTGTTCACAAAATGAAATGACACAGAGCCATAGTACTCTGTAGCTCATTATGTCATAAATATGTGATAACTGTTGAAATAAGACATAACTTAGCTTTAGAGCACTATGACTCTATGGAGGATAAAAAGATTACTTTGAGATAGGAAAACAAAAACGGGCTGCTCAGAGTTATTTAGGAGTCTGCCTTGATGAATGAGAAGAACTGTGATAGGTATATTTGAGAGAGAATATTTTCTACGTGAAAGTACGACTATGAGATAGATGATAGATAGATGATAGATCGATAGATAGAGAGAGAGAGAGAGAGATGATAGATCGATAGAGAGAGAGAGAGAGAGAGAGAGAGAGGAGGGAAATCAAAAGTTATCATACCACAGGAGGCATATGGATAAATAGTGCAAGAATATAGTGGAAAAATGCAATGGTGGCAGGTAGAATACAGGGGGGCAAAATGAGAAACTGAGCAGGAGGTTAGTTTATTATATCCAGGAAGCCATGGATTAGTGCCCAGGAAGGATTAAAAAGAGAAGAAAATTGCAAGAGAACCTGATGTGTAAATTCAGAATGATTTAACTACAAGCAAGAGTATATACGAAGTCAAATAGCAGTCTTTGATGACACCAAACATTTCACTCTAATAACTGAAAGGAAACTCATTAATTCTCTATTGATCAACTTTCCAATGGTACCTGTCACTGAAACCTCTGAATACATGTAGTAGATATACAAGTGCCTGAGTGAAAACCTGAATCTTACTTTCTTCAATATATTAGCAATTCGGTATACCCCAAAGGCCAGGAAATACCAAGTTTCCTTTGCTCCAGGCTAAATATTGAAAACTGTATCATAATTTTCTTACAGCGAAATAGTAAAGAAAAACATGTCTCTTAGAAAACCTTCAAAATTATAGACCCAATATGTTGCTATATTAATGAAATTTATACATTTATCTTATCTGGTGTTTAATTGATCAACATAACTTCCATGTGTCATTATGGCATGACATAGTAGTAGACCCCTAACAATAATGATCTAATATAATGACTTGCTTTTATGTAATTCATTTATTAATAGGCACCTTCAGTTCATGTTACATATTTAAAACTTAATTTCATGTAACATTATGAAAATAATTACATATTTATACATTTAATCTATTAGAAACCTACCTATCTAAATTTTGGATTACCTTAAAGTCTGTTATCTATTTCCATTCATAATTTTTTTCTTACTACTTTTATTACTTTTTATTTTCTTTTAATACATTAACATTTTACATTTTATATTTATCTATCAAACATTAATTACTTTAAATGAGTATTAAAAAGTGATAAATAGGAATTTATGTGGATATAGTTCTTGTCTCAAATGGAGAAAAGAGATGTTCCATATCATGCCAGTTTCTTTTACACAGACCCAGACCCTTACTGATACTTTAAAGATACTATAAGTTGGTCCTTAATTCATATATATATATATGGATCAAGGTTTAAATGCCTATATTTGTAATTAACAGATACACTTTCATAAAAATGATAAAACTTGTACTATATATGACCCAGAGTACATCTGAATTACCTTACTGTGAGTCTTCAAGATTAATTTTTTAATAATGTTCGTTAATTAGAACCTATAGTGAAAATATTCACTGTGGAATATATCTTCTGAGTAGTCTATACTGTGGATGGAGAATTAGAGTTTACCAAAGGGTATCTGCCAAGACAATTTCCAAAGTCATATCTTGGAAAACATATTTCTTTGAACTTCCCATTTCAATTTTTAAGGGAACCTTAAAAATAAACCACAGCTATGAAACTGAAAACATTATGCTAATTCTCTTCTAATTTACCACAATATTTGTCTCCATCACTGAAGACAGAAATTCAAAAATATTTCCTTATATAAAGGTTCTATTACATATAGTCAATTATGATAGTTTCTCTTTTAGCAGAATAAGTAGAAAATATCTCACATTAGAATTATTGTTTCTCCTCTCTTCTTCTTCCCATGTCTCTTCCTTCTCTCTCTCTTTCTCCCTCTCTTTCTGTGTTTCTATGTCTGTGTGTGTATATTTGTAATATATTTGTATAGATATATAGATTATAGAAATTATATGTAAGAGATAGGCTATGAACAAAGATCATATATATACCTACCTAAGAATGATACTGCTACCTCTGAAAAAATTTTTTGTTCAAAACATTAAGTATTAAGGCCACATAAGACCATAAAGTGAAGGTTTATTGATTGAAAATTAATCTTTAATTTTATTTAGTTATATTTGTAGGTTTTCTTCTCTTTCTCTACAGTCTTAAAATTGAAACAGAAAGGAAAACATAAATAAATAGGAGTTCTACTGCCATTTAAATAAGATGAAACATTAGCTACACAGTTATGTAATTTGATATTATATTGTTTCTTAATATATCACACAATCAATCATCTTTGTTGTAACTCTGAGAACCATTCCACGTACTTTGCCTGTAACAAGAAAGGTAAAGAGCAAGTTGTGCTAAACCTCCATAGATAATTTCTTGTGGATTCTACTTTTATCTAACTCCCAGTGCAATGTTTGTAACTCATGTGTCAATAATAAAGTGGATTTTTCAATAAAGTAGATCAAGTTTTTGCCATTATTAGAGCCATTATCACATGTACCATTCTGAAAAGTTTATATTTAGCCCTTCTAATACATAAGCAGTATTTTAGTTTTCAAAAAAAATGTAAATAATGTTTACCTGGCTGTCCCTGGGAAGGTATTTGCCAGATATGTGAGCTGTTGAATTTCTAATAGGATAAGTTTAAATACAGAGATCCATAATTTAGGATACATAAATAAAATTAATATAAAATAAGTATATTTTATACTTATTTATATATAAGTATATAGCATCCTAAACTAAGAAATTGAAAAAGTAGCCGTAGGTTTATAAGGCAAAATTGGTTGCTGTTGTTGGAAAAAATGTCATTTTTGTTCCTATAAATTATTTACATTTGCTATCTACATTTATCAAATATACAAAGTAATGGCCACTATGGTTTATGTATGTTGACAAAGGCAGAGAGTCTATGAGAAATATAGCCTGAAAATAAATCTCCAATCTCCTTGACACTGGATCATGAAATTGCCATGCTAATGAACAAAAAGAAAGACAGGCTAGAGGCCAAAATAAAAGTGAAGACTAATATTTATTTTAAAATTTCCTAAATTTCAGCACTCATAAATATACATCAGTTTAACTACTGGGCTGAAAGTACTTCCTATCCTTACTTACTGATGTCAATTCTCATTGTGTAACATAGTAAGAACACAAAGAATTTCCAGCGTACCATAAATGCTAGTTAATGTCCTAGGCAGGAATTATAGGACTCCAAATACTACTATAATAAGCACATACCATAATAAAGATACTCTGAACGGCAAATTATTTCACTATAAGGCAATACTCTATTTCTCCGAGTCCTTTGGACTTTTAGGTTATTCTGGGTTCTGAGCAGGGAGAGTCATTGTCCCAACTTACATCTCTTGTCTCAACTTCTGCCCCAATGGAGTCACTTACTAGCAGAGTTTTAAGTATACTATCATATTTATTCTTCCTTCTTCCACGTATGTTGTTCTCTCTGCCTGAACCACTCATAAAATTTTTCATCCAGTTCAGTCTTAAATTTTGCCCTCAGTACTCAGCAGAACAAATGGCATATAATGGAATTTGTTTTTCCCCTGATGTAATTTTTTAATCATTCTGCATAAACATCTCTCATGTAATTAATCATAATGCATTTTAAATTATATTTTATTATAAATATTATTTTCCATAAGCTCTTCAAAAGAAGGAGAAAATTTCATGTTTGTATCTTCAAGACATCACCTTATTGAATAAATGAATAAATAAGTGAATGGAGTTATATATAATATATATTCTAGTGCTTTTTGTTTTTTGATATGTTTGTTTAATATGAATTTATAAATACAATGATTGTTAATATTTTAATGAATATTTTTAAAAATAATGCTCTGTAATAATTTTTTTTAATTTTAGTAGCATTTGTACTATTCTTATCACCATGCTAATTACTTTACCTGCTTTATCTAATGTAATCTGGGAATCAGTCCCTTAAGATGACTTCTGTTAATTATCTCCATGATAGAGATAATAAAACGAAACTCAGTTTATTTATCTTTTTATTTTTTTGTCTTTTTGCTATTTCTTTGGGTCACTCCAGCGGCATATGGAGGTTCCCAGGCTAGGGGTCAAATCAGAGCTGTAGCCACCGGCCTACGCCGGAGCCACAGCAACGAGGGATCCGAGCCGCGTCTGCAAACTACACCACAGCTCAGGGCAACGCCGGATCCTTAACCCACTGAGCAAGGGCAGGGACCGAAACCGCAATCTCATGGTTCCTAGTCGGATTCGTTAACCACTGCGCCACGACGGGAACTCCATGAAACTCAGTTTAAAACATTTTAAAAATATTTTAAAGCTCAAAAATAAGAGAAAGAGTTGAACTCAAATCCAGCTTTCTATGAAAACAAAAGCGGTCTCTTAGCAGCAGTAGATTTAAGATAACCGTTCCCCATAAAAACCTCACCCAGACCTTTTAGGATGTCTTTTGGAAGCCTGATATTTATTTCACCATTTCAGATAGCCTTGTGTTGTCACTCCTAATGGAGTCAATGTTTGTGTCAAGATCTTTGACTCCAAAAGCTACAAACCTTCAAGTTTCTAAGGTATCATTGCTTTTTATAGAGAATTCAAAGCACAAAAGCCATAGTTTCTTCTATGCAAGAGTAAATAAAATGTAGCTGTCATCCCTGACTTCATGTCACACTTTGTTGTCTGGACCTAAAATGAGTGCTGCACAAATTCTAGTGTGAAGGCAGTTCCTCCAGGTTCTAATCATAGTTCATTTTAAGTCCCAATCATGTTTCTAAGAAGCTGGATCAAGTGACAAATGCCTATAAAAGATAGCAACAACCTCGCTCTTATCTTACTATCTCAAACATTTACCTCTCTTTCTGTTTCCAAAATCCTTTCTGGAAATTGTCTCAAATTGACTTGATGAAATCTGTCTTCTCTATGAAATCTCACCAAATGACCAGTTATTTCTAGCATTTCTACCTTTCACCAATGATTAGGTGCTCATTGAATATTTGTTAAATAAAATAGATAAGTGTATTTCTCAAACTATATCTTAGTAATGAGACAGCTTTTGTTCCAACATGCCTGCACACACACAAATACAAGCTCAGAAAGTGATGTGTGTAAAGGGAAACATTGTATTTAGAGTTGTTTAAATAAACTCAAGTAAGTCAACCTATGTTTTCCTAACTTCTGTACTTTATTCCCCACTGTTCATTCTGTTTAGAACACATTCCTCTTTCTACCATATTATCTATTTTTGTAAAAAGTTGACATATTTCATATACCAGCTTTATTCTGATGTGGTCCTTCACTTCCCAAAGGAGGAAAAAAGTCTTTAAAAAAATGGCTCATTTTGAAACCTCTCTAAAATGTAGGTTGATCACTGAAGAGCAGTGATGGCGATAATCAGCTTTGATTAGAGATAACTCAATCATTAGAACATTTGAGAGCATAGTAAATAGTAATAGTTGAATTAAACCAGAGATACAAAGGGTTAAAACAAAAATCAGTGTATTTTAGATGATAGTGGTGGATAAGGTATGAGAAAATGGGGAGGATAAATTGAGAACTATATTGTGGCAGTTCAGCAAGAAGCCGAACTTCAGAAGTGACATTAAAGGCAGTGGATGTCTGAAGGAGCCATGGATTAGAGAGAGAGCAAGCTGAGGTCTAGGTAAAGCTAAGATTCCAGTGATAACTAACCAGAGTTCAGTAGTGGAAGCGTTGAAAGCTCTGAGCACAGCAGGACAGGGAGACAAAAGGCTGAGTGTCACTTTAATATTAGTCTTAAAATCAACAATATGTTCCTTTCTTTAGGGATTGCTAGAGTTTAAAAACTACCATCTGCTGCTAAAGTAAATTCACCAGTTTGTGGCCAAAATTCTCAGGATTAAGAAAATCTAATACTAGTTATTTAAGTTATATTAGGTCTTCAAGTTTTTTTCAGGCCATTTTCTGGTTGCCACAAGGATAAAACAACAATAAAAATGCATATTTTGGAAGTTATTCAGTAATATCTAAAAAAGTTGATCTGGCATTTTTCCTTGACTTTTGCTTTTTTTGTCCTAGAAATTAAGCTTTGTTTAGCTTTCAGTAGCATATACTATTATATAAGAATACTAGTGTTTATACAGTTATTTTTGTTGTACTTATTTAATATGATAACTAGTGGAAATCAACATAAGGACACAATGGATAGACTGTACACTGAAACAACTGAGATTAGATGTCTTCCTCCTTCACTCCTTGAAGGCCATTTCAATACCCCAAAATTTTCTTTTCTCTAAAAAATTCTGGCCTACCTTTAGAGGTTTTTTTCTTTTTCTTTTCTTTTTTTGTCTTTTCAGGGCTGCACCTACGGCATATGGAGGTTCCCAGGCAAGGGGTCTAATCGGAGCTTTAGCCACCGGCCTACACCAGAGCTCACAGCAATGCCGGACTCTTAACCCACTGAGCAAGGCCAGGGATTGAACCCACAACCTTATGATTCCTAGTTGGATTTGTTAACCACTGAGACACGATGGGAACTCTGAGTTTTTTTCTTAAGAAGGCTGACAGAACCATACTTAAAAATGACTATACTTGGAGTTCCCATGTGGCACAGCAAGTTAAGATTCTAGCATTGTCACTGAAACTGCTCAGGTTGCAGCTATGGTGTGGGTTCGATCCCTGGCCTAGGAACTTCCATATGCTTTGGGCACAGCCAAATAACAACGACAATGACAACAATAACAATAATGTTATTACTGTGCTAAGAATCAGGTAAGACTTCTGTTTAAAAATCTCCCTTAAGTGAATAATAAGTGCTCCTCCAAAGATAGCTCAGGAACTATTGAAATAGCTCAGTTCTTCACCTTCATGAATTTGGAAACTATAAGAATCACCTATGAGAATATGCCACAACAATGATAAATTTAAATATTTACTTAGCAAAATAATCCCCCACATTTTTACAAATTAAAATTTGAAGTGTTTGGGGGAGTGGAATGTCACAAATTTGGAAGCACCTCACAATGTAATGTAATGTAATGTAAGTTACCCTTGTGGATCAGTGGGTTAAAACCCGACATAGTGTCTGTGAGGATGTTGTTCAATCTCTGGCCTCACTCAGTGGTTTAAAGATCTGGTGTTGCCACAAGCTGTGGTGTAGGTTGCAGATGCTGCTCAGATCCTGTGTTGCTGTGGCTGTGTGGTAGGCCAGCAGCTGCAGCTCAGAATCTACCCCTAGTTTGTAGATTCTACCACAGGCGTGGCTGAAAGAAAGAAAGAAAAAAAGAAAGAAAGGAAGAGAAAGAAAGGTAGCCTAAAAAAAACTAGAACTAATTTTAGAGTAAAAAGTTTAGCATATTAAAAGACAGTGGTCTATATTAGAGAAGATGTAGTATATTTTTTAACATTTAGATATTTGGGAAAAACATAAATCCATCTTTTCCAGATTGTGAATTACTGAGAACTGAAGATTGTGTATAATTATGTGTTAGTAGATCTACTTCTCCTCATGCAAAGGAGCTGTGATAATGTTTCAGTGATACTGTTGAGAGGAAATTTCAATTGCAACAACTTGGCAATTTCTGTGTACATCTGTTTCTTTCTTCAACTATAGTTCCTCGATTGCTGATATTTTTGATAATTAAAAGCAATATATTTCCATTTACACATTTGGTATTATGATCATATGGACTGCTTTTCAATCAGAATGAAGTAAATTTAAGAAATTTCACATAAACCAATATTTAATTGTTTAATATACTGTTTATGCAGAAGTCCAGCAATGGGAACTGATAGATATTTGGTAAGGAGAGTTTGAAGGAAATGTGAGTATCCCTCGATATTTACCTCGGATTATACACGTACTAGTTGAATTATTACAAAGCTATACACCTGTTCCATTATCTCTCTGACCTCAGCAGTGTTGGCTTCTTGAGCTACAAACTAATACTAGCTCCTTGACTTTTCTGCAGTGTGATATACAAAACACTCATGGTTGGAACAGCTATAATTTTAAATGTCTCCTAACATTGCTGTCAAGGATATCTCGTTACACTACTCAATGTTGGAGAAGTGTCTCTCTGGAGCTATAGTGGGAGGTATATTTCTAGGACTAAGCCAAAAGGTCAGTTATTAGGAAGGCAGCCTAAAAATATCCTACCCAGGGGAACACAAGCTATGAAACAAAAAATGAACAGAGTTCAAGAGCTGGAAATTTAGGTCAACACAAATGCCAAAACAGGAAGATCCGAATCAGAACTTAGCTCAACTGATAAATTGCGAGGGCAACATGACACAAAGATGATGAATTGATGGGCTGGTGAGAAACACGCATGGATCTGAATGAAAGTCATGAGCACTGATTCTATTTTCTGTCCCTTAACCTGTAAACTAGCCTGGCTTACCCACACGCCTGAGAGAGATGAGACTTAGATACTCTAAGGACTTTTTGAATAAGGATTTTAATAAGATGACCCTGCTCTTGTTCTGATCTCCATGTTAGGTTGATATGAAAATTTGGAATCTGTGATGGGTTAGAACATTAATTGTTTATAAACATAGGTATAGTGGACCACCCTGTATCCCAATGAATTAGGCCTACAATCAGCTATTCATTCCTGCTTTGTCTGGAGCTTCTGATATAATATCCCCACTGAGATCTTAGAAATTTACATTTAACACAAAATTAGTATGGGGATTAATATATATGACCCTGTTGTTCCAGATTTCTTTCTGTCATTACCTTGGCAAGATGATGATGTCTTCATTGTTTTCCAGACCATGGATGCTGGGAATATAAAGCAATGAAAGATAGCAGAATGCAAGAGTAGACAAATACTTATTGTTTCTAAAAAAGCAATGACAAGTTTGTAGCTACTAAGTTTGAAATCTCAAGCAAATCATTTTAAACTGCCTCAGCATAAGTAGTTTTGCCTTTCCATTTGAGAGAAAACTATGCAGGCATATTCAATAAAACCTATCAAATGAATCCTCCTATTGTACTTCCAGAAACATAGTCAGTAGTTTCCTACATAAGGAAGAGTTAAAGGAGCCATACTTCAAGCAACCCAATAATCAGAGGGTGTCATACAGTAATCTACTATAATCACATGGCTTCCTCCAAAGTTAATTTTCACTATAGTTAGAATGCCCTTTTAAATATTTAATACGATCGATCAATATGTCACAGAGTTCCATAAGCCAGCAAATGATTGGGCTTGGATAACCCCTCATCTTGCATGCAGTAGAAAGGTGGTGTCATGAAGAGAGCTATATCATGTTCCAGACTGCAGGTATTGTGGAATTATCAGATATATACAAAGTATGGAGCAAATAAGCCTATCCATACCTCCTCTTGGCAGCAATGTTAGGACCCTTCAGGAGTAAGGTAAGGAGAACCATAAAAATAGTTGATTAAATGCACTGATATTTGCTGGTCCCAGTGAAATGAACATTTCCAGGCAGGAAAATGATAGTTTGCAATTATGGATTGGTAGGACGTCTTTAACCAGATATTCCTCACCTAAGCAGCAACAGATCTAATACTCAGAAAATCCCCCAGTTTGCTAATTACAGGACTGAAATCCCCACCTTATCTCACTGGCATTTTGCCCCATTTATATAAACACACAAGTAAATCAGGTTTCCGTAGTGTAGTGGTTATCACGTTCACCTCACAAGTAACCCGGCCCTCAAACCATGCCACATTCAGGAGCATTAGGTAGTTTTGAGGTAATACCATCCCTTTGTCTTGAGAATTCAATTGACGTGGCTTAAGAAATCTCATGAATAAATAGATGCAATGGAGAAACAATTTCTTCTTGGAGGCACTCATGAATATTAGAGAATTTTTAAGAGCTGATTTTCTTATTCACCAAATGTATATCCTACTGTTTTTTTTTTGTTGTTGTTGTTGTTGTTTTGTTTTTTTTTTCCTTAGTTTCATCACTTGCTATCCCTTGGACTACACTTATCTGCAGTTACTACCTTTAAAAACTTGAACTTCTGCTTGACCCGAAATTATTTTGCTCAGCCTTTCAGAAAGTGGTTTTTGACTAAAAAATACTCAGATATTCTAGAGTTTGGGAAAGCAAGATAAAATAAATTTGTCATCTGCAATATTTGACCCTACAAATAGGTTTGCTTACCTATCAGAAACAGAAGCAAAGTCATTCTTTCTGGCAAGGTCTTGGAAACTAACTTGAAATGAGGGTTTATTTCACAAACTTCCTCTCCTATGAGGACCTGAATCCTTTCTAATATGAAATGGCATCTTAGTGGTTTAGTACCTGTTAGAGTAATTTCCTCCTTAATAATTATCTTTTGAAAATTATCTATATTATTATCTCCTATGGGTTCTTGAAAATTAAACCTATGTGTCTTGACAGGTGCTTCAAAATAATCACTTTTGGACTGCAATTTTCACTTAATTTAAATTTGTAAACTAATCAGCAAAAGAGAGCCATCTTAAAAATCTCATCTAAAACTGTCCAAGCCAGAATTTTTCAAATTTCATAATGCTGATATGGGACTTACACTACATAAACTTTGTGAAAGAACAGAATGAAATTTCCATTCACTTCACCTTTGTCTAGGAATGTGCTTCAGACACAGTGTTTTTGCTTTAAGAAGGAGAAGAGAGATGTAAAAATGTTCATGACACGTTAGGGTTTGTCATAAAGTAACTTTCAAAAAAGATCAGTATTTCAGAGCTTTTTGTATGGCAGATATGGTATTATGTACTAGTATTTGGTTTTCTCATTGAGGGTCATATTATGTCTTTCCATTTATTCAACGGGGAAGGTCAACTTAAACAATTTAAAAATATTAATTTATTAATAATAAATAATACAGTGTTAAACATTGCAGTGTTAATATAGGTTTCCTCATGTCTTACTAAGGTTACTCTATTCCTTTACCAATTTAATGGCAATTGTAGATGTGAAACTTCTGAAAATATCTAAAAAACTTGGTTGCAATTATTATATATTGTTTTATAATTGTTCCTCATTCAGGCAAATTATTTGACTTATTTTTAATCCTAACTGTATTTTTTTCCTCTTTTTCTTTTTTTTTTTTTTTGGTTGTTTTGTTGTTGTTGTTGTTGTTGTTTTGTTTGTTTTTTTTTTTTGGTCTCTTTAGGGCCACACCTGCAGCTTATGGAAGTTCCCAGGCTGCAAATCAGAGCTGCAGCTGCCGGCCTACACCACAGCTACAGCAGCACAAGGTCTGAGCTGCATTTGCCACCTACACCATGGTCACCACAATGCCGGATCCTTAACCCACTGAGTGAGGCCAGGGATCTAACATGAGTACTCATAGATATAGTCAGGTTCGTTACTGCTGAGCCTTGACGGGAACTCTCCTAACTATATTTCATTTGGTTCTTTATTAAATTTAGGTAAACAAATTAACATTTTCTTCTCTTTTTGAATATTTATATTTCATATTTCTACCTCAATGCTTATTGTAATGATATGAACATTTTAAGGAATTGTGAAGACAGTGGTTTACGTTTTCTTTACCCTAATTTAAATTAAAAATATATGTGTGTGTGTGTATATATATGTTCTCATGTATATATATATCTTCACATATATATATATATACACATATATAAAATACATATATGTTATGTAAACCTAAATGAATGTGTGAGTGGGTATGTATAGCTTCTAGCTAAAGAAGCCAATCAATGCAAAGGAGGTATTTTGAAAAAATTGTTATTAATAATTGTTTAATTTGGATTGACATTTTCACATATTGAAATGCTCAAATATCTAATTCCTTTGACTTCATCAAGTGAAGAAATAATTTTATTTTATAATGTTAAATCATCTCATATTCTTATATGGATTTGACCTTGGTATTTTTTTGCATATTTATTATATTCGAGTCATTAATCTCTTTACATTATAAGTAGATATTTTGGGCCATTTATTTGCAATATTTTTTTATTTCTGCTTCATGAGAACTTGGGAATTCTATATACTAATGAAAATTTCCCTGTGAGCAAAATAATGTTGCTATTGTGTGACTTGAAGCTGTTTGGAAGATAATTCCTTAATCAATTTAATCACTTATTTCCTGATTTTTGTATAGCCAGGTTTTTCCCTTTATTTATGGTGTTTATATTTTCCAAATATATATTAGTTGTAAGATTTTTTATGTATGTGCCTAAAGTCCTACACAGAGCATAATTATAATATTTAACTTTGTGTTGTGGTTATTTTAAATTTTAATACCTCTAATTAACTTTGAATAAGGTAAATGTGTTGAAAGATAATTTTTATAAGATGTTTAAGCATAGGAACTTATATGTTTATAAAACATGTAATTATTTGATTATATATCTAGTTGTATAATTCCATATTTGAATATAACCACATTATAAATGCCAATACTTAAATAAAAAATGAAGCAAAATATCTCTGAAATAAATTATGTGTGATATCATAAATTCAGATCTCACCTAATGGGTTGACTTTGTAAAATAAGGATCGTTTATTCAGCCAAGGACATAGACTTTTCCTAAAGAATATTGATCCCACGGACATTTTGAGGCAATATGAGAGTTTTCTGAACTTTATATCATCTAGGAATATTTCCAAGAGATGAAATTACATCATCTCAGGAATATTTGAACTATCCGGTGGACAATAGGTTTATGCACGGCTTAATGCATTAGCTAGAAATGGTCTCCTCATAAAAAAATTACCTTAACCAAAAGGGCAATATTTTGTTAATCTCATTTAGCATCACAGTTCTAAAGTATTTAATAGCAACATCTTAAATAGATTTAGGAATATTCACAAATCAATCTCCTAGAAACAAAATTGAACATGTAATAAAAACACACCCCGCAAACAAAAGTCCAGGACCAGTTGACTTCATTGGCAAATTCTACCAAACATACAAAGAAGAACTTGTATACATACATCCTTCTTAAACTTTTCCAAAAGGTTGAAGAAGAAAGAACACTCCCAAAGACATTCTATGAAGCCACCATCATCGTAATACCAAACCAGACAAAGATACTACCAAAAAGGAAAACTATAGACCGATATCTCTGATGAATATAGATGCAAAATTCTCAACAAAATTTTAGCCAACCAAATCCAACAACATATAAAAATGATCATACACCACGACCCAGTGGGATTCATCCCAGGTTCACAAAGATGGTTCAGTATGCACAAATCAAGCAATGTCATATACCGCATTAACAACAGAAAAGTCAAAAACCACATGATCATCTCAATAGATGCAGAAAAAGCATTTGAGAAAGTCCAACATCCATTCATGGTCAAAACTCTTACCAAAGTGGGTATAGAGGGAACATAACATAATAAAAGCCATTTATGACAATCCCAGAACCAATATAATACTCAATGGAGAAAAGCTGAAAGCCCTCCCACTAAAATCTGGAACAAGACAAGAATGCCCACTCTCACCACTTTTATTCAACATAGTACTAGAAGTCATAGCCATAGCAATCAGACAAACAGAAGAAATAAAAGGTATCCAAACTGGAAGATAAGAGGTAAAACTGTCACTGTATGCAGATGACATGATACTATACAGAGAAAACCCTAAGGACTCCACACAAAAACTACTTGTACTGAACAATGAATTCAGCATAGTAGCAGGATACAAGATTAATATTCAGAAATCAGTTGCATTTCTAATTAATGAAATATTAGAAAAAGAATATAAAAATACAATACTTTTTA
This sequence comes from Sus scrofa, assembly GCF_054392235.1. NCBI lineage: Eukaryota > Metazoa > Chordata > Mammalia > Artiodactyla > Suidae > Sus > Sus scrofa. The sequence goes on along the minus strand of NC_139388.1, from coordinate 118,207,958 downwards.
AAATAGAACCCCCCCCCCAAAAAATAAATACCTAGGAACAAACCTGACCAAGGAGGCAAAAGACTTATATGCTGAGAACTATAAAATATTAATCAAGGAAATTAAAGAGGATTTAAATAAATGGAAAGATAGTCCATGCTCCTGGATTGAAAGAATTAATATTGTAAAAATGGTCATACTACCAAATCAATCTACAGATTCAATGCAATCCATATAAAATTACCCATGACATTTTTCACAGAACTACAACAAATGATCCAAAAATGTATATGGAACCATAAAATACCTAGAATTGCCAAAGCAATCCTCAGGAACAAAAAGCAAGCAGGAGGCATAACTCTCCCAGACTTCAGGCAATATTAACAAGCTTCAGTAATCAAGACAGTTTGGTACTGGTACCAAAACAGACATATAGACCAAGGGAACAGAACAGAGAACCCAGAAATAAACAGACACCTGTGGTCAATTACTCTTCGACAAAGGGGGCAAGAATATAAAATGGGGAAACGACAGTTTTTTCAGCAAGGAGTGCTGGAAAACTCTACAGCTACATGTAAATCAATGAAACCAGAACCCACCCTCACACTGTGCACAAAAAATAAACTCAAAATAGCTTAAAGACTTAAATTAAGACAAGACACCATCAAACTCCTAGAAGAGAACATAGACAAAATATTCTCTGACATCAACCTTACAAATGATTTCTTAGGTCAGCCTTCCAAGACAACATAAATAAAAGGAAAAATAAACCCATGGGACCTAATCAAACCGACAAGCTGTTGCACAGCAACAGAAACCATTAAAAAAAAAAAAAGACAACTTTCCATGGAATGGAAGAAAATTGTTTCAAAGAATGCATCTGACAAGGGCTTAATCTCTAAAATATACAAATAATTTATCAAACTCAACAGCAAAAATTCCAACAACCCAACTGTAAAATGGACAAAAGGCCTGAATAGACATTTCTCCAAGGAAGATATACAGATGGCCAACAAGAACATAAAAAAAAGCTCAAAATCACTGATTATTAGAGAAATGCAAATCAACACTAATATGAGGTACCACCTCACACCAGTCAGAGTGGCCATCATTAACAAGTCCACAAATAACAAATGCTGGAAAGGGTATAGAGAAAAGGGAACCCTTCTGCAATGTTGGTGGGAATATAAATTGGTGAAATCAATATTGAAAACAGTATGGAGGTACCTCAGAAAACTAAATATAGAACAAAATATAGAACCATATACCAAGCAATCCCACTCTTAGTCGTATATCCTGACAGAACTTTCCTTGAAAAATACATGGACCCATATGTTCATTGCAGCACTATTCACAATAGCCAAGACATGGAAACAACCTAAATGTCCATCGACAGCTGAATGGATTAAGAAGATGTGGTACATATACACAATGGAATACTACTCAGCCATAAAAAAGAAGAAAATAATGCTATTTGCAGCAACATGGATGTAACTAGTGACTTCTCCTACTAAGTGAAGTAAGTCAAAAAGAGAAAAACAAATACCATATGATATCAGTTATATCTGGAATCTAATATATTGCACTAATGAATCTTTCCATAGAAAAAAAGCTCATGGACTTGGAGAACAGACTTGTGGTTGCCAAGGGGGAGGGGGAGGGAGTGGGATGGACTGGGAGTCTGGGGTTAATAGGTGCAAACAATTGCATTTGGAGTGGATAAGCAATGAGATGCTCTCTATAGCACAGGGAACTATATAGAATTGCTTGTGATGGAACATGATGGAGGACAATGTGAGAAAAAGACTGGGTCACTTTGCTGTACAGTAGAAATTGACATTTACAGTGTAAATCAAGTATAATGGAAAAAATAAAAATCATTAAAAAAATCAATCTCTAGCCAATGAGATTATAATGGCTTCATAAAAGGCCCCTGTTAATAACTATTAGGAATTAATTAGTAATGTTTATAATACAAGAAACCTGTTAACTTGGAACAAACTCTTAAAAAACTACATCCTACTATATTCTGCCAAAATGACTATATAACTAACAATCTAGGGTTAAGTTTACTTGAATTTCAGGTTCCTCAATGGAAAATTAATAATGAGTTTTTAATTTTAGCATCTTTATGTTGATTTTATGATATTGCTCGTATTTTCAAATAATTACCAACCTGAATTTTTATGTAGTGCCATCTGGATCTAATGACTAGATAGTAAACATAACAAAATAGAAGACAGAGGACATGTTATTTTTAAGAAGAGACTGGTGAAATTCAAATTTTGGCCCAATAACTGTCACCATAGAGTTCCTAAATTTAAGCCTATAAAATTTTCAGTAGTTAGAAGTCATATCTTCTTCAATAGAAGGTTGATACAATACAAAGGTAAACTGAATTTTGGAATATACCCATTGAAATCTATTAGTATACACCAGGCAGAGATATTATTTTTATTCTCTATTACTTTATTTTCATCAGTTGCATACCTATAAAAGTCATCATAAATGTCATTGTAAAACATTTGATTTAGCCCCCAAATTCACAGTGAAACTGTGTTATAGGTGGAACATGCTATACTAGGAAATAAGAAACTCAATAAACAACTGTATAATTAGTTGTAGGTCTTTGTTCAATATAAAGTTTTGTCCTCAGTCTCTTTATTACTAAATGGGTATGTGTAATAAAGAATCATTAAGAATTTTTACAAGTTTTAAATGTTGAACAGTCTTTGGACTATAACCTATTTGATAGCTTCATAAATTAGATGACTCCCATTAATTTTCATATCTCTTGCTACTTAAAAAATGGCCTGTGGATGCACATAAATAGTGATCACAAACCAATGGTGAATTAGTGGATTATATTCTAAAAAAAAATTGAAACATTATTTCTGGAAATAACAGTTTAGAGCCTCATTTTCAACTTACATCAAAATAAATTTCAAATTGAATTAAAAACTTCAGTGAAAAAAACACAGCCATAAAATTATTAGGCAATACAAAACAACAATATGAAGCAGTTATTTAGAGCTTATTCTGGTAGGTGAGAACTGAGTGAACTGCAGAATTTTGTGAGCTGGGAAATGTCACGTTGGTTGTCTGATGTGGGTTTCTCATGAGCAAGAAGTAGATTTTATAGTGCTTTACACTATGAGAAAAAATGACAAATGCACGAATCAAGAACTTCTTTATTTTTTTCTGGAGAGAGCTGGTTATTAAACATTATTGGCATATTATTGTGTGTGTGTAATTGTTTACAGTGAGTTTGATGACTAATTTTAGGGCCTACAGATGAGAAAAATTAAGAACATAAAATATAAGGGAATTGATATTTGACTGGAAAACTTTTTTTTTTTTTTTTTTTTTTTTTTTTGTCTTTTTGCCTTTTCTAGGGCCGCTCCCACTGCATGTTGAGGTTCCCAGGCTAGCAGTCTAATTGGAGCTGTAGCCACCGCCTACGCCACAGCCACAGCAATGTGGGATCCCAGCTGCGTCTGCGACCTACACCACAGCTCATGGCAATGCCAGATCCTTAACCCACTGAGCAAGGCCAGGGATCGAACCTACAACCTCATGGTTCCTAGTTGGATTTGTTAACCACTAAGCCACAACGGGAACTCCTGAAAAACTATTTTTTAAAATTTTATCTACTAATATAAAGTATAAAGAAAGTACTGGTATACTGTACTACATAAGAGAGATGACAGAAAACATTATTGTTTTATATGGTAAATAGGTCAAACAGATTATATAATAAACACTCTAATAAAAACCCAAGTACAAGAAATAAGTAAAGAAAAGGGGGAGTTCCCATTGTGCTCAGTGGGTTACAAACCTGACTAGTATCCATGAGGACGCAGGTTCAATCCCTGGCCTCACTCAGTGGGTTAAGAATCTGGCATTGCTGTGAGCTGTGTTGCTGTGGCTGTGGAGGCGGCCAACAGTTGCAGCTCTAGTTAGACCCCTAACCTGGGAACTGGAAACTTCCATATTCCTAAGGTGCGGCTATAAAAAGCAAAAAAAATATACATATATGTATATATATATATATACACATATATGTATTTATACATATATGTGTATATATATTTATATATCAAAATATATACTGAATGTATAATATCCTACTTTTTCTTAAAAATTGGCAACCAAAAATAAACTCTAAGTATTCTACATGATAATAAGTATATGGGGGAGAAAACACAAACAGACACCCCAATAGTGAAGCCCAGAGTAGTGTTTATAGTAAGCAAATATTTGTGCAAACCAAGAATGAAACTAATATATATCCATTTGCTTTTATGAACATACAAGTTTTGGAAAGCTATGCACTCATAATCTACTCTGGGGATATTATGGGAATTGGAGACAATAGGGAGCAGTGCTAAGAGAGAATACTCACTATATAATTTTATGATTTTATTTTAAAACCGTATGACAGTATTTTCTGCTGAAATATTAATTAAATAAATTTATAATATTAAAGTTGTAAATTGTACAATGTGTGATATAGATTGTTTTGTAAATTTTTATGCAGATAAATATGCATAGATTGAAGAGTCTGAAGAAAAAATAATATTCTTAGCATTTTTCTTTAGTTTTTTTTAGTTTTGTATACACTTTGCTCCATTTTTCAAATGTTCTGAAAGATGAAATTTGATAATCAAAACAAAATGCATACTATGGATGTAAGATAGTTTGAAGGGATCATAAACTGCTTTGATAGAGGTAGGAGAATATGGCATTTCAAATATTTAAAAAAAGCCAATAGGGTAAAAAAAAAAGATGACATAGAACATAAGAAATTTTTTTGCTTAAGAAAATTGAATGCACAAGATTTCCTTGATTTGAAAATATTGAGAATAATCGCTTCAATACTGAACATCTACATGGTTCACAAATGGGTTTGTGTGTTGTCAGAGGTGCTCAAGATGCAGATCCCAGAACTCCATTCCCTACAGATACTTCTTCAGTTGCATGGGGCTTACGATGACATGGCCACAGGTGCCAAGATCACATTTTCACACACACTGGCTTGAAACTATATTTTCCCTGAAAGCTAGTATGTTAAGAATGTATTCAAGCATTGTCTAAGTTGAAATGGGTAGCACAAAAGGGTTCATCTTTGTATAGTAAGTGGCTCGCATTCTTCATTTTACAAATCATAATATTTTCACTTTTTAAGTTAGCTGCCAAGTACTCTGAGACTAGTGCAAACACACTTAGTTAAATGAGAAAAAAATGTTTAAAAATATACTCAGAAGTGAAGTATTTTCTATATCTTGGAAGGTTATGAATGTCAAAATGAAACAAAAGATGTGTGTGACACAACTGATCAAATAAATTGTTATATTATTTATCAATAAATTATGAAATTAACTATGACCCTGCTGTGAGTTCTCTTTAGTTGTACAGATCATAAAAAATGATAGCTTTTAATACAAAATATCCATATCAAAACTCTGAGCAATAAATGCATATGTAGAAGTACAATTTAAGTTAAATCTTTCATGAAACAAATGAAAACCCAACATGAATTCAGAATGGCCATGAGACCTGTCTTCTACTTAAAAAAAAAAAACAAAAACCAAAAAATGAAAACAGCCTAGATAAGTGTTCTCAAGATAAAAAACTTTATGATGCCTTGGGGATAGTTTTCTTTCATTACTTTATTTTGTAAGACAGTAAAAGGAAAGGATAAAAAAGTAAGATCCAGATAAAACCAGAGAAAGAAGCTAAAAAATCCACAACACTTTGGAAAATACTCTGGAGTAAAACTGTGGCTAGGGAACCAACTATAAACTACAACAAAGGAATTTCTCCACACAGGAGCCACTTACAGAACTATCACTCAGAAACAAAGATCCAGGAGATAGATAATCCATGAGAAATAGCATAAACCTTTCCAACTGTATGGAATATTTCTGAGAGACAGAAAAGAAAAAGAAGAGGCAGCAGGAGAGAATGGCCATGAATGCTGATCCATTAAACCAAAATTTAAAATTACATTAATATCTCATAACATAGCAAAAGAAACCATTGGGAACAGAAAGGTAATATTACCACCATTTAAAAAAATTAATTTTTTATTGATTTGTACTTAACAATGTTATGCCAATTTATGCTGTACAGCAACGTGTCTCAGTCATACATTTTCATATATTCTTTTTTTAAAAAATATGTATATAATATATATATTTTGTTGCTGTTGTTGTTGTTTTTGTTGTTGTTGTTGTTGTTGTTGCTGCACTCATGGCATGTGGAAGTTCCAGAGTCAGGGATTTAGTCTGTCACAGCAGCAACCTGAGCTGCTGCAATACTAGTGCTGGATCCTTAGCCTACTATGCCACAAGGGAAGTCCTACATTCTTTTTTTTTTTATGTTATTTTCCATCATGGGCTATTTCGGGAGATTGAATATAGTTCCCTAAGCAGCACAGTTTTTCAAAGGATTTTTTTTTTTTTTTTTTTTTTGCAGTTACTCTCATTTTTGTAGTTTTGTTGCAAAAATACTCTTTGTGAGTGGTCAAGAGCATGAATATGGCTGTGGTCAGCTCAAGGTGGAGATTGTTTCTTCTGAAACTATCTCACTACCTCCCCCAGCAGACATTTGTGTCTTCTCACCTCTGCATGTGTGTCTGTATGTGTATAAATGCATAAGTATATTACTATTTATGTATGTGTACATTTAAGACAGGTTATTTTGCTTCATTTTGCTTTAGTTTTTTTAGAACTCATTTTTTTAAATGTGTAATTTTGTTTTACATTATGTAAAATATTTTTATATATCCAAAGTTAAATCTACAAAACATTCTATATTCAGAGAAGTTTACCTTTTCTTTCTACCCAGGAATATGCCGTTTACAATTCAGATCCTTGTTCCTGGGTTGGAGAGTGACAGGTATGTGACCTTTTAATTTCTGTAATGTCTGATGCAAAAAGTTGGAAATAATGACAAACTGTTTATCAAATATACCTTTTCTCTACCAAATTTATAGTTAATAGTAGCATATTTATTTCAGGTGCTTATTATATGCCATTACACGTACAATATTATTATCTAGTTCTATTTTCAAAACACCGCATAATGTAATAATTATGTTTTTGCAAACAAAACACTGATACTGAGGAATCTAAATTTTCTAAGATACAAACAATATTAGAATTTAAATGTGAATTTAGTGTGATCTGACAAGGTTGCTGAAGAATACTGTGCTGGCTGCATTGAAAAAGGTGTAGCTCAAAGAAACAGATGAATTGTTAAGCAAAATCTTTAATTAGGGAAGAAAAAGAATAAGGAAATTCCTATTGTCAAATTATTGCAATAGAATTTAGTCATATTTTAAGGTAAAGTCAATGAAATTATGTGTTATGTATGCTGCAGCAGCCAAAAATGTGGGGAATTAAAAAAAAAATACTTTGAGGTAATGAACAGGAAGTGGTACAAGAGAAGGGCAAATTTAGAAGGGTTCAGAAAATGCATTCTTGCTCTTCTTTGTCACATAATTTAAAGAGGAACGTTGTTTTAAGACAGTGCATTTGCTACAGGTTGAATTAGTCTCCTTTTACCACAAATGCAGCAGTGAAAGGACAAAATTTAATTAGATTTTGTCGTATTTCCTCTTCTCTAGTTACTTCTGTCATATAAGTGTTTGGTTACCTTAGCCATATATATCTATTAGTTTTGAGTTAATTATTCAGAGTTCTTTGCCTTTTCCATTGTCTTGTAATTCCTTTCCTTTCATATGTTTTCTATATGTGTGACGGTGTTTTTAACAGTATTTTTCTCCTTTCTGTTGCTTATAATTTACTCTTAATTCAATTTTTGAGGGTTTACCAGATCCTTCTCAGTTTCTTGTTTTATTTTATTTTTTTTTCTTTCATTTTCCGTTTATCAAGGTACTGGTTTGTTTCTAAATCAGGAGTGAAAGCACATGTGTATATAGGTGTGTGTATATAAAATTGCCCTTTCCTGTTTAAAAAAAATGTTGAGTACGTATGCATTGGCACCACATTGATTAATTTATAATAATAACTGTTCCTTTGGGGGATTATTATTTATACCACCTGTTTAATAAAATTCATAGGATGGGAATAGTTAGGGAGTGAGTGAAGGAAGCAACAGTTTGAAATTCAATATATAAAAATTGATATTTATTCTCAATCTCTATAGTGTCACTCTTTGCTCTCAGCAATCTGGATTTCTCATTGTTGAGCTATCAGAGTTTTATATTCTGCATAAAGCTATGTAGAGTATAAATTGTTCATATATGATTGTGTCCATATAATTTCTCTTGCCCAGATCAGTAACCACTTACCTAATTGCCACCCTCCACTCCTCAACCTCTCCACCAAGTCCCCATAAATTTCATTTAAAAAAAAATTATTGGAGTATAGTTGACTTAAAATTGCTGTTTTTAAAAAAATGTAATGTACTTGTGGGGTTTCATTCACCCCATCTTCTCTATCACTTTTAACAAGTTCATAGTTGCTTTATTGATTTATGCTTATATAGTGTGGTTACATATGTATTCATATTTTTGTGGGACATTTATATTTCCTATTTCCTAAAAGAACCATCAGTTTTCTCATTCCATTATTTTATTGGTATCTATTTGTTTGTAATTTCCTTGCTTATTGGGTATGTAAATCTGTGTAATAAATATTGTGGGTCATTCTCAATTCATCATTTGCCTCATAATTTTCGCTTTCTTTTTATTTTGTGTATAGGTTGTTAGATGTTTATGAAATCAAATATTGTAATATATTAGTTTTTGTTGTTGTTATGCTTAGGAAAGAATATTTTATCCTGAGATGTATAAAATACTTATTATATTTACTTTTACTTTAAAAAAATTTACTTTTGTTCATGTATGTTTCATCTGGATGATGTTTATTTAAGATCTGGGACAAAATATGTCCACCATCCATATTTCCCAGATTTGTTTCAAATGTCACTGCATTTGAGAGCCATTTTGCAAAAATCATTGTTTGGGATTGGGTTTATTTCCAAGCACAGATATGGAGTTTACTTTCCATTTTTCATTTTCTTTTTCTTTTTAGTATGGTCACAGAAAAAAGAGATAGAGAGAGAGAGAGACATTGACTTTTCACTGTATTATATTTATGCAAATATGTATGAGATTTTTTTTATTATAGTTAGAGATTGAAAATGAGATTGAAAGAACTTCATTTTTATTTATCCTATAAGAAGTGTTAGTCTTTAGTGTATATTACTAAGACAGAAACTCTGTCTCCTTGTATTCAGACCACATCCCCAGAAAAGGCAGTTTATTTACAGAATGAGTTTAGAACGACAAAGCACTCACCTCTCCCAGCATGTTTGTTCTATATTGTCTTATTTTTCTACTACTGTGAAGCATATCCCCCTAAAAGTGCATGGCTTAACACAGTGCTTCATTATTTCCTGAAATCTGTGTTCAGCAATCTTGGTAGTCTTCTGCTAGTCTCACTGGGATCACTCATGTGACTACAATCCTCTGCTAGGACTGGAAAGTTCAAGGGTTACATGCTTTGCAGTTGGTGCAAAATGTCAGTGGAGCACTTTTATTCACCACATACTGCCTTCTGATCCTCCAGTAGGCTGGATTGGACTTTCACAACACGGTATTCTCAGAAGCAGGTGAAAATGAAAACCGTATGACCTCTCAAGGCTTAGGCTCTAGAACTTGCATGTTATGTCTGCCATGTTCTATTGGTCTAAGCAATATTAAGCAAAGCTTGCAGTCAGGGGGGTTGCTGTGGGCTGAGTGTCTATGCTCCCTACTGAAATTCATATGTTGAATCCTAGCCATCAAAAGTTATGGTAATATAGATGGAGACCTTGGGAGGTGCTTAGGTCATGGAAGTGAAATCATTATGATTGGGATTAATGCCTTATAAAAGAGGCTCCAGAGATATCATGAGCCCCTTTCACCATGCGAGAACATAGTGTGGTCTATGAACCAGGAAGAGGTCCCTCATTTAATCATGTTGGTGCCACGATCATAGATATTCAGCCTCCAGAAATATGAGAAATAATTTTAGTCATTGCTAAGTCTGTGATATTTAATTTTAGCAACCTTAACAGACTAGAAAGGGTGGATAAATTTCACCTTTTAATGGTAACACTGGTGCTGTCACAGGGTAGAAAATCATGGACTCAGGGAGTCATGATTCATTGAAGGTCATTAATATAACATAAGGCAAACCCAGAAAATTACTAACAGGCTTATTCAACACCACACATAATTATAACTTTAATATTGTATCAAAACAGTTTTTCTGTATTCAGTTATCCTCTCATTCTGACAAAGAAGGCTGGGTTTATGGTTTTAATTTTCAAAAATACTTTGCAGATGAAATTAGCCAATGTTGTCAATGAGAAAGGGGCTAAGGGTGATCAGTAAATCACTCCTACTAAGTCATTTGACAAAATTACATTAATATTGCTACCATTTACTGAATGGTTATTTAGAGCTAGGTTCTCAGGTATGCACTTAAAATAATTATCTGCTTTAAAATTCACAACATCCCTTTTCAGTCCATATTGTTATCCTCCCCTTAAGGTTGTGAAATATTAAACCTGGAAATTAGTAAACAGAGGAACTCTGCTTCAAACTCCTGTCTCTGTGATTACAAAGGCTTGATGTTAAAGATTATTCTACAGTCACCAAATATCTTAATAGATTTATTGAAATTCCAGATTCTCATGGATTTTATTTGTTCATGTATCTTTTTTTAAAAAAAAAGTTAGTATTAGGATTTCATTGCTTATCCACTCCAAATGAAATAGTTTGCATCTACTAACTCCAAACTCCCAATCCATCCCACTCCCTCCTCCTCCCCCATGACAACCAAAATTCTGTTCTCTATGTATTTGAGTTTGTTGCTTTTCTGTAGATATGTTCATCTGTGCCATATTTTAGATTCCAGATATAAGTTATATCATATGGTATTTGTCTTTCTATTTCTGATCTCACTTAGTATGATAGTCTCTAGTTCCATCCATGTTGCTGCAAATGGCATTATTTTGTTCCTTTTTATGGCTGAGTAGTATTCCGTTGTGTATATATACCACATCTTCTTAATCCATTCATCTGTCATTGGACATTTAGGTTGTTTCCATGTCTTGGCTATTGTGAATAGTGCTGCAATGAACATGCAGGTGCATGTGTCTTGTTCAAGGAAAGTTTTGTCTGGATATATACCCAAGAGTGGGATTGCTGGGTCATATAATAGTTCTATATTTAGCTTTCTGAGGTACCTCCATACTGTTTTCCATAGTTCTTGTACCAATTTACATTCCCATCAACAGTGGAGGAGGGTTTGGTTTTCTCTACAACCTCTCCAGCATTTGCTATTTGTGGACTTATTAATGATGGCCATTCTGACTGGTGTAAGTGGTACCTCATTGTAGTTTTGATTTGCATTTCTCTAATAATTAATGATGTTGAGCATTTTTACATGTGCCTTTTGGCCATCCATATGTCTTCTTTGGAGAAATGTCTACTCAGGTCTTCTCCCCATTTTTCAATTGGCTTGTTTTTTTGTTTGTTTGTTTGTTTTTTGTTTGTGTGTTTGTTTTAGTTTTGAGTTATATGAGTTGTTTGTGTATTTTAGAGTTTAATCCCTTGTCAGTTGCATCATGTGAAACTATTTTCTTCCATTTCGTAAGTTGTCTTTTTTTTTTTTTTATGGTTTCCATTGCTGTGCACAATCATCAGTGTGATTAGGTCCCATTAGTTTATTTTCATTTTTATCTCTGTTGCCTTGGGAGGCCGACCTAAGAAAATGTTTGTTCAGTTAATGTCAGAGAATGTTTTGCTTATGTTCTCTGCTAGGAGTTTTATGTTGTCTTAATTTAAGTCTTTAAGCCATTTTGACTTTATTTTTGTGCATGGTGTGAGGGTGTGTTCTATCTTCATTGATTAATATGCAGCTATCCAATTTTCCCAGCACCACTTGCTGAAGAGAGTATCTTTTTACCCATTTTATATTCTTGCATCTTTTGTCAAAGATTAATTGATCACAGATGTGTGAATTTATTTTTGAGTTCCCTACTGTGTTCCATTGCTCTGTATATCTGTTTTTGTGCAAGTACCATACTGTCTTGATTACAATAGCTTTGTAATATTGTTTGACATCTGGGAGAGTTATGCCTCCTCCTTGGTTTATTTTCCTCAAAATTGCTTTGGAAATTCTGGGTCTTTTATGGTTCCATACAAATTTTTGGATTGTTCATTCTAGTTCTGTGAGAAATATGGGTATATCTTTTTTTTTTTTAAGATGGTGAGTTAGTCTGTATTTCACTTGAGAAGAATAACCCATGAAAAAAAATCTCAAAAATGTTTAAAACGAAAAAATATTCAGTAAACTTTGCCCTACAAGTAATAAAATGAACCAAAATGCTACCTTAATTAAATGAATGTATCACTCTTAGAAGTGTAGACAGATTGCTCAGGGGAATCCAAGAAAGCCTAGAAGTAGATTCTTCAAAATATAAAAAAAAAAAAAAAAAACCCACGTATAATTAAGATATCTTTTGGAAGAGTGGAGAAATATATGATTATTTGATAATGTTCAATAATTTGTCAATCACAGTTATTCAGTGTTTTAAAAAACATAATTTTATTCATATACAATATCAACATTAATTCCAATACATTTTAAACAAGTAAAAGAAAATATAAGGGAATAACTTTAGGTTTCACTATAGAAAAGACCTTTTTAAAGAATAAAACCAACTGAGTGATTTGTATAAATAGTAATAGATTTAGTCACATGCTTATCTTAGAAATAAGTAACCTAATTAGCAATCAAAGGAATGCAAAATAAAATTAGGTTTCCACTTCAGATATGAATTTTGGAAAACTACAGAAGGTATTAGAATTATCAGTACTAGAAAGAGCTAGATTACATCAGTAGCAGAAAAAGCTGATGGGTGATTAAAATGGTCTACTTTTCTTAAACACAATTTTAAAAGATATGCTAATATCCTCCTTTTTTTCACCTTGCAACAAGAAACATGATAGACTTAAAATTTTTATGTATGATGAGATTCGTCATAATGTAATTTATAAAGAAAAGCAATACATAACTTATATGTCTCAAAAATAAGGTTAAATAAACAAATGAGTATGCTTTGAGACAAAATATTACTGTTCAATCATTAAAATTTACACTGAGGAGTTCCCACTGTGGTGCAGTGGTAATGAACCTGACTAATGTATCCATGAGGATGTGAGTTTGAGCCCTGGCCTCAAAAGTGGGTTAAGTACCCAGCATTAACTTGAGCTGTGGTGTAGGTCACAGGCATGGCTCAGATCCTACATTGCTGTGGCAGAGGTGTCGGCTGGCAGCTGCAGTTCTGATCTGACCCCTAGCCTGGGAACTTCCTTGTACTGTAGGTGTGACCCTAAAATACAAAATAAAATAAAATAAAATAAAATTTACATTGAAAATATTTAAAGTGGCAGAAGGGGTTCCCATTGTGGCTCATGGGGTAGTGTCCATGAGGATGCAGTTTTGATTTCTAACCTTGCTCAGTTGGTTAAGAATCTGGCATTGCTGCAAGGTGCAGCATAAATCACAGATGTGGCTCAGATCTGGTGTTGCTGTGGCTGTGGCATAGGCCTGCAGCTGTAGTTCCACTTTGACCCCTAGCCTGAGAAATTCCATATGCCACAGATGCCGCCATAAAAAAAATAATAATGACAATAAATAAAAAATAGTTATAGAAAACTGCTGGTCATAATTTATTTAAAACATAAAAATGTAGTAGGGTATAAATCTTTGTCAATAACTTAATTTTGTTAACGATATTAATGCTAGAATATTAAAATGTTATGAAGAATCTATTATTTTAGAAGTGATTTTTCTTTTATAATTTTATTATTTTGTTCTCTGCTATTTTATTCTTCAATCATTATAATATGTGTGTACATGGAGAATATTGAAACTATTTACAACCAATATGGCACTGGTACAGAATAATTGAATCAATACTTTACCCGTCAGCATGGATATTGCTATAGCCAATCACAGTACTGCCATACTGTGATCAGTGATTGCAAATTAGCTCTGTGTGCACATTAAACATTTCATAACCCAAAGAAAAAGCAAACTATGTTATCAAGTGAAACAGTTTAAGGGAATGCACAGGTGGGATTGAGATTTTTGAAAGGGAAAAAGCTATTTAATCTGCTTAGAATAATGACGAAATGAAAAAGATAGAGATAAAAAAAATTGGATGTAAAAAAAAATCAAAGGGGACGTTTTGAAACCCGGTATCCAAATCTATCCAAATCAAAAATGAGCTTTAGAGATTAAAAAAATGAAATATTGAATTTAATTATAATACAAATCATAGATGAAAATTTTCCATAAAAAATTTGCTCTTCATATATCAGTGGGAAAATACAAAAGCAAATAAATAGCAACTAAAGGAAAAGAATTAGGATAAAAACACACTTCACTGCCAAGAAAGGATAGCTAACACGCTAAGTCAAATGCTTTCATATTCTGAGGAGAACTTATTTGAACAGAAATCCTTTACCTAGCTATAAAAAAATAAGATATTTCACTTTTGCTAGAATTAAGAAAATGAGGAGTTCCTAGTCATGGCTCAGTGGAAATGAAACTGACTAGTATACAGGGGATTCAGGTTTGATCCCTGGCCTTGCTCGGTGGGTTGAGGACCTGGCATTGCCGTGAGCTGTGGTGTAAATCACAGATGCAGCTCAGATCTGGCATTGCTGTGGCATAGGACAGCGACTATAGCTCCAATTCAACCCCTAGCCTGGAAACCTCCATATGCCGTGGGAGCGGCCTTAAAAAGACCAAAAGAAAAAAAAAAAAAGAATTAAGAAAATCAATCAGATGTCCAGGATCTTTCTGGGAAAATAACCTGAGAATCTATTTTAATAATATGCGTAAAAAAACAGTAAAGAGGAAACAGTGAAATATAAGAAATGGTGGCCATAAGCGAGAGTTTCAGTGAAAAGAAATATAAGTGAGGTACTAATTTGAACCATCTGCTCAAAATAAAAATGCTGTCTTCAAGAAAAATACATTAGGGAATTCACATTGGGGTACAGTGGGTTAAGAATTTGGCTGCAGTGGCTGAGATCACTGCTGAAGCGTGAGGTTGGTCCCTAGCCCAGTACAGTGGGGTAAAGGATCTGGTGTGGCTACAACTTCATTGTAGGTCATAGATGCAGCTGGGATTCAATCCCTTGCCTGGGAACTTCCATGTGCCCTAGGTGTGGCCTTCAAAAAAAAAAAAAAAATAGATTTCATTCATCATCTTAAAAGAGTTTAAATTTGGGATATATTAGGGATATAGTAAAGAAGACAGAGTTTATTCCTTCAAAGACAGAAGAAAAGTAATGCATGACAATTTATGATAGTGAGCAGAATGCAAATTCAATCAGCCTTGAAAATATAAATGTAAAGGTAGAGCTGAAAGAACTAGGAGGTGAAAGAGCATCTATTAAGGAAAGAATGTTAACATTAAAATGTTCACTTTATGTTGTGGGAATGAAGACCGAATAAAAAGTATTGATTAAAGGATATTATCTAAAGTTACATGTAAAAGCAGTAAAAGAATTAAAGTCAATTGTGCCGGAGGTTAGGTAGGAAATGTGAATTAAATCTTTGCCTTTCTAAATTGGATATCAATATCTGAACTTGAAAAACTAATAATATAATAAGCTTTGTTTTGTAGTTTTAGAAGAAACTGCTGTTGAAACTAAAATGAGAAACAGTTAAAATCTCTCTCTAGAAAGTGTGAATGAAAACAAAGCGAGTGTGAAGAGTTGCTGCTGTTCATTATAAACTCTTTATAAACTTTAATGTTTGTCACATATATACTACATTACATCAATAAAGGTTTCAAAGTAAAATTTTTAATGGAAGTTCATGAAAGCAGCTGATAGCTTGCTTTTGATACTTGATGTAAAGGTTTCAGGTACTTTTACACATATGAGTTTTTTTAATCTTAGATTAATAAGCTAAATATTTTATCTAAAAATTAAAACATTTATCCTTGCCTTCCATTATTTTGTTACTTTTTACTCTACAGTTGATAATTTTAGATGTTTCCATTCTAAGCTGTTTTAACAAATACTACAAGGGACAAAACATGGAGGAGCTCTTAGGGTAAAACGGAATTTATATTAACATATTTGTTTCTCTCATTAGTCTTTCTGCAATATAAAGGCAAAATAAAGTTTACTCAGCCAGTTTGAGACAAGATATTTAGTCTGCAAAGAAGCAGTAGAGTTACCAAGTAATGTACTACTATATATATATATAATTGTATATATTAATATACAATATATGTTAATATATGTTATGGGTTATTTCTCCCTGAAAGCAAGTGCTCATACAATATAAAAATAAAGGATATACAGACATGTCTCCCTAAAAATGTAATTGTGAAACAGTTTGAAAAATACTTGCTAAAAATAGTTCGCATTGTGGAAATGTATTTATAGGTCCAACTGTATCTCCTCACTCTTCTCAATAGATTTAATTGACATCCTTTCTTTTCTTTCACTCATTGTTTCTTCAGTTAAATTGTGACTTGAATTGTCAGGATGGAACAAAATTTCCCAAGGGGATCAATATGTCCACAATCGAATCTCAATGTAATGGCAAAAATAGCCAAAGATAAAAATAGCCAAACAAAGTTAAATTCTGTACCTGTAAAAATGTAAGTGTAAAAATATAAAAATCTCATGAAAAATTTGGCTCTTCATACCAAATTAAATTGATAGTAATTTTTTCTGGTATAGATATGAAGATCATTATGTTCTAAGAGAGAAACAAAATTGAGTTATAAATTTCCCCTCAGTTGAAGCCACCTTAGAATCTGTTCACCATAATCATATTTGAAGAATTCTGCACTGTCTCAAAATAATTATATCAATTGAAATACCTTTCATAAAGAAATACTTTGAAAAAATTGCCTATGTAAAAATGAATGGAACAAGCAATTATGTACTTGAAATTGGAAACCTGATACAAATCGTCTTTCATTATATTATAAAATCTGAAGTCCCTATTATATAAACACAGATTATCATCCCATTAGCCAGACCTTTCTTTATTCGTGAACATGATACAGGAAATGTTAATGCTGAAGATAATGATAACAAAGACTTACATTTTACAAAACTAAATTATTTGTTAAATTCATTAAAATAGCTACCTTTACATATTATTGAAAAATGGGTGGCAAAGCATTTATTTACAAATTTCAGACATTTAGAAATATTGCCTGGGATTCCTTGGGCACAACTGAGTGTGTAAATGCACTTCCAAATAATTAGTGGAACAAATTACGTGTTAATATTAAATCATGTTTATGTCGTCCCAAATAATTATAGACTTAAATAAAACAGCCATTTTCACTTGTAATTGAGATATTAAAAATACAAGTTGCCTAGAAAAAAAGACATTTTAATTTGATACAATATTATTTAGGTTTCTAAAATTGATTTGAGAGCTAGCTCTTCACTTATTATACAACTATTCACCTTATTAAACACACTAAAATACCTTAATAAGTTATAAGCAGCCTAACTGCAGGTATTTTTCTGATCTGTGTTTCATATATGAACAAGTAAAACAGATGACTATGAGCTTTCAAAGGCAATACAAATTAAAATGTGCTTATCTGATAAAGATATAAATTGAAATATAGTTGACTTATTAGTCTCAGATGTACAATACAGTATAAGATACTTTTATAAATTATACTCTATATAGTTATAGTAGAATATAATATTGGCTATGTTCCTTGTGCTGTACATTACATCCTTATGACATCGATTTTACACCTAATAGTTTATACCTCTTAATCACCCTCACCTATTTCCTCCCTTCTCCCTGTGGCAACTACCAATCTGTTCTTTGTATCTGTGAATTTGTTTCTATTTTGTTACATTTATCTTATTTTTTAGATTTCACATATAAGTGAAAACACACTGTACTTGTCATTATCTGTCTGACTTATCTCACTAAGCATATCTTCTAGGTCCATCCATGTTGTTGCAAATAGCAAATTTTTATTCTTTTTTATGTCTAATCAATATTTTACCTGCACACACATATTCTTTATCCATTTATCTATTGATGAACACCTAGGTTGCTTCCGTAGTTTACTTATTGTAAATAATGTTTCTCTGAACATTGGGGTGGATATATCTTTTCAAATTAGTGTTTTCTTTTCCTTCAGATAAATGCTCAATGGTAGGATTGCTGGATGATGTGTAGTTCTACCCTTATTCCTTATTTTTTGAGGAAATGTCATACTGTTTTCCACAGTGGTTCCACCACCAATTTACATTCCACCCAACAGTGCAGTAAGGTTCTCTTTCTCTGTATCCTCTCTCACACTTGTTATTTATTACTTGATAACCATTCTTACAGGTGTGTGTGAGGTGATACCTCATTGGGATTTTGATTTGCATTTCCCCATCAATTAGAGAATTCTTGACCAGGCAAATATATGTAGAAAATATTTTGACCCCTGGAGAAGATAAAAATAATGTGAGATATCAGTTAGTAGTTTCTTCCTCCAGCAGGTGCAATTGTATTGAATTTGATAAATATTACCAATAGAATCCATTTCATAAATCCATGAGACTGCCTATGATCAATCATCAGTGCTACTCGCTATATGAATCTTTTGACAGTTACTATAAAATATTATCATTTATAATTCACAAAAGTAGATATTATTATGTCTGTATTTTAAAATTAAGAAACTGAAGTATAGAGAAGTCACTTAACTTGGCAAATACACACAGTCAGTAAGTTACAAAAATGTCCAGAAAGTCTAGTTCTGGATCCTGTAGACAGTCCATGCCAGTTTTAAGGAACTTTTATGAAGAATATTACTGTCCATTTAAAACATGTAATTTTACTACTGGAAAAGACATAAATGTTCTTAAAATAATTTTAAAAATTTGTTTGTCATATTACTGTTTTGACTAAAAACATTATAGTGCATTTTGAAATTTTAATAAAGCTCCAATTTAACAGTTAAGGAGAACTAGCAAGCACACAGTAACAAACCCTGCAGGGAGCATGCCTTTCTTCTTAATTATTATTCTTTTGAAAGTGAGTTGAAGAGAACTGACTTCAAGAAAGGGTTTTACAAAATTAAATATAAAGTTATAGGTATATATTGATAGGATACTTTCTCTTCTACACTATTATTCAATGGAGCATTTCAAATTTTGAACAATAAATTTGATTTATTTTCCAGTTTATGGCATTATATTTTGTTGTTGAATCTCATTCCTTGTGGATCATGCCTCTTATTTATGTCACAGTTTACTTCTGTGTATTTTTTATTCTTTTGATTCATCTTCTCTTGCTGTTAAAATGTATTACATTCTTATGTTCTTCAATTTCATTAATTTTAATAGTAAGAGTTTCTAGAGATTCTAAGTGTTAAATTCTCAGTGGCTCTTGGACAATGATCATTAGGCTGCCAGTTCTGAATTTTCAGATTGTACATAAACCATTTTTTAAGATTAGTTCAATAGACACCTCACACCTACAGCCTTATGAATTGTTCCTTGTAACTAGTCTGAGGAAATAAATAAACAAAAAAAACAAAGCCTACACTTAATTTTTGGATGGTTCTTCATGTTATGTTGACATCATCTGGATATTGCTGTAGCATCAAAATCCCACTCAGGAATGTGCCTGAAGACAATAAGGAAGGAAAATTTTCTTAGTAGCAAGCTATTATAAAGTATGTTTGTTTTTTCACTCTGACTAGAGTTGCTATAGCCAAAGATCCTGCACAACTGTATAGAGAGTGGCCAACATTTTGGCCAAGAGGTCAGGAATTTGAAAAGAACAAAACTGAAAAATTGATTAAAAGGAAATCTGAGCAAGAATAATGTTAGTTGACTTTTTGGAATGGGTACAGAATATGTGGATATTTATGCACAATTTGAAGGCACGCAGAGAGTGCTCACTGCCAGAGGAGGCTAGAAGTAGTTAGCAGGACATGATGACCCATTGCTTGGCTGTCAGTCAGCTTCTTTCCTTAATATCAGTGCTTTTATCATGTAATCATGTACAAAGAGACAATAGCAGGAGTGGAGGTTGCAAGTGTGTTTAACAGTTTAGGAATTTCTTCTCTAACACTGATAGGACTACCACCTCCATGTGCGTCAAATCTCCTAAGTGCAGAGATCAGCCTAAGTTTGTGCTATAGCACAGTTAACCAAAGAGACCATCAAGTTGCATAGAGGCAGAGTGCTTGCATTCATTATGACCCTTAAGTCATAGTGATTTATCCTTAATAGAAAAGACTTTCATTCTGAATATCTTTCTTCCTGTAATGCTATGCCAGCCAAAATTTAGAATGTCTAGAAGTATTCATTGTTATAATATCATAGTCTTTCTTCTATCAAAAAATATTCATTTTTAGTAAAATAACTATATTGATGGCCTCACATCCATGAAGTTTACTGCTCTTGAGATATATTACATCACTTAGAAACAATTGGTCTCATAAATTGTGGGGATTATCTATTGAATATTCAGCTTAGGCTCTAGCTAAGAGACCACACCATAAGTTTGGTATACTGTTCTATGAGATGATACATAGACTTTGAAACATTGACCATTTCTTGGTTCTGTTTCTTTTGTTGCCAGAATACATAGGACTAGAAATCAAGACATGGATATGTATGAAATACTTCATAGCATGTAAGCACAATGTCAGATGCACATTGAACCACTTTTCAACTTGTTATTTGCATTAACAATGAACTAAAAATGGAAACCATGTGTATAAGAGTCAGATTTTCATAGCACTTTTTCTCTCTTCCTATTATGACCAGCAGTAATTGAGATGATGGCTGCTTCTTCAGACTGTTTCCCAGAGGAATGTTGCAGAATGGAGATTCAGCCAGTGTGTTATATATGTATAGAATGAGGAGAAATAAACAGCTTTTTTTGTTTTAGGCCAATGATATCTTTCAGTTTGAACAACATTCTGAGAGATTGAAATACATTATAATAAGTGGGCACTGACAAATTAAAGTATCATGTTATTTCATTTCATTATGTACTAAATATATATATTTAATATATATTTAATATTATATATATGTATATATAAAATAGTAGCCAACACTGTAGTGTATGGTTGTTAAGCAAGGAGTCAGCGACTAGAAGGATCGTGTCCCTTTTAATGTAGCAGTGAATCATTTGGAAAATGTTCCCTATGGATTTTGGAATTGGATTATGTGCATAATGAACTTATACTCTAAGTCTAGAGGCCATAATCCTGAGTTTTGGTATTGTGTGTTGGTTGTTCTTGGCTAAATTTGACAAGGTGGTTCATGAAAGAGATAATCTTAGAAAAGCCTTTGTGTGTGTGTGTGTGTGTGTGTGTGTGTGTGGTAATAGAGTAGAAATCAGAAATCCAGGAACCTTCACTTCTAGAAGAGAAAACCTAAAAAAAATAAGCTGCTAAAAGATAAATTTAAGAATGTCTTGAACAGCAATGACCAAAAAAAAAAAAATTCAAATTGAAACTAAAAGATCAAATCAAGAGTATCTCTCTCTGTATCACACAAGAGTATCACTCTTGCTGTTAAATTTCTGCATGTATTAATATACATTAATACGTTCTAGATTAAAGGGCTATTTAAGGGTATACTACTAATTAAATCCTTTGAATTGGCCAAATTGTTTAGGGAAAAAGATGAAAGATGTAGTTCTGCTGCCAAAACCTGAGAAGACAAATGTATTCAATTAAGTCAAGAGAGCAAGAAAGAAACTAAAGAAAGAAAGGAAGAGAGGAAGACAGAAAATAAAAAAATATCAGAAGGGGAGGAAGAAAGGGAGGGAGAGAGGGAGAAAGGAAGGAAGGAGGAAGGGATGACCAAGTTTATCTTAAAAACAAGGCTTAGCCATGATCACTAGTACATAGAACTGACTATGCCAAAATAAATATTTGAGGCCAGTTAAATGTCTTAGTGTTTAGTGCCAAAAAGTCTATAAGCTTGGATTAAAAGAAACAGTGTTTGAAACTTAACATGAACTATTAGCTGATAAAGTTCTCTAAGCAGGAAGTAGAATGAGATGTGGGCTCAGCACCAAAAGAAATCATGGGGAAACGTGGAAAAAGTTGATTCTCCTATATCAGTTATGGCAAGAGTACACCCTATCTCTCCGTGGAAGAAGTGTGTGGGAATGTAGCTCATCTTCTGATTAGTTTTCTGAATCTAAAAGGCAACCTAGTGGAAATATGGTGCATATACTTTTCTAAATCAGCCTGTGATAGATTACTCCAAATTGGCTTGAAATGCTAGATTTTGAGCTTGATACCATGAATTTGTGGAAACAGTAAGTGTATTTTACAGTGAAAGGAAAAATGAAACAAATGTTTGTTTATCAGGAGGGCAGGTTATGGTAGTCAGTTGTGTTCACCAGGCATTTCCAGTTCATTTTTTATTTATCTGGCATGGTTACCCTTCCCTGACCCCTTAGAATTTATGAGCAGGCATGTGATTTGCTTTGATCAATGAAATGTGAGCTAAAGTTACACATGTCACTTCTTTAGGATTCAAACTGTCATTTATCATAGCTTCCTTTTGTCCCTTCTGTCATTGCATATATTAATATAACAGAGTAGTTACTCTGTGAATCTGGATTCCAGAATGACATCAGCATGAAATAGAGCCCTAAGCCACACAATAATTAAATAAGTAACTAATTTGTAAAATTTAAAGGGAAAAATAAGTATACATTGCTCAAAAACAGTGACACTTGGGGTGCCATTGTTTTCCCATAGTGTCTTAGCCACCTAATTAAAACAAAGTAATAATGTCTTATGTATGCTGTCGAACTCAAATTAGTGTACTCAACATACTGTGAGGCCAAACAAACCAAAACATTGGCGTTTGGAGCAGCGAAAAGGTTATTGCAAGAGCCATGCAAGGAAGATTGTTGTTTTCTGCTCAAAAGACCTGAACTCTCCCATGGGTTTCATGGAAGAAGATTTATAGACAAAATTTAGAGGGAGAGCTGCAGAGTATGGAACCTTCATCTGATTGCTCAGTGGAGAGGTAACATGTTGGTATTCTAGAAATCTCAATCATCAGCCTTCTTCTGGTTCCAACCAATGTGGAGTCTACATGCTTGTGCTCAACCTGAAGTTACCATCTCCACCATCTGGAAGCCTTAATGTCTGCAGAAGAACTCTGAGATATGTATCAAATTGTTATGCACATCCCCTGAGGAGGAAGCAGGACCAGGGCCCATGCTGCACTATTGTTTCTTCATTCTCTCACTCTTCTAATTAGTAACTATTTGAATCTTCCCTTTGTAACTCTGAGAAAGTCAAGGAGGCTGAAAGCCTTTTTCCTACAAACGAGAAATTGGAGGGCCCCCGCAGAGCCCTACTTGGTTTCACTTACACCTAATAAGCTACTCACAAAATACTTGGTGCCTAATATTTTAACTCTGGCCTCTGATGTTAATTCAGAGGTTTTATATCTCAATGCTCCTTCCAGAGGAGCTATTCCAGCTCCTAATGGTTCCATTGGGCTCCATATAAGACTGAATCAACAGGCCCAGAAAAGGTTAAATCCTAAAGAGGAAAAATAGGATTGGCTCTATCCAGTAGACTCTGAGAGGCCTATACCTGGAACTTAAAAATTTTTTTGGGGGGAGGTTCTCTTATTATTTCCATGTTTAGTAACAAATAAGTGCAAGATGCCATCAACCTAATAAGATCAGGACCACCAAAGATGCAGATCCTTCAAAATCAAGGTTTGGTCACTTCACCAGGTTAAGAACTATGATAAGTTTTAGGTACTGTCTGAGGGCAAAGAGGACAAGAGAAGAATGTTAGACTTGAACTTATAAATGTCAACTGTTCACTCATTTCTAGTTACAGAAATGAAGACTGGCATTTAATGCATATTGGCTTCCTTGCTATTTGGTATTTATTTGTAGACATTCATAATTCTTCTGACTTACCATTTTTCCTACTACTGTATATAAGGAGTGTTTTTCATGGTTAATTTTACAGTGTATTTTTAGGTCCAGAATATCTGAATATTTAATTAAAATAGGAATTAACATTACCCAGAAATGCATTTAGTGACCAGTACACCTGTAATTAGCCTCTGTTCAGAAGTGTTTGTGCATCTTTGCCTGAGGAATACTTTCATCATGCAAATTAAGGAAATTATCACTGATGTTATTTTATGGAGGTTTAAATATGGGTAGAAGCATGCATAAGATTGCTTAGTAACTGAAGACATGAAGTTTGCTGTTGATTTGTCTGTTGGCTCTTAATCCAAATTTTTCCATATGCCTTCTCTCTAATTTTCAGGACTGTATTGGATAGTACACTTAATGGACAGTATTATATACTATAAATACTGCCTCTGAGATTTCTGCTCAGGTGTGAAGTGGCAGTTCTAAAGGCATAAATTAAAAGTTGGCTCAGTCATGAGTGTATTTATTCAGCTTTATGTAACATAACTTTCTTCCTCTGTTCCTCATACTCTAAGGTCATTTCAGACATTTAAGCAACATCTTGTATTTTACTTTGGCTCCTCCTATTCTCATAGCATTTTATAACTAATCCTCTAACCAAAGTCCCTCCATTTAAACTTCTAGTATTTAAAGTAATACTTTTTTATTAGATAACTAATAATAATAGTATCTAAAGTAATACTTGTCCCAGGGGACTGGGACACTAAACAGTACATATACAAAATGTGCAGTGCCTTTTCCCTTTAAAATCAGGAAAAGGACTTCCCAATATCACTACTTTTGCCAACATTAATTAGAAGGTTTTGCCAACAAAATATGACAAAAAAGGTAAAAATAATAATTAGATATAAAATTATTATTATTCAAAGATAATATGATCATGTACAATTTGAATGCAAATCATCAAGGAAAATGCAAAATAAATCTGGAAAACACTATATACGAATTTTGGCATTAAAAGTTTTTTTTTTTAAAGATTATACCCTACTTCTATTTATTATAAAATATTGGCTATATTCCACAGGTTGTGTAATACATCCTTATAGCTTATTTTATACCTAATATTTTAAGTAAAATTCACACAAGATGAAGTGAACCATTTAAAGTGAACACTTCAGCATTTACTGCATTTACAATGTGTGCAACCACTACCTCTATCTAGTTCCAAAACATTTTTATCACTCCAAAATAAAACCTCATACCCACTAAACATGTCCTCCTCATTCCTCCCCAGCCCCTGTCAACTACCAGTCTGCTTTCTGCCTCTATGGATTTACTATATTTCTATGAATATATGAATTTTTGTGCCTTACTTCTTTCACCTAGCAGAATAATTTCACTCAGCAGCATTAATGTATACACATTGCAGTGTATACTATTATTTCATTTATTTTTTTGGAATTTGTTTGGCTGTTTATGTATTGATGGATAGTTGAGTTGTTTTCCCTTTTTGGCTAATGAACATCCATGTTTGTGTATTTGTTTTAACGTATTTTAAGTTATTTGTGGTATGTGCCTGACATTACAAATTTTTAAAACAAGATAACTTTATCAGATGGTAAAATATATTATAAAACTGTGGTTTAATAAATAAATTGATGAAAATATAGACTACAAGATCAGAACTAAATCTGTTTAGTTATAGTATATGACAAAGGTGGTATTTTAATCCTTTGAGAAAATGAAGAAACTTTTAATATGGTAGAAAAATTGGAAATTGCATTGAAAAGAGTAACTATAATTTAATTTCCTAATCAGATAATCATAAAAATTAAAATCCAAATATTTCAAATAAAGAACTATATAAAAGCCAAACTACAAAGTATCAGAAAAATATAGGATTGTTAGTAATTGAAAAAATTGAGATAGAACAATACTCTTACGGCATTTAGAAAGTAAAAATCTTTAAAAATATGAAACAATATGCAAAAGCCAAAATTAAAATGTTAATAAATTGAAGCATATTATTTTTAAAATCATGTATATTTTTAAAATATACCACACATAGAGAAAAAGATAAAAGATAGAATGGGAGAAAATATTTGCATCATAGCTTGTTTCATATCCACAAATTATGCAGAACTTCAATAAACCGTAAGGTCAATAATGTAATAGAAAATCGAGGAACTTATGTACAGTACCTATCATACACTTTTACTAACAAAGTACATTGATACAAAGTTCAACTTGTCAACAATTATTTAAGTCTAAAATAAACGTGTTTTTATTCAGTTTTTAATTTATAGGGAATTAACTATAAAGACTGCCTTCTGTCCTCATCACCACAAAGAAGGTACATTACTGACAGATGTGCTTTCTCCCTTTTGACGTATTTATTTTGTAATTGGGAGTATGTACCTCTGGACACCCATTTCTACACCCATCCCTTCTGATAACTACAAATCTGTTCTCCATATCTGAGTTTAGTTTCATTTTGTTTGTTTGTTTTGTTTTTTAAATTCCATGTGAAAGTGAAATCATATATTTGACTTTGATTTATTTCACTTAGCATAAGTGTCCATATCTTTATTATTTCAAATAATGCTTCAGTGAACATTGAGGTACACATATAATTTTAAATTAGTGTTTTATTTTCTTTACCCAAAAGTAGAATTGCTGGATATTATGGTAGTTCTATTTTTAATTTTTTTAAGGAAACTCCATATTGTTTCCATAATGACTACACCAATTTACATTCCCACCAACAGTGATCAAAAGGATTCCCTTTTCTCCACATCCTTGCCAATATTTACTTGTTTTTTTGATAATAGCATTTCTAACAGGTGTGAGATATCTCCTTGTGGTTTTGATTTGCATTTTCCTCTGATTAGTGTGTTGATCATCTTTTCATGTGCCTGTTGGCTACATGCATTCTTTTTTGGAATAAAATGTCTATTCAGAGGCTCTGCCCATTTTTAATCGTGTTTTTTTTTTAATTTTTGTTTTTGAGTTTTATGAGTTATTTATATATTTTAGATATTAATTTCTTACCAGACATACTATTTGCAAATATTTTCTCCCATTCAGTACATTGCATTTTAGTTTTGTGAGTGGTTTATTTTGCTCTGCAAATGATTTTGGGTGGGTCCCATTTGTTTATTTTCTCTTTTGGAGTCATATCCAAAAAATGTACTGCCAAGACCAATGTCAGGGAGTTTACCACTTATGTTTTCTTCTAAGAGTTTTATGTTTCAGATGTTACATTTATGTCTAATCCATTTTGGCTTAATTTTTGTGTATGGTGTAAGATAGTGGTCTAATTTCATTCTTTTGCATGTGGCTGTCCAGTTTTCTCAACATGGTTGAATGAACTATGCTTTTCCCATTGTATAGTCTTGCCTCCTTTAATTTATTGACCACGTATGTGTGGATTTACTTAAGGGATTTCTATACTACTGACAGTTAATATTGCTTGTTAAAATTTAAGTCACTTTTTTTCTAGATTGTATTTGTGTGAACACAAATAGCAAAAGTAGATTGCATTATCAGTTTGGCTACATAAATGTTTATTTAAATATATACATATATTTATATAGTTTATATACGTGTGTGTATATATATATATAAATATATACAACTGTCAGTGTAGTGTGTGTATATATACACATATATATAGTTGTATGCACACATATCCCAAATAGTCAAATAGCACCCCCTTTTGGTAAGAAAATAGCAATGAATGTGATCATATATTTTTTTAAACAGAAAAATTCCTCTATTGATTACTTATGTAGAGAATTTATTTTTGTTTTAGTATTTTCAAACTCTACATTTATTTATCTATATTTTTAAAGATTATTTTAAAATTATGGTAATTCCATATCACTTCGGGCTTCAAATTTCTGAAAGGAAAATAAAGTGTGAAGCAAGTGTGTTAACTTTTTTCCTCACTATTTTTTTTCATTAGTCTTAGATCAGGGAATTTGAACTGTGCAAAAGAGACCTTCCTCTGGAGGTGACCTGGAGGTGTGGAGAAAAGGGAGAAGAAGGGAATTGGGTTTCTAAGCATGTTTCAACCAGCTCACTGGTTCCACTTTTTTATTTTTCACATACTGTTGTAAATAAACCTTACATTTGAATGAAGGGTCCTAAGTTGAAAGAAAAAGAGAGACAGTGAGGAGAGAGAGAAGAGGGTAGAGAAAAAGAGAAATCATTTCTTTTGAGTAAATTTATAAATGAAGAGATTTAATTCTCGTTGTTCAGATAATTGAAGATTTAATATTACTAGAATGCATATCTGTAAGACTGGATTTCATGAATATGACTGGATGAGAGGAAGGTTTGGGCACATTTTTCACTTTAAGTGATTATAACTGGATTAATATGTCAGGTCACTTACAAAAAAATTCGCTAGCTGATTTCAGAATTTGAAGAGAACAGAATACAAATAAAAACATGAATTTAGACAAGTAGTTTGGAATTTGTACTATATACTGAAAAGGAAACACCATACAACATTGTTCCTAAATAAAATAATGGTACAATATTTGTTCATGTAGAAGCCTATTGTATGTTAAGCCCTTTTATTTTTCACGTAGAACTGAATTAATAATAATTCACCTTCTATATATGTAAAAATATGCGGTGGGAGTTCCTGTTGTGGCTCAGCAGTTAATGAACCCTGCTAGCATCCATGAGAATGCGGTTCAGTCCCTGGCCTCGCTAGGTGGGTTAAGGATCTGGCGTTGCCCTGAGCTGTGGTGTAGGTAGCAGATGCAATTCGAATCCTGCGTTGTTGTGGCTGTGGTGTAGGCTGGCAGCTGCAGCTCTGATTGTACTCCTTACCTGGGAACCTCTTACGCAGTGGATGTAGCCCTAAAAAGACAAAAAAAAAAAAAAAAAAAAAAAAGATGATATAAACTTGGAGTACTGTTTTGGACACTAGAGTTGATTTTGGGTACATATGAAGTATAAAATAGAGTTTAGTTTGCTCCCCTCTAAAAAATACCTTGCCCTATTCTATCACATTTCAAATGTACATAGATGTACGGAAGCGCGATTGGAAATAAAAAACATATCACATGACTTAGAAGTCTTCCAAGTTTAAATGGCATAAGGCTAGTTCATAAGGTCCACACATGGCAAATGAAAAGATGCTTATGACTTACAAATTCATTACATAAGAATGCAATTTGATCAAGCTAGTATGACAAAGCACACAGAGACACCTCCTTTATTTTAGACTTTTTCCTAAATGCAAATGGGGTTTATTGAATGCATAGCACTAAGATAAAATAGCAGTCACTATGAAAAACTCCTTATTTACTTTATATCAGCTTTGTATTTAATTTAAAGGCTTCTTTATATCCTTAAAAACCTAAGAAAACTTTCTCATATAGAAACTGCAAAATCAAATAATGTTACCTATTTTATATTAAATTACAGTGACGAATATACTGGGAAATTGTGTAATCTATGGATGACTTTTTAAAATCTAACATACTGAGAAGAATATAAAACTTCCCCTGCACACCTCCTCTTCTATTCACCAGTGAAATAACTATTTTAAGGTAATGTAACCCACCAATTACTCTTGACAAATCATTTATACAGAACACCTGAACACCTGTGCTAAGAACATTCAGGAGCAAATCATTGTTCAAAGGTTATGATTTAAAAAAAAAAAAAAAAAACGAAATAAATACACCTTTCTGTTAAAAGCATGTTCTTTAATTGCAGGGCTTTCTTTCCCTTAAAGTTTTGAGGCAAACCACTCTCATCTTCTCATTCCCTTGAATAATTACTATGTTCACTGCCAACATTATAACCATTTTTTTTTGGAGGCTAAAGTACCCATTTTTAAATGGCACTAAAGAGCAAATACGTGGTCTTGCTAAACTTACTTTTGTGATCAAGCCTGATTGAAAAATATTCATATTTTGTGTTTTTCCTCTTGTCTTCCCGGCATAAAACTAATGCGCATCTTGCATTCTCAAACTTAAAAACAACTGTTTATGAATCAGATGATTTTAAGAGGAAAAAATGACCACATGAATTTATTGATTCATGATCTGGAAAATAAATTGGGAATATAATCAAAATTAATTTACTTGACAGAAATGTTGAAAAAAATCACTTCTCCATTTCAGTTGCTTGTTATTTTTTTACCAACTCATTTAAAATATTAGTAAGCATCAGTAGTATAAGACTATGCAAACAGGGGGAAGAAAGCATATTTCTTTTTTTTTTTCTTTTTGTCTTTTTGCCTTTTCTAGGGCCACTCCCGCGGCATATGGAGGTTCCCAGGCTAGGGGTCTAATCGGAGCTGCAGCTGCCAGCCTATGCCAGAGCCACAGCAATGCGGGATTTGAGCCACGTCTGTGACCTACACCACAGCTCACGGCAACGACGGATCATTAACCCACTGAGCAAGGGCAGGTATCGAACCAGCAACCTCATGGTTCCTAGTCAGATTCGTCAACCACTGCGCCACGACGGGAACTCCAGAAAGCATATTTCTAACCAAATATTTTAGAGAAGCAGTTCATTTCTCCAACTATTCTTTAATCTGTCTTTCATTTACAAATGAAGGATGATACTATAATGTTTTCAGCCAGGAACTCACATGAGAATCCTTTAATTGTTAAAAACGCATATCCTTAGAGCTGAACCTTGATCTATATAAACAAAATCTCCAGGGCAGAGACTCTCTTTTTAGTTTTAACAGGCAGCACAGGTGATTCTTACATACAATGAAGCCAAAAAAATTTTTAGTTTTAGGGTTTTCAATTAAATGTATACAGTGTGGCAAAGCAGTTCTTCCAATTTTCTGAATATTAGGAATTGACAGTGGTGATGACAAATGGAGTTATATTAAAATATATTTTATGTGATTTCTAAACTTCTCCCACTAACTCCTTCCAAATCTTTTTCTCCCAGACACTGAGAATTTAGAATCTAATGTAATGGGAATTTTCAGGGAAGATGAAATGGAAGGGTTGAGAATTATCAAACTGCCCAAAGTTATTGTCACTACTTTAAGAAAGAAACTGAAATCAAATAATTCAAATAGTAGGTATAGTAACATTGGAAATGGACCACCAAATGCTGCTTTATTTTTGTCTTTTCTTTTTTTTTGCCTTTTCTAGGGCTGCTCCCACAGCATATGGAGGTTCCCAGGCTAGGGGTCTAATCAGAGCTGTAGCCACCGGCCTACCCCGGAGCCACAGCAACGCGGGATCCGAGCCGCGTCTGCAAACTACACCACAGCTCAGGGCAGCGCCGGATCCTTAACCCACTGAGCAAGGCCAGGGATCGAACCCGCAACCTCATGGTTCCTAGTCGGATTCGTTAACCACTGCGCCATGACGGGAACTCCTGCTTTACTTTTGAATTGACTGCTTATTTATGTTTATGTTTCACAAATATCAGTCAGTCACATTGACTTTTTTTCTCTTGGGAAAATTTACATGAGTGTTTATTATTTTCATATTCCATTCTATTAGAACTGAGCAAAAAATAATTAATGCAAACCATTGGTAATTCTGTAACCTAGCTAATACCAATTTTTGGCATACTGACAGAGTTTTTTCAATGTGACATTGTTTAATGTGTCCATTATTCAAGTGTGTGTAATAGTATATATATATATATATCTATATATATAGTTAAATATATGTATGTATTTTAAATTGCACAATGTATTTTATATTTTATGTATGTACTGTGACAATATCTATAGGGTACATAATTCTAAAATACTGTGTATATATATGTATCTCTACACAGGATTTCAAAAGACAGCAAGGTATCTTTATTGCTCTTTGTAGTAGATGTGCCATAATTAATTGTACCTGTCAGCACATCACTGACCTAAAGGTGTTTCATAGTTTTGCTATGCTGAGCCATCTTGCACAACCAACAGTGGAATTTAATGTTGCTATATGAGGAAAGCAGATACAAATTATTTTACCACCATCTATGAATTTCTTTCTCTTTATAAGTATTCTGTAAAATTTGCATTTGCTATTCCCAGCAAATTAAAAATAATAGAAAAAAGCAAGATTATGCTTCATTAAAGTGTATATTTTGCAACACAAAAATACTATATATGATTAATTGATATTTTACTTAAATATTTAGATCTCTAAAGAATAAACAACTACCATTACAATTCTTCTGCACATAAGCAATATTTTATACTTTATATATAATTCAGTGTTCAAAGTAAATTTTTCAATATTTTTTTTTTATTTTTAAACTCAACAGTAAAGTTAAAACAATTTTGAAACCCAAATTTTTAATACTCTTTCTCTTGATTTTCTTGGAATTTCTGATTCATTTTTTTCTTCATGATGTAGGTGCACCCTAATTTCACATTGTTTAAGGCTTGACAAATCACTCAGTGATTGAAAAAATCACCTTTTTTTGAGAGGTCAGATTCCTGTTTGTTTTTTCCTTTCTGGAATCAAGGCTTTTTGCTTTATTCCAGGTGAATTAATCTACAGCCTAGCTGGACAACTGTGATATATTTGAACTTACTCTCTGGAAATTATTTAGGCAATATATTAGAAAATATGTAGTGGAGTCCTCACTGTGGCACAGTGGGATTGGTTGTGTCTCTGCAGTGCTAGGGCTCAGGTTTGATCCAGAGCTTGGCACAGTGGGTTAAGGAACCAGCGTTGCTGCAGCTTCAGCATAAGTCCAGCTGCGACTATGATCTGATCCCTGGCCCAGGAAATACATATGCCGTGGGGTAGCTGGAAAAGAAAAAAACATATAGTACCTTTTTCTCTTTACATTAATTTCTATCCAAGAAAAATGAAAAAAGATGCAATGAGTATAAAACACTATGTCCTTTTCCTTTTAGAAAGAAGATTAAAATATATACCACATCACAATACTTGAAAGCTAGGTAAAAGGAAAACAAATAGGGGTGATATAAAATCATTAAATTATGAATAGAAAAAGGAAAATCAAAATGGAATAATATAAAAATAACATATTGTAAACAGTTGACAATGCTGCAGTGCTAAGTTGGAACATAAGAAAAGATCTAACATTCAGGTCTGCAGAATCCTTGAAGGCCAGGAGGAAAAGCATGGGGATACAGAAGTTTTCAAAAATAAAAACTGAAACATCTCAGGATTGGCAAAAGATTGAGGAAATTAAGTGAGCCACAAACATGATAAACCTAAAGAAATTCTCAACAAATTATGTCATAAATGTTGGGAAGGAAACAAGGACTGTCACCATGGACTCTGTGGACAGCAAGTGAAAAAAAAAAAGGAATGATAGGAATAATTATATACACAAAATTTGAGACCTTAGATGAAATGAGTCAATTCTTCAAAAAGCAAAAACTGCTACAAATCCAGTAATAAGAAATAGACCTTTTGAATATCCCCATCAGTGTTAAAGAAACAGGATTCTTTTTTAAATAATTTTTTCCATTGTAGTTGGTTTACAGTGTTCTGTCAATTTCTACTGTAAAGGAAACTGACCCCATCATATATTCTTTTTCTCAAATAATCCTCCATCATGCTCCATCATAAGTGACTAGATATAGATCTCATTGCTTATCCACTCCAAATGCAATAGTGTGCATCTATTAACCCCAGACTCCCAGGCCATCCCACTCACTCTCCCACTCCCTTGGCAACCACAAGTCCGTTCTCCAAGTCCATGAGTTTCTTTGGAAAGTTTCATTTGTGCCGTATATTATATTCCAGATTTAAGTGATATTATATGGTTTTTTCTTTCTCTTTCTGACTTACTTCACTTAGTATGAGAGTCTCTAGTTCCTTCCATGTTGCTGCAGATGGCATTATTTTGTTCTTTTTATGGCTGAGTACTATTCCATTGTGTATATATACACCACATCTTAATCCATTCATCTGTCGATGGACATTTAGGTTGTTTACATGTTTTGGCTATTGTGAATAGTGCTGCAATGAACATACAGGTGTATGTATCTTATTCAATGACATTTTTGTCCAGATATATCCCCAAGAGTGGGATTGCTGGGTCATACGGTAGTTCTATATTTAGTTTTCTGAGGTACGTCCATACTGTTTTCCATAGTGGTTGTGCCAGTTTACATTCCCACCAACAGTGCATGAAAGTTCCCTTCTCTCCACACCCTCTCCAGCATTTTTTAGTTGTTGACTTGTTAATGACGACCATTCTGACAGGTGCGAAGTGGTACCTAATAGTAGTCTTGATTTGCATTCCTCTAATAATTAGTGATGTTGAGCATTATTTTATGTGATTGTTGGCCATCTGTATATCATATTTGGAGAATGATATTCAGGTTTTTTGACCATTTTTCAGTTGGGTTGTTGGCTTTTTTGCTGTTGAGTTGTAGAAGTCGTTTGTATATTTTAGAAATTAAGCCCTTGTCAGTTGCATAGTTTGAAATTATTTTCTCCCACTCCATAGGTTGTCTTTTTTTTTTCTTTTTTATGGTTTCCTTTGCAGTGCAAAAGCTTGTCAGTTTGATTAGGTCCCACTGGTTTATTTTTGCTTTTATTTCTGTTGCCTTGGGAGACTGACCTAAGAAAACATTTGTAAGGTTGATATCAGAGAATGTTTTGCCTATGTTCTCTTCTAGGTGTTTGATGGTGTTTGTCTTACAGTTTTTTTGTTTGTTTTTTTAATAGTTATTTCCACAATACAATTTTTTTCCTACTGTACAGCATGGTGACCTGGGTACACATACATGTACACATTCTGTTTTCACACATTATCATGCTCCATCATAAGTGACTACACATAGTTCCCAGTGCTACCTAGCAGGACCTCATTGCTAATCCACTCCAAAAGCAATAGTTTGTTTCTATTAACCCCAAGCTCCTCAACCACCCTACTCCTTCCACTTTCCCCTTGGCAACCAGAAGTCTATTCTGCAAGTCCAAAATTTCATTTCCATGGAAAGGCTCATTTGTGCCTTATATTAGATTCCACATATAAGTGATATCATATGGTATTTGTCTTTCTCTTTCTGACTTACTTCACTCAGGATGAGAGTCTCTAGTTCCATCCATGTTGCTGCAAATGGCATTATTTCATTCTTTTTTATGGCTGAGTAGTATTCCGTTGTGTATATGTACCACATCTTCCTAATCCAGTTGTCCGTGATGGACATTTGGGTTGTTTCCATGTCCTGGCTATTGTGAATAGTGCTGCAATGAACATGCGGGTGCATGTGTCTTTTTTAAGGAAAGTTTCATCTGGATCTATGCCCAAGAGTGGGATTGCTGGGTCACATGGTAGTTCTATGTATACATTTCTAAGGTATCTCCATACTGATCTCCATAGTGGTTGTACCAGCTTACATTCCCACCAACAGTGCAAGAGGGTTCCGTTTTCTCCATACTCCTTCCAGCATTTGTTGTTTGTGGACTTATTAATGATGGCCATTCTGATTGGTGTGAGGTGGTATCTCATGGTAGTTTTGATTTGCATTTCTCTAATAATCAGGGATGTTGAGCATTTTTTCATGTGCTTGTTGGCCATCTGTATATTTTCCTTGGAGAAATGTCTCTTCAGGTCTTTTGCCCATTTTTCCATTGGGTTGTTGGCTTTTTTGCTGTTGAGTTGTATAAGTTGCTTGTATATTCTAGAGATTAAGCCCTTGTCAATTGCATCATTTGAAACTATTTTCTCCCATTCTGTAAGTTGTTTGTTTGGTTTCTTTTTGGTTTCCTTTGCTGTGCAAAAGATTTTCAGGTTGATTAGGTCCCATGGGTTTATTTTTTATTTTATTTCTGTTGCTTCAGGAGACTGATCTGAGAAAATATTCATGAGGTTGATGTCAGAGAATGTTTTGCCTATGTTCTCTTTCAGGAGTTTGATGGTGTCTTGTCTTCTATTTAAGTCTATTAGCCATTTTGAGTTTATTTTGGTGCATGGTGTGAGGGTGTGTTCCAGTTTCACTGATTTACATGTGGTGTTCTATTTTTCCCAGTACCACTTGCTGAATAGACTTTCTTTTTTGCATTTTATGTTCTTGCCTCCTTTGTCGAAGATTAATTGACAATGAGTGTCTGGATTTATTTGGGTTCTCTGTTCTGTTCCACTGTTCTGTATGTCAGTTTTGGTACCAGTACCACATTGTCTTGATGACTGTGGCTTTGTAATATTGCCTGAAGTCTGGGAGAGTTATACCTCCTGCCTGGTTTTTGTTCCTCAGGATTGCTTTGGCAATTCTGGGTCTTTTGTGGTTCCATATAAATTTTTGGATTGTTTGTTCTAGTTCTGTGAAAAATACCATGGGCAATTTGATAGGGATCACCTTGAGTCTATAGATTGCTTTGGGTATTATGGCCATTTTTATGATATTTTTTCTGTCAAGGAGCATGGAAATATCTTTCCATTTTTTTGAATCCTCTTTAATTTCCTCGATTAATGTTTTATAGTTCTCAGCATATAGGTCTTTCACCTTCTTGGTTATGTTTATTCCCAGGTATTTAATTTTTTGGGTGGTGCTATTTTAAAAGGTATTGTATTTTTGTATTCCTTTTCTAATATTTCAATGTTAGTGTATAGAAAAGAGATTGATTTCTGAATGTTAATCTTGTGTCCTTCTGCTTTGCTGAATTTGTTGATTGGTTTGAGTAGTTTTTGTGTGGTGTCCTTTGGGTTTTCTCTGTATAGTTTCATGTCATAGGCATACAGTGACAACTTTACCTCTTCTTTTCCAATTTGGATACCTTTTATTTCTTTTGTTTGTCTGATTGCTGTGACTAGGACTTCCAATACTATGTTGAATAAAGTGAAGTAGAGTAGGCATCCTTGTCTTATTCCAGATTTTATCAGGAAGGCTTTCAGCTTTTCTCCACTGAGCGTTATATTGGCTGTGGCTTTGTCATAAATGGCTTTGATTACGTTAAGGTATGTTCCTTCTATACCCACTTTGGTAAGAGTGTTTATCATGAATGGATATTGGACTTTGTCATATGCTTTATCTGAACCTTTTGAGGTGATCATGTGGTTTTTGACTTTCCTTTTGTTTTGTAATGTGGCGAATGACATTAATTGATTTGTGTATGTTGAACCATCCTTGTGAACCTGGGATGAATCCCACTTGGTTGTGATGTATGATCTTTTTTATATGTCATTGGATTTGGTTGGCTAAAATTTTATTGAGAATTTTTGTGTCTATATTCATCAGAGATGTTGGTCTATAATTTTCTTTTTTGGTAGTATCTTTGTTTGATTTTGATATCAGGGTGATGGTGGCTTCATAGAATGTCTTTGGGAGTGTTTTTCTTCTTCAACCTTTGGGAAAAGTTTAAGAAGTGGGTGTAAGTTCATATTTATATGTTTGGTAGTATTTGCCTGTGGCTCCATCTGCTCCTGGACTTTTGTTTGTATGGAGTGTTTTTATTACATATTCAATTTCATTTCTAGTGATGGGTCTGTTCAGTTGATCTATTTATTCTTGATTCAGATTTGGCAGGCTGTAAGTCTCTAGAAAGTTTTCCATTTCTTCTCAGTTGTCAAATTTGTTGGCATACAGTTGTTCATTGTACTCTTTTTTTGTTTGTTTTTTTATTTCTTCAGTATCTATTGAGATTTCTCCTTTTACACTTCTTATTTTGTTTATTTAGGTTTTTTCACTCCTCTTCTTGCTTAGCCTGGCCAGAGGTTTGTCAATTTTGTTTACCTTTTCAAAGAACCAGATCTTGGTTTTATTGATTTTTGTCTATTGTTTTTCAAATCTCTATTTTATGGATTTCATCTCTGTTCTTTATGATTTCCTTCCTTCTGCTGGCTTTAGGTTTTGTTTGTTTTTCTTTCTTTAATTCATTTAGGTGGTGGGTTAACTTGTTGATTTGAGATTTTTCTTCTTTTTTGAGGAAGGCCTGTATTGTTGTGAATGTCCCTCCTAGCAGTGCTTTTGTGGTATCCCATAGAATTTGAATGGTTGTGTCTTTGTGATCATTTGTCTCAAGTATTTTTAATTTCCTTTTTTATTTCCTCATTGTTTTTTTAGTAGCATGTTGTTTAGTCTCCATGTAGTCAGTTTTTTCTCATTTCTTTTCCTGTGGTTGATTTCTAGTTTCATACCATTGTGGTCAAAGAAGATACTTGAAATAATTTCTGTACTCTTAAATTTGTTGAGGTTAGGTTTGTGCCCCAGTATGTGATCAATTCTTGAGAATGTTCCATATGCACTTGAAAAGAATGTATATTCCGAATTTTTTGGATGTAATGTCCTGAAAATGTTAATGAAGTCTAACTTTTCTATTGTGTCCTTTAGGATCTCAGTTGCCTTTTTTATTTTCTTTCTAGAGGCTCTGTGCGTTGATGTGAATGCGATTTTAAATCTCCAACTATTTTTGTATTCCCATCAATTTCTCCTTTTATGTCTGTTAGTATTTGTTGTATGTATTTGGGTGCTCCTGTTTTAGGGACATGTATATTGATGATTGTAATAATCTCTTCTTGAATGGATCCTTTTTTTCATGAAATAGTGTCCTTCTTTGTCTTTCTTTATGGGTTTCATTTTAAAGTCTATTTTTTCTGATATGAGTATGGCACTTCTGCTTTCCTGTCCTGTCCATTGGCATGAAATATCTTTTCCCATCCCCTCACTTTCAATTTATATGTGTCCTTTGCTCCAAGGTGAATCTCTTATAGACAGCATATTGTAGGTTTTTGCTTTTTCATCCAGTCTGACTGAAGCATTCAGTCCATTGACATTTAAGGTAATTATTGATAAACATGTAGTTATTGCCATTTTAAAACTTGTTTTTCAGTTGATTCTGTTTCTCCTTTGTTCTGTTCTTTCTTTGGTTGGATGATTTCCTTTTATTTTATGCTTGTGTCCTTTTATAGTTTTTGTGAATGTAATATTTGTTTCTGATTTGTGGTTCCCCTGTTTTTCAGGTATGTTCACACCTTCCTATATCTGCTTGCTTTAGCTTGATAGTCATATAGGTTCAAACGCATTATAAAAAAGAGTCTAGATTTCCTTACTTTCCTTCCCCACATTCTGTGATTTTGAAGTACTCTTTTAACATCCTTATGTTTGGCCCTTTGCTGTTCTTTGTGTTTATCATCACTTTTACAATAGCTTTTATTTTATTTTTGTTTTTTGATTTTTCCTTTTAGATCTGTATACTGGCTTATTTAAGTGATTGCTTTCCAATTGTGATTTTCTCCATTCTATTTATTCTCACTTCTTTTTTATTTATAGAAGCCCTTTCAGTATTTCTTTTGGAATGGGCTTTTTATTGCTGTACTCTTTTAGTTTTTGTTCGTTGGAGAAATTCTTTATTTCTCTTTCCATTTTAAATGATATTCTTGCTGATAGAGTATTTGCAGCTGCAAATTTTTCCCTGTTAGAACTCTGAATATATCTTGCCACTCTCTTCTTTACTGTAGTGTTTCTGCAGAGAAATCAGCTGAAAGACTTATGGGGGTTCCCATGTAATTAATGCTTTGTGTTTCTCTTGTTGCCTTTATAATCCTCTCTTTATCTTTAACTTTTGCCATTTTTATTATAATATGTCTTAGTGTGGGCCTGTTTAGGTTCAACTTGTTTGGGGCCCAATGTGCTTCCTTTCTGTTTCCTTTAGATTTGAAAAGTTTTCAGCTGTAATTTCTTCAAACATATTTTCAATCCCCTTTTGTTTTTCTTTTCCTTGTGGAATCCCTATTATGTGTAAATCGACCAGCTTTATATTATCCCATAGATCTCTTATATCACTTTCACGTTTGTTTTTGTTTTTTGGTTTTGTTTTTTTTTTTTGTCTTTTGTCCTTTTTAGGGCCACATCCATGGCATATGGAGGTTCCCAGGCTAGAGGTCGAATTGGAGCTACAGCTGCTGGCCTACACCACAACCACAGCAGTGCCAGATCCCAGTCATGTCTGCTACCTATACCATAGCTCACAGCAACACTGGATACTTAACCCACTGAGCGAGGCCAGGGATCGAACCCACAACCTCATGGTTCCTAGTTGGATTTTTTTCCACTGTGCTATGACAGGAATTCCTGTTTTTTCATTTGGTTTTATGTCTGCTGTCCTAACTGAGTGATTTCCATTATTTTATCTTCAAAGTCACTAATTCGTTCGTCTGCATTATTCATTCTGCTCTTTAGTGCCTTTAGCTCAGTCTGCAAGTGAATTTTCTAATTTTTCTTGACTCCTCCTTATATTTTCTAGCTCCTTTCTAGAATAATCTGCATTACTATTTGTATCTGTTCTTAATTCCTTCATATCCAGCCTTAGTTCCTTCAGTATTTTCACTACATCTCTTTTGAACTCAATGTCTCTTA
The DNA here is from genome assembly GCF_054392235.1 of Sus scrofa. NCBI lineage: Eukaryota > Metazoa > Chordata > Mammalia > Artiodactyla > Suidae > Sus > Sus scrofa. The sequence continues at coordinate 118,167,695 of NC_139388.1, read as the reverse complement.
GACTGCAGAGGTCTTTTTCATCATTTGGTACTTCAGGTGAATTTTCCTGTTCTTTTACCTGAAAATGGTTCTTGAGCTTCTTCATTTTACTTATATTTTTCTTTTTCTGTGAGTTTCAGGAAACCAACTACTGTAGTTTTGGAGGCCTATTTCTGTGCAAGAGCAACCCTTTGTATTTTTTGGAGGGTTACTATTTATTTTTGGCTAGGGAGTTTGGATATTTGCTGACTCTTTCTTGTGTGAGCAGGCTGTTATCCCCTTGATAGGGTACTGAGTGTGCTTCCAGAGAGAAGGAGGTAATGGGCAGAGCTAGTACTCAATGCCTGGTTGCTGGGTTCTTGACAATAGCTAGGACCTGCAGGAAAGTGTTGCAGGCTACTCCTAGTTGCATGGTCCTGGGAAGTGGTAATGAGCCTCAAGAAGATTTAAATGATCCTGGTGCATTTGGCAGTGTCAGCACTAGAGTGTGTAAGTTCCCAGGGGAGAGAGAGCAACAACTGGTGGTGTTTGCTCGATGGTCCCTCCTCTGTGGTGCCCTCTGAGGTGATTAGGGCCACAAGTATTTCCTGTTCATGGATCTGTAGTGGTGGCAGACCACATCCACCTCTGGAGTCAGAGATAACTACCCTGCCACTGGTAGACCATGCAGGGAGCATCTGTCTTGCTTAGCCCATGCAGGAGGTACTGCACAGGCTGCTCCTACCTGCAGGGTCTTGGGAAGTGGCAGCAATTAGGCATGTGTGGGTGCTGCCTGGAGCGTTTGGCAGTGTTAGCAACGAGGAAGTTGTGTTCCTAGGGGAGTGAGAGCAACAATGGGTGGTGCTCAGTTGCAGTGCCCTCAATTTTTGCTGACCTTTGATGTCCTGGTACTGACTTCCAGAGTCTGAGTCTCAGAGCCCACCTCCCAGCCAAGTGTCTGGGGTGGTTTTGCAGATAATCTGTGTGGCTCTCATTTTGCTTTGCCCTCCTCAGTCCAGTCTTGCTGCAGTTTTCTTGGAAACTTTGAGGTCCCTCTGTTTCTGCTGATCTCCCTGTCAATAAGGTGGTTTCCTAGGGTACAGGTTCCTTTTCTCTTTAACAGCACCCTCTCAGGAGTGCTAGTCCCGTTCTGATTCCTTTTTTCTCTCTCTCTCTCACTTTTTTCCCCTTTTTTTCTACCGTGTATGTGGAGGGTTTCTTGCCCTTTTTGGAGGTTTAAGTTCTTCTGCCAGCATTCAGTAGATGTTCTCTGAGAATCACTGAACATATAGATGTGTTTTTTATGTGTTTGTGGGAGAAGGTGAGTGCTGACATCTTATTCCTCTGCTATCTTGATCCTTGATAAATCAGAAACTGTATTCTTAATTTAAAGCTTCCCCAAAAGAAATCACCAGGACCAGATGGTTTCTTTGGAGAATGCCATAATTTTCTTTTAAATATCTAACACCAATTTTATACAATTTCTTCCAGAAAAGAGAGGAGGAAGGAATTCTGTTCAGTTCACTTATTTGGTGAACCTCTTATCAAAATCAGACAAAGACAGTAGAGAAAGAAAAGAAAAGAAATAAGGAACAGAAAGAAAGAGAGGAAAAAAACACAGAAAAGAAATTCACAAGTTCAGTAGCATTCCTTATAAATACAGAAACAGAGGGCCTTTTCCTCAACATGATAAAGAGCTTTTACCAAAAAGTTATAGGTAAGGCTGTACTTAATAGTCAAAGACTGAATGCTTTCCTCCTGTGGCTGAAAACAGATGTTGGCTCTTATCATTTTTGTTTAATATTGTGGTAATAACTCTAGCCAGTGCAACAAGCCAAGAAAAGGAAATAAAAGGCATATAGCTAAGGAAAAAATAAAACTCTTCCTACATACAGAGGGCATGATTGCATGTATAGAAAATAACAAGGATTCTACCAAAACAAAACAATAACAAAAAAAACTCCCAAGGCTAATAAATGAATTTATTATTGTCACAGGGTATGAGATCATAGTACAAAAAAGATAAGGAGTAGAAATTATCTTCCTAATGTGAGAAAAAGGAATGTATATGTATATGTGTGACTGGGTCACCTTGCTGTATAGTAGGAAATTGAGAGAACACTGTAAACCAGCTATAATGGAAAAAAATTAAAAATCATTAGAAAAAAAAGAAATTATGTTTGTAGCAGTAAACACATAGACTCTGGAATTAAAAATACAATACAATTTACAATCACTCAAAATAAAATGTTTAGGTATAAATTTAATAAACCATGCATAGAATCTGTTTGCTGAAAATTGCCAAATGCAGATGAAGGAAGTAAAAAATATCTAAACAAATAGAGATATACATGTTTAAGGATTGGAAGATTAACCATGGTAAAAATGTCAATTCTTTCTAAATTCATATGCAAGTTTAATGCAATTCTTATCAAAATTCTAGCAAGAGTGCCTGTGTGTTTGTGTGTGTGTATACACATATGTATACACAAATATATACATACACCTTATACTAAAATTTTATATTGAAAAGCAAAGGAACTCGAGTAGCTAAAATAAGTTTTTGAAGATAATGTGGAAAGTTTAGGCTAACCAATTTCAAGATTATTAAATAACTACAATAATTATTTGATACTGTTATTTAACTGAAATATTAATTTAACAAAAATAATTATTTAAATACAATAATCGTTTGATACTGGTGAAAATATGGACACACAGATAAGTGGAGCAGAATGGAAAACTCAGAAAAATATCCACACAATATTCCCAAATGTTTTTGCAAAGATATAAAATCATGAAAACAGGCATTGTTGAAGCAATTAGATATTCATTTGCAATGTAGATAAATAGATAAAGCTTGACCCAAACCTCCTATTTTATTCAGATAATAACTCCAAGTGGATTATGGACTTAAGTGTAAAGTGTAACAATATAAAAAACTTTGGGAAAAATAGGGCAAGAGCTTTGTGAAGTAGAGCTAATCAAAGTATTCTTAGACTGAATACTAAAAGCAGGATGCAGAAAAGGAAAAATTGATATATTTCACCAATATAAAAAACTTTTGCTGTGTGAGGATCCTATTAAGAGGATGAAAAGACAGGTAAAGACTGGGAGAAAACATTTTCAAACAACCGTTAAGTCTGATTAAAAAAAAAAACAAAACCTAACACTAGAATAAAGAACTCCCAAAGCTCAATACCCAAGAAGTAGGCAATTCAATTAAGAAAATGGAAAAAGGCACACACAGATATTTCACTGAAGAAAATACACCTATGGCAAAAAAAATCACATGAAAATAAGTTTTTAACATTATTAGTGATCAAGAAACTTCATATTAACATCAAAATGAGATATCACTATAACCTTATAAGAATGGCTAATTTAAAAAACTGATGACAAATATGTGTAAAAACTGTATTATTTATACATTGCTGATGAGAATATAAAATGGCATAGCCTCTCTGGGAAACAGTTTGTTCGTTCTGAAAAAAAAACTAAACATGCAGCTGATATGCAGTGCAGCAATTGTACTTCTATGCCGTCATCCCAGAATTTTGAAAACCTGGATACACAAGAAAACCTGTACACAAATGTTTATAGAAGAAGCTTTGTTTTTAATAACTAAACTGGAAGTGACATAAATATCTTTCAACCAGTGAATGAGTGAACAAACTGTGGTGAATCTATATCACATACTAAGTAATAAAAGGAAAGACATAATGATACCTATAATAACCTGAATAAATCACCAAAAAATTATACTGTGTGAAGGCCATTCTCAGAGGTCTACACACTCTATGATTCCATATACTGAACCAAAAAAAAAAAAAAACCAACTAGAAATGGGGAACAGATTATTAGTTCAGAAGTTGTCAGAAGTTAAGGAAGGGGTAGGACAGGATAGCAAGATATGTGACTCTCCAAGGGCAACATGAGGGATCTTATGGTAGCAGAACTGTTCTGTATTTTCACTGTATCAGTGTCAATATCCTGGGCATCCGAAACTGCTTAATTTTATAATTTTCAAATAGATGAAATCATAGCCTTCATATAAATATATTTATGCACATGTCAAAGATTTATCTTATTATTCAATGAAAAAATCAGTAAGGTGTTACAACCCATCCCAATGATAGTATAAAAAAATATACCCACAATCAGGAATGCTGAAATAAATGTGATTATGAGTGCACAACTGATTATTATCAAATAATGAAAGATAATGATTGGTGTCAATGTTTCTAAAAATATAAAATCATGTGTATTTTTACGAAATAACACCATTTGTGTAGAAAATAATTATTTGTATTATTAATGACAAAAATAATTATATATACTTAAGTTCTGTCTCTACAAATATGCATGAAATAACCTAGATAATCAACAATAATCAAAAGTACATACTACTACAGAAGTATTTAATTTTCAGAGATTCTCCCAGACAATGCATGAAGTTGAAATAAAAGAAAATGGTAATCTTTTTTGTACATTTATACTTTCATATTTTTTTAACAAATCGGTATTTTTCTGAAGCAAAATACTTGGAATTTCACTTGGCTGGAATTTTATTATATGTAGATATTTAGTGTGAAATTAAGATCATACTATTCAGCTACTGAATATGTCTTTCTATTATTACATGTCAGTTATACCCCTTGTTGTATATTATAACATATATAACAAATTATATATTTTATTCCTTCAAATGAGTATTGTTATGTTAGTGGAAAAATATATTCTTCCATTATAATTTCTACTTATGGAGTTCCCGTTGTAGCTCAGCGGTAACAAAATGGACTAGTATCCATGAGGATGAGGGTTTGATCCCTGGCTGTGCTCACCGGGTTAAGGATCTGGTGTTGCTCTGGCTATGGTGTATGCCAACAGCTGTAGCTCCAATACAACCCCTAGCCTGGGAGCTTCCATATGCCACAGTTGTGGCCCTAAAAAAGAAAAATAATAATTTCTACTTATTTATTATCAGAAAAAGGAGTATGATCTGTTTACTATTATATGTAAATAATAGTGACCTGCTCTGCTTAAGAAAGTTTTTATTGGCATTCAGGATAATATTAATAAATATATCTTAAAACATTATAAGAATGGATAATAGTTTTGGATCAAATTTTCAGTGATAGTATTACATATAGACTTTAAAAATGCAAGAGCTCAAAGGCTTTAGATGGAAGTAAAGATGACTAAAATTCTCTAGAAACTTAGAGTCAAAACATAATTCTGATGAAGTAAAAAATGCAAATTATTTACGAATTTGACAGAATAAGATTTCCACATAAACACGTATACGCATATATGAACATGCATGTGTGAATTTAAACATGTAGTTTTATCTTAGCTATATTAAATACACAAATAGATTTTTGACTGATCAATTTTCTTTATTGTTGGCTAAATTATTCTTTTAAGAATTTTCTTTGGGACATTGAGGAATTTTATATACACCCTTGTTTTATATTGAAACAAAAATTTTATCTTAAATAACTTTGATTTTTCCAAAATTTAATTTTAAGATATTATTTATGCAATAAATCAATTATAACTTCATGATTTTCCTAAGTGTTTAATTTTTGCATGTGTTTTTTGTGGGGAAAAAATTGTCTTTAAAGTAACAGTCCCAATGCCCCTCTTTTTGGTATAGCTTTAATAAATAGAAGTGACTTTGAAGTGAGAGGTTTAAGTTGGGGTGTCATGATTTTAGTAATTACTAAGACCATCTGTCAAGGCAGGGTTCCAAGAGTGTAGAGCACTGGGTAGATTGGCCTCACTTCACAGCAAAATCCAATTAAAGGAATTAAAGTTTGAAGCAAACCATCTCAAGATGCTGCAGTTCCAAAGATAATTTTTACTGGTAAGCTCTGTTAGGGGTCTCCTTGCTATCTGGTTATTTGTCAGCCAAGGCAGAAAAAATGTCCTTAGAGTTTTCAGTCACACAGCACTCTATCTTATTGGTACATGCATTCAAATTAAGTAATTGGAAGCCTTTCATAGATCTCTTAGAAACCCTTAATTTTGGTGTCCCCATTTGATATGATTAAAAATCCATTAAACCGTACTAAGCCTGTATTAAAAATAATTTAGATATGAGTTGAAGTGAATAAATGTTGAGAAGTGATTTTGTTTTGTAGATAAACATGTATTGCTTTCAATTTTGGGAGGAACATGGTACATTTTTCTTTCTTAACTATTTTTATTGGTCCTTTCAAAAGCTACAGACTCAAGACACTCAGGCTGGAGTGAGTGTAAAATGAATATAATCTGCTGGTTTTCACAGTCCCACACCCTCTATTATCTCAATCCCCTTACTCCAATCTCAAGATTGTGGAGAATTTAGTGGTTAGTGTGAGAATAAAAGAGACTCCCATTTCTTTTTCTTTCCTTTCACACTAGCTTCAGATCAGATTTCTTTCTTTTTTCTCTAAGAAATATATTGTACTAAAAAGTTAATTCAACTCTTTCTAATTCAATCTTTTGTATTTTAATCATTATATTACTTATATTTTACATATATGAATATTGTTTCATTTAAGCTTTTTGTTTCTAATTTTTTCAAATGTACATAAAACTTACATTAATTTAAAATTGTGATTTTCAAACTTACCATATATGGCAAAAATTGTGTATAGACAGATAAATAACATCTCATTTTAGAAACAGAGAACCTTTAGAACAGTCACCTTGAAAGAATTCTTTAGAAATAAGAGGAGTTAATTATCTAACTATCTATCTATATATTGATCATTAGAAATCTACCTTTAGGGTATATTTTGTTTGTTTATCTGTTTGGTGTTTCTAGTACACCATGCAATGGAGTGTTTTCTTGTCAGATTTTGAAGAATGAGTAACTAGACACCAATGAGTCTGCTTTGCTTTCTTAAAACTTATATATCCTTTTCCAACATTTGACCTATTTAATTCTTGTAAACTCAACTTTATGCAAAATAACGTATTAGAAAGTTAAATGTGATAATATTAACTGAATTTAGAGTTTAATAGAGATTCTATATTGTTTCTATATTAAAAATATTAAGATAAATTAGAACGATGGATGTATATCACATGCAAGTTATCAAAATAGACATTGATGTTTGCCTAAGAATGACAAAGTCCAAATGCTTTTATATTTAATTCAGTGATTATTTTGGTAACATGTAATTATAATTTTGCTTTTCCCTTTCTATATTTTAACTTGATTGCTTGATTTGTCTCCATAAGGGAATGCTTGTTCCATTTGGATATAATCAAGTCAGGATTACATAACTATAAATATTTATACTTTGAAAATACTTCATTTTGTATTTAGGTTTGCTATGGAGATAAAATAAGTTAATGCATTTAAAATGTTTTAAACTGTGTCTGGCACATAGTAAGTGTTCCAGTAAGTCCTTGATGATGAGGAGGAGAAGAAAGAGGAGGAGGAGGATGATATTGATCTAAGCCAGATGTATTGAATGTGTTGTCTAAATGGCCCAGCTACTTTACTGAAGAACAAGGACTAATTCAGATACCTGATTCAGTGATTATTTGGTTCAGTGATTTTTCCACTATATCATTCATTTACTCTTAGCAATAGCTCTTTTAAATACATATGATGCCTCATCTTATAGATGAGGACATTACGTCACAGAGAATTAAACCCATGGTGTGTGGTAGTCTGGTTCCCGTTAACTATGTTTTTGGACTATGTTCTGGACATTGGATTGTCCAGTAGCAACTTACTCATCAAAAATATAAAATATAAAACTCATTCATTAAAGTATACATGTAAGCAGTCACCAATTTCTTTCTTTTTGGAACTCGAATATTTAATGTTATCCTACTAATTATGTTTAGCTAGGCTTGTCCAGGATCAGCAAATATTTCATATCTTCCCCTGACCCAGGTGTATGCACACATTTCACAATAAGCCTATACAAAATTTCAACATACATTTCTGGGAATACTGTTAATGGATCAAAACTGATACATAGACTGCAATTCTCTTCCCATGCCTACTCTCTCCATTCTTCCCAATGGCAAAATTCTGCCAAGAGGTACACATAAAATTTGTTAACAACTCCTAGCAGTATCTTCACAAGTCCCCCTTGGCAAGGTAGTCCTTACAAAGCTTATACTCTTTGGCAGCAGCTCCTGGTTTAGATGTTAACTGCTGCTAACAATGACTCTTCTGGGTCTTTCTCTCTGTGAGACTGTTCTAGGTCTTAGAACATCTCCTAACTCCCGGGTTTATTTCCAAGCACCACATGGGGAGGGAAGATGAGAACACAATACCTGTAATATCTCTGAGAGTGAGTCATTGTCTCATAGTTTCATAGTATGGGGTATAAATTTAGCTTTGTGCTATTTGCAAGTTTTAAACCTAAATGTGTGCATGATATATTTTTTTTAAAAAATAGAGTGAACTCTATTTCACAGTCATGCACATTTGGATTTACTCCCTTAAATGGATGAGAAATGGATGATATTAAAGCAAGAGTTCACAGAAAAACACACAACCCTACGTATGCCTAGACCTGTCTGTATCACCCACCACATCTGATGAAACAAAATTTGAGAGTTACTACTTTCAGGCAAGCTATGGTTTATGAAACTCTTTATGAATCAAAACCTTTTCTGTTTGCTTGGTTTTGTGTTTAGGAAGATTTTTGTTAGTTATTTTTCATTTTTAACTTTTATCTATTTATTTTAATGATTGTGCAGGAAAACCTCAGTCATTTTAAAGGTCAAGCAGTTCAGGACTGAACTTTACTCTTGGGAAAAGCCAAAAGTAATAAATTGTAATTGTTGACTACTGTTATTAAGTAGTAGTTATTAAGTAAATCTCTCTGAAATTTGTGTTTATCAAAAAAAGCTTTTATACTAATACAATACATAAAATATGGAATTCTTACAAAGATTGTTTAAGAAATTATACCAGGTTGATGTTTAATGTTGCTTAAATGAGGTCATGGAATTATGACTGATGTCATCACTGCCAATCACAGGGTCCACAGAAGAACTTATAAAGAGGTACAGAACATATCTTTCTTTGAAGCTATGTAGCTGGTTGTGGGAAAATCCATCTGGGCCCTCTTATCATAAATATGAGACATCTATTTATGTTTAGATATATAGAAAAAGGAATTGAACTACAGGCATAAGGCTAAAATAAGTTTGGTAAAATCCAAATATCATATAATGTTCATCTATATAGAAAATAAAGTAGAATAATTATTTGTTTGATCTGTAGGTGTTGGCATCTGAAAATTTGTATCTTTCTATGTAGTTTAAAAGAATTAAGGATTTCCCGTCATGGCTCAGCAGTTAACGAACTTAACTAGGATCCATGAGAATGCAGGTTTGATCCCTGGCCTCTCTCAGTGAGTTAAGGATCTGGTGTTGCCATGAGCGGTGGTGTAGGTCGCAGATGTGGCTCAGATCTGGCATGGATCTGGCATTGCTGTGGCTGTGAATTAGATATTTGCAATTACTGTTCAGTACCCATTCCTTTCATGTCATATGCAGGCCTTTATGCAAACCAATATTCATTAAATATTCTTGTTGTTGCTTACTAGTGATTAATTTGGATAAATTTTACTTATAAGCATTATTATCATTAAACATTTCTTTCTTATGTTTAAATGCATTCCACAATTCTTGAGAAGTTTGAAGACAAAACATCTCATAAGCATTAAACAAAATAAGGGATACATATTCTAGTTTGGAAGAAGTACATTCATTTTTTAATATTTCTCAACTTATGCATTCCAAAAAACAGAGCATATACATTTATTTGGCAAAATGCTACAGAGTAAAGTATATCTTATGACTATTCTTATCTTAGCACTGGTCCAAGAAACAGAACTTATATTAAAAACAATTTACTAAAGAGTGGAAGCAGGATTTATTTATTTCATTGAAACTGGTTTTCTGGGGAAAAAAATCTGCTTTCAAGTATGATTCACCTTCTTTCCTGTAGTTGCTTTACATAATCATCTGCTAATTTAAAAACTGTATAGCATGGAATTAATTATGGGAATTTTAACAGCTGATTATAAGGAGACAAAAACCAAGATTATTTTCTGGTATGATTATTTTATAAGATGGAGATTCCTAATTGCTGGACAGCTGTCACCATTGGGATTTATTCAGATAGCTCACAGTCCAAAAAAAAAATGCAGAAAAAGCATCTGCAAATTAACAGATACACACACACATACAGACACACATGCACACACACTCAAATCAAACACTCTCAAAGCATATATTTGTAATAGATTATTCCAAACTATTCAAGAACCCTATCTCTCAAACCAACATCACATTAGAATCAGCAAATGGAATGTTTACAATAAATCAGTGAATGAAGACTACCCATAAGAACTGTATCAGATTATCTAAGTGTGAGGTCCAGGAATCAGTGTTTATTTAAAGCTCTCCAGGTGATTGTAATGTAATGGCCACCAGCATCAGCACCACCTGGGATTTACTTATTTGTATTAGATTTGTATGTATAAATATATATATGTGAACATATATAATGTTTAAAGCCTGTGAATATACATTTCGAACATAATAATAATGTAACAAATAATCATCAAAACATGCAATATTATTGTTTCAATCCCTGTCCTTTTAAGAGACTAATCATCAGCGTTTTTATTTCTTCACACTTCTCTACACTTTCTCACTACTTTTATTTCAGTATTCAATAAATACATTTTTACATGAATTATATACCTATAGTTCTTTTTGTAAGTCTATGTGAAGAAACTTTTTATTCCCTAAAGTTTTTTCTTGTTTTTTTGTACAGTAAAATAATGCAGACATTTACATATATTAAATTTATTTATTACTCCTTTGATCAATATTAACTCATCAGATGAATTATTATCAACACATCTAATAGGAAAGATCACTGATAGAAAACATCAGTTTAAACTTAAATAAAGGCTGCTTTACATTTAAGTAAGGTTTTCTTTACCATTAAGTTTTTAAAATAATAATAATAATCAATGATAAAACATAAAAAAATGCATTCCTATCATAGGACATTTGTCTAGACCAAAATTTAACAAATATGCTATACTAAATACCTCACATAAGAAAGAAAATAGCAAATAACAAGGAATATAAAGAGATAATTAAAAATTCAATGTATATTTATATGAAATTTCTGTTGCACAGCTAATAATATTTTAGAATTTTACTTTTGTGAGATTATTGTTTAAAATTTCTTCAAGACATATTTGATCTATGTGGTAGTATTACAAAAGCAAAAAGGCTGCTACTGCTGTGCTCTGTGTGTTTCCTGAATTAGCAAATCTTTTTAAGTTTATAAAGTTTATCTCAGGACAAATATCTTACGGCATTGTTTGATTATTTTGAGGTACCTGCCATCAAATGACCTTGTCACCTATTAATATTGAGGACAAAATAGAAGAAGGTAAGAGGAAGGAAAAGCATACAAAGGCTGGAGAATGATACAAATAATAAAGAATAATGCATACTTAAGGAAGGCCCTGGACCTTCAAACCACTAGTAGATGACAGTCATTAAGAGGATGAGGGCAAAAAATATTTTCTAGTCTGATTATGTTTTTCCCCCTAAAATAAGACTGTGATAGTTACCCGATATCTATAATTACAGCTAATGTTCATTAGGGGTTAGAAGGTTTTTCTCTTTTTATAGTAACCAGAGACAAAATCTCTCACAGCTATCCTATAACCTTTTGTATGAAAAAGATATCGCATCTTTAATTAAGCAGGCAGCCATTGTGTGGATAAGAAATTATATTATTAGTATACAATCTGAGTCCCCAACTTATAATAGTTTGGCTCATGATTTTTCAACATCATGATGGTGCAAAAGCAATACAACCTCAGTAGAAATCATTTTGAATTTGGAGTTTTCATCTTTTCCCAGGCTAGTGATGTATGTATGATAAGATATTCCCTGGTGCAGGGCAGCAGAGATGGCTCCCAGGCAGCCCTGCTATCAAGGGTAAACAATTGATACACTTAAAACCATCCTGTTTTTTTTTTTTTTTTCCTTCACTAAATTACATGAGATATTCAACACCTTATTGTCAACCAGGTTTTGTGTTAGTTGATTTTGTTCAACTCTAGGCTAATGTGAGTGTTCTGAGCAGTTTAAGGTAGGTCGGGCTAAACTATGATGGTCCATAAGTTCCTAATCAATAAAAACACGAGAGCCTTTCTTTGTAGTGTATAAGCCCCAAAAACCCTTCTGACCTGAAATTAAAATAATCTGCTCAGCAACTTCAGGATACTTATACTCTTTCTTTCCTTTCTATATTGAATAAGTAGTTTATTTTAGAAATTCTGATTTTGCTGACAGTTTTGAGTTCTCTCTTCCCTTAAGTGGATTCTATTCTCAAAACTTCTACTTTTTAGTTATCTTTTAGCTTTAATTTCTAGCTTGACATTTCTGATGTTCTATCCCCTTGTTTTTTTTTCCCCAACTTCACTAATTATGTATTTTAAACTAGATAACAGTTCAATTGGATTTTTGTTCATGCTAGACTCAAGCAGAAGTATTTTTTAACACCAAATGATCATTAGGTCATCAGTTTGAAACACACATTAATATACAAATATAAGTTTTTTATGCCACCAATGCAACTTAGATTATAATAGCATTCTCAACATTCATTACAGCAATAAAACTTTACAAGCTCTTATATGCCACTATTAGATGGCATGGCCAATAAGATTGTCTCCATCATTTTCTTAACGATTATGAGCTTTTTGCCATCACTATTCTTGCTCTTATGTTTGCTTTGTCTTGTGTAATCAGATACCAGTTATATCTACTTTGAAGGAAAACACATTCACTGTTGATTATTTGTTTTAACAATTAATTTATTATTTAACTTCAAGCCCCTCATGATATCTGAGGCATTTTTTAAAATTCCAACTATCATTTTTATTCAAGGAAAGCAAACATTACTGGAGCAGGTATTATGTGTCAAGAGAACATGACCTCAGATTTCATAATCAAAACAAGAAAATGGTGCCAATTATAATATTAATTAAGAAGTTAAAGCCATGACATGAGCAGGCTGTAAATGCACTGAAGAAAATGCATTTTCAGAGAATGTAACCCTAGATGTGGTGTGCTGAGAATGGCACTTTGCTTCTGTGGTTTTCCTTCCTCTCACCCCAAATAAAAATATAACCCCTACACAATAATGATTAAAACATCAGACAAGCCCCAAGTGAGGGATACTCTAAAAAATACCTTACCAGCACTCCTCAAAACAGTCAAGGTGACCAAAAACAAGAAGAGTATGTGCAGCTCTGAGAGCCAATGCATCATAGCAGTGGCAGAGAAAATAAATTCTGAGAAGAGATAATCCTTAAGTTGTGTTTTTAAAGAAAAATAAAAGTTATGCAGACAGATAAATAAGAAGTGGGGGAAAAAAGGTATTTCAGGCCAAAGCAAACGAATTAGCAATGTTTTAGACATATGGGAAAACACAGTGTGTTCTTGGGTTTAAAATAGTTCCCCATGGCTGAAGAAAATGTTCCTGGATATATATGGTAAAATATAATGCTGGAAAATTACACTGGGGCCAGATGATAGAAAGTCTCTGTGTCAAGCTATGAGATTTCAATTATTCTTGAGCACCATGGAGAAATTTCACTTGGAAACACCAGGGGACCCACATACAGAGATTTTATTTATGTCTATGAAGAATACATTGGGTATGTGGAAGAGATTAAAGACAGAGAGACCAAGAGGGAGACTATTGATATAATTCAGGAAAGAGAAACTATAACCTCAAATTTGGCAGGGGCTGGGGTTGTGGGGAGAATATAGAACAGGTGTATATTTGAGAGAATAGGTGACTTTTTTCAGCAATCAGTTTTGAAAGTAATGTTGGCCGTTTTTCAGGCTTAACTGTCTGGGTTGGGGAAGATGCTTTTTTAATATGGAATGGAGGAGAAGCTAAAAGTTTGGTAATGGTAAACCAATATCTTCCATTTAGAATGTAGTATGTCACTATCAATATAGTAAAAATTTTTAAGGTAAACATAGGTGACTTTTTGTTCAAACACATTTAGCTCTGAGATCTCAGGCAAGTTGATTAATCTTTCCACACTTCACTTTTCTCATTTGTAAAGTGGAAATGCTACCATTACTGAGTACTTAGGAAACTTAGAAGTCATTTATGCTTAATTTCAACCCAGTGTTTTCCATATTATAAGCAAGGAATAAATAGTAGCAAATATAGTTTTCCCTATACCTTTGTTTAGACTTGTTAAGTTATACACATCAGTAAGGTGTATATATGTGAGTCAAAGCTTAAGAAAATAGATGGATGATGAAAATTATCAGCTTGAGTCATTAAAATATAAATAACAATTGAAGCCATGGAATTGAAGCCACAGATACAAATGTAATGCCAAGAGATATGCTATCTCCTCAGACATTTTTATACATAAGTTCTCAGAAAACTTTAGATAAATTCTTCCTCTAATCCTATCATTTTTCAACTCAGCTTTGGTTGCTTTCTTTGGCAATTGCTTGTGTATAGATGACCGGGGAAGGGAATTTGGGACCTTCAAATGAGGTTTGAGGTAAACCAATCTCACCATTAGCCCATCTGGTCACCATCCCCATTCCATCATCATTCTGCCAAAATGATACTTTTCAGTACTTTTAGCTTAATTCAAAGAACATTTTTTCAGTCTTTTACATACTTGAATTCTTAATAGCAGTTGCTACTATTAACTAGTTCCACCTTAAAACACTCCTTTATCTTTTCTCTGGCACCACAAGCCATTCTGGTTTTCCATCATCCACCTTTACCTCTCTTCAGGTTTCTTGGAAGGATGTAGTCATTAAATTGTAGAATTTACTAAGGCTTGTACCTAAACTTTCTACATTCCTTGTGTATAGAAGTTTCAAATTCATGTCTCCAGTAGAAATGATCTATTTAACAACTCCATTTAGGTAGCCCAGTCACACATGAAATCTGTTAAGACAATTAAATTGTATTTTGACTCAAAGCTGAAAACCCAAGTTATATTTCCTCTAATATCCATACGTATATGCCAACACATCCTACCGATCCTTATTTCCTCTGTCTGAAACCCATTTATTTATTTCTATATCCACCACATTCTTAGTTTAGAAGAATACCTGAAAGATGTAAATCATTTAAAAATAGCAAGTTCCTATTTACCCTACACTCAGCTTCACCCACAATTAAAATATTACATTAGCATGGTGTATTTGTCACAGCTAATGATCCAGTATTGACACATTATAATTAACTGAAGTCTACACTTTATTTAGATTTCCATATTTTTTTCCCCAAATTTCCTTTTTCTTTCAGAATATTGCATTATATTTCATCTCCTTAGGCTGATCCTGACTGTGACAGTTGCTCAGATTTTCTTTGTTTTTAATGACCTTGACAGTTTTGAGGAGTACTGGTCAGGTATTTAATAGCATATCCTTTGGTCATAATTTCTGTCCTGTTTTAATTATGATTATATAAGGACTGTGTGTGTGTGTGTGTGTGTGTGTGTGTGTGTGTGTATTTTGGGAAGGAAAATAATAGCTCAAAGGTAAAATGCTATTCTCATCACATTACATCAAGAGTACATCTTGTCAGCATAATTTGTTAATGTTTTTGTTGGCTTTGACCACCTGGATGAATTAATGTTTGCCAGATTTCTCCACTGTAAAGCTACTCTTCTTTATTCTCCCTTTCCACACTTCACTCATTGAAAAGAAGTCACTATATGTAGCTCACACACAAAGAGTGGAAAGTAATTCTCCCCTTTGTGAGGGCAGAGTAGTTACATAAATTATTTGCAGATCTGCACAAGAAATTTGTCTCTTCCATCTTTGTATTAAATTGTTTATTTAAATTAGTATGGGCCCTTGGATATGTATTTTATAATTTGGCTTTTAATCTGGACTATTTTGTTAATTTTGTTGCTTAAATTGTCCAACTTTGGCCACTGGAGATCTTTCTGTAGGTTCTTGTGCCTTTTTAACATAACTCACTATTGTCTTTTGTTTGAGCACTTCTTTATTTCTGTCATTAAGAGATGCTCCCAGCTCTTCTCATATATTTCTTGTTCCAGCCCTAAATCTAGCTGTCTATCCAAGTTGCCCTGGTTCCTTTAATTAATATTCATTCTTTGTCCTGTTAAGTTATATGTGGCTTGAAAACTGCATGGTGCCATGTATCCATCATTATAATATCATTGAGAATATTTTTACCAACCTAAAATATTTACTGGTCTTCCCCTATTTAATCCTTCTGAATCTCTGCCACCACTGATCTCTTTACCAATTCTATAATTTTGCCTTTTCCAGAATGTCATAGAAATGGAGTATTACAATGTGTTTTCTTTTCACACAGGCTTCCATTATATGGATTCACCAAATTTGTTTATTCATTCACCTATCAAAGGACATCTTAGTTGCTTCCTCAACTTTTCAACTTAAGGCCTCAGTATCTTTTCAGGGTGAAAGTCTCATGTAGTCATGAGCACTCCTGTATAAGCGCTATAATGACTGGGAATAACTGTCATTTGTTCTTAGGTTCTAGATTCCAAATAATTATGGTAAATGCTTTTGACTCCAGTGTCTACATTTCTCTGCCACTATAAGATCTTCTCTTTCCTACAAATAGTCATAATGTGAATTATATATCTTAGCAATTCTCTCCTAAATTGATTCACATTTAACTGCAGATTTGAAGCAGCATGTCTACTTAAATTTAATAAAACAAAACAAAAGCAAACAGATAAAAAGAAAACACGGAGTCCAAATATGTTGTTCTTCCTTATAATGAAGACATAACTAATTTGCTTCTGCCCCAATTTTGTGTAAATGTTTAAACCCCCTAAAAATGCATTCTTATAAAAAGAGAATATTAATTAAGGAGGAGTTAAAGATGTCTGTCCTCTGTAAAGTTTAACATGGCATCAGGTTAATACTAAAACGGAAATGAAATAATAAAATGAAAGCATGAAATTTATTTTCTTAGGGTACCACCTCATTGTGCATCCTTAGAAGATAAAAACAGTAGCTTTAACTGAGCTATTGTTAAATTATATTTTCCCCCAAAGATAAGATATATACACTTTCAGTTTGCATATTATATTCTATGATGTATAATTCCATCGCCATCGGTTTAACTAATGAAATTAGTTAAATTTAGGTAATGCTTTGGTCTTTATGACAAAAAGAAATTTAAGTAATAAATCCTTTCTCTTGCTCTTTTGAAAATCCAACCTTAGGAAAACCAAAGAGAATAATTGGGAGGTTATTTTTATTGTAATATTTAATCACATATTTTCTAAGTAATAGAGTCTTTAGTGTATTATTTTGTAATATTTTTAAGTATTGAGAAAAATTAATTTCCTCATGGAGAATTCATTGTATACATTCATGTCAAAGTACAATGTCTTATAAAGCTTCCATCATATAAAATATTTATAATTTACCTAAAGAATAGATTTTTTTCTAGACCTCTGTGACTAATATAAATAGATACTAAAATCAGATTACAAGCATCTGAGCATTTCATAAACAGTCAAAGATAAAATTATGCTAACACTAATTCTGGGTCATTATTATAAATTATCATTTCCACAGAGTGTATTAAAGTGACACTGTGGGTGCTCTATATAATAAGAATTCATGAATGATTTGAAACATACATGTGCTAGTCACTATTAAGTCAATTACCTATCTTAGTTGTTATTAATAATAATGGAAAACATTATTTTAAATAAACCTAATAGAATAGTCTAGAGGAAAGAAAACATTTCTATATGGGAAATCTAAGTGAACAGAGTTTATTCTTTTAAAAATATCCTGTTAAATTTTTCATACATGAGAGTTCTGAGACTGCCTTATAGACAGTTCACTTAGGGACAAACAGGAAAGTTTTAGTTAAATAGTCATTAACAGGAAAAGATTACTACAAGTATCATGACTTAGGTGATATAAAAATATATATAGTTAAGTTTCTAATTTATGGAGACTAATAATTTTAGATATATAATACAAATGTGGAAATTAGTTCAGGAAGATATGAAAATTAAAAAAGTTCAAATATAGAGGGTGATATTTGGGGAAATATATGGAAAGCTTTAGGAGTTGTGTTGCTCTACAGTGTAGAGCTCTTGGCTTTATCCTTCATTCTTGATTATTTACATGACCACTTACCATATTGTCCTTATTAGAGAGCATATGCTAAATTAAAGAGATTAGAAAAGTCAGAAATTTCTCTTAGTTGGTAGATAGACCTGAAGATAGGATATTTAGTCTATTAGTGAGGAAAACTTTTTTTCTTTCAAAGTGCTGTTTAAGAGTCAGACAGTACAGTCTAGAGGTCAGACATCAAATCAAGAACCAGTAAATTAGCAAGCACAAGCTGATCCAACCACTATATAATCTTAACTAAAGCTAGAAAATGATAGCTGTCTACCTCTTGGCTACTTTTTTTTTTAACTTTCCTGTGGAATGTTAGAGCAGAATCCAGTGAGAATCACTGGGAGCAGTTTGTAAAGAGAGGCAAATGTGGAGTGACTGAGAGCAGATAGATTATCTTATCAGAGATGTTTCCTTACTATATGTAGAATTACTTATGGATATGTTCCTAAAATGTGTGGTTCATTGTTTTGGGGAGTAAAAACTCCATGGCATAAAATGAATGGAAATTTTGAAGTATTGTTATTTTAAAAGAATTAGTCAAAAATTTTTAAAAAGTTCCTGTATTTCACAGTCTTAAATACATTTCTGTTAAGAGTGAGGCATGGCCTCATGAATGGGGGATTAAGAATTGTGAGAATCATTGAAAATCAGACACATCTGGAATGCTGGCATGAGAGTAGTGACAAGTTTCATCTAAGTGCACCTATCCGATGCCCAATAATTGTCAAAAAATTAATTCTTACATACGAGAGTCTTCTGAGAACAAAGCAAAAAAAATACTGGCAAGAAATATTTATTATACCATGGCTCTTTGCACATATTCCAATATAGACAATATCGATTCCAGTTATTCTCATTGCTAGGTTCATAATTATTTAAAAGAAAACTTTACTGATTCAAATGTTTAATTGTCACTCAAATAGGCTCAAGAATCCCTTCTATTTTACAGTGAATAAAACCTAGACATGACATTTCATATGCTTTCTTATAGATCCTCTTCATTATTTAATAAAGTATTTAAAACATATTTGCTCAGACCATATCATAAAATGTGTGTTCTTATTACAGTAATCTTTATCCTCTTTCATCTTACAAATGTTGAACATTTTCTACCCACCATTAACTAAAAATAGAATTACATGCTAACTGCTGGGCCAGTCCATTTTAGTGGCATGAATTTTGATCTTTCATGGAATACATAAAGAAAGTTTGATAATGACATAAAGAGAATTCAGCAGAGTTATTTCCAATTTTTTATAAGTGACTAGCACCTAATATTCCTCTCAAAGCAAAATAACATATTTGTACATTTTATAGCTAATAATGCCACACATTTTTAAACTTTACTTCATAGATAATGTAATTGTAGTGAAACATTAGCTCATTATTCATTAAGTGAGACTGTTGATATCTTCTTTTATAACAATATAAAAAATTATATTACATTATCATTTTGATGTCAATCTTTTTTAAATGGTTTAATTATTTCTTTCTAAATGTTTTTTATATTCCATTAAATGTATATTGATATATTTACCTAAACTCAAGAAAACAAAGTTAAGCTGTTTTGGAGAAAATGTATGTCTGGTTTTACTGATTAGTGTGACATTGAAAAAACTTTATGAGACAATTTGTATGGAAAACACTTTTCATAAATTGAATGAACTAATAGTAATAGTAATAGTAACTTATAGTAATTTTAATCAAAAGCTAACTGAACTCAATTCTTGGAATTCATCCCAGATAAGCTTAAACCAAGCAGCAGATTTTACACATTATAACACTATCTATACCAAGGTATTTTAAAGTAAAATATGAATGTCAAATCCCAATTTTTAAAAACAAGGTCCAATCCAATATTTTGGTCATGTCTTTTTAGTGCTGGATCCTCTATAATAATTGCTCAGTACTTCTCATTTCCAATATCTTTGTTGCTCAGCTCCTCTGTAAGATGGTGACCTGGCTTTTGGTGTGGGTGGTGTGGTATGACTTCGGTGTGTTGGGGTGAGAAGAATTATTCCATGTCATTTAATACTATATTGCAAAGAAAATATCCCTCATTCACCAGGATGTTCCTTGTTGCTTGCTAAGCTCTGATCACCTCCTTCTCTGTACTGAGGCCACTGAAGTGTCTGCAGATCTTTCTCCTTGGTTGACCTTAGTCTTCAGACTTGATGTGTAACTGCGCAAAAGGCAATTCTGTGTTTGGAGTCTTCCAGGGTCAGCTCTTCTTGTGTTGTTTAGAATCTGGAAGAATTTAGAAAACCTCTCTCTACACAAAGGAAATTCAAGATTTTCCAGATTTTAAGAGCTGAATACTCACTTTTTCCTTTCCTGGATTAATCTAATCCTGAGTATTTAGAATTTCCTTAAAATTAGAGTCTATGATTTTAATGTATTTAACAAATTATATTCCTACTTCTATAAGGAAACCCATATGTGTAAATATTTGAAATAAAATATAATTTACTCTGTCATCTTATATTCACAATTATACTTTCTTTTTTTGGTCTTTTTTTGTCTGTTTTTTAGGGCCGCACCTGCGGCATATGGAGGTTCACAGGCTAGGGGTCCAATCAGAGCTGTAGCGGCAGGCCTACACCACAGCTACAGCAATGTGAGATCTGAGCCACGTCTGCGACCTACACCACAGCTCATAGAAACACTGGATCCTTAATCCACTGAGCAAGGCCAGGGACCAAACCCGCAACCTCATGGTTCCTAGTCAGATTCATTTCTGCTGCGCCACAATGGGAACTCCAGTTATACTTGCATAATGACCTGAAAACAATAAAAAATTAGAATTTGGGGAGTCTCAGAGTTTCTTATCAGAATGTGATGGCATGGGTAAAGCTGTTCCTCACTCCTAATCATCTACTGATCCTTTTTTCATTTCACTTTAATAGGAAATGAAAAAAGGATATACTGTAGGGACCTTGCCACTATCTCAGCCTGCATGCACAGGCTGTCTATGTCCCTTACATGAAGACTTGGTCCTTGTGGGCTGTACTCTCTGGGATGAGACACAGTTGGAGAAGGCCGGAATGAGGCCTGCTAAACATCAGTGAAAGTCTTATCTTTGTTGGGGGGCAAATTTATGAAAATAAGATCTTATGACAATAAAATATAATCACTATCCCTACAACTTCTAGAGATAACCAGTGATAATAATTTGAAATATACACTCCCAGTTATGTATATAAATATATTTTTACACAATAAATAAATACAGACATGCGTATAAATATATGCATACACGCACACTCAGAGATGAGGGGTTTTGTATAACACTTTTTTGGATTTAAAAGAAGAATCTCATAAGCTTTCCCTTGTCATTCATTACTTAGCCTTTGAAAGAGATTTGTAGTAGCTTCAAAGTATTTAATTTTACTATTTATTAAGTGATTCTTTGATTGGTGGGCATTTAATCCACCCCAGTTTTTTAAATACTATAACCAATTGTCTTCTTAATTCATTATGGTGGGGAGAATCATACTTCACCAAAATATATCACCATCTATAATTACATACTGATTCATATCATATCATTCTATTTCTACCACTGGAGTACATATATCTGTTTCACCTACTCTTGTCAATTCCATAAACAAATCATATCATTTAATTTAGAAAAATTTGTCTTTGATAATTATTGAGATTAAGTATGTTTTCAAATATTGAGTGAACACCTACATTTCTCTGTTCATAGCATGCCTTTTTATTGAACTGGTTTATTAAATCCTTCAAATATTTATTTGTCAGGTTCAAGGGTTGTTTATATATCTTTAAGAAAGTCATATCCATATTAGTAAATGATGTTTATATGTTATTTGTGCTATCTTATGAAGATGAAAAACACTCAAAGCCAATTTTGGCTCTTTGTTGTTTAATAGGTTATGTAACGTGCTATTAAAAAAAAACATATAAATTACTCTGTATTATTTATATATAATTTTATGAGTGACATTTGTGTAGTCTTACAACTAGGCACTGGAGAAATTAGTTTCAGATTTATAGAGAAAATTTCTTTCACTGGTGAGTCATTGTGTTTTCAGGAAAGATGGCTCTTAATGAGAACACATATGGTTATGCTAAATAACCTGTAATGCCAACTGAGGTGGCTCAGTCACCCAACCATTAGGAAGATTGATTTGGCCTCAGTGTATCGCTTTGCAGCAGAAGTACTCTTCAGGTAAGTTGAAGAAGTTATCAAGCATGTAATTTAAAATGAAGAGTGACAATTCCAAGGGAGGCACGAGAATTATAACTTGCCACTGAAAAA
Organism: Sus scrofa; assembly: GCF_054392235.1. Classification (NCBI taxonomy): domain Eukaryota; kingdom Metazoa; phylum Chordata; class Mammalia; order Artiodactyla; family Suidae; genus Sus; species Sus scrofa. The sequence continues at coordinate 118,145,245 of NC_139388.1, read as the reverse complement.
GCATTTCAATTCCCAATGAAGACATGCAGTTATCTGTCAAAATAAAGTTGCTGGAATTTTTTGACTTTTGTTTTCCCTTTCCTTAATCTTTTTAACTTTTTAATTAACTGCATTTGTTAAGAAAAACACACTTTTTTTTCTTTTAAATATAAAATATTTTTACCAAGCAAGACTACACTATGTTAAGTGCTCACTGGAAGAAGTACTTAATTATCGTTTTCACAATAATGATTATATTTAAGAAATTCTGAGTGTTCTTCAAGTGCAAATGGTTTCAAAACTGGCATTTTAAGTTGTGTTAATTACAACAATAGGCCTTTACATTGATCCTCTTCTGCAGGCTTGTTGATTTATAGACGTTATTCACTGAGTACTTCAGATCTCTCATCAAAACTCCCTGTCTTTTAGAGGAATCAATCCTGTTTTTGACCACTCCCTCTTCTATTTCTGATATTTATTTAATTTCCATTTTTAGAGCCCTTACAAATCAGAAATAGTACCTCTTTTTCCTTTAAATAAAATGCATCTTTTCTTTTTTTTCTGAATGAATCCTGGCAGTAATTCTATAGTTAGCCATTTTTAGTATAGTTTGGTGGAACTTTTCAAAAAGAATAAATCTTACATAAAGAAAATGGTATAAGAGCAACAACCTGAAAGTTTTATGACAAATTGCTTGATTCTTCTTACCCTAGATATTGAATCTATGAAAACTATCTTCAATGTGACCTCGTAAATTTTCTTTCTAAATATGATTTTGGGAATCTAAAGAAAATGAAAAACAAGAGTAAAAAAGAGAGAGAGAGGTGAAGAGATAGAGAAGAAAGAGAAGAAAACTGGATTTCTTCTTTTAATCTCACCTAGAAATCACACAGAGTCACTTCCACTGCATTCTCTATTTGGTAGAAATACCAACATAGGCTGGCTCTCAAGGGGAGGAGAATTAAACTGCAAAATTTCATCACTGGGAGCTAGCTAAATAATTAAGATATATCTATAATCTGGAATTCTCTGCAGCCATTAAAAATGAGAATGTACTCCTAAAGCAGCATTGGTTAGGAAAGAAAACAGAAAAGTCTATATAACATAGTAGCAAGGGGGAAAGGGGTAATTTCATGTACTTTCATGTATTTTTCTGAAAAAAAACTTTGAAAGAAAGCTGGTAACAGTGTGAATGTGAATAACCTGGAGAATTTGGTATTGCAGAGAAATCTGGGCAGATAAAGAATGGAGGAAGATGGTTTTTAAATGATATAGTTTATGTATTTTAGATTTTAATTTTAATTTTCTTAATTCATTACCTATGCAGCAGTATTTTATATAAAATAATATATAAAATCAACCAGATGAGTAATAATTATGTTAATCAGTTGTTTGTGTATAGCAATACTCTACTATGTGCTTGAACATTTGGAAGATGGCGATAAGTGAGTAACATATAAACTATCCTTCATAAACCATTGAACATATTACTGTATACACACGCCTATGAATGCAAAAGATAGTGTATGCTAAAACTTAGCAAAATATATACTTTCATGTATTTATTTTCCCATGATTTTAAAATACAAGCTCTTTTGCCTCTTTAAAACATATAGCGTTCATTATTTTTGAGGAGGAAGAGTCAAACAATGAATAATCATCTGTGAATATTTTCTTCCAGTAAATGGAGTACTGTATAAATTCATGATGAACATTTTAAAATTTGAGTTTGGAAGAAATTTTGTTATGACAGTAAATATGCCTAGGGGCATACAAGACTTCCATTTGTATCCTACTTTTATTATAATTTTCTCATGAAGTTGATGTAAATGTTATAGTTAGAAGCAATGTTTATAAAGAAATAAAGATCTCTTCTTTAAATAGGAATATTTTGTTTTACACTTTATATTTAAAAATATTTATTTGCATATTAATTGTGCATAACCAATCTTTGAAAATTTTATTCAGGAAAATATACGGTTTTTAATTTAGATTTAAAATCCATTTCTTAACTTTTTAGAGCAAGTATGGCAATTTAAAATAGTTCACATATGCTAAAATAATAAAATTTTAAGTTGTTAACTGAATGCATTTATTTTTTCACAGTTATGTTTTCATTTGACTCTTTTTACTTTTAAAATCAAGTATTAAATTTCTAAAAATGATTTTTAAGGTATGCATGCAATTTGTGTTACTATTTAATTTTTACTATTGTTATTGCCTTTTATTGTTTTAAAATACAAAGCGCTATGAAATTCTAAAAGTTTTATATATATAATTTTAATATTTTGTAGTTAAAATAATGTTTAAATTTGACACCAGACATGCTATATGCTGGATAATACAATATTATAGGTGACAAAGTATTGACATACAGTGACAAAGTATTGTCATACAGTGACAAAGTATTGACAAAATATTTTAAATGCAGCAGAATATACTTTAAGAATAAAGAGGGAGGAATCTAGCAGTCTCCATTTTTGTGCTTAAGGCAAGTAAGAGAGTCTATGTGACATTTATTTTTTTATTTTTGGCTTTTTAGAGCCGCACCCACGGTACATGGAGGTTCCCAGCCGTGTCTATGCCACAGCCACAGAAATGTGGGATCCAAGCTGTATCTGCAACCTACACCACAGCTCATGGCAATGCCAGATCCTTAACCCACTGAGAGAGTCCAGGAATGGAACTCCCATCCTCATGGATACTAATCGGGTTTGTTAACCACTGAGCCATGATGGGAACTCCCTATGTGACATTTAGATCATAACATTTTTAAGAATAAGGGCATATATGCTTTAGACAAATCCATAACCAAAAAGAATTGTCATTTAGGGAAGTCATTATTACTGTAACTCAGTTTCCCTCTTCAACTGTAAATGGAAGCAGTATACTAGAATGCCTGTAAACAGCTTTCAGTTTTCTCTTTCCATGGCTAGTAAAGAATTCAAAATGGAGAAGATAAATGAAAAGAAAGAATGACATAAGATGGCATCAAGATTCACATAAATTATATATATAAATTTATGTGCATTATATAAATTATATAACATATATGTGGTATATAATAAAATGACATTTTAAATGTAGTTTATTAACCATTAACTGTGTTTCGTTCATGATGTGCTGATTTTCATCTGACTAATAGAGATAACGCATATTTGCACATGCACACATAAATATTTAATAGATTGACTGATTATCTGTGCAGGTCAGTTAAAAGACAGGAGTCCCCAGGCAAGATTACATGGTAGATATTTCCAGTGCCCTCCTAACTGCTCTTCTCTCATGTAAATTTTTCATCAGACCCTACTGATGGAACACACTACTTACTTGTCCCACTAGATTCAATATAAAATACATTACAGAGGATAAAAATGTTAAAATGAAGAGTGTTTAAAATAAGAGTAAATGAATTATACATTATATTTTTGAAAAGTTAACCAGAAGAAAGGAATCTACCCAATTCATTTTCTGTACGCTGAAATGATATATATAATGAGATACATTAATTTGTCTACAGATTTTATGAAAGATAACTTGAAATTTTATTTAAATTGGGGAAAGATTTAGCAGTGTAGAAGTGAAGGAAGCAAGCTGAAAACAGAATTATTGATTGGATTTGAAAATTGATTTAGGAGATGGGAAGGTTAGGGAGAAATTTTCAGTGATCAATAATAGATTAAGGGCAATTAGCACAGGAACAAGGCTAGAGAAGAGGCAACATAATATCACGTCAAGGAGATTTAATTACTGAGCCTAAAGCAAAACTTCTATTTAGCCAAGAATTCTTGTTAGGAATGAAACTAATTCATCCTTTTTGACCCATTTTTCATAAAAACCTTGTGATTCCAAGCTGAACACTAGAGAATTAGCATAAAACAGAATTCTCAGGTTTTTCAGAACTATTCATTTTATTTTTATAAATTAGGCTGAGAAATTCTCCAATAATTCTCTCTCCTGAGGGTTTGAGGCTTAGAAATTAAATAAATAAATAAATAAAGCATTTGAATCAACCCAATCCCTAGCCCTGTATTTTACTGATTTCTGTACAACTGAAAGAGGCTAAGCACTGTATTCAACTGGGCAACAGTTCCAGTGTTTTAGTTCATAGGATACTTTCCTTACATATTCTAATCCATTAATCACTCAAAAACAGCCCCTTTGGACTCGGTCAACATATTTGTTTGTCGTGAATTTGTTGCATGTTTATTGTGTAGCAGAGATTGTTTAAGATACTAGTGATAAAGCAGTGAATAAACATGTATAATCTCTTCCTGCCAAAAAAATCATATTCTTGTGGGGATAATATAAATTAACATAATAAATCAATAATATGTATGCTATTTTGCATTGTGATAAGTGCTATAGAAAAATAAAGCAGGAAAGCATAACTGAGAATGTGGAGACTATTGCAGCTATGTATAGGGTAATCAGGGAAGGTCCTTAGGAAAAGGTGATGTTTGACTAAAGACACGAAAGATGAGCATGAGCAGCTGTTAGGATGTATTGGGAGACCCTGCTAGGCAGCATAGAGAACAGTAAAGTGACAGGAAGTGGGAGAATGCTGCATGTTTTTGAGAAACAGATTTTTACACAAGGAATTTGAAATTTTATTTTAATTTTAGGAAATACCTAGAGAAGGAAAAATATATATGAAAACAGAATTGTTGATTGAATTTGAGGAATTTAAAAGATAGGAAGTTTGGGGAGGAATAATGTTTGAGGAGTAGGTCAGTGTGATTAGAGCTGAATGGCCAGGAGAAGAAGTGAAGATGAAATCAGAGGAGTTATGAGGAGGTGGGTCCTTTAGGACCTAGATAGTTTGCACTGATTTTCATTTTGTTCCAAGGGTTTGAGAAAAGGGGAGACATGATCCAACTTGGCTGCCTTATTGAGTGTAAACCATAAGGGATGAGAATGGAAGCTTTTGCAATAACACAGGCAAGAAAGAACGATGACTTGAGGGCAAGGGCGTAAAACTAGAAGTAGGGAAAAGTCATCAGAGTCTGGATATATTTTTGAAAGCAGAGCCAAGAGAATTTTCTGCAATGGTGGGAAAAAGAAATGAATCAAGAATAATACTAAATTTTCTGGTCTGAGCACCTTGAAAGCATCCACCAAGACAGGGAAAACTGTAGGTAAAGTAAGTTTGGGAAGAAAGATAAGTTTTGTTTTGGACATGTTAAATTCAATATGTCTGTTAAATAATCAAATGGAATCTTTAAGAAGGGAACTAGGTTAAATACATGTGGAGTTCAGGGGAAAAGGCCCAAATGGAGAGGAGTATTTCAGGCTATAAGTCTTTAAAATTCTTTAAAATGAGTTTGGATGAGATCATCTATGGAAAAAAGTAGATGAAAACAAAAACCCATGTTGAGTTGAGCCATAGGAAACTAGGAATATGAGGAGAAACTAGCAAAGGAACTGCTGGGGGATAGAGTTATGAGATTGTAGGGTCATGGCCCAACCTTGGAATTTGTTTCTTGTCTCATATTCTGAAGATGGGTATTTTTTGTACTGGTTTCTTAAATAAATTTCTACCTGAAAATGCCTAATTTTACATGAAGAGATAAAAAGAGGGCTCTTAAGTGAACAGTTATTTCTAAAGGCTATGAAGGAACGCCTAAGACTTCTGCAAAAAGAGCTTATTGATTCTGGATAATTCTAGGGAAGCATTGATTTCAATGTTGTGTTGTTCCTGAAAACTATCAGTATCTCACAGAAGTTCTAATATGTAGATATCAAAAAATGTTTTCTCCAAATTTCCTTTTAGGTCCAGATGCTACACAAAAGACTCTTGCTCCAAATATGTGTACCATGTTGTTTAAATGCATGTAAATTTGTATTCCCATATATGAAAACCATATATGATCAGAGAGAACCATGTCTAAATTTAAAAATTGCTCAAATAAGTTTGTATATTAGAGGAACAAAATAGGCAATAATTTATTAGCCTGACTTTTAAAAAACCCTCACATTTTGGAAAGATTTTCTTTCATGTAGCTTTTCAGTTGCTTGCTTATTTAATGGTTCTCTAGAAAATAATTAACGTTTCCAATATTTTTTCTAAGAAATAAGAAATTAAGGATAAAAAGACAGCTCTGATTTAATTGTAATGGATGGAATAACTGGCTGAGACTTTCGTTCCAAACATTTGAAGAATGTGCTGTATCTCTAAGTTTCCAGAAGGTGATGACTTTCTTCTCCCTCAGATTGCCAGTCACAGTGGATACCTGTAGATCAGTGTGGAGGAGAGTTGAAAAGATATAAATAAAGCAAAAAATAAATAAGTAAGAAAGTAAAGTGGCACCTGAAGTCAACTAGATCATTGAAGAGGCAACAGAATATAACAAACAGATCACTGTGTTATCCAGAGGATTGATAGGGAGCTTTTTGCTAGTTCTTGCATCTTTAGGACCTGCTTGTTCTATCACAGAGGATACAACATTGACCAAAACAGTGGTGGTGGCGAGGTGGTCTCCCAGAAGTTTATGTCACCACATTCTCTAAGGCAGGGAGAAATGACTAGCTGGAAATACCAAACTTACAACTTAGCGTTTCACCTTCTCAAGCTTGGCAAACGAGTGTCTGCCATAAAATAAAATAAAATAAAATAAACTTCATGGTATGTTTATAATAGCATTTATGAGCACAATATAACTATCTGTCAACATTTTGTAAAAATGTACATCTGTTTAGAAATTAGCCCGCATTATTGGATGTTGATATGAAGAGCAAAAAAAAAAATCTTTTTGTTGCACTATGCTCCAATGAAATAAAACACTCTTTTTGTATAAATAAGATGTTCTTCCTTGTGCCCTACAGTATGGTGCCAAAAATTAAAAATTTGCATTATCCCTTAATTAATGTTAAACTGTTTATAATAGAAATGTTTACAGTAGAACTGTATGCCCTTTTGTGTAAAGATTTAGAAACAATTGATAGAGTTAAGAGTTATTCTAAGCAGAAGACTAAAGCATGAGAGAAATGCCTTCTCGTAGTCTGTCATCATCCACAGCCCCCAGCTCTTTGTTTTCCTAGGTTTCCTGCACTTAAACATTCCATTCATCAAGACCCAACCACCATTTTTTTCTCCTCACATTTTGAAACAGTTCTGTGAGCCACCGTGTGTCTAATGTTTCTAAATTATCTCCGGTAGAGCCAATCAACAATTCTTGTTTGTTCACCATATTTAGTGGCTTTCCTTTGATCTAAATTATAGACGAATGGTTGGTTTCTAGGACGAAAACATTTATTAAGGGTCTAGAAATACTGCTCTCCTAATAATACATTATCAAAATGTGTTATCAGCTAACTGGATGCATTATTAAAAAATTCAGTTCACCTGTACTTAGAGATGGAGCCTCTATAATAGTTAATTTTACTTTCTAAAGATAATTAAGCATTAGGGTATTCATGCATGGATGTTTAGTCATGGGCAATTGTCAGATCAAGTGAAACATTTCAATGTATATCTCCCACTCTCAAAGGCTTCAAGAGCATTTTTTATATAGTTTTTTCACTTATAATATTTGAAGGAAAACAAAGTCTCTTAAAATTAAAAGCAGTCTCAAAATTAATCTCAGATTCCACAGAAAATGTAATTAATATTGATACAAAAATATTGGCACTGTACGTGGTTAAAGGATAGAACATAGTATGTTTTTTTCTAATACAAATTAGCAGTTCTAGTTGATGACATTGTTAAGTACTTACTAGAAAATGCTATACATTCTCCCAATAATTTGTTTTATAGATTCATTAGTTCAAATGCCACCTTGCCTCAGACATACTTTGTCTTGTTATTAGGAGAATATATAAACTGTTATATAAATAGATAAAATTGCTTATGGACCATTTTCCACTTCAAATTGATTTTCTTTTTGGCCACATAGTTTAACATTAAAGAATAGCAGACAATAATGTATATTTCTTTTAGACTGTACACTCTAGAAGATCACAGTATGAACTTGATGATAATTTTTATAGTTCTAAAAATAGACCAAAGAAGAAAATTGTGCAGTTATCTAATTTACAGGACAAATTGTTATTTTGCAGAATGGTCTCATTCTGAGAATAGATCCTTCATGGGGATTCCAGCATAATGATATCCTTACCAATCATTTCTGCAACTCTAATTGTACCAGTCTTTAATAGCATTCTGAGTGTAATAAAATAAATCAGTGCAGCTGTCTGGAGAAAGAACCTAAAGCAGCTTTGGAGGTGAACTGATTTAACATATATGAAATTAGGTAATATTAGTTCTTATTTACTGTTGATCTTAAGTACACATTTATGCTATGAGACCTTAAAATGATGTATTTTGATTTCTAGTATCTTTTTTCTTTGTACAGAACTAAAATGGATCTGTCCTATTATCAAATTTTTTTTTCAGGACCACACCCCCAGCATATGGAGGTTTCCAGGCTAGGGGTCTAGTCAGAGCTGCAGCTGCTAGCCTACACCACAGCCACAGCAACAACGGATCCAAGCCGAGTCTGCCATCTACATCACAGTTCACAGCAACGCTGTATCCTAAACCCACTGAACGAGGCCAGGGATCAAACCTCCAACCTCATGTTCCTAGTCAGATTTGTTTCTGCTGTGCCACAATGGGAACTCCTATTATCACATATTACTCTACAGTAACTAGTATTCAATTGAAGTTATAGTCACTAGCTTACAAATAAACAACAGCAGCCATGATAAATCATCAGTATTAAGATAAAACATAATTAGTTTGCAGATCAGCCCTTCACCTGAATTCCATGACTTCTCTCCTTACTTAGGAATTATTTAGTTTCCACTTCAGAGAACCGTGGTGAAATGGAAGTCCTCGAATAAATTGCACCATATATAAGTCAAATCACTTAAATAACGTAATTGTTTCTTTTTTTTCCCATATTTTCGTCCACTACCCATAAAAACCAAAAAAATGCGCAAGTATTTGTAATAGTAACTGAGATCTGTTCACATTTCCTTTGGAGGACCTACCTACAACATCTGCAAAGATCAGATTCAATTAATATTTTTTTATTTTTATCTGTAGAAGCATGCAAGGCAATTTTAGGTATAAAATAAGGTTAAAAGACCAGCCACATATATCTATTTAAACTAGAACTACTCTTGTCCATAATATGCTTTGCAAATTATGTTCTTACTGTTAATTTGTTTTTTACAGTTGGTTAAATCTTGACCTACATTGTAACATTACATTCCTTCATGGTAAGATGCTCAATTCATAACTCCTTCTTTGAAACTTGAAGAATACTTACACCTGCTGAATAAAATACCAATGCAGATAAGAATTTTCGCTGTGGCACAGTGGGTTAAAGATTCTGCTTATCTGTAGCATTGCCAGTTCAGGTTGATCCCGGCCCAGCCCTGTGGAACAAGGGTGCAGCATTACTGTAGCTGTGGCATAGGTCGCAAATTCCTCTCAGATTTGATGCCTGGCCTGAGAACTTCCATATGTCTCAGAGGATGCCGCCGAAAAAGAAAAACAAACAAACAAAAAATTTAGATGAAAACTCATGATGAAAGAAATAAATGTTTATGGACAAAAATTCTTAGATGAGTGAGAAAAAATACTATGTATGTGTGTTAAAGCACTTTCTTTAGAAACAATTCACATTATATTTTTTTTTATCTACGAAAGCCATCTTGAGTTAAGAGGATTTCAAAGAAATATTTGTCCAGCATTCTAAGTATAACCAAAGTTTGTCTTGTCACTTGGTCAAGGAGGTCTATTAATTTGACATTCTTGTAAGGATTCAAAGAATGTGGAATGGGGATGTTGATATGCAGAATATGTTAGGAAATCCAGGGAAATTGCCAATGGAGTGAATTTCTTAAGAAAAAAAATTTTCAGTTTGTCCTTAGACAAATTTGACCTTGGGAGGATTGGGGAAAACGGGAAGTCCTACATGACAGGATAATAAAGAGAAATTAAGGAATCAAATTAAAAGGGAAGAAAATAGTAATTCGTAAAGTGTTTTAAAATGTGAAGATAGTAAAGCAATCATTACAGTGCCAAATATATTTTAATAGGGCAGCTTACAATTTTGAGCATTAATATTACACAAATTCTCACACAAAGTTGATAACAATGGTTTTTTTAATCAAATGATGTTTTAAATACCAAAATTTTAGGAGTTCCCATCTCGGCTCCGGAGTTAATAAATCCAACTAGGAACCACGAGGTTTCAGGTTTGATCCCTGGGTTAAATGGGTTAAGAAGCTGGCATTGCCATGAGCTATGGTGGAGGCCACAGACGTGGCTTGGATCCTGAGTTGCTGTGGCTGTGGCATAGGCCAGCTGCTACAGTTCCAATTAGACCCCTAGTCTGGGAACCTCCATGTGCCATGGGTGTGGCCCTAGAAAAGGCAAAAAGACAAAAAATAAATAAATAAATAAATAAATGCTAATCACATCTAAATAAATAAATAAATACCAAAATTTTAGGTCGAGATGAATTTTGTCATTTTCATAATAGATTTCAAGGGAAGAATATTTTTATATTAGATATTATGAAAATCTATTTAAGAGAATTTTATAGTATGACTAATGATTATAGTGACACTTTAAAGTATGAAGGGCCATATAAACATGAAGTACCATCATTACATGTGAATGATAAATTATAGACAGTTTTCTAGCTTATGGTATGAACATTGGTAAAATTAGTAATAAAATGTGAAACAAGGGATACTATAAATCACAAAGAATAAGCTAAAAAATAAAAACTACAGTAATTTGAATTTGTGGTAACAAATATGTACTAATTCCTGGAAATATATAGTTTCATATGTTGTCATAGCTTTAATATAAAATCAAGTTTTTACTGTGAAACCAGGCCTAATAATTAGGTCTTCTGTACATACACAGATCTGATATAGTTTTCTTCAACTAGGTTTTAAATCACAAAATCAGATTTGGCTAGGCAAGTATTCCTGTACCGAGCACTGGGCTTATGAAAGTCTTATACATATAGGTATTTAATTGTGCATTATTCTACTTCTGCTTCCATTAGTCATAATGAGCACATTGTACATATTTTCAGTATTGATTAAAACCATCTTTTCTGGAGTTCCTGTTGTGGTGCAGTGGAAACAAATCCGACTAGGAACCATGAGGTTGCGGGTTTGATCCCTGGCCTCACTCAGTGGTTTAAGGATCCCGTGTTGCCGTGAGCTGTGGTGTAGGTCACAGATGCAACTCGAATCCCACGTTGCTGTGGCTCTGGAATAGGCCGGCAGCTACAGCTCAGATTAGACCCCTAGCCTGGGAACCTCCATATGCTGTGGGTGAAGCCCTGTAAAGACAAAAGATAAAAAAATAAAACCATTTTTTCTGAAGTTAATACTATTGCATAGTGACCACTATAGAGCAGCTATGTGATTTAAAGCCTCTCCGAACACAGGGAACTTTTTTCACAGTCTCAGCTCTTATCATAAACCTCTTTCATCTATGTTTAATCTACCATAACATAAAAAAAATTTGTTCAGGAAATAATATAATTATGAAAATAATAATAAAACCTAATTATGTTAATTCCTTTACCCATTATCTCACTGTATCCTCATAACAGAATTAGAAGGGAAGCACTACTATTAACTAACTCATTATCATGATCATTATTGAAGAATTAAATTAATGTAGACATGCACATGTACCATAAATTTACAGTGAATTTCAGAAAGTCTTAAGAATTCATTGGTGAAATCACCTGGTAATTTTCTATGTAAACAAGTTTTCAATTATGAATTCCATTTTTATACAGTAGGATTATATTTGTTATATTTCTTTCTCCTTTTCTTGTATTCTCTATCCCTGTCTTCTAATTTTCTTGATTAAATTGCTAAAGGTAGTTCAACTTTAGTAATTGTAACAAAGAGCAACTTTTTATACACAAGTTCATTTATCATCTCTACTGTGCTATTTCATCTATTTCTGGTCTTCATTATTTCTTACAAGGCTAAATTACTGTTTTGTATCTGTTTGTTCATTCATTTTCTTCTTTATTTGTTCCTCAGTTTCTTAAGTTAGAAACTGAAATCAATGGTTTAAATTCCAAGCGAGTGTTATCATTCTGTTTTTACTTTTTAAAAAATGTTGGTAAAAAATATGTAACATGAGGTCTGCCTTTTTAATGAAGTTTAAGTAGACAGTATAATTCTGTTAACTATAAGCAAAATGTTGAATTGCCAATCTGGAGAAAATTTTCATCTTTCATGACTGAAACTCTAGACTCAGTTGTGCAGCAACTGCCTGTTTCCCTCTTCCCCTGGCCTTGGGAACCAATTTTCCTTTCTGCCTTTTTTTTTTTTTTTTTTTCTTTTTTTTTTTTTTAGGGCTGCACTCATGGCACATGGAAGTTCCCAGGCCAGGCACGGAATTAGAGCTGCAGCTGCTGGCCTATGCCACAGCCACAGCAACACCAGATCCGAGCTGCATCTGCAACCTACACTGCAGCTCAGGGCAAGCTGCTGAATGGGGCCAGGGATAGAATTCACATTCTCATGGGTATTAGTTGGGTTCATTACCGCTGAGCCACAAAGAGAACACCTTCCTTTCTGCTTTGGGTCTACTTTTTGTTTGTTTGTTTTTTAATTTCAGTGAATATACTCTAAATAGTTTTAAATATAATAGAATTTGAAGGGGAGTTATCATGGCCCAACATATGTTTTATTTTCATAAATATTTAGTATGCTTTTAAAACATCAATTCTGTCATTTTTGGATGCAGTTTGCACACTCACACAAACCCATTCATTTAAGCCACGTTGGTCAATGTGTTGTTCACTTCTTCTGTGGACTTGTTGATATTTGTTGGCTTGCTTAATCAACTGTTGAGAGAGTGTTTCTAAATCCCCCAGTATGTTAATGGTGAATATAAATTTATAATTGTGATAGGTTTTTGATAGATCAACAATTTTATCATTATGAAATATTCTTCTTTACCAATTCTAATGCTTTTTTTTTTTTTGTCTTTTTGCCTTTTCTAGGGCCCCTCCCGCGGCATATGGAGGTTCCCAGGCTAGGGGTCTAATTGGAGCTGTAGCTGCCGGCCTACACCAGGGCCACAGCAACATGGGATCCAAGCCGCGTCTGCGACCTACCCCACAGCTCACGGCAACGCCAGATCCTTAACCCACTGGGCAAGGCCAGGGATCTAATGTACAACCTCATGGTTCCTAGTCGGATTGTTAACCCCTGAGCCACGATGACGGGAACTCCTACGATGCTTCTTTATTTGTCTTCTTTGTCTGCTATTATATGGCTTTAACCAGCAATTTTGTGGTTAGTATGTACAAGATATATTTTTCCACCCTTTTATGTTGAATCTTTCTATGGTTCTTACATATAAACTATTTATAATTGCTCTAGTTTTAGTAATTTTCCTCTGAATTTTTATTTATATCATATCAATGTAATAAAAATATAGTTGAGTTTATGCATTCAACTGTATTTCTAAGTCCCTCTGTTATATATTTTTTATTGTTTTTCTTCCTTTTGCCTAATTTTGGATTTGTTAAATTATTAGAATTCCATTTTTCTTTTGTATTAACTTAGATGAATATTATTTTACTGTAGTTTAGTTGTTAATGAGGAGATTAAAAAAAATTAAGAATTATAGAAATAAAAATAATTTTTTGGCTAATTTATAATACTACCAAAAACATAGGATATAAAATGCCCCTAGACTTTTGCATTATTGTTATCATGCATTTCAATTATGTGGATAATAAATTCCATTGACTTTTGCTTTTATAATATAATAGATATTTATATTTACTCATGTATTTAACTATCCTGATATTCTTTCATTTTCTCTTGTTCAATTGAACAAAAAATTGAATTTGTGGAGTTTTTGTTTTGTTTTGTTTTTTAGTGTAGGCTTGCAGGCAGATTATTTCCTCGGTTTTGTTTTTTCCTGAAAATGTTTTTATTTTTTTCTGAAAAAATTTCTCAATGGATATTGAATTTCTGTTTGATGATTACTTTTTTTTTGAAGACAGAATTCCATTCTCTTCTACATATTGCTATTTCAATTGAGAAGTCATCTATAGTTCTTAACATTCTTCCTTTGAAGATAATGTGTCCTGTTTCTTGGTTTAAATCTAAAATTTATTTCCTTCCCTCCTTCCTCCCTTCCTTTCTGTGTTTTCAGCAATTTTTTATGATGTGGCTACTAGGTTTGTTCTAAGTAATAGTATCTTTTTGGGGGTTTGTTGTACTCTTTGAATTTGTAGGTTGATCTCTTTGTTGGTTTTGAAAATGTTTCCTCCACCGTATATTCAACATCACTTCTTACCCATTCTCCCTCATCTCTTTTTGAGAGACCAGTTATATGTGGTAGAATTTTCAAGGAGGTCCTATATTACTTAGCTCCATTGTTATTCCTATTCTTCCATCTCTTTGTTTTCAATAGAGTCATGAATTTTCATTCTTTTTCATATTAATTTTCTATTGCTGCTTAACAAATTAACATAAAGTTGGTGATTTAAAACAACACAAATTTATTATATTAAATTTTCCATGGGGTCTGGGTATGGGTTAATTGGGTCCTCTGATCAGGTGTCACAAAACCGCAATCAAAGTATTTGCCAAGGTTCCAGGAACTACTGATCTTAATCCACTAAGAAAAATTGACCTGGCTCCTCCCTCTCTCCCTTTAATGCACTATTTTTTTTAGAGCATTTTTATGTTCACAGCAAATTTCAAAACCAAAGGTACAGAGATTCCCATATACTCCCTGCCTCTACACATGAATAGCCTCCTCAATTATCAATATTCCACACCAGAATTGTATATTTCTTATAGATGGAGAACTTATATATTGACACATTATTACCACTCAAAGACTATAGTTTATTTTAGGGTTAATTGTTGATTTTGTACATTTTAGAGTTTAGACAAATGTAAAATGATGTGTATCCACCATTAGAGTATCATACAGTAGTTTCACTACCCTTAAAATCATCTAATATCTTTTATACTGTGTTTATGGTTACCTCTTGTGAGGTATTTGATTGACAGCCTGATGTTAATTGTCTCCTTAGTCCTGAAATACAACAGGAGATCCAAAACTGCCATTCAGAACTCTCAATGTAGTTCTACAGCCTCCTGCCCAATGGAGTTTTAACGAATTTTGGGGTTTTAGTCTTCCTTTTTGCAAGTCACATTCTATTCCCCAGCCTCCTATGCAATACCATATTTTATCAAATGTCCAAAGGGGAAGCTAACTCTGTGTTTCTGGCCCTCAAGTTTTCCATTTTATTATATCTGTCTCACACATTTGCTAAAATGTATTTTATTCTAGCAGAGGTTTTCTTTCCAGGCAAGACAAAAGTGAAACGTGTTTCCAAAAATGCTAAACAGCATACTCTTCCAGGGAAAAGGACTGGAAATTTAGCTGACAACCTTAGAAGCTTCCTCCCTTTCTGGAACTATAATTTATTCAATAACAGCATTTCTGTATTTCTCTGTGGTTTTAGCAACATATGTCTTACTTTATATATTTGTTGTTGTTGTTGTTGTAGGAGCATTGCTACTATTTTCCATGCTATGTAGTAACTATGTACATATTATTAGGAAGCTGAATCCAAGATAAAATTATTAACATTAGGCTAATATTGCTTAATTAGCACCATTTAAATCTACTCTAACTTTAAAGCTATAAGTGAAATACATGCTACTATTATCTCAGTTTTACAGATAAGAAAGATGAGGTACAAAAAGTAAAGCCATTAGCACAAGATCACATGGTTGGTAGTGATAGAACCAGGTTAGTTTTTAAGAAATATTCACTCTACAGACTATACTCTAATCCCTTTATAATTTTGAATTCCATATCTTAATATTTAACATTTCCACAGAATCTTATCTTTATTCTTTTTAATTTTAGTTCTATTTATTTTTTAAGACCAAATTGACTCTGTTGAGGGTTTGCAAGCATAAGAGTAACTTACTTGTTTCTCTCAAACAACAAATTTATATATGCTCACTTCTGAAAACCTGCTAAAATGTCATTACAAGGAAAATATATAAATATATATATTTATAAGGATAAAAAAAGATGAGAAAACATAAAATTAAGTTTCAGATATCAGAAGGTGAATAAGTCAGTACTAATTCACGAAGTGGAGAGGATTTAAATCTAATCCTTAAGAAAGAGAAAGCAACAAGAAGAAAGGCCATTTGCAGAATACATATTTTGGTCATTGGAAACACTAGGTACCTTTAAAAGTAGAGATAAAAATAGTACTTTCCATTTGTTAGAGAACATGCTTGATTGGTAATTAGAATAACAATGTCAAATATTCATCTTATATATTACAAAGTCAATATGTAATTTATTTATACATAGTAAAAATTTAATAAATATCTTAAGTATTGCAGGGGAGCAAATCCCCCATCCCAAAATGTCTCTTTTGTATGAAGACTATTTTAGACTGATTTTTTTTTTTTAAGAAACAGAAGATTCAGGTAATTGTTCTTTTTACTTCCCCTTTAACTACTTAAACTTTTAGATAGGGAGGCTGTACCAGAAAAAGAGCTCTCACCAAAGATAAATTTATTTTACATAAGAGACTTCTTCACCTGACACAGCAAACATTTGTTTACCAAACATTTGTTCTTCTCATATCCTTGTAAATTATCTTCCTCTTCTTTGAAATACCAAGCCACTACCCCATTCTCCTTTAATTTGGAGTAGCAATTACCTTACTGCTTGTGTAACTCATATTCTTATATGCACATATGTACGTAAATAAGTTTTATTTTCTCCTACTGATCAATAGGCTGTCGGTTTAATTATTACACCAGCCAAAAGAACCCAGTAAAGGCAGAGGGAAAATTTTCCTCCCCAACAATTTCTAAATTAAAATTTAGGCAAATACAGAAGACAAGTAAAAATGAGTTATGAGCTGCATTCTCTGGGGATCAGGAATTTATAGGAAGAAGTGAACTCTCCTTTTATTGCTTATGTTATTATGCCTTATAGTACCATTTGTCTTTTTAAACTATTTACATGTTTTATGATAAATATAAACATTAAATTAAAAATAATTTGATCTTCAGTCTGACATAGCATTCTCTTTAGGTTCTTCATAAATTCTCATTTAAAGAGCTTCCATTTCAGAAATCCAGGTGCAATTACTATCAATGCATGTTTTTGTTTTTTTCTTAATTTTCTTGTTAAAAACAAGTTGCAAAAGGACTGAATAATACAATTCTCTCCAAAAAAACTCCAAGTAATTTAAAAGTCAGCAATTGATTTTAATTTAGTTTAATTTAAATTAATTTATTTTATTTATTCACTTCATTTGATAAGAAATAATATTTTATTATTGATATGGTCTTCAGAAAGTTATATAGAATGATAATTTTTATACCTGAATGAAGAAAACACTCCCCTCGGAATGTTTTTGTAAGTTACGGCTGTTTTTATTTGGACACGTGTTCATTGTAAGGAAAAAAAATCTCGCAAATTAACTCATAGGAATTTATTGGAGAGACTTGAGACATTTTTGAAAAGTGGTAGAAACAGAACAGATAAGCAGGAAAAAAACAAGGGAGATAACAGCAAATGCAGTGACTAAGAGGGTGAATACAAGTAAGTTTCCTCTTTCCTAAGTGGCCTTGACCTTATTCTTAAATAGTTCTCTATGTAATCAGCTTTATTTCCTTTGACCCTTTTGCTGCTTCCCCATAACTTTGTCTTGCATGTAATTCTGGCCCTCTATATTGAAATTACATACTGAAATTCCTGTAGGGTTTAAAAAATCATTTTATTTTGATAGTTGGTCCATGGACTATGTATTTTCTTTTAAGTAATTATAATTAAAATTATATAAACATTCACATATTAAAGATAATAAGTGTTTTTAAATTGTTAAAGAAAATTATACACTGAAAGTCTATTTTAATCTTATCGGATATTTTTAAAATTCTATAAAAATATGTCAATCTTTAAATATATTTAAATATATTTGTGTAAGTATCTATTCATAATATGGTGAATCTCATAGGTAAAAAGGAGATAAACAGTGGAAATTTCTGCAGAATATATGTGGAGGGAATGGGAACCTTTGCATTGCTGGCTTCATGCAGTTCCAAATCTGAAATCTGTTTCAAAAATCAGTATTGCAATCTATTTTTAATGTAAAAATTATTCACATTTTCCATTGAAAGGGAAAGAACTAAAACTCTATTTTGCAAGCATCATTTAATTTTGATCCTATAAATGTTCAAAAAAGACATAAGACAATACTGGTAACATGTATTTTGTTCATCCACCCACCCATAATCATTTTGTCAATCAGAATTTTCCCCATAGACATCTGAAATTAATTGCAGGGAAGAGCATTTACCAATGATAATTTCCTTTACGATCATCATTCTACTGTATGTCTATTATTGCATTATACTGTCAAATAAATACATCATGTCACAAGCCTGTTTTCAAGTCTTTGACAAATTGCTGTTTTTTGGACAACCTCAGAAATTCTGTTACCCTAAGAGATGACTATTGAAGAAACATCTGAAAATACGACCACATTTCAGGCTGCCTTTTTTTTTTGGCCCAAAAGAACCATGACATTGTAGCTTGTGACAAGTGACCTGTGAATACTGGGACCGAAGTTTAGGCACTATTTTGATATTCTGCCTATTATGTGTGTCGTTTAAAACAAATACCGACTATTACTACTTCCATACTTATTCAACACACTCCATTTATAAGTCAAAGCCTAATGTCAAAAATGCTCCAGATATGAATAGCACAATTGAATAAAAGATAGTTTTTACTAAGATGATAAAATAACTTTGCTACTATAAATATATGTCTTTTTAAACCCCAGATGTTCATAACGCTTATAATAAAACAACCATAAAACAGTTTAAATATACTGCACAGTGTGGGGAAAAATCACTGAGTTCTATCCTGAGAACTTTTAAGAAATATTAAGCATGGATTATCTTGAGAACTTTTAAGAAATATTAAGCATATGGAGGGGCTGTGGAGAAAAGGGAACCCTCCTGCACTGTTGGTGGGAATGTAAACTGGTACAGCCACTATGGAGAACAGTTTGGAGATACCTTAGAAATCTATACATAGAACTTCCATATGACCCTGCAATCCCACTCTTGGGCATCTATCCGGACAAAGCTCTACTTAAAAGAGACCCGTGCACCCGCATGTTCATTGCAGCACTATTCACAATAGCCAGGACATGGAAACAACCCAAATGTCCATCAACAGATTATTGGATTCGGAAGAAGTGGTGTATATACACAATGGAATACTACTCAGCCATAAAAAAGAATGACATAATGCCATTTGCGGCAACATGGGTGGAATTAGAGAATCTCATACTGAGTGAAATGAGTCAGAAAGACAAAGGCAAATACCATATGATATCACTTATAACTGGAATCTAATATCCAGCACAAATGAACATCTCCTCAGAAAAGAAAATCATGGACTTGGAGAAGAGACTTGTGGCTGCCTGATGGGAGGGGGAGGGAGTGGGAGGGATCGGGAGCTTGGGTTTATCAGACACAACTTAGAATAGATTTACAAGGAGATCCTGCTGAATAGCATTGAGAACTTTGTCTAGATACTCATGTTGCAACAGAAGAAAGGGTGGGGAAAAAAATGTAATTGTAATGTATACTTGTAAGGATAACCTGACCCCCTTGCTGTACAGTGGGAAAATAAAAAAAATTATTAAAAAAAAGAAAAGAAATATTAAGCATAGATTTATTTAAACCAAAAGCACTTGAAGACTAACATGCATGACTCAGTGCACAGCAGCTGAAGACCATTGATCAAAGAAACCAAAACAACAAAAAACAAAGTGAAAAATTTTCTTTTTTGTTTGTCTTCTAGTTCAAGAAGGGGAGTAGGAAAGAAATTTAAATTTCATTGCTGCTTTTTAGACCATGCCTGTTGGAAAATATATAGATTCCATTAGTTAAGTCTTACAATATGGAAAAAAAATTTTCTTCTACCAGTTACAAATTAGGACACCTGTATTTCCCTTGTCATTGGTTATCTTGGTCAGCTCATTGGTTTATCGACTATAATTATTACCACTAATTATTTTCAAAGGCAAAAGGACAATATTACAAAAAAATAATAGGGAAATACTACCAAGTCCAGCAATGTTTTTGTTACTTCTGTTAGTAAGAATTAAGAATTTAGTTCTGGAGTTCCCATCGTGGCGCAGTGGTTAACGAATCCGACTAGGAACCATGAGGTTGCGGGTTCGGTCCCTGCCCTTGCTCAGTGGGTTAACGATCCGGCGTTGCCGTGAGCTGTGGTGTAGGTTGCAGACGCGGCTCGGATCCCGCGTTGCTGTGGCTCTGGCGTAGGCCGGCGGCTACAGCTCCGATTCAACCCCTAGCCTGGGAACCTCCATATGCCGCGGGAGCGGCCCAAGAAATAGCAACAACAACAAAAGACAAAAAGACAAAAAAAAGACAAAAAAAAAAAAAAAGAATTTAGTTCTGCCAAGAACAAAGTAATAATCAGTCCCCAGCCGGCCTGAAAGGATCCAGCATTACTGCAAGCTGCAGCATAGGTTACAGATGTGGCTGGGATCTGGTGTTGCCATACCTGTGGTGTAGGCCTCATCTGTACCTCTATTTTGATACCTGGCTGGAAACATATGCCACAGATGGGCCCAGAAGAAGAAAAAGAAGAAAAAAAAATCATTTTTTAAAATTATTCAGAATGTAGCCCCAAAAGATAAGAATATAAAATATTTTAAATGAGGTTAAGAAATATGAATAATAATTGGTAAAGTTTTTACATGTCTAATGAGAGCCACCAAGAAAACATAGAAAGAATAAGAAAAGGCAATATGAACAAATAAAAACTGAGTATTAACCAAAACTGATGATGAATCTAAAGAAAAAGAAAGTATAATGTATACTAAGCAGGATAAAATAAAACTGTGATGTAGACCTATTGTAGAAAAACTAAAGAATACTGAATTTAAAATAAATACCAGTAAATAAGTAGCAATTAGGTGACTAGCGCACTTGAAGGCAGCAAAAGAAAAATTCAGAATTCAGTCCTGAAATGTCTTCAAAATTTGAGAGGAAATTGGTTATTTAACATGAAGTTTGCGCACTAAAAATCATCTTTCAAGAATGAAGGAAAAATAAATATTTTCCCTCAAAAACTGTATTTATAACCATGAAAAATACACAAAGAAAACTTTTAATGGGCGTACATTCAAAATTGGTCCCTAAAAATCTAAGATAGGAGAAGGAATGCTGAGCAGCCATGTATTACATGTAGTCCATCTATATAAAATGCTATCAAAGCTAATGTTGAATTTATAGAGTATAGAAAAGGACAGAATGAAAATTTGTGGGAAAAACTTATGGAAATTAGAAGTGTGTTTTTTTCTTTTTTTCTTTTTTTTTTTTTTTTTTTTTTTGCTTTTTAGGCCTGTACCCACAGCATGTGGAGGTTCCCAGGCTAGGGGTCCAACTGGATCTATAGCTGCTGGCCTATACCACAGCAAAGCGAGATCCGAGCCACATCTGTGACCTACACCACAGCTCATGGCAACTCTGGATCTCCAACCCACTGAGGGAGGCCAGGGATCAAACCCACAACCTCATGGTTCCTAGTCAGATTCGTTTCCACTGCACCACAATGGGAACTCCAGAAGTGTGTTGATACAAAGATCCTAAGCTATTATTTAGGAAGAGCCTTATGACATTAACTTCATATATTATTACCTTGCATAAAATGGTAAAGTTTCTTTCTTTTTTTTTTAACAGCTGCACCTGTGGCACATGGAAATTCCCGGGCTAGGGGTGGAATCGGAGCTGCTGTTGCGTTGCAGGCCTACCCCACAGCTATAGCAATGCTGGATTTGAGCCACATCTGTGACCTATGCCACAGCCTGTGGCAAAGCTGGAATCTTAGCCCACTAAGCAAGGCCAAGGATCAAACCCTCATCCTCATGAACACTGTTGGATTCTTAAGCCACCGAGGCACAGCAGGAACTCTTAAAATGGTAAAGTTTTAATGAGGTTACCTTTAAAATCAAAGAGTGTATGTAAAACCAGCAGATTTGGAGGAAAGTAGGATTTTTTTTTTTTTTTTTCAGGGCCGCAACTGCTGCATATGGAATTTACCAGGATATGGGGGTTGAATTGAAGCTGCAGCTGCTGGCCTGCACCCAGAGCCACAGCAACACCAGATCCTTAACCTAATGAGCGAGCCCAGGCATCTTATCCATATCCTCATGGATGCTAGTCAGGTTCGTAACCTGCTGAGCCACAACAGGAACTCCCCTAAGGATAAATTTTATTTTATTTATTAATTATAGTTGATTTACAACGTTGTGTCAATTAGAGGAACTTTTAAATGATTTAAAAGTTAACTGGAAAATGGTATCAATGAACAAAGAAGAAGCATACCAAAAGCAGAATAAATGAAAAGTGTGTATATATTTAAAATATATATAATGATCAAATAAAAAATTTAGACTAAATGTATTACTTAAAAAATAAAAATTGTCAGATGATTTTTTAAAAATGCGCTTCATACTTTTTATGGGAGATTCACTTAAAACATAACTTAAAAGATTGAAATAACAAAGATAGAAAATAGCAATAAAATAATATCTAAAAGAGTGCAGTATTTATATTATCCAAAATATAATTTCGAACAAAAAGCATTAAGAATAAAGAGTGTTTCCATATAATGAGAAAACATCATCTCCCCAGGAAGTTATATGAAGTCAAAACCTTCATGCACCTAATAAATATTCAAAAAAGTATAAAACAAAATATATTAAAACAACAGAAAAATATTGTAAAATAAGCCATTAGATTGGGCAATTTCAAAATGGCACTCAATTATTGATAGATCAAAACACAACTAAAACAGTAAAATTGAAGACAATTTTTTTCTTTTCCTCTATTAACATTCTTTTATTTATTTATTTATTTATTTGTTTGTTGTTTTTTGGGGGTTTGTTTTTGTTTTTTTTGGTGCCAAAACCCAGGACATTTTTTTTTCAATTGTTATTTCCCCAATACAGCTTTTTTTTTCTACTGTACAGTATGGTGACGTGGTTACACATACCTGCACACATTCTATTTTCTCACATTATCATGCTCCATCATAAGTGACTATACATAGTTCCCAGTGCTACACAGCAGGATCTCGTTGCTAATCCATTTCAAAGGCAATAGTTTGCATCTATTAACCCCAAGCTCCCAATCCACCCCACTTGCTCTTCCTCCCCCTTGGCAACCACAAGTCTATCTGCAAGTCCATGATTTTCTTTTCGGTGGAAAGGTTCATTTGGGCCTTATATTAGATTCCAGATATAAATGATATCATGTGGTATTTGTCTTTCTCTTTCTGACTTACTTCACTCAGGATGAGAGTCTCTAGTTCCATCCATGTTGCTGCAAATGGCATTATTTCATCCTTTTTTATGGCTGAGTAGTATTCCGTTGTGTATATGTACCACATCTTCCTAATCCAGTTGTCTGTCGATGGACATTTGGGTTGTTTCCATGTCTTGGCTATTGTGAATAGAGCTGCAGTGAACATGCAGGTGCATGTGTCTTTTTTAAGGAAAGCTTCATCTGGATCTGTGCCCAAGAGTGGGATTGCCAGGTCACATGGTAGTTCTATGTATGCATTTCTAAGGTATCTCCATACTGATCTCCATAGTGGTTGTACCAGCTTACATTCCCACCAGCAGTGCAGGAGGGTTCCCTTTTCTCCATACTCCCTCCAGCATTTGTTATTTGTGGACTTGATAATGGTGGCCATTCTGACTGCTGTGAGGTGGTATCTTGTGGTAGTTTTGACTTGCATTTCTCTAATAATTAGGGATGTTGAGCATTGTTTTCATGTGCCTGTTGTAGACAATTTAAACAACTTAAGAATATATTTAATTAATAGGAAGGGGCACTTAAAACACACTGCCATCAAATCTAGTGAATTCATTTTCTTCTTGAATGTAAAAAGAACATTTATAAATGAATAATCTTATACTTTGCAACAAAAAACTCAAAAAAATTAAAAAAAATATTTATAGAGACCATGTCTATTACCATTATGCAAATAAAATTAGCAATCAGTAACAAAAAGACAAAATAAATGTTTGTTTTTTTAAAAAAAGCTAAATCTCTTTAAAAATTGTGATTAAAAATGAACCAAAGATCTGAACAGACAGTTCACAAAGAATATTAAATGTGGCAAATACATTATCTTTATGAAAAGATGTCCTATGAAAAGCATCTCAATGAAAAGATGCTCCACATCTTACGTCAATTTAAAAAAAATAATGGAATACCACCAACTGTCTATTAAAATGACTGGAATACCAAATCCTGGCACAGTTTTGGTGCTACAGGAACTCTCATTCATTGCTGGTGGGAATCCAAAATGGCTACAGCCATTTGGAGGACAATTTGGCATTTCTTACAAAACTAAACATACTTTTATCATACAATCCAGAAATCACACTACATTGACCAAAAGGAGTTGAAAACTTTTATGCTATACAGAAACCTGCACATAGATGTTTATAGCAGCTTTATTCATAATTGCTAGTACTTGGAAGCAACGAACATATCCTTCAATAGGTGAATAGAAAAATAAGCTATGGTAATCCAAACAATGAAATATTATTCAGTGCTAAAAATAAAGAAGCTATAAAGCCATAACAAGACATGATGGAAACTTAAATGATAGTACTAAATGAAAGAAGCCAATCAGAGAAGGCTCCATACTGTGTGACTCAACTATATGATATTCTAGGAAGAGCAAAGGTATGGAAATGATAAAAAGATTGGTAGGTACAAGAGGTGTGGGGAGAGATGAATAGGCAAGGCAAAGAGAATTTTTAGGGCAGTGAAAATGCCATGAATGATAGTATAATGATGGACATATGTCATTATATGTTGTCCAAATTCATAGAGTATATATGCATGTATATTATTGTATATACACATGAATAAAATTCCAGAAACTAGATTCTTAGCATTTAGATTCATAATTTTAAGACCAAAAAGGAACCTGAATGCCTAAATGTCATCTTATCCAATTATCATATTTTATGTCACAAAAATGAAAGTTAGTTATTAAAATTCATACAACAAAAGATTTAGATTGGAAAGAATTAATTATTCATGTAACAGCTGTGTATTTTGGCCAGAAAATGTTACCTATCTCCTATGTATCTCTATCTCTCTCTCTCTCTGTTTCTCTATCTTTCTACCTATACCAATATCCATCAATAATTATACCTATATCTACACCTATATCTATTTCATCTATCTATGATTATATGTATTATGAGGTTTTGTAGAATTGACAGCTAATGCTCTTTTCCAGCTTGAACAGTGTGTGTCTCTGTGTGTTATATAAGTAATTGCTGGACAAATTACATAACTAATGAATTAGTTGTTACATAACTAAATTATTGCTGAACTAATTAACTGCTGAACAAATTTTTGTTTTTATTGAACAAAAATTTTTACTTCAAAATTAAACTTTTTACACTATTCTTTCTATACTTTCTGCCACATGTAATGAGTTATATAAATAGCAAAACATTAGTTTTAAATGATTATAGATTGGTAAAATCAGACAGAACCATTTCTTATTTGCTTTTTTTTTTTTTGTCTTTTTAAGGCTGCACCCATAGCATATGGAAGTTCCCAGGCTAAGGGTCCAATTGGAGCTACAGCTACTGACCCACACCACAGGCACAGCAACGCCAGATCTGAGCCCAGTCTGTGACCTTCACCACAGATCAGGGCAACACCAGATTGTTTAACCCACTGAGCAAGGCCAGGGATCAAACTCATGTCCTCGTGGATCCTGGTCGGGTTTGTTACCACTGAGCAACAACAGGAACTCCAGAACCATTTCATTTTAAACACATTATTATATTTCATACATCAAGTACTCCAAGCATTTTATTTCTGGGAGTTCCCATCGTGACTCAGTGGTTAACGAATCTGACTAGGAACCATGAGGTTGTGGGTTCGATCCCTGGCCTTGCTCAGTGAGTTAAGGATCCAGCGTTGCTGTGAGCTGTGGTGTAGGTCGAAGACGCGTCTGGGATCCCGCGTTGCTGTGGCTCTGGTGTAGGCCGGTGGCTACAGCTCCGATTCGACCCCTAGCCTGGGAACCTCCATATGCTGAGGAAAAAAAAAAAAAAAAAAAAGACAAAGCATTTTATTTCTCACAAGAAACAGAAGGAAGCCCTCTCTAAAAATCTTAATATATACTAAAAGTCTTATATCTTTTACATAATATTTAATAGATGAGTCAATCCAATTACAAGAGATACACTAATTTTATTTTTTAAAAATTATCTGAACATATAAAGGGTAGGACTAGAAGACCATCTGATACTAAGTATGGTAATGTGTAAAAAGAAAATGCAAAATATTTATCCATCCATGTTAATACCAAATGACTAAAAAATGTCTTTTACAATTCAAATCACATTTTAGGAAAAGAAAACAAACAGAGGCTAGTAAACCAAACTCTAATTTTCTGGCCCACTTGATTATAAAAGACTGAGACATTAAACTGTGCAAACTAGAGAATAGCTGACACTACCTTAATTAAATTGATACTACTGGTGACGCCCCGATAGCATACTTGTCAGGGTATAAATTCTTATAACATCAAATAAAAGTGACAAACTTCCCCAAGGACCTAATGTAAGTTCTTCTAGAGGGGATTAGTTTACACAAATTACTCCTGGGTTGTTTCATTTAAATTACTTAGAGTCAAAATGAACGGGGGCTAAGCTAAGTCATTTGTCCCACCTGCTGCACAGGCAGAAGAAAAAAGGACTCCTAGGAAATCTCATTGTGTTACATTAGCCAGAAACTTAATTGTTGAGCAATTTTTTTTACAATTTTTTTGTATTATGATTTAAGAAATCTTTAGAGATAACATGGACATAGACATCAGAAGGACAGTTTTGCAATGATGAATCACTTATAATAAAGAAAGCTGTTGTAGTTATTTGCATTTCATTCCGAAGTTTGCATATGGAGAAGATTATATATGACGTATAAGTTAAGAAGTTTAGTTTTCAAGTATAATTTCAACATTATTTTCCAATTCTCTGTGAAATGAAGTCTAACCTTGCCACAGCGGAACATGTGTCACCCAAAATCATGAAGGCTTCTGAACTACCAAGACAGTGATTCTTATGAAACAAAGTGTTACTGTAACACTTGTCCCTCACTACTGAGGAGATGTGATGGCCCTGCTGGTAGTGTGAAGACAGTGATCACCAGTATGACAGTGAGAGGACGAAACCCTCTTGTCAGGCAACCAGGCTTTTAGGCTACAGGAATTTGTACTGAACAAAGCTGACAGCTTTGAAGAAGAATACTAAATTCTGGCAGCTTCCCTTTGAGCTGGCATGTTCATATCTTTCAAAGATGTGAACAGGGTCAGGGCTATGCTGAGAGTTTACCTAAAGAAACATACTTTGGCAGCAGGATCTAAGAGCTGGAAGATATAAAATATTAAATATTTTTATGTAATTGGGACTATGTGACATAATTTAAAAAAATGCACTAGGCTCCATCTGGTCTTAGAACATGACCTCTCTTAGCTTTTAAATTTGCCTGTAATGACCACTCTTTGGTGTGACTTCTCTTTAGCTAGTGCCTCCCAAAGACTTCTTTACAATTCGCACTAGTGGACAGAAGCATCACCATAGCAACCACCAATCATTAATAGAAATTCTTTTCTAGAATTATTTAGTAAGCCCCCTCCCAGACACCAGCTCCTACAATAGAGAAGAGAAAAAAGGTAGACCTAGAACACAATTGAGTCTAGTCAGTAGGCATCCCCTTTGTACAGGGTGCTCTTTCTCTTTTGCTACATGTGTCTGCTGCTTTTGTCCATCGATCTTTCTACTAAAGAAGAAAAGGTCAAGATAATACTGTTTAGTAGTTTTGCAAAATTCTATGGAAATTAGCTTCCACATAAACCATGTAGGCTCTTAAACCCTCAATCTTCCCTGATAAAAATGCATGATAATAAGAACTGGAAAGACTTGGAAAACTCCTTGAGCTCAGCAAGTTGAAGAGGATGTTAGTTAAGTGTCATGGAATGAGCACTGAATTATGGATTTTTTTTTTTTTTTTTTTTTTTTTTGCCATTTCTAGGGCCGCTCACGTGGCATATGGAGGTTCCCAGGCCAGGGGTTGAATTGGAGCTGTAGCTGCCGGCCTACGCCAGAGCCACAGCAATGCAGGATCTGAGCCTCGTCTGCAACCTATACCACAGCTCACGGCAATGCCTGGATCCTTAACCCACTGAGCAAGGCCAGGGATTGAACCTGCAACCTCATGGTTCCTAGTCGGATTCGTTAACCACTGAGCCATGACAGGAACTCCTGGATTATGGACTTTGATCTGATATGGAGAAACATCAGAACTCCCACCCATGAGTAGGATATCTCTGAGATCATCTGTACAGTTCCATTGGCATAGAATCCTTCTGGTTATTCATTCTTTCCAAAATTCATACTGAAATTTTCTCAAAGGTATATAGGAATGTATAAAATAAGCCCTTATTTCAGTTGTTTCTTTTCTAAAAAATTCACCAAGTCTAGACTCAGTGTCTCCATTTTAATTAAATGGTGGCTTAAAGCAGAAGAAAACAAACAGATCTATCTCAAATTGAATAAAGTAAAAACTAGCATCACATCTCTACCACTACACTGTTTACTCTTAATTTAGAGATTATTGAAGTCATCCAGTATAGACATCTCTCGATTTTCCTGCCCTCTTCTTTTTCACTTCTCTGTATCTTCATTGTCACTCTCATCTTTTCTCATGTTTAAGGAAATATCTCCTCCTTCAAAGTTAGCTTTTCCACTTACACATTTCTTTCTTTATCCACCCTAACTGTGGTAAAATAATATCCTACAGGGAATTCGCTTGTGGTAAAGCAGGTTAAAGATTGAGAATTTCCACATGCCGTGGGTGCAGCCAAAAAAATGATGATGATGATAATATCCTACCAGTTATTTCCTTATATTGCACTTTCAATATTTCTCTTTCTAGTGTGTCCTTTCTTTTCAATCTTTACTTAAGATTTGGTCTCCTTCTTTTAGAAAAACATAACCTAATTAAAAACAAAAACATTTTTTCTCATTTATTCTGCCCCACTAGTATATTTAAAGCAATCTTTCTCCTCTCTTACACATAACTTCATCACCAGATAGCACCAAAATATATTCCAAAGTTGACTGTTTCTTAGTACCACCATGACAAACACCCCAATCCAAGTCAGGTCTTCCACCTATTGGATTAAAAGAGTTACTCACTGGTCTCCCTCCTGTTTCTCTTTTCCTCCCAATTCAGCATTATAAGCAAAGGAAACATATACTATATATCGCTATTCAGCAGATAGTTATTCTTTTAAAACAAAGGTAATTAATTTGACCCCTATGCTCAGAACTTCAATGGTTCCTCCCTCATATGAGAATATAACTCCAATTCTTTAGAACAACATGATTCTATTCCCCTTAACCTCTCTGATTCTATGTCTTATCTATCTCGTACCAGAGACTGCGCAACACTCTGGCCTGGCTACTGTTCCTCAGCATGTCCAGTGTGCTGTCACTGTGGCTAGTCTTAACTCTTTCATTAACCTTTACTCTTAATATTAACCAATGTGGGTAGGCTTATTTAGTCTCTTTTTTCTCAGGAAAACATAATTGTCTGGGGAAAAAAAGCAGCCACCTTAAGTGAATTCATTTAAAATGTGAAAAACTTTTCAAAGTATAAATAGTGAGAAAAAATTTTGTATTGGGAGGATCACTTGAGGAATTAAATAAATAAAATAGTTTGGTATTATATTTTGATATTTGGGATTATAATAGCACTTCAGATATAATTATAATTATACACTTCAGATTTTAGAACTCCATGCTTCAATCATTAATATTCACAGAAGGACATAAATGTACAGTATTTCATACATACTTTACCAGTCATTTAGCAATTTGAGACTGAATTTTTGGGCATTTTTTTGACATTATTATTATTTTTTAATAGTTATTTCCCCAATACAGCTTTTTTTTTCTACTGTACAGCATAGTGACCCAGTTACACTTACATGTACATATTCTATTTTCTCACATTATCATGCTCCATCATAAGTGTCTACACATAGTTCCCATTGTTACCCAGGAGGATCTCATTGCTAATCCATTTCAAAGGCAATAGTTTGCATCTATTAACCCCAAGCTCCCAATCCACCCCACTTGCTCTCCCTCCCCCTTGGCAACCACAAGTCTATCTGCAAGTCCATGATTTTCTTTTTGGTGGAAAGGTTCATTTGGGCCTTATATTAGATTCCAGATATAAATGATATCATGTGGTATTTGTCTTTCTCTTTCTGACTTACTTCACTCAGGATGAGAGTCTCTAGTTCCATCCATGTTGCTGCAAATGGCATTATTTCATCCTTTTTTATGGCTGAGTAGTATTCCGTTGTGTATATGTACCACATCTTCCTAATCCAGTTGTCTGTCGATGGACATTTGGGTTGTTTCCATGTCTTGGCTATTGTGAATAGAGCTGCAGTGAACATGCAGGTGCATGTGTCTTTTTTAAGGAAAGCTTCATCTGGATCTGTGCCCAAGAGTGGGATTGCCAGGTCACATGGTAGTTCTATGTATGCATTTCTAAGGTATCTCCATACTGATCTCCATAGTGGTTGTACCAGCTTACATTCCCACCAGCAGTGCAGGAGGGTTCCCTTTTCTCCATACTCCCTCCAGCATTTGTTATTTGTGGACTTGATAATGGTGGCCATTCTGACTGCTGTGAGGTGGTATCTTGTGGTAGTTTTGACTTGCATTTCTCTAATAATTAGGGATGTTGAGCATTTTTCCATGTGCTTGTTGGCCATCTGTATATCTTCTTTGGAGAACAGGCTATTCAGGTCTTTTGCCCATTTTTCCATTGGGTTGTTGGCTTTTTTGCTGTTGAGTTATATAAGTTGTTTGTATAGTCTAGAGATTAAGCCCTTGTCTGTTGCATTATTTGAAACTATTTTCTCCCATTTTGTAAGTTGTTTGTTTGGTTTCTTTTTGGTTTCCTTTGCTGTGCAAAAGCCTTTCAGTTTGACTAGGTCCAATTGGTTTATTTTTGCTCTTATTTCTGTTGGTTTCAGAGACTGACCTGAGAAAATATTCATGATGTTGATGTCAGAGAATGTTTTGCCTATGTTCTCTTCCAGGAGTTCGAAGGTGTCTTGTCTTATATTTAAGTATTTAAGCCATGTTGAGTTTATTTTCATGCATGTTGTGAGGGTCTGTTATAGTTTCATTAATTTGCATGCAGATGTCCAGGTTTCCCAGCAAGGCTTGCTGAATAGAATCTCTTTTTCCCACTTTTTGTTCTTGCCAGCTTTGTCATAGATTAATTGACCATAGGTGTCAGGGTTTATTTCTGGGTTCTCTATTCTGTTCCATTGGCCTATATGTCTGTTTTGGTACCAGTACCACACTGTCTTGATGACTGTGGCTTTGTAATATTGCCTTAAGTCTGGGAGAGTTATGCTTCCTGCTTGGCTTTTGTTCTTCAGAATTGCTTGAGTGATTCCGGGTCTTTGGTGGTTCCATATAAATTATTGAATTGTTTGTTCTAGTTCTGTGAAAAATGTCATGGGTAATTTGATAGGGATTGCATTGAATCTGTAGATTATTTTGGGTTGTACGGCCATTTTTACAATATTAATTTTTCCAACCCAGGAGCATGGATTATCTTTCCATTGATTAATGTTTTATAGCTCTTGGCATATAAGCTCTTTACCTCTGTGGTCAGGTGTATTCCCAAGTATTTGATTTTTGGGGGTGCAATTATGAAAAGTATTGTATTTTTGTATTCCTTTTCTAATATTTCATTGCTGGTATACAGAAATGCGACTGACTTCTGAATGTTAATCCTATAGCCTGCTACTTTGCTGAATTTGTCGATCAGTTCAAGTAGTTCTGGGGTTGAGTCCTTAGGGTTTTCTATATATAGTATCATGCCATCTGCATAAAGTGACAGTTTTACCTCTACTTTTCCTATTTGGATGCCTTTTATTTTTTTGTGTGTCTGATTGCTGTGGCTGGGATTTCCAGTACTATCTTGAATAACAGTGGTGAGAGGGCATCCTTGTCTTGTTCTAGATTTTAGTGGAAAGGCTTTTAGCTTTTCTCCATTGAGTATTATATTTGCTGTGGGTTTGTCATAAATGGCTTTGATTATGTTAAGGTGTGTTCCCTCTATACCCACTTTTGTAAGAGTTTTGATTATGAAGGGATGTTGGACCTTGTCAAATGCTTTTTCTGCATCTATTGAGATGATCATATGGTTTTTGACTTTTATTTTGTTAATGTGGTGTATGATGTTGATTGATTTGCATATGTTGAACGATACTTGTGCACTTGGGATGAATCCCACCTGGTCATGGTGTGTGATCTTTTTTATATGTTATTGGATTTGGATGGCTAAAATTTTGTGTCTATATTCATCAAAGATATTGGCCTAAAATTTTCTTTTTTGGTTGTGTCTTTGGTTTTGGAATTAGGGTGAAGGTGGCATCACAGGATGTCTTTGGGAGTATTCCTTCTTCTTCAATCTTTTGAAAAAGTTTAAGGACAATGGGTATAATTTCCTCTTTGTATGTTTGGTATAATTCACCTGCGAAGCCATCTGGTCCTGGACTTTATTTGTAGGGAGTGTTTTTATGATATATTCAATTTCATTTCTAGTGATTGGTCTGTTTAGTTGATCTCGTTCTTCTTGATTCAGTTTTGTAAGTTGATTCAGGCTGTAAGTCTCTGGAAAGTTGTCCATTTCTTCTAGATTGTCAAATTTGTTGGCATATAATTGTTGATAGTATTCTCTCATGGTTTTTTGTATTTCTGTAGTATGTGTTGTGACTTCTCCTATTTCATTTCTAATTTTGTTTATTTGGGTTTTTCTCTCCTCTTCTTGGTGAGCTTAGCTAGAGGTTTGTCAATTTTGTTCACCTTTTCAAAGAACCAGCACTTGGTTTTATTGATTTCTTCAATTGTTTTTTTAATCTCTATTTTATTGATTTCCTCTTTGCTCTTTATGATTTCCTTTCTTCTACTGACTTTAGGTCTTTTTTGTTCTTTTTCTAATTCATTTAGGTGGTGGGTTAAATTGTCTATTTGAGATATTTCTTCTTTTTTGAGGAAGGCCTGTATTGCTATGAATTTCCATCTGAGCACTGCTTTTGTGGCATCCCATAGATTTTGAGTGGATGTGTCTTCATTATCATTTGTCTCCAGGTATTTTTTAATTTCCTTCTTGCGTTCCTCATTGACCCATTGATTTTTAGTAGCATGTTGTTTAGTCTCCATATAGTAGGTTTGTTCTCATTTCTTTTTCTGTGGTTGATTCCTAGTTTCATGCGATTGCGGTCGGAGAAGATACTTGAAATAATTTATATACTCTTAAGTTTGTTGAAGTTAGCTTTGTGCCCCAGTATGTGATCAATTCTTGAGAATGTTCCATGTGCACTTGAGAAGAATGTATAGTCTGATTTTTTTGGATGTAATGTTCTAAAAATGTCAATTAAGTCTAAATTTTCCATTGTGTCCTTTAGGATCTCTGTTGTCTTATTGATTTTTCTGTCTAGAGCATCTGTCCATTGTTGTGAGTGGGGGGTTAAAGTCTCCTACTATTGATTTCTCCATTTATGTCTGTTAGTATTTGTTGGAGATATCTGGGTGCTCCTATATTAGGGGCATATATATTGATGATTTTAATATCCTCTTCTTGAATGGATCCTTTAACCATTAAATAGTGTCCTTCTTTGTTTTTCTTTATGGCCTTTGTTTTAAAGTCTACTTCATCTTATATGAGTATTGCAACTCCTGCTTTCCTGTCTTGTCCATTGGTGTGAAATATCTTTTCCCATATCCTCACTTTCAATCTATATGTGTCCTTTGTCCTAAGGTGAGTTTCTTGTAGGCAGCAGATTAAAGGTTTTTGCTTTTTTATCCAATCTGCCACTCTGTGTCTTTTGATTGGAGCATTTAGTCCATTGACATTTAAGGTGATTATTGATAGATATGTATTTCTTGCCATATTAAAGCTTGTTTTCCAGTTGATTCTATGTTTCTCTTTTCTTCTTTTCTTTTTTTGGGTTGGATGGTTTCCATTTATTTTATGCTTGAGTACTTTTCTTTTCAGTTTTTTTGAATGTAACATTTGGTTTTGATTTGTGGTTGCCCTGTTTTTTAAGCACATTAAGACCTTCCTATCTCTGCTTGCTTTTGCCTGATAGTCATATGGGCTCAGACACATCATTAAAATAAAAAAAAAAAGAATCTAAATTTTTTTTACTTTCCTTCTCCACATTGTATGATTTAGATGTCTTTTTTTTTTTTTTTTTTTTTGATGTCTTCATGTTTAGATCTGTGTGCTGGCTTATTTAAGTGACTGCTTTCCAATTGTGGTTTCCTCCATCCTAATTCTTCTTTTTCTGTCTTTTCTCTCTCTCTCTCATTTTTTTTTTAATTTAGAGAAGCCCTTTCAGTTTTTCTTTTAGAATGAGTTTTGTATTGCTGTACTTTTTTAGCTTTTGTTTGTTGGAGAAAATCTTTATTTCCCCTTCTAATTTAAATGATATTCTTGCTGGATAGAGAATTCTAGTTTGCAAAATTTTTCCTTTCAGCACTTTAAATATATCTTGCCACTCCCTTCTGGCCTATAGTGTTTCTGTAGAGAAATCAGCTGATAGCCTTATGGGGGTTCCCTTGTAATTAATGCTTTGCTTTTCTCTTGCTGCCTTTATAATCCTCTCTTTATCTTTTACCATTTGTATTATAATAGGCCTTGGTGTGGGCCTGTTTGGGTTCAGCTTGTTTGGGGCCCTCTGTGCTTCCTGTATCTTGATATCAGTATGCTTTAGATTTGGAAAGTTTTCAGCCGTAATTTCTTCAAATATATTTTCAATCCTCTTTACTTTTTCTTTTCCTTCTGGAATTCCTATTATGCTTAGATTGGCCCACTTTATATTATCCCATAGGTCTCTTATACTGCTTTCATGTTTTTTCATTTGGTTTTCTGTCTGCTGTCCTGATTGAGTGATTTCCATTATTTTATCTTCCATGTCACTAATTCATTCTTCTGCATTGTTCATTCTGCTCTTTCTTGCCTTTAGCTCAGTTTGCATCTCTGCAAATGAATTTTCTAGTTTTTCTTGGCTCCTCATATTTTTTAGTTCCTTTCTAAAGGAATCTGCATTACTGTTAATATCCTCTCTTAATTCCTTCAGTATTTTAAATATCTACCTTTTGAACTCAATGTCTGCCAGTCTGCAGAGGTCTGTTTCATTGTTGTCTGCTTTAGGTGAATTCTCCTGTTCCTTTAACTGGGAATGTTTTCTGTGCTTCTTCATCTTGCTTGTGTTTTTCTTTTTCTATGAGTTCAGGGAAGCCAAACTGTATTCTTGTAAGGCTACTTCTATGCAAGAATACCCTTTTGTATTTTTCGGGGGATTATTATTTATTTTTGGTGTGGGAGTTTGAATATTTGATGTCTCTTTCTTCGGTGTGAGCAGGCTGTTTTTCCCAGGATGCTCAGTGTGTTTTCAGGGAGAAGGAGGCAATGGGTGGGGCCAGCAGTCAGTGCCTGTTTGTTGGGCTCTCAATCGAAGCAAGGACCTGCAGAAAGGTGGCACAGGCTACTCCTAGTTGCAGGGCCCTGGGAAGTGGTAATAAGCTCGAGGCAGAACTGCAAGGTGACCAGAGCATTTGGCAGTAGGAACAGCAGGGCGCGTGAGTTCCCAGGTGAAAGAGAGCAACAACAGCTTGTGTTTGATTGCAATGCCCTCCTCTGAGGTGATTTGGACCACAGGTGGTGCCTGTTCTGGGACCCCCATTGGGAGCAGGCCATGACTATCTCTAGAGTCAGTGATAACTGCAGTGGTTTGCCCCTGCCACCTGTAGACCATGCATGAAGAAACCCGTCTCACTTAGCCCACATATGAGGTGTTATAAAGGGTGCTCCTAGTTGCAGGATCCTCCGGAGCCTGATTCTTAGTGCCCAGCCCCCGCCCAAGCATCTCAGGTTGTGGTGTCTGGGCCAGTGGTTTGGGTGGTCTGTGCGGCTCTCACTCTGCTTTGCTGTTCTCAGTCTAGCTGCTATGCATTTCTCCACAACTTTGAGGTCCCGCAGACTCAGCTGATCTTTTGATCTTTCGTCAGTTAGGTGGCTTCCCAGGAGGTGAGTTCCTTTTCTCCTTCACGGTTCCCTCTTGGGAACACTAGTCCCGTCCTTATTCCTTTTCTCGCTCTCATTTTCTTTTGTTCTATGCAGTTATGTCAAGAGTTTCTTGCCCTTTTTGGAGGTTTAAGTTCTTCTGCCAGCATTTACTCGACGTTCTGTTTGAGTAGTTTTACATGTAGATGTGTTTTTTTGATGTGTTTGTAAGGGAAGGTGTGCTTGACCTCTTACTCCTCCACCATCTTCAGGCAGTCATTTTTAACAAACGGAAAAAATTCATCAATTTTCAGACGATCTATCAATAATCTTGTGATCAATTCACTCATTGTGAAAACTTATTGATTTTCTTTTTTTGGGTATTAACAGATAAAACTGTCAGATTCTAAGCAGTCAATGAGCTTAAGTATGATTTAAAAACTATTCCCAAATCACCAAATAAAATAATGAATACTTTTAAATGATTTGTTTGTTCACTTTATGTACAGTATTGTATTTTCAACACAAATATGTGTGAAACCAACATATATTTTGACACCATTAGAAAGAATATGCCCTCAGTTAGTAGTAAGTGTCAAGAAATTTTTTAGAGGCACTTCATTATTAAAAGCTTATATATTGTAATAACTTTTGTTGGAAGATTTGGATAACATTCTTTCCCCATAAAACTCAGTTTTTAAAGATTCTGATAGTAAATACTCCATAATGCAGAGTAATTGTTTTATAAAAAAATAGATCAGTTTCACTTGAAAATAGGGTTGGACATTTTAGCTCTGAGTGCAGTTCTGCCCCTTACTACAAATAACATTTGTGTATAATAACTTGATATACAAAGTTATGACTTACCTCTGGCAAAATAGATAACTTCAAACTATTGGCATGTACTAAACAAATGATTTTATATCAATGTGACTAAAATTATACCAGCGGGAATAATGACCATGGAATTTAACATGGAATTAGTATATGGTAATGTGTTATTTGGTTCAGATGACTTTGAGGTGAGTGGACAGACCATAACTTAGAAAAAAGGCAATAAGTAAAACAAGAAGAACATCAGCAGTTGTTATCATTTAATTGATGAGTGCCAGACAAATACTCAACTGTAAGAACTGTTATTCTTGGAATAGCTGAGAAGAACTAGTTATTCTCAGTTGCCTAGGTCTGCAGATAGGGGCAAAAGCAGAATGAAAAGATAAAACTCAAAGTATATGCACATGGTTTTAGAAATGTGTTAATTGTATTTATTGGATCTGAGTGCACTAATAAAAGAACACAATATTTAGTTATATATATTTTGGTCTCCTATGGTAGGTAATTCCTATAGAGTGGATTGTGTCTGACAAATACTCTTCCATAAGTGTTCTCAGGACATTAATAGACTTTGCCTAAAGTGCCCATGTCTCTTTAAATACAAGAAACAGTAAACTGAACAAAGGCTACAATTTTTTTTTATTTTATTTTTATTTTTTTGCTGGCTTGCTGGGGTTTTATTAATGATTTTATTTTTTCCATTATAGTTGGTTTATAGTGTTCTGTCAATTTTCTACTGTATAGCAAATTGACCGAGTCACATCATCCTCCATCATGTTCCATCACAAGTGATGAGATATAGTTCCCTGTACCATACATCAGGATTTTGTTGCTCATCTACTTCAAATGCAGTAGTTTGCATCTATTAACCCCAAGTTCCCAGTCCATCCCACTCCTTCCCCTTTC
This sequence comes from Sus scrofa, assembly GCF_054392235.1. NCBI lineage: Eukaryota > Metazoa > Chordata > Mammalia > Artiodactyla > Suidae > Sus > Sus scrofa. Next base: position 118,107,244 of record NC_139388.1, on the reverse strand, counting down.
CCCTTGGCAACTACAAGTCTTTTCTCCAAGTTCATGAGTTTCTTTTCTGTGGAAAGGTTAATTTGTGCTGTATATTAGATTCCAGATATAAGTGATATCATATGGTTTTTGTTTTTCTTTTTCTGACTTCATCTAGTATGAAAGTCTCTAGTTCTATCCAAGTTGCTGTAGATGGCATTATTTTGTTCCTTTTTATGGCTGAGTGTTATTCCATTATGTATATACACACACCACATCCTCCTAATCCAGTTGTCTGTCGATGGACATTTGGGTTGTTTCCATGTCTTGGCTATTGTGAATAAATGCTGCAATTAACATATGGGTACATGTATCTTTTTCAAGGAAGTTTTGTCCAGATATATCCCCAAGAGTGGGATTGCTGGGTAATATAGTAGTTCTATACTTAATTTTCTAGGGTACTTCCATACTGTTTTCTATAGTGGTTGTACCAATTTACATTCCCACCAAAAGTGCAGGAGGTTGCCCTTTTCTCCAAACCCTCTCATACCTTAACATAATAAAGGCCATTTATGACAAACCCACAGCAAACATAATACTCAATGGAGAAAAGCTGAAAGCCTTCCCACTAAAATCTGGAAAAGAAAAGGATGCCTACTCTCACCACTTTTATTCAACATAGTATTGGAAGTCCTAGCCACAACAATCAGACAAACAAAAGAAATAAAAGGTATCCTAATTGCAAGAGAAGAGTTAAAACTGTCACTGTGTTTAGATGGTAAGATACTGTATAGAGAAAATCCTAAGGACTCCACTCAAAAACTACTTGAACTGATCAGTGAATTCAGCAAAGTAGCAGGATACAAGATTAACATTCAGAAATTGATGGCATTTCTGTACACTTGCTTGTTAGTTTTGTTGTTGTGGTAATCATTTTGGTGATGGCAAGGATGGAACAGGCATGAAATAAATTGATTTTATTTCTCTAAAAGTTTGCATAGACGAATGAATGTTTAAATTTCTTAATGGGGAAGTGAAATATTGAGTTACTAAAATTTATTTATCTATATAATACTTTAAAAACAAAAGTATACTTTTTGGAGAGTTGTGTTAAAGTTATTAAATTCCTATTGTTCTGCCTATGTAGTTACCAAGCAGTAGTCTGAAAGATGAACTGGCTTCCTGCCCTTCCATAAAAAAATTGAACATGTTGGCCAATAACAGTATATTATAATCCCCTAGAAAATCTTTTTCTAAAAATTTTTGTTTTCTAAGGCATTGGTCCAATATTAACAGACACTGAGCTTTAAGTAAATATGTGTATATTTTTAGATGCAGAAAATTGAAGTGCCAAATAATGTTTAGGCTTTGAACATGTACAGCCATCCCCTCTTTTAAACATATGTTCATTAATAACACAAGCATTCCAACTCAGCTGTATTTAATGATATAATTGTGGTAGAGTAGCCTAGCTCGAATTTAAAAAAGAAAGTACAGCCACCTCTTCTGAATGGTTGTACTGATGCAAAAATCACTGTGGTAACCATATTCCTAACAACTGTCAAATGGTATTAGGTATAAATCAAGTAAAATCTAATGGCTCCCACTGGCTTTAAGCTAATTCAGGGGGAAGTTTTATGACTTCAATTTTATTTTAACTATTGTTTCTTTTATGTGTAATGATTAAGCCAGGATTGCCAAAAATTGTCCATCCCTCTTTAAAGAATGTCCTTGAAATACTCAAAATTACTTCAACACTAAGAATAAAGAATATATAGATCATAGAATAATTCCATACTTAACACAAAATTGCTTCCAAGTAATGAGCAGTAATGCTGAATTTAGTATATTCTTTATCTCAAATCCAACCATTCAGAAAAAGTGAAAATGTTTCTTACATTGAAAATAGACACTCTGGGAATCTTCATTTTCTTAGACATATAGCATATTCCTTTCCTTACTGAGAGAGAAAGAGAGACAGAGAGAATTCTTTGATGTGACTTATTTAGAAATGTACTAATCTGTTTCTTTTTTATTTGACATATTAAAAACTTCATAAAATGCATGTATTCACCCACCTAAGCATGAGTCTGCTAAACTATTTTAGTTTCCAGTGTGTCTTCTTGTGATGGCTCTTATTTTACATCATTAATTTTAAGAAACTGTGACAAGGAAGCACTAAAATTAGTGGAAAAGTTGACAGAAATTCAAGTTTATGAATCAGAAACCTGCCAAGAAAATGTATTTTTGTCATATACAACAGAGAAACAGTATGCATGTCTTAGGCTCTTTGGGACATTAATGAAAATGGACTAATGTAAATATATACTGACAATATATAGTCCCAGCTCTATATTTTCTCCAGTTTGCTTCCAAGTATCCAGTCAAATTTAAATCTTTCCTCTGGCCATCCATATGGTCTTGGGCAAAAATAATCCAGTGAGAAGAGGCAGAGGTGAATAATATTGGTGAAACATATTGAAACCAGAAGATGGCAGTAAGCAGTGGAAAGAGCTCAAGCTTTGAACACTGTCTGGTCTGAGTTTGAGAATCATGCCTTTGAGTAATTTTCACCATCACACCATTTCTTCCCACAGTGAGCAGATTTTTAGAATCAAAATACTGAAGAAGATCTTTAGGATTATTTACTTAAAATACTTAAACTTATTTATTTATTCATTTTAAAATATTTACTAAATAATATTGGCTTTCATTATCAACACTGAGGGCTCAAGCTGTTAGACTCCAGAGGTCCTTAGTAACATAGTAGCAGGAACTAGTGGTCCTGGTATGATGTCAAGGCTATTTTACATTTTCCTCACTACCACCCTTTTTTTTTTTTGTCTTTTTAGGGCCACACCCACAGCATATGAAGATTCCCAGGCTAGAGGTAGAATCGCAGCTATAGCTGCTAGCCTAGGCCACAGCCACAGCAATGAGATCCGAGCCGCGTCTGTGACCCACACCACAGCTCAAAAATCTGTATCCTTAACCCACTGAGCAAGGTCAGGAATAGAACCTGTGTCCTCATGAATCCTAGTCGGGTTCTTTTACCACTGAACCACCATGGGAACACCTCACTACCACCCTACTTTATCTCCCTTTCTCTGCACATGAGACTCTGTGGCTTATAAGAAATTAAGAATATGGCAACAATACCAAAAGTGGCGTAAACTGTTCTCTATGAACTTCACTTGCCACACCTCACTTAAACTTTAATGATGATCACTTGGCACCCTTCTCAAGCAAAATTTCCTTTGATTTTAAAATATAAATTCTTGGAGTTCCCTTCGTGGCGCAGTGGTTAACGAATCCGACTAGGAACCATGAGGTTGCGGGTTCGGTCCCTGCCCTTGCTCAGCGGGTTAACGATCCGGCGTTGTCGTGAGCTGTGGTGTAGGTTGCAGACGCGGCTCGGATCCCGCGTTGCTGTGGCTCTGGCGTGGGCCGGTGGCTACAGCTCCGATTCAACCCCTAGCCTGGGAACCTCCATATGCCGCGGGAGCGGCCCAAGAAATAGCAACAACAACAACAAATAAAAGACAAAAGACAAAAAAAAAAAAAATATAAATTCTTCAGCTGATTTTCTGAGACCAAGAAGAATGGTCCAACAACTCCACACCTTACAAACTGATAAAAGAACTTCCACATGAAATAGATATGTTGATGAGGATTGAAAATATTATAGAAAACATTGTAATTAAAGGCAGTGGCAAATCTTGAAGAGAATATGTGAGCTTTACTTTCTCTGGACTTATTGGATATTTTCAGCAGGGCATCAGGCAGGTGGATTAGTATTATTAGAAGAAATAAAAAAAGTACCTGGTATAAGTTACTCTGTTGTGTGGCTACATGGCTCAAATAAGGTATAAGGGCACATCCAATGGCTTTCCCATTGGATCAAATTTTTTGAAATCCAAGAATGGCTAAAGAATATGGGACCACCATGGATTGAATTGAGACCATTGGGTTCTCAGTTTGGTTTCAATTTAAATTGGTTCAGAGATCTTTTATTGATTGGCCCAGGCAACAATCCAGATGAATTAAATAATACCATTGATTAGTAAAACGTAGGCATCAGTATTTTTGAAAGATCCTTATGTGAGTACTTTGAACAAGGTGGAACCACTGATTAAGAGTAAATATTGGGTATCTTTTGGAATGACAGTATGAGGAAATTGGTGGTGACTGTTACTAGAATTTTTTTAAAAAATTTAAAAATTGAAATTATAGAAAATAACTATTTAAAGTCTCTGGAAATTGTCCAAAGGGCATACAGCAAATGGAAATGCATTCATTCATGAAAACTATTAAGTCTTAGAAGAACAAACTCTCTCCAGTGAGAGTTTATGTCTTTTGAGACACAATTCATTCCATTACCACCAGACCTAGCCCTGTGTTACAGAATCTCTTTGTAGTCAAGACAAGAACACTCTTTCCTACCAGCCCCCAGACTGGGGCTATTGTTTCACCCTGAAAGTGATGTTTACACTTCTCATTATCCAACCTTTGACTCAGAACCATGTTGCAGAAAGTCTATTTCAGGCAAGCATAGTTGATAAGATTCAGTCTCTCCTCTGCACAGTCCTAACTCATAAAAAAGTCTGTTTTGGACACAGCAGGCTGAGACTATTGGGGCCTTCATCCCCTTTGCCCCAGCCTGCTTAGGGTGGAGGTTCTAAGCAGGGAAAGCAGCCAAGAAGACCAGGAGCTTCCACATCCTCACCAATACCTTTTCATACAGCAGAGGTGTCACGCCAAGTAAAGCAGGTTCCCGCCCCTCACAGTGTAGTTGTGAGGGTTCTGTTCAGAGATAAAGGCAGGGAAAAATGCCTTTGGATTGGATTGAATTTATTTGTAACAGAAAAAGGAGAACTTTATTCCTAAAATCATATTTGAAAACAGTGGGATTTGAAAAATAGAAATTAACAGGAAGCTGGTAGCTCCATAATTGGACAAAATAGTAGAGCAGCCAGAAGTTTAATAGAAAGAACCACAGAAAAAGACAGCAAAGATAGCCAAGAGTTCTTCTAGGATAACAGTCAATTCTGGGGGATGAGACCCTTGTATTCATATGTAGAGTGTACCACCAAGGAGCAATCAGGGCAGCATGTGGGATGGACTGGAAAGTACTCCCTAACCTGCACACAATCTTATCAACATGAGGTGGAAGTTTCATTAGCACAAAGGAATTAAACATAACCTAATCAAACACTGACTGAACAATAAGCTACTCTGATCCAGAGATGACTTTAAGAAGCCAGGCTTTTTAAAGTGGTAGAATAGTCAGCTCTGGAAGTCTGAAAGAGTATGTATCTCCACAGAAAGAGGGAATTTTCTTTTCTTTTCTTTTTTCTGGACATGCCTGCAGCATATGGAAGTTCCCTAGCCAGGGGTTGAGCCACAGCCACTGTAGAAGCAATGCTGAGTGGTTATGTTGTGAGCCACACGGGAAGTCCAAGAGGGAATTTTCAAGACACCAGTCCTTGATTGAATGTGCTGCAATAAGCAAATAAGATGTTTATGCTGACCCAGGGTAGATCCCTAGATAAAAGAAAAAACAAAACAAAAAAACTCAAGGACATCAGAAGCTTTAAAATTCAGGGAAAATATTTTGTGGAATTAGCACTATTTGGAAGGAGATGAACTGTGATAAATGTTTATGCTAAAAATGAAAGAGACATTTGAAATCAATAGCCTGAGTCTAAGCAAGGAAATAGAGAAAAGCAAGTGAAGTACAAAGAAGGCAGAAGGAGTTCCTGTTGTGGCTCAGCAGGTTAAGAACCCAGCTAATATCTATGAGGATGTGTGTTTGATACCTGGCCTGGCTCAGTGGGTTAAGGATATGGTGTTGCCACAAGCTGAGGTGTAGGTATAGGTCACAAGGTCACAGATGTGGCTTGGATCTGGTGTGGCTGTGGCTGTGGTATAGGCCAGCAGCTGCAGCTCCGATTTGACTCCTAGACTGGGAACTTCTATATGCCACAGATAAGGCTCTAAAAAGCAAAAAAAAAAAAAAAGCAATAAAGAAAAACATATGACCATCCTAATAACTGTATGAATAATAATTTTAACAGAATCTTACATGCCTTCATGGTAAAAATGCTCAACAAAGTAAGAGTGGAAGGGAATGTCTACAAACTAATAAAGGTCATCTATGAAAACCCCACAAAATAATGTTGTAATTAAAGGTAAAAATGAGTTTATTCCCCTCCAAGATCAGAAATAAAATCAAGAAATCTTCTCTTGACATTTCTATTATAATATTGTACTGAAAGTCCTAGCATGGGTAATTAGGTAGGAAAAATAAATAAATTAATAAATAAGCATTGAGTTTGGAAAGAAAAAAGCAATAGTATTAGCAGATGACATGGTATTGTCATAGAAAATTCTAAATAGTCCATGAAGAATATTAGAAGTAAAAAATTTAAGTTTGCAGGACATACTATCAATAGACAAACATCAATCTCATGTCTATATACTACCAATGAACCATCCAAAAGCAAAATTAAGAAAACAGTTTCATTTATAATAGCACCAAAAAAGCCAAAATACATAGGTATAAATTTAACCTAAGAGATGTGAGACTTATACACTTAAAATTACCAAGCATTATTGAAAGGTACTAAAGAAAATCTAAATAGATTCATGTTTATATTTCTTAATATTTTTAAGACAACAATACTCCCACAATTGATCTATAGATTATTATTGTTATATTACTATTTTTTTTTTTTTTTTGCTTTTTAAGGATGCACCTATGGCATATAGAGGTTTCCAGGCTAGGGGTCGAATTGGAACTACAGCTGCCAGCCTATGCCACAGCCACAGCAATGCAGGATCCTAGCCACATCTGCAACCTACACTACAATGGCAATGCACTGAGCAAGGCCAGGGATTGAACCTGCAACCTCATGGTTCTTAGTTGGATTTGTTTCTGCTGTACCACCACAGAACTCCTGACCTCTAGATTAAATGCAAACATATATACACATAAAAACTTGCATACAAATGATTAAATCATTATTTATAATAATCAAAATAGGAAAACAAAGCAAATGCCCATCAACTGATGAATGGATAAATAAACTGTATTATAGCCATATGCTAAAATATTATTCAGCAATGAGAAGTCTGATATGTGCCTCAACTTGAATATATTAAGTGAAAGAATGCATTTACTAAACATTGCATATTGCATGATTACATTTACTTAAAATTTCCAGATTAGGCAATTCTATAGAAATGTAAAGTAGATTAATGGTTCGATAGGACAGGGGAGTTCATATTATAGTAGAATGAGAAGGGACAGCTAACGGGTAAAAGTTTTCTTTGGGGAAGCATTTGAACATTTTTGAAATTAGATTTTGTTGATGGTTGCGCAGCTCTACAAATATACTAAAATACATACAATTGGACACTTTAAATGGATTAATTGTATGTTATGTGAACTTTATTTCAATAAAATTAACAAATACATAGTGAAAAGAAGGAAGAAAAAAAGGACTTTGATGTTCGGAAATATTCTTGTATTTTTCTTGTGTGCACTTAAAAAAAAATTTTGGAATGTTGGGAAGAAAAAAAAATTGACTTATGGTGTGTGTGATATCAACCTTAAAAGATAAGACAAGCTTTTTTTTTGGCTTAGTTAGAATGCTTTATAACGGTAATATTTTGCACTTCCTCAGTCTCAATTTTCCATAGAAGACTAGCAAAAATAATGTATAAAGGATCTACTCTTCATGTAATGAAATTTTACTATTATTTCCATTCAAATATGAAAAAATAAGCATATTGACCATTTATTATTTTAGTAAAACAACTCAAGTTTTCTACATTTGTGAAATTTCTTACTAATCATGCCGTGGAGTTAGAGATATTTAGCACTATTTACTGCATGGGATCCATTTGTCCTGTCCAAGAATGGACAGGATACCATCTCAGCCCTTATGTTCATTTCCATATTTGGATGCTATTTACCATCACTGTTACATCAAATGAGAAAAAAACATTTCTCAGGTTTTTTGGAGTTAGAACTACATGCTTACCAATTATTTTCAATTTTGAAAACCTTCTATTTCTTATAGTGCCACTTTATTCCCAAGAAAGTTTTTCCCACTTGTAAATGCCCAGCATAAGTGCCAATTACCTTCAACCCCTAAATTTCAGTTGCACCCCATCCTCATTTACTAAACCAAAACTTCATGTGTGAATGTTTTATGCAAATACTAGTATGAGTGGTATGGAACCAAAATTATGACTTTCATCATGGAAGAGTGAATGCCCAGTTAAGATCAAAGGTCAAAATTTCCATAATGATGTAGCCAGATGAAATGTGTTCCATGATGCCTTTGGGAATCTAGTAACTTTGTCACATTAATGCTTATTAGATGAAAATGAGTTTCACTGTCCAAATTAGCTCTTTAAAGCTGTTTCTCCTTTTAAGCTGATTGCTATCAAATATTAGCTGACTCTAATAGTATTTATTCAATAAATTCTATAATTGCATTTTTATTAATTAAATATGTTGAGTTAAATGCAAATATCACTATACTACAAGAGTAGATAAACAAAGTCCTTAAAACATATAGCTAAAGTTTTAAAAATAATACAATTTGATAATCAAGAAACTGCATATATATATTACATATGTGTGTTTATTTGTATATGCATATATATGTATATTATATATATATATGTGCATGGTGTGTGTATCTGTATGTACACACATATAAAACATTTAAAGCATAGTTTTTCCATTTAGTATGACACATATTCTTAAAGAGTTAGTTTGGGATTAATATATTAAAGTTGAATGATTTGTGCAAGTATAACATAATGATTTAATGAACAGGACAAATGACCATGACTACATCTGATGTGAAATCTTTTCCAGACCCACCATCCTTCATTAACTCTAATAAATTGAAACATTTACACTTGTGATATAGAACTTCTAATGATTTTTGAAAGCTCCTTTTGGTGAGCCTAGTAGTTTGGCATTTTAATCATCTGTTAAATGTAAAATGACTTAATAACAAAAAATTTGTTAATCAGGCAATTCTTTACATCCATTAAAATATTATGTGGCAATAAACACAAATGTTATCCTATTGGGTAAAAGTAATGGTGGATCATGGTAATTATTTTTTTTTTATTAATCTGGAATGCTAAATCTATTTATTGAGATTTTCCCTAGAACTTCAAAACAGGACCTCCTTAATAACTTCTAAACAGTGACCTTTTTAAAAAAAAAATTCTAAAATAGTTAGCTAATAAGGTGATCAATTGTATTGTAGACAATTTGAATTTATTACTAAATTGTTTGGACTAAATAAAAGCAACCTGTGTGAAACTATCTCAAAACATTTACTTCACTAATTATTTCACCTGTCTGTCTCTCTGATTCTACTAATCCTTAAATTCTATAAGAGCAGACAGAGTATCTAATTCATTTTTTTATTCTTAAAAGTAAGCTAAGGTAGGCACTCAAATATTACTTTAAGGAATATATGACAAAGCACCAAATAAAGCACACCACTATACATTTAATATTTCAGCCAGTTTAGATCTCAACACTTTTTAGTTCCTATCATGACTCAGCAGAAATGAATCTGACTAGCATCCATGAGGACTCAGATTCTTTCCCTAGCCTCACTCAGTGGATTAAGGATCCAGCATTGCCATGAGCTGTGGCAGGTCTCAGATGCAGCTGGGATCGGACGTTGTTGTGGTTGTGGCATAGGCCAGCAGCTACAGCTCTGATTCAACCTCTTGGAACCTCCATTTGCGATAGGCTCTAAAAAGATAAAAAAAAAAAAAAAAAATTCAACACATTTATAAATATTGGATCTGTCTTTTAATGTTGTTAAAAGTACCAACACAACTAAATTGGGAAAGGAGAGTCTTCAATAGATTGTGACAAGAAAACTAGAGATGGACATGCAGAAGGGTGAAATTGGACCCTTCCTTCTCTCTTACCATATACGAAAAATAAACTCAAAATGTATTAAAGACTTAAATGTAAGACCTGAATCTGTAAAACACTGTGAAAAAAAATGGGGGTTGAACTTCTTGACATTGGTCTGGGCAATTGTTTTTTAAGATTTGACCCCAAAGGCACAGGCAACAAAAACAAAAATAGGCAAGGGGAATTACATTAAACTAAAAAGCTTCTGCAAAGCAAAGGAAACAATCAACAGAATGAAAAAACAACCTATGGAATGGGAGAAAATATTTGCAAACCACACATCTGATTAAGGGATTAGTATCCAAAATGTATAAAGAATTAAAATAAGTCAACAGCTTGAAAACAATGTATTCAAAAATGGGTTAAATGGGTTAAGGATGTTGCTCAAAAAAAAAAAAAAGAAAGAAAGAACAAAACCAAAAAAACCCACAAACACAAACGGCCAACAGGTAAAATGAAATGTGCTCAGGATTATCAGGGAAATGCAAATCAAAACCATAATGAGATATCACCTCTCACCTGTTAGGATGACTATTATCAAAAAGACAAGAAATAACAAGTGCTGGGGAGGATGTGAAGACAAGGGATACTTTGAATTTTGTGTACACTTTTGGAGCACTAGTTCACTGTTGGTAGAAATGTAAGTTGGTGCAGCCATTATGGAAAACAGTATGGAAAACATGGAGGTTTGTCAAAAAGTTAAAAATAGAATTACCATATGAACCAGTAATTCCATTTCTGGGAAACTATCCAAAGGAAATGAAAGTAGTATCTCAAAGAGATATCTGCACTCCCATGTTCACTGCAGCAGTACTCACAATAGCCAAGGTAAGGAAACTAGTAAGTGTCTATTGTTGGATAAGAGGAGAAGTAAAATGTGATATATGTACACAATGGAATATTATTTATTCTTAAAAAAAAGAAATATTGCTATTTGCAACAACATGAAGGAACCTGGAGGACATTATGATAAGTGAAATAAGCCAGACACAGAAATATAAATACTGCAGTATCTCAAGTATATGTGGAGTCTTAAATAAAAAGTTTAACTCATTAAAGCAGAGAGAAATTGGTGGTTTCCAGGGGCCGAGGGCAGTAGGGAACATGAGAGAGATGTTGGCTAAAGGGTACAAAATTTCAGTTATGTAGGATAAATAAGTTCTAGAAATTCAAATGTAAAACATGGTGACTATAGTTAACAATACTGCATTATATACTTGAAATTGGCTGAAAGTGTTTTCACTACACACACACACATACACAAAATGTCACTATGTGAGTCAGGGGATGTACTAATAGCTTGATTGTGGTAATCATTTCACAATATACACAAATATTAAAATATCACATTGTATGCTTTCAAATATATACAATTTTTGATTGTCAATTATACCTCCCTAAAACTGAAAAAGTAAAATAAAGACACCAACGCAGTTAAACTAGTGCCATTATTTCTATAATGCATTCAGTTCACAAATTTGAGATTATTGCATATTATCTTATATTCAAAGAATGCTTTGTCAAGTGGCAATTATAACAATGATTTCATAGTAATAAGAAGAAGATATGCTAACCCTTTTAACTTGATTGACAGAGGCTGAATCTGTATTTGTTTAGAGACATATTTTATCAAAACTAACTTTTCTAACAGCTAAATATACTTCATGGCAATTGAAAATATTTTTTTTCACTTTGTGCCATGAGTGAAATGTATTTACAGGAATATATTGTCATGGGTTCTAATGGAAATGAATAAACTATTTCAGCTCGCATGTCACTTCAGTTGACTATGACCAAATGTGTTGAATATGATAACATAAGATTCTGCACCTCCTTCCATTACATTAATTATGATATGCTACATTAATTTTTACTCAAAATTAACATTTCAGTGTTTCTTGAAAGGAAATTATATATTTTAAGATTGAAAGGAAGAAATGTGTTGTGTTCATTGTAGTCAAAGAAATATTCAACCCTAATGAGGATATGCATATAATTTCATTTTGAAAAAGTAAGAAAAACTATTTGAATTTTAAATTATTTATACATTTTAATTGCAGGAATTCCCAATAAATACCAAAGTATAATCAATTTTCTATAAGTATGTTTTTTAATAGAAATTTCACTTTTTTCAATGAAACAGAATCTTTCAGATAAAAAATACACTTTGATGTGTGTGTGCCTGGCAGAGCATGACAGCAGTAATGCTGCTTTGCGTTTGTTGCAGTGTGCCAAGGTTGACTCTGTCATTGGCAGCAATCTTAATATAATGTTTACTAATAGCTCTGTAGAGGAGCAGTATTTCCATAGCAACAAATGAACAATACTGGAGAGATTAATCGCTTCTACATTATCAGTGTACAGTTTGCTGTAAAGCAATGTTTTGTAGTCTGATAATTGCAAGTCTAAGAATGATTGTACATTATGAGTTGATTAGCATAAACACTTAAGATGAAGAATGTCTCTGTTGAAATGGGGAAAGCGTTGCAGAATAGGCAGGACTATATAATAAATATGGCCATGGTTCAAAGACTATGTGTAGAGCTATTAAATTGTAGCATTAGTCATACAGTTTGACACTGGTCATTTGATATGGGCCTTTCATGAGGGTTCTTTACTGGCAAAACACACACATACATTCATACACAAAAACACACTATCTGAAAAGAATGACATTAGAAAATTTTAGTCAGAGGTCCCTCATGAAATTATCTCTATACATAAGCGTTAGATGATCTCTGGAAAGTACAACTTTGACTGTAAGTAGAACCTATGTGAGGCTTATATCCAGGCTTTCTTTTTACAAAAACCTATGTTTCATGTAAGTTATTTGAGTATATTAAAAAGTTATTTTTCCTTTAAAAGTTATTTGATAGATTTAACTGTTATGGATTGTCTCAGATTATTATACTATCCAGGTAGTATCCTTAATTTTGGACCATGTACTTTAACAAAAGTGTGGATCCTAGTCAAAAATCTTGTGTCTAGTTGCCTCTTATAAGCACAAGGCATATTTTATAATATACATAGGCACAAAAGGATTGGATTTTCTTAGTTATTTCTTACTACTGATACAAAAAAGACAGTAGCATTAACTATATGCTTTATTAAATTGAGAGTGCCTTTGATAGTCCTATCATTTCATTTGTTAAAAAACAAACAGTTCCATGGGATGGATGTCTTATAAAATCAGAAGAAAAAATAATTTCATTTAAATCTGCTAAAGTTGGAACTGGTCTATGGTTTCCTTATATTAGAATTGTTTTTTGAGTAAGAGTGGCAAAATAAATACTAAGGGAAAAGTATTAAAATGATTACTATATTTATCATTGAGTAGTTTTGCAAGTAGCTTACTATAAGCCACAGTCTCTGCATTTTGGATATCATAACATTTCTAGTGTTTAATTATATTTGAGTTATTTATTTTTAAAGGAATAAAAGAATACAATATATAACAAGTGAAGAACATTCACTCCAGCTGTTCAGTAATCAGAATATCATTGACTGAACAATACTTGAAGATTTTCATTTGTGCTGAATATAATTAGTATATAGGGAGTACTGTCCAATTTGGGCAGTAAATATTGCCCATATGATTCCATTAAAATCACAGTTCAGCATGATTGTAAAGGAAACAACCACCACAAGTGCACCTGGGGACTATGTAGTTAGCATCTTTGGAATGAACCCAGTAAATAAGATTTTTTTTTTCCAATAACAGACCAGCTGTTCTTTCGATGGTTTCTTTAATAGCTTCTTCCACATGCAATATGGATTAACTAGCAAATTGATCAATGCCTTCATTTACCCATGGCTATTTTCACGGACTGTATTGAGGAGGCTCAATTGAATTTGTGGTACAAAATATCAAACAATCTGTATGTGAGTAATAGCAAAATTAAAACTGAGTGACTATTCTGTATTGATTTATTCTATGTGTAGGCTCTATGTTGCTATTCTTGCTTAAGATTTTATTCTATACAATAAGCATATTCCTAAAAATCATGCCAAATTATTTTATAAATAAAACTTTTTCAAATTAGCTCTAGCTATGAAATTTTATAGATTACTGTATTGATATTTGATTAATTTCCAATAAAAGAATACCTAAGATGCTCCATGGATGTCTCTGAAAGTGCTAAGTAGCCTACAAATAAACAGTTACCACCAGTACAACGGCTGCCAGAAAACTTCTTTGAGATAATTAGTATCTCTCTGTAGTTATTTTAAACTTATATTTTTCATATATTTTACTTTATTAAGGTAGAGATTACACGTAGAAAGAATGGCAGAATATGTAGAACAGTGAAAGATTCTATTAATCATTAAATAATACTCTGCTTGAGTAACAAAATTTTAAATTACTTTTATTTTTATAATAAATATTATTTGTATATTACATGCTATCATATGTATTCTACTGTAGTAGGGAATATAATGTATAAATTTAGATAAAAGCCCCAAACCACAATGCTAAATCCAAGTCCACATCTCCAGATTAAATTCAAACTAGTTTTTCTTAAAATTGCTTTCAACCTCATCCTGATGGAAATGATTTGTGATTAATTGTGTGTGTGTGTGTGTGTGTGTGTGTTGAGGTGAGCAGGGGAAGATGATTACTGCTGTCTATGATGGATGGTGTCTTATCCTTCTCTGTGACCCACTTAGAGTTTTGAAGATTGGGGATATATACAGTAGGGCTTTGAATAAATAGATGAGTACATCTGCTTTTAGAAAATATAATACACGTATTCTAGATTTACCATAATGCTTTAAATTGGGAGTAATCTATTTACAAAATAGTTTTGTTTTGGAATTCCTTAAAATTACAGCAATCCTAATACATGTAAATTATAACATTATCATATGTATAGTATAGAAATATCTGAAAATTTACACAAGTACATTTAAAAAAAGTCTGATTAAGTAAAGTTGGATATTCTGCTTTTTTTACTGAATATTTCAGAGGAGAATTTTGTGAAGTACTCAAAAAATTTAAAGTATAACTTTTGATAATTGAAAAATAATTCATCTTATCAATGTATTTTACTTTAGTGTCTAGTCTATAGATTCATATTTCTATTCAATTTTTGCTATTATAAAAAATTAGAAAACACTTCCTTAATACATATAAATTATGTCTACTTAAATTTCTGATTAATTGCTTAAGACTGTGTATTAAATGTAGGGTTAAATCTTTTTCTATGTGTATAGCACATTTTTATTATTTTAAATTGAGGCTGTATATTTTCAAGCTGTTTAAGGTCTAAAGAAAAACTGAAGATGGGACACAGGGGTTTCCTGATATGCCCCCTGCATAATATTCCCCATTATCGATATCTCCCACCAGAGTGGTACATTTATTTCAATTGATGAACCTTCATTCACACATTGCAATCACCTGAAATCCAGTTTACCTTGCAGTTCACTCTTGATGGTCTACAATCAGTGGATTTGAACAAATGTATAATGACATATACCCTTGATTATGGTATCCTATAGAATATTTTTCACTGCCCTAAATCCTCTTTGCTCTGCCTCTCCATCTCCTCAGACTTCTGAACCTTGGCAACTACTGATCATTTTACTGTCTCCAACATTTGCCTCTCCCAGAATGTCAAATAGTTGAAATCATACAGCATAGAGCCTTTTCAGATTGGCCTCTTTCACTTAATAATATGCACTATAATAATGAACTGGTCTTGCTAGCCACTATTAAAATTCACATTGAAGGAATCCCAATCATATAAGTTTGTTTTTCAATTTGACACTATAGAAATGATAAATCCCTTAATTTTTTTACTTTAAATATTTTAAAGTTAAAAATATCAAATTTGGAGTTCCCATTGTGGCTCAGTGGGTTAAGGACCCAACCTAGTCTTGGTGAGGATAGAGGTTCCATCCTTGGCCTCACTTGGTGGGTTAAGGATCCAGCTTTGCTGCAAGCTGTGGCATAGATCACAGATGCACTTGGACCCAGTGATGCTGCAGTACAGGCCTGCAGCTGCAGTTCGGATTTGACTCCTAGCCTGGGAACTTTCATATGCCACAGGTGTGGCTGTAAAAAGAAAAAAGAAAAATATCAAATTCGTAAATGAAGATAATAAATTTAAAATTTGCATGTATAATTTCCACATTTTTAATTGTGAACGCAACAAAAACCATCATGAGCTCAAACTGGCTTTTCATATTTTTTTTCCTTGATTACTATTCAGCTTATTGAGGAAAAATCATTTAGGAGATATTTGCTTGTGGATTTCCATCCTTGAATATATTTCAGCACATGGCAATTCAAATTAAGGCTCTCCATCACCTTATATTTAGCTTCTTTAAATTTACGTGGAAAACTGGAAATAAAGTCTGATCTGCCCAAACTACAGTTGTATGAATCTATTCATTCTCAGCAGATGTGATTTAAATGCTTCAACAAAATAACTACTTTGGCCATTTTGTACACAAAAAGTACTTTCAGCATTAGGCATTTTCAGGGCTGGCTATTGGAATTGTTTCTCATGAGAGGCTAATGTGAGAAAGAAGAGAGGAGGAGCAGATTAGGAAAAAAGAGAAAAATGTATTTTAGAAGTAATTCAGGGCAGAGCAGAATTGAGAGCTCTAAGAGGGAAGGAAAAAAACAGAGTTGGCAGCACTGTTGTAACACCGCTTTTTCCTGAAACCAAGTAAACTTGAAAAGAGAGACAATGTTTCTTATTTACAATAGAGGTTACTTTGGTGTTTAACAAAATTCAGGATTTTACTACATTTAAAAAGTGTGTTCTTTGATGGGCTCCGATGTTAGACATTTTGATTTAACTTCAGGCCATCTTGTGTTGCTTACAGATCCAAGAAAACATGTCTTAGTTATTGTAATAGCTAAATTTCCTGAATACAATGTCAGTTTAATAATTCTCACTAGTTTTATTCTGTAACATTTATCATCATGAAGCTGATTTGCCTCAGAATGTGAATGAAAACTACTGTATGAGATAGTAGGTGATCTGGAATCAATTAATCAAAGAATCTGTTCATCATTTACTCGTTCAATTTTATACACTTATGATCTAGTATGTGTAGTTTATTATTCACGATGTAATTAATTACCAAATTAATACTATTATTTTAAAGTAATTTTATATTTAAATAAATAGGATATTTAAACTAAAATATATCCCACCGTTCAAATTTGTTTCACTTTTACTTTTATTAGTAGAGTAAAATTTTTTGTGTGCACTTAAAATAAGAGACTATTTGACTGTAAAATGAAAAAATAAATAATTTAAAAAAGAAAAGCATAATAGGACACCTTTGGAATTTGGGGGTTAATTATTCAGCTCAAAGATCTGGAGATTTGCTGGCATGTGTGATCCAGGGGCAGTCTTCCAGACCTCTGTCATAGAATTCTATCACAGAGAACACACTGAGCAAGACAGCACATTCTAGTTTGACATAGTCTGACATAATTTGTCCACTCCTATTACAGTCAACTTCTTTCTCCACATATCACGTCATCTTTAGTGATAAGTATCTTATCCATCTTTAGAAAATGTTTCTGACCAACATATTTACTGCATACCAAAGAGCCCAACTTTTTTTTAGGGTCGCAGGTGTGGTATGTGGAAGGTCCCAGGCTAGAGGTCGAATCATAGCTACAGCTGCCAGGCTACACCACAGCCGCAAAACGTGGGATCTGAGCCGTATGTGCAACCTACACCACAGCTCAGGGCAATGCTGGATCCTTAACCCGCTGAGTGAGACCAGGGATCAAACCTACCTCCTTATGTATACCATTAAGATTCATTTCCGTTGCACCACAATGGGAACTCTGCCCAGCTTTTTAAAGGAACTATCAATATGTATTGGATGATCTTTATTTAGGGTGATCTATTTTCTCACACACTATTATTAATAAGAAAAAAGGTACCATTCTAATGGTTCTAATGTGATTAAAATTATTAAAGTGAACCCATGTTTGACAAATTTTTAAAAGTTAAATAAAATGTGGAAATAAGGGTAATTTTATCCAGCATATCACTTTGAGACCACAGCCTTATATCAATTTCTGGCATCCAAAATTATCTACTTCTGTTTAATTTTATACTTTTCATGGTGATATCATGTTAAGATAATAATAAAATGAATATCCATGAAAGCTACATCTCACTTAAGAAATAAAATATATAACTACTCACTCAAAGACCTCTGTGTACTCCCAGTAGATGCCATAGTCCTTCTTTCCCATATGGAACCATGTATCCTATTATTTTCTGTAGTCTTTTCAAAAGTGGATTTACCTACTTGAAAGTATACTAAAGATATCTCACACACACACACACACACACACACACACACACACACGTCTGAATCTGAGTCGCAGATACAACCTATGCTGCAGCTGCCACGCAGGATCCTTTAACCCACAGTTGCAGCTGGGGATCAAGTCTGTGCCTCCACAGAGACCCAAGTCCAGTTAGGTTCTTAACCCACTGCACCACACTGGGAACTCTGATATATTTTTAGTTTTGATTTTGTTGTTGTTGTTGTTCCCATGGCAAATGTAAGTTCCCAGGCCAGAAATGGAACTTGTGCCACATCAGGGAACCTAGCCACAGCAATGACAACGCTGGATCCTTAACTCACTGAGCCACCAGGGAACTCCACATTTTGAATTTTTAAGATCATATATTATAAATAAAGTTATATTGTGCTTGTGACTTGCTTTGTTCAGTATTCTGTTTTTCAGTTTCACCTACTCTGATGTGTGTATATACATTTCTTTTGTTGATGCTCACTTCTATATAACATTAGATTGCGCACATACAAATAATTTACTTTTCTACTCCATTGTTGATTGAAATTGTTTCTCATTGCTTTGTGTTATTAGTTGCTATTATGATGGTATTATAAACATATATAGCCACATAAAGATCTACTAGTGCACATTTTCAAGTGTTCCTTTAGAGCATATTTATGAGAGGGTTGTTTTTCTCACAGATTCAAAGGAGTTATGTATTTTGAAATAAATTCTTCATAAACTGTATAAGTTGCACATATACAGGTACAATTAGGTATAATTTTGCTTTATATATGGTATCTTCCAATTAAGAGAAATTCTTAATTTCAGTGTATTTAAATGTATCAGTCTTTTCACTTGGGATAAATGACATCTGGTCTTAAGAAACACATCCCTTAATCCAAGGTTACAAAGATATGCATCTATGTTTACTTTTGATTTTGAAGTTATTGTTTTAAACTTGAGTTCTTAATCCATTTGTAATTGATTTTCATGGAAGTTATAAGACTCCATTATAATATATTTTTAAATTTAAGTAACTTTTTCACAGACTGTTTGCTGACTAGGTTGTTTCCCCAGTGATTCTCAGTGCCATCTCTGTCAGAGTGCAGGTTCCTATACCTGTATAAATTTGTCCTATGCTCTATGCTATTCCACTGGTCTCTGTCTATATTCTCCTGCCCAAAACTCACAGGTTAATCACCGTTCCTTTCTAAAACTTCTTAATAGTTAGAAATGTAAGACTCTACAATATTATTCTTCAGGAGTGTCTTGGCTATTTTGCTCTTTAGTTTTTTTGTCCTTCTTTGAACTTATTTTCAGGATTTTTATTGCAATTGAGTTAAATATGTAGATCAGTTTGGAGAATTTCCTTATACAATATTGTTTACTTAATGTACATTTTGTGAAAATATGTTTAGGTATTTTTAATGTCTTACATAGTGAATTTTTATATAAAGATCTTAAAATCTTCTATTACATTTTATTGCAGATATTATTTAGTGCTAGTAAAAATTGTACCAGTTTAATTATATATTCTCTCTTTACAAAATTATTAATATTATTTAAACAGCTTACAATATTTCTATACTAATTTTATAACCATTTATATTAAATGAATAAATTACTGGTAATTTTTTAAATCTTCAAGAGTTTTTTGTGGATTCTCTATATAAGATCTTTTCATCAGTAAACAGAAACTGTATGACTTCTTTTATCACAATTTAGATGATTTTTATTTATTTTTCTTACCTAATTGCTCTAAGACTTCCTAGATGTCTGGGATAAGAGTGGGCACCCTGGTCTTACTCCTTATCTTAAAGGGAAAATGTTTAACCACTGAGCATATTCTTAGCTATGGGTTTCTCATATGTGGCCATTACAGTGTTGAGTTACCCAGGTTATTAAGAGTTTTGATCATGAAAGGATCTAGAATGTTGTTAAATGCTTTCTCTGCATCTAAAAAGAGGATCATATCATTTTTACCTTTCATTTTATTAATGTGCTATATCACAGTTACTGATTTTGTGTGTATTAAACCATTGTTGTAACTCAGGGATGAATCGTTAAATTGTGGCTTATAAGCCTTTTAATGTGCAGTTGAATTTGATTTGCTAATATTTTGTTAAGAATTTTTGCATCTATATTCATCAAGGATGCTCGTCTATAGTTTTCTTTTCTTCTACTGTCCTTATCTGTTTTGATAACAGGGTAATTCTGGCCTCAAAATGAGTTTTGGTTGCATTCCATCTTCTTCAGTATTTTAGAAGAATTTGATAAGAATTGGTATTAGTTATTTAAATATTTGGTAAAATTACCAGGGAGACCATTCAGTCCTGGGAGGTTTCTGGTTCCTATTTCATCTGCTTTTGTATTATTGGTCTGTTCAGATTTTATGTTTCTTCACGATTGTCACAGTAAGTTGTATGTTTTTATGAATTTATCATTTTTTTCTAGGTTATCTAATTTTTTGGTATATAATTATTCATTGTAGCCTCTTATGATAGTTTATATTTCTGTGGTAACAGGTATATGTCCCATTTATTTCTAATTTTATTTATTTGAGTCATCTCTTTTTCTTCTTAGTACATCTAGCTAAAGGTTTCTAAATTTTATTTACCTTTTAAAGAAACAAATTAGTTTTGTTGCTTTTTAAAATGCCATTCTCTCTATTTATTTATCCTCCATTCTTCATTATATCCTTCCTTCTGTTATCTTTAGGCTTAGTCTTATCTTCTTTTTATAATCTTTTAAGATGTATAGTAAGGTAAGTGTTGTTTATTTGATAACTTTCCCTTTTCTTAATGCAGGTGTTTGTCACTATATACTTCCCTCTTAGAACTGCTTTTTTCTGCATCCCATAAGTTTTTTTTTCCCTGCATTTTCTGTTTTCTTTTTTTTTAGTTTCATTGAAGTATAGTTGATTTACAATGTTGTGATAATTTCTACTGTACAACAAAGTGATTCAGTCATACATGTACACACATCCATTCTTTTTCAGACTCTTTTCCCATGTAGAAGATTACAGAATATTGGGTAGAGTTTCTTGTGCTATACAGCAGATCACCATGGGCTAATCATACCATATACCACAGTGTGCATCTGCCTATGCGAATCCCCCATCCATCCCTCCCACCACCACCTGTCCCCTTTGATAACCAAAAGTTTGCTTTCAAAGTCCGTGAGTCTATTTCTGTTCTGCAAATAAGTTCTTTTGTGTCCTATTTTTAGATTCCACATATGAGTGACATCATATGTTTGTCTTTCACTCTCTGACTAACTTTATTTAGTATGATAATCTCCAGGTCCATCCATATTGTTGCAAATGACATTATTTCGTTCTATTTTAAGGACGAGTAATATTACATTGTATATATGTACCACATTTTCTTTATTCATTCCTCTATTGATGGACACTTAGGTTGATTCCATGTTTTGGCTATTGCAAATAGTGCTGCAGTGAACATTGAGGTGCATGTATCCTTTTGAATTACAGTTTTCTCCAGATAGATGCCAAGGAGTGGGATTGCTGGATCATATGGTAGTTCTATTTTTTAGTTCTTGAGGAACCACTTTTCCACAGTGGTTGTACCAATTCACATTCCTGCCAACAAGAGTAAGAGGATTCCCTTTTCTCCACACTCTCTCCAGCATTTATTGTTTGTAGACTTTTTGACGATGTCCATTTTGGCCAGTGTAAGGTGGTACCTCATAGTAGTTTTGATCTGCATTTCTCTAATAATTAACGATGTTGAGCATTTTTGTAGGTCTGACCCATATTCTTAAGGAATCCCAGCTTTTCCCTGGGACCCAGTGCACATGAAACTGTGTGCACCTTTTAAGAGTGGAGTCTGTCTCTCCCAGTCCTGAAGCCCTGCTGGCCTTCAATGCAAAATTTTCTGGGGCTTCTCCTCCCAGTGCCAGACCCCCAGGCTGGGAAACTGATGTGGGATTTGGAATTCTCACTCCTGTGGGAGAGCCTCTGCAATACAGTCACTTTCCAGTCTGTGTCTTCCCAATCTGGTGGATGTGGAATTGCTTATATCACAAAAGCACCCCTCTCGCTATCTCAGTGTAGCTGCTTCTTTGTCTTTGGGTGTAGGATATCTTTTTGATACCTTCCAGCCTATTTTGTTGATGGTTGTTCAGAAGTTAGTTGTAATTTTGGTGTTTCCATCAGAAGAGGTGAGTTTGAATCCTTCTACTCCTCCATTTTGTCTCTCTCACTTTCTGTAAGTTCTGATATGTTGTGTTTTCATTTTCACTTGTCTCAAGATACATCTGATTTCCCTTTTGATTTCTTCTTTGTACCATTGTTTGTTCAGGAATACGTTGTTTAATTTCTATGTATCTGTAAATTTTTCAGTTTGTTTTTTCCTATTATTGACTTCTGGTTTCATACCATTGTAGTCAGAAAAGAAACTAGATATGATTTCTTTCTTCTTAAATTGGTTAAAGCTTAATATGATATATCTTAGAGAATGTTCCATGTGCTGTTGAGAAGAATGTTCATCCTGGTGTTGTTGGATGGTTAGTTAGGTACATTTGGTCCACACATTCCTATAGCGTTATTCAGATATGCTATTTTCTTATTAATTTTATTTCTGGATGAACTATTCAGTGTTGAGAGTGGGGTATTAAAGTGCCTTAATATTCCTGTTTTATTGTCTATTTCTCTCTTCAGTTTTGTTAATGTTTGTTTTAAATATTTGTGTCTTCCAAAGATAAGTGCATTTATATTTATCATTGGTATATCTCTTGATGAATTGACTAATTTAACATTATATTATAAACTTGTTTGTCCCTTGTAACTGAATTTGACTGAAATTTATTTCATCTGATATAGGTGTAGCCAATCCTGCTCTCTCCCTTTCTCTCCTTTTTTTTTTTTTTTTTTTTTTTTTTTGCTTTGTTTTCTTTTTACGGCCACATCTGTGGCATATGGAAGTTCCCAGATTAGGGGCTGAATCAGAGCTACAGCTGCAGGCCTATGCCACAGCCACAGCAATGCCATATCCAGGCCACATCTGTGACCTACACCACAGCTTGTAGCAATGCCAGGACCTTAATCCACTGAGTGAAGCCAGGGATTGAACCCATGTCCTCATGGATGCTAGTTGGGTTCTTAATCCTCTGAGCCACAATGGGAACTCTAACTGCTGCTCTCTTTTGAATACCATTTCCATGGAATATATTTTTCCACTGTTCACTTTCAGGATATGGGTATTCCTTAATGCTAAAGCAAGTCTCCTGTATGCAATCTACTTTTGGTTCATGTTCCTTTATTCATTCAGACACTTTTTACATTTTTATTGGAAAATTTTGTTTTCCTAAATTTAAACTAATTATCAACAGTTAAAGACTTACTGTTGCCATTTCCTTAGTTGCTATCTGACTAATTTTTTAGTTCCCTTATCTTATCTTCTCATGTTGTCTTCCTTTGTGATTTATTTTTATAGTGATGTGGTTTAATCCTTTATTCTTTATGTTTGTATATTTATAATAGGTTTTTTCTTTGTGGTTACCATGAGGCTTACATAAAACCTCTTATAGATATATCAGTAAAGTTTAAGCTGAAAACAACTCATCTTTAATTGTGCACAAAAACTGTATCTTTAATTGTGCACAAAAACTATACATTTTTACTTTTCCTTCTCCTACATTTTATCCTATCAGTCATACATTATATATTTTTATATTGTGCATCCATTAAAAATTATTGCAGCTATAGTTATTTTTAATATTTTTTTCAACTTTTATACTAGAGATAAAAGTAATTACATACCACCTTTATACTCACAACAAAATATCTGAAAATTGTTTAAGAAAATAGTCTCATTTATAATAATATCAAAATAATAAAATACTTAGAAATAAATTTAGTTAAGGGATTTAAAGATCTATGCACTGAAAACTGTAAGACATTAATGAAAGAAATTGAAGAAGATATAAATAAATGGAAATATATCCCATGTTTCTGAATTGGAAGAATTAATAATACTAAAATGTTCATACTACACAAGGCCATCTATAGATTCAATTCAATCTCTATCAAATTCCCAATGGCATCTTTCACAGCAAAGGGAAAAAAAAAAAGCAGTCCTGAAAAATCATATAGAACACCAAAGACTCTGGATAGCCAAAATAATCTTGAGAAAGATAAACAAAACTGGAGGCTTTTCCTAATTTCAAACTGTATTTCAAAGATATAAGAGGAAACCTATAGAATGAGAGAAAACACTTGAAACCATGTATTAGATAAGAGGTTAATATCCAACATATATAAAGAACTCATACAAATCAACAGAAAAAAAAGTTCAATTAAATGCTGAGCAGAGGAACTGAGTAGACTTTTTTCCCCCAAAGAAGATGTACAAATGGCCAATATGTATTGTAAATGTGCACAGCATCAAGAATCATCAGGGAAATGCAGATCAAAGCCACAGTGAGATATAATTTCATACATGTTAGAATGGCTATCATGCAAAAGCCACCAATTAACAAGTGCTGGGAAGGATGTGGAGAAAAGAGACCCCAGTGCACTATTGGTGGAAACGTAAATTGGTGCAGCCATTATGGAAAACAGTACAGAGATCCTTCAAAAATTTAAAAATTACTACTATATGATTTAGCAATCCCACTTTTAGGCTTGTGTTCAAAGAAAATGAAATCACTATCTTGAAAAGATATCATCATCTCCACATTCATTCAGCATTATTCACAGCAACCAAGATATGGAAAACCCTGCCTTTTATGACAACCTGGATAAACTATATGGGCATTATACTAAAAGTAAAATTAGTAAGACAGAGAAAGACCTGTACTATGATCTCATTTATATGTGGAATCTAAAAAAACCACCAAATTCATATAAACAAATAGTGGAATGGTAGTTACCACAGGCGTGGAGTAGGAGAGAATGAGAGATGTTGGTTAAATGGTACAAAATTCTAGTTACACATGATGTCTGGAATTTTGTACCACTTAACCAACATCTCACTGTTGGACAAATAGTTTAGAGATTATCAGAGATGCTCATGTTTTCCAGGGTAGATGGTTGAACTAAAAGTTCTGTATATGATTATTCCATTTGTTTCAAACAAAAGAAACGTTTTAAAATTTTTTAATTTTTAAACCAAATTTACACACTACCTAAAATCTCGGTGTCAATAAGCCCTATACTTAGAGGTGATTTTCTTCTGGTTAGGTGGAGTAAAGTTTACTGTACCAAAGAAATAATTTAACAGTGTCTTAGAGAGTGTGGTCAAGTTAATGAGGTTTGAGTTTGCCTGATATAAAGCCATTGCAGAATTTGGGCACAGATAATTTTCATTATGCCATCTTTCATAAACAGTATAATGAATCTGGATCAAAATTGCAATATTTTAAGTTTATTAAACTCAAGCAGTTCATCCACTTCTATAAACTTTGTCATATTGAAATGCATGGCCAACTTAATATGGAATTAAAGACATCTTGTCAAATTCATTTTCCATCACTAATGATGGAAAGCAAAAATATGTCATGGCACTTGCTTTATTCAGTCTACTTTGGATAGCAATGATGAATTATGTAACTGATAATGTGACACTTAACACAAAGTGGTATTTGTAATCACTAGGATGTTCATTTACCTTCATTAAATGACAGTGTCCCAACATTTAGGGCAGCATCCCATGCTCCAATAATACGTGACAGCTGTAGCAGTCTGTATGGAATTAAATTCTTTTAAAAAGCAAACTTAATTTTAGAGGCAGTAATTTTGTGTTTTCCAGTGAAAATGAAAGGTTTTCATCATATTAAAGAAGTTCAGAGGTTACCTTGCAGTGCAGTGGGTTAAGGATCCAGCATTGTCCCTGCAGTGGCTCAGGTGGCTCTTTTGGCCTCAGTTTGATATCTGGCCTGGAACTTCCACATGCCACAGGCACAGTCCAAAATAGGCTGGTAGCTGCAGCTCCAGTTCAGCCTCTAGCCCAGGAACTTCCATATGCTGTAGGTACAACACTCCCCCCCCAAAAAAAAACCCTGAGTTTGAACCCAAGATTTGTAAGTCCACTCTTTTTTTTGTTATTTTTAAAAATATAGTTCTATATTATGATAGTTATTAAAGCAAACATCCTAAATCTATTCAACCCATAATATGTGTGATATGTTTTGCAGATATCAGAATGAAGCTTGGTGTAGTGGAGAATATACTGCCTTTTCCATCTGATGACTAGGTGTTACTTTCCCATGCTTAATGTTACTAACCTGTGATCATGAATAAAATAATTTAAATTTAGATATTCAGTTGTTCATTTGCAATTAAAACATGATAATTAATACATTGGAACATCATGCAGATTAAACATAAGTTCACACACCATTTTAACATCACAAAAATCCTCTGATGAACCTCTAAGTGCCTAGCATAGAGACTGGCATTGTGAAAATAAAGGTTGATTGTTTTAAATCTG
This sequence comes from Sus scrofa, assembly GCF_054392235.1. Classification (NCBI taxonomy): domain Eukaryota; kingdom Metazoa; phylum Chordata; class Mammalia; order Artiodactyla; family Suidae; genus Sus; species Sus scrofa. Next base: position 118,080,573 of record NC_139388.1, on the reverse strand, counting down.
CTAAGTAAGGATGGAATGAGGTAAATCTTGGCTTGTTGGCAAGAATGAAAGGGATGCTTCCCATAAGGGTAGGGAAAACACTTTATCAACACAGGAGTGATAAGATAAAACTGGGTTCTAGATTGCAGGCAATGTAGAGCTAGATACCACCTCAGCAATCAAAAGCAATAATGGCCCTTCCATGCTAGTGGATAAGAAATGACAATCAGTACTTTTGCAACATGGCAAGCTCCTTAGAAAAGTACACATACAAAGCTCAGATCACAGGTCAGGTTTACTAGGTGTTTTCATTTCTATGTATGAAGCATGGAAAATGAAGAAAACCATGAATGTTAACATTATAAATTTTACAGGTGATAATTACATAAAATTAATTAGTACAAGTTCATACTGACACCAGGTGTTTTATGGATGATTTTTGTATGTCAATAATTTTGATACTTTTGTAATATTATTGCAGAGATATTGACATCAAGTTAGTTTAGAACTCTAGATTTTAGAATCAAAAATAAAGGAGAAAAAGCTTGACTGCTTCTCAGCCTTCAGGTCTTGATAGCAGTTAAGCTATTCATAAATCTGCCTAAGGAATGACCCCTACTGCAGCATTCCATGTGTTGTCAACTCTAATGCTCTGAATTTAATGTTACATAAATTATCTATTGCTCACAGTTCTCTGAATAAGAATTTGGAACTGGGACTTTCTGCCATATCAAATGTTCTCTATGAAGAAGTAAAATTTCATGCAGTCTCACAAAGACATACATCATCCATTATAAGTCTTTTTTTATTGCAATTATTTGTTATTCCTTAGTCATACTTTGTTTGTCATCATCTTGAATTTTCTCTACTTCATTACTTCAGTTTTCTTAATTGTGCTTAATATAGTGGTTATTACAAAATTTTTAAACATTTTTATTCATTATTATTAATTTCAAGAAAGATTGGGGGGCAGGTATTAATTGGAGTCCTCTGAATGTCATTCACCCACCAACACAAAATGGATATTTATTTGAGGAAACATTCTGTGAAAATGGGAAAATGGAGAAGGCGCTGATAGGTTGAAAGTTTTGGGTGGTGATGCAGGTCTGACTTTTGTAAATAAGACAAGCAAGGAAGAAAGGCTTTTCCCATAGTTTATTTTGAAGAAAGTTTCAGCAGAGTCAGTGGCATCTTCAAGGCAGAATTAACCATTAGAAACTCATCATTTCTCTCGGGAACCAACCTACCTTGGTATCCTTGCCATATTCAGTCCTTGGCCTCTGGAAGAAGACAGTGGAAGATTTTCAGTAAAGCAAGTAAGGAGGACAGTCAATTATGCTCCTGAAGTAGGAGATCTGAAAGATGTTTGTGGTTTTTTTTCTTTCTTTCTTATTTTTTTCTTGTGACCAGCATAGGAACCCTTGATATAAACAAGGGCGGCTAAAGTTGTATTTTAAATTTAGCTAATACTATAGTTTCACTTAGTTCCCTGAATATTTCTTTCATCAAGGCTGTCTGTACTGTTGTTCCACATTGAAAATTATTTCTTAAGAACTTACAAAAATGGTAGTCAGATGTTTATCCTTTTTTGATTCATAATCCAAATCAGTTCTATTCCAGATGAGCTTCTGGAATATATATATAACTATTTGAAATCTGGGATCCTTAGGAATTAAGTAGGTAGGAAATAATACTATGAAAGCACCCCTAATTTTATCTCTCAACATAATTATCTCAAAATAGTCATGTATTTCTCAGACTTTGAGAATGATGTCTGGTTGCTGTAATAATTTATCTGTCATTTAATTTCTTTTATCACCTATGTGCTTCTAGAAAAATTCAGATGAACTTTATCCAGCTCTCTTCAAACCAGTACCAAGAAAAAAAAAAAAAAACACAAAAAAACCTTTTTTTGAAGATAAAGTCAATTTTTTATTGACAAAAAAATATTTTTTTTTGGTTTGTCAAAACTTTTTTAAAAATTCTTCAAATGTTTTCAGAAGTTTATGCACACTCTTCAAAACATTGCTACTTACTCAAAATCTATTTCTACATTGATAAATAAACCTACAACAAAAAGCATAAGATCTCTGTATTAGTTTTTTGTGGCTGTTGCAACAACTTACCAAAATATTAGTGCCTTAAATTTTCTGATGGACAGAGTGGAAGATATAGTTAAATATAACACATCTGTGAGGAACATGAGGAAACAGCACAAATGTCAATATCAGCAGTAGGAGAACAGGCAGTGCCAGAACTGAGGGGAATCCCCACTCCCTGGGGAGGATCTGTACAAACTTCTCACACCACATCAGCCCCCAGGATGGATTCTCTGGTCACTGCAGGCCCAGTTGACACTTACTGCCAGAACATCAAGCAGTTGACTACCCAAAACTCAGGCACATTCTTCAAGGTTCAGCCTCATCAAGAATACAACTAAGAAAAGGAAGTTCCCAGAAAAGGAGTTAATATGGACTCCTGAGATGACATTATAGGGGGAAACAGTTGGAATAAATATATTTTTATAATAAAGGGACTTTCTAGCTAATGATAAAATAAAACAACAATAAAATTAGTGCCTTAAATATCAGTGCCTTAAAATCACTACAAATTTATTATTGTACAGTTCTGTTAGCCAGAAATCCAGAATGAGTCTCACTAGACTGAAATCTATTCCTGTAAACAGGACTTATTCTTTCTTGAGGCTCTAGGTTCTTATTCTCTTACCTTTTCCAGTTTATAGAGGTTGCCAATATTTCTTGGGTTGTAGTTCCTTTACCTTCAAAGCCACCAATGTCCAGTGAACTCTTTTTCATTCAGCATCACTCTGCCTTCTGCCTCTTCTGCCACTCTTTTGCTTCCACTTTTGTGATTACATTAGGCCCATCTCATTAATCCAAAAGAATCCCATCTCAAGGTCCTTAATTTATCACATCTATAGGGCCCCTTTATGTCTTCTTAAATAATGACAGTTTTATTAATCCTGTAAAGTTGGTAGAATTTATAGTGATAGCAGCCTTCTTTCTTTTTCTTTTTTTTCCTTCTTCCTTTCTTTTTTTTTTTTTTTTTCTTTTTTCTTTTTGGCTATGCAAAAGCTCCCAGGCCAATAGGGATCAAACCTACACCACAGCAACAACCAAAGCCACATCAGTGACAATGCTGAATCCTTAACCCACTGAGCCCCCAGGGAACTCCTCAGTGTTCTTATTCTTGATATTAATTTTTGTTTTCTCTTTTTTCCCTGATCAGTGGCATTGATGTTCTTTAAGAATCGGTTTATAGTTTTGTAGATGTTTCATGGCTTTTTTCTATTTCTATGATATGAACCTTTGATCTTATCTTTATTATTTCCTATCTCTTGCTTTATTTTGGGTTAATTTGCTATTTTTCCCTAGTTTCTTGATTTATAAGCTTAAATTATTGATTATAAATAATTCTTCTTTCCTGATATATGTATTTAATGCTATTGATGTCCTTCTAAGCACTGTTTAAGCAGCATCCCACAGATTTAGATATGTTGAGTTTTGTTCATTCACTTCAAATTATTTACTAATTTCCCTTGAAAGTTCTTTGAACTTGGATTTTAAATTTGAGATTTATTTAGAGCTTTATTTTCTAGTTTCCAAATAGTTGTTGATTATCCTTTTTCTCTCACTTGTAGATTCTTCAGCTTCAATTTTGTTAAGTGATTTTTCTCTCCTCCTTTTTCTTCAATAATATATATTTTGAACCATTTGATATGGTGTCATGAGCCACTGCATTCCTATTCACTTTTTCATGCTTTTTCTTCTACATCTCAGAGCCTCAGTTTGGGTATTTGTCACTATGTATTCAAATTCACTCACATTTTCTATTATAGTATCTACTCTGATGTTGAATTTGAGTAAATTTTCTTCTTCAGACATTTTATATTTCTCCTTATAATTTCAATGTGATCTGTTTTCTTATATATTCATCTCATAATTTTAATGTTTTTCTTATATTTGTATACCATATTTAAAATTTTCATAACTATAAGTACCTATTTGTCAATAACTTTAATAGAGATCAAATAATCGCTGTCATTTCAGGTATTATATCTAAAGACTGATTTTCTTTCTGGTTATAAGTTTCATTTTTTTGCTTTTTCACATGATGTGATAGGCAAATAAAGCTGCCACTTGCCTCAAAGATGTTCATGTTCAAATCTCTGCAATCTATGAATATTTTACCATAATTGGTAGAGGAGACTTTGCCATTAAGGTTACAGACCTTGAGATAAGGAAATTACCCTGGATTAGCTGGGTGGACCAAATCCAATGACAAGACTCCTTGAAAGTGGAACCATTTCCTGACTGAAGTTAGAGAGATAACACCTTAGAGAGAATCTACCTCAAGTTTCTGGCTTTTAATCTAAGGGAGCCTGTGTGCCAAGGAAATGTAATAGTTTTCTGAAGCTGGAAATGACCCTGACTATAAACAAGGCTGATGGAGACTCCAGTCCTAAAGCCAATGAGAACTGAATTCTGCTAACAACCTAACTAAAGAGGGAAAAAAATTCTCCCCACAGCCTTTAGAAAAGAATAGGGTCAAATATTTTGATTTGAAGCTGGTGAGAATCTTGCCATACTTTTGACCTACAGCACAGTAGATAATAAATTTGTGTATTTCAAGCCACTAAATTTGTGGTAATTTCTTATGCAAGCAATAAAAAACTGCTGTATAACTCTAGTACATTTTTCCTCCATTTGCCAGATGTATGAATACTACATTGTTGAATGTTTGGACTTCGTTTTCTCTCTTTAAAGAGTGCTGGATTTATTTGGCAGGTAGTTATGTTACTTATAGGACAGATTGATCTTTCCAAAGCTTATTTTTAAACTCTTTTAGGTGTTTTCAACTTAGTCTAATTACTAAGGCATGACCCTTTGTGACCTGATAAATTCAAGTAAATTTCTGTACTCTGGCCTGATAAAATTCAAACTTATATTGCTCTGGGAGTTGTTCATTTTATAGCTTCCGAACAATTGTAATTTTCATCTATCTTATGGTTTTAATTTTATAGCTTCCCAATAATTGTTATTTTCATCTATCTCATGATTTTTCTATCTACCTGTGTGCAAATTAATATTTTGTTGAAGATTCAGAGGGACCTTTAGGCAGAGTTCTGAAGTTGTTTCTCAAAGTAACTTCCATCTTTCTGGTACCTATCCCACTAGTTCAGCTGCATCCAAACTACCCAAAACCTGATATTTACTTCCTTGTCTCAGCAGATTGCAGCATCCTGCTTGGTATAACCTTTTCCTTTCCAGGAAATGCCTCAAGACAGAAAGCCAGAACTGCTGTAGGAATCAGCTTATTTGTCTCCCTTTCTGAGTTATCAGATTTGCTCTGCATTATACCCAATATATAAAAATAATTATTTCATAAATTATCATACTTTTTGTCCAGTATTTTTTTTTTTTGCTTTTTCATCTAAAGACAAACTTGATTTCATGAGAAAGGTTTAGAAAAGGCACACACACACGCAAGATTAACAGTTATTTCAAGTAAGTTTTTATGCAGCCATAAAAACTTACTTTCAGAGATCATACCCTAAACTGTAAATTTGCAGTTGAAACTGACAACACATATCTGGGTTATGACTAAACCCAGATTGGGACTTGAACCCACTTGTTTTTTAAATTAGAATCACTCGCCCAGTATCTGGACTTACTTAAGTTCAGGTTCTTTGTGCCTCATTGCAGAAGCAATTCAGCAAGAATTCTGCTAACAACCTAAATATACAAGTGATAGTTAAGAAATATATAGGTGATACAAGTAACAGATAAGTGATGTAAGAAATATTCAAGAAATATATAAACGATATAAAAATATATGTGATAGGTAAAAAATAGATTTACTACGTTAGGACGCTTGTGAGAGATACAAGTGGGCAGGCAAGGAGGCTTTGCCCTGAGGATTAGGTGTGCTACATTTTTATAATCCAGGGGACGTGGGGAGTGGGAAAAGACTGCCTCTTTCCTCTCTCGTCAGACTTACAGTGTTAGCTCCTCCTTCATATGTGATAAGCTAGGACTGTCATGGTGCTTATTCAAATCAGCAGAAGGATAGTAACATGTGCTAAAATACATTGAATCATCTCAGGTTTCTGTATAATGAGGGTCTCCTACTTTGGAATGTCACCTTTCCCCTTAAACTCCTGCCCTTGGTCCTAAGGGTCATTGTCTTGCTGAAATTAATGCAGTCCTCATTTTATCTTTCACCTAATGACCTGAGGCATATCTCATAAAGCAAGCCTGCTTCATTCTGATGGCTTTCTTGGGTGATTATTAACTTACCGTGGTCTCCAAAAGTTCCCTAGGTTTCCCTCTTTAGCTATGGTCCCCTATTGGGATTTGTACCACTACCTGTGTAATTCTCCTACTCCATCCCTATCACGATCTTTATTTATAGGTACTGTAATTCCAACAAGACATTTGCCAAGTTGGGGGAATAAAATAAAATTTTAAAAAGTAATTATTTGATAAAAAGTAATTATTTAGTGACATTGGAAATATATGTAGTGAAAGTGTGCCCAGTCAGTGCAAGAGAAACACTGCTACCTATTTTTATACATACACGCACATCTACATCTTCATCAATTTAATAAAGCAAATCTTATTTTTAAAGCAAGAAGGTGATTCAGGGAGAACTGTAATTTAATAAGATTAACCACTCAAAAATGTGTACCTTGTAGGGGAGACAAGGTATCTAAAGAGACCAATTAGGAAACTACTGCTTTAATCTAGGGATAAGCTTGGTAAGGACTTGAAATGTTATAAACACATAGGAAGAAGGTAAAGGTCCCTAATTATCTATCAGGTTTTTTTTTTTACATTAAAAAATGCACTGATGTCTATCAATATTATCACAAAAACTTTATCATCTCAAATCAGATATTCAAACTAATGGACTTTTAGAAGAGTTAACAGTTAACACTTCAAAGGGAAGAGAAATGAGCTAAGACTGTGAATTTTTCTTCACTAATGTCCTGTAGTAAATCCATTAGAAAATCATTTGTATCTAATTGTCTAATCACAACAAAAATGTAAGAATGACATAACTTTAATGAGATGAAAGTAGATTATAGTTCATTATCCTGTATTTTGATGCAGTCTGCATATAGCAATAACCTTGGAAGCCATTTCATTTAATTTACTTAGAATGGAAGAAGAAGGAGGGGAAATTTTTATTAAATGGACGCATAAAAATAAAATAGACATATATTAAGTGGATTTTTTATTAAACAGGACTCACCGTAGTTTGGTTGTACCTTTAAAATGTGAAGTTGAATCTGAGTTTAATTATTACATTGCCCTTCAACCACAAAGAAGAAATTCAAATTGAAATTCTAAAATGAAGTCAACCGAGACTCCTTGAATAAATAGTAATCTATGTGAAAACTGATTCAGTAGATTCTGTTAGATAAGAAAATAACATCTTTGAACATGCTAACTATATTGTGAAACCACAGATGAGCCTATAATTGCTCTTTGTCTTTTGACAAAATAATTTTTTAATTCTTCGCCTTAAGAAAGTATATTGAATTAGAAGACAATTTGATTTTAATTACAAAACTTATGACTCTCATTTTATTTCATATTACAGGATACACTTTCCTCCAATTTTTCTATACACCCACTAAAAGTAGGTTTTTCAGCCCACCACCCCATGAAAAGTGTCCTTTTCCAACAGCTAGTAATAACTACAGTGACATATATTACCAAATCCAATAGTCTCTTTTTCAATTTTCATCTTTAACCTTCTTTTCAATCAGTCCTCCTCATCCCATTACTTTTCTGGCCTCATTTTCTCTTTTCTCTTCACCTCCCTTCTCTTTATTCCACTTTAGTAACCTTGCCATCCTTTCCTGGGGTTTTCCACATTGCAGTGTCGAGTATTTGCTCAAAATATACCTTCTCAGTGACATCTACTCTAACCATTCACTGTGTGTGTGTGTAAAAATATACATAGAAATCTCTGTTCTAGCCTGTGTCCACATTTTCATCCTTTTAAGGTTGAATGATATTCTGCTGTCTTTATACCATCTTTATTCATCAGTGGACACTCAGCTATTGTGAATAATGCTGCTGTGAACGTGAGTTACAAATATCACTTCAAGTCCTTGTATTCCTTTCTTTGAGGGATATCCCTGAAAGTAAAATTGCTGGATCATGATGTAATTCTATGTTTAATTTTTGGAGGAATTTCCATACTGTTTTCCATAGCAGATGCATCATTTACGTTCCCGCTAGCAGAGCACAAGAGTTTCATTTTTTCCACATCCTCCATAAACACTTATTTTCTGGGAGTTTTGTTTTGTTTTGTTTTTGGTTTTTTTTAGTATTTTTTCACTTACTCCCCCTCTCCTCCTTCCTCCTTCTTCTATCCACCTAAGTATAAAATGTAAGCTTCATCTGAAGGAAATACTTCTTGCCCTTTTTTTTCAGTTATGTATCCAACATGCCTAAAATATTACCTGGCACATTATAGGCACTCAATAGACAGTTGTTGACTCTATAATAATGTAACGATGGATAACATGTGTTTGCTTATATATATGCTTGCTTCGATATAATACTTATAAAGAAGAATAATCTTTCAAAAGAAAAGCCAAAGCACACAATTTCAGATAAATATGATGGATTTTATGTAAATAATTTTATCACTACTTCAACTGAACGCTGCTTTAATAAGAGTAAAAAAAAAAAAAATAATAATAAATAAGCCAGGACAATGGAAAAAGGAGAAGAAAGGACAGTTTGTTATTTGTTGGAATATAGATAGGCAGGAGCTATCTAACAAAATTTTCTTGATTAAAAAATAAGCTTCTTTAATGTTAATATATGTTTATATCTATAGATATATCCATTATATATATAATAAATTTTAAATAATATATATGAACATATATCTTATTTGGTCTGAGTTTTATTAAATAATACAAAATATTATAGTATAATAAGGATAAATAATAAAATATTTTGTATTAATATGTTCTAGAAATCATCATAATATAATAATAATAATTAATAAGCCAGGACAAAGAAAAAAGGAGAAGAAAGGACAGTTGGTTATTTGTTGGAATATAGATGGGCAGAAGCTATCTAACTGAAACCTATGCTGAGAGAAGCACCGAAGTCAGCTGATATTACTGAAGATCAGTGTAAAACATCAAGAATGGGGATATCAAGTATCTCAAAAAATTGGTGGAATGGGTATTAAAGAGTAGAAATTTTTATAGACTTAGAACTTTTTTCACAGAGAACCTAGACTCAACACATGGTGAGATATCATCCCAGAAATAGAGGAATGAGTGAAAGACTAGACACTGAAGAATGAGAACATTGGGTCTTTCTTCCATTTTGCCCATGAATACTAATGTCCCAAGTAAGAGATGACAGAGGTCATCTCTAGGAAAACTGACTATTCAAGGAAAACCACCCTAGAAATTGATACACAGTATTGCCCCAACTAACCACTACAGTCAGACAATTGGAACAAGCAGAGCTTCTACTCAGCTTTTTAGTTTATCTCTTTGAATGTGATCTCCTATCCAATGGTTATCAGATAGTTCATTAAAACTTCTCTTTGAGACAGATATTAAACAAGTATAAGAAAAGAAAGCTAAAACATGCTGTGCAGACAGTAGAAGAAAATTTCAAAGAAATAATAAAAATACCTCAGATACATAAAAATTTACTGCATTCAAATACAAGAATAGGAAAACAAAACATTCAGAGACCAAAACATGTCTCATAAAATAAGAATATGGTACTAAAATCAAAAACAACATCACAAAAGATTGAATGTTAATTTTGATAGTTCTCACAAAAAGTGGAACAAAAAATGTAAAGATGAAGGCATTCCCATTGTGACTCAGCATTAACAAACCTGACTAGTATCCATGAGGACGCAAGTTTGATCCCTGGCCTCACTCACTGGGTTAAAGGATCTGGTGTTGCCGTGAGCTGTGGTGTAGGTCACAGACACGGCTCAGATCCTGTGTTGCTGTGGCTGTGGCGTAGCCCAGAGGCTGTAGCTCTGATTCGACCTCTAGCCTGGGAATTTCTATATGCTGCAGGTGCAGCCCTAAAAAAAAATTTTTTTAAAGACAAATTATACATATATCCAATATATGTAAAGATGAAACAAGAAAGACAAGAAAATTACTGAAGGAAATTATAAAATGAGGAAAAAGTAAAATTTCCTAGATGTAAAGATTCTGAATTTCCAGACCAAGAGGGACCAGCTTCTGCCCAGAACTATTTGTAAAAATAGACCAATACCATTGTAAATAATCAAAAAAATTCTAAAGCAGTGGATAAGAAAAATATCCCATATGCATCTAGGGATAAAACCAAAGTAGGTATTGTGCAAAAAAACTAGAAGCCCGTGCTACAACATGCTGTTGCTTAACAAGCAGCTGCTCCAGTTGGAGGCTTGAGAAGGGAGGGCTCCAGAGAAGATGTTTCCAAGGAAGGAAAAGATGAAACTGATCAATGAGGAATTAATGCCATAGCAAATACAAAGTGAACAAGAAAGTAATTCACTGTGTTGCTTAGCTGTCAAAGTATTTACACTTTCAGGAGTTCCCATCGTGGTGCAGCAGAAATGAATCAAACTAGGAACCATGAGGTTGCGGGTTTGATCCCTGGCCTAGCTCAGTGGGTTAAGGATCTGGTGTTGCCGTGTGCTGTGGTGTAGGTTGCAGACGGCTCAGATCTGTCGTTGCTGTGGCTGTGGTGTAGGCTGGCAGCTGTAGCTCCAGTTAGACCCCTAGCCTGGGAACCTCCATATGCTGTGGGTGCAGCCCTGAAAAGACAAAAGACAAAAAAAAAAAATTATACTTTCAAACTATTGAATATTTATGCGATTAAATAAGATATTGTGAGGATGGGGGTATATGAGAATAAATATATCTCACAATGGGAGAGGAATAGAAAAACTAAAACATAGAAGAAGATGTTAAGACAAAAATGATGTTAAATAAAAAGACTTAAGGAATGACCATATGAGCATATTATTAGAAATATTTTAACATATTTACCTGAAGAGAATAAGAGTTTGACCTGAGGAAGTATGGTTCAAGAGATTGCTGTCTTAAATGTTCATTCATCTGTTTATTTATAGGCCTTATATATGTAAATTTTATTTATTTTATTTTATTTTTAATTTTTTTGTCTTTTCTAGGGCTGCACCTGTGGCATATGGAGATTCCCAGGCTAGGGGTCTAATCGGAGCTGTAGCTGCCAGCCTACACCACAGCCACAGCAACACAGGATCCGAGCCACGTCTGCAACCTACACCACAGCTCACAGCAACACCGGATCCTTAACCCACTGAGCAAGGCCAGGGATCGAACCTGCAACCTCATGGTTCCTAGTCGGATTTGTTAACCACTGTGCCACGGCGGGAACTCCTATCCATATAAATTTAAAAAAAATACATATTTATCAAAACATAGATACTAAGTATATCAGAGAAGGCTTGCATCTCCTGAAAAACAGTCACCAAGATGGAATTATGCATATAGGATATTTACTAGATAAATCCCTATGAAGAATAAAGAGTAGAAGTGGAAATAGACACGGAATGCTTGTTAATAAAAATGCAGGTCTGGGACCTGTGAAAAGAGAATAAGAATGGAACATCCTGAGGCTGCAAAGCAGCTCTGAAAAAAGCTCAGCCAGACTAACAGGTAGCCCCAGAACACAACCCTTTAGAAGAGTCCCACATTGCGTATAAAAGCCAAGCTCCAATACCTCCATCATGTTCTGTCCTTAGCTAGTAGCAACCTGGGAAGAGAGTGGTCTTGGCATGAATGCTATTGTGGAGGTAAAAGTGCAGCAGAGCGAGAGTGTCAACTTATCTTATAAAAGCCTCTCTTGAAAAGGAGAGGTAAGTTGTGTGTTTCCATGGCTGCCACAACATTAAAAATGGAGAATGTGGAAAGTTTAATTTATTTCTCAATTAAATGCTCCAGTTCTTCTCTTAGAGATAATAGAAATTTAAAGTACATTTAAAATGTTTAGTCTCATTTTAGAAACAATAGGTTCTTTGGCTTATGAAGATATTTGTTATTAAAAAAATTATGGTTCTTCAAAATGGTAATTTTAACCATTTAAAGGTCCACTAAATTTTCTTGATAAAATATAAGCTTTATTAATGTCGATATATATTTATATCTATAGATATATCCATTATATATATGATTTTTAAATAGCATATATGAACATATATCTTATTTGGTCTGAATTTTATTAAATAATACAAAATATTATAGTGTAATAAGGATAAATAATAAAATATTTTGTATGAATATATTCTAGAAATCATGAGCAATAGCAATGCAATTACCCTTTGGTTATTTTAAAATTGTATTTTTATTTATTCTACACTTTTAAAATATTATCTAATTATTTCATTTATTGCAGATACTATATAGTCATAAGTAATTTAGCATCTCTGTTTACTTAATCATAATATATTGTAGCAAATACAATATTAGCCATTACCACATTACAAATGGAGACTAAAGAACAAGGGATTACTTCTGCAGCAGCAGCCAGGGCTCTGTGCTACCCCATGGCCATGGGCCTCAACAGAGACACAAGATGACCAGTAAAGAAAGCAAGTGTTGCCATAGTCATGGCCCTGGGCACCTCACCCAGGATTTTCATTGTGGATGAAGCCCAGAAGCAGTAGTCTCTGACCATTGCCTACATTTTCATTAAGAGAGCAGTATTTAAATTAAATATCTAATTTAAAGCAGAATGCCAATTAGCATCTAGAAATACATGGATTTCAATATAATACTCTGATCATGAAGTTATAAAGTGCTATGAACTATAGACTCTAGCCCTATTATCTGACATTAAATCTAGGCTTGAGTTCAAATAAGAAACTGAAAGGAAAATAAAACCTTGAAATAATTCAGTTGCATGGACTGAACACAGTCGGTAGGTTAAAAGTTATATGATGGAAAGATAAGGACTAATAATTCAATGAACAGAGTATGCCCTTCAGATCCTTATTTGGCATATATATGGTAACTACCACTGTTGGGAGCTCCAGACCCATTTAATGTATGGGGTGAAAGATAAGGTAAACACAATTCCCTTTGGGAATTTTATATATACTCTACTTTCAGACTGTAGATTAAATATTCAAAAAGTATAATTATAACATATAATTTACTGTACATACATTTAAAATGACATTACATACAATAATAATGAGACTTTTATTTGGCTTTTAACTTTCAACAGAAGAGACTCTTTATCAGAATGATTTTTTTGGATTTATGTAACACAGTTTTCTATAAAATATCATCTTCTTTAGCATCTATGTTGTCTGAGATATTGCCAGTGGTGAATCCATGAAGTATGCTGTCATGGTGAATTTTATCCAAAGCCACAAGTAAGCAATTTGTATAATAGAACACTTTAGAATTTCTCTCCCACTTGGAATATCTTTGTAATTTCTGCGACATGATAATTTTCTCAATTGTTCTTTAAAGTATTTAAGGAGCTTGTTTGTAATGACACACAGCCATTAAATCTGTTAGGTCACGCTCCCAGGAATAATGACTAAGTGGTGTTAATTTTCTTTGCTTCCTTTTTCACTTTTCTACTGATGACCTCTATAAGTTTCCCAAATTAGCATTGATTGAAGTCTTTTCAGGCTAATGTGTTGTCTTTCAATATTACTTTGATGCTCCAAATAAAGTAATTGAAAAGAGAAAATAAAATCATAATATGAGAGATATGGTAGGGTTTCAAACACAAAAAGTTTTTTCTTGGAAATTTTTTTTTTGGAAATAGTGTGAGAGGAGAAAATTTCTTGTTATATTTAGGGGTATAAGGCATTGCAAGTCTCATTTTGAATGTTTAAAATGAACCTCATATTCAAAACGGTCAAAATAAACTTAACATCTTTTCTCCAAAAATTGACATTCCTTCCTATATTCAAATTCTCAAAGAATAACAATATTGATCAATGTCTCTTCCTTATTTTCGATATCTTATCAGTCTCTGAATTCCTCCGTTTTTAGCTCTCCCTGTGTATTTTATCTCCTTTCTCTTTCCAATGCCCTGGTCTCATTCTAGACATTATCATTTAGTCCCTGAACTATTGTAAAAAATCCTCAAACTGCTATTCCTGTTCTATTTTTCACACTCTGAGACACAACATGAACCCTACCTGGTCATTGTGTATGATCTTTTTGATATGTTGATGGATTCGATTGGCTAAGATTTTGTTGAGAATTTTTGTGTCTATATTCATCAAAGATATTGGCCGATAGTTTTCTTTTTGGTGGTATCTTTGTCTGGTTTTGGATTTAGGGTGATGGTGGCACATAGAATGTCTTTGGGAGTGTTCCTTCTTCTTCAACCTTCTGAAATAGTTTAAGGAGGATGGGCACCAGATCCTCTTTATATGTTTGGTAGAATTCACCTGTGAAGCCATCTGGTCCTGGACTTTTATTTGTAGGGAGTGTTATTACGACATCTTCAATTTCATTTCTAGTGATCAGTCTGTTCAGTTGGTCTGTTTCTACTTGATTCAGTTTTGGCAGGCTGTAAGATTCTAGAAAATTGTCCATTTCTTCCAGATTGTCAAACTTGTTGCCGTATAGTTGTTCATAGTATTCTCTTATGGTTTTTGGTATTTCTGCAGAATCCAGTGTGATTTCTCCTTTTTCCTTTCTAATTTTGTTTATTTGGGTTCTTTCTCTCCTCTTTTTAGTGAGTCTGGCCAGGGGTTTGTCAATTTTGTTGACCTTTTCAAAGAACCAGCTCTTGGTTTTATTAATTTTCTCTATTGTTTTTTAAATCTCTGTTTTATTGATTTCCTCTTTGCTCTTTATGATTTCCTTCCTTCTGTTGACTTTAGGTCTTTTTTATTCTTTTTTTTTTCTTATTTATTTAGGTGGAGGGTTAAGTTGTCAATTTGAGATCTTTCTTCTTTTTTGAGAAAGGCCTGCATCGCTATGAATTTCCTTCTGAGCACTACTTTTGCAGTGTCCCAATGATTTTGAGAGGTTGTGTCTTCATTATCATTTGTCTAAAGGAATTTTTTAATTCCTTCTTGCTTTCCTCATTGACCCACTGGTTTTTTAGTAGCATGTTGTTTATTCTCCATGTAGTAGGTTATTTCTCATTTCTTTTCCTGTCTTTGATTTCTAGTTTCACACCATTGTGCTCAGAGAGGATACTTGAAATAACTTCTGTGCTTCTGCATTTGTTGAGGTTAGCTTTGTGTCCCAATATGTGGTTGATTCTTGAGAATGTTCCAAGTGCACTTGAGAAGAATGTGTATTCTGATTTTTTTGGACGTAGTGTCCTGAAGATGTCAATTAAGTCTAACTTTTCTATTGTTTCCTTTAGGATCTCTGTTGCTTTATTGGTTTTCTGTCTAGAGGATCTGTCCATTGATGTGAGTGGGGTATTAAAGTCTCCTACTATGATTGTATTCCCATCAACTTCTCCCTTTATGTCTGTTAGTATTTGTTGTATGTATCTGGGTGCTCCTATATTTGGGGCATATATATTGACAAAAGTAATATCCTCTTCTTGGATGGATCCCTTAATCATTAAGTAGTGTCCTTCTTTGTCTTTCTTTATGTCTTTTGTTTTAAAGTCAATTTTGTCTGAGTATTGCAGCTCCTGCTTTCCTGTCATGTCTTTTGTTTTAAAGTCAATTTTGTCTGATATGAGTATTGCAGCTCCTGCTTTCCTGTCATGTCTATTGGCATGAAATATTTTTTCCCACCCCTTCACTTTCAATGTATATGTGTCCTTTGTCCTAAGATGGGTTTCTTGTAGGCAGCAGATTGAAGGTTTTTGCTTTTTTATCCACTCAGCCACTCTCTGTCTTTTGATTGGAGCCTTCAGTCCATTGACATTTAAGGTGATAATTGATAGATGATTATATATTGCCGTTTTAAACCTTGTGTTCAGTTGATTCTATGATTCTCCATTCTTCCTTTCTTTTTTTGGTTGGATGGTCTCCAATTATTTTCTGCTTGAGTGTTTTTATTTTCATTTTTTGCAAATGCAACGTTTGGTTTTGATTTGTGGTTGCCCTGTTTTTATAGAATGCTAACCCCTTCCTGTAATTTTGTGTTTTAGCCTGATGGTCCTGTAGGTTCAAACACTTCATTACTATAGTAAAATGAAGAAGAGAAACAGACAAAAAAAAGAAAAAGAAAGAAAAGAAAAAAATTAACAAAAAGAATTTATTTCCTCACATCCCTTGCCCACATTTTATGATTTTGATGACTTTTTTTCTTTTTAATTTTATTTTGTTTTAAACATGTTCATGATTAAATCTACATGCTGGCTTATTTGAGTGACTGCTCCCTGATTGTGGCTTCCTCAATTCCTTTCTTTTTGGTTTAGAGAAGCCTTTTCAATATTTCTTTTAGCCTGGGTTTTGTATTTCTGTATTCTTTGTTTGTTGGAAAAAAATTTTATTTCCCCTTCCATTTTAAATGATATTCTTGCTGGACGAGAATTCTAGGTTGCATATTTTTTCCTTTTAGCACTTTAAAGATCTCTTGCCATTCCCTCTTGGCCTGTAGAGTTTCTGCAGAGAAATCAGCTGATGACCTTATGGGGATTCCCTTATAGGTAGCATTTTGCTTTTCTCTTGCTGCCTTTAGGATCCTCTCTTTATCATTAACTTTTGCCATTTTTATCATAATGTGTCTTGGTGTGGGTCTATTTGGGTTCAATTGTTTGGGGCCCTCTGTTCTTGCTGTGTCTTGAAATCAGTATCCTTTAGAATTGGGAAGTTTCCAGGGATAATTTCTTCAAATGTATTTTCCATTCCCTTATCTTTTTCTACTCCTTCTGGAATTCCTATTATGCATAGATTGGCCCACTTTATATTATCCCATAGGTCTCTTTTATTGCTTTCATGTTTTTTCATTTGGTTTTCTGTCTGCTGACCTGTTTGGGTGATTTCCATTATTCTATCTTCCACATCACTAATCGTTCTTCTGCATTATTTATTCTGGTTTTACTGCCCTTAGCTCAGTTTGTATCTCTGCAAATGAATGTTCTAGTTTTTCTTGGCTCCTCCTTATATTTTCTAGTTCCTTTCCGAGGGCATCTGCATTACTGTTCATATCTTCTCTTAATTCCTTCAGTATTTTCACTATTTCCCTTTTGAACTCCAAGTCTGTCAGACTGCAGAGGTCTGTTTCATTGTTGACTGCTTTAGGTGAGATTTCCTGTTGGTTTAACTGGGGGTGGTTTCTCAGCTTCTTCATCTTGCTTGTTGTTTTCTTTTTCTTGGTGGAGTTGTACTCCCCGTGGCTGGGCAGGGTTTGCCTTGGCACTGCTGTGGAATGTTTCCCAGAGGCTGGCATTGTTTGTAGTCTTCTTTGAGGCAGCGTGGGTTTTCTTGGGAGTGGGCGGGGCTGACAGGATCTCTCTGAAGCAAAGGAGGACTTCCTGAGGGCAGACAGGACTGGAAGGTCCGCACTGTGATGGAAGCAGATTTCAGGCAGCCATGCAGAGCTTGCTCTGGTGTTTCTGGGCTGTGGGGCTCTTCTAGGGGGCTGGCGGTGCTGGTCCGCTGTTCTACGGGAGTACAGCACCCCCCAAGGTCAGGAGCAGCCAGCTGGGCCACTAAGAATCCAAGGGGCTCTTCCCCAGGGCAGCAGGGATTGGCAGGATCACACTGCAATCAATGGAGGCAGATTTGCATGGCCAGGCCAAGCTTGTACTAGCTTTTCTAGGCTGCTGGCCTTTTCCCCGGGGCGGGCAGAGCTGGGTGCTGCTCCGCGGGGGTTTAGCCCCTCCAGAGGGCAGGCAGGCCAGGGCAGGGAAAGCCCCTGCAGTGGTCAGCTTCCTGCAAATGGTTAGGCCAGCCCTCCAGGATGGCAGGCAGCCTCAGGTCCGGTGCGCATGCACAGGGTAGGGGGGAGGGGGGATGCACTGGGAAGCACAGCTTTCTGATAGCTGGTGGGCAAGTGAGCTCACTGTGGTGTGGGGAGTATTCTATGATGGCCCACCCCTCCCCCTCTCCCCTCCCCCCTCCCCAACACTGGCACCTTGTCTCTCCTGCAGATCCAGCCCTTCTCCCAGGTTCCCTCTGATGTGGCTTTCCACCCCCAGCCCTTAGCGTATTGCTTCCTGCTCCCACAATGCTCAGCTTCCTTGTCTCCCAGGCAGTCTCTGCCCCGAGAACTGGACAGACCAGCTCCTGGTCCCCCAAGCAGTCTCAGCACCGCCCACCCCAGCCCATTCCTAGGGACTAACCTCCAGAACCGAGATCTCAGTGCCTGGCCCCCACCCAAGCATCTCCGTTTTTGGTGACTGTGCCAGTAGTTCAGAAGATCTGTTCAGTTCTCACTCTGCTCTTTAGAACTCAGACTTACTGCTGTGCTCTTCTCTGCATCTGGAGATCCCTCCGATTTGGTTGGTCTTTCCCTAGAGTAGGTGACTTTCCAGGGTGTGGGATCCCTTTCTTCTCCACAGTTCCCTTTTGGGATCGCCCATCCAGCCCTGATTCCCCTTCTCTCACTCTCCCCTCTTCTCTTGTTTTACCCAGTTATGTCACGAGATTCTTGCCAATATTGGAGTTTAGGTTCTTCTGCCAGCAATTAATTGCTGTTCTGTGCGAGTCATTTAACTTGTAGATGTGTTTTGTGTGTGTGTGTGTTTGTGGGAGAGGGCGAGAGTGTCCCCCTACTCTTCCACCATCTTGCCTTTTCTCTCTATATTACTTTTTTAAATAACTCATTGTAGAATTATTAATATTTTAATAGAATTATATATTTCAAATTATTGAAGAAATTCAAACTAAGCTTCAAGGATGTTTTTACTTTTTTCCCAAGTTGTTGTAGTTAAATGTCATCACTGCCTTTCTCATGATTTTGAGGTAGCTAAATATATATACATGCCTTATTTAATACATGTATTAAATAAATATGTATATATACTTGATATATATATAGCCTATAATAAAAATAGCATACACATATTTAGTAAAGAAAATTCATCTCAATGAATTCATTTTCATGAAAAATATGAGTCTTTCTTCCATCCCAAATTTCCAAACTCACACTCAAGAGCATGAACCCTGGGTCTCTGGCTATAGAGTTTTGGAGGTCCTGAAGCTGGTGTTGGCCCATCAGTGGGCAGAGCCAAAGCAGGCAGTCTAGGGGCCAGTGCCAACTTATTGGTGGGCAGAGGCAGGTCACAGATCTCTGACTGTAGGTCCCTAGAAGTCCCAGAGTTGGTCTGTCTGCCCATTGGTGGGTGAGGCTCGTCCTGGGGTTAGTGCTAGCTCACTGGCAGGTGAAATTAGGTCCATGGATCTCTGGCTGCAGAGCCACGGGTTCCCCCATATTAGGGCAGGTGTATTGGGGTGCAAGTGTGGGTCCTGGATGTTCTGGTGGTGAGTTTGCCTGAGGTCGACATGTTGGTGGGTGAGGCCATATCCTACTTTTAATAAACCAGAAGGGGGAATCTAAAATGGAACTTGGGGAGTTCCTGTTGTGGAGCAGGAAAAATGAATCCAACTAGTATCCATGAGGATGAGATTACAATTCCTGTCCTCCCTCAGTGGGATAAGGACCCAGCATTGCTGTGAGCTGTGGTGTAGGTCACAGATGCAACTTGGATCCCACGTTGCTGTGGTTATAATGTAGGCTGGCAGCTGCAGCTCTGATTCGAACCCTAGCCTGGGAACCTCCATATGCCATGGATGCAACCCTAAAAAGCAAATACAAAAGGAACTTGCCAGTATCAACATCCTCATGGCAGAATAAGTCCCCAAAATGACTGCCACCAAACGCTATGTCCCCAGAGTGAGCTCTAGTTGCTTTTTCCCTCTCTGGAGAGTTCAGGTGGGTCTGACCCAGGCTCTTTTCAAAGTACTTCATCTATGCTGGGTCCTGGAGAATGTGAGATTTTGCGTGCACCCTTTAAGAGTAGAGTTCTGTTTCTCATAGCCCTCTAAATTTCCGGAAAGTAAGACTTGCTCACTTTCAAAGCCAAATGTTCTGGAGGCTCACCTTCCTGGTGCAGGACCCTGGGGCTGGGGGAAACTGATGTAGGGCTCAGACTCCTTCCTTGGGGAGAACCTCTGCAACTATAATCATCCTTCCATTTGTGGCTCATCACCAAATGGTATGAGTCCTGACTATAACAATTTTCTGCCCTCCTACCCTACTCGTTGTTTTCCTTCTTTATATCTCTATTTGCAGAAAGTCTTCTGCTATCTTCTGGTCTTTTTCATCAGTAGTTGTGCTGTACATGGTTGTAATTTTAGTGTGCCTGAGGGAAAAGGTGAGCTCAATGTCTTCCTACTCTGCCATCCTAATCACCAAGATTTCATTGGCTGGCTCTTGCCAGGCAAGAAGAGGAATTTCTTCTTCCTCTTGGGCTCTGCTATCATCGCAGGGTGTGAGAGCTTTCTCTTCTGGTCTCCTGACTCTAATTAAAGTTTCTATTTATTATTTTTTATAGTATTGTCTTTTTTTCTCTGTATCATAGGTTTTTCAATTTTGCCTATTTTACTTGTTTTTTCAATATTCATATTTATTTATTTATTTATTTTTTCCACTGTACAGCATGGGGAACAAGTTACACATACATATATACATTTTTTTCTCCCATTGTTCTGTTGCCATGTAAGTATCTAGACATAGTTCTCAACGCTGCACAGCAGGATCTCATTATTAATCATTTATATTTTAAATTAAACCCTTCTACTTAGTTTTATACTATTCTTTTTTTTTTTTTTTTTTGCTTGTTTTCTTAGATTTTTGAGCTGAATGCCTAGTTTATTGATTTTTTTCCCCTAACATATTTTCCTCCAAGGAAACATCCCACACAATTGGCTTTGCAGAGATTTCATTTTGTTGATTTCTAAATAATTCCAATTATGATCATCCTCTTTATTGTTTAGAAGTTTCCGTTTCCTCCATCTGTTGGGTTTTGTTATGTTCATTGGTCAAATGGTTTATAGTTTCTAAAAGAAGGGTGTATTTTGGTGTCCCCTTTCTTCGTTCATTTCTAATTTATAACAAAGTGATTAGATAATATTTTTGTAGGGTTTTTCACTTTTTTACAAATATTTGAGGCCATTTTAAAACCTTCTATTGCTACTCTATCAATGAGATTTATCTTGCTGTGGCTTTGCCTCACTTAACACCTGATCACTGGCCATCTTATTGACTTCTACTTTACTCTCTTTCCTGTTATCTTTCTTTGCCATATTTTAAGGTGAATTTAAATAGAGGTCCAAAAAAATTGGAGAGAGAATAACCGGATTAAATTTATTTGCCTCAAGAAGTTATGGGAAAATATTTTGGGACAGCTTTCTTCTAAGATCTTTAATCAGTCTGTGAATAGAAAAAAAAGATATAAAATTTTTCTGTGTGGCAGAGATCTTGATAATAAGAGATGTTGATGCAAAGGAAATTTTCAAATAGAAAAATTCCAGATTTCATAATGCAGCCATTTCAGAAATAAAACACAGAATCACAGGCAAATTATGACTAAATTAAAGCCTTTACTTGTGGGAATTCTTTCTTTTCATAGAAAAAGGAAGAGAGATATTTCCCAGTGTATCATGAGCTCATATTAAAAACAATATATAATGAATTGGATTATTCACATGATATATATCCATTTATTTTCAGTCTTATAGGTCCAAGCATGAATGAAAAACTCAGGATGTTATAAGATAAAACTTTTTGATTAATCAGTATTTTTCTTAAGTCAAAAAGTATTTCCATAATAAGTTCTCAAGAATTTATTTTTTCAATCTTCCAAAACAAATATCCTATTTACTTTGTGGAACTTAATGATAATCTAAGCTAACACAAACTTCATGGTGATATCATATATAGCAACAGTATATTAACATAAACTGCCTAGCATGTAGATAAATATATTTATACAGTAAAATTTGTTCTTTCTCTTTTTGACACCTTGCTGAAGAAGAAAAAAATATATGCAGGTGCAATTTAAAGTCTAAAATATAGAAAGTGGCTTAAAATGTATGCACATAGCTCTAAATGATCTTTGAATTGAGTCTTTCTCAATTTGGTCACTATCAGAATTGACTGAGAGTAAAACAAGGACAAAGTATGGGGTTTATTTTTAAACTATATGTATTGAATTTAGAAGAGCTTTAAATTTGTATTTAATCCTCTCCTCATTTTTTGTGTAAACATTTATTTTGCTTTTACAATGTGCTAAGTTGTCCTTTTTTTTTTAATGTGTTAACTTGTTAAAATAGAAATTGAGAGACAGTAAAAAGGCATTTCTCTGTATTTATTGTATGTAGAAGTATGAACCTTCCATGAGTTACAGGTCCATCCTAAGTTTTGTGAGCTGATATACCTCTCTTGCTTTTCTTATTTGGAGACATCATCGTTAAAACATATGGACACAGGAGAGAGTTTTAGAGGAAACTTGTTTTCTAACTACTCCCCCTAGAAAGAAAATGGCCAGCACTTCCTGCTGTGCAGAACAGAGCTTGCTGAATTCTATCTGGCAATTCACAAGAGCTTTCAGTAAACAGGAGCTTAACATTTAACTGCCTACATAAGAAATTTAGAGTAAATTGAATTTTCTATGGCCTCCCAGGTCTAGCAATGGAAATCAACAAGCTGAAGAAGCCACTCTTAGCTGTTGCTAAGTTACAGTGAATATCCATTGTAATACACATGGTTGTACATTAATTCCAAGTACTGTCATTATGCACTGTGGTAATACAAAGAAGAACAAATAAATTTTAAATGATTTTTGAGCCTATCAGATTAAGCAGAAGCCATATCCTCTTGCACCATTTTCTCTTTGTCTTCAACTTTTTTTTTTAATTGTTATTGAAACTTAATAAGAAGAAAAGGAAGGAAAATGCAGTTTTACAGGTAGAAATATAGGACACGCTTTGTTTCTGCTTATGACAGAATAGTAGGCAGTTCCAAGAGAGAAATAATGTATGCATAGACACGTAAGTGTAGAAGATAGCATCAACATTCTCTTGATGCTCAGTGACAACACAGTGCTATTACTGAAGCTTACCTAGAGTAAAGTTTAGTCTGAGACAGAAATTTACAATTTCTACCTGAAACTGGTAATGGTGGCTTCAGCTATACTGAGTTCTCATCTAAGAAAGAGAGGATTATTTGTACATCATTTGGGAGTAGATATTTATTACAGTTTGTTCACTCTAAAGTCTAAACAGCTAGCACAAATGCACATCTTTCCAAGAATCTTAAAAAGGCATATCACTCATATCTTTAAAAAGACAACCAACTATTAAAATGAATTAATCATTATGTATGACTTATACTCTACCTGCAATTTATTAAACAATTTATTTATGTCCTTTCTATTAATACGTTATACTACATATATCCTTAACAACATCTAACAAAATCTAACTATATCAATACCATAAGTATAAGTAAAACTTTTTTTTTTTTTTTTGTCTTTTCTAGGGCCACTCCCGTGGCATATGGAGATTCCCTGGCTAGGCGTCGAATCGGAGCTGTAGCCACCAACCTACACCAGAGACATAGCAGCGTGGGATCCGAACCATGTTTGCGACCTACACCACAGCTCACAGCAATGCCTGATCCTTAACCCACTGAGCAAGACCAGGGATTGAACCCGCAACCTCACGGTTCCTAGTCAGATTTGTTAACCACTGAACCACAATAGGAACTCCCAGGAAAACTTGATATTAACCCATAATCCCTACTCATTGAGGACCATGTCCATTTCCTCTTTTTCATTCGCTACTCTGCTCCTTCTGTCCTTGCCATTCCATTCTAATAGCACTTAATATCTATCCACAGTGCATCTTAACTGTACTTCCTTACAGTTGTTCATTCGATCAACAAATATTTGAATACCTACCAATTGCCAGGTCTGCTCTAGATATTAAAAAAATGGTAGCAAGTAGTATATTTGATAAGAGCTTAAATGACCCTACAAATATTAAATAAATTGTAACACAAATACCCACATATACATGCGCACACACATACATATATACCCCTAATAAATGCTATGGAGTAGAGTTTCAGCCTGCTGTGAAATCACATAGCCAAGAAGTTTGAGCCAAAAGAAAGCTGACCCAACAAAGTAAGAACTGAGGGGAGAGCTGTAGGAGGAGTTGGCATTCAACCTGGAAAAATGCGTAGAAGTGTAGATTTCCAATAAAGACAAGAGATATTCAGGGGACATAATCAGGGAACAAAAATACCAAATAGTACAGAATGTGGTATGAAAAACCTATGCAAAGCTAATGCCTTGAACAACCTGTTAGGGAAATTGGTATTTATCCTAATAGCTTTGGAGAGTTGTTGAAGTGATATAAGCTGTAGTGGGTAATAGATTTTGAAAAGTGAGAAAAAAAATTAATAGGTATATAACATGTAAGAAGGCTTTACCTTAATCTATTTAGGAAAGGAAGTTGATGATAACAAGGTCCAGATAAGTAAATGGACTCTGGGGGCATTTAAAATTTATGTTAATAAAGAAAAGCAGTGCATAGGATGTAGAATATGTAAGATTGGTGTGTTAAAAATTACTCCTGTGGGGATGCCTTTCACAGATTTGGGCTAAGGAGTTAATTTTCAATACAGTAAGTTTGGAGCATCTTTAAAAAATCCAAGATGAAATGTTTGTTTTATCTTTTTGGCTGCACCCACGGCATGTGGAAATTCCTGGGCCAGGGATTAAAACCTTCCCAGAGCAGCAATCCAAGCAACTGCAGTGACAATGCAGAATCCTTAACCCACTGTACCACAGGAAAACTCCCAAGTTGAAATGTTAATCAAAACATTCTAGGCTGCTGGTTGCAGTCATGAGTCAATCAAATGGTGGGAAACGTGATGCAATATAGATTCAATTCATTAGAGGGGGAACATGGAATTAGAAAAGAAGAGAAACCAGGAATAAACTTTGAGTAATTCCAACCTTTAATGACCATGTAAGGTGACCATCCCCAAAAGAGAGACTAAAGAGTAATCAGAGAAAATTGAGGAAAATTATGTGTATGGGAGAGAATATTTCAAAGAGAGAGACTTCAGATGTTTTGAATGTCACCAAGAGATTAAAAAAAAAAGAAAGAAAGAAAGAAAAAAGAAAAAGAGAGGGAGAGAGTAGTAGAACATTCCTACCGAACTGAGAGACAAAAAAGGAAGTAGGTCATTACTGATGTTATAATAAAAACTGGAATTAAGGGAAGATTGGAGTGGGTTGAAAAGTGAATGAGAAGGTGAAAAATGGGGAAAGGAAACATAGAAAACCATTTTTTTTTCTAATTGCTCAGAATTTGGTCTTTAATGTGGTTCTTAGAATCTATTGTTTTAGCTCTTAGCTAAGTGAAAAAATACCACTCTGTATACCACTCTGTAACACATAGGTGCTACATTGTGTCTTCTTGAAAAATTAATGCTATGCAATGGCAATTGCTCCTCTACTTGGGAATATTTCATAGTCATATTACCATTGAACAAAAGAATGACGGTCAGACTTGGAATTAACCAACTTAATTACTTAGAAATTTTATTTTTTGTTTGATCATTTTTTATTTGCTTTATTCTTGTTTCTGGTTCTCTATAACAATCCAAGTTTAAAAACTGTACATTTTCCACCTGACTTGTGATTTTGACTATGCCCAGATTTCATGTGGTTATATTAATTTCTTAGATACATAGGGGAAATTAAATCAAGATTTTATTTTCCTATCATTCTTACTTCCCCCACATTAGTATTTTCCACTTTGCACCACTGAATAGAGAACACTGAATGGAGAATATGCAGTGTTCATAATCAGAGGAGTATACGTTTGAAAAAATATTCACTTTTATTGAATAAAAGTTTATTGAAAAAATAAAATAACTCATTTTATTGGAAAAAATAAAGCAACTTCACTTTGCAACATGAGGGGATGAAGCAAATTGGCAAGGCCTCTGTTCTTCCCTATCAGTCTTTAATTTTACCCTCAGAGTTGTGGAGTGCTTCCAAGAGAGGTTGAAGAAATCTTATCTTTACACTTTGGCTCTCCTTTTTGACCTCCAAGGACCGCATTTGGTGAGGTAGCATATAAATGTGTCAAATGCCTACTCGGAAGTAAAGTGGTCTGGACTGGGTAGGAGAGCCAGAGGGAAGATCTGTGAAGGCAGATGCAGGAGGTGAATTGGAGTTTGGGGTTAGTCAGCAATGTTTTTCTCCTATCTAGAGAGAAACGCATGATACAAGTTGGAGTAAGCACCCGATGTTACTTGTTTTCTGTCGCAGCATTAATGGTCTCTTAGGCCAGGGTAAGGAAGGGCCTGAGAATAGTAACTATGTATTGTGAGAGCATCAGTACTAAGTTTGAAAGAACTAAAGTTGCTGGTGAGAACAGGGTTAAGGCACAAAAGTTAGAATATACTAATTCACAAAGCTCTAACCCTATGTATGCAAAATATATAAAGCATACATAGACTCCTTTACACCTAGTTGTGCATACATATGCCCACACAGAAACACAAACACACACATGAAAAACTACTTTCATTAATATTTCCTGAAGGGAAGAGACAAAGAACAAATACTATGGTGATTTGATTAAAATACTGTCCAATATTTAGAAGAGCATTCTTTGAATTTATCTTTAAAAAAATAAGCTCAAGTTCTATGAACTATGCATACAATATTTTACTCAAGGTCATTTTCAGCCTGGAACTCTAGATACTCCACATGCTCTTGAAATAATCTAAAATATAGAATATGGGAAAAAAAACACCTGGATACACAAGTGTTTGTGCAAGATTCAGTGTTATCTAAGCTATCAATGTACCAATAAAATAATTTATTTGAAAGATTAAAAGTTCTTTTGTGCTACCACAGAAATATAATCAATCTTCCTTATCTAAAATAAAAATTAGATTAAATACTCAACAGATTCCTGTGGCAAAGTTAACTTTAAGGCTGACAAAATAAGTGCCCTCCAGCTTCTTGCTAAACAATGAACATTACTTTTGGGGGAGATAGCTGAGATCATTTTGCAGAGATCGACCATGCTTCCCAGGGAGTCAGCCTGGGAGTGAAACGTAGCCATGGGAATTGAGAACTGCAGAGTTTTAGCTGCCTATTAGTATACTTTGTGTTCATCTGCTATGATCCCACCCTTCTCTGTTTGTGCCCAGCATGACATTCTAGTGTAAGTATAAGGCTATCTCCAGAATGCCCTCAAAAGATGAAGGGGAAACCCAGTCTCTCTACCCTACCATTATCTACAGAGAGAGCTAATGGATGCATCTGCCAGATTTCCCAATTGACTTGGATGCACAAGAAAATGGAGGAGGTGCCCAGATAGGAAAGGAAAAGCAATCACCTTCTCGTTTATAGCTGTGCTCAGAGTACTCCGGGTCTTCACTCCATGTACTTACTGACTCTTATTTGAAGAAAATTAATACAGATGAATAAATATAACAAAAGGTAACAAAGGGTAAGCAAAATATAGTGCAATTTTTGAACAAAGCATGTAAAACACAATGAAGCGAGGAATTTGATCTTATATTAGGTCCTAAAAATACAATTATTTTAAAATAATTAATATTAAATGTCAGAATGGAAAATATGGAACGTTACCAGTCTCAGACATTTCTACTTGCTTATTTGGTACTTTGCCAAATTGTGTTTTGGAGAAAAATAGCATTTATTTTTTCAATATACCAATTCAATGAAGAAAACATTTATTTTCTCACTATATTAATTCGGTTAAAAATAAACTTGTATTTTTCACATGCTTTCTGGTGAATTTTGAACATTCAAAATGTCGTTTCACATTTTTAAAAAGATAAATTGTTTATGTGTAGTCTTTCCTTTATCAATTTGTCATAATTTTATCATAAAACTTAAATCTGGAAAATACCCGGCATTAGTCAAAGGAAAATAGTTTGCTTTTTTTGAGTAGAAATTTACACATAACTTAATAATGAAAGAACAGTTTCTTTGAATTGTATAGATTCTGCCAAGAAAGAACAGGGTTTCAGGCAAGAGTAATCATCCCTGACAGTTGAACTCTCCATAAATTTAAGCATATGCTGTCAGATTAAAATAAATGTTTCTAATCATCAGCCTTTGTCTAGGTAATACTATGTCTTCAGCAGGTGGATCAGGATCAAATTTTCTAAGCAACACACGATGTTTAATAGTTACATCACTAACTACAATGCCTGTCAGAATTGTAATCCCACCGTTTATGACTTTTAAGTTCAGCTCCAGGACTAATTTTACCATTCCATCTCAAATTTATGGCTAGAAGGCTCTAAGGTCTATTTGGTATAATTAGCAGCAGTGCCCACTTGTTTCAGAAGAGACTATTTATTAAGCATTTTCATTCCTTATTCAAAAAAATCATATATCTTCTTCCCAAATACATACTCACTCACATACATCCTCTTTTCCCCTTAATATTCACCCTTTCTATTATTTTCCTTTAGACTTTGCAAGTGGGGAGAAACAGGTCCAAGAGTTGTGTGTGTTACATATAATCTTTGTTCTAATAGACTCCTGGGTGATTGAAAAAAATGCTATTTGCTCCTTAGAGCACTGACATATACAGTTTCCTTAAGTCTTTTGAAAGTCATGCATTTGGGAGGAATGCCCAGTCACAGGCAACTGCAGCCTTAAAAATATACTTTCTCAATCATTCTTGTTGACACACACTCATCAGCTTTGTCTTGCACAACAAATCATAACACTGCATTATTTATGTTTCTAACAATGATTTCCACTTCAACTCTGTAATTCCAGAAAGTCCAATTGTACATGCAACAACCCAATGCAGATGATTGGAATTCTAGGAAATAATAAGAGATGTCAGGATATCAGCTAATCAAAAATTGTTTTGTTTCTTTTATCTCATTCAAAATGTCAAGCTTAACTTGCCATTTCCCTAAAATTTACATTCAGAAATTATACACTATTCATTTTTAGCTTGCTTTTATATAGTTTTATTACTTCTGTAATCACAACATTTTGTCAATAAATATTTACTTTAGCGCTTTCATTGTACTGAAATAGCATAGAGCTATTTCAAAACATTGTGCACTGTCTACACTAATACAGTATAAACATAGGCTTCTTTGCTTGTGAGTGGTGATTAAGACAGCAATTTTAAAATATTTAAACAGATCAGATAATTTCAGAGAATAAGTCAATAATTCTCATATTTCTACAACTTGCAACTGACCAGTATTGATTCTTTGTTATTTAAGATTTTTCAAATTAAAGATGTAAAATATTTTACACATCAAGTTTTTCCCTTTCTCATCCACTCTCTGCCTTCCCTCTTCACAGGAAGTTGTTATTGAATTGATGTGTACCCTCCAGTGTGTGTGTGTGTGTGTGTGTGTGTGTGTGTGTGTGTGTGTGTGTGTGTGTGTTTATGTGTGTGTGTGTATCTCCCCATGGTTTCAAGAGTATGTTCTTTTACTGTCATAAAAGACTCAAGTGACATATTACAACTTTTTTTTTTCAC
Source organism: Sus scrofa (assembly GCF_054392235.1). NCBI lineage: Eukaryota > Metazoa > Chordata > Mammalia > Artiodactyla > Suidae > Sus > Sus scrofa. Next base: position 118,051,053 of record NC_139388.1, on the reverse strand, counting down.
TCAGCCTTGTTTTTAAGACTTAGCCATGGTGATAGATACAGATAGATATAAATTCATAGCTCTAGATTATTCATTGTAATTGTATGGTACTTCTCCATAAGCATAAACCACACTGTTTGAATTTTTCTGATTTTTCATTATGATAAACAATATTGCAATAAATTAATTTTCTTAGGCACATAAGATTTTCTAAAGTTAATAATTGCTGATGAAATCCCGAAAGTTATATGCATGCTTATATTCATTAAATATTGTGAAACTGCGGAAGAGAAAATTTAACTTGGCTTATCTTCAAGAAAACTTTAGGCTATTTATATGCAGTGTCTTTGCTAACTCATATTATCAAAACAACTATAGATCAAGATTTAAAAGATTTTTATGTCCAGAGCAGAGATTCCATGGTTACAATTTAACCAGTAGAGAATCATGGTAAGTGCCATGGCATTGTTTTCTAAGTTCAAATCTCTATAAATGTGAAGTAAAAGTGAATAATAACTTCATAATTTTTAAACAGCTAAAACAATAGTATTTTCCTAGTAATATCCTGACATAACCAAAATCATTGTTTGTATGCCATAATTATTCCCTAAAATCATACACATTTTAATTAAAAACAATTATAGAAACCAAGTCATTTTAGCAATATAATAAAGTTCAGGCCAAATAAATTATCAATAGATTTTCAGATATCTTACTTTTCCATATTCCCCAGAATGAGTATAAATGTATTCACAGGAGGAAAAAAAAATAGTGCCTAAATACTCACAGCCACATTTTTATTTTATATATTACCTACTTCGACTTTCCATTTATTTTTATGTAAAGTCATTCTACTGCCTCCATCCAGTATTTGGAATAGTCAACAAATATAAGATTATATTTTTATTTTATTTACTTATTTTTGCTTTTTAGGCCCACACCTCCAGCACATGGAAGTTCTCAGGCTGGGGGCAAATCAGCTTCAGCTGCCAGCCTACACCACAAGCCACAGCAACACTGGATCCAAGCTGTGTCTGCCACCTACAATGCAGCTCAATGAGCCACAACAGGAACTCCCATATTTTTATTTTGTTTTGAAGATTAGGTAATACTTTATATTTTGAAAGTATGATGTTGCAGATGATAAAATAATTTACTTGTGTACTCATGTAGATTTCCTTTCCTGCAATTAGCTTCGGATATATACTTAAGATTAGTCAAACAATTAAATTACTTTATCTTTGGATTCTGAACCTATCACTTTTTGCTTTACTCAGATGGTATAGATTATAAACTCAGTGTTTTCTCCTAATTTTGTCCCTTTCATTTTTACACATATCACTCTCGCTAATTAGAAAATATGAAACCAACTCTTACTTTTGTGCCCCTGCACCTACCCCATTACAATTACCTTCAACATACTTTGCATAATTAGATGGTTGACCCTGATTGCTCTGTGCCCTCTTTCTTTTGGGATGGTGGAGGTTATATTGTATATATGTAAATCAACTATACTAGTTTGTTTTCCAGATATGTTTCATTTTGTGCTCTTTATGGCAATGCTCACCATTTAATTATTATATCCTGATATTTGCTTCAAAATATATACTGACTCTGTTACAGTAGTTGATTCCTAAAAGCTCTGGGAGAAATAATTTACTTCCTCTTTGCAATGGTTGGCCATGCAGCCCTAGTGAAATCAATCTGTGTGCTGTAAATAAATTGTTAATAAACACACTCACTTATTGGCATCAGCCACAAGAACAGATAAAGTCCCTAGCTAATTCTTCTACCATTATAGGACTCAGGAGGTTGATGTGAAGTCAGATATACCATCTTGATATCATATCTAGGCTCTCCTTGGGAATGCTTCCTGAATTGCATACCTGTCACTCCATCACAGAAAATCCCCACACCAGTCAGAAAGCCTCTCCTGTATGAAGAGTCAAGGGGAAAGCTGCAAGACCCCAAATCTTCCTCCTCCTTCCTAAAATATGTAGAATTTGCTGCCAATAAAACAGTCCCTTTTACAAAGAAAGAAATCTATGTGTGTAAGCAGAGTACAAGAGTACATAAATAAAAATAGGGGAAAAAAGCCTCTATCTCTGTCTCTCCCCCCCCCACCTTCTCTGAGCCTGTGCTCTCTTCTTCCCCTTCCTCTCCTCCCTCAACCCTCCCTCCCTTTACTTCTAATTACACTTGTAATAAGATGGAGAATTAGATTCACCAGAACACCGAAGGGATTGGCCCCGAGAGAGGTGCAAGCCAGCAGTCCAGAACATTGACTTTGACAAGGAGAAGGTGCAGCTGGGGGAAGGGCTTGGCAGTGAGTAGACTGTGTACAGAGAGAAGGAGGGAGGGAGAAATATTTAACATGTAATGTAAAGTTTTGGAAAAACATATGGAAACTGTGATATACTTGGATAGACATGTGCTAGTTATCTGTGGTGTGTTCTGAAAACATTTTCTATGTGACATTGATTCTTTGTAACATTTTAGGCTTCCTCTCCACATAGTCAGTTCTATGTGTGTGTTTCTGTGTATGTGCTTGAATGTGTGTGAATATTGCATGTGATCCCAAAAGAATAGCAATTCCTTATTTGTTGGGTTTAATATGTGTGGGTGTATTCATATATATTAACCCAAGCTTAATTTCTTATTCAAATCCATGGTACTTTACATATTAAATTTAATAGTAATCTCTTAGTGTCAGAGGTGTGTTAAATCTCCTACCGTATATTTTGTCATAGTTCTGTCTTCTCTTCTAAGTTCTAGAATTTTTACCTTTTTAATTCTAGGCTATACATTTAGAGGCACGTATAGATTACCATGATCAATTTTTCCTTTTACCGGTATGTAATGCTCTTTTTTTTTTCTTTTTTGTCTTTTTGGGCCACACCCACGGCACAGGGAAGTTCCCAGGCTGGGGTTGAATGAGAGCTGTAGCTGCTGGCCTAAACCACAGACACAGCAACGAGGGATCCAAACCTCATCTGCTACCTACACCACAGCTCACTGCAATGCCAGATCATGAACCCACTGGGTGAAGCCAGGGATTGAACACTTGTCCTCATGGATACTAGTCGGGTTCTTTAACTGCTGAGCCACGATAGGAACTCCTGTAATGTTCCTCTTTATCTCTTGTGATGTTTATATCTTAATTTTGCTTTTGGACCTAAGGCTTTTTTTTTTTTTTTGTACAGGTTTTAGAGTCTTTTAACTTAAGTGTATCATGTGCTTGTTTAAATAGGATTTTCTTAGCTAAATAGAGTTAGATCATGTATTTGTATCCAACATAAGGGTCTCTCTTCCCTCTGGCTCAGTTTGATTAATTAAATTTTCTTATATTCCTCTTATATTAGAAATTCTGCCATCTTATTTTGTGCTCAGGGTTGTATCTTTTTATAGCCTTCCATTACATAGATCAAATTTTTGTTATACAGAATTTAAAATATTTTTATTATAATCCCACTCTTAAGTTTCCCTACCATTTTCTTAGATTTATCAATATCTATATGTCTCACTGAAACACTGAAAGAACTTAAAACATTCTTTATTTTTCTGGTTCCCAAAACCAACTTCCACCTGTGGTATAGTTAAATCTAGATCAAGGATACATTTATTTAACTTGAAGATTTAGATGATAGTTTATCAAGCTATAAAATTACTTTCACAAATTTCTTTATCAATTTGAAAATATTGTCACCTTACAGCCAACAAATGATTTAAAAGTCTAAGAATAATCAGTACTCTTCCTTCATAGTTAATTGCATTTTTCAAGTTTTTAGAATTTATATTCTTTTTAATCTTCTTAAATTTCGCTATAATACTTTTTCTTTTATAATGTGTTTTTTATTTTTTTCTAATATCATTTTCAGACTCTAGATAAAATTTTAATTGAAACTGAGTATTTTTCTTTCCTTCATGGAAATAATTCTTTAAATATTTTCTCTTGATTATTACTTTTTTTTTCTCTTTCGAGTCTCCCATTATAAATATATTGACATGTCTACTTTTTATCTCTGAATTTTGTATCTCTTATCTCACTCTGAAAAATTTATTTCTTTTAGACAATTTTCAAGAAAGTGCTGGAGTTGATCTTCCTCTTCAGTAAATTGAGGTAAGACCATATACTTTAACTGTGCACATACCTACATAGTTATTTACATAATACATGCCATATGTCATTGATTTCAGTGTGCACATATTTTCACCCAGTTCTGTAAAACTGAGATATATCTAACAATTGATGACATCTCAAATATCTTCCTGTCAGTTAACTATCACAGAAGGCTGGAAACTCAGGTGGAACTTTTAAATTGCAATCTAGGGCAGAAATGCTATCTCTTTATAGGACCTTGGTCTCCTAAAGCTTCTTAATGACTAGATGAGGCTCCACATTATAGAGAGCAATCTTCTTTGCTTGAAATCCACTTATTTACACCTTAAACACATCTAGAAAATACCTTCAGAGCCGTGTCTGGGATGATATTTGACCAATTGGCTGAATATTATAGCCTAGCCAAGTTGACACATAAAATTGACTATTGCACAGGCCAGGTAATGTAAATGAAGGGAGAGCAAATTGTCAAATCCCTAAGAATTAGTCAAAGAAATTTCAAAGTAAGAAGTTGGTATGACAAATTCAGGACTAAGTGCTGAAGATCACTTTTAAAGAAATTTTCTAACTTTGAACGAAAGCTACTTAATTTCAAATGATATATATCAGTGGAGGGGGAAAGTAACTATGTGTTTAGTAAAATTTGTTAAATTGCTAATGAAATCTTGGTATTCTTACACATGGCTTTGAGACAACACTGTGAGTGCTAAAGATTCTAAGAAAATCAATATACAACCCTGGGTTATGGGCAATTTATATCTAAATATGTTATGTTGTGAGCCACACGGGAAGTCCATATATCTAAATATGTCTTTAAAAGATTTATCAGTAAGTATATAATAAAAACTCTAAAAAGCAAATGTTATAGTGCAATACATAGCAATTTTTCCTATGGAAAAGATACTAAAGTATTCTGCAATTAAAGATGACTTATTTCTTTAACCTCTGTTTTCATCCTCATATTTTCCATAGGATCATTTAATTCTAAGAACTTTCATTTTAAATACCTGCTGTGTCTGGTTCATAAATTTGTCTTATTTGTCTATTAATGATTTGGCTTTCTTTCTGAGATTTATCAGTCAAATCAGCATTTGTCCCTGTAAGGAGAAATGGAAAATCTATAGCTTAACTTGTACTCCTTCAGGGAAAGGATTTAGAGCATGCCTTAGGGGAAAAAAATAGAGGGAGGTGGAGAACATGTCTCAGACTAGAGAGCCTCTTAGGTAGCAATTGAGTTCAGTCACTCCCTGCCTTCCTGACAACTAACAAGGCAAAATTACCCTGCAGCAAACCTCCCAGGATCTCCTCATAACAACCTTTTACAGAGTTCTCTCTATCTGTTTACTATCCTACTGGTTGGGATTTGAGGGGAGGTTGGGTTGATACAAGGTAAGGCTCATATTCAGCTATTGTGTGTAATGACAACAATGCCAAATGGGAAGTGTTTGAAACAGCTGCTGTTCTGAGACCCCATTTTCACCTTTCACTCAGAAACCTCTCTACTATGCAATAGGAGATATTGGCTGGCACAGAAGAATCCCCATGACCACCACTCCACAATGACACTTGCATCATTCAGGCATGGAGAGTAGCACACTTCTTCGGGGGTTACCCCTACAGCCATTGTCCATTCTGACAGCCCAGTGCCTATGCCTGAACAATTATTAAATATTTTTACTATGTAAGTGGAGGAATAACTCAGGGTTGTGCACCAATCTGTGCTTGTTATGGTAGGCTCCTCCTTCCAGGCAGTCTACGACATTAGCCCCTAAATCACCAACTTGCTTGAAGTAGTCAGGAGCTTGAAGTAGTCACATGGTTTTAGAGAGATGTGCTGCACCATAACAGGGAGGGTCTTGAATGTGTTAAGAAACTTGAATTTGATCATTCAGGTCAGAGATTTCAAAGATGTTCTCTATACGGCCCTATAACATGATGATAGTCAATCTCAAAAGGAGGCTTGCTAATCATAGATGTTTAGCAAATTCTCAGGTCAGAAAAAACAAATTTAAACTGGTGTTCTCACTGACAGACTTCCCAAAGATGTCATAAACTAATATGTATTGTGACCATCCAAAAAAAGAGATCTAATGTTGACCATTTTACAAATACACCTATTTCTAAACACACATTTGCTCTTTAATGAGTACCAGTGAACACCTTCCAGACTTCCAATTGCAGCAATCCCTAGAACTTTAGTATTGTGTGACTAGGAGAAAGCACATTGATATAAACAATGAGGAATCATGTAGGAAAAGATTTCAGTTATAGATAGGTTGCTGTGGTGGTGTTTGGAGAGTGCAAATGAGGTAGAGAGGTGAAAGGAGTCAGATCTTTATTGTTGGAGTCTAAAATGGTGTGAGGGATTAAACTAGCATCACAGCAGAACAGGTGACGAGAGAACATATCTGTCCATCCCACATGGTACTTGAAGTACTTTGCTGTTTCTTGGGCTCTCCCCCTGCCTCAAATGCCCTTCATTACCTCTTTTCCTCATCAACCCAGATTCAACATTGAAAACTAAATTATACCAAAGTTCTTCCAGGAAACTGTCCTTAACTCATGTCTGGCACAAAAGTTGCCTCCACATTGTTTTTTCTATAATATCCAATGCACATTTCTATCTCCATGCTTTTCACATTGAATTACAATTATCTATCTATTTTCTATCATTTACATTAGCCATTAAGTTTCTTAGGAAAAGAAACTCTTCTGAGCCTTATCCACAATAACTTATAGTGGCTGACACAATAATCACTAAATAAATAACTGTTAATGAATGAGATAATTATTATATGTTCAAAATTGTGTAAATAAGAAATAATACATTGCCTTCCAAATTATTTCTGTTTGCAATCTGAACATTTCTTTTATTGAATGAAGCAATTTCCTAAGTGTAAATCCCAATTTTAAGCCTGTTGTTCAGTTCTGATTGGAATTTGTGACATTGTAGTAGAGACACACATGAAAAGAGCCAACTCTAATTCAAGAGCAAATCTATACGTATCATAATGGAAGTGAAAAATCCAAATATTATGAATTCAATACAGAAGCAGCACATCATTTTCACTTGCTTCAGAGAAGTAATTTTTGAGTTAAGATATAAATAACAAGTAAGTATCAGGAAGTGATGTGCCCAACTGTAGCAAAAGCATGAACAAAATTATGGAGGCATGAAAATGTGTGATATGTTTGAGCAGCTCAGTATGTCTGAGGCATAGAATCCATAAAGAATGCAGTGGAATAAGAGGCTGCAAAGCCTGGTTAGATAGGCTCCGAGGTGATCTGAATGCTCTTCTTAGGAGATGATGACTGTTGTTATACTCATGGGGTAGAATATGCCAGTTCAAAACAGTTTCTGGCTTTCTTTCTCATTGTAAAAACAATATACTTAGAATACAGATCTTAAAAAGGCCTTATGTTTGCAAATACATTGTATGTAATAACTATTTTTATATAATATGCAACATGTATAATTTATATAACTATATATTTATGCAAGTATTTCCAAAAAAAGAGAGAAAAATTAAAAAGGGAAAAAAAACGAACAAAACTAAGATAATGTACCATCAAAGAGAAGACCTCTGCTTCCATGAAGATTCATTTTAATTAAAATATTTGCTCTCCTAAGGGGGTCGCTTGAAGGAGGTCTGAAGAAAAATTCTCATTACCAAAATTACATAGCCAGAGATTTCAGAGAGATTAAGCTTGACAGGGAGTATAAAGAGGGGTGGGGTGGTACCGAAGAATTGAACATCTAAGAAGTAAAATAGAATTTGCCCATTTTGAAACTAAGATTAAAACAAGAAAAAAAAAGAAGAAAAGAAAGAAAAGAGCTTACACTGTTGAAATATTTAGTGGCTTAGCTGTGGACAAGAACAGAGTAAAAGATATGAGCTAGTTTCTAGCTAAGGATTTAGGATTTACACTTGAAATTAGATTTCAGTGAGGTTTTAGATCTAATTTGCACCTGCAAACTAGATGGGAAACATGTGGGTTATTTGGAGTACTCTTTATAGAGTTAATACATTAAAGTTATCCCAAAGATCAGCGTAAGATCATAATTAAAATCATCAGCTAATATTGTTTCCATTGGAACCAAGAAGCAAGCCTGGACAGGGGGCAACCCAAGGAGCTGACTGTAGCTCCCCCAGAAAACTTAGTTGCTATTGTCCCCTCCAAGAAGTTGTAAGATAATGATGTCAAGAAAGTTGGAGATGTTATAGAGAAGAAATTCAGGGGAAGCTGCGTAATAAAGGGATCTAGGGACTCTGTGCCAAATTTCATAGGGTGAATTTGAGAACTGAAGTGATTATCTGAATAATTTCAAGCAAATAAAAATGCCCTCCTGGAGTTCCCGTCGTGGCTCAGTGGTTAGAGAACCCAACTACCCTCCATGAGGAGGTGGTTTCAATCCCTGGCCTTGATCAGTGGGTTAAGGATCTGGCGCTGCCTTGAGCTCTGGTGTAGGTTGCAGAGGCAGCTGGCATCCCGCCTTGCTGTAGCTATGGCGTAGGCCGGCAGCTACAGCTCCAATTGGACCCCTAGCCCCCTAATGCCGCGGTGTGGCCCTAAAAAAACAGAAAAAGACCCCCCCCCCAAAAAAATGCCCTCCCTTTACTTACTTGGATTTTAGTTAGAAATTTTAGGGAGAAATCAAAGAGCCATCTCACTTTGACTCTTTAGACAATGTACAAAAGGAAACATTCAATATTTCTAAAGAAGCTTAAGAAGAATTAATATTTGTATGTTAATATTTCATTTATAATTACATCTTTTATATACTTACTATATTTATATATATTTAATGTATTTATGTATACTTTCATTCTTAATATGTTTAATATATTATATAAAAGAAACCATATATTTACCATATTATGCTTTAGATATCTTCTTACAAAAGAATCAGGTTTTTAGAAATAAAACTTTGGCCATAAATATGACATATATTTAACATATTTGTAAGTGCCTTTGACTTGTTCTCATGCAACCCTAGTTAATTCTCCTTGGCATGTCTTCAGTTATATCTCACAGAAAAAAAAAAAAAAAAACAAAACTTTAAAACATTAACACTGTCTTAAACAATTACACATTATGGCTGCACTAATTTGAGAGCATTTTGAGGAAATATAGGAAGAAATGCCAGAAGATGAAAGTTGTTAATTGCTCTAACTGCTTATCAGGTGATATCTTATATCATATTGTGATGGTCTCATAAGAGATTAACTATGTTTCAACACTCTAGATCCCTTCCAGCCCTCAGCAAATGATTACAAGGACAAAACGGGACCCATCATCAATGAAAAAAGAGTGGATTTTTTTTTAAATTAATATTCATTAAAACATATGAAGTGAAATATACATAAATGTCTATATCCCCTAAATCCTAATACAGAATTAGCATTTTATGAGGGAAAATTCAGTTTCGCTTACATGTTAGGCTCATAAAAATTGAATATATAACCACACATTATGACATATACATAAGAGAGAGGTTTGAGAAATATAAAACTGAACAGTTTTTCTGTTTTGTTTTGTCTTTTGTGGTTTTTTTTGCTGTGACTCTGGCATGTAAAAATTCCAGGCCAGGGATCCAACCCACACAACAGCAGTGATCCAAGGTCCTTAACCAGCTGAGCCACCAGGGAACTCCTAATACTAAACAGTTTTTGTTTTCATGAAAATTTATTAAACAGACATTATCCAAGGGTCTTGATGGGAAGATTTATGCTTACGACTGAAACCTTCCATGATGGGATCTGTTACCCTTTGTTCCTTGTTCTCTAATTTTCACTTACTACCATATAATTCTACTGTCTATATTTCACACCACATATGCCTCCAATACCTTGCCCTTCAAACACTGTTTTGATTTGTGTTCTGCTTGACTAGATCTGCATAATCAGGTACCTCTTTGTCAGATAGTCAGTGGAGATGTTGGTTATATTGCCCATAACAAATAAAAGTTATCACTACTCTTTAAAGCTTATCTATGACTCTAAGACACTGCAAGTTCAACAGCACTCTATGACAGCAAGCTCCAGTACCAATAAGCAGATGAGACAATGAGATTGTAACCATTTGTTCAAAGAATTTAGGGCCTCTTTATAGCCAAAGCAAGCCACTATGAATGCTTTATTGTCTTCCTTTAGAAGGACAGATAAGTCAAAAGATAACCTTATGAGTAGATAAGACTGGGAAATCATTAAGCAAAGGTTTGCAGGAGTTGAAAACTCAGAGAATCCCAGTTCTGAATATGAAATTAAGGATTGTTTGGGAAATTGTTTATTTAAAAACAAATGAAATAACTTACATTAGCTTATAACTTTTTATCATTGAAACCAATTCACTTTAGAGTATTTCATAAACTACCTGTAAATCAACTTATACAATATAGGTGGTATTTACTGCCACATGTAATTTTGTAAATACTGGTGCATGTCGCTGTTGCATTCTTATATGGCATGATATGGGGGAAATATAATAACTTTGAACCATGATAGGAGAAATTCAACCGACAAAACATAGGAGATAAATAAATGTGATGGTGAAGTTAAGGTCCAAAGCTCAATCGTTAGCTATAGTTCTCAATAGTTTAAAATATATTAAAAACTACAGCTGAAAAATTTCATATTGAAAAAATTCATTGTTTTCCCAGTTGGCTAAGGAAATAGTTTAGCCTTATGATTGCAAATATGTCTTTGCTTACTCTATGCCAGGTTCTCTGATTACCAGTTTGCACTGGCCTTCTTATTTAGTCTTCATAATAGTTTATGAGTTGAGAACATTTACTGTTATCATCGAGGTTTACCTTCAAGTTTTAAGTAGTTTACCCATAATTACATATTATTCGAGACTAACAGATCAGGAATTGGAATACAAACTGCTCTGAAAATTGAAGAAAACTTCTGTAGGGATACATTTGATCATACCAAGTAGACAAACTTAAAGCAAACCCAATGGTTCAGCAGAAATGAATTTTACAGGAGCCGTAAGCACATTTCCTACAAATTTAACTTTGCTAAAGTGGGAAAAATTAAGAAATAAAATTATGTAATAACTCATATTATTAAAATAATATCAGCTGCTGAAAAATGACAAATAGGAAAAAATTCAGTATCTTTTCCTTAAAGGGTTAATAGAGGAAAATAATGTATTTAGTAACTCTTTATGGCTTATATAACCACACATCTTTTTCCACCTCTGTTGCTAAAATGCTGATGCACTAAGGCAAACATAGTTGTGTCATATCAAACAAAGTGCACAGATATGCACACAGGCACTGAAAAATGCACCTGCTTATTATATACACAGAGGAGCCCACAACAAATAAGAAATATTTACTCCTATCAGGGAAGAAGCTCTAAGTCTCAAATTAAGAATTTTTATTGGAAAAGGCTGTGATGTTTTAAGATCTTGGTCTTAGCCATAGCTCAAATGTAGCTGCTCTTTTAACTAAGTGCTAAAAAAAAAAAAAAAAAAAAAAACATTTTTTGCATCCTTGGGGAAAATATAATAATAATAAACAAGATTTTTTCATATATAGTGTGTCTGTGTATGTTCAAACACTCAGATAAATGTCCTTCATCATCAGTAATTGTTTTAAATAAGGTACACTGCATTTCTGCCAAAATTTCTTCATTTTATGCCCCTAGGCAGCCTTATTATTTCCTCAGCCTGGGCCTCTAACATACTTTCAAAACAGAGCTCCATTTTCTATTAACTAATTATAATGGATATATAATATTTAACTCACCTACTTGCTCAGGTTTAGATATATTATTTTGAGAAGCTAGTATTAACTTTCTTAGATTAATGCAAATTGTCTTAAATTGTCCAAATATATATAATAAGACATCTATCAAACTCATGGTTTTAACTGAGCTATTGTTTAAAAATTACTCAGTAAAAACACACTATTAACTTTATTCTTAATACTGAAAATAAAGGCCAGAAGTGATCTCATTGGCTTCATTCCCATTTTCAGTGGTTGAGTTATGAGGCACTAGTTTTTCACTTGTAAAAAATGAGGCTGGGAAGACTGGAAAATGAACCTGTGTTCACATGAATCACGGAGGTTCTCAAATTCTCACAAGGAAATGCTTCAGTAGTTTTAATTCTTTCTTTCAGTAAGTTTGTTAGTGTAAGTCTACTATAAAGATATGCTTATACAATGATTCCTATGTTTTCAGAATAAACATCAATCGAGTTGTAAAAAATATATACTTTTATCAAATATTAATTTTTTAAGATACCTTAAAATTGAGACAAATTTTTATTGCTGAGTTAAAATTTCATCAATTTTAATCAGCTAGGAAGTACTCTTTTATGCTTAAAATACAGTAGGATCATCATCTTGGGTAGTTTGATTTCTTGTATATCCTGCCATTATATTTATGATGAAACTGTCATTCTTCAAATCTTATCGTTATTACTAATGAAAGTAATCAGGAAGGCAAGTTACGTAATATTGAGGTGTCATTTTATTATATTATGTAGTTTTCTATCTTTTATATTATTTTGAAATGTTAAATCACTTTAACCTTTTAATCATACATCATTTTGTAGAATCAAATAACTAATCAATGGATGAAGATGGTCAAAATCTACAAATTTCGGAGTTCCTGTCGTGGCGCAGTGGTTAACGAATCTGACTAGGAACCATGAGCTTGCGGGTTCGGTCCCTGCTCTTGCTCAGTGGGTTAACGATCCGGCGTTGCCGTGAGCTGTGGTGTAGGTTGCAGACGCGGCTCGGATCCCCCGTTGCTGTGGCTCTGGCGTAGGCCGGTGGCTACAGCTCTGATTCAGCCCCTAGCCTGGGAACCTCCATATGCCGCAAAAGCGGCCCAAGAAAATAGCAAAAAGACAAAAAAAAAAAAAAAAAAAAAAAATCTACAAATTTCTAGGCCAGTTATAAATAAAAAATATTATGTAGTGTACAACATAATATAATTAACATTGCTGTAAAGTTGTCATCATAAGGGAAAAATTTTTTTTCCTTTTTCTTTTATTTTATGTCTATATGAGATGATTGGATATTTCCTAAACTTACTGTGGAAATGATGTCATGATATATGAATGTTAAGTCATTTTACCATGCAGCTGAAACATACACAACACTGTATGTTGATTGTATCTTAATTAAATTGGAAAAAAAAGAATTGACCACAGACTGGAAGAGAAATCTTTGCAACTCACAAGGGCCTCATTTCCAAAATATACAAACAACTTATACAACTCAACAACAAAAAACCAAATAACTCAATTGACAAACGGGCAGAAGACCTAAGTAGACAATCCTCCAAAGAAAACATATGGGTGGCCAACAGGCACATGAAAAAATGCTCAACATCACTAATTATTAGAGAAATACAAATCAAAACTACTATGAGGAACCACCTCATAGCAGTCAGAAAGGCCATCATTAACAAGTCAACAAATAACAAATGCTGGAGAGGATGTGGACAAAAGGGAACCTTTCTACACTGTTGGTGGAAATGTAAATTGGTACAACCACTATGGAAAACAGTATGGCAGTACCTCAGAAAACTAAATATAGAACTACCATATGATCCAGCACTGTACATATATCCAGACAAAACTTTCATTGAAAAAGATATATGCACCCCTATGTTCATTGCAGCACTATTCACAATAGCCAATACATGGAAACAATCTAAATGTCCATTGATAGATGAATGGATTAAGAAGAAGTGGTTGATATACATATACATTGTATATATGTATACGTTGTATACATATATACAATAGAATACTACTCAGCCATAAAAAAGATAAACTAATGCCATTTGTAGCAACATAGATGGAACTACAGTTTTTCACACTAAGTGAAGTAAGCCAGAAAGGAAAAGGTAAATACCATATGATATCACTTATTTGTGGAATCTAAAATATGGCACAAATGATCCTATCTATAAAACAGAAACAGATCACAGACAAGAGAATAGCTGACTTGTGGTTCTCAGAGGGGAGGGGCAAGGGAGTGGGAAGGATGGGCAGTTGGGTGGTTTTTGGATGCTGTTATATTTGGAAGGGATGGGCAATGGGGCCCTATTGTTCAACACAGGGAACTGTGTGTGATTGGGTCACTTTGCTATACAACAGAAATTAAACACTGTGAATCAATTATACTTTAATAAAAAAGTATAAAAAATAAAGTTGAATTGAAAAAGAAAAAAATGAATAACTGATCAATTTTATGACCGGAAGAAAAAAATCAATAATTTTCAAACTTTACATGAATTGTCTAGGACTATTTAGAATCCTTTAGGAAATGCTGGGAAAAGAAAGGAGGAGCTAAGAATGGAAAAGAAATTTAAATGAGGAGGGGAGGTTCCTCCGTTCTTCCTCAGAGCAGTTCTGTAAATGTGTATAAATATTGATTTGGACATATACACGTGTGTATATAGGATTCCTAACTTCTCTTCCTTCCTTCCTTCCTTCCTTCCTTCCTTCCTTCCTTCCTTCCTTCCTTCCTTCCTTCCTTTCTTTTGTCTTTTTAGGGCCACATCCACAGCATATGGAGGTTTCCAGGCTGGGAGTCAAATCATAGCTGTAGCCACTGGTCTACACCACAGCCACAGCAATGTGGGATCCGAGCTGCATACACAACCTACACCACAGCTCAGGTCAACATCAGATCCCCGACCCAGTGAGCGAGGCTAGGGATCGAACCCATATCCTCATGGATACTAGTCAGATTCGTTTCTGCCGAGCCACAGCAGGAACTCCAGATTCCTAAGAATTTTAATTGAAGTATTCTACTGAAAGAAAATATTTTCTCTGATACATTTTTGGAATCACCTAAACTCTTTTATCAAGTTACCTGAGATTAATTATTCTGAGCCTCAGTTTCCTAATCATATAATGAAAGTAAGCCAAATTCTCTCTGATGTTCATTATAGATGAAATATTTATAAAGCCATGGCTTACACAGAAGCACCTCATCTCCAAATACACACAAATAATTGTGAGAATAAAAAGTTCTCTCCATATATTTTAAGATCTAATATTTACAACATCAAAGATTAATGAATGAGAAACAAAGTACATTATATTTTTGTCAAGGCTATATTTTCAATGATTAAGTTTCCAGATTGCTTCCACTTTCATTCATTCATTTGTTAAATAATTGAACAACTGTTTCTTAAAGATATTTGTATTGATTTCCAGTATAGGGTATGTAAAATTTTTATAATGTGAATCAAATATTACTCATGAAACGATATGAACTATTCATATTCTAGCCATCATAAACACACTATTTTATAATAAAAGATTGAAATTTAAAAACAATTATTATTATTTTTTTCTGTCTTTTTGCCTTTTCTACGGCTGCTCCTGTGGCATATGGAGGTTCCCAGGCTAGGGATTGAATCAGAACTGTAGCCACCGGCCTACACCACAGCCACAGCACGGGATCCGAGCCGCATCTGCGACCTACACCACAGCTCCCGGCAACGCCAGGTCCTTAACCCACTGAGCAAGGCCAGGGATTGAACCCACAACCTCATGGTTCCTAGTCGGATTCGTTAACCACTGCACCACGATGGGAACTCCTAAAAACAATTATTTTTGCCCAAACAAGTCCTAGCTAAAAGTGAAGAAAAATATATTTGTCATACATTAAGAAACGAAGGTGGTAGCTATTTATTTCATAAGCATAATCTTATCTAACCGTCAGTTCAGCCTTCAGCTGAGTAAGAAAATTTTAGAAATGATTTAACATCTCACAGACTGCAATTAGTAGATTTAGTTTCGAAATTAACCTTGTCTAACTCCATAGCTCATCCACTTTGCACTCTTTAGCTTTGCCTGCAATTGTGAAATCAGCCAAATCTTCCATACTTTACCCAGGTTTGGGAAAATGTTTCATTGTGTACTATGGCGTTAGAATAAGACACTCTGGCAGCTTCTAATTATCCATTATTATGTTAATAAATGAAATGGGTGAAAACATTTCAGAAAACTGTTAATATTAACAGGATATCAGAAGAATTTTTATTTCCTAGGAGAGAGAACAATGGTACACTAGAGAAAAACTCCTATTGTAGGAAATATAAAAATAATAATTTTGATGATAGCATTAATATTCACTTCCACCTAAAAATACTCTAATTATATTCCCTCTATTCAGAACAAATGATACTTCTCTTAGACATTCGAGTTAAGCAACAAGCAGAAACTTTTCCTGAAAGATTTATGAAACCATTATTCTCTCTCTTCCCAATAATATGCCGCAGTGGACTGACAGTTCACGCAGAACTGCACAAAAGACAATTAATTCATCCAGCAGAGCACTACACAGAGGCAATTTGTCTGACATGTAGCTTTTGATTTTCAATAGTTGCTTATCTACCCAGGGAACATACCAACTTCATCCTTTGGAAACGGGATAGGGCAATAGGCTGGCTTTGTGTCCTGAGACTCAGGAGTACCATTTAGTTCAAGATCCTTGTGAGTGTGGCATCAGAGGAGTAGCCTATTAAAGAGCAGGCTGTAAAATTACATTCTCTTGAATAAAACAGACTCTTAAATATTGTATTAAACAAATCGTAATTCAATATATGGTCATTTATGTGACTAGCCTATAAGAGTTTAGATAAACAGATAATGATAGATAGATGACAAATAGATAATTGATGACACTTTGCTATACAGTATAAATTGACATTACACTGTAAATTATAATGGAAAAAACAAAAATCATATAACAAAATAAAGGCAATCATTACACACACACATACACACACAAAAATACAAAAGGAAGTTAGCAAGATGAAAAAAGAGGGATATAACCACCAGACCAAAAGGAAATAATTACTAATGGTAAATCCTTACCTAGTAATACTTTAAAGTATTCTTTTTGTTTGCTAATCCATTTAAACCTGTTTTGCACTCTTTCCCTCTGTTTTATATGTCTGTTAACCTTGCTTCCATATTTTCAATTTGTTTGTCTTTTGTTGTAGAATTCTGTTTATATTTTATCCTTTGAGTTTACTAGTTCATTTGTTACTAATTTCTAATCCAATAAGTCCATCTACCAGGTTTTTAGTTTTTAATTATTTCTAAAAATTCTATTTATTTTTTAAATCTCTCTCTCTCTCTTTTTTTTTTTTTTTTTCTTTTTGTCTTTTCTAGGGCCGATCCTGCAGCATGTGGAGATTCCCAGACTAGGGGTCTAATCGGAGCTGTAGCCACCAGCCTATGCCAGAGCCACAGCAACACAGGATCCGAGCCATGTCTGCAACCTACACCACAGCTCACAGCAACGCCGGATCCTCGACCCACTGGGCAAGGCCAGGGACTGAACCCGCAACCTCATGGTTCCTAGTCGGATTCGTTAACCACTGCGCCACGACAAAAACTCCTATTTTTTAAATATCTTAATTGAAAATGTCTTCATCTTTTTTTTGTCTTTTTGATTTATTTATTTTGTTTATATTACTTAATGAATTCATTACATTTATAGCTGTACAATGATCATCACAACCCAATTTTGTAGCATTTCCATCTCAAACCCCCAGTACATCCCCCTACTCCCCAAACTGTCTCTTTTGGAAACCATAAGTTTTTCAAAGTCTGTGTGTCAATATCTGTTCTGCAAAGAAGTTCATTGTATCCTTTTTTCGGATTCCACATGTAAGTGATATAGCATTTGATGTTGGTGTCTCATTGTCTGACTGACTTCACTTAGCATGATAATTTCTAGGTCCATCCATGTTGCTAAAAATGCCATTATTTCATTCCATTTAATGGCTGAGTAATATTCCATTGTGTATATGTACCACATCTTCTTGATCCACTTCTCTGACAACGGATATTTAGGTTGTTTCCATGTCTTGGCTATTGCAAATAGTGCTACAATGAACATTGGAGAACATGTGTCTTTTCGAGTCATGGTTTTCTCTGGATAGATGCCCAGGAGTAGGATTGCTGGGTCAAATGGCAGTTCTATTTTTAGTTTTCTGAGGAATCTCCATATAGTTTTCCACAGTGGTTGCACCAATTTACAATCCCACCAACAGTGTACTAGGGTTCCTTTTTCTCCACACCCTCTCCAGCACTTATTGTTTGTGGACCTTTTGATGCTGGCTATTCTGGCTGGTGTAAGGTGGTACCTCATAGTGGTTTTGATTTGCATTTCTCCAATAATGAGTGATGCTGAACATGTTTTCATGTGTTTTTTGGCCAATTGTATGTCTTTTTTTGGAGAATTGTCTGTTTAGATCTTCTGCCCATTTTTGGATGGGGTTGTTTGTTTTTTCGGTATGGAGCTGCAGAAGGTGTTTATAAATTTTGGAGATTCATCCCTTGTCTGTAGCTATTTCTCAGCTTTGGATTTTCTGGACCATGAAGGTAGTGAAACGTCATACCATAAACCTGTTTGAAATTAAGTTTGCATTTATTAATTCTTAGGATAGACCTTTCCTCATGCAAGGCCTACACTAAGATAAACAAGAATAGTTGGAATGTCCTTGCTGGTGGATAATTTTCCACCTCCCCGGTCATTTATTTACTGAAGTTTTAAACCTTTAAGGGTCCTAGTTTTATATGGGAATTCAATTCTCACTATATTAAGAAGGTACAAGCTTTGCTCTCAATCCTGTCTGTGGTCAATGAATCTAAGGATACAGGTCATGTAGCTATTAAACAGTACAAAAGAAGTAAGGAATTACCTCTAAAAAAGTTCTACTACTCTCCTGATTTCCACCTTTATGTTTCAATTTGATTTTCTGGGAATTTCCATGTGTGTATGGGTATGCATGTATCTGTGAGTATGAGAAACAGAGAGAATGTACGAGAGTGAATGCTATCCGTTTTGAAGGATATTTGTTATGTAGGATCTAGCACTTCTGAGTATTGTTAAAGTGACAGGCTTTGTCAGAACATCTTGTTTACCCTCATCTAGTGTCTCATTTCCAGTGTAGAGCCAGGTCTTATAATAGCATTTGGACCCTCCTGTCTTACACTTGCAATGAAGATAATCTAAACAACAGATAAAGTAGCAAAGAGTGTTATCTAATACACATTTGTAAGGAAGCATCAATGTATTTGCCACAACTTCCTTTGAAGGCCATAAAACCTTTCTCTCACTATGGCCTTCAACAATAGTCTCAAACTCACCACCAGCTTTTAAAACTGAGAACCAAGAGAGCCATGTCAGTCCCTCACAGTGATTTGTGTTTCTTGCACATTTCAAAATCCCTTTATATATTTATTTCTTAGGGTTTTTTTTTTTTTTTTAGATGTACTGTGCCTTTTTGATGTTCTTGTTTGCATTTTATATATAACCTCTAAGTGACTGGAGAAGAGTAGGGTATCAAAGTGTGAACTGCCTGTTGTATCTTCACTGGAAATCAGATACACATTTTAGAAAAATCATTCTTGCAGCAGGCGGGAGACCACTTAGAAGGTTTGAACAATAACTTGGGCATAATTATAAAGAGCCCCAAGCCAATGAAATTTTATGGCGATAGAAAAATGGGGGTTGCTTCAAGAGATGTTCTGAAGAGATAGAGCAATTGAATCATTGTAAAATTAGATGTAGAAGTTTAGAAAAAAAAAATCAAAACTTTAAATAACCTTTATTAAAGCTTATCATGTTTATATGTCTCAGTCAAACTTTAAATATATTGTCTCATTAAATATAGTACTAGAGACAATCCTATAAAACATGTTCTGGAAAAATATCACGGATCTGGAGTGGACAGACCCAGGATTCAAACCTAGGTGTGTGTTACAAAGACCTTCATTATTAACCTCAATATTATACTGATCTATAATGTAGAAGAGATATTTATGAGATGAGATAGCTATAAGTCTGATTGAGTTTACACTTCAATACTAAAGGAAACAAACAAACAAAAAATGGATAACAAAAAATAAGGAAAAAAAATTATTTACACAAATCATCTGTAGCCAGCACCAAAAGAAAGTGGGAATTGCACGTTGAGTTGAGCCACAGCTTGGCTGAGTGTGACTTTTGTAAAGTCTCTTCACCTTTCTGTGTCCTTTCTTTATCTGAAGAGAAATAGTGCTGATCTTATCCCTAGATTCCTTATTTTATCTGATTCTTTGCTCTCATAGATTTTTTTGAATACACATTCATGCAAACAGAAAATAGTGCCCCTAAAATTATAATCTGTAATCTTAGGCTCATTGAAGATTCCAATGGCCTGTTAACCTAAATCATATATAGAGACATGCTGGCAAAATTTATTATTTAGAATAAACACCTCTCACCATTTATGACTATCTTAAATGATTGACCTAAAAACACAGAGCATTATTTTTTAGCAAAATAATTTAGGTATAAAACATAAAGTCATATTTATTACAAGCTGTCTTCATTTTTTCTCCTTCTTCCTATTCATTTAATAAATTATAACTAAGATGGAAGAACAAATACTTAGTAATTTATGCCAATGGAAAAGACATAAACTTCTGTGTAACATATTTGCACAATATTAAAGCAGCTAAAATTCTGGTTTACATACTGAAAGTAATTTTATGTCCTGTATCTATATTTTAAATCTCAGGTAAAAATATATTTCATTTAATTAAAATATTATATTAAATGTATTTATTAAACATTTTCATAAACCAGTGGCTAGGTTGCTAACAGAGTAATAAAGTAATAAGACCAAATTCTTATGATAACAAGAGAATAAGATTTCTTCTATGTGGAAGTAGTTTGGAAAGGCATTTGGACTAATAGGTTTTTGACTTCAAACGTGGACCACAGGAGAATTTAAACTTGTGAAGAAAGTGGGGGAGAGCATTTCACATGGCCGTGAAGGTGGAGGTGGGGATGCATGTTCATGGGTTGTTTGTTTGGTTTTGCTTTTATTTACTTATTTTTTTTGGCTGCATCTGCAGAATGCAGAAGTTCCTGGGTGAGGGATCGAATCTGCACCACAGCAGTGACCTGAGCCGCAGTAGTGACAATGCCAGATCCTTAACAGGCTAGGCCATCAGGGAACTCCATTTTTTATTGTGGTAACACTGATTTTTAACATGGTATAAGTTTCATGAATAGAACATCATATTTCTACTTCTCATAAACTACAGCATGCTCACCACCAAAATTTATTTTCCATCCTTCACTACACAGTTGATCCACTTTACCAGTTAGTTTCACCTTCCCACACCTCTTCCCCCCTGGTAACCACTATTCTATCCTCTATATCTTTCATTTGGCCTGTTCATTTATTTTGTTTGCTGTTTTTTTTTTCAGAGTCCATATATGAATGAAATCATATAGTATCTCTTTCTCCATATTAATTATTTCACTTAGCATAACACCCTCAAAGTCCATCCATGTTGTAGAAAATTGCAGGATTTCATCTTATTATGGCTGAGCAGTATTCCTTGTGTTTATATGACACATCTTCTTTATCTATTCATCCACTGATGGGCATGTAGGCTGTCTCCGTATTCTGACTATTGTATGCAATGCTGCACATTGGTTCATTTTAATTGACAGTAGGGAGTTCATCAGTTGAGCTGGGACACAGATCATTTGGACCTCAGTAGTGCAGATTAGAGTAGTAATGCAAAGAGGGCTGGTTGTTTAACAGATCATTTATCAGGCAGACAAGAATTTGTCAAAATAATACATCTTTCATATTTTACATAAGTTGCTTGTCATTTGTAGTTACATTTAAAAGCCCTATTATCCTTGATTTGTGCCTATTGAAAATAACTTTTTATTTAAACATATGTGTTCCTTTTCATTTTTTCAACAGTGTGTGGTGTGTAGGTGCATATGTATCTGGACATTTATCTACTAATCCTAGAGGATGAGGAACATAATAATTTAGCATTCTTATTTGTATACAAGTGGATTGATTTCCCACTTTTCCCAGAAATTATAGGGACTAACATATCAGAAGATGAATTCATTATAAACATTAATCTCCCTCTCCATTTCCTGTGCTCTTGCCATTTCTCATCTTGATTGCCACAGAGCTGCTTACATAAGCCAATACTTAATTTAACTAAAATTAATAATTTTAATAAGATGAGAGTTATTATGTGGCAACTGTTTCAAAAACAATGTCATTAATTTAGCTACTGCTATGAAGTATTCTTTCACACTAAAATCAAAACTTCAAATACCCAATTCTTTGTG
Organism: Sus scrofa; assembly: GCF_054392235.1. NCBI lineage: Eukaryota > Metazoa > Chordata > Mammalia > Artiodactyla > Suidae > Sus > Sus scrofa. The sequence continues at coordinate 118,028,794 of NC_139388.1, read as the reverse complement.
CTTAATGAAGCATAAGGGGTTTTTGCCATTTCCTTAGAAAGATTAAGCAATATCATAAAGCAAATTTATTTAGTAAAAAAATGTGATACATTAAAGCTTTGTTAATGGCTGTGTATTTATCTCATGAAAGACAGTTGGAAAGGTAATTATAACATGCAAATGAGTTCCCATTGGGCTGCATATTAAAATTATATATTAATGTACAGTATCTCAAGTTGCAACCTGTGCTTGGGCTTTTTCCAGGATGTAAGTCACTGAAACTTTTGTCTTAGCTCTGTGTTCTCTCTACTAGTCATTACTTTGTGGTATTTTATTTAAAGTCCTCTAATGCTCTTGTCAAAAATTCTACTTTTTTCCTGCTAGTCTGTTAGAGAAATGCATTTCTAGTCCCATAATTTTTGCTTCTGTCTTATGAATTCATCTGTTTCGTTACTGGAATTTTCTTAATCTGCAATATGTGCAATACTGTCAATAAATAGGGTATAATCATGAAAACAGGAAAGCATCATTCACAGAAAATTCAATTAGAGGAAATATATGAGTTTTTTTTAATTATTCAATGTTTGTGATCCATTAACATTTACCATAAGGTTATTGGGCTATTCTGAGAAAGAAAATATACTTGTGATTTTAGGAATTCAGATTTCTTCAGCTCTGTCTTTCATTTTCTTGTTAGGACAAATAGTCATTGATTTCATCTTTGTTTGAAACATCCAACTGTCTCAGACACTCTGCTGTGTTCTTTGGGATTGTTAATAGGAAATCACTAAACAGTATTTTTTGCATAATACAATGCTTCTCCTTGACTTCACTGTATATATGTATTGTCACCTATTCTGGCTTGAGAACTGATTGCTATTTGGGTTATCGGAAAATGGTAAAGTACCACATTTCTGCGGGAGACTCTGATTATTTCTTCACTTTACTATATATTTTATGCCTCTCCATTTTATAGTCCCTTCTCTATCCACCACCATTCCCCCATCAAATCTCTCTCTCTCATTATCCAGTTCTTTAAGATCTTTGTGTGGAATCTTTTTTTGTTTTGTTTTGTTTTTTAGTGTCGATGGTAATGTTCAAGAGTACTAAATGTAAAGAATTTCCTTGTGTTTAGTACCCACTTTTGTAAGATATAGAGAATACCCCTGTATTTTGCACCTAGATTTATTGAACCTTAATATTTTCCCAAATTTTATGAAAGATTTTAGAGATAGTAAAATATTTCAAATATGTTACATTACCTGTATCCAAACATCTACTACCATTCTTATACTTCCACAACAGAAGTTATTCAACATAACTATTATTCTGAACATTTAAAATTTTCTGACTAGTTTATATTATTTTGCTGCATGTGTAAGTACCCAAAAATAATTGTTCGTTCAGTTGTGTTCAATAAATGTCTTTTTGACTTGCTTTACTCAATATATTTTTGAGATTTATCTACATTGGTGCCTATCACTTTCATTCACTTATTTTAATTGTTTTATCATAGTATCATGGATGAATAAACTAAAAATATATTTATTATTGCTTATATTTGTAGACTTTAATCTGTTTCATACTTAAAAGTATTATCAAAATATTGCAATAGTGCTTGCCTCTCTTTATAAATCAAATTAAATAATTCTAATGCCTGGGGCCTACCCCCGAGAGTCTATTAACGAAATGTCATAGAAGATTGTAGTTTTAAAAGTTCACCAAGAGATTCTGATATGATTCATTTATTTGCCACTTGTGCATCTTCCTTGCAGAGGTGTCTGTTCAGATTTTTTCACTCATGTATTTAATTGGGTCCATTGTTTGTTTGTCTGTTTCTTTGACTTGTAAGTTTTCTTTCCATGTTCAGATACAAGTCCTTTCATAGATGTGTGTTTTGTAAATATGCTTTTCCAGTTTGTGGCTTGCTGCTTCTTTCTCTTAATAGTGTTTTTCACAAAGCAGAAATTTTTAATTTTAATAAATTCAAGTTAATAATTTAATACTCTTATTAAAGTTCGTTATCGATTGCTTCTTTCTTCAATCATACTTTTTGTGTAGTATCTCAAAATGCACAACCATTCTAAAAATCACAAAGATATTCTCAAATGTTCTCTTCTAGAAATTTTATAGTTTTGTATTTTATATTTAGATCTATTATTGATTTTAACTTAATTTTTATTGAATTATAGGTCTGGTCTGTGTTCAGTTTTTCAGGTTTGTCTATTCTTTTATTTTTATAAATCATGACCATTTATCTAAGTCAAATTGTTCATACATCATTTGTCTATTCTTTCTCCTTTGGATTGCTTTTGTGTATTTGTCACTATCTACACAATAGCTTGCTGGGATTTTGATGAAATTGCATTTAATTGATAGTTCAGGTTGATGAGAATTCAGATCTTAACAATATTGATTCTTCCTATCCATAATGACACAATATCTCTTCATTTATTTTGATCTTCTTTGATTTGTTCATCAGTGTTTTTTAGAGTTCTGTATTCAGAACTTGTACTTATTGAAATTATTATATTTATAAGTACAATACTTATAAATAAGTACTTATTGTACTTACTATATTTCATTTTAGGTGCTGTTTTAAGTGTGTTTTTTTAACTTCACATTCCAGTAGTCAATCAATAGTGTACTGAGAAGCAATAGATTTCAGTATACAGAAATTGCATTCTGTGACATTATACTAAGGAACACATTTGTTAGTTCCAGGAATTTATTTGTATATATTTGGGGGGGGGTTTCACATAGACAATCATGTCTTCTGTGAATAGTCAATTTTATTTTTTTCTTTCAAACTGTTTACATTTTATTTCTTTCGTCCTGTCTTTTTCTTCCTTTTTTCCTGTTTTCATCCTTTTAAAATACTGTTTTATTGGAGTTCCTGTTGTGGCGCAGTGGAAATGAATCCGACTCTAACTATGAGGTTGCAGATTTGATCCCTGGCCCTGCTCAGTGGGTTAAGGATCCGGCATTGCCGTGAGCTGTGGTATAGGTCACAGACGCAGCTCGGATCTAGCACTGCTGTGACTGTGGTGTAGGCCAGCAGCTGCAGCTCTGATTCAACCCCTAGCCTGGGAACCTCCATATGCTGAGGGTGTGGCCCTAGAAAAAATGCTGTTTTATTATTTAATTACATATTTATGTATTTATTTTTAAGCAGGAGAAAATCACACAAGTGTTTTATGTATCACACTATTTTTTAAAAAAATTAAAGTATAGTTGATTCACATTATTATATTAGTTTTAGATGATACTACTCTAGTCTCCAAGATCAGTGTCTGGGACAACCATGTTTGAGAGACTTGTGATGGAAGCTGCATCCTCAGGGGAGATCCAGATTTAATGCAGAGAAAGGAGAAAAGACGCTCCACAGAAAAGGCTAGAATAAACGATTTTCATAATGAAAGATACTGAGTTCCAGAGAGTTCCCACTGTGGCACAACAAGATCCTCAACATCTCTGGAATGCTGGGACACAGGGTGGATCCCAGCCTGGCACAGTGGGTTTAGGATCTAGCATTGCCACAGCTGTGGTGTAGATCAAAACTGTGGTTTAGATATGATCCCTAGCCCAGGAACTCCATATGCCTCTGGGCCGCCAAAGAAGAAAAAGAAAAATATGCATACATATATACTGAGTTTCAGAGTGGAGATGTTGAAAGATGCAAAAGTTCCGGGAAAGTATACATCAGATAAGAATGTGTACAAAACTGTATGAGTAAGAATTCAAGAGATGGGTGATGGTGTTGAAATCTTGGGCTTGGTGGTAACTGAAATAAAGAGGAAAATAAAAAAAAACATCAGTGGATCCACCTTGGTGGTCGCTTCCTGGAGGGGGAGTGAGTAATTAGTTGGATTTATAGCTTTCCCTTTGAGAACTGGACTCTGACGGATTGTGGTCATAAAAGGGGGGATAAGTACATGGCAGAGACTTGCCAGGAGCAACTGAGGTTTTCTTGGCATCCTGTTTATTCCTGCCAATGATGACATTGGGGTGAGAGGAGAGGCACATTGCCAGGATCCTGCAGTGCTCTGAGCACCCCCTGTTTGTTCTTGCTGAGTAGCATCATTATCATCATTTTGGTTGTGGGAAGCCACAGCAGGAAGGATAATATCAACACATTAATAGATTAAAAAAAAGAAAACATATGATCGTCTCACAGAGGCAGAAAAATAATTTATGATTTTTAAAACATGTGCTCAGCAGACTAGAAATCGAAGGAAATTTTTCTTTACCTCATAAAGGATAAAAAACTTACAGTTAGTAATATTCTTAATGGTGACACCTTAGAAGCATTATATTAAGAATTAAGATGGTTTTATATATGAAAGTTATTATTACTTCTATTAACCATAACAATGAGGATCCTAGTCAGGGAATTATAAAAAGAGAAACAAACAAAAGGCATATGGAGAAAGGAAGAAACAAAAATATCATTAATGCTTTACATGCTTTATAAAATCACATATGTTTGAAACTATATTTGTTATAGATACATAAGTATAAAATGCATGAGAATTTTAAAAGTCCATCCAACAAATTCAGGATTATGAGTTACCATGAGGGAGAAAAAAATGTGAGATTGGGGATGGTAACACTGTTCCAAAAATATTTATAATGTTTAATTACTAAAATTTAAAATAATCTAAGGGAGATATCCTAATGTTTTACAATTTGAGAAAACTAGGTGGTAAATCCAGGCACGTGTATTTAATTATTAATTAACATAATTTTGTCTTGAAATACTTTTAATAAAAAATTACCTGTCTCCTCATGACACTACCTAAGAATCATTCCTAGCCAAGTATCTAGCCATCATCTGTCCCCAGCTGTCTTTAGATGCAGTAAATGCACTTCAAGATTGAAAGTGTGATCACTTACAACTCCACACTGCCCCACCTTTCTGGATGGTCTTCTTCTCCTTTGTACTGTTAAAATGACCTAGGTTCAGGGTTCTGTCATTTACTAACCTCTCTGTGTGACTCTAGCAGATCATTTACTGTATCTCCTCGTTTTCCTGGTCCCCTGTTGGATAATATAGAGTTTTTGCATTATTTTCTGGTACAAACTAGATGATACTATTATCACTACTTGAAGCTGAAAGAGCACTTTGAAGTGCATTGTATCTGCTGATATCTGATCAATATTTCATACTTTATAATACTTAACTTTTAAAAATATAGGAGATAATTATTATCAGCGGCCAGTAGCCTAGGGATCAACGCATGCAGTGTACACTCGCTCTGTTTCTGTTCTTGATATCGTTAATATAAATGCAAAAAAAAAATCCAAAACCCTGGAGAAACATAATGAAGATATCTGTGATGATATATATATAATGTAAACATATGACAATATACATTAATATAAAGAACAAACAAATTATTTTGAGTATTGAAGCCAAAAAATGATTTTGTGATTGAACCCAATTTTTGATCAGTACTCATGTGGATAAAGCATTCGTTCCATCTGTTGGTCTATTTGAAGTATATGAAGTGGATTATTATTGAAGGATTAGAGGTCTAGTACTTCCTTATGAATTGACTAATGATAAAAAATTACCTGTTATTAAAGCATTATCATTTATATGGAGACTCTTTGGCACCATATGCATTATATTTCTAATAATTGTAGTTGGTTCAACTAATCATTCATTTGGCACAATCCATTTTATAACCCAAATCATGTATTTGCAAGAAAATTGGCTGAGGTTAAATTGAAATCTTGAGACTAGAAAGTTAAATAAGCATTTATAAAATAAGGTGAGATGAAATCTGATCAAAGGGGACAGATTCTGAGATGTCCTAAGGAACTTTAAGAACTGGCTTAGAACTGGAGTACCATGGAAGGCAATGGTGATGCTGTTGAGTGGAAATATAAGCAGGCACCAGATCAATAGTCACCTCACATGCCTGAGAAGGAGTTCCAGACTTTATGCCAGAGATAAAGTGAAACAGTGGGGTGATTTTGAGTCAGAAAGTGACTTAATCAAATTTGCTATTAAAAGATGACTTGATGGGAATATGAAGAAAGAATGAGAACTGGAAATATCAAATTCATGGACATTATTAAAAAGATAATTGAAACATTATAGGTGAGAAATTATAAAAGCCTTAACTTGAGCAATGGTAATAGACTAGGAAAAGAGGAGATAAATATTTAAAGGACAGAGTTAATAGGACTTAGTGACTAATTCTTCTATATTGAGGGGTTTCAAGTGTACCCATGATCCCTTGATCCTTAGGACAGCCAAGTTCCCTTGCCTGTTTATTCTGCTCCTCCATATAACTGTGGCCATTCCCTATATGAGCTATGAGGGGAAACACTTTGGAATGCACTCATCAATTCTGCTTTTAAAGATATTTTCAATAATAAAAAGTTGTAGTTCCTAAAAGATTTATTTTGCATTAAAATAAAGTCCTATGGATTTCCCTTATCTCTGGGTAAGGTGCAAGAGATAGATATCAACCTACCATCTCCCTGACTCCCAAATTCATGTTCAGTTTTGAACTCATAATACCCAGAAATGACATGAACATCTAACTATCCATCAAGCACTGTTTTTAGGCAATTAGTAAGGAGAAGGGGGCCCGTCCCTTTTTAGGACTCAAACATATGAGAGGGACAAATATGATATACATATTAACAGGAATAAGTACATAGTTAACGACCACTTCAAGTGCTATCAAAGAAAAATGCAGGGAATCAAGAAGCACTTCAATGGAATGATTTCAGCGCAGGATTCGAATGGGAAAAGCTGAAAGGAACTGGTCAGAAATATAGTAGAATGGAAGATTGTTATACTAGAAGAAATAAGGGTAGGATTAGATCCATGACACAGAGCTAGGGACTATAGAGGATGCATAGGAAAAGTAAGACGGGGGTATTTCTATTCTTGTTAAGTTTCTGAATTTATCTTTGGTTGATGGAAGGGCCTCGAAAAATATTGAGCAGAGGACTTTATGATCAAATTTATATTTTAAGAAGATCTGAAAACTGCTTAGAGCACTGATAGGAGACAAAAGAGAGTAGAAATGAGAAGATCATTTAAGAGACTCATAGTGGGGAGAAGTGAATGAATCCAGGATACGTGCTGGAGATGAAATGGATAGGATTGGAATCTTGTAATAACTCTGATCTAACATAAAAAGCCTCATTTTAACTAGAGCTTATATATAGTAGAATAAAAACACTGATTTTAACATTTTCATAAATCCATTCTAGTGAACTCCTTTCCTTTCCACTGCTACCTTCTGAAGAGCAAATTCTACTTTATTACAGGTACTAAATTCATTATAGGAGAGATTGGCTGAGCCACCCTCCCAAACTTCCCAGGTCCTCAGTTTGGAAATGTTTGTATTGAAGGGTTTTATACAGTAATCATTTTTCTTTTCTTTTTTTTTTCTTTTCTCCTTTTCCTTTCTTTCAAAGATGAGTTAGAATATAAATACGGTGATTCACATTCAGGTGTTTTTTTTTGTTTGTTTGTTTGTTTGTTTTGCATTGTATAATCAAGTCAGAAGCAGGAAGAAATGGTCAATCCATAAGAACTAAGAAAAACCACATTTACTAAATCAGCGATTTCAAAGACTTGATTTCATAGTGTGATTCAGATTATCCCACCAGACAGAAATAAGGTTATTTGAATACCAAAAATTATTTTGATCTTTTATAACCACAAGAAAAAAGGAGAAGGCAAAATGTTTTAAGATTTAAGGGAACAAAAGTTAGCCCCATCCAGCCCTAAATAATGGAATTTCAGAATCATAGAAATGTGTAGCTGAGTATAATTCTAAAGAACAAAGGGGAAAGAAGCAATATGATTCCAACACTTCCTCCATGTCCTTGCTGCTTAACTGGAACTTCAGTATTGATTCCACAGGTTTTTTGTTGTGTTTTGTTTTGTTTTTAATGTTCGTACCCATGGCATATGGAAGTTCCCAGGCCAGGAATTGAATCCCAGCCACAGTGGCTGTGACAAGGTGGAGTACTTCAACCCACTGGACCAGCCGGGATCGAACCGACCTCTGGCCCTCCACAGCAACCCAAGCTGCTGCAGTTAGGTTCTTAACCTACTGCACTACAGCAGGAACTTCTGCCTTCCACAGGTCTGATTCTGAGTGAGTGCTGCCTTTGAGTCCCCCTCAACAGGGCAGTCATTTCTGAAAAGATATATATAGCAAGAGAGGAGAAAGGGAGAGGGAGAGAGGGAAAGGGAAGAGAGGAAGAAGGAGGAGGGAGGAGGAATAACTGAAAAGGATCCCAAAAATGCACAGGTTAGGCAACAGTAAATAAAATTTGAAGGAAGAAGAATCTAATGTTTTTAATATTATTTTATGGTATTTAATTAACAATATTACTTTAATAAACATTTTACTTGTATTTAGTTGATTGACAGACCGGTTGGTATTGTGTTTGTATGTGAATATAACTACAAGGAAGCACATGAGTTGCTGTGTTTTAGGTTCAGTCCTACCTCCCAAGCTAAGGAATAACCCTACCCTCCTATTGGTGCCTTTATCGTGATGCATGCTGAAGAGTGTGTTAATAACCTTTCAGGATATGGTTTATTCTGATTTTTTGTTGATGTGAAGTTTGGCGCTAGGAAAAAAAGTTTGCATTTCACAATCATGGGTTGGATTTCTGCACTTTCAGTGAGTGTGGAGAGTATTAAACTTTACCTGGAGAATAATTTAAATGACTCATCTGAGCTCCTGATTTTTATAGCCTGCTTCACTCTCTTATTTACTCCAAGAGGCTTTTATCTAACTCTTAGAATCTGGCTATAAGTACGGTGATTCACACTCAGGTTTGTTTTTTTTTTGTTTGTTTGTTTGTTTGTTTTTGCATTGTATAATCAAGTCAGAAGCAGGAAGAAATGGTCAATACAGAAATTGTGTGGCATCTTTTTGTATTATATAATAATATTCATGGACAAATTCTAATGAGGAACCACAATAATTTCATTTCAAAATCACAGTGGCAATAAAATAAACTGATAAAATGTAACCAAAATAAAATATAGATTAGGGAAATCAATGACAGAGATATGGGAATTATTACTTAAACTGGCTATTAAACAAAAAAGGTACCTCCCAATGATAATATTCCATATGTCACATTTCATTAGGTGCTTTTTGGTTTTCATACTGGTTTCCACTTTTATAATAGTTTGGTGATGAGCAGCTCTCCCTTGCCTTGGACTACATTTATGTTTTCCTACATTCATGAACTTAAATTCAGTCATACTCTTTCCTTGCCATTCTTCTATTTCCACCTATAACAGCATTAAAACCTTTCTTTACTCCTTGACTGTAATCTCCCCGCACTGGTAATTTTCCTGCATCGATACAATACCTTGATTAAACGAAGGGGCTGTGTTTAGAAAATACCATTATTACAAAAGGAATACTCACTTCTTTAGACTCTGTATGGGATGCTTCAGTATATGCTAATCATATTTGTTAAATTTTCCTCAATACTCTTCTTTACCATAAATTTGTACCTAATTTGTTTTTATTTCTATCAGCCTCAAGTTTCTTTGTAAGGTAGTCATGCAAAAAATATTTTCTAGCTATTATAAATCAGTGTTTGGATATTTCTCCAAATATATCCAAAATAACATTAAAATGTGTGAACATTATTTGGTTATTTTGTTGTGGATCTCATTTTATTATCTGTTTGTGTTCTCTGAGTGTTCATATCATCACCCAATTTAGTATCATTTGTGATTTGAATTAATGTGCTGTGTACCTGTATGTCTAGAACAAAAATAAGAGTTAACATTCTTCCAGGATACTTTAAACTGAAAGCAATTTACTACCAATAAAGCAGTGCCATGATGTTTTTTCAGAAATGGATTGTCAGAATATTTCTACCTAAGGGAATGCAGCAGCATATTGATCATGAAAAGAGATTTGGAACTTCTTTAAAAAGAATCCCTTAAAGCTTTAACTAATCTACTGTATAGCTACAATAAAGAAAGATAACAGTATGGTTGGTGAATTATTTTTTAAAAAGCACTTAGACTGAAAAGGAAATGACTACAGAAGATAATCTTCCATGTTATCACTGTGAAACTTTAGAGACAGTAATGAGCATGACAAGTGTGGAAAATCCTTAGCACATTAACTGGAGAAGTACAGCAGAGTGAAAATTCCTATTCCAGATTTCTACAATTTAAAAGATAAACTGAATCCTCACTATAGCTGTGTTCTTAGGGTGCCTGATTTTATTACTCTACACACGGGTAGATAGAGAGACTTCAAGTTTCAATAAGTATGCCCTATATGTAGTTCCTCATTCAAAGAAGTTTATGATACCTCAGAAATGCCCCTAAAAAGTATAGAATAAAAATCCAAAAGTAGCAACTGACCCGTCCGTATGGCTAGAAATCCCATGCCAGGCAATGCTGCTAGCAATCGTGACATATTTATATTCTTCCAGCAAAATCTCATTGCATTCATGGTTTTTATAGGTATTGCAGTAATATAATTTTTCACTATTTCATTCTTACTTTGGAGTCAATGAAGGGGGAAGAAATTTGGACTATATGGAACTGAGGAAGCATGACCTTGATTCACTGCCCTTCTGAAACACATTTATCAGCTTTATATGGTCAACCATGGCATATTGAGCCTTAAGCACTAAAGCATTCTGAACACATGGCTGTATTATTTAGGCATACCTTTGCAAAAGAAAAATTCTTACATTTTTTTGATATATGAATATATACTTCGCTATATGAATGAATTCAGTGTTCCTTGAATGTTTATAGGCTTATTTGCTCTGTCCTTTTCATGATGGGATTTTCAAGTCCTTTTCTACTATAAAGCTCAGCATATTATCACTCACACATTCCCTATTCCACTAGTTTAATCACTGATGCAAATGATAGTGTGTAATGGAATGTGTGTGTGCACACGCACGTATGTGCATGTGTACTTGATTCTGAATATGAAAAATTTCAAATAAAATTTATTGCCAAAATTCTGTCTTCTCTCTTAGGTGCTTTATAACAAATGATTATAAAATACACTGTGTATCCAGCAAATGGTTAGAAGATCAGCTTATTTTTTTCTAATCAGAGATGCTCTTTCATCTAAAAATATGCAAGCGTGTTGAAATTGCCAAACTAGGAACTAAAGCAGCCAGAATTTGAAGAGCAATCAGGGCAATTGGAGGCTACTCATTGTACTTATCAGGAGTTAAAGCATTTATCCTTAAGGCAAAAAAATACTGAATAATAGAGCATAATTTTATGCATAATTTAACTCCCCTGCTAGATATATCTGTCCTCATCAAAAAAAGATTAATTTCCTGAAGAATATGCATGTCCCAGTACTTCTAGGAAACCTTTATGCAATAGGCTTTTTTTGGGTAAAAACAATATTAAAATAATATTTTCAACTATTAAGACAAACAATGTCTATTAAATGTAATTAAGGTAATTTCAAAGCTCTAATAAACTGTCATGGAATTGTAAATGGAAAAACATATGAAAATAGGGGACATTCACTCATCTTACAAGTTCAAGACAGTTTTGGAGCTTACATATAATTGATAGTTGGTAATGAGAAAAAAGTTGTAACTCTCAAAAGAAATAAGAAATAAAAATTAAATAATGCCTCTATAGTTCCTCTTGATATAAGAAGCTACATTTACTTGAATATGAAAATAGATCAGAATATGTACAAGAAAGAGCAGGGCAAGAATCTCATTTCCTATCTACACTAAATGGTAAAGTTCAATTTTGTCTATGCTTGAAGGGAGTTACCAATTTGTATTAGATTTGTTAAAGTTAAGAATTCTTTTTTTTTGGTGTGAGTGAGGGCGGACCTGTGGCACATGGAGGTTCCCAGGCTAGGGATCTAATCAGACCTGCAGCTTCTGGCCTACACCACAGCCACAGCAACACCAGATCTTAGTCATATTTGTGACCTAAGCCACAGCTTGCAGTAACGCCAGATCCTTAACCCACTGTGTGAGGCCAAGGATTGAACTCGCATCCTCATGGATAGTAGTCAGGTTCTTAACCTGCTGAGCCACAATGGGATTTTCAAACACTCAAACTGTTTTGAATGCTGTTTAAAAAACATACTTATCAGAATTTTATGCAGCTCATAAGTACTCCATAACCCTGTACTCAATGTTCTATTATTGTTCTCATGTGTTCTTATACACGCATATACAGACAAACACAGAAAAAATAGGAAAATAGGACATGTATTTCAAAGCACATGCATAAATGCTAACATACAATAGTATCCAACATATATGTTTCTTCTGCATTTATTTGAAGCTACTGATTTAGTCAATGCCAGCAAGATATATATTTTTAAATTTAAAATTGTTTTGAAATCTCTTAAAATAATGATTTTCTTGAATTTACACAATTGTCATAATTTGACAAAATAACAAAAATATATTTTTCCTTGGCCAATTTGAACATGAAAATGTTGATATATTGTCCCATGGGGACCATCTATCTGCCCTTTAAAATATTTGTCTGTAATTTTGATGACACAAATAATGGCTTTCCTACTTGAGCCCCAGTATGCCATAATTTAGGTAAGCATATGAAATATTTAGAGGTCATTGTTAGGAGAGTATAGAAGATGAAAATTTTAGATATTATCTCTGAATACCATGAAAAATAATAAATGTAAAAAGATTATATAAAAGCACACATAAAGATGCAAGAAAATAAATATTTCAAATTGTTACAAAATGATTCAACAACAAATGTATTCCCAGGATATAAAAATTTAACCATTGCTAGAAAGTAAAACCTGCTTTTTTTGATCAGAACAAAACAAAACAGAGTTTATGCATGCACCAGGGAGTGAGCTGAATATAACACTAGATCTTCAAAATGAAGTTTATACTTAGAAATCAAAGGAAAGAACTCTAGATTTCTTTTCAGAATGGACATCTCTAAGTGTACCAGGAATGACAGTCAGGGACAGAGTAATGAGATAGAGAACTCACCAGTTTGATTCAGAATGGGAAAGGTTAATTAATAAGGTCCATCAATGTGTCAAGTATATGTATTTTCAGTTGAATTACAGGGAAATGCCCTCTTCATAACATGATAAATAAAATAGAAAATTTCTCCCAAAATCCATGGTTACATTATTGCCTGTACAAGAAACTGATCCCAGCTGCAATTTGGGCTTTATTGTGATAATTGTTCATTATGGCTTATATATCAAAAGAGAATAACATTCCAGTTTCAGAACATTTCTAGAACATGGAAAAAAATTCAAGGAATTTCTATTTTATTGGCATTTGTTTATATGGAAACATATACACAGACACACAGATCATTATATATATATAATACGTATTATATACATATAAGTTCTAATTGTGGAAACACAAAAACTTGCTACCTAAATTTACCTATGAAATGGTTATTAAGCGTACTGTGCAGTAGTGTTAAGTACATTCATATTATTGTTTAATTTAGCCAATCTTCAGAACTCCTTTTATCTTACAAACTGAAACTCTATGCTCATTAAACAAAAACTCCATTTCTCTCTCCCCCTAGCCCCTGTAAACCACCATTCTACTTTCTGTTTCAATGAATTTGACTACTCTAGGCATTATATATGTGGAACCATAGGGTATTTGTCATTTTGTGACAGGCTTATTTCATTTAGCATTATGCCTTTAAGGATCATCTATGTTGTAGCATATGTCAGAGTTCCCTTCCTTTTTTTTTTAAGGCTTACTATTTTACTGAATGGATATACCACTTTTTGTTTATGCATTCATCTGTCAAAAGGTATTTGGGTTGCTTCCACCCTTTCACTATTATGAATAATGGGTTCACAAATGTCTCTTTGAGTCATTGCTTTCAATTATTTGGGGATATAAATCAAGAAATGGAATTGCTAGATCATATATTGTAATTATATTTCTAATTTTTTGAGAACTGGAGTGGTTTTTAGGCTAAAATATTTCTGGAGGTGAGTGAATTCTCTGCTTTCTATTACATTTATCTCTTCTTTCTCCACTTAGCTTTACCCTCCTCTCTACATCCAGTAGCTGAAATAAACAGAGAATGAGGGAGAATAGGAAGACAGAAATGAATAACATGTCCCCTGGATCCACATTCATAACTATACCATGGCTTTTAGCATACTATGAAATTCAGTGTCATTTTTGACATATAAAGTGACACTGATAACTCCTCATCGTTAAGGTAGGCAATCAGGGTTCTCCAGTAGTGCTTAGATTTGCATGAATTTGTATATACTTTATCACCCATGCTTTCTTGCAACAGTGGCATGAATTAGACACCCAAGATTGCTATCCACAAATTCATAAATGGAAAAATAAATCTATGCTTTCTGTTAAAAAATATTGGCTCTGAGGTAAATATGACATTATACAAAGAACTCTAATTTGTTGTTCACCTTTGCGTTTAACCAATATAATAGAAACTTGTTATTTTATTTTTTTGGCCTTAGAGACCCTATAAACTTTCCTCACATTTCAATTTCTTTTGAGGAAATTACTCATTTTCTTTTAAATGTAGTCTGATGGGATTTTTAATTAGGTTTCCTAATCTAAGGGAAGAGACCTAAGTTGGACCAATCAAATGGAAGAAAAAAAGAATAGACAATAGCTGGAATTTATTCATCCCATCAATAATATGAGGACCAAAATATTACTACTATGAGGAATTTTTCATGATATTCATAATAATAATTCCCCAAACACCTCTCCAGTTGAAAAGAAAAACTCCTCTATGCAGCTGTCGCCTTATGTGTATATGCAAAAAAGGTGTTGTTGTAAGCCCTTCTATTCTAGATTCCAACCCACATAAAAATTATTAGGAACCAGTTCTGCTTCCATTTAACTTTGTTTAAGAAGTACATTGCTATTTCTCTATCATAATGTTTATGAAGTCTTTAGTAAAAGGTTTTATTGTTCTGATTAGGTTTGTTGATTTCTATATTATACCCACTGTCACAAAATCTTCTTGGTTTATGAGTTTTCATAAAAAACACTTATCTATAATATCCACAATGGAAAAATAGTTTCTTTAATTTTGACTACATAGGATATTATATCCTTCATACTTAATTATTATTGTTATTTAATTTATTTAAATTAAAAAATAATTTGCCCGTTTCTTCCATCCCCCATTTACTGCTTCTAGAAACCACCAATCTGTTCTCTGCATCTATGAGATTTTTTAAAAACAGTGCTGTAGTAGTTCCCCCTTATTTCCTGGGAATGTGTTCCAGGACCCCCAGTGAATATTTGAAATCATGGATAACACCAGTCCCTATATGTGCTGTTTTTTTCTATACAGACATACCTATGATAAAGTTTAATTTATAAATTAGGCGTGTAAGAGATTAATGACAATAAAAAATAACAAAGTAGAATTATAGCAATATACTGTAATAAAAGTTATATGAACATGGTCTCTCTCAAAATATCTTACTGTGTGGTTCTCATCTCCTTCTTCCTGGGATGATGTCAAATGCCTACATGATGAGAGGAAACAAGGTGAATGAAAGAGGCATTGTTACACAGCGTTAAGCTATTATTTACTTTCTGACTGTACATCAGAGGGAGGATCATGTGCTTGGGGTGATCTTGGATCCTCCAGCCATGATGTGTTGATGGTTGTCTACCAAGAGTAGATGATGCCGATGATGGGGAATTGTGGGCAGGATGGAGAAGGATGGTGTGATATTTTATCATATTTCTTAGAATAGCTGCATGACATTTAAAAGTTCTGAATTGTTTATTTTTGGAATTTCCACTTAATATTTTTGGACCACTGCTGACCACAGTTAACTGAAACCACACAAAGCGAAATGGCAAATAAGGGGGGATTATTGCATATAATTTTCGGATTCCATATATAAGAGAAATCATATGGTATTTGTCTTTCTCTGACTTATTTTATGCTTTTTTATGACAATAATATTCCACTGTATATGTACATATACACCACAATTTCTTTATCCATGCATCCATTGATGGGCACTTATGTTTTTATTATTATATATTATCATTATACTATATATAATGCAACAATATATAATGTAACAATGTATATTTAATAATATAATTATGTGAATATATAATACAGAAATATTAAATATCATATATGTTCATAAATATATGATAGAAATTTCCTTCTTCATTCCCTCTTCATACAATAGAATAGCTTATACCCTTCAAATACACCAAACTATATAGATACGACTATGTAAGATACCAATAATTATGTCCACTTAGCCAGTATATTCATACATTGATCCATTTATTTACTCCTTAAAAAACAATTAGTAAGTACTGACCATCTCCTGGTATCATATTATGTAATACGGATAACAAAAGGAATAGATAAGACGCTCTGATGTAACTCAGTCATACACATTTTTTAAATTAAATTTCTTGACCTCTTGTATTGTTTATGGACAAACATAGGATGATGTGAATTGAGGGTATACAATATTTGAAATGTTTACATTGCTCTCTGAAATAATTATCCAGTGATAATTCTGGTATATTTGAAAATGATGGCTTCTTTTTCTTCTTTCTACATTACAATAAGCTGAAATCCAGGCTAGAACTAAAAGTGTGATTTTTGAATATTCTGCATGAGAAAGGAGATCAGCATCCAGTAGGGTAAGAATATTGACATCATTTCTATAGAATTAGGAAATAATGCATTTTGAAAATTGGTTTATATGATAAATAATCTACATTTTAAATCAGGTACATTGCTAATAAATAGTATTTAGCACTTAAATTATTATTAAAGTGCATGAATGGATAGATAAATGTAAAAAAGTGATTATTGCTTTTTTGAATAGAGATAGATAAATATAATTTTTTAAAAAGATTTCTTGATGCATGCAATGATGAGAAAAGTTGAATTATAATCTCATCTTAATGACATGTTCATCACTAAGTATCATGTGAGAAGGTCCCAGGATGTTTAATTAATAAGAGCAGAACATGGTCAAGACTTGAGCACACTTAGACCATGGAAACATGTAGATAATAGGATTTAGGCAGAGGAACTTGTATGAATCAATAAATCAACATGACAACAATTAGGAACACCTAAAATATCCAGAGTTAAGACAAGGTATAAAAATCTACTGCTTTTATCCATTTTTACATAGAAACATGTATATACTATTCAGTAAACACTTATTTAGTGTTTACTTTGTACCAGACAATTAAGGGAGGAGACAAAAAAAAGCTTGCCAAGTACCTTCCTCCATGGATATATGGAAAGACTCATTCTTGCATTTTGCAAGTATTTATTGTGCACTTACTATTAGGTGACAGGCACTCATAAAGAAGACTGAAATGCGAAAACTAGACAAAACGACCAGCCTTGTAAGTTCTACATTCTCATGGTGGTGTATTGGAGGAAGATGATCTTTTAGAATAAAAGATCAGGACAAAAACAAAAATAGAGTGGGCAGGAGAAACAGAAAAGCGTATAATCAAATTACCATAAATCTGAGTTTGAGTTCCATTAGTTTTCTATCAGGTGTCATTAAATAGTACTGAGGAGTACTTAAGGACCAATCTAATTTTCAAGAGGTAGCATAGAATCATAAAAAAATATGAAATAAAAATAGAAGAAAGATTGAATTAGACATTCATAAAGAAAGAGATTATTGTGAGCTGAGAAACACCTAAAAACTTACTTGCACTCTATAAGCATAATAGGAAAACTAAAAGTAAATTAATAGTTGATGTCTGTAAAAACAACCAGATCATCTCAGGCCTATCATCTACCAAAAGAAACATGATCAGGAGACTTATGATCTTAACCTCAAGTTGTATAGCTTTATTTCCCTCTCCCAGGGGGAAAAAAAGGAAGAATTTTGGCTTAAAATATTCCAAGTAAATGCCAGGTGGATTTATTATCAATGTAACCTTATTTTTATTTTATTGAGTCACTTTAAGTTGAAACTAAGTATGTTTTTCTGTTTCTGTTCTCCATGCTGCACACAATGACTCCACAGAAACAAAGAGCCTTCTCTCTCCCAGGAGAAATCAGGTTTTGGTTTTGGCTAATAGCTGTTTTTTTGTTTCTTTCTTTGTATATTTTAAATTTTGAATCCCATTGATCTTTAGAATTGAGATTCATCAAAAACCGTAAAGAAGATAATGTAGAATGTTCCAACATTCAAATCTCTAGACATCTAAATGTCACTTTATATACTCTATATTAACCATGGTGTTTCTGAGTTATTGCTGTAATATTTCAGTAATGGAATAGAAGCTGTCAAGGTCAGAACAGCCTCATAAGGGAGATGTGCAAAGAGAAAGCATTAGATCTGAAAAGCACAATTGTAGCTGTTCTAAGGAACCTTTTTATTAAAGTAATGGACCGAATGTTATCATGTAAAACTATAAGATTCCAGAAAACATCATGTGGCAAGTTTGCTTGAAAATGAAAAGTGTTTTTTTCATTTCTGTTATCTTTATATTTTAGTACATAAAACACCTTAGCTCCTTTCATCCCAAGTAAAATGTATATTTAATATCCATAAAGCCTAATGAAAGTGGCTTTTCAACAGAAAGATTGATTTAAATGACTTTAAATGGGATTTCTAGCCCACAGACCAGTGACATGATTTGCAATACTCCTGGTGGTCTGCAGGAGGAGCCCTGGGCTGCACAAATGGAGGGTGCATCCTCTACCATGTGTGCCTCAGACATTTCCCCTGTTGCTCTGAAAGGTCATGGTGAGTGACTGGGTACAACCACTAAGGAGCATAGCTTGGTCATGGCTGTTTCTTCCTCACTAGGATACAGAATGTTTTTTCATATTCAGTTGTTCAGATCATGGGATAAGTCTTCTACCACCGTTCTTTCTCATCACCCTACTCTGTTATAAAAGAAGTAAACAGGCAAACAAAAGAGAAAACAGAAGTCTTAGCAGTGGATATTGAGTATGATGCAAACCATCAGCATGCATATGGCATTTACTAAGTGTCTGTTGTCTGTGTTCTTTTTTGCCCCTCCACTACCCCTGTGAGACGTAGTTTAGGTAAGCTTATTTGGCATATGAATACTCTGAACTGCAAAGATATCACATAGCTGACACTGAGTCAATAGGTGTTAGATACAGGACTCAAATCAAGACACCCTTGTAAAATATATTGTATAATATGTGTAACTTTTTCTCTACACTTACTCAACCTGTATGCTTTTATAGTATTATGATCCCAAAGAGACCCAGGTGAGTTGGAACCTTCAAGAGGTGTGTAATCCTAGAGAAGACTGAAATATTCTGCCACATTTTTTTTCTTTTTCAGAATATGTTGAATATACATTTAGAAATTGATTTTTTTCATTAAACTTTAATGTCATCTCTGGCAAAGTATTTTATCTATATGTTTATATTTTATTTCTGTGTAGGTAATAGTTATATTAATACTGCCAAAAGAATGAACTCTTTAATTATACTGATTATGTGTTCTTGTTTGACTAGACCTGAAATAAAGGCTCTTGAACTGACACTGTCTCTAAAAACCTTAAATGAAGCCTTTTTAAAATCCCAAAATAAGGTCACATTAATATTATTTATTGTAAATTCCTTGCCATGATTTATTAAGTCAACACATACCTTGATGCATCAAAATGTGGTTTCAATGAAATCACTAGACCACAAAATAACTATTCTTCTTTTCCCCATCATTTAACCAACAGTGATTTTGGCAATGTTTTTCTTTATAATTAAATGTGTCCGTGAATCATTAATACCATCTAAAAATAAAATATCCATAAAATTATTGATTTGACAGTAGTATAAACATAAGCCATGAATGTTCTCAGGTTTTTTGAGAGAAAAAGCCTCTCTTGAGAAACATTAATATTTTGCCACTATGGGATATTTAATTCTTAACCAAATACAAAGCTAATTACTCTAGTTTAAACAGCATTCAGAGACTTCTATTTTGGCATAGTATTTCAAATATTCTTGACTGTAAGATTATTCTAGATGATCAACAGTTTGCAAAGAAAACTCATCTTCAATTTAGAATAATCATGAACTTATTCCAAAGAGGAATTTCAAATGATAACCATTATTATTTTGAACAATAATTAAATACCTCAAGTAAGATTAAGCACAAAGCCAAACAAAGGACTGGGAAAAAGAATCAGGCACAGGAACAAGAATCAGTCAAGATTTTCTACCTCTCAAAAGTCTGCATTTTTAAAAATTTTGTTTGCTTTGTTTTGTTTTTTGGAAAACCAAGATTTTCTCCATGGGAGACAGAGATACCAGTACTCTTTCACATACATTCATCTTATTTGACCAATTATTTTCCCCAAAAATTTGGTTGCAATTGAGCAGAATATTGAAAGTCTTTAAGTATTTTCATTAATTAGTACATGAGGAAACATATGATAGCTCCAACACATTATCTTGAGTTGAGATACCAATTCTGCCATACTTAGCTGTTTAATTGCAAGAAAACTATTTGAACTCTCTCAAGCTCTACTTATCTTTCTTCAAAATAGAGAATATAAAAAACTTACCTCACATATTTCATAGATTTCTTGAGATGTACCCAAATCATGAAACAGTTACTGGCATATAATAAATGTACAAGAACTAGTAGCTATTATTTTTCATATCCTTCTTACATAAAAGTATCTGGATCACTTCTTTACAGTGTTCAAATGTATTGAACAAATTAAAGGATTATGATATCTCTTTGACAGATTATTTTATTTTTAAATCATTTATTCATTTAATAAACTGTACTGTACTAGGGATAGAGACATAAGTAAAACAAAATCTTTGCCTCGAGAAATTCACAATATTATTAGAACCATAAGAGCTCCCATGTATTTAAAGAATATTGCATAAAAATAATTGCATTAAACACTTTTGGAGCATGATGCTATTTAATGAATACTCTTCTCAAAGCCAGAATTTGAACTTTCATTATATTCTAACCTTTAAATTCAAGTTCTAAATTGATACAATGGATTAGTATGGGAAAAGGAAGCACATTTTGGTAGAGGGAGAAACAAACAATAATCGATTTGATTAATGACGAATATCTACTTTTTTACTATTTATTTTTCATATTGATTTCAGAAGAGAAAAACAAATGGATTTTATTTCTTTAATTTTTTTCTTTAAACAACATTTATTCTCTCACAGTTTTGGTTGCTGGAAGTCTGAAATCAAGGTGCCAGCTCTACAAAGGAACTTTTATTTGCTGCTTCTAGCTTCCAGTGGCCTTAAGCATCCTGAGCTTGTGGCAGCTTAACTCCAATCCCTAGCTCTGTCCTCACAGGTCTTCTCTGCCTCTGTGTTCTCTCCTCTTCTCATAAGAACACTAGTCATTAGATTTGTAGTCTACTCTAAATTCCGTTCATCATCCTGAGGGCCTTACAAACACATCTGCAAAGACCGTTTCCAGATAAGGTCACATTCTGAAGTTCTACATGGATATGAATTTTGAGGGACACTATTCCACCCACATAGTTTAAAATTTGTAATTTATTAAAATGGAGGAAATTTCCTATTGAAAATGCAGCAGTATATACTCATTCATTAAATTAACACAAATTATTCAGTTTCTGGGGCATATGTCATACACAATGTGTCTTTTAGTAAAATACACTTTGATGTTTATTCTGCCTATCTATTACTATATGAGATATGCTTGAGATATATGCATGGAGTCCCAAAGTCATGAATTACCTTATAGTCCAAAAATGTAGTAAAGAATCCAGGCATAAAAACAAATTGCAAAAAATCATTTAATTATATATACAACATGTGGAATAAGGCAGAAGAACAAGTTCTCTGAACCCTTACATCAAATGGACTTGACCCAATCTTGTGAACTGGAGGAAGTAATATCCAAGTCGTGACTAAAAGATAACTAAGAATTAACTAATTAAAGAGAATTTATCTGTGTTTCCACTATATTTCTGAAAAGTCTCTTATGTAAAATCATTTATTCCAATTTGCAGAGAAACATGTTAATCATACTCCTTTCATTTATTCACACTTAAGAGTATAACCTAGTATCTCCCAAAGAGAAACACATGTATTGCCCTGTGAGCAGATAACAACTTCACTGCATTAATTTTTGGCATTCAGGTGCAGCTGGACAAAAAATGTAGGAACACTTGAAGGGTAAATTTTCTAAACTCTTCTGAAAAATCTTGTTATTAACAGTATAATTATAGGTAGAACTCAACCAATGTAACACTAAAGCATAGTTCCTGGTGAATTTCAGGGAACTCGCATTTGTAGGAAAAGAGCCTATAAGTACTGATTTATCCTGACCACATTGCTCTCCTCTATTCTGCATAAATGAACCTGCTGATGAAGATTGTATATTATATAAAATCTTCATATATATATATATGTATATATATATAAAATCTTCTTTTGTATTAGTTACTAGTATATTAGTTACTAGTATTAGTTACTTATATAGTAGCTACTACTTCTTCTATGTTTATTATATATATAATCTCCTTCTCTCTCTATATATATATATATAAAATCTTCAGTCAGGATTTTTTTTAACCACCTATAATGTACAGTAGGACTCCTAGGAAATTACTTCTTCTGCATATTCTCCCACTTCCTGGGTAATTCTGGGAAAATAGGAATATTTTACAACAGAGTCCCCACCAGCTTAGTCCCTAAAGCAAAAGATGATTGAAGTGAAAATCTCATTGACCATAACATTGAGGTTAATTAACAATATTAAAAATAAGTCAAAATATCTGAGTAAGATTGTCCCATGTGGAAACATGTCTACTTTCTCTTAATATGGTTGACTGCTTTCTATAAATAGCTTCCACAGACTACTCTAGGAACCCTGAGGGAATGTGGGAATTTGATAAATAAGCCTCTGTCCTAAACAAGCAAGTCCATATGAGAATCTTAGAAGAGCAAGTTGACAATTGAATTTAATCTAATTTAATCTAATCTAATCTAACATAATCATATTCATATCTCTATTGTACCAAAAAAGACCTTCCCTGAGCTAGAGATATCTGTACCTTTTGTGGCCTCTTATCAATTAAACAGTCAATTGAAGCCCTGTTTTCAATATGATTCAGTCATAACACTTGATAAAAACATTTCAGAAAATCTCCTCATTGTTGATTACCAGAGTTGTGCATATATCAGTTAGGAAATAATGCACATGATTCTGTTGAATGCATGATACTCTCATCTTTCTACTTGCAGCATCGAAAACCAATGTAAAAATGATGTTTGATGGTATCCTCCACAGCTCTTAATTGGGCAAATTTTCCTCTATTTTAGAATATGATAACCCGCTGCCTAGAACTGGTTGTACATTTGCTGTATACACTCCTTCTAGGGTCTGAAAATTAAACTTCTTACCCGCAGATTACAAAATTCACTTAAATTCTGATCACCAGACAGAAATCAAGGACTCTGTTCCAGTCACTGAGCTGGGCTCCACAGGTACCTGAGTAAATTTGTCTTTTCTCCTAGAACCATCTGTACCATAAACAAAACAATTATACATAACATTTTACAGTGTTAAAATTGCTATAAAAACAGTTGATATTTATTGGTTTCTCACTTTGTGCCTGGAACCATTCCTAGCATTCTTCATGGATTAACTCATTTAATCTCACATACAGTCACCATGGGAAAAAGTTACATGGCAAATTTAAGTAATTTGCCAAATGTCATGAAACTAAAAAGTGGGAAAAATACAATCTTTTTTACATTTAAGACAAGTCACTAATTAGCATGTTTGTATATTGTCAGAAATAATATTAACTGGTCCACTGTGCTTTGTATGCTAACTCCTTCCACCTTAGAAAGTGGAACTGGTTCATCATTTCTTGTTTCTTCCATATAAAACTTCTCTCTTAATGGATATCTTCACATTAAAT
The DNA here is from genome assembly GCF_054392235.1 of Sus scrofa. Taxonomy (NCBI): domain Eukaryota; kingdom Metazoa; phylum Chordata; class Mammalia; order Artiodactyla; family Suidae; genus Sus; species Sus scrofa. The sequence goes on along the minus strand of NC_139388.1, from coordinate 118,004,875 downwards.
TTAAATATATCCAAATCTCCTATATTACAACAAATAATGCTAAATACAGAAGTACATTAATGTCCTATCCCAGGATTAGTTTTTGTTGTTGTTATTGTTACTGTTTCAATATAATCTATCTCTTTCCTAGGTTTCCATTATCATTAATGTGACAATAACTCAGAATTTATAACTTCAGTCCTTAACTCATGATACCATGCTATCGTTGATCTCGTGTCCCTATTTCAGTGAATGGCAATCTTTATACATCCACTTTGCAAGTCAGAAACCTAGAAACTGCCTACCTTCCAAGCCTCTCTTTCACTCCATCACAATATCCTATAATTTTTACTTTCTAATTCTCAAATTTATCTGCATATCTCCAACTCAAATCACATGATCCTAGATCAAGCTATCACTTTTTTTTCCTACCTGGAAAGAGATACCCTCAAAATGGATTTCCATTCTTTCACTTTTTCCATATTCCAATTTATTATCCCCTCTGTAATGAGTATTATTATGTTAAAACATAAATAAGACAAAGGCGTTTCCCCCATTAAACCCTATCAGTAGCTTCAAATATCTCCTATGACAGATATCCTTAGCATATCCATCAAGGTCTTACATGATCTGATGCCTTACTAACTACTGCCCTGAGACCATGCTAATATTTAAAACAATTTTTCAGGAAGAATTTCTGTTTCTTTAGCTAACATTTTCAGTCGAGGGTCTTAGAAAGAACAACTTTTCCAAAGTATGAAATATAGAACTCAGAAAAACTCAGGATAGTTTTTCAAAGAATTGAGTCTATTGTGCCTGCACTTTCTTCAATTTTCTAAGAAAATTGTTCTTAGAAACTTGCTAGCACTAAGATTTAATGGGCATAATGCATGTGACAGTCTTTCTCAGAAAATGAACACAAAGAAAATGAAAAAGAGTGATTGGCAGAAATGTAAATATGAGAGAGCAGAGAATAAACTGGGAAAGTACATGTCTGGATAACTATATGACACTAAAAGCTATTAAAGGTGACAATAGCTTCATCCTTTGTCCATGCTGCCTTTTATGCAAAATACACTCAAACTAAACCTGGAGTGACCTCTCCCCAAATGGCACAGCTTAGAGTTTTTGAATGCATCTTGGTTTGTCATTGTATTTTGTTCATTTTCACACTGACAGTGGCAACTATATCTGATAATATAAAGACTGTAGATTCTTCCTGTATAATATTCAGGTCATTTCTACCAAGGTTCTCTCTATCCTAGACAACTGTTGTGTTGCCTGTCTGAGTTTATACATTGGGACATGGGGTAAAGTGCTGGAGGAGGAGCTTCAACGCTTTTCGAGAAGCAACTTTTTAGGGTCTCTATTAAGTGAAAAGAGAATCAATAATAATCACTCCAGGAGTGAAGGTGACTATGGTAGTACTTTTCAGACCATAGGTCATCCATTCTAAGAAATACTACAGAGGAAAAAAAAAGAAAATGCAATTGAAATGCCTTCTACAATGCCTTCTTCTTCTACCTATTATATAGTTTTCTTCAAAGTGTTTGACTGTAAATCCTGACCTTCTTGCTTGTAATGTGAAATCAAGTTACCTTAGAAATGGAGCTCTGCTAGATATGGGATTTCCAATCCTCCTGACCTTGCAATTGTGTTTTATTTCACTGCTGGCACTACTAGAGTTTGTCCATTTTTATGAAGAGGTAAACTCTTATTCACAGGGCGTTCTATCATGTCACATGTATGTGAGACCCAAACTCTCAGAGTTGTATAAAACTTTGATATAAACATTATCTCAGTGCTGAAAATTGCCCCAAACTATTGCAAACTTTTAGAGCTGTATACTTCCCAGCTTAGAGAAGGGAAGAATTCGACAGACCATAAAAAAGGGGCTGTCCCACAATTACTGATGTCTAAAGATGGAAAATAAAAGCTATTTTAGGAGTTTTCTGTCTCCTTATCATGACAGTTTTTAAATAATGAATTGGACGATGACATGATCAATTTGCTATAGAACAATATCTTTAAAAATCTTATGAATTATCCTTTGAGTCCATCTGTTATTAAAACAGTTTTCCTATTTATTTAATAAAGTTAAGACCATGTAAAATGAAGATCATTAAATTCATCTAAATAAATAAGCTCTAAACAGTGAAAACACTCTTAGTAAAAGTTTTCTGCATAAGCAGAAGCTCCTGGAATGGAAGCATAGTTGGTGCCATAGAGGGTTGACACTGAAGCAAGTAAGGGAGATAGTGTTTACGGCTAGACATAAAGGCTGCTGAATTTGTAAAGTACAAAAATATCCTAGTAACCAAAAGAAAGAATAACTTAACAAGAGAATGACCTAATCTCTATTGTGAATGCATCACCCATGTGGTTTGCAGTAAGCTGGAGAAACAAGAGGAGACACAGATGGGAACAGTGCCCGTAGGATCAGCAGAAAAAAAATCAATAACAAATTTGGTGAGTGTACTAAGGGAGAAAATATCTCTCTGTTGTGTTATTAAAATGGGATTCAATTAAACAGTGAGACCCAGGACAGTCACACTTGCGTGCATTTGATTTATGGCATAAAAACTGACATAGAACAGTTTATGTGCATTAACATTGGAAAAAGTAAATCTATAGCTTCCACAAAAGCAGGTGGGCACATGATATTTGTTATGTCGCAGAGATGGAGTGATAGATTCTCAAAAAAATGCAAATTAAGACAATATAATTAATTGGATGTTATAGTGAAATAGAAATGCTAAGCGATCAGCATCTTAAACCATAATAAATCCTCTAGGATACAGTTCCAGTGCTATTGAGAGGAAATGTATCAAGATCCCTGTGATCCATAAATCACCAGACAAAAGAGGATGGGAAGCATGACAAACACTGTATATTTCTGGTATAGCCTCAATTCATTTAATATCAGGGAGTTCAAATGGATTTTAACGTGTAACCACCTTTATTCTTATTATGAGTGGACAATGTTATTCAAACTGGTAAATTCCCACTTCCTTCAAAAACCTCACTGCCACCTCATTATATACTGTGAGCTAAGCACAGAGCAACTGGCACCCCATGAATAATTCAGTTTTATTAGCTCATCTGTATCAAAAAGGATAAATTACATAATATGTGCAAGTTAATACAGTGTGACTCATTTATATTATTGAACATTCAACTTATATTTTGGTGTAGCTAAATGCATGCCAAAAATAAAACATGGTCTTATAGAAAGAGATTACATTGCAATATGAATGTTTCAATAAAAGTATCAACATGTTACCAAAAACAAAGACTGAAGGAGCTCTTGTTAGCAAAACTGGAGTAAAATCTTGTATCTTGGGTTTGTTCATTTAATTTTGCATTAAGTTCATTTATTCAATAAATTTGTATTTACTGGAATACTAATCTGTACTAAACACAGTACAAAATGTTTGTAAAGAATCACTTTTTCTTAAAATTTTAGAATCTGATGGGAAAACGTGCATTTAAATAGATTAGAACAAAGTGTACTGTGAGAGTTGGAAACACAAGGTGCAGACAGGTGACTCCACATGTGCAGGATGAATCCCTGAGTCACAAAGGATCATACAATTGCAGGGAATGACTGGTAAACTGAGAAGAGGAAATATGGCAGGAGATGAGAAAGAGATACTTAGGGGAGCAGATTCCTTAGGAAAGATGAATAAAATTGTATTTAGAACCAACGCTGGGGATTAACTTTTAAAGTCAAAGTAACCATCTCTTCCACTCATAAAGGAATTTAAATAACTATAGATGCCCACACTGAAAACAGTTATACCTGTGGGGTACAGGATGTGGGCCACCCATTTATTTTCATACCTGAGAGCCTAAGTTCTCTGTAGAAACAGTGGCAAGGTAGTTTGATAACTGAAAAATAGGAAGAGAGTAGCTAAAATATTTGAAAATGATAATGACTCTTTAGAAGAGGTATTATGAGAAATGACAAGATGGTAAAAGAGAACAAGTAAAACAATTGCTAACAGAATTGAATGTCCAGTAAGGATGCAGAAAATAAATGTGTAGAAGCATCGATCTATAACAATATATGATTTCCTCTAGCAAGTCTCAGGATCCTGAGGAGAGGAGGTAGATGGCTTTATGGAGCAAATTACAGGAATTTGTATGGTGCTTATGCTAAAAATCAAATAAATAAGCCAGAAAAGCAATCCAAACAAGCAATTCGAACACACAAACTTCAAATAAAATGATGATATGACTCACCATTGAGGCTGGGATTCACAGGAAATAAACTGAAGCAATAGGAATATGAGAAAAATGAGGGAGAAACTGAAAGTCTAAAGACATGATAAAGGTAAATGCAATATAGTAAAAGTAATGAAATGCAATGCTGAAATAAATGGAGGCTGTGATCAGAGATTAGTGTTTTGAAATTTATTATATGGGAGGTAATAAAAATATAAATGATGATAAAATCCAGCTGTGGCCATGGGAATGGATGTCTAAAGGATGGTGGAAGTCGAGAGCACTTGAATCCAGGAAGTCAAATAACTATGAGAATAAGGTATCCATCAGGCTACCCATATATTCTTTGAAGTTATTGAAACCATGAAGGTTTGAAATAAAAAGAAATACTGTGATCCATATGCCCAAGGGCCTCAGCAGATGACAATGTCATAGGATGATAAATAAAAGCAGAACTTCAAAGATAGAAAAGATTTTGCATGAGCCAAACAGCAATGCTTGGGAAGTAGCAATGACAGTTAAGTGCGGATTCCATCTATGACAACATGGTAAATGGAGCGGGAATGAATGAAAGATGTCTTCTGTGGGAAAAACCGGCAGGCACGGGGAAGGTTACATTGCAGCCAAGTCCAAATGTTGAAAAAATATTTGGGTGAGAAGTTTTTGCATGTTCAGTGGTTGGTCAGATATAGAAATGTAATGGGGAGGAAATGCAGAGCAAATTAGGGATGATATTAGAGAAGAGGAAAGTTGATCAAAGACCTTGAATTTTACATGTAGCTGTAAGTGAAAAATTATGAAGTTCTCAAGAGAATCATTCAAAATTGTGGCAACAAGTCTGGAAAAGTAGTAAAATCCAAATAATAAACATTTAATGGACTGTGTTTATAAGTTTTTACTTTAGCCTAAAAACATTGAGGATAAATTGAAAATTTTGAGCAAAAAAATAGCACAGACAGATTTATGATTTGAAATATTGTTCTGACTTCAGTGAGAATAGATTGGGGGCACATGATACCTGATGTAGGGAGAGCAATTAGGAGGCTTTTGTAGCAAACCAAAGGAAAGATACTGATGGATAAATTTAGAATCACTGAGTGGGATGGAGAAAAGTGGGTCAATATAAGAGATACTTCAGTATGATTACTTGACAGGACTTCACGTCAAACTCACAGGAAAATTGTCAGATGATACATGAAAAATACTTACGCAAAGTTTTGTTAAAAGTCGTTTTGTAGGTTTTTTGTATACATTGTCCTTCTGAGCCAACTAAACTATGTTGGAGTCTGGAAACTTAAAACCTATATTTCCCAGAATCCTTTGCCAACATAGTACTACTTTATATTACAACAGGAAAGTACTGTTTTGAGATTCAAAAATAAGAAGGAAATATGTTTTCCTTCATTTAGCGGCTTCAAGGAGGTGGGTGAACAGACTTCATATACGACACTCTCATCAGTTTCCTGGAAAACTCCTATGCTTCTTGAGCTTCAGTGCTGCAGGAGTCTGAAATCATCAATAGTGATTTCCTGCAACACTTGCTCTTCTAGCTGCATTAAATCTAGTGTCTCCCTGGCTTAAGTTCTGCTTGCCCTTCAGATGTAAACATCTCATTCCCTGTGTTAAATCTGTCCCCTCTAAGTTACCGTAGAGTGATTTTTTCTTTAATCAAACCCTTGACTGATGAAGAATTTTGTAAAATAAATGGCCTCATGACGGGAAACTAGAACTGGTTAAATAACCTAGCCGTATTTGATTATAATAATGACACAATTGCTAAAATAATGAAATGCTAGCAGATTCCAGCATGGCTGTAGTTGCCTGAAAAGATATATTTCTTCAAAGTATGGTTTTAGGAGATCACAATGATTATTTCAATAGAACTTAGAGGAAGTAAGTATAAATACCTTGAGATGGCTACTTCTGACCATATAGTTAGCTTACAAAAAAATTTATAAATTCAGGGATTTAAATTTTTGGCCTACAATCAGCCAGACCAAAAAAATAAATAAATAAAATAAAAATAAAAATAGAAAAAAAAGAAAGAAAATCAAGGCTCTATTATTGCTTTAAATTTTTTTCTAAATTCCTGGAATCTAAGGATCAATGTTAAAAATAAGACCAAAGTGAACCATTCAGGGTCCAAAATTACAGTTAGTTGATATTTGCAGAGTCATTCTCAAACTCTGTAGGGCTCTTACATAAAACTCAAAGCAATAAATGAAAGAAAAAAATGTGATGTAAAATTTAGAATGATATTTAGTAAACTCTGTTAATTATGAATACTCTAAACCTCAAAATTTTTTGTCTTCTCTGACAACACAATCTTCTTCTCATCAGTCTGAGATCAGTCTCCTCATATTGGAAGACCCTATAATGAAGCAATTTGCTTATTTCAAAGGTTGCTTATTCTCTTCAAGTCCTATCCCCACCAAATTTCATTGCCTACATCCTTGTAACAACAGTCAAATCCCAGTTCATTCTAAAGAAAGTTTCCTCCCAGCCTAACCTGGAGTGAGGGAGCATATAAACCAAAATAATTGTAATCGTTTGGTCAACTTATATGAAAAGAAAATTGAAGGGTGTGTAGGACTGAATTTTGAGGGTACATACCAGAGAAGGAGAATAAAAATAAAACGCAAGGATGTTGATAAACAGAACATGTCTCTTGTTCACCATCAAAGTGGAAAGAAGCAGCAAATGCCCCTAACTGACTTGGTAAAAATATGCTTGCCCTCACAAAAATTAAGAATTCAGAGGCCTACTACTGTGATAAAGTCTTTAGATTTCTATTTCTAAGATGTATCAAAGTGTCCTTCCAAAATGGAAAAAACAAAACAAAACAAAACAAAATTATTTTACCCCCATACCATTAAAAAAGAACCAAGATTTTTGGGTCTCTTGGGATTCTGCACACAGACACCTTACATGAGCAAGTTACCCTCAACCATTTACCAAGAAGCCCAAAGCCATCCCTATGTCGTCACTATTCATTTGAATCAAAGAAATGACCCCTTTCACAAACAACTGTTCTCACTTTGATCCCCAAGTTTTGGATTGCTATAGTATTTATACGTAATAACTAATTATATATTTTATTTATTTATTTATTTTTGCTTTTCAGGGCCGCACCTGTGGCATTTGGAGGTTTCCAGTCTAGGTGTTGAATCGGAGCTGCAGCTGCCAGACTACGCCACAGCCACAGCAATGCCAGGTCCAGTTGCATTATGTGACCTACATCACAGCTCATGCAACACCAGATCCTTAACCCACTGAGCAAGGCCAGGGATCGAACCTGCAACCTCATGGTTACTAGTCAGATTCATTTCCACTGTGGCACAATGGGAACTCCTCTACATTTTTTTAAGAATATCCTTTTTTAAAATTTAATTTTTTTAGCCACTCCCACAACATGTGGAAGGCGCTGCAACTGGGACTTGCGCCACAGCTGCAGCAATGCTAGATCCTTAACCTACTGCACCACGTGGGAACTTATTAATTTTACATTTTATTCTTCTTTTCTTCCCATGATACTTTACATGACGTATGTATATAGTAGTTTAATTTTTATTTCTATGTTTTCTTTTAAGTTATAGAATGTAAAGAATGTAAAGGTAGTTTTTAACTGAAAGGAAGTGCAACTGTCACTGCACAGAGATGGATGCAATAACCCATGGGATTTGTGTCTCTCTCCTCCCCCTCCCCATCTATATAAGACTATTAGAGAAGGAAGAATATAACAAAATACTGATCATCATGTTAGAAGGATACGTATTGTTGCTTTTAGTAAAGAGAAGTTATTTCTTAAATACCAGGAATCCACGGAGGAGGACTGAATCACATATGATTGTTGATATTTATCACTATTCCCATTATTCTGAGGGCTTTAGAATATGAAAAACTACATTTTCAAGGTGCTTGTCAGCAGAATTCCAGCTTAGATTTTAATAATAGGTGTTGGCATGAAATTAGCTATGTAGAAAGCAGAAGTTATTTTTCTCTTCCAGTAGTGGCTGATATGTGTGTACCCAGGCAGTAGTGTAACCTTCAGAGGGATCCTGAATGTCTTCAGATCATTTTTCTCAGTTCAACAGATAGCAGAGTTCATAGACAGTTTTGTACTTTCTGGCTTCCCTAAAGCCAGCAGTGGTTCTTTCTGACCTTCACTAACGCAGCCCTTCCAATGGTTTTGTAAGAATAGAATTCCCTATATTTAAGTCCTGTCCACAAAAATATTTACATCTCTGACTAAACTCTGACTCATATAATAATGTGGAAGTAAAAAGTGAACTCTAATCAATTTTGATAAAGAAAGGAAAAAAAGAAAAGTTTGGCCTACCAGTTGTGATATTTAATTCTGACCTAATCCCCCCAAGTATGTCATGTGTACACATTTTTATTATTGTTTATGATCATTTCTTCAAGGAAAATATCTCCAAATAACTTTTTTCTCATGTATAATTTGCTAACGACACATTTTTCTAGGATTAAATGAATTGCTAGTAAGGCAAGTAATCAAGCAGGAAAAAAACTATTTTTGAGCAAATACTATAAACACTAAAATTTTAATGGTCAGGCAGCAATCAAGAGATATGCAGAGACTGTCCTAAATCATTCAAAATAATTTTTCTGAAACTCAGTGTTCTTATAAGTAACATGAAGATAATAATAGCTTATAAAAGGTATAAGAAATAAATGAAATAATTTATGTGCAAATCACATTAACAGTAATTTGCAGTGCAATTGATAGTTACTGTTTTTGTTACTACTATAATGTGGATTTATAATATCTTTCAAACATTTTAATCATTATTTAAACAGATGTGCCTTATTATGTGGTGATTTATTCTTGATAAATCTGCTGTAATTAAAAGAAAAAATGAAGAAGATTGATTTAGCATTCTTTTTGGGAAGACTCTTATTAAAGGAATTCTACTAATACCACTGCTGGCAAATAGGAGGTTTCTGAAAAATGTCTTCTAAATTCATTTCCCAGCTGTTTACATCTCATCACAACCACTACAAGATGCCAGTGACTGTCACTTGGCTATCTTATTCCCTCCACCTGGTGCTCATGGAAAGGCCAGCTGAATAAACCAGATGATGATGACTGCTGAGAAAACTAATACTTACCCTAAATATCCTCACAATGCATTGATGGCCACTAATCTCAAATGGGTGCTTAATGTTGCAGAACTTTCATTTTACATGTCTCTAATCTATTTGTTCTCTCCTTGATTTTTCATACTTTGCCCTCTTCCTTGAATTTGACATCATTTCATTCATTCTATAAAGCTCAGATCCTATTTAATTAAAAAGTTTTTAAATCTGAAAATTATTTCCACAAACTCCTACTATATATGTATACTTAAATGCTTTGAATGCCTGCTTTCTGCTGTGTCCTGTTTCCTTTTATAAATAGATTGTCCGTATTTCTAAGGGTGACCTCACGAATTTTAGTACTAGATGCTCTCTTTGGCCCTTCCAATGGCTGGAATCCAGTAACTATTTAAAATTTCAACGTATCCTTCTCTTAAGCATATAGAAACATGCTCTTTTTTTCTGCCATGTTAAGGAAACTTTCCAATCCCCATTCAGTCTGAAGTTACTGTACAATTTCTCTGATCCTCTTTTAACTCCTCATGAGAACTGGCAATGCTAGCTGGCTTCCTGTCCTCCCTTCTTATTCTATCTTACATGTTCTTCAATGAATGTTTGCCTTCAGCCACACCATTAAAACACATATTGTTAATACGCCGATGCCTTAAATTTGTTAAATCCAAGGATTAATTCTCAATTCCAAAACAACTCAATACACTTAACCAAGTCCTTTCTTCCATAGCTCTCTATGGAAACTGTGGAAGGAAGCTTGGATTCCTGGGATCCGGTTCAGCACTTGGATTCCAGGGCCTTATCTTCTGCAGGTTTTCATCCTATCACACTGACCTCCTTTCTTGGTTCCTTCTCATTTTTCAACCTCTTAATATTGGGTCTTGGTCCTGGACAATGTATTAGTTTATGAGGGAAGCAGTATCAAAGTACCAGAAACTGGGCAGCTTAAATAACAAATGTATTTTCTAACAGTTCTGAAGGTAGAAGTTTGAGATCAGGTTGCTCGTTGATTCCTTCCAAGGACTATGAAGGAGAATCGATCCCATGCCTCTGTCCTTAGTTCTGATAGTTTGCTGGCAATCTGCCATTCCTTGTTTTGTAGACTTACCACCTCATCTCTACTTTCATCTTCACGTCATTCTTCCTGTGTCATGTCTATGCCCAAGTGTCTCCTCTTTATAGGGACACTGGGCATATTGGATTAAGAACCCATCCTACTTCATTTTAATTAATTACATCTGCACTGACTCTATTTCCAAATAACATTCTAAGATAATTCCTCAGGAAAAAATTTTGAGGGGACATAATTTAATCCAAGAGAAAATATTTCTTGAACACATATTGTGCCTACCTCATATAGATGCTGCTTTATATTGAGTCTATGCAGTGAAGACTCCCTAATTTATACCCAGGGGAAGACTTCTTCTCTGAACTCAAGGCTCATATATCCAAATATATTTTCAATATTTCTACTTTGATATATAACAGGCATCTCAAATATAGCAGTCTTGTAAAATGAACTCTCGTATAATCTCAAACAAGGAAAATAATATGAACAATAACAAGCACCCCAAAAGCCTCACACATGTCCAGTAAGTACCCCCAAACATTATTCTCTCCCCCCCAGAAGTAAATAATGACTTCAATGGCATTCACACCTTTGCTTTTAAAATTATGATTATCTAAATAATATAATCTGACTATTTTTTAATCCATCTATAATTGAAATTATACATGATGTATCTGGATGTATCTTGCTTCTTTCATTCAAAATTTTATCTTTAAGATTTGTTCAAGATGTTGCTTTTCACCGTGCTTTATTCATCGTGGAATAGTATTTCATAACAAGATGATCTCATGATTTTTTTTCTTCATATTTTGGCCATTATAAACATTGCTGATACAAATATTCTTAAACTATATCCTGGTGCAAATTAGTATGATTTTTTATAGTTCTATGCATAGATACAGAATTACACTGTTACAGGTATGTTCTTCACTTGTACTGAATACTGCAAAATAAGTTTCAAAGTTGTTCTGTCCAAATTTTATCAGGAAAATGGAAGCCACTTTCTACATTTCACATATAAATGGTTCATATTTCAAAAGCCACTTTTCATTGTAGCAAAAGTAGAAAATAAGAAACTGAAAAAGCCATCCAAACAATTACCCCACAGGATCCTTATGTTAATTGCCAGTTAGGAAAAAATCAGGGTATTTAAATATCAACATGAGTAAGAAAATTATAGGTTTCTTAATAAAATAATATAAGAAAACAACCTTGAAATGGAAAATGAGAAATAAAACATTTGGCAGACAAAAATCTTCAGAAAAGTATTACCTCAAAGCGGAAGGAATATAGCAAAGCAGTGTTACTCAGTGTGGTGTATATATTGCATTCCTGACTCTAAATAATGCTAAGTGAGATGTCAAAAAAAGACAAATACTTTATGGTGTCACTTAGATCTGTGATCTAAAACAGCTGAATTCATAAAACACAGTAAAGTGGAGGCTACCAGAGACTGAAGGGTAGGGGAGTAGGAGTACCAGAGACTGAAGGGTAGGGGAGTAGGACTGTTGTTTAAGGGTACCAACTTACGAGCAGTAAATAAACAAGCCCTAGAGATCTAATGTACTGTATACTGATTTTAGATAACAACGCTGTATTATAAACATCAAACTTGCTAAGAGACACATCTTAATTATTCCCACCATGAACACACAAAATAATAATAATTATATAACATGATGGAAGAGTTGGTAACACTACAATGGCAATCATATTACAGTATATAAAGGTATCAGGTCAACATGTTGCACAACTCAAAGCTGATTTGTCATCTGAAACCAAGGAGACCTGAAGGAAGTAGAATGACATACTTAAAATGTTAAAAGAAAAAAAAATCACTGAAAATTCTATATTCAAGAAAACCATACCCAAAAATGAGGAGAAGTTAAGATATTCCTAGATATACAAAAGCTGAGGGATACTGTCACTAGTAGACCTGCCTACAATAAATGTCAAAGAGAGTCTAACAGGCTGAAGTAAAAGGATATCAAACAGACAGACACTCAAGGCCATATAATGAAATAATTCTAGCCAAGTTGACTGAATAGGTAATTATAAAAGCCAGTATTTTAATTTTTTGTTTTGTATCCTCTTTTTCCCTCTACATTTTAAAATACAAAATGCATAAAACTATAATTATAAATTTACATTAGTGGGTACACAGTGTATAACAATAATAACTTAAAGAGAAAAAGATCTGTATAGGAGCAGAGTTTTGTGTACCATTGTGGTTACATTGATGTTAATTCAAACTATTGTTATGAACCTAAGATGTTAAATGTACTCCCAAGATAACCACTAATAACATAACTAAAACATATCCATAAAAGAAATGGAAAACAAAACAGCACACATCACAGAGAATAAAATAAATAACAAAGCTGTTGTAAAGCTGAGAGAATTGAGGAACAACAAAGAAAAGTAATACAGAAAGAAAACAGAGCAGGATGACAGAAGTAACTTCTATATCAATAATTATTTTGAGGGTAAATGCTACAATATAGGAGCAGATATTAGCAAAATGTATTTTTAAAAATGATTCAATTGTTTGCTGTTTTACAAGACACTCACTTTACCACCAAAGACACGCACAAATGGAAAGTTAAAGGATGGCAAAAGATTCTCCATGTAAATAGCAATTGAAGGAAAGCAGGGGTGGCCATACTCATATGAGAAAAAAAATAGATTTTAAGGTAAAAACTATCACAAGAGGCAAATAAGACATTTTATAAAGATAACAGGGTCAATTCACCATAAATAAATAAATATATTGCTTTGCTTATGTGTGTGTGTGTGTGTATTATATAATTCAGAACCCCCAAATATATGAGGCAAATATTTACAAAATACCAGAAAGAAATAAACAGCCTCACAATAATGAGACTTTAATTCCCCACTTTCAGTAATAGAATGAACAGATAAAAAAAATCACTAAGGAGCACTGTGCAACAACACTAATAGACATATACAGAACATTCCACACAACAACAGCAGAATACACATTTTCCTCAATTGCACATGGAACATTCTCCAGGATAGGCTGCATATTAGGCCTCAAAATAAATCTCAGTAAAATTAAGAAGACTGAAACCATACAAAATATCTTTTCTGATGACCGCGGAATGAAACTAAAAATCAAGAGCAGAGGAAAATTGGAATATCCACAAATATGTGGAAATTAAACAAGTCTCTTAACCAATAGGTAAACATAAATTTCAAAAAATTTAGCAAACTACTTGAGCAAATCAAAAATAAGTTCGAGATAAGTAAAAAGGTAGAAGAATGGACATAATAAAGATTAGTGTGATGTTAAATGAAGTAAGAGAATAGAAAAAAATTACAGTGAAAAATCAAGGAAAATAAAATGAGTTATTTGAAAAGATTACTAAAATTGACATTTTTTCCAGATTGACTAAGAAAAAGAGAGAAGACTCAAATTACTTAATCAGAAATAAAACTTGAGACATTATTAAAAACATTATGAGATATCAAAGATTATAGGAGAATACTGGGATGCTAATATATCAGGTAATCTGGATGAAATGCAAAAAAATCTTAGAAATATATAAACTCACAAATCTGACTCCATAAGAAACAAAAATCTGAATAGAACTCTTAACAAATAAAGGTACTGAATTGGTAGTCAGTCACCTTTTAACAGAAGAAAATCCAGAACCAGATGACCTCTACTAAACATCTAAAGAAGAATGAACACTCCTCAAATCTTTTTAAAAATTAGAATTAAAAAAAAAAAAAAGGAGGGAAAACTTCTCTGCTTATAGGGGACAGGATTCCCTTTGGGGATAGCAAACAAGGTGTCTGGCACTACATATTGGTGATGGTTGCACAACATTGTAAAATGTACCTAATATCACTGGATGGATGGTACCCTTTAAATTAGTTGATGTGCCGTATTTTATATTAAGCTCATTTTAACACACATACACAAACACAAAAGTCTTAGAGCTTTATAGTCTAATGATTGTATTATTTTCTTTACTAAAATTTATATTTGGACTTTTTAAAACTATGAATAATCAATTTTATACTATCTTTTTACTTTCCATATGTAAGTTTCCCTCTTTTACTTTTTAATACATTAAGTACACATATTTTCCATTCTATAGATGATAATTCCTCTATTTAAGGTATTTTTTATTTGATCTGGCTGCATATTATCTCAACTATCATTTATACTACCTTATTGCCTCATTTGCTTTGTGATTATCTTATTTGGAATTCATTGTATTTGTGGGCGATCCTTTGACCAAGACTAAAGCTTTGTTCCTTCAGACAGCATTTGCATTTGTTCCTGCTTGGTACCTAGAACAATGGCAGCACATGATCACTTCCTGGAATACTTTAAACCTTACTCTTTCTCCTGGGGTTGTCAGACCACATAGATAATGTAAATTTGGACCACGAAAACCACATAAGCACCAACTGATGGTTAAGAATTCTGAAATCCAGAGTGTTCCCATTGTGGCACAGCGGAAAGAATCTGACTAGTGTCCATGAGGATGAGGGTTCGATCCCTGGCCTCTATCAGTGGGTCAGGGATCCATTGTTGCTGTGAGCTGTGGTGTAGGTCACAGATGCTGTGGTGTAAGTCTCGGATCTGGCTTTGCTGTGGCATAGGCTGGCAGCTGTAGCTCTGACTTGACCCCTAGCCTGGGGACTTACATATGCCTGAGGGTTTGGCCCTAAAAAGAAAAAAAAAAAAAAATGGAATTCTGAAATCCAAAGTTAAGATAGACAGGCATCGAACATTCTATCTTTGCAAATGACTACTTTGCTGTTTTACTTATTTTTCCAGGTTCACTCTTTTCACTGCTTAAATCCAAGGTTTATGTGTGATCCCTGACTTGATCTTTCACTTTGTGTGGGCTCTGGGCACACGTTATTAAAATCAAAGCTCTTTATTAAGGGATGTACACCTTTTCCCAGGGAAGCCATGGACTTTATTTCACTTATTACTTTGGATTTATGCTTTCTATTTGCTTTCTGCCTCCAAGGATTACTCTGATTTTATTGCTAACTCAGATGTGCATTTTAAACTATTCTTTTAAAAATTATATTCAATGTTTTCTAGCATTTTTTGGAGTAGGATGTTTTGAGTATCTATTCTGCCGTACTTCTAGATCTTAAACTTTCATCTTGTTTTTGTCATGACCTAGCACTGTATCATTGTCCAAATTTTACTAATGATGAAAAAAATCCACCAATTCTCCTTGTCAGTCTATCTGTGTGATCATTAGTGCTTCCACTGAATATTTCCAGCTCTTTAACTTTCCTGCACAGGGTAGGATTGCTGGCCATCAATTTGAAGTTCGAGTTAGCCATGTAGCTTTATTTGGCTATTGAAATGTGAGTGAAAGTGAAATGTGTCACTTCTGCCCAGAAAATTTCAGAGACAGTTAATGATTCAATGCATACCTCTTCTGCTGCTTACTTCACAGGTCAAGCAGAGGTCAAGATAGAGCCTTTGTCCTTGTGAGTCCCTGAGGGATTATGATGACCAGGGACAGTCCCTTGTCATTGCTGACCTGCATGGGAAATATAGGCTGTCTAAGTTATTGTTTTATTATCTTGAGCCACTGAAATTCTGGGAGCTTTTGTTACCATAGCTTATTTTAGCCACATTGTTGGCTCCACTGTCAAATACCATCACTTTTTTAGCTCAATCCAATGCCAACGACTTCGTGATGTCTACCCTGATGTTGCTCAAAAAATAATCACGCCTTCCTCTATACTCTTCTGATAAAAATAACAATAGGAGTTCCTGTCGTGGCTCAGCAGAAGTGAATCTGACTAGCATCCATGAGGACACAGGTTCAATCCCTGACCTCGCACAGTGGGTTGAGATCCAACGTTGCCTTGAGCTGTGGTGCAGGTCACAGATGTGGCTCAGATCCTGTGTTGCTATGGCTGTGATGTAGGCCAGCAGCTACATCTCTGATTGGACCTCTAACCTGGGACTCTCCATGTGCCATGTGTGCGGTCCTAAAAAGACAAAAACCAAAACAACAACAACACCAAAAAACCCCGATAAAAATGACATTATTTACTATTAGTAAGATGCTGTGTGAAGTCTTTTACTCACATTAACTCACGTAATGACATCCCAGAATTATGAATACAAATGAGAAATATAAAGCTTTAAGAAATTAAGGAGCACACAGATTGCTCACATGACCATCATCATAATTTTTATTGAGATTACAATTATTGGTTTATTCATGCATTATCCCTGTTAAAATCAGAACACCTATTAACTTCATATCTACCACTCCAGCGTAGTGAGATGCATACAGTAGGTGCCCAATTCTTTTTTTTTTCTATGACAGAAACATTTTAGTTATGAAATATAATATGTTAAATGTACAGTGGTATTTCTGCACCTGTGGATGAGAGAAACTACAAGCACTTTTCTAAGTATAATTGAAATGGGTTCATTAGTGGCGTTTCATGATCCCACACTTGTGATTTTGCCAAGGTACATTTAAAACAACAAATTTGAGATCTCAACTGTTTGGTTGGATGCATTCAGTTGAATTTGTTTTTTTGGTTTTTTTCCTTTGAATTTTCATGAAATACCTCCTCAAAGAGCAAACCCAGGATGTTCTTAATTAACTTGAGAGTAGGTATGTGCTACTAGCAATTTCTCAGTGTCAGGATCAAATATGGTGATTTTCATTGCATCATTTCTTTTTTTTTTTTTTCTTTACTATTTTCACTGATTTTTTTTTTTTTTTTTCCCACTGTACAGCAAGGGGGTCAGGTTATCCTTACATGTATACATTGCAATTACAGTTTTTTCCCCCACCCTTTCTTCTGTTGCAACATGAGTATCTAGACATAGTTCTCAATGCTATTCAGCAGGATCTCCTTGTAAATCTATTCTAGGTTGTGTCTGATAAGCCCAAGCTCCCGATCTCTCCCACTCCCTCCCCCTCCCGGGAGGGGTGCCCAATTCTTAACATGTTTTTTCTAATTTAAAAAAATACTCTGCAAATTTAAAGATGAAATAAAATATAAGACAAACAATACCATTAAGTTCTCCACTCTGATAAAGTCTTAATATATGTTTTTGGGTTTTTTCCTTCCTCTTTTTCTATGTGTATAGATTTATATGCATCATAGATTGTTGATAGAATATTCTGCATGTACATTTGCTGATTGAATTTCATGTTTAACCTCAAATGTTAAGCAAACCATCCTCTTAACATCTGTATTAATGACTAACTACAATGCAATCATATGGGTAAATCCATAATTTATTTCACATTGCCTTTGATACTATTCATTTTATCCATTCTTTAATTCAAAAATATTTATTGAGATCCTCTTATTTTCTATATACTCTTATAGACAATGGACAAAAGACAAAAAGCAAAAGCAAACAAACAAAAATTCCCTGCTCTCCTGCAATGTGTTTTCTTGTGAGAGAAACTGTAACAAATCAATAAATATATAGTCTAACATAGACACTAAGAAGAAATAAAGCAGGATAAGGTGACAGAGAATGATGGATAATTCTGTATCCTAGAAAGGTGGGTCCAGGATAGGTTTTTGATGAGGTAATAATGAAGGGGGTGGAATAAAGTGAGGAGTAAAGCCCTCTGGTTATTCGAAGGAAGAGAGTTCCAGGCAGATGAAACAGCAAGTGTGAAGTCAAGTTCTGAGGCAGCTCAAGAGGCACCACAGAGAGAGGATGACTGGAGGAACCTGGTGCATAAGGAGAAGATCATTAGGGCCCAGAGTTTATAAGCCATAGTGATTTTTAAATTTTACTTTGAGTTTATAGGAAAGTAATTGAATTGTTTTGGTCCTCAAAATGTTATAATTAGATATCTGTTTTAACAGGGATTCTCTGCTTGCTCTATTGAGACTCTCTGGTGTGGGGGAATGAAAAGTGTAAACAAGGAGGAGTTCCCCTTGTGGCGCAGTGGTTAACGAATCCGACTAGGCACCATGAGGTTGCGACTTCGATCCCTGGCCTTGCTCAGTGGGTTAAGGATCCGGCGTTGCCATGACCTGTGGTGTAGGTTGCAGACGCGGCTTGGATCCCGCATTGCTGTGGCTCTGATGTAGGTCGGCGGCTATGGCTCCAATTAGACCCCTAGCCTGGGAACCTCCATATGCCGCTGGAGCGGCCCAAGAAATGGCAAAAAGACAAAAAAAAGAAAAAAAAAAAAGAAAAAGTGTAAACAAGGAGACCAGTTAGAGGCTACTTCAGGATCCAGGAGAGAGAAGATTGTGGCTCAGTGCACAGTGGTAATGATTTATGTGGAAGATGTAGACTATTTGATTATTTGAGATATATTTGGAAGGTAGAGAAACATGATTTCTTGGTAGATTTTATGTCAGGTATGTGAGAAGAGTTCAGGCTAATTCCTAGCCCTTCTTTGGCTTTGATTTGTAATAAACAAGAAGATTTCCCAATTATCTATAATACATTATATCTCAGTGGATGCTTTGTGCATAAATGTTTCTATTTCTAAGAAATATCTCCTTTCCTTAGAATACTGCCCTAGAAGAGTAATTACCTATCACTGGAGAATTTTTAAGAAATCACTCATAAAAACCATTGGTACCAAATGGATATTGTGGAGCCATTTCTTTGATTACATTTGCTTTTAGTTCCATATTTATTTTTGTGTGTACATTTTTTTTTTCCTTTTTACAGCTGCACCTGGAACATATGGAAGTTCCCAGGCTAGGGGTCAAATTGAAGCTGAAGCTGCTGGCCTATGCCACGGCCACAGCAACACCAGATCTGAGCCACATCTGTGACCTATGCCACAGCTTGCAGCAATGCCAGACCCTTAACCCACTGAGCAAAGCCAGGGATTGAACCCCCATCCTCAGGAACACTATATTGGGTTCTTAACCCACTGAGCCACAACGGGAACTCCTGTTTGTGTGTATTTTTTGAGATGGATGTTTTATTCATTCATTCATTCTCATGTGTATGTTTGGGTGCATGTGGATGTGGATGTACAAACACTCGTCTATGTCTTTAAAGCTATGGATTTGCAATTACTATATTTTCAGACAAATTTAAAATATGTTTTCATGTAGTTTTCAGTCCATCTCTTCTTTCTAAGACATATGTAATTTTATTTTGAGTTCCTCATTGGTCCATTTATGTAGAATAATTTTTAAAAGGTCCAGTAGTTCTTTTGTTTTATAATCTTCTTATTATGTAATTGTACTGAAAATTCAGAGATATATGTAATAGTATCATAGGTATATATTTTTTGTCTATTTTATTATCCAAACAATCTGTTATCCTCAGTGATCTAAATCCAGTATTAATATATATTTTTAGTATATATATATATGTGTGTGTGAACTCTAATTTTCCATCAAAAAATAAGTGCTGCTTAAGGCTTATAAGTTAATGGCTAGAAGGGACACTCCAGGCAAGTGAGTCCTGCTTATTCATTTGTCATCTCCTAGCTGGAAAAATGCCTTGTTATTCATGTTATCTATGAGAAGTCACTTTATACTTACAAGAAAAAAAAAAAAAAGCAAACAAGCAAATAACAACACCCTGAAGATATCTCTTCCCTGCTCATTATCTCCTGCATCTCTATCTCAGATTCACTTTGGCTTTAACCTATGGAGAAAGGGTTTGGAAGAATGAGAAACTATTTTTCCAAACAACTAGAAACCTCTTTCCAAGTAAAAAGAAAGAACTCCTTCCTGTTGTGACACAACTGAGAAAGATCAGAGAGGAAATAAGATAAAGTCAACTAAAGTGGTATAGCAAAACAGAAACAAGAGATTATAACATAAAGGTTTTCCAAGTGGACAAAAAGTCACCATGTTGCTTTTTGCATTGAAGATTATATCATCCAGTACCCTGGTCCAGTAGTTTGCCCTTAATCTGAATCAAGGAATCTCTATTCACAGGATTGGGATTGATGGCCTTAATGGTGACCATTGAGGACAGAACACTTTAAGTCCTTTTTATATGGTTTATTGTGATAGAAAAATTCTACCCAATTTAATTCTTTTACTTTCCTCTCTTTTGTTAAATGTCTGTTTCACGGAGTGGCATTTCTCCATATTATTCTGAGAGGGCACTGTCTGCTCACAGAACCACTGCGAAGACTGCCAGGGGTTCTCATCTGTTAACACATTTTTGGAAAGTACTTTCTTGTTGAACATTTCTACTCAGGGAAGAACAGCTACTCTACGAGGTTATCCTTTTATGGTATTACTCTTGGGATGAACCCCGGGGTGGTGGGTTTCTACTTTTTGTTCCTATCAATGCTAGGAGGAGCCTCTGTTACTTTGGCTTGTTTCATGTGGAAGCCATCACTCCTAGACAAAGCCATGCTGCTATGTTGGATTTCTGCTTCATGTGTCCACTAACCCCCTGGGTTAAAACATGATCTTCTCCAATTATGGTGAAAGGAATAACTAATTATACCTACAACACTCGTGAAAAGATTTCCAGAACAGATGGTATTTGAACTAGCTTTTTGTAGGATGAATTGCAATCTGCTATAAGGAGAATGGCTAGGGAAGGATTTTCAGGTTATAGAAAAAACATCTGCAAAAACTGGATTCAAAACTAGGTATTTCCATATTCAAAGCCGAGTGTGCAATGGTACCTCTGGAATGTAAAATGTTTATGACTTTCCAAAGAAGAATTTGCATGCTATGTCAAAGAGTTTTTATATTATTGCATGATGGTATCAAAATAAATTTACATGATTTGATTTTTTTATGATAATAATTGTGGTACCTTAATCACTAGATTAACCACCACGCTTTTTGTCAACTTCTCTATATCTCCCTACAGTCAACAGAACCCACTCAAACTGATCAAAACACTAGAAATTGTGTTTTAGAAGTAGTTTTAGCTCCTTCCATAAAGAGAATATCATCCTCAAATGTTTCAATGATGAAGATAAACAATAAACTCCCTGAATATTCTGGCTCAAGGTCCACACACAGCTAGGACCTGTACCTCAGCCAGATGAGTTAGCTTTCTTCCCAACTTTATTCTTCTCAGACCTATTTTGAAAGATTCTCTTCATGAAACCTCCCCCTCAACACTACTTTGCATTCTGTAATACTTCAGGGCTAGTACTTTTTTTGTTCATTTGTTTTTATTTCTGAAATGGGCCAAATAGTAAAAATTTTAGGTTTTGTAGGCCATATGGCCTCTGTTACAACTACTAAACTCTACAATTTTGGTCCAAAAGCAGCCACTGACAATAAGAAAAAGAATGAGCATGGCTGTGTTCCATTAAAACTTCGTTTATAAAAGGAGGCAGAGGGCTTGGTGTGGCCAAATGGCTGTGATTTTTGTTTCCTGCCTTAGACCTTCCTCACTTTTATTCCCAAGGCCTGCTTGGACTTAACTGAGTTTATTATACTTGATTTCTTGGACTTGATCCCTACATATTGATTTCATCCTTGGATGATCTCTTGGCTCCCACTGTATGGTGCACAAAATTTTCTTTCTTGGAGTTCCCACTGTGGCTCAGTGGTAACAAACCCAACTAGTATCCATGAGGATGCTGGTTTGATCCCTGGCCTCACTCAGTAGGTTAAGTATCCAGAGTTGCCATGGCTGTGGTGTAGGCTGGCAGCTGCAGCTCCAATTCGACCCCTAGCCTGGAACTTCCATATGCTGCAAGTGCAGCCCTAAAAAGAAAAAAAATAATAATTCTTTCTTATTATTTCTGTACTGCAGTAGGTAGCTAACTTCACTTCCCAAACAGTTAATTCTAATTATCACGTGGTACTGAGAACAGTTAGTGTTGCAAGAGCTCAGGAAACTGATTATGAAGGCCAGAAGAATTATGAAGGTGATGGGAATTTATAGGTAATAATATCATCTAATACTTGTGTTTACTATATGTCAGGCACTAATTAAGTGTTTGCATATAAAAACATTTATTTCTCGCAATGGTGTTTTGAGTTATTATCCCCTCTACTTAAAATAAGAGGGAACAGAAACAGATTAATTAAGTAACCTGCCCAAGACCAAACAGCTGGTAAGAGGTGGCGCCAGCATACAAACTCAGACAGTCCAGCTCCAGAATCAACATTCCTTAACTACTACACTCTCTTGAGAGATGCTGCAAAACAAGAGAGAAAATTCTCTGAGTGGGAATGATCAGCACTTGGCAACCAATTAGATGCAGTGAGAGCAGCAGAAGAAACTAAGGATATATTGCAAATCATTTAATTGGGAGATTAGAGAATACACGAGAATATTTGTTGACTATGCTAATTTTTCAATTATTTTATAAACAGTTTTGTATGAATTTCAAAGTAGGCTTCTCCTAGACAGAAGTAATTACTTAGACCTTGTTAGAGAGCTCCCAGCCAGAAATACCATCTCAGAATCGTTTTAGTCTATCAGTGCTTCTCAAAACACATATACATAGGAATCATCTTGGGACCTTATTGCTATGCAGATTATCATTGAGCAGGTTTGGGTTGGGGCTGAGGTTCTGCATTTTTAACCAGCTCCTAGGCTGGGCCACATTTACAGATTTGTAACCTATACAGTTACACAAAAGCTTCACACTTGATTTAATGTTCTGCTGTCAGCATTTTAATTTTCTTAGTAATTTATGAATAAAAGGCCCTGCGTTTCTATGCTGCTTTGGGCCTTACCATCTAGGTAGCCTGTCCTGCTCCCAGAGGATGCTGCTGCTGCTGCCTGTGAATCACACTTTGAGTTGAAAATGTCTAGTGCAGGAGTTTACAACTATGATTTTATAAAGTATAATTCACTGGACAAATTTGGCCAGGTGCCTGTTTTTGTAAGTAAAGCCTTACAAAAGTTATACACTTAACTAATGTTGCAGTATGGCTGTTTGTAATATGTTTGTAACATGTGCTACAGCATGAGCTGAGTAGCTGTGACTAACAGAAGAGAGGGCTGTCAAATCCTAAAATATTTACCTCCCTCTCCCTTACAGGGAAAGTTTGCTGACCTCTGGCCTGGCAGATTGTAGTAGAGGCTATAGGATCAGGAATAAATAGTATGTTAAGTAAATTGGTTTTGTGGGGTTTTGTTATTGTTGTTGTTGTTGTTGTTATTTCTGTCTTTTTAAGGCCGCACCTATGGCATATGGAGGTTCCCAGGCTAGGGGTTGAATCAGAGCTGTATCCGCTGGCCTACACCACAGCCACTGCAACGCCAGATCCGAGCCGTGCCGTGACCTACACTACAGCTCACACAATGACAGATCTTTAACCCAGTGAGCAAGGCCAGGGGTCGAACTTGTCTCCTCATGGATACTAGTCAGATTAGTTTCCCCTGAGCCATGATGGGAACTCCACAAATCATTTTCTAATATCTGAGATAACTTGCCTTTCTCCCCAGTCGTCGTATCAAATGATTTTTTTTTCTAAGTGAAGGCTGTAACCATTTCTGGTCTTGTGACACAAAAACATCATTTTTATGCAGGAATTCAGTGGTTCTCAGACTGCATTCCACATAGCACTAGGGGCTCCTCGAGACAGTTCAGAGGCCATTGAAAAGGGATATGACTCAGACAGTAGACAAGCAGGTCCAGGATACCTTACTGACATTCCATAGAGGGCCTCTGTGTCACATTTAGTGTGAAGAAATATTTCCACTCAAAATTGTTTTTAAACAGTGCTTTAATAATTACAATCTGTTTTGGTTGTTTAAACCATTCTAAATTCCCTGGAATCATCTGCTTTTCTTCCCTCCCTCTCCCTCCCTCAAACAATGTAACAGCACTCTATTATAAATTTGGTACACCCGTTATCTTTAAAAAGTTGATTATCTGTGAATCATGTTGCTCAGCATGACTACATTAGAGTATTATGCAAATTGGGTCAATTATTTCTTCCTTTTTGTATATGAAGGGAGGATTGTTTAGTAGAAACAATGATGAAGATTGATGAGACATTATATCCTATTATACCACCACAGATAATTAAGGCAGTGGTTGAAATCCTCACAGCTATATGACAGGCATATTTAAGAAATAATGTTGAAACTCTCAAAAAAATATGAACATTGTACGGCTTTAGGCCTTTTAACCAAGGGTAACATGAGACTAGATATGACTGAGGAAATTACCATATTGGGTTTTAATAAAGGCAATAGAATCACATTTCACTTTTTTCATAAGAAACACATAGCCAAGAAGAAAGTAAACTTTCCTTATTAGCACTTCAAGATTGTGTTCATCTGTCTTTTTAACCTCATAATGTAGGTTTATCAGAGATTATTGTAGTAATTTCCTTAATTAATTTTTCAACATACTAGTGCCTACTGAAATTGTTATCCAGTCCAGTGCTGTCACCTAATTTTTGTACTTATGTTTCCTACAACTGAATACTACTTTTATTTCTTCTCATAAGCTTCAAACATTTTCAGCATAAAATAATTATTAACCTCTCAGAGAGGAAAATTCCTACCAGGTACCCAGTCCATTCTCAGTAAAGTGAAGTATAGTTATTTAAAACAGGTGAATTTCAAAGACATTTTTTGGATAGGAAGTGGGCCAAGGTCAAATGACCTTGAACAAATGAGAAAGCTAAATACAAAATACAAAATATGATTTATGCTGCTTATTAGATTGCACCTGTGTATGAATGAGATAGCCCTCTTTCTGCTTGATTTCTCTTTTGGGAATTTGGGTATTATAAAAGGTAATATATATTATATGTATATATGTGTAATTTCTTAAATAGAAAATATTCAAAAAGCAATGGTCTTAAAGGAAAATATCAACAAATTGGGTTATATTAAAATCAGATTTTGTTGATTAAACAAGACTCTAAAAGGCAATCCACAGATTGGTTTATATGGCGGACGTTGTTGGCAATGACATGGGGCAACAGAAACTCTTAAACCCCACTGATCAGAGTCAAAATTGGATAATCACTCTAGAAAATTCTTTGGAATTATCTATCAAGATTATCATCACTACTTACAAATGCACCTTACTACTATGTACCCAAAGATACCACGAGAATGTTCATGGCAGCTTTATCTGTAATCGCCAAAATTAGAAACGGTTAAAATGAACATCGACCGCAGACAAGAAAAGTAAATTATGGTGTGTTTATATAATAAAATTCTATATGATAATGACAATAAACTGCTGCCACATGGCAATAAATTGCTGCTACAAGCTCTATGAAATAATCCCAAAGAAAAAAGGTAAGACATGGGGGGCACTTAGAAAGTTATTACATTTATTTTAAGAACAAGGACAAGTAAAAATCAGGATAAAGTCAGGATAGCGGTCACCTTAAAAGAAGTGGATAGTGATTGTGAGGAGATGGAGCATGGCTTTTGAGATGCTGGCAATGTTCACTTTCCGGACCTGGTAGTGTTTACTTGAGTTTTTATTTTGAAATAAATCATTGAGTTCTATATTTATGTTTTAGGCACGTTTGTGTGTGGGTATTTTATTTCTTTTTGGAAAAGGAGGAAAATTACAATGATAAGCTATGATCTATATAGTAATAAAAATTACTTTTCCCATTAATTCATTGCGAAATAATACATACTTGTGATAGATGCAATTATCACAGTTCAGTAGAGGTGATTATTTTTCTTCCCACTTTCGAAAACATAAATATTTAACACTGATTTGATTGAGCTAATAATGCTACAAATATCTTGCAATTAATTATTAATATAATTAAGACAATGGTAGAATGGCTTTTACTATCCATAGAACAGATATTCATGCTGATGAAGTTACCAACTGAATCATTTTAACTTAAAAAGCCAGTGAGATCTCCTCTGAATTAGCGTTTGTTAGGTATATCTTGAAGTGGTTAAGAGGAAAATTCAACTTTGTTTCTGTTAGAGAATGAGGCAAGATCCTTTTACAGAATCTTGAATGAATTACTGATAACTAAATAGATACATTGAAGGCTGAAAAAGAAAAGCAAAGATGAGAATTACTACTGCCCAAAGAAAATATTCCTAAACACCAAAAAAAAAAAATAGAAAAATGCATAACTGTGACACAACTTACTGATAATGAAATACTTTAGAGCTGATATCAAAGGTGGCTTCTAAAACATTTGCCTTGGCAACCAGACACATGTCCTTCAAGAAGAAAGATGAAACTATTTGAAAAATAAGATTAATATAGTTCAGGTAATATATTTGGAAGAATAATTAACAAGTTGGGGATTCAAGAACAAAGGAATTAATTAAAAACAGCAAACAAACAGTGCAGGAAAGGCATGGTCAAACCAAGTCACTGTATTTAGCAAGAGGTAGGATCTAGAAAACATGTTAATAATTTAATCGTTGGTTCGAGAAATAGAGATATATTTTCAGGACAGCCAAACACCAAAATATCCTATAGGAGGTAATAAAAGGGAATCAAAGCAATTTCTACACTGAACTCTACAGGAAATATTGTCTTGAGAGATGGATAGTAAAGACACGTAAGACAAAATGGGACATACCAGGCACAGTTCAGAGATATTACTATAAAAATATAGAAATAAAATGGGATATAACTTACACTATAATTTTCAGAAAAGAAAATCCTGGTCTATTGTCTGATCACCTTGCGTGAATCTTATTTTTAGAGACCCTTATTTTCCCTGAGAGAAAAATAAGTACAAATGGGGTGAATTTTTACTATAACCCTCAATCTATGGTCAAAATGAGAGTCAAACATAGAATAGAAATTTTAAGTGACAGCTGGGAGGCAACAAAATGAAATTTCTCAACAAGGGTGAAATTATTTTCTTATGACCCTTTAAAGTGCCCAAATAAAGATTTTGTTTATTTGATATTGCGAAATCAAGTTAGTAGGATTTGAATTTTAAGAGTATTACTTTGTCATTACTTCCTAGAATTTCAACGCCCAAAAATAAGCACAAAACAGGAGAACTGGAGTCAGGAAATGGAAATGACTCTCTGAGTATATAATATGCACAAAGAACAGTGCTTATATTGAATTAGAAAAGCATAGTTTTTCTCCTTCTGTGTAGGGAAAACTCAGTTCTTGCTTTTGATAAGTTTCTTCCCTCTGAGAATCCTTCACCACCTACCCGGAACCCTATTTCTGACACTTCCAGTCACCAAATGTGTGGAGGTTTTTCACCCACAACAGGCAATTTTCTGTGACACTAGCCCAGTGTCCTTCAGTTTAACTCGCTTCTGATGTTACCTACTGGAGATAGCTTCATCTCCCCCCGGTAAGGGCTCAGTCCACAAAACTTCCCTCGTCTACTGCCAATGCTAGTCACCAGCCCTGGTAACAATACACTGTAGATTGGAGGTCCCTATGCCCCCCTCCTTGGACTTGATTAATTTGCTAGAGCATCTCACAGAGCTCAGAAAAACACTTACTTACCGTTACCAGCATATTAAAGGCTATGACAAGGAATACAGGTGAACAACCAGATAAAGACACACACAGATGAGGTCTGGGAGTGTCCTGACTGCAGAACAGCTTCTGTCCCTGTCACCCTCCTGCTGTGGATGTGTTTGTCAACCTGGAAGCTCTCCAAACCCACTACTACTAGGATTTTATGGAGGCTTCTTCATGTAGGCATGGTCAGTTATTAACTCCGTTTTCAGCTTCTCTCCCCTCTCTGAAGGGTAAAGTGGGGCTGAAACTTCCACACTTCAAATCATGTTTGATCTTTCTGGTGACAAGCCCCCATCCAGAAGCCATCCAGGAGCCCACCTAGAGTTGTCTCAATAGAACAAATGCTCAGAGATCACTTAAGAATTTAGCCTTGTGTCAGGGATGAAGTCAAAGACAAATATGAGGATAAGAGATACCCCCTAGTGTTTTTATCACTTAGGAAATTATAAGAGTTTTAGGAGTTCTATGCCAAGAACACTGGGAAGAGACCCATATATAAATTTTCCATTATTTCACATGTGTATTTGATTTATTTCCCATAAGTGCTTAGATTTTAACTACAGGTTTCATGCATACAGACAGAGGCCCACAGAGATGAAGCAAATTGCTAGAGGTCAGTTATTGCTAAGTGCTGATCAAAAAATTGAAAACATATGTATTTGAGAGATATCTTCCACCTTCTACTACTTCATAATACCTCCATAAACTCAAGGAATTAGCAAACCTACTAGGTTTCCCATAGGGGACCTTATTGTAAGGGTCAAAAAAGTAGTCATTTATGAAGCACAAAATATTCTTTTGATAGCTCTAACTTTTTCTGAATTTCCAGCGGTTCTCATCTGTATTTAGAGTTGAGGGCCTCAGCTATAGGGCAGATATTTTTGAATAAGATGGCTATTGCAATAATCCCTCAGGTACTGAGTGCCTTACAGATCCAAGTTGCCTGAGGGAGTAGCTGAGAAAAGGGCCTAGAGGGCTGTTCCATTGGTTACCATTGATTCCTGGAGACAGTTGTTCAATTGCTGCAGCTATAATTTTGATAGGGTATAAATGTTATCAAGGGCATGTACCTCTTATTAGTAGCTCTGAAAAAAATTTTGTCAAAATATTTTTGAGAAACTTTATGATTTGATGTATTAAATCATAAACCCAAGCCACTATCATTTAGGGGTAGATTTTAATTTGGTAGATTTCTAATTTTACTTCCAGAGGCAGGCTAAGTCCTGATACATTTAGAAAATAAATCATTTAGGAGTATAATATTTTCCTAATATTACTCAGACTCTTTACTAGTAAATATGTTACTACAATCATGGAAAATTAAAACTACAAAAGTTAACCAAAACACCCACCTAATGAATGTTAACTGTCTATTAGCTAACAGATTTTTTTTTTCCTTTTCAAGAGAGAACATATTCTAAAAAAATCTACTTAGAGATTAACAAAGATGTGTATGTAATATCTTCTTTTTTTTTTTTTTTTTTTTTGCCATTTCTAGGGCCACGCCCACAGCACATGGAGGTTCCCAGGCTAGGGGTCTCATCGGAGCTGTAGCCACCGGCCTATGCCAGAGACACAGCAACGCAGGATCCAAGCCGCGTCTGCGACCTACACCACAGCTCACGGTAACGCCGGATCCTTAACCCACTGAGCAAGGCCGAGGACCGAACCCACAACCTCATTGTTCCTAGTCAGATTCATTAACCACTGAGCCACGATGGGAACTCCCCTGTAATATCTTCTAATGTAGTCAACCAGTTGAAGTTTCTAAGACAAAAATCTCCTTTGCTTTTTGTTTTTTGTAAAGTAACTCAGTGCAGAAGAGGTTATTGCTAGTATCTATTACAGCTTAATATCTGCATTCTTTATGACCCAGAATTTTCACTCCTGAGTTTAAACTTAGCAGATATATGTTCCTGTGCCCACCAAAAGGATATGCTGGAATGTTCAGACCAGTACTATTCATGAGAGCCAAAACCAAAACAATCCCTACATCCATCAAGAGAAAAATGGATTACAATTTGTGGTACTATACAATGTAGCAGGATAAGCGAACTACATCAACATACATGAATGAATCTAAAAAACATTTATCTAGTGAAAGAAGCCAAGCCAAACAGAGTACATATTGAATAATCCCACATACAGGTAGTTTGTATATCAGTTATAGTAATGTATAGTGATCGAGTCTGGATATTAAATACTATTGGGGAGGGTGGTGACTGAAATATGATTCAAAAAGAGTTTCCAGGCTACAGGTAATATTCGTTGTCTTGATCTGGATACTATTTACAGTGTGTACACTTCATGAAAATTTATCAAGCTGTACACTTAAGATATATTTGCTGTTATATATGTAATAATTTAAAAGTTTGCATTAAAATGATATGTTTTGCAAACTGTGAAAAAGGTAATTATATTGGCAAGTCCCTCAGGAAGGATTCCAGTTCTAACTAAAAATTTTCTGTCTCTTTAGCTACACTGTGACGAAATCTTCACCATCAGGGTAGGGTAGGGGGAGTAAATTCTACATCTATTGACATACCATTTATATGCCTAATTTTAGGGAATTTTCCAAATTGGTGTATGTGTAGAACTACAGTCAATGTCTGTTAATAGAGATACTTAGGAAGAAGATAAATTTAGGTGTTTTGATGAACAGATTGTGAATCCAGATGAGGCTCATTGGATATTTATTCACAGCTCCCCAGAAACATATGAAAACAAAGTTTCTTTGACCTTCTCAGAATAAGATAGACTTAATTTTATTTACTCTTTTCCATTTCCTTACCAAAGCATTGCTCTAATAGAACATCAAGTCTACATTTACTGAGTTAAATTTTGTATGAGTTTTCTTCTGCACGATGACTAGAATAACATTTCGCTTAGAAAAATAGGACCATAAAATTATGTCTGTTGTAAATAAAACAATATCCTGTTTTAAAAAAAATGTGACAGCAAACTATAAACTGAAAAACCAACAGGCTTGCCTGGTAGGAGATGCCATATGGAAAGGATGAGTCAGTCAATCTGTCAACAAATATTTGTTGAGCATCTACTTTGAGCCAACTAATATTCTAGCCCTGAGAATGTAGCGGCAAACAAAACAAATGTGACACCTGCCCTTGTGGGACCTGCAGTAGAAGGACCATGGCCAGTTAATTGAAAATACTGGTTGGAATGAAAAATCATTAAAGTACTATAGACAAAACTTTAAGTTTTTTATATTTAATTCCTTATATATGTAAAAGTAAAACATGGTTTAACAATTTGTGGATATAATATTAAGATTTTTCTCATATTATATATTCTTATGTTGGAGTTCATTTTACTTTTCTCATTAACCACAACCATAAGATCATTCTATGATATCCAGGTTCATTTTCTTTAAATAGAGTAGAAACATACCAACACTTGCAAAGTTGCCTGAATACAAAATCCCTCTAGATTTTGATAATTTTCCGTCAGTCTTTCAGTTGTTTCTACTATATCCATTTCAAAAAGAAAAAAATTAGTGCCTCTCTTTTATGAATTCTTTTCAAAATA
Organism: Sus scrofa; assembly: GCF_054392235.1. NCBI lineage: Eukaryota > Metazoa > Chordata > Mammalia > Artiodactyla > Suidae > Sus > Sus scrofa. The sequence goes on along the minus strand of NC_139388.1, from coordinate 117,973,570 downwards.
TTTAACCTAATTTTCATTGAAACAACTCTATTTCTTCTCACATTGATATTGCATTGGTTTATAAACAGATAATTTATTATTATAATGAAAAGATATAACTGAACTGATGTAAACATGTCTGGAAAAATACAATTAATTCTTCATAAACATTTAATTCAAAGGGTGGAAGCATATGTTCACAAATACATAAGAACATTGCCTGCATGTGCCAGGCACTCAGCATCCTACAAGCACATTTTAGTTAACAGAAAAGAATAGAGAATCGTGGTTCATCCTACAAGCACATTTTAGTTAACAGAAAAGAATAGAGAATCGTGGTTCATCCTATAAGCACATTTTAGTTAACAGAAGAGAATAGAGAATAGGTGTAAGTTAGAAGAGCCACTAAAGCGGTGCTGTCCAATAAGGGCCCAATAAAGGAACCATCACCAATGTTTGGCCCTTGAGCTTTTGCAGTGTGGCTTGTCCAAATTGAGATGTCTGGTAAATGTAAACTATAAGCTAGATTTTGGGGTATATATCATACATGAAAATATAAAATACCTCATTAGCTATTTTTATACTGGTTACATGTATTAGTATTTTTAATATAATGAGTTAAGTAAACATATTTTTGAAATTCATTTTACCTCTTTCTTTTATTCTTTTTCAGGTGATCACTAAAAGCATTAAAGCACATATGGCTCACATTTATCGTTCTCAGTGTATTATATTTCTTTGGTTAGTGATGTTCTAAAGCATCTGCATGTATATATACAGACAGACAGACATACACATATAGGTATCTGTTTCACTTATGATTTAAAAAACCCTGAAGAACAAATGGATTTTTAAAATGCACTCAATGTCACACACAGCAGGAAGTGGAAAGCCAAGCTAGAAATGAGGCTGCTGGTTCCAGAGGCTGTCCTTTTAAGCACCACCCATGCTGCCTCTATTAACACATTCTTGACACTAGTATAACAGTTTTTATATATGTTCCTCCAATAAAATGACAATTTTAAACAGACACGTTAAAATGGATCTGTTGCAAAGACTTAAATAAAGGACTGTGTTTAGGAAAATGAATTAGGAGAAATGTAATACACTTAGATTAGTAACATCAGAGAGTCGAACTCCCCCTAGTGCTGAAAGAGCAGAGTAGTTTTTAGAGCCTAGAGAGGGTTGAGGCTAATTCATGGTTACTCAAAAAAAAGGGTGGTTCCAGGAGAATCTATATAAAGAATTCATTCTCCTCCTGTTCTCTGATCTTCTGCCAGTGTCTCCCATTGAGAGAATAGGAGGAAGAGGACAAAAGTACTGCTAAGTAAGCTGTGTGGATTAGCTTCACAGACCCCAGAAGAGAATGGAAAGAGTGATCCATAAATGGATTATAAGCTTATTTCTAATCATAAACTCCTAGGTTGGGAGATGAACTTTTAATGCAGGAAAAGACAATCAGAAATTTTACTGCATCTAAATTTTGTGTACACTCAAATGAGACTATTTTTTTAAGGGAGAGGCAAGAAATACAATGTGACAGTAGATAAAAGCATTAGACTGAAAAATAACATGTGAACTTTGAACTCAGATTCCCAGTTCAATAAAATCTCTTTTTTTGGCATGTGTTAAAGATTAATTTTATAAAGCAACAAAAATATTGTCCCAACTATATAACAAGATTGTTGTAAGGGTCAACACTTCACTTCTTCAAAGGTGTAAAACTAGGAAGTTCTGTACAGTGTAAGACAGATATCAGTTTGGGGTAGCAGCCCTTAAGATTAGAAAGGAGGAGTTCTCCTTGTGGCTCAGTGCTAAGGAGCCTGACTAGTATCCATGAGGACGTGGGTTTGATCATTGGCCTTGCTCAGTGTGTTAAGGAACAGGCATTGCCATGAGCTGCGGTGCAGGTCGCAGAGGTGGCTCAGATCTGGTGTTTCTGTGGCTGTGGTGTTTGGCTGGCAGCTGCAGCTCTGATTCGACCTCTAGCCTGGGAACTTCCATAGGCCGCAGGTGCAGGCCTAAATATATATATATATATATGAAAGGAAATAGTCTAATGCATGATATAAACCCTGAAAATGCCAAAGCTCTCTCACAGGATGTTGAAAATATGCAAGAGGCTATGTTTTCATATCCATGTTACCCCCTTAGTCCCACCAAGCTTATTGCCAGCATTCACTTTCTCTGTGTTTTAACGTAAAACAAAATATATTTCTCAATTTTCATTAAAAAGTAAAATCCCACTTGGAAAAAGATTTGTGAGTGAAGTAGTCTGACTTTCAATTTGAGGGACGAATTCATCCTAGCAACACAAATATGGCCCATTGTTACTATAAAATACTGTGTAACTTTGGGCATGTCATTAATGTATTTATCTCTTAATGATGTGATCTATAGAAAGAGCTAGCTAAAAGATCACTGTAACTTTTGAGAATAGTCCTTAAAAATAACAATATAGTAATATAACAACAGCAAGATAACAATATAAATATTAATTTGGTCAAACATATTCATTTCCTTGGGGTTAAGTTGGTGTTATATAGCCACAGTTATATATTTTCTCAATAATGAAATTATTTTATGATTATTAAAGAGGCAAACTGAGGATACCTACACACCGTTCTCCATACTAAAACTAATTTTTTCTTCTAAATCTCAAATAGAATCATGTTAGTAATTTTTAACTACCAAATGCCTCAACAGCTCTTTCACGTCCAAAATAAAATTAAACTCTCTAACATGATATTTCTTAGAAATTACATTTCCAAATCTCTAATACTTTCTGCCAACATCCTCATTGTTCATCCTCCAGTCATAGCAACGCATTTGAGACCTTTCCTCCCGCAAACCCACATGAATCTACTACTTCTCTTATTATCATCTTCAAGCCTGGATTGGAATTGTTGGTCCATTGCATGCTTCTCTATAGTCAATATAAAATAACTCTATTAAACCTACTATAATGCGTTATTATTGTCTGTTTATTTACTGCTCTCCTCACTAGATTTTATGACATTTCAAGACAGAAATTGTGTTTTAAACACTCTTATTATCTCCAAGACCTGACAAATAAATGAAAGATATTAAGAGGCGAAAAAGTAGGCATTGACAAAAAAAGTAAAGTCACTGGTAGTACATACCCAAATTGGCCAGATTAAGCAAACAAAAGAAGAATCTCCAAGATGAAAGCAAAAGGGAAATTTACATAAAACCCAAACTAAAGAGCTATGTCTTAGGCACAAAGATGTGTTAATACAGTCCAAGAAAATTATTAAAATTTAGGATGACAATTGAGAAGCAGATTATAATAAACTCAGAAGAAATGGGGCTATGAATGAAAGCTAAAGTCCTACTCAGTATAATTCAATATGTCTATCAAATTCATCTCTCTTATTAGAGATAAAAAGAAAAAGAAAATTCAGTGGCTGTTTAGTTTATGAGCATGAGCACCAAATCAGTTATTACTTATCAATTTAAAATGGATGCTTTCTCCTTGTCCCCATATTAAAGCTACCCCAAGGGCAGTTCATAAATGCCTAATTGTTCTCAGAGGGGATCATATATCTTATCCAAGAAGCAATAGAGTCAAATTGTAAATTGCACTGTAAAATTATTTTTAAAGATCTCTAGTCAAAGAAAAATTGCACTAGACAGAGTTAAATAGCCAAGAAAGACTTTATTCAAGACTACTACAACGGGAGAGAGAGATTAAGCGCAGCTCCCTTGAAACAAAAGGCAGGAGAGTTTCTAAACAAAAGTGAGCTGCTGAAAAATTAAAGGGGATCTTTAAGTGAGGGGTTGGTCATCTGTGTTTGCTAACTGGCACTTATCAAAATTAGACTTCTATTCTCCCACAAAGCCTGGTAGATAGGGGTTCTATCTTTCTTGATCATTATATTTCAAAAGAATGGCTCCCTGGTCCTTAAGAAAGACATTCTTGTGTATTAAAACTGGCAGGAAGTTGAGAGATTTACATCTCAAAACAGCAAGGAAAAAATATAAAATTGCAAGTTTTCTATGGTAAATGCTCTAAACAAGGGGAAATCAGGGGCCTATAGTCAAAAAGGAATCTGCCTAAAATGTAGTGAGGCTGAGGAGAATTTTAGAGCTGTCTTGTCACCTCAAGATTATAGTTTTTACATGTGGGAATCTCTCCCAAGAGAAGTATATGAGCTACCTCGCTCTATGTCAGCCTCTTTGTCCTTGCTCCGATATCTCTTTCAAAAGAACAAGTGCCAGGAGGAAAAAAAAACCCCACCAGATATGCAATCTTCTGATATCTCTAAAGATAACCCCTTTTGTAAATAAAATAAAGTAGCTATTTTCTAGAAAGCAGTTTTCTCTCATATCAAACATACACACCTGAATATGCAGAATCACATTTACTAAGTGCTTCCCACAGTTTAGTCCTTTGTTTAGAATAACTCTGACTATTAAGATGTCCTGGAAAGACATCATTACATATACTTTATATCTGAGGACAATGAGTTTTAGAAAATGCTTAGTCCCATTATAGATGCAGACGGTATCAATCATGCTCTATATTACCAGATATCTAATGCATTATAATTTTTGAGGAAACATTTTCTAGACTGTAGAGTGATTTCTTTATTTTTTCCATACTGAAACTAGTTTGCTACCAATATTGTTCTATTTACAAAAAGACCTAATTGGGGAAAAAAAAAATTATGACCATAGGTAATTTCTTCATATCCCACTGATAGGTAGATAACATTGTTTGTTCAATTAAAAAGTGTATTTGAATTAGCAATAGAAAAGATAAATACTTTAAAATAAATTTAACAAAAATGAGAAAAATTTTTATGAGGAAAACTATGAAACATTCCTGAAAGATAAAAAGTAGATTAAAATAAATAGGCAGACATCTTTTGTGTTTGGTTGGAGCATCTCAATATTATTAAGATCTTAGCTCTCCCTTAGTTACTTTATAAATGTAAAACTATTCCAATTAATAAGCCAAGGAGCTTTTTTGTAATGGAGGTGGGACCGTTGTCATACAGTAATAGCCAGGAAAACAGTGAAAAAGAAAAGGTACAAGACAAGGTGGGAATTAATTCTACAAGAAACAAAAACAGATTATAAAGGCGTTATAATTAAGAGTGTGTACTGGTAAGAGAGAACAACTAATGAAACAGATTAGGAAGTCCAGTACAGATGAAACTACTCAAGAAGTCTAATAAATGAGAAAGGTGGATTCAAGAATCAATGGAGTAAAGCTTTTAGTTTATGTGGTTGTTTTTAATAAATAATGTTGGTTCAACTGTGTAACTATTTTGAAAAAGATAATCTCTCACAATAAATTCCAAACAGATCACACATATACATATATAACCTATTTAAGCATTACAAGGAAATAAAGATAAATTTCTACCTATCATGTTGCATATATAGAAAGATCTTTTAACTATGACTAAAAATTCAGATGTAACAAAAGATTGACACATTTGACAAGATTAAAAAAATTCATGGCAAAACAAAAAGATGTTCAACTTCACTCAGTGAGAAAAATGCAGAATAAATCACACAGTGTTACAATTTCTCTCCTATCAAACTAGCAAAAGTTCAGAAGCTTAACAATACATATTTTGGCAAGGCTGTGGGAAAACAGCCACTCATATATATATGCATTGCTAGTAAGAATTCAGAAAATGCAAAATGATTCAACCCCAATAGGAGGAAAATTGGCGATATCTAAGAAAGTTACATGTGCATTTACCCCTCAACTGAGAAAATCCACTTCTAGGAATTGCCCCTGAAAACACACCTCCAACAACATTAAAATTCACATGTGTAAATGTTATTCATTGCAGTATTTTTTATAACTGCAAAGTATTGGAAATTATTTCAATGTCCAAGCATACGAAATAGATTAAATAAACAATGGTACCTACACAAAATGTCATACTATGCTGCTATTAAAAAAAATAAAGAAAAAGCATGAGGATGCAGATTTGATCCCTGGCCTTGCTCAGTGGGTTAAGGATACAGCATTGCTACAAGCTGCAGTGTAGGTCACAGAGGCAGCTCGGATCTGCCATTGCTGTAGCTAAGTCATGGGCCCCAGCTGCAGCTCTGATTTGACCCCTAGCCAGGGAACTTCCATATACCCCAAGTGCCAAGTGAAAAAGGGGAAATTCTCTATGCATTGATGGCATGATTTCTAGGTGATATTAAGTGCAAAAAGCAAAGTGCAAAGAAAATAATTCATGTTTTACCTTTTATGTAGGGAGAAAAAATATCTATTATTATATCTTTTCAATAAGAAATACAGAAATATATCAATAATTAATAAAATATGTTACTTCAGTAGAGGGAGTGAAGGTGATGGGGTAGAAGGGACATGAGAGGAAGGACTGGGTATGATTTTTTACATTGTTTTGACTTTTGGAAACATGTTAACATTGTACCTGCTCAAAAAATAGAATTATGGCCTCTTTAAGACTCAATTATAGTCTGTTTACACCTTTCAGCAACACCTACTGGCTAGGTGACAACAACTCTTGATAACACATTTTTATACTTGAGAGGTCAATTCTGGGCCTTGTCATGTCCTCCGGAAATCTCTAAATCAGTGACCAAAATATTGTGCTGTTTCTTCCTTAGCCAATGTTTAAGGTCTAAAAATCAATGGGGGTGAAAATAAGTGTGTTTTTTCTTATTATTTATCTACTATTGCGAGTGTGGCTTCCTATTGGGTAACTTTCAGTTCTACTACTCTTGAAATCTTGAATCTCAAGGAAAAAATGCCTTCATAAGGGACCAACAATTGTGGCATTAGCCTGAAATGTGAGACTCCCACATGGCCACTTTGGGGTCCACATGCTAGTAAAAGTACGGGCAAAGAGGGGTTGCTCATTTTGGCCAGAGGAAGTAAGCCTGAGTATTCAGTGGAAACTAGATTGATTTTACACATGGGGATAAGGGGGTATATATCTGGAGTGCTGGTGACACTTGCAGTCTTTCACTATTTTTGTATCCTATGATTAAAGTGAGTGGAAAAATGGAACTCAATAACAATAGGACTGCTCATACTCCAGATATTTTAGGAATAAAGATTTGGCTAACCCCACCAATCAAAAACTATAACCCACAAAGCAGCTCTCTGAGCAAAGAGAGACTATGGAATGGCTTGTGGGAATAGATAGGTATAAATACCAGCTACCATCACCTTATCAGCTCCATCCACAGACTCTAATATTCCATATTTGATATAAGATGTTTGGTATATATTAATTTATTATATTTTCCCTCATTCCCCTACCATCTAACATTCTATGCACAAAAGCAGTTTATTTTATATCTCAGTATCAAAGTCCCAGGATATCAAAGGAGAATATGTCTCAGCTGAAAGAAAAATGAACATAACTCAAAAATGGAGAAATTCTATGTTATGGAGAGGATCGGAAGGGTTTTGCTGTACAAGGGTTAATAGCATTAAGGTAGGCAGACGTATTTTTTTTTAACTTAAAATTTTTGAAAGTTAAGTATAATTGAAAGAGTTAAATAATGGATGCCAAATTGACAAGGGATGGATTGTGATTTATATTGTGTCAAGTTAGCTAAGCTAAAGCTATATTTCTTAGAATTCCCTTCCATAATTAGGTCTGAGTTAACATAGATTTTAAGAGACTTTCCCCATCAGATTGGAAAGGAAGAAGTAAAGGAGCAGTCATATTCTTTTTATGTTTAAAATGTTGCTGTTGGCAGACGGGATTACAATGGCAGAATAGAAGGACTGGAGCTCAACTTCTCTCCTAAAAACAACAAAATACACAACTAAAGACTGAGCTCACTTCACCAAAATGGACCGGAAACCTTAAAAAAGATACCCTACTCCAGAAGAAAAAGAGGAGGCCACATCAAGAGGTAGGAGGGGCGATTTCGTGATATAAACAACCCCATACCTCCTGGGTGGGAAGCTCCACAGACTGGAAACTAACTGGTTCACAGAGACTCACGTACAGGAGTGAGAGTTCTGAGCCCCACATCAAACTCTCACGTGTGGGGATCTGGCACAGGGAGAAAGAGCCCCAGAGCATCTGGCATTGAAAGCCAGTGGGGCTTGTGTGCAAGAGCTCCACGGGACTGGGGGAAATGGAGACCCCTTTCGTAAAAGGCACACACATACTTTCACGTGCACTGGGTCCCAGGGCAAAGCAAAGTCTCCAAGGGAATCTGGGTCAAGCCTGACCGCAGTTCTTGGAGGACATCCTGGGAAAACAGGGGTAAATGTGGCGCATTGTGAGGGAAGGACATTGAAGGCAAAGTTCTCAGGAATATTCAGCAGTTGCCTTTCTCTGGAGGTGGCCATTTTGGGAAAATCTGGCCCCACCCGTCAGCCAGCCGCTGAGAAGCCCCAGGGCAAACAACAACCCATCAGCCCCATCCCTCAGTAAACAGGCTACCTAAAGACCCCTCAGGCACACAGCTGCCTCTAATACCATCCACAGATTAAGCCCCACCCACCAGAGGGATTAGAATCGGCTCTTCCTACCAGGGGGCAGGCATCAGCCCCTCCCATCAGGAAGCCTACAGCAAGTCCCCATACTGACTTCAGCTACAAGGGGGGCAGACACCAGAAGTAAGAGAGGTTACAGCTCTATTATCTGTAAAAAGGTCACCACACCAAAAAGCTATAAAAATGAAAAGACAGAAAACTACAACTCAGATGAGGGAGAAAGAAAAAACCCCAGAAAAACAGCTAAGCCATGAGGAGATTCTCAGCCTCCAGGAAAAAGACTTTAGACTGTTGATCCTGAAGATGATGCAAGACATTGGAAATAAACTGGAGGCAAAGATGGATAACTTACAGGAAACACTAACCAAAGAGATACAAGATATAAAACTTAAACAAGAAGAGATGCAAAATACAATAACTGAAATAAAAAATTCACTAGAAGCAGCTAATAGCAGGATACAGGAGGCAGAAGAACGAATAAGCGAGGTGGAGGACAGATTAGTGGAAATTACGGATGCAGAACAGAAAAGAGAAAAAAGATTGAAAACAAATGAAGAGAGTCTCAGAGAACTCTGGGGCAATGTGAAACGCACCAACATCCGTATTATAGGGGTGCCAGAAGGAGAAGAGAGGGAGAAGGAGACAGAAAAAATATTCCAAGAGATAATAGCCGAAAGCTTCCCTAACATGGGGAAGGAATCACTCACTCAAATCCAGGAAGCACAACGAGTACCATACAAAATAAACCCAAGGAGGAACACCCCAAGACACATACTAATCAAACTGACCAAAATTAAAGACAAAGAAAAAATCTTGAAAGCAGCTAGGGAAAATAAACAAATAACATACAAGGGAACCCCGATAAGGCTATTGGCAGATTTTTCAACAGAAACTCTGCAGGCCAGAAGAGAGTGGCATGATATACTCAACGTGATGAAAGGAAAAAACCTCCAACCAAGATTACTCTACCCAGCAAGGCTCTCCTTCAGATTTGAAGGAGAAATCAAAACCTTCTCAGATAAGCAAAAGCTGAGAGAATTCAGCAACACTAAACCAGTCCTACAACAAATACTAAAGGAACTTCTATAGGCAGAAAAGAACAAGAGAATAAGGAAAGGAAAAAGAGCAGCAAAAACAAATCCAAAGTAATTAATAAAATGGCAATAAGAACATACATATCAATAATTACCTTAAATGTGAATGGACTAAACACCCCAACCAAAAGACATAGACTGGCTGAATGGATATAACAACAAGACCCATATATATGCTGTCTTCAAGAGACCCACTTCACTTCTAGGGACACATACAAATTGAAAGCGAGAGGATGGAAGAAAATATTTCATGCAAACAGGGATCAAAAGAAAGCTGGAGTAGCAATACTCATATCAGACAAAATAGACTTTAAAATGAAGAATATTTTCAGAGACAAAGAAGGACATCACATAATGATCAAAGGATCAATCCAAGAAGATGTTTTTTAAATATCTACGCACCCAACACAGGTTCACCACAATATATAAGGCAACTGCTAACAACCTTAAAAGGAGAAATTCACAATAACACAATCATAGTGGGGGACTTTAACACCCCACTTACAGCAATGGACAGATCAACCAGATAGAAAATCAATAAGGAAACACAGGCCCTGAATGAAGCATTAAACCAGATGGACTTAATAGATTTTTATAGGACATGCCATCCAAAAGCAACAGAATACACATTCTTCTCAAGTGCACATGGAACATTCTCTAAGATTGACCATATCCTGGGCTACAAATTCAACCTCAGTAACTTTAAAAAAATTGAAATCATATCAAGCATCTTTTCCGACCACAATGCTATACGACTGGAAATCAACAACAAGAAAAAAACTGCAAAAACACAAACACGTGGAGACTCAACAACATGCTACTAAACAACCAATGGATCACTGAAGAAATCAAAGAGGAAATTAAAAAATACCTAGCAGCAAATGACAACAAAGATACAACACTCCAAAACCTATGGGATGCAGCAAAAGAATTCTAAGAGGCAAGTTCATAACAATACAAGCCCACCTCAGGAAACAAGAAAAAGCTCAAATAAACAATCTAACTTTACATCTAAAGCAGCTTGAGAGAGAAGAACAGACAAGACCTAAAGTTAGTAGAAGGAAAGAAATCATAAAGATCAGAGCAGGAGAGAGGACAAGATGGCGGAGGAGTAGGGGGACACGCTCGCCCTCTCCCACAAACACAACAAAAAAAACACATCTACAGAATAAATCACTCGCACAGAACAGCAACCAATTGCTGGCAGAGGAACCTAAACTCCAATAACGGCAAGAAGTTCATGACATTACTGGGCAGAACAGGAGAAAAGAGGAGAGTGAGACAAGGTGAATCCGAGCAGGACGGGTGCTCCCAAAAGGGAACTGCGGAAGAGAAAGGGATCCCGCACCCTGGAAAGTCACCTACATGGGGAAAAGATCAAACGAACCAGAGGAATCTCCAGATGCAGAGAAGAGTATAGCAGTAAGTTGGAGTATGGAAAAGCGGATCAAGAACCGAACGGACCATGTGAACTACGGGCACAGTCACCAAATATTGAGACACCTGGGTGGGGGCTGGGCACCGAGACCTCGGCTCCAGAGGTTAGTCCCCGAGAGGGGGCCGGGGGACGCCTGGATGGGGGCTGGGCACTGAGACTTGCCTCCGGAGGTTGGTCCCCAAGAAAGGGACAGGGGATGCCTGGGTGGGGGCTGGGCACTGAGACCTCGGCTCCAGAGGTTAGTCCCCGGGCTGGGGGGACGGAGCGGAGCGGAAACTGCTTGGGAGGTCTAGAAACCATTTGACAGGGCAGAGACTGCCTTGGAGACTAGAAAACAAAGCTGTCGCAGAGGAAGGGAGCAATACTCTAGGGGCGGGGAAGTGGAAAGCTGCATTAGAGGGAACCTGGGAGAAGAGCCTGGTCTGCGCCCGTGCTGGGGAGGGGAGAGAAGAAGGGGTGGGTCCCTATAGAATACCCCCACACCACAGCAAGCTTACAGGCCCACTAGCTAGCTGAAAGCTGTGCATCCCAGTGCATCCCCTCCCCCTACCCCCTCCACCCCCTACGCTCTCGCCCAACCTGCCATCCAGGAGGGCTGGCCTCAACAATTGCCTGAAGCCTACCACCGCAGGGGCTGTCCCTGCACAGGCCTGCTTGCCCTTTGGAGGGGCCACACTTCCGCAGAGCAGCACCAAACTCCACCAGCCCCCGAGAAAAGGCCTGCAGCCCAGAAAAGCTAGAACAAGCCTAACCAGGCTGTGAATAGATCTGCCTAATTCTCGGATGGTTTTTCTAAGTCGGGCTGCCCCGGGGAGGAGCCTCTTGGATTTCCAGCGGCTCTGCCACCCGCCCAAGCCCCCAGGGGGTGCTCTAGTGGATCAGCTGCATAGGACTGCCAGCTCCAGGCAGGACCCCCTGCAGCCCAGAAAAGCTGCAACAAGCCTGGCCGAGTCAGGAAAAGATCTCAGATCATTTTTCTGAGTCAGGCTGCCCCAGGGAGGAGCCTCTTGGGTCTCCAACGGCCCTGCTACCCACAAAAGCCCCCAGGGGGTGCCCTAGTGGATCAGCTGCATAAGACTGCCAGCTCCAGGCAGGACCCCCTGCAGCCCAGAGAAGCTGCAACAAGCCTAGCCAAGCCGGGAAAAGATCTCGGATGGTCTTTCTGAGTTGGGCTGCCCTGGGGAGGAGCCTCTTGGGTTTTCAGCGGCCCTACTACCCACCAAAGCCCCCAGGGGGTGCCCCACTCCTGCGCAATAGCTGCTCAGCACCACCAGCCCCCTGGAAGAGCCCCTGCAGCCCAGAAAAGCTGCAACAAGCTTGGCCAGACTGTGAAAAGATCTGCCTACATTCTCAAGCCATCCTTCTGAGTTGGGCTGCCCTAGGGAAGAGCCTCTTAGGTTCTCAGTGACCCAGATAGATGCTCCAGCCCCCAGGGGGTCTGCACTCCTGAGGAACAGCTGCCCCAAACCACCAACCCCCTGCAAGAACCCCACAGCCTAAAAACACCAGAGCAAGCTCTGCATGACCAAGTGAAATCTGCTACCATCATGGTGTGGACCTCCCAGTCCTGTCTGCCCTCAGGAAGCCCTACTTTGCTTCAAAGAAACACTGTTAGCCCCCTCAACACTCCAGAAAAGCCACACTGCCTCAAAAAAGATTGACCAACAACGCCAGCCCTCAGGAAATATTCCACAGCAGTGACAAGGCAAACACTGCCCGGTCACGGACAGTACAACTCCCTCAGGAGAAAGAAAACAACAAGCAAGATGAAGAAGCTGAGAAACCACCCCCAGTCAAACCAACAGGAAATCTCACCTAAAACAGTCAACAATGAAACAGACCTCTGCAGTCAGACAGACCTGGAGTTCAAAAGAGAAACAGTGAAAATCCTGAAGGAATTAAGAGAAGATATGAACAGTAATGCAGATACCCTCAGAAAGGAACTAGAAAATATAAGGAGGAGCCAAGAAAAACTAGAACATTCATTTGCAGAGATGCAAACTGAACTAGGGGCAGTAAAAACCAGAATGAATAATGCAGAAGAAAGAATCAGTGATATGGAAGATAGAATAATGGAAATCACTCAATCCGGTCAACAGACAGAAAACCGAATCAAAAAACTGGAAAGCAATATAAGAGACCTATGGGATAATATAAAGCGGGCCAATCTACGCATAATAGGAATTCCAGAAGGAGTAGAAAAAGATAAGGGAATGGAAAATATATTTGAAGAAATTATCCCTGGAAACTTCCCAAATTTAAAGGATACTGGGTTCAAGATACAAGAAGCACAGAGGGCCCCAAACAAACTGAACCCAAACAGACCCACACCAAGACACATCATAATAAAAATGGCAAAAGTTAGTGATAAAGAGAGGATCCTAAAGGCAGCAAGAGAAAAACCGAATGTTACCTACAAGGGAACCCCCATAAGAATATCAGCTGATTTCTCTACAGAAACACTACAGGCCAGGAGGGAATGGCAAGAGATATTTAAAGTGCTAAAAGGAAAAAATATGCAACCTAGAATACTTTATCCAGCAAGAATATCATTTAAAATGGAAGGGGAAATAAAAATTCTTTCAAACAAACAAAAACTTAAAGAATATAGCAACACAAAACCCAGGTTAAAGGAAATATTGAAAGGGCTTCTCTAAACCAAAAAGAAAGGAAGGAAAGGGAAGAAAAAAGAAAAGAAAAAAAAAAGAAGAAGAAGAGGAAGAACTAGGACTGAGGAAACCGCAATCAGAGAGCAGTCACTCAAATAAGCCAGCATACAGATTTAATCATGAACATGCTTCAAACAAAATAAAATTAAAAAGAAAAAAATAAAAGAGTCATCAAAACCATAAAATGTGGGCAAGGGATGTTAGGAAGTAAATAACCCTTTTTGTTTGTTTGTTTGTACGTTTCTCTTCTTAATTTTAATATAGTAATGAAGTGTTTGAACTTACAGGACCATCAGGCTAAAACACACAATTATGGGAAGGGGTTAGCATACTTAAAAAACAGGGCAACCACAAGCCAAAAGCAAATATTGCATTTGCAAAAAATGAAAAAAAAAAAAAAAACACACTCAAGCAGATAATAACAGGAGACCATCCAACCAAAAAAAAAAAAAAAAGAAAGGAAGAATGGAGAACCATAGAATCAACTGGAACACGAGGTTCAAATGGCAATAAATAGTCATCTATCAGTTATCACCTTAAATGTCAATGGACTGAATGCCCCAATCAAAAGACACAGAGTGGCTGAGTGGATAAAAAGGCAAAAACCTTCAATATGCTGCCTACAAGAAACCCATCTTAGGACAAAAGATACATATAGATTGAAAGTGAAAGGGTGGGGAAAAATATTTCACGCCAATAGACATGACAGAAAAGCAGGAGTCACAACGCTCATATCAGACAAAATAGACTTTAAAACAAAAGACATAAAGAAAGACAAAGAAGGACACTACTTAATGATTAAGGGATCCATCCTAGGAGAGGATGTTACTATCATCAACATGTATGCCCCAAATATAGGAGCACCCAGATACATACAACAAATATTAACAGACATAAAGGGAGATATTGATGAGAATACAATCATAGTAGGAGACCATACCCTCCTCACATCAATGGACAGATCCTCTATACAGAAAACCAATAAAGCAACAGAGATCCTAAAGGAAACAATAGAAAAGTTAGACTTAATTGATATCTTCAGGACACTACATCCAAAAAAATCAGAATACACATTCTTCTCAAATGCTCATGGAACATTCTCAAGAATCAACCACATATTGGGACACAAAGCGAATCTCAACAAATGCAGAAGCACAGAAGTTATTTCAAGTATCTTCTCTGACCACAATGGCATGAAATTCGAAACCAACCATGGGAAAAGGAAAGAGAAAAAACCTACTACATGGAGACTAAACAACATGCTACTAAAAAACCAATGGGTCAATGAGGAAATCAAGAAGGAAATTAAAAACTACCTGGAAACAAATGATAATGAAGACACAACCTCTCAAAATCATTGGGACACTGCAAAAGCAGTGCTCAGAGGGAAATTTATAGCAATACAGGCCTTTCTCAAAAAAGAAGAAAGATCCCAAATTGACAACTTAACCCTCCACCTAAATGAATTAGAAAAAGAAGAACAAAGAAGTCCTAAAATCAGCAGAAGGAAGGAAATTATAAAGATCAAAGAAGAAATCAATAAAATAGAGACTCAAAAAACAATAGAGAAAATTAATAAAACCAAGAGCTGGTTCTTTGAAAAGGTGAACAAAATTGACAAACCCCTGGCCAGACTCACTAAAAAGAGGAGAGAAAGAACCCAAATCACCAAAATTATAAATGAAAAAGGAGAAATCACAACGGATACAACAGAAATACAAAAAACCATAAGAGAATACTATGAACAACTATACGGCAACAAGTTTGACAATCTGGAAGAAATGGACAATTTTCTAGAATCTTACAGCCTGCCAAAACTGAATCAAGTAGAAACAGACCAACTGAACAGACCGATCACTAGAAATGAAATTGAAGAGGTCATAAAATCACTCCCTACAAATAAAAGTCCAGGACCAGGTGGCTTCACAGGCAGATTCTACCAAACATATAAAGAGGAATTGGTGCCCATCCTCCTTAAACTCTTTCAAAAGGTTGAAGAAGAAGGAATACTCCCAAAGACATTCTATGATGCCACCATCACCCTCATTCCAAAACCAGACAGAGATACCACCAAAAAAGAAAACTATCGCCCAATATCATTGATGAATATAGATGCAAAAATTCTCAACAAAATCTTAGCCAATCGAATCCAACAACATGTCAAAAAAATTATACACCATGACCAGGTTGGGTTCATCCCAGGTTCACAAGGATGGTTCAACATATGCAAATCAATCAGCATCATATACCACATTAACAAAAGAAAAGTCAAAAATCATATGATCATCTCAATAGATGCAGAAAAAGCATTTGACAAAGTCCAACATCCATTCATGATCAAGACCCTCGCCAAAGTGGGTATAGAGGGAACATTCCTGACTATAATCAAAGCCATTTATGATAAACTCACAGCAAATATAATACTCAATAGGGAAAACCGGAAAGCCTTCTCACTCAAATCTGGAACAAGACAGGGATGCCCACTCTCACGACTGCTCTTCAACATAGTTTTGGAAGTCCTAGCCACAGCAATTAGACAAACAAAAGAAATAAAAGGCATCCATATAGGAAGAGAAGAGATCAAACTGTCACTGTGTGCAGATGACATGATACTATACCTAGAAAACCCTAAGGACTCAACCCCAAAACTCCTTGAACTGATTAATAAATTCAGCAAAGTGGCAGGATATAAGATTAACATTCAGAAGTCAGTTGCATTTCTGTATACCAGCAATGAAACATTAGAAAAGGAATGCAAAAATACGATACCTTTTAAAACTGCACCTCACAAAATCAAATACCTCGGAATACACCTGACCAAGGAGGTAAAGGATCTATATGCTGAGAACTATAAAACTTTAATCAAAGAAATCAAAGAAGATGTAAAGAAATGGAAAGATATTCCATGTTCCTGGATTGGGAAAATCAATATTGTAAAAATGGCCATACTACCCAAAGCAATCTACAGATTCAATGCAATCCCTATCAAATTACCCATGACATTTTTCACAGAACTAGAACAAACAATCCAAACATTTATATGGAACAACAAAAGACCCAGAATCGCCAAAGCAATCCTGAGAAACAAAAACCAAGCAGGAGGCATAACTCTTCCAGACTTCAAGAAATACTACAAAGCCACAGTCATCAAAACAGTGTGGTACTGGTATCAAAACAGACAGACAGACCAATGGAACAGAATAGAGAATCCGGAACTAAACCCTGACACCTATGGTCAATTAATCTTTGACAAGGGAGGCAAGAACATAAAATGGGAAAAAGAAAGTCTATTCAGCAAGCATTGCTGGGAAACCTGGACAGCTGCATGCAAAGCAATGAAACTAGACCACACCCTCACACCATGCACAAAAATAAACTCCAAATGGCTGAAAGACTTAAATATATGACAGGACACCATCAAACTCCTAGAGGAAAACATAGGCAAAACACTCTCTGACATCAACATCATGAATATTTTCTCAGGGCAGTCTCCCAAAGCAATAGAAATTAGAGCAAAAATAAACCCATGGGACCTCATCAAACTGAAAAGCTTTTGCACAGCAAAGGAAAGCCAAAAGAAAACAAAAAGACAACTTACAGAATGGGAGAAAACAGTTTCAAATGATGCAACTGACAAGGGCTTAATCTCTAGAATATATAAACAACTTATACAACCCAACAGCAAAAAAACCAATCAATCAATGGAAAAATGGGCAAAAGACATGAATAGACTTTTCTCCAAAGAAGATATACAGATGGCCAACAAACACATGAAAAAATGCTCAACATCGCTGATTATAAGAGAAATGCAAATCAAAACTACCATGAGATACCACCTCACACCAGTCAGAATGGCCATCATTAATAAATCCACAAATAACAAGTGCTGGAGGGGCTGTGGAGAAAAGGGAACCCTCCTGCACTGTTGGTGGGAATGTAAACTGGTACAGCCACTATGGAGAACAGTTTGGAGATACCTTAGAAATCTATACATAGAACTTCCATATGACCCCGCAATCCCACTCTTGGGCATCTATCTGGACAAAGCTCTACTTAAAAGAGACACATGCACCCGCATGTTCATTGCAGCACTATTCACAATAGCCAGGACATGGAAACAACCCAAATGTCCATCGACAGATGATTGGATTCGGAAGATGTGGTATATATACACAATGGAATACTACTCAGCCAAAAAAAGAATGACATAATGCCACTTGCAGCAACATGGATGGAACTAGAGAATCTCATCCTGAGTGAAATGAGCCAGAAAGACAAAGACAAATACCATATGATATCACTTATAACTGGAATCTAATATCCAGCACAAATGAACATCTTCTCAGAAAAGAAAATCATGGACTTGGAGAAGAGACTTGTGGCTGCCTGATGGGAGAGGGAGGGAGTGGGAGGGATCGGGAGCTTGGGCTTATCAGACACAACTTAGAATAGATTTACAAGGAGATCCTGCTAAATAGCATTGAGAACTTTGTCTAGATACTCATGTTGCAACAGAAGAAAGGGTGGGGGAAAAACGTAATTGTAATATATACATGTAAGCATAACCTGACCCCCTTGCTGTACAGTGGGGGAAAAAAAAAAAAACAAACAAAAGAAAAAAACAAAAAAACAGAGCAGAAATCATTGAAATAGAAACAAAGAAGACCATAGAAAAGATCAATGAAATGAGAAGCTGGTTCTTTGAAAAGATCAACAAAATTGATAAACCCCTAGCCAGACTTATCAAGCAAAAAAGAGAGAGGACTCAAATCAATAAAATTAGAAATGAAAAAGAAGTAACAACGGACATAACAGAAATACAAAGGATCATAAGAGACTACTATATGCCAATAAAATGGAAAACCTAGAAGAAATGGACAAATTCTTAGAAAAGTACAATCTTCCAAGACTAAACCAAGATGAACTAGATAAGATGAATGGACCCATCACAAGAACTTAAATTGAAATTGTGATTAAAAATTTCCAACAAACTAAAGTCCAGGACCAGATGGTTTCACAGGTGAATTCTATCAAACATTTAGAGAAGAGCTGACACCTCTCCTTCTGAAACTTTTTCAAAAAATTGCAGAAGAAGGGATACTCCCAAACTCATTCTATGAGGCCACCGTCACCCTGGTACCAAAAGCAGACAAAGACTCCACAAAAAAAGAAAACTACAGGCCAATTTCACTGTTGAACATCGATGCAAAAATCCTCAACAAAATACTAGCAAACCGCATCCAACAATACATTAAAAGGATTGTACATCATGATCAAGTGGGATTTATCCCAGGGATGCAAGGGTTCTTCAATATCCGCAAATCCATCAGTGTGATACACCACATTAACAAACTGACGAATAAAAACCTCTCAATAGACGTGGAAAAAGCCTTTGACAAAATCCAACACCCATTTCTGATAAAAACCCTTCAGAAAGTGGGCATAACGGGAACCTACCTCAACATGATAAAGGCCATATATGACAAACCCACAGCAAACATTATTCTCAATGGTGAAGAGCTGAAAGAATTCCCACTGAGATCAGGAACAAGACAAGGATGTCCGCTCTCGCCACTGCTCTTCAACATAGTTTTGGAAGTACTAGCCTTGGCAATCAGAGAAGTAAAAGAAATAAAAGAAATCCAAATTGGAAAGGAAGAAGTAAAACTATCCCTATTTGCAGATGACATGATACTATACCTAGAGAATCCTAAAGACTCTACCAGAAAACTGTTAGAGCTTATCCATGAATTTGGAAAAGTTGCAGGATACAAAATCAATACACAGAAATCGATAGCGTTTCTATATACTAACAATCAAAAAGCAGAAAAGGAAATTAGGGGAGCAATCCCATTTACCATCTCATCCAAAAGAATAAAATACATAGGAGTAAACCCACCTAAAGAGACAAAAGACCTGTACTCTGAAAACTACAAGCCACTGATGAAAGAAATCAAAGCTGACACAAATAGATGGAAAGATATACCATGCTCATGGATTGGAAGAGTCAATATTATCAAAATGACTATATTACCCAAGGCGATCTACAGATTCAATGCAATCCCTATCAAATTACCAAGGACATGTTTCACAGAACTTGAACAAAATATTTTAAAGTTTGTTTGGAAGTACAAAAGACCTAGAATAGCCAAAGACATCCTTAAAAAGAAAAATGGAGCTGGAGGAATCAGGCTCCTGGGCTTCAGACTACACTACAAAGCAACAGTAGTCAAAACTGCATGGTACTGGCACAAAGACAGAAATATACATCAGTGCAACAGGATATAAAGCCCAGAATTAAACCCATGCACTTACAGCCAACTAATCTATGACAAAGGAAGCAAGACTATACAATGGAGAAAGGACAGCTTGTTCAATAAGTGGTGCTGGGGAAAACTGGACAGCCACATGGAAAAGAATGAAATTAGAACACTCCCTAACACCTTACACAAAAATAAACTCCAAATGGATTAAAGACCTAGATATAAGACCAGACACTATCAAGCTCCTAGAGGAAAACATAGGCCAAACACCCTCTGACATAAATGACAGCAGCATCTTCTCAGATCAACCTATCAGAGTATTGACAATAAAAAGAAAAATAAACAAATGGGACCTAATCAAACTTCAAAGTTTCTGCACAGCAAAGGAAACCCTAAACAACACAAAAATACAACCCACAGAATGGGAGAAAATCTTTGCAAATTAAGCAACTGACAAGGGATTAATCTCCAAAATTTATAAACAGCTCTTATAACTCAACACCAAAACAACAAACAACCCCATCAAAAAAAATGGGCAGAAGATCTAAACAGACAATTCTCCAAAGAATACATATGGATGGCCAAAAAACACATGAAAAGGTGTTCAACATCACTCATTCTTAGAGAAAAGCAAATCAAAACCACGATGAGGTACCACCTTACACCAGCCAGAATGGCCATCATCCAAAAGTCTACAAACAATAAGTGCTAGAGAGGGTATGGAGAAAAAGGAACCCTAGTACACCGTTGGTGGGATGGTAAATTGGTGCAACCACTGTGGAAAGCAGTATGGAGATTCCTCAGAAAACTAAACATAGAACTACCATTTGATCCAGCAATTCCACTCCTGGGCATGTATCCAGAGAAAACCACTACTCGCAAAGACACATGTACTCCAATGTTCATTGCAGCACTACTTACAATAGCCAAGACATGGAAACAACCTAAAAGTCCATCAACAGAGGAGAAGATCCAGAAGATGTGGTACATATACACAATGGAATATTACTCAGCCATCAAAAAGAACGAAATACCAGCATTTTTAGCTGAAAATGAAATTATCATGCTAAGTGAAGTCAGCCATACAATGAGACACCAACATCAAATGCTTTCACTGACATGTGGAATCTGAAAAAAGGGCAGATGGAACTTCTTTGCAGAACAGATGCTGACTCACAGACATTGAAAAACTTATGGTCTCCAGAGGAGACAGTTTGGGGGGGTGGGGGCTGTGCTTGGGCTGTGGGATGGAAATCCTATGAAATAAGATTGTTATGATCATTATACAACTACAGATGTGATAAATTCATTTGAGTAATAAAAAAAATGAAAAAAAAAATTAAAAGAAAAAATAAAATGTTGCTGTTGACCATGTCATCACTTATCTGTTGCTCCTGACTGATTTGGGAGCAACAACTAGCATGACAACTCTTTCACTTTCTGAAGATCTTCTGCTGCAGCTTCTCCAATTTCTGGTCCACTCAGGGCTGAGCTCTGTGTTGAAGGGCACCAATGTAGGACAGCCCCATCTTTAAAGTCGGAGACTTGTGCAGTGGCGGACTTTTGCAGGTTCTATTTCACCCGTGTGGATTCTACCTTAGCCTCCCAGGTTTTAGCTTTTCTTTGCTTCTCCCATTTTATATCCATTTTGTCTTTCATACAGCCCAGATCATTACTCAGAAATAGGCTATTATTGATTGTTTAACCAGCTTTTACAATTACATAAGATCAAACCTCTAAAATGCGGTGGCTCTGCTTCTCTGATTAAATATACTGGCAGAGTTACCTGCATGTGATATAAGGAACGAGAGGGAAGGGATTTAGGAAGGTGTGACACTTCTGTGAGTACATCATTTTATACCATTTTCATAAGGGAAGGATGTGGATATTCCACATACTTGAAATATTAAATCAACAAAAATGTGAAGAGGGGAGGTAAAACTAAAAGTGAAAGCAACCTGAAGTAAATATAGCCAATTACATTTCAAAGTAAAATTATAATTGAACTAACAGGGAAGAAAAATAAAGCAAAATCCAGTGACTTGGGAACACAGAGTTTGTACATTCTCTGTCTTTGGCTATGTAGGAGAAAACTCCTCTAGTAGATTTGTTTTTAGAAGAGGAGATACAGACAAATCAATTATGAATATGTTCTACAGCACTGACAGATGCTAGGAGTTGAGATTTTCACATGGAAAGAGAGACATAAAAATATGGAAAGGAGGAAAGCAAGAAAAACTCTTTTGAGGTGTATTACAATTGGAGATATCAGTATAAACTCATGATTTCTAAACATGTACTTGCATCTATATATATGCTCATATATGTGAATACTTAGGTATGCGTATATGCATGTGTCTACTGTGGCTGCTGAAAGGGCCTGGGGAAAAAAAATCTAACACTCTTGGAGCCTAGATCTTAGTCTCCAATGCCATTACCCACTAAATGGAACCAGTACTTCTAAGATAAATAACTAGCTGATACCAGGACTGGGAAAGAGTAGGTACAAAAGGCTCCTGTAGCATGTTGCTATTCAAGAAAGCAAGTGAGTGCCCCCCGCCCCCAATAATAAGCACATCACAAGGAGTGAACCTGTACAGAGATTTCAATACCAAAATAATTAAGTGTAGTGATGAATTATTAACCACTGGGAAAAAATCCATATGCCCATACTGATAATAAATTGGCAAACAAGTGAGGGAAAACAAAGTTTTTGCTTACAATAGAGTGTCAAGTGGTGAAAAACCACCATTTTACAGCCATTAAAGTGGACTGGTTGAAGTAAGAATCTGTTATGCTTTTGATGAGGAGCAGGTTACCTGTATTGCCTTAAAGTGTCAATACCAGACTATTTACTAATTGCAAGGAAAAAAAATAAAATGTAACTTTTAATGGAAAAATCAACAACCATTTGACTCTGTAATTTAAATTAAAATCACCAAAGGGGGACATTAGGGAATCTACTGTCTCTGGGTATAATAATCTAAGAATGACACAATAACACATAGTATTGTGTCTGGGAATGCATAACCTGAACCAAATATGAATACACATCAAACAAATCCAGAATGAATATTTTCATATTTTAAAAAGTATTCTTCAAAATTTCAGTAACAAAAGACAAGGAAAGACTGGAGTTCCCTTTGTGACTCAGTGGTTAAGGAACCTGACTAGGATCCATGTGGATACAGGTTCAATCCCTGGCCTCGTTCAGTGGGTTAAGGATCCAGCATTGCCACAAGATGTGGTGTACGTCACAGATGAGGCTTGGATCCTGCATTGCTGTGGCTGTGGCATAGGCTGGCAGCTGTATCTCCTATTTGACCCCTAGCCTGAGAACTTCCATATGCCACAGGTGCGGCCCTGAAAAAAAAAAAAGAGAGAGAGAGAGAGAGAGGGAAGGAAAGACTGACTGGAAACATTGCAGATAAATAGAGACTAAGGAGACTAACTCTGACAACTAAGCACACTATTTGATCCTAGACTAGATTTTATACCAGTGGTGGTGGGGGAGTGGCAGGGAATGCTATTCAGAGCATTACTGAGTCAATTGGCAGAACTGGACTATAAATAGTACATTCTCTAAAGCACTATTTCAATTTTAAATTTACAGAGAGTTAGAATTATGCTCAGGTTATGAATGAGAATATTCCTATTTTTAAAAAATAAATAATGGAAAAGGGCATGAAAAATGCAACATCCTCTAATGAGTTACAAAAATATCATATGTGTTTGTGTGTGTGGATGCATATAAAGAGAGGAAGGGAAAGATATAACAAATAAGGAAGCAAATGGGGAAATGTTAACAATAGTTGATCCTGGTAGTATTTGTTATTCTTATTCTCGTACACTTCTATAACCTTAAGGTTACTTCTAAATAAAAAGTTTTTTTAAAAAAAAATACTTGAAATCATGCAGTGGTAACTGTCTATAAAACATGTCTAAACAAAATCTGAAATGCTCTTAATTTAATGACATAAATCTTATCCCACTAGTTGAATACACAGGAAGCATACTCATCTGCATAAGAAAGAGTACTGTAACATTTATACAGAATGAAAGCTAGATAAATGGTTTCCTGTAGGTAATCACTGATGCTTTTATTGGAACAGTTCTCTTTTTCCATCTTCTTTCCTTCCTTTCTTTTTTCCTTCTTGCTTTCTTCCTTTCTCTGGAGAGATTTTTGTTTAAAATAGATAGGAGTAAATGAAGAGTTTTTAGAGAAATGTTGATTAACTTTTCACTTTTTACTAGACTTCAGGCAAGTGTCAAGAATAGATTCCCATTCAAATTCCTTACAAAGAAAGTCTTCAAAGAGTTAGCCAGGGTCTATGATGATCTCAGAATTCTCTCTACTGTGTGCCCGAGGCTAATACATCAAATCCAGTTTGGGAGTCATTTCCTAGTGTTAGTTGACTTTGAACCAAACTGAGTTGTCTGCAGATAGGTGGGTATATAGGCAAGGCAATGACTTAGTGCTTAAAATGGCTTGCCAACTCTTGATTCATATTGACTAAAACTAATTAAGAATAAGGCATTGCCAACATAAGCTGCATGTGTGATGGAAAACAGCTCAGCTTTTCACTTTGCTAAGTTAGTAGCTATCTGAATGTGGGTTAAACAATACATACTTTCCCTGAATGTCCACAAAAATAAAAAAGAAACCTCACATGTTTTTAGTGAAAGTCAATTTTGGCCAAAGTAACTCTGTTTTACTTAAGCTGAGGAATCTATAAGGTCGGACCTACTCTACTCTCATATGCTGCTCTTGTTCTTTTTTTGGCCAGACCTGGGAATCCTGGTAAGAACGGGGGAAGCTTTACTCTCCCCTTCTAAGTCACTTGGTGAACATGGAGGCCCCAGGAAAGGTTGTCATTAACCAGTGGCACATTCCCCCTCCACAATAGGTAAGTGGATCTCTTTGGATCACCCAGAAGAACAAAACTGTCTGGATAATGAAAATAATGTGGTTCCATTGAACTGCAGTATTATAATTATCTTTTGTCCAAGAAACTTTTGAAAATCCAATTTTTATTTACAGCGTATCATTCTTTTCTGCAAGATTCTCAAGGGATATATACATATAAGCAAAAATATAACAAAAAAGCATTTTATACTTTGCTTTGGCCGTAAACTCTAAAGTGGAATTTCAAGAAACTGAGTTAAAATATATGAAAGATACATAAACCAGGGTGATATTTACAATCAAAAGAGCATGAGGTCTGTTTTCTGATCCCTGGAGCCAAATCCTGGTTTGTGAATTTACCCCTTTAATGAGACGAATGTTTGAGGGGCCATAACTCCCACATCCAGAAAGTTACTGCTGTATGTTTAGATTTATAGAGACATTTATGCCCTCTAAAAAATTTTTATATACTCCAAAGAGTGGCCTTGAATCTGACCAATCTAGGTGAGTTTACTTGTCTTCGAGCATAGAATAAAATGTGATTGGAGAGGACCTCATTCTTCTAGTGATGAAGCAGGTGGCATAGAAGAATACTCACTTGTGTCTAAGCATGAATTTAGAACATTGGAGACTTTATACTGGTAGAAACCTGTATTCTAGAGGCACTGCGATCTATCAGAACTCTAATAGCTTTGAGGAGAGGTCTGGATTCAAATTTTGGCTCCATTACTTGCTGCCGCGGCAAATTTCATCAATTTTTCTAAACCTAATTTCCATGACTAAAAATGTAAATAATGATAACCTCTATTTCAAAGGCTCAAATTCTGTGTAGCAGATGTGTATTTCATGCCAGGCACTATTCAGAACACTGCAGATTCAAAGATAAATAAATAAATATAAGCCCTTTCAATGAGACATTGCTTGTAGGGTAAACATTCTCTTGAAATATAGATAATTTATACACAGTATGATAAGCATCATGATACTGATATCCATAGGGCGATGGTGCAGAGAAGAGAGACATTTAGCCTTGGTTTAGAGACTTCAATAAGTAAGAGGACAGTTATCCTTAGCTTTGCTGATTTGTAGGAAATATCCAGAAGAAAGTAAAATATGCCTTCAGGGTATTAAGCAGGAAGACAACATAATGTATTCAGACAACAACAGGAATTTTATATTTATTAGAAGAAAAAATGAAGGGCAAAAATTGGAAGATAAAACTTGGGAAGTACAAAAGGGTCAAATCGTGAAAGATTATTACACTGGCTTAAGAAGCTTACTGATGACGGTAGCTCTTCAAAACATACACGTGCACACACACCCAAACATACCACACATCAAACAAATATAAGAAAACTTTGAAAGCCTGAAAATGTTTCATTATTTCAGTGTCTGCCTATTTCAGAAAGCCCTTTGGAGAGACAAAAATTTAATCACTCTGATTAGGAAGGAACAAGGTTCATAGTAGACTCAGAGAGAACTGGAATTATTATTTTATACCTCAAACCAGCCCAAACTTTACCTCTTTTGGGCTTTCACTACAGAGTCACCCTGCTAGTGGGCAGCTACTGATTTATGCTGGATCCCCAGTAACATGCAGGGCATGCTAGAGAGGTAAAAAGAAGTGGAATAGTCACAATTCTGTACATTGTAACAAAAGCAAATAAACATGCGGTTTCCAACCTACATGATTATTTTTTCTCTTAAAAGTCGATGCCAAGTTATTTCTGTTGTCACAATATTATGCAGTATATGTCAAGTGCCAGCTGAACGTAGACCAGGGTCATGGTCAGTAACAACCGAAGAAGCTATGTGCTAAACGGTAGCTGCCATAGTGCTTTAGGCACACCGTTAGCCCGAGCTGAACCATGCTGAAAACGCTCGAGCAAAGTAAGATGACATAATCCAGTCACAGGTAGTTTCAACAGTGGGGAGAAAATGCTTGCAAGGATGAAATCTCATGGTAAAAATAAATAACAGGAAATGGGTCTGTGCTAGACAGCTTTATTATGGAAGCAGATACACATTTTAACTCAGAAAAAGAATGTAGAGCAGTAATCAGGGTTAAAAAGCTAAAGGAGTGCAGATGAAGGAACGACAAAGAGTGGTTATAAACACTGCACCTGGGTAGGCTTGATAGGGTCAGGTCAGAGAAAGATTGGGATTAGAGAGATGGAGTGTCCTCGTCCAGCAAATGGGACAGCATCAGTCAAGATGGCCTCTTGTGCCTGCTTTTATGCCCTTGTGCTCCCCATGCAGTATGCTCTGCTTTGTTTCCAGAGAAAATCCTTGTGGCCTCTGACAATATATATGATCTACTTTGTTCTCATGACCCCCAGCTGATGAAGGGGATTGTGTTTTCCAATGTACAGAGATTAGATCTGTCCCTTCACCAGATCAGTCAGCAAATGTGTGTTGAGGATTTTGCAACACACACCACCTGCCACAATAGAAGCTAAAGGAGTTAATGCAGGCTTATATCAATGACCCCATTCTAAGTTGCTTCGGATCAAGTGCAGAAGAGAAATAGAAATAGTGCAGGAAAAAAATTAAAGGAACTATAAATTACAAACAATATAGTGTTACTATTTATAATATCCTTTGTTGAAGGGATAATCTAAAACCATATCTTTTCTATCTAGTCAAGTTAATTTTCTTCTGTGAATTTTAGTACAAAGTCATTTACACATACAACTAAGTTAAATATCAAAGTTTTCATCTTGGTTTATTCATAAGGATGTGTTAAATTTTACACTGGCCTCTAATATTTAAATATAGACTAGGAGTTCAGAAAAACAGTGATATTTATAGATGTGAGGTACCCACACAATTAAGTGTTAAAAAACTTTTTTCTAGAAGTTCAGATGTTGATTGCACAGAAGCGTTTTATTTCCACAGTAGCCAAACAAATAAACAGACACTAAGTGCTTTTATAACCTGAAGGCAAAATCATTCCAGCTTGTATGTAGGTCATCAGTTGTTTTCTCATTGTTTTTTCCAAACAAATACTTCTTTTCACTCATCATTGGCCATTAGAGCTCACTACCATTCTTCAAATGTTATTTCTTAAACTGTTTTCCATCAGTGAAAATTTAAACACCTTACAATGCAGAGTTTAGAGTGGGCTTCAGTTGAATAAAGACAACTTTGATGTTAATTACGAGGGGTTCAACAGAAGGGAGGGTGGCATAGGGGTGACACGGTGTCACACTGTTCTCCAGCACAGATGGGAACGGCAGCTCCACTCAACAGCCTCTAAGCTCTTTCTGTCATTACCATTTCCCTCCTTAATCTGTTTTGATTCCTTCTTCCCCACTTACTAGGCCTGAAATTTTTTATTTTTAGATTCTTAGTGATTAAGAAAATACAGGCAGAATAATCTCTGTATGTGACAGCTTGGTGCAGCAGTAAGAACATAAATAATTTCTGCAGTCAGGCCCCTTTTTGAATTTTGACTTGCTTCCTAAAACCTAAGCTATCTGTACCTCATTTTCCCAAAATGAGAAGAGAGCAGCAGAGAGAGAGAAAAAGAGAGAATAATATTTTTACTTCTAGTTTAAAGGGTTGCTTTGTAGATCAAATGATACCAATACTGTACATTTATATGCTCTACAAATGAAATGACATTGCATAAAAATATGTTCAAGATACATATTTTATCTAATATGAAAGTAGAAGGTCCTCTAGCTTTATTTCACTGCACAGTCATTTGTTCAGCCTTGTTAACTGTCACCATCCAAAAGAGAGAGGTGATTCAAGATGAGTAAAATCTGTGACCTCAAACCAGGAGAGGAGATTTTGGACTCCATCCCTGGGACTACCAGTAGCCAGTAGACCAGCTAATGAGAAGGATAAGAGCCCAGATCCTTTGCTTCCAGGTCAGTAAGCTGAAATTGACATTTGCATGTCCCAAGCTCTTTGTGGAAACTACTGGTGTGTGGACCTCACCTGAAATCACATCTTCACTTGGCTCCTTCCCTTTCCTGTTCTGCTACACACCCCAGGACCTCCTGCCTGGTTTCTCATGAGAGCATGTCCTTAAGAAATTAGTGCAACTCCATGCTTGCTTGGCTTAGGGTCTGCTTCTGAAAGAAGCCAATGAAATAAATCCAACAACTTAATTTTTCACTAATTCAACAAATATTTATTTAACATCTCCAAACCGCCTAACATTAGGCAGAGGGGAATAAAACAAATGCCTTCTCTCTGCACTTTATGTTTTATTGGGATTAGTAAGACAATAAATAAATAAATAGATCTATAAGACAATTTGTGTTAAAATTGTGATAAAAATCCTATGACAATAAATGAACCAGAGTAATTTAGAGAAAGGATAGTGAAAAAGAGGAAGTACTTTTTTAGATAAATAGGTCAGATAAAGCCTCTCTGAGAAGTGACCTTTGAATATGAACAAAAACCATCCTTCCCCACAGTATTATTTGTTCTTACATCCGAAAATTGAGAATCAGGTTAGCTTAAGCCTTTATAAGAACTTACCATGTACTGGACACTCTGAGAGGCCCTGGGAAGACATTCTCACAGAAGAGTAAGAAGAATACAGGAGAGCCTGGGTTTAGGCTCTGTGTAGGGGTGAGGGAGAGGCAATGGATCCATCTTCTTCCTCAGCATTCTAGCAACAGCAGGTGGAAATGTGGAAATGTGGAGATGCTGGGGTTGTTCCAAAGATTGCACTAAGGCAACTCAGACCTCTTAGAATCCAAAAAAAAAGGGTTTGTTCTGTTACTTTTTGATTTTTTCCGGAAAAAAAAATTTCTCATCTCTGTAGGCTCCTTAGTTGTGCTTTTCTGTACACAATAGGTATTTCTTAAATGCCAGTTGATTAGAAATGTGTGTGTGCTGTTTTTGTGTGTGTATGTGTACACATGCCCCAAACCGTATTTTCCACATTGAGAAGTTAGCTGGAGTCCTCCCCCTGAAGGTCATGATTTATAAACCATAGTTTAAAAAATTATTGTGCAAGTAACCATAGAAAAATACAATTAAAATATATATACCTCTTTAGGAAATATTACATGTTATTACTCCGAGTCCACTTTTGCATATACGCGTTTGTCTTTTTTATGAGTCTTACTCTACCAATTCAATCTTTTTCTCCAAAGCATTTGCTGAGATAGCAAGTAGAGCATACTGAAATAGAGCTAATATATAATGTATCCTAGTCTCCCATCTTTCTCAACCCTTGGAGAACAAATCAGAACTGAAATATAACCCATGATTCATTCTGTAAAATTCAAGTTTCCCATAATCTTAATAAAATCTCCTCAAAGTAAGAATCTAAAAAAGGCTATTCAATAATCAAGTATGGCTGGCTTTGTTTTCTAGGAGGAAAGGCTAAATGGAATATTTTAAGCAAATCATAGATGCAAATGTGAAGCTTTGCTTCAGAATTTCTGTGCTTAATTTCAAGAACATCAGTTTACTGGGCTTTACCAGGATCTAGTCTAAGATGAATGAACCATTTGGACTTCAATTTCATCTGGATGGCAGCAGTTCACCACGAGTTTTTTCCATCCTGTGAGATTGCATTCCTCTTTTTCTTTTCTAGGAAGCAAGAAAAAATAAATAAGCTTAGCAATGTAATTCCTTATTATATTGATCAGAATTTTGGCATTAAAAATGTCTGCCCTTTAACCTTTTGCTTTTCAGAAACCTTCCATTGACTCCGATGTGCATGACATCAATATGTACCCCAGGAGATACTATAAGAAATACTTTTTAAAAAATTACTGACAGTGTAAAAAATGGACATGTTTTAAGCCCCCTACAAACAGCTATTTAAAAATACAAGACATGATTGATCACCAGATGGAGTAGTAAAAATGAAAACCGAGAGATAAAGATGGAATACAAATATTTAATCATAAATGGAAAAACAATGAAAATCTGAGGATAACTATATTCTGTTTGCAGATAATAACCTTTCATGTGAGAATGAGTCACTTATGGTGTCAGACACAGGAACATAAATCCAGCTGCATTATAAATACACATTTTTGTCTTCAGTACTCTTGCTTATGATCAAAACATTTTGTTTAGCTATTCCAATTTAGAAAATTCTGATGTTAGAATTTTTTATTTACATGACCTAAGTCAAGAAACATTACTTTTCTGACCAAGTAAAAAAGTCATTTTCTTCTATAAGTTAAAGAAAATATGACATTTTTTAAAAGCATATTGAAAGCTTTCTGACAAAAGGTTTTGATCCATAATAGTATAGGCTTTATGTAATACTTTTGAGAGAGAGAGAGAGATTTTACTTCAGCTCTGGTATGTCCCAGGAAGTTGATGGCATGGAAATTTATTTAAAAAATGTTTTGCAGATGTTATTTCATTATTTCCTTATGCAGCTGAAGTATTTAAAATCACTACACATGAATATATGTTAGTATGTTAAGACCATAACAAATCATTTTATTGAAAATTAATGCCTAACATCATCTTTTGTTTTAATTTTAAGACACATATTTAAATTCATCATAGAATGATAAATGGATAAGCGTAGGAATTAAAATTTCTGTCACCATGTTAATTACAACCAAAACCCCACTAAACCAGGAGAGACAAATTGTAAGTTTTCTGGCACTTAATACAAGCACTAAAATGCAGTATTGACTAAAGAAAAAAAAAAGTTAAATTTATGACATCACAGCATTTTGTGCCAGCTTCTTGCTTTCACTAACTTCTCCTCCCTTCTCATGGTACCCAGTAGAGAGCTTTGCTTACTATAACATCCATTCACGTATTTTGAAAGAGCAGGCCTTTGAAAGTTTATGATTGGTATCTGTCTGAATACACATGATAAATCAAAATACCCACTGAATATAGGGTAGCCCAGGAATATTTTATATTGCCATATTGAATATGACTTCTATATATGTTTCTACAAAGCTTGATTGCAAGTTTGTCCTCAAAATTTGACTTAATTTTTAAAGGCAACAGTATTACGTATTTAGTCCACTCTCCTGGTTCATTGACAGTGAAGAGTCAGAGAGGACACAGCAGCTATTTCTTTTAAGACACCCAGTATGAGAAGTACACAATTTTCTTTCTTTTCTTTTTTTTTTTTTGTCTTTTGTCTTTTTAGGGCCACATTTGTGGCATATGGAGGTTCCCAGGCTAGGAGTCAAATTGGAGCTGTAGCTGCTGGCCCACACCTCAGCCACAGCAATACAGGATCCAAGCCACATCTTCGACCTCCCCCACAGCTCACAGCAATGAAGGATCCTTAACCCCCTGAGCAAGGCCAGGGATCAAATCTGTGACCCCACGGATGCTAGTCAGACACCTTTCCACTAAGTCACAAGGGGAACTCCCACAATTTTCTTTATAAGCATTAGTATTTGGGGCATGAATGGCTTGAAGAATAAAGCAAACTAATACTGGTTCCCTTATTTCCCTACTTTCCCATAGTCTATTCAAGAACTGACCATGCAAACACATTAATGAGAGTTCAACTGGCAGAAGAAAAATTAGGAAAGTTCCCCCATTTTCACCATCTTATACAGGAAGCTAAATGAAGACAAGTAAAGCATTTTGCCCTGACTCAATACATGTTATTCTATTAAGAGGATTTTCTGGGTCAGTGTAAAATATTTTCTCAAGCGTCATCTGTTGGTAACTATACCTGAAATTTTTATTCTGCTAGTTTTGAATTGTGTTATTGTCTACTTTTGACCAAATTGTCCACTTTTGCACTGCATTTAATGAATGGGGTCAAGGTAATAAACAATCTGAAAGGACCCCAGCACTCCTGCCTGATGTGCCTTAATTTTATTGTATGCAAATCAAGGCCCATGCAGCCATGTTGGGGGGCTTAACACAAAATGTAAAATCCTTTCTTTTTGTTCATTTTAGTTTCTCATATTCTAACTAATGATTTCATATGGGTCTGTAAGTATTCCACTGTTTTTGGAACATCTAAATTGTGACTCAGAGCCTTGGAATTCAGACTATTTAATAAGGCCCATTGTAATTCACTCAAGAATGAAGTTCATTCACAGAGGATGTTTAGTAGATTATACAGTAATCCATAGCAATCTTCCTAGGATTCTTATTTGTCACTTCAAGGTAATATCAATCTGAGTAAATAATACTTTCCAAGAGGAGTCTATTTGCTCTATTCAACTACAGCTTCTTAAATTCCTAACACTCCATAATTTCTTGCTAGGACTGTTAGCCTTCTGGGAAAAGATGAGAGAGCATCCACTGTGTCAAATCATCCCATTGCCACCTAGATAATGGCTCAACAGGAAATCCAGTATCTGCCTTGTTCATTATTATTCTCCTGAAACAGGACAAACTGCCAAGTCCAAGAGTGGTAGCTGAATTAATAAAAAGTTACCACTTGACTGGAAAAAACAGGGTATGTTTTTGAAAAATACAATATTTAGTAGAAGCTTTGAAAAAGTTTATTTATCTAGTTTCCTGGGTGGTTATGCAGTTCTTTTAAGGTTTCCACTCTAGAGAAAGAACTCTGCTCTCAGATAAAAATAGTTTAATTGCAAAATGGTTTAAAAATGCCTATTAATGTTATGCATATTAAATGGAACGATGCATACAAGTGGCTAAGTCATGATGGCTAGGACAATTAAAAGTGTTCAGCAAATGTTCATTTTCATTATTATGAATACTCACTGTAGCTGAGTTTGCTCATAATGCCACTGAGGGTTAAAATCAAAATATTCTGTTCGGTTCGCTATAGCAGCTCAGTAGTTAGAGTCCAAAAGAAAATAGAAATGCAAGAGAAATTATGTGTCCTTGCTAATTCTAGATAATAGCATAAAGTAGGTGTTAGATGTTACTAGCTTTATCTTAGAAAATTGGCCAGCAAAAGCAAAATCGTAGCTGAAATTTGTTCTCACATCTAAAATCACCATTTGGCAGCCTGGGCACCCAGAGCCCTGAACTCTGACCCTCAGCTGAATCTGCTTTCCCTGTACCTCACCGTATTTTCTATCTTTTAGTTCTCCCACCTCAAGTTTTCAATTCTGGGTATTATAGTTTTGACAGAAGACTGAAGTTCTTTGCATCAACCAGATTATCTACAGTTACCTTAGAGAAAATGCTGGTTAAAAATAAATGGTTACTGACTTAGTATTAGGAGAGGACATATTTGCTTTGTACTAATGTTTTATTGTTGGCTTAAGGCACTGGAAAGAATGATTCAGGATCCAGGACCCAACCCTGGCTTTTCTGACTGACTTTTTCCCAAAGGAAGACTCACTTATAGAATAAGTAAAATTGTGTTGTAGGTGCCTCTTCTCTTTCCAGGCTTCTTAATCACCCATCTATTCACTCCATCATAGGGTCATCTTATAGGCACATTATATACTACAGAAGTCAGCCCTGAAGTTCCAGATGCATAGTGATATATGGGGATGAAGAATCAGGACAGAATAGAAGCATGGTTCCAATTTAAGGCTAACTTACATTTTCCTATCCAGTTTTTATCAGTTTAAAAATGGATTTTGGGGTGCTCTGAATCCTATGCTTATTTCTCAATTACTTCTGGACATGAAGAGGGAAAAGATAAGATTATCATCCTAATGACTGGTATACATTTCTTAAATGATCTATTTATTTGAGTTTTTGAGAAACCATTCTATGGTTCTCTGGGCACATAATCATCTAGAAAAGAAAACAGATACACACCAAAAATTGAGGCTATGCTACAAAGTTTAAACAGATTATATTTTATGAATTAAATTTTTATCACCATGAAAAAACAAAAACAAAAACTTGAATGTTGGAATATGACTTTCATGATAGACTAGTTGATGACTATTCAAACATAGGAAAGGTATGTCTTCTAGGAAAGATATCTCAGAAGTTGGGCATCTACCATCCTTCCAGTTACACCTGACGAGTTTCTAACTGTCAGGGCGAAAAGCAGACCTAGATGGTAGGTTTTCTTCAGTCACCAGTAACTTCAACTTTGATTGTCACTACTCTTTATTGTCTCTTCTATTCACCACTGCTTACACTGTTTCTGAAAGGAGTTTAAGCTAAAGATATCTATGTGGGAGATAAATATGTATATTGAGGGTATTTTGTTCTTACTCTCCAACAGTCCCAATTTTTATGTTTATTTTTTTCCTGTGCTGCTGCTTCTTAATGAAGATCAAGTCACTGAGAATACCTGCTTCATGAATATACCTTTAATTAATTCAAATATAAGTTAAAGTCTATTTTTAAAAAAAGAAGTCTCACACATATTTAAAATTGAACAGCATTCTTAAGAGTGGGGAAACCACCTTCTTTCCGTAACAGAAAGCATTTAAGCATTTTTATTTGATTCACAATGAATAGTTTTTTGTTTTTTGCTTTTTTTTTTTTTGGCCTGACAGCTGCACATGCTGGGCCTAACAACATTACAGTAGATGTTCCCAGAGAGAGAAAAAAAAATGTGTGTTGTAATATTACAGATTGTTAGTTGTTGTTGTTATTATTTTTATTGTTATTATTTTAGTAGTTCCTAGAATTGCAAAATGGTTTACAACATATACCAACCTTAAAGGCATCTTGATTCTTGAACAATTCTATATGCCCACTATTTTTTTTTAATCCCTTTGTTACTTAACAATTCTTGGGAGAATGATGCCATTGAATATTATTTGGTGAATAAATTGTTTAAAATATTTGATAAAGTTCTTCTTTGGCCCACAAGAAGAAACAATTCTGTCATTCCTTTAGTTGAAAAGTTTTTTTTAATTAGAATGTATTTTTAAGTTTTTCACTTATTGATGACAGTAACAGAAAAGTTTCTTTTATTTTCCTATGCAAATGCTGCATGCGTACTCTTGTACACATGGCATTTCAAATGGGAAATTATCTCTGTTGGATAAAGCCCCTTCAGGAGAATCCCTAGGCTGAAGAATCTATGCTTTTATAATTTTAAAATGTTGCTAAATATCATCCATAGGGAAGGGATGTTATTACATCCTTACCCACCCTTCTGCAATTCAGCAAGTTAGGAAACTTGAATTTTTATCAAACAGGAAGCTAAAAGAGGGAGTTCCCGTTGTGGCTCAGCGGTAACGAACCCGACCAGTATCCATGAGGATGCAGGTTTGATCCCTGGCCTTGCTCAGTAGGATAAGAATGTGACATTATTGTGAGCTGTGGTATAGGTTGCAGCTTGGATCCTGTGTTGCTATGGCTGTGGCTTAGGCCAGCAGTTGTAGTTCAGATTCGATCCCTAGCCTGGGAACTTACATATGCTGCAGGTGCTGCCCTAAAAAAAAAACAAAAGAGAAAAAGAAAATAGGAAGCTAAAAAATGAAACATTAGTGAAGTTTTAGTTTGTGTTTTTCTAACTATGAGTGAAATTGAACATTTTGTTAATGTTTGGACCATTTTATTTTCTGTCCTACTTTCCCTCTTTTTCTCCCTTCTTCCTTCCTTTTTTTGCCCATTTCTATATTTAGAAGTAGGTCTTTCTCTTAACTGTTTTGGGGAGTTCTTTATGTATTAGGAATGTTAGCCATGTGTCTATCATATGAGTGGTAGATTTTTCCTGGATTACTATTTTGAATTTGCTATATAGAATTATTTTTATTTTATGGAATTTAAACTTAACAATTTCAAAAATATTATGTCTACTGGAGTTTGAAATAGAGGAAGAAAAGTCTTTTCCAATCTAAGGTGAAAAAATAATTCCACATTATCTTCAGTACATTTATGCTTTTATTTTATATAGTTGAATGTTGTAGCTAATTGCAGTGCATTTTGGTATGCAATGTGATATTTGGATTTTACTTAATATTCTTATCAGACCGTGGTCTACTCATTCCCAAGTCATTTATTGCCTAATCCACCCCATCTTGTTTATAAATTGGCTCTGTTCCTGGGTTTTCTATTATATCCCATTGGACTCTCTTTTTCACCATGAGCCAATGACAACACACTGTTTTAATTATTGACAGATTTTAGCATCTTGAGGGGCAGGATTTTCTTCTGTGCTTTTCTTTTTAAGTGTTATTACTGTTCTTTCATGTTTATTTTTCCATAGAAGTGTAGGTTGACCCAGCTTATCTAGTGCACTCTCCTTCTCCAAAAAGACCTCATATTTGCATTCAATTCATATTTAATATTCATATAAATTAATTTAGAAAAAAATTACTTTAGGCAATGGAGTCAGGGTTCAAAACCTGGCCAGCTCCAAATCTATTGCTTCTCTGGTCTCTCATCCACACAAGTGATGCATTATTCATGTAGTATATCACATAGAATAAATATATTCAAAAGATTGTTTTGATTGTGGTCATTTCCCTGTTCAATGGTCATCAGTGGATACATTTAGCTTATCAAGGTACTTCTTCACTCTGCTCACAACAAATAAAATTTTTCTCTTCTTTGCTCCCATTTTCGACCCTGGCCAAATGTCTTCCTCAATCGGACTCACACCTCTTTTTAGGACCAAATCACATCTGGTCCATGACACCTTCACTGACCACCTCAATATACAGTGTTTATTCATTGCTTTGAAATCTGCTTACACTTCTTCCCTGTGTCAATCATTTGCTTCCACCCTTTGAATTTAAGGCTAATTGCCATTTTATTTGTAGTATTTCCTTAATTAGATCAGAAATTGGTTAAAGAAAAGAAATAATTCTCAAAAAATTTTTTATTCCTTACACACAAAAATTTTGTATGTATACTTCCTTTCCATTATTTTCTCAGGATTCTTTATCTCCAAGTCTTTGTCCTCACCAATTCAGTGCAATCAGCTCACCCTCTCCTATTCTAAATAATGAATTAAACATATGACTCTCTTCTATAAGCAGACAGCTCTTTCCTTATAGCAATGAGACATTATTCAGAATCCTGCCTTTTTGTCCTCTATCCAGTTTTTAATCACCAGCAGAACTTTCCCTCTTCTCACTCTGTGGCGAAGAATTTATAGGTTCTTGGGAATTGATCTGCAAGGAGAAATGGATTTGTCCAGGGGCAGCAGCTAACCCTATGGTCTTTGGTAAAGCTGGACCTTAGACTGGCCAGATGGCAAGAAACCTTCTTGTGTGTTCTCTAAATGCAGACAGATCCTCACTGTCAGGTGATACTCAGGATAAAAATATCTCTCTTAAGAGGCATTGAAAATCTAAACTGAGTACATCTGGCAACCCTCCTTTATTTACTCTTTGTTAAGCATCATAAAGTATCCTTTCAAGCCAGAGAGGGAATGATTTACATTTGCAAAGCCCAGGCTGATTTATTCCTAACGAATTTTGCTCACCCAGATGATTTGTGTTCCACTTTCCCAGAGCTCTTAAACTAGTTTTCCAGGTGCAGAGGTGAGAGTTGCCAGTGTATAATTTTTGGATTACCCTTAACTCCCTTCTGCAAGATGTTCAACACTTTGGCTAGACTCCAATCTCTAGCTATAGTTCTCTGCTTGAAAGGATAAATTACATATTTTTGTAATTATATAGAAATAAAAACACATTTTACCACTGAGGATGCCAGATCTGCCAACAATCTTAAAACATCTTTATTCTCATGTACTTGAATCTAAAAATAAGCTCTGTTTCAAATTAGATCTCTTTTGCAGGATTTCACTAGTTTATAATGAATCAAAAAAAAA
This sequence comes from Sus scrofa, assembly GCF_054392235.1. Classification (NCBI taxonomy): domain Eukaryota; kingdom Metazoa; phylum Chordata; class Mammalia; order Artiodactyla; family Suidae; genus Sus; species Sus scrofa. The sequence continues at coordinate 117,935,136 of NC_139388.1, read as the reverse complement.
AAACACACTAAATTTAAAACACATAGAATTAGATAGTATAATTAATTATCATTTAAAAGAGTTCCCATCATGGCGCAGCAGAAACGAATCTGACTAGAAACCATGAGGTTGCGGATTTGATCCCTGGCCTCACTCAGCGGGTTAAGGATCCAGCATTGCTGTGAGCTGTGGTATAGATCGCAGACATGGCTCGGATCTGGCATTGCTGTGGCTCTGGTGTAGGCTGGCAGCAACAGCTCCAATTAGACCCCTAGCCTGGGAACCTTCATATGCCTTGGGTGCAGCCCTAAAAAGACAAAAGACGAAAAAAAAAAAAAAATTATTGTTTAAAAACAGCAGAGTAATTGTTTTAGACTCCAGACTCAGACCAAGCCCTGGAAGAAAGGATTATAGGGACCTCTCCATCTTTAAAATTCAGTTTAGCAAGACACGTTAATAAAAGTCGTATACAGAGTTCCCATTGTGGTTCAGTGGAAGCGAATCTGACTAGCATCCATGAGGACGCAGGTTCAATCTCTGGCCTTGCTCAGTAAGTTAAAGATCCAGCGTTGCCATAAGCTGTGGTGTAGATCGCAGATGTAGCTCAGATCTGGCGCTACTGTGGCTGTGACATAGGCCAGTGGCTACAGCTACGATTCAACCCCTAGCCTGGGAACCTCCATATGCTGTGGGTGTGGCCCTAAAAAGACAAAAAAAAAAATTTTAATAATTAAGCTCATATCTATTATTCTCAACCAACTGTAAAATACATGATTCCCAAAAGTTTTTGTCAGTTCTTACATCAAATAGAATATTGGATTTACACATATAGACAGAGTGTTTAAGACGTGGGTTGCCAAGGTGTGACTAAGCATTGCTGCATTTTGTGGTCAGATAAACAATATTTGGAGATCCTGTTCGCAGTTCCTCTATATTAAGCGCTCCTGCAGAGAGCTTAATTACTCAACATCAATGCCTAAGTACAATCGAGCAATAAATATAGAATATTATCCTAGGAACACTTGGGCAGATCATGGACCAGCATGTTTGAAATGGCCCACAGGATTAGAGCACTGCATTAAGATCTGAATCTTTATTGATGTGGTGATGTGGTGCTCTCCTGGGCTTGGGCCTAAGCCATGCCAGATGAAAAAAAAAAAAAAAAAGATCTGAATCTTCCTTGATTTTATTGAGGAAAATAATGTCATCTTTCTGTATAAAATCATTGAGAGTAATCAAATGGAAGAAAATTACTATGAGATGGAAAAGTAAAGCTAGCAAGAAATTAAAATCACATAAGAATTAATCAGAGATAGATAATCAATAGTAGTTAATCAATAGTAGAATAAACAAAGACAGTCCCACAAGTAAATGAACATTGTCTTATTAACTTTCCTCGATCAACATGTCAATGTATACCTAGACATGATGCATTTGAGCAAGTGCATTAGCCTTTCCCGACCTGAAAACTCAAATCCATGACCTTGCATTTTAAATGGTTTATTAAAATGGAAACAGAGGAAGAATAGTTGGAATTAACCATCATTCTTGCCATGTGCTCATATAGGTTTGTTTGTATAGATATCAAAATTTCTCCAGCACTTTTCATACTACAATTACTGCTTTTAACATTTATTTTATCAAAGTTATTACAAAAAATTCGAACAATCCAGTGTTACCAAAAAGTGTGCAATAAAATTAACATTTAATGTCTCAATATCCCTCATACCCAGTTCCCCTACCTAGAAGCAAGCGTCTAAAAGCGTTTCTAGATTTAATTACTTTAAGTAGCCCCCCAGAATTGTAAACAGTTTTTAAAAAGGAAGTTTAAACTTTCGCTCTTATTTATCAATTAGCCCATAATTCTCAGTTTCTTACTCTGCTAATCTCATCTGCAAATTCAAATAACTATGTTCAATCAACCTTAATTATTGTGATTTGGCACCCACTTTATAACACGAGAACACATGTTATAAAGGTCCCCCCCTTCCCTCCAACTCATCTTTATTCACTCATAATATCTTTGCTTTTATATTCTCTTAAAGCAAAATGAAGTCTTTTGTAATTTGCCTCTAGGTTAATTTTAAAAGTACAATGCAAATGTAGAGTTCAGAGTAGGACCAAATACTGGTTAACTACATTTTCTCCTCCATGGTTCCCCTGTAATGGTCACTAGGTTATATGAAAATAATTTATAGTAATATTCAGATATTAATATTTCTGATACATATAATTCTGATATATGTTTCATCCTGATCTAAACTGGACTTTAGGTTGACTATAATGTTAAAATATTGGAACTTCTGTACCCTGTTGTCTTATACTTAATAGTTCCTGAATCGCTTAGTGAAATATTTTAAATTTAAGGTGATGAAATATTGATTTCCTAAGAAATATATTTTTTTTTACCAGGTACACTCTGAATTCCTTCAGGTTTTAGAATATTTTATTTATTCTTCACATTTTAGTGAAAGTTTACCTGAGTATATAAATCTACACTGAGAACCATTTCCCCTAAGAACTGTGAAAGCATTTCTCCATTTTCATCCAGGATGCTAAATTAAGGATGGTCTGAATACCTGTCGTTTGTATGTGATTTTAGGATCTTTGATCTCTGTTTTTCTTATATTTCATAATAACATGTCTAGGTAATTTAAGGTACAATGCTTGGAAAGCCTTTTTAATTAAAATCAGATTTGATTCTCCCATTTGTTTGGAAGGACTTTTTGGGGTTTTTTTACTTTTTTATTTTTATTTTATTTTTTTTTTCCTTTTTTTATTACTCAAATGAATTTATCACATCTGTAGTTGTATAATGATCATAACAATCTGATTTCACAGGATTTCCATCCCACAACCTTTCTGGTACTTTATCTTTGATCATCTGACCACCGTTCTCTTCATCCTCTTTACCAAACTCCCATTAGGCAAATATTAGGTATCATGAACTGATCTTATCTCTGCTCTTGTATATTCTTTCACTTGTATTGTAGTTGTATCAAATGAGCAGTTACTTCATATGTATCTTCCAATATTCCTATTGAACGGGTTATTACAACAATGACTTGATTTCTAAGATGTCTTTTCTTCCTTTGCATTATTTTTTCTCTTTTAGCATTCTGTTTGTTTGTTCATTCAAGAACTTTCTCAGATTCACCTGAGGATGCTCATGAGATTTTTAAAACTTATTTTGGTTCTCTAAATTGATCTTTTTTCATCACAGTTTGATTTTACTTAGTATTTCTTCATAATTCTTTTTCGTGTTGCAGTGTTTTCATAAGTTTCTGGTGAGTTTAAGGTCACTCTAAGAGTGTTGAATCAGGAGACTTTGAATTCAGTAGGAAATGCTTTAGAGTGAGAATTCATGGGAGTGGCTCCTATACTGGGGAATTCATATATGATCAGTTAATAAAGATTTCTCTCTGGGTATTTGTGTTAGTTTACCTAACTACCCTTGTTTTCCTCAGACAGCTTTTTTAAAAATTGTATTTGCGCCTGGAGTAATCCAGTCTAAGGCGTTGTAGAAGAGGTATGAATGGTTTACTTCTGCCATATATGTCCACCATTAATCATCTTGTTCTAAGATCTCTTTCTTCCTCCTACCCATCGAAGCATCTGCCATTATTCAGTCTGTAGCCCCTTTGGAGTTTCTGTCAGAAAAGTCAGTTTTTCATCAGTTACAACTCCCTTTGCAACTGTTCTAGGTTTTGTCTTTCTGTTCTTAGATTAATAATAATCACGCAACCCTCCATCTCTTTGTCTTCCAGAAATTAGTTGAAATCTGTCTTTCACTGATGTCTCACGGTGTTCTTAGTTGTGAATTTATTTTCTTTTTACCTTCATTTAATTGCATGCTGGAACCTGCAAAAATAAAAGATGACTGCTAATGCTATACCATCTCGCCCTGGCAGACTTGTCCCCCAGACTAAAGAGTGAGTCCCTGAAGTGAAGTGGTTGGGCCTTTCTGTCTGTCTATTTCTAATGCCTATCACAGTGCCTGGAATATATTAGATATTCAAAAGGTGTATTAGAAAAGAAAACAAAGTAGGTTCTATTCTAGGCAAAGTGTGGCATCTAAATGCTACTGCATTTCTACTATTCACTTCTCTCAGAAAGCAAAGCTGTACCCTGTGAAGCAGAACATCCCAAGGAAGTGTGCCACCATTTCAGGTCCTTCTTGTGAAAATTTCTGAGTTAACATGTTATAATGATGAGGGAATGGTAAATTTCCTTAATTAGGAAAATGGTAAAACCATGAGCCTGTTAAATTAATAAGACTTTTTAGAAATGAAATATATTTGCAATGGAAAGCTCATTCAAGGGCAATACTTAATTTACATAAAATCCTTGCACAAAATAGCAGTGATAAATAAATTTGGATTTAATGGCATGTACTCATCAAATACTCATGTCTGTGCATTATATAAAACATTTATATACAATTATGTTTGTCACCAATGCAGGCTGTTGATAGCTCAGTAGCTCATTTTACATTATTGCTTCAGAACAATGATCTTTAAATATCACCCACATGGTAGCTCTTGAAAGGTTTTAAATGGATAACATTATTACAACTTCTACAGTATTTATGGAGAACATACAATTTAGTTTAACATCATAGTGAAGTGCTATCTTTTTTTAAAAAGACAAAGCACACCAAAAGCTGCTTGTTTTCTTTTTAAAACTTAGCGAACATTTTTCAAAATGCCATTTCATATCTTAACTTTCATAAAAGAGAAAAGATAAAGTTCTGCCTAAAAGTCAACTGACACTCTGATGCTCTACAATTATCACCCCTTTGCACAAACACAAATTTTTCAGATGAGAAAAATGAGTCCTAAGGATAGTTTTGTATACATCCAGTGTTACAAAATTATTTCCATTGTGAGAACTAGAAATCAGGGAACTAGAATCATGGATTCTAGTTCAATCTACATTTCTTTACATCGCACACTTTTTAGGACATATACCCATATGTGAGGAAAAAGTGAGGAAGCAGGAAACAATTTGAAAGACATTGGCTTAGGTAGACCTATGCTTTAAAAGACTGGGCTCCATATTCTAGAACTAGTGCATAATTTTCCATATACAATTTCCACAAAGAAGTTCAAGAATCAAAGCACATCAAAACAATTTGAGCCTTGGAAAAGGAGAGTAGAGACGTTTGATCATTTCACATTTAGAGTTACAGAAAAGACTAAATGTGGGTTGCTGCTGATCAGGGTGTGTGTCATCTTACTCAAGGACACATTCATGTTGTTATCCAGCCAACACTCCCACTGACCCATGTCTAGATGAAAAACTGTTTAAGAACCATACCTTCTTGGGTCAGAAGATGAAAGAGTTGGGAGCACAGATGGTGCTGTCATCACACGGTCTTCCTAAGAGTTAGGACCTGAGAAGGAAAGATCTAAGATGTGAACAATGGACTGCACAGATGGTATCAATAAGCAGGATCTTGATTCCAGGATTACGGAATTACATGTCAAACATATGAGCTCATTGCCAGAGGTCAATTTCATCTCATAAGAATAGGAAAAATTGTTTTTTACTAGAGCCTGGAAGACCAGCTCAAGAGAGCTTTGGGCTAAATATAGCTAAGTGAGATAGAAAAATGTAATAAATGTCAGACAATGACTAGCAAATGAGCAAAGCACACACAAAAAAAAAAGTTGGGGGGAAGATGTATGGCTTAGATGATGTTACGTATCATCACAAAACATCTGGCTAGGGTTACCTGGTTGCCCTGTTGGCTACTTGCCCAGGAATGTACCTTGACAACCTCATATTCATTTTCCTCTAAGGCTTTAGTAGCCTTGAAAAATCACTTGAAACAGTAGTCTGAAAAATGTAACATGATTAATAAAAGATCTACTGCTATTGGTTTCCATATGGAATACTTTGAGGCTGAGCAGTGTTATTTGATACAACAGGAGGACCACTCATTGTAAAGCATTTTCTGAGACTCAGTAAGCAACAGAATGCACTGTCTTAAAACATAAAAGCTAATAGTTTCCTAAATATTTGTTTTAAGGGGCACATCATCAGTAGACATAAAACAAAATGGAGGCATTAGGATACACTGGATAACTTCTACAAGTCCTTTCTAGCACAACGTCTTATTTCAGACAGTGATGCACATTAGTGATGCAGATAGCAAGGACTATGACATCTATCTTATTTTACAGAGTATCTGCGCTTGGATGACTGTAACATGTAACTATTTTGAGCCCCATATCCTCGTTCCTGAGTTTTTACCTCTGCCTACAGTTATCCCTGCTTGGAAGACTAATAATTAGCTCTGTAATGCTCTGATATTTACATTCTTAGAGCTCTAAAAATTTTGTTCTTCTACTTTAGAAGTATTACATTGGAAAAAGAAATATATTTCATTTGGAGAGAAGACGCACACACACAGGACTGTACATAAAAAGTACCTTAAAGAAGCTGGAAGCAGGGTCTAAAGGTACCTGCCACAGAGTAGAAATCAGTTGGTACAACAGATTCAGAATCTTTAAATGGATCATGGATTATATCTTTCCCCTCTCATGAAAAGTAATTGAATCAAGAAAATCAGCATGCAGTGGTGTGTTGTGAGTGCCAGGGCTGAGAAAAAAAAAAAAGATGTGAAGGAGGAGGTACTAGAAATAAAAGGAAATTAGAGTGATATAATTTTTAAGAGGATTGAGGAAAATAGATGGAGGGGTATTCATATTACTCCAAATTTGATAGATAGTGATGTCCACTTTGAAGAGATTGGTGAAATGATTCCAATTCTTGATGACTGCTAAAACACATGTGATGGTTAATTTAATGTGTCAGTTTGCTTAGGCCAAAAACGTGATCAAAAATCAGTGCAGATATTATTGTCAAGGTAATTTTAACTTAGAGTAGCGTTTAAATCAGTAGTCTCTGGAGTTCCTGGTGTGGCACAGCGGAAATGAATCCAACTAGGAACCACGAAGTTGCGGGTTTGATCCCTGGTCTCACTCAGTGGGTTAAGGATCCAGCGTCACCGTGAGCTGTGGTGTAGGTCACAGATGTGGCTCGGCTCTGGCCTTGCTGTGGCTCTGACATAGGCCGGCAGCTATAGTTCCGATTAGACCCCTAGCCTGAGAACCTCCATGTGCAGCGGTGCGGCCCTAAAAAGACAAAAGACAAAACAAATAATAATGAAAATAAAAATAAAATAAATCAGTAGTCTCTGAGTAAAGCAGATTACTCTTCAAAATGTGATAAGCTTCATCCAATCAGAGAAAAAGACAGAGGTCTCTTAAGAAAAGGGAATTTTACAGCCAGACTCCCTGAACTTGAGCAGCAGCATCAACTCTTGGGTCTCTAACCTAACAGATTTCCCTGCAGATTTTGGACTTGCAAGTTCCCACAGTCCTGATCCTGTGAGCCAGTTCTTTAAAGCCCTTCTCTCTCTTTCTCTCCCTCTCGAAATATATCAAATGTGTGTACATATTTACACACACGCGAACACACTGTACACACATACCCTATTGATTCTATTTCTCTAACCCACCTCAGCAGTATTTTTGATTTCCAGAGGTTTTGTCACTTACCTAACATTGATCTTGACATTGGAAAAAAGTTTCATCAATTTCAATTTCAATTTCATCAATTTCATCAATTTCAATTTCAATTTCATCAATTTCATCAATTTCAATTTCAATTTCATCAATTTCATCAATTTCAATTTCAGACACTGAGCTACCAGGTTTTCTTGTATAAGTGAAAATACGATCCATGTGTTTCTGATTTGCTTGTTGCTACCCATAAAGCTTATGTCCAAGACGGTTTTATTATATATGTACTTTTTTCTTGGAAATATGTATTTAAAAAGGTAGTATTTTCTAACAGGTCCAGATGCAAAGCTTAAAATTTGGTTCTTAATTCAGATCCTCCAAGGTTATCCTTAGATTCCAAAGTTGACAAAACTCCTTAAACTGCCACCAACAGTGTCCTTGCACTGTAAAATAAATTACTGAGTCTGATTTTGTCAGGGGGAAAATCTATTCTTAAAAAGTGACATATATGTATACACACATACACACATATATATGTGTATATATATATATATATATACACAAAAATATATATATATGTATATAGACACTTTATGCATTTTGTGTGAATACATGATTTTAAAAATGTATGTATTTCAAAGTATAATCATGTTAAAAAGTGCTTTTTTGAAGAATGCCTTGTGCGAAGTATCAAACAGTGAAAGGTTACCATCTGACATCAGGAAAAAAGAATAATTTTCTGAGAGAAAAATGTTGCAATTTAGTTTTATTCTATATTTCATGAGATTATTTCAATAGAGTGCTGTCTGAAGACGTTAATAGCAAACAAATACCCAGGGAATTATTGACAATTTAAAACTTTTTTGTGCTCTTCTAGACTAAAAACATCTGGGAAAGAAAAATAAAATGGTGATATTTTTATTGTCCTCCCAATGGCAGATTGGATATTTCTGAGTCTTACTATTAATTGTCTATTGCCTTATTTACTGCCATTGTGTGTCACCACAACATCGTATAATACATGACATGCTATAAACAGAGGAGAAAATAGTACCAGTATGAAGTGTTTGGGAAAGAGAAGTTTCTGTTAGCCAGCCCAGCCTTTCATCTCCTATCACTTGGAAGCCTGACAGATGTGAGTTGGCCTCTTCAGCCCCCCACATCAGCAAGGCCCACTCTTAGGATGTTATTAATGTGGTTAACATTTCAATTTACTTATTTCAAAATCGTATGCCATATATCATGCAAAGGTCAAGGGGTGGCTACCTGTCCTTTGACCTATTACAATTATTTTTGATCCTGAAGATGTCAAAGAGTGTACACTTCTGTCATTTCTAAATGATAACTACTGCTAGTGCTTATAATCACTCCGCAATGCTAAAGGAAGAAAAATGAAATGCCTCCATGACCATTTGTCAGAAAGACATTTCTCTTACAATTCCTATATGGATGCATCTGCCAGGAAATTCCTGGTGATATGCAGAGCCCTAGATGAAAGGGAGCCTGGGATATGTAGTCTTTAGCATTCTGGATAAGCATTTGAGCTTATCCCGAACATTGGCTACCAACACACAAAAGATAAAGCAAGATGAAATAACCATCAAATGCTGGAGGTGGGTTAGAAAGTAGTTACAAGACATGCTAACCATGCCTTTTCTGAATGTTTCTAAAAGCTTGACTGAACTGCCTCTCATAGATCACATAGATAAACTGTACTGCTGTCAGATCAACAGTTTTGTATTCTATGTGGTGTTATGATTGCTGTCCTTTTACTCTTTAAAATAAATTTCTTAATAACGTGATACAGGAAAAAACTGAAAAATACCCACACTAATATTTTATCTGTTTGTGTTGGAGATTTTTTAGTCAGTTGGTAAAATTGCTAAATCCTGAAACTTACCAATGACTCTATACCAAATGACTTTTTAAAATTACTTTTCACATAAGAAATGACAGTATTTCCATGCTAGGTAACATGAGGTCATTTATTGTCAATTTAGCTCATGCCATTTATAATCAACAAAGAACTGCACTTTCACATCCAAAGTTATTTATTATAGGAACTGAACGAAATAATCTACAATCTGATGTGGGTTATCTGTCATAAACTTTAAACTTTATAACATATGAGTACACATGTGAGAGCAAACCAGCTTGATTTATAAGCATTTTAAAAATAAAATAAATTGTGAGATACTTGGGTTTGAAAAATTTCATGGTCTCATGATCAGCTGAGTTATTTGTGTTTCCTAAAGCTTATGAGCACTTTGCCATTCAAACATTATTGTTTCTTTTACATATCAATCATTCTCCACACCATTTATCTAACACTGAGACCAGGATATGGAAGCCCTTTCAGGTGACTTTCCAAGCCCATCCTATCTTTGTCATTGACGAATATCGTTGTTTAGACTGAAAACGTTGCTTGTGAAGCTGATCAAATGCAGTGATTTGCATTCACTTGCATAGAAAGAAAAACTGTACTTACAAAACTGTGGAGTGGAACACAATAGCTTTTTTTTTTTTTTTTTTTTCAGAATTCTAATTATCTTGAGCCTTGGGCCCCTCATATATTCTTCCATCTCATTTGGGTACACACTCTGTCGTGCTTCAGTCTTTGTGATCAGAGTCTGAAAATTAAAGGCACAAGTATTTAGAAACTTCTCCTTACTCCTCTCTAAAATGACATTAAACCAAAAAATAAACAAACAAAAAGAAAGACAGCATGTTTATGCTTCTTAATTTCGTAGTGGGAAAAAATTCTTGTTTTAGAGATTTAGCTGGCACTAGAATTAAATGAATAGTCTAGTCTCTAAATAAGATCTATTCCTGAGTTGATTCCATAAACAACTTTGCTCGCTAGGGATTTTCTCTTGGTATGTGGAGAAATGGAGACTGGACATATTACGTATTAACTGATTCTTCTTAATCTTTTGAAAAACCTCACAGAATGTTGCGTTTCACAGTGTACTGAAGTGTAAAACAGCTTCCTTGTACCAAAAAGTGTAGCTGTTGTTGGTTAACACCTCATCAGTGAATTTCACAGACAGATGTTTTGCTTCCTTTCTGCACACTAAAACCTAGTGTTTTTAGGAGTAAGGATCTTGGTCCTGTCACATTAAACTATGACAGGCCCTGAGCCATCCAGCTGATACCAAGACTCAAACAGCTTTATTTACCTCTGAATGTACTGGAGGAACTGGGGAGTGGGGAAAACCATGAGTGTTTTAATTTGAGCCAGCTGTGAAGCTTCCAGAGCATCGCTCTGCAGCCAGTGCTGGGCTAAGATTAAACCAGGCAAAATGCCTGAAGAGATACTGAATAGGTTTGATACAAATTACATTGTCCTGCTGGTTTGAAAGTGCACATTACTGGAGTCATTAACCATAATCATCCTCAATTACATGCACTGTATGCCTGCATACAGCGGCCCTGGAAATGCAGCCATTGTTTGCCTGCCTCGTCCATAATCTGTAAAGACCTTGCCTCCCTTGCTGGACTTGAAGCCACCTCCTCTCTCCTGTCCTGTGATCTCAACTTCTCAAGTTTTTATCTCCAAAATAGTGAAATTGGTTAAAGTATTTTTTTTCCTCTGATAATTCCATATTGTTAAAGATATTATTTTTCCTTATTCCAGGCAGTGGTGTATGTATTAGGATGAATTTCAGATTAGCTCTAGTTTGTACTATTAGTTTGGTCAATTTTTTAAACGATAACAACTGTCTAATGATTATGCAATGGAACCATAAAGCTTTGTATCACGACATGGTAGTGAAAAGAGGAAAACAAATAGGAAATGCGCTTTGCAACTATTATATCCCGAACATTCATTATGACAATCTATATGCTTCCAGTTAAGGCTGAACTAAGCAAGAGTTTAGGGAAATATATTTTTAACTTTTCTTTTGAAATAATTTCAAATTATAATAGTAAAAAGTACAGAGAAGCATAAAAACAATAAAAAGAATTCTCATATACCTTTCACGCACACTCCATGTATGTTAACATTTTTCCCACGTGCTTCATCATTTCAGGCTTCATCATTTCAGGCTTTCTCTGTGTATCTATTTACATGTGTATTTTTTATATTTTTGAAAGTTTCATATTTTATATTTAAATATCCTATACCTCTAGATACTTCAGTGTATTTACAAATGCAGCATATTTATAAAAATAAGACATTCCATTACCTAGCCAGAATACAATTATGAAAAGGAGAGAAATAACACTGATAATGCAGTGTTATCTTATCTATGGACCTTATTCAGATTTTGCCAGTTGTACCACTAATGCTCTATACTATTTCCGAATACAATCTCAGAAAACACATTACCTTTAGTTTTCAATGTATCTATTAGACTTAACATTGCATTATATTATTGAACAGTTAAGGCCAATTATCTACTAGAATGTCTGTGGTATTTATTCCATATTATTAGATGAAAGTTGTATGGTCTTTGCAAGAATCCAGCAGATATATGTCCTTCTCAGTGTATCACATCAGGAGGCACCTGGTATTGATTTGTCCCATTACTAATGATGTGCTTGTCCAACCATGGTTAATGTTATGTGTGCCCTTGCCTATGGCTAAGGCTGTGGGTGGAGTGTGGAGTATGGGATTTGATGTTTGGGGGTTTGTTTTTCTTTTTTTTTTTTTTTTGATAGTAATTTGTAATTTTGGAATTGTCTGTCTTTTGAAGACATTATTTAATGCTATTGTCTTTGGTTGTATTGTTTTTCTGCATTGTTTTTGTAGTAATTGTGGGACGACATGGATTTAAGTATATATGTATATACGCTCAAGTGAATCTGGTTTTGAATGTACAGTTGTTGTTGACTTATGTGCCACCTCTCTTTCAACCAAACAAAACCAAATCAGCAGTATATGAAATGTTCTTCAGTCTGTTTAATAACTCCTTTCAAGCAACAAGATAAATATTGACAATTTTTTTGGCCAAAACTATATCAGGTCTTGCAACTTAGTTAACAAACAGTTATGTCAAAAACATTTCTTATATTCTTTTAACTATCACTATAAATTTACAAATTAAAAATTATATGTTACTCACTAAAAATAATTTCATCCCAGAATTTGGCTAATAATTAGATATTAATATGAATTTTGTCTAAATCTTCCTAAGCTTATATTGATATTGTTTGGTATTTTTTAATTATAATATTTTTCTTTTAGTAAGGTAGGTGATATTTTAAAATATTTCCCTCAGATATGGGCACAGAATCTGTTATCAATATTCCATATTTTAGCTATTTGTCATTTAACATGTATGAATAAGAATGAAAATAAGTCCCCATGAAGCACCTAGAATTGAAGACAATTGTCAGATAGACAGATATAACAAAAAAGAAAAGGAAAAAATTATTATTATTATTATTATTTTTTTGTCTTTTGCCATTTGTTGGGCCGCTCCCGTGGCATATGGAGGTTCCCAGGCTAGGGGTCTAATTGGAGCTATTGACGCCAGCCTACGCCAGAGCCAAAGCAACACGGGATCCAAGCCAATACCGGGTCCCCAACCCACTGAGCAAGGGCAGGAACCGAACCCTCAACCTCATGGTTCCTAGTCGGATTCGTTAACCACTATGCCACGATGGGAACTCTGGAAAAAATTATTAATTGAGAACTTGATGTTCTGAAAAGAATGTTTTTATGCCCCTCCCTCTGCTAATTCATATGTTGAAATCCTAACCCTCAATGTAATGGTATTAGGAGATGGGCCTTTGGGCAGTAATTAAGTTAGGAGGGTGGAGCCCTCCTGAATGGAATTAGTGACCTTATAAAAGAGAGTTCTTTCTTGTCCCTTCTGCCATGCAAGAATAGAAGGGAATAGGGCAGACTGCAACAGGAAGAGGGCCTTCACCTGAACCAGACTATGCTGGCACCCTAATCTCAGACTTCTAGCCTCTAGAACTGTGAAAAATAAATGTCTGTTTTTATAAGCCACTCTGTCTATGGTATTAGTCAGCCCAAACTGACTAAGACACTTGGCTAAGTAATTGACCTGTCTTGTTATTTAGAATAACTTTAAACTACTAGTCCTGCAGGAAGGAAATCTCACATAAAATGGAAGAATCTTCTTTCAGGAAGACTAAAAATAATCTGAGCATATTTCTGAAATGCCTAGCAGTAATGTTCAGCAATATTTATCATGTTCTTGGACAAGTAGAATATTTTTCACTACCTTCTCCACAAATACTACTTGTAATCCCTTCTTCCAAGTGATCCTAACAATAATAGTTGTGGTTAGCTATTTACCATATGGGTTTATTACATGCCAACCTTTGTCCTAAATGCTTTAAATAAACAAACATGGGAGTTCCCATCAGGGCATAGTGGAAATGAATCCGACTAGGAACCATGAGGTTGTGGGTTTAATCCCTGGCCTCACTCAGTGGGTTAAGGATCCGGTGTTGCCACGAGCTGTGGTGTAGATTGCAGACATGGCTCGGATCTGGCATTGTTGTGGCTCTGGCGTATGCCGGCAGCTACAGCTCCTATTGGACCCCTAGCCAGGGAACCTCCACGTGCCTCGGGTGCGGCCCTAAAAAAGCAAAACAAACAAACAAACAAAACAAGTTTAATTAGATGTTTAAAAAATTCTGAGTAGGAGGCCTAGGAATTTGGGATGGAGAACCCCATGTAAAGATCTTGCAGCATCAGTAGACTCATCAAGCTGCTAGAGATGCAAAGGGATATTATAAGAAAACCTTACCATCTATAGACCTTAGGGAGAAAACTAATAATGTCTGATGTGGGAAATGTTTGGGAAAAGTTATTTTTATAATTAAAAGGAATGTATGGGCAAATTAAAGGAGAACATATATAATTTGAACAAGTCACAGAAGTTCTGTGCACTTTGGTAAACTATCTCATAGAGCTATTTTCCTTCTTTTCAACATCTGTTTTTTTACCACATGGAATAAAAATTCTGAACTTTTTTGGAGCTTACATTGTTACAAAAATGTAAGCCACAGGATTCGTGCATCAAATCATTTTGACTTTTTATTAGAAATGCAACTTGTTAAGTTCTGTCCTAGACCTGCTGAATAAGAATTGAAAGTGGCTGAGTCTAGACAGGTGCTGATTTAAAACATCGTGGTGAATTTTGCATATCTAAAGATTTAAGAGCCATTGGAATAGAGACTATGTATTACCCAGAGAACATAAAAAAATAATGTTGTCCTTATTTGTAGTTTAGACTCAGCTAGAACTTTGAGTAAAATCCTGGTGTAGAAATTGCATGCTCAAAGAGGCAGGGATGGGACAATCATGGTTACTTTTCAGGATGTACCACTTTGGCTTAGCGCTTCCTCCCCAGGCAGAATCAGCACATTCAAAGCACAAAAATAGTCTGGAGAAAGGGAGATGAGTAAGGAAAGGAGAGCATATGGGCAAAGGGGAGGAAAAATATATATTATATATATGTTTAAAATTTAAACCGCTGGAATTGCTACTGTAAATTACAAAGTGATAGAAATATCACAATTAATATAGAAAAAATGTAGTGTACATTTTTACAGACTACTAACCTAGAAAAGGATAAATAAAAAATATATGAATTATATAAGACATATTCACACATACTCCTTGATTTATATGGTAATAAAGCCAAATGTTTGTGTGAGTTCAGCTTTCCCACTCCCAGTGACTTCAATATTAACATCCAAATACCAATATTCACTCCCAAGAGTTCCCTTTGTGGCGCAGCAAGTTAAGAACCCATCATAGTGTCTGTGAGGATGTGGGCGTGACCCCTGGCCTCTCTCAGTGGGTTAAGGATCTGGTGTTGCTGCCAGCTGCAGCGTAGGTCACAGATGCAGCTCAGATCTGGTGTTGCTGTCACTGTGGCATCGGCCGCCAGCTGTAGCTCATTCCACCCTTAGCCCAGGAACTTCCATATGCTGCAAGTACATCCCTAAAAAGAAAAAGAAAAAAAAAATCACTCCCATTCCATTCTCCTCTTTAAAAGTAAATGCCAGAAATTACATGAGACTCATCACATCTTGCTGAAAGCAAGCACTGACCAGAACCTAAATTGCCAAATTGTCCAGAGTCTCGGAAGCCCATTGTATTTAGATCCTCTGTGGCCCCACCAAGGCCTCTTCTTTCACTCTTACTGCATCAGTGGTCGTCTGCACACCTTATCATTCCTCTTATTGCAGAGTACCTTTCTCTTTCCTTGAGTCCTAATACTCAAGTTTAACTGTAAGTTTTGCATTCTGATTCAAAGCCTTTGATGTAAACACAAGAGATACTAAACCACACATTATTCATTGGGAAACAGGTGAGGAAGAAACACAAAATAAGCCAAATAAGTCAATATTCTGTGCAGCCTCATTAGTATCCTATAAAGAAGCAAATATCATAGTGTTTTTTTAATGATTTGTTTAGTAGTGAAAGTTTTTAAAATAATAACAGCTTGTATTTATATATTGTTTGACAGCTTTGAAAATACTTTCAAATATATTTATTTATTTGATCCAAAATTGAACTGTGTGAGGGAATGCATTATCACCATTTTTCAAGTAAGAAAAATGTACAGACTATTTCTTTTAGTTCACACAGATATTAGGAGTAAATATTCCTTATTAAAAATCAGATTCCAAGTCCAGAAAATTTCTTTGGAATTTATATTTTAAATGGTGATTCTTAGGACACAATAAAAAGTAGTAGTCAAGATACCCAAAGTGGAGTGAAATGAGATTTTGGCAAATGCATTCCAGTTACTCTTTCTGATACTATGCTATATCAATCAGAATAATTTTTCACTGACCTTAAAAAGCAGCTGTAACAACTTTTTTCCTAGGATAAGCTATATATACATATTCTAGGTCTCTCTGAGAATCCACTAAATAGACTTTTTCTTATATAATGTATTATACTTGATGTTTATTGGAAATGTAAAACCACACCAATAATAAGTGCTACGCTAAGAGGTCAACATTTTGAATCTCAGAAGACATGACGAGGCATTTCTAGCTTTACCTATACCATCACCAAAAGAACAATGTAAGATATTGCAGACATAAAAGCTTACCAATATATACAGTTTAAGGGACAATCAAAAAAAAAAAACTGGAGATTGTTCCAATTTAAAGATATTTTTTATGTAGCTAAATATATACACTTAAAAAGCAATGACTTGAAATTAGAGTATAATTCAAGTGCACTAGGAGGTTTAGATTTACAAAACGTTTCATACATACAAATCATTCTTTATGCTGCTACCTCATCTCTAAAAGAGAAGATAAAATCAAACCATACAAAAACTGTAGAAAACTAGATCAAGGAATCTTTTTTTGGAATGGCATGTATTCAGCAACATGACTGAAATACAAACTCAGCAAACTGTTAAGTTTTCCACTTTTTTTTTTTTTTTTTTTTGGTTTCTTTGAGTGAGTATGAGTACATCCCTTTTATTGATGGAAAATTGCACCACTGAAATATTTTATACTATATCCTATTTCAGAATCCCTGAGGGTTTAAATAACTTAAAGTCACTCTTTGAAGAACAGAAATTGACCTCTGAATAGGTCTTACTTTAGTGTTCTTCCAAAAGAAATCACAGCACTGGAAAAATTTAGAAAGTCAATCAATTTTTACAGAAAAAATAAAACAATAATTTGTCCAATAGTTTGTGCCAGTGGTCAAAAATAGTATATGATTTATGCCAAATTTCAACTAAACTAGAGTTGATATAGGAATCTCAGTTTACCTGAAAGCTAAACTTGAATCACATATAACCCACATCGAAATAATACAGAGATCCATGGATTTAGATGTACATTGTGGAAATAGAATCATTGTGCAAATCATGTGAACATTTTAATGGAGTAAAAATAATATTGTATCATTCAGAATTCACCTCTGAGAAATTCCCTCTCGCAAATCCAGGTAATCCATTTCTTATTGTAGGTGACATTTATGATAGGATTTTTGGATGTAGAGTAAGGGGAGTTGAATTGATATTTGGCAAGTGACATTTCAAAGTAGAAAATTAAATTACAAAGAGGCTAAATGTTGCACCATGGAACCGAAAGGTTTGGCAGCAGCAGAGGCTCCAAAGTCATTTTTCAATTTATTCTCTAAAGGAATATTTTACCATTTATGCAGAAAACCCAACATTTCAGTGGTAATTAACAGAGGTTAATCCAGATGACAGTCTGTGGAATAGTCTTCATAAACTTACTGGATATGAATTAACTGTTTATCATGAAGGAAAAAAAAAAGACTGTTTTAGAAGTAGATTCATCACACTGACAAGAGAAATAGAATTGTCTATTTTATACTAATCAACTGCAAAGTCATTTCACTTCAGCAAATGTCCAGTTGAATGACACAGAAAGCTTATAATCGACATTTATTACAATTTTTAAAAATTGTATAGCCAGTTTTCATCTTATCTCTGTAATATCCACCATTGTCACCATCAAGTTTACAATTTAGAGCAGTCAGCAGTGCTGTGTTTTCTAAATTAAATACAGAAGAGGAGTTCCCATAATGGTGCAGCGGAAACAAATCTGACTAGGAACCACGAGGTTGCAGGTTTGACCCCTGGGCCTCACTCAGTGGGTTAAGGATCCAGTGTTGCGGTGAGCTGTGGTGTAGGTCGCAGCCATGGCTCAGATCTGGCATTGCTGTGGCTCTGGCATACGTAGGCCAGCAGGAACAGCTCCGATTAGACCCCTAGCCTGGGAACCTCCATATGCCTCAGGTGCAGCCCTAAAAAGACAAAAAATAAAATAAATTAATAAAATAAAATAAAAAAGAGATACATTTTAGGCCCATTGAATCCTGATAATACCAAACAATGGGATGTTTGGTTTTTAGACCTGCATAAGTAATGGAGATATTTTATCAAAATAGTGAATAAAAAAGGATGTTCTGTGGGAAATTTCTGCTCATAATTTTTGTGATGTATCATAACTCACTACTTTTTTTTAAATCCACATTAAGAACATACTAGTAAGTTTACTAACTTCACTATCTTTCCTCAGAATTTAAATTATATGATTTTGCTACCACCTACCTCTCTAATCTTGTAAAGTCACCTGAATATTTTTGTGCCTTTGTTTTCTCAGCTATAAAACAAATTTAATGGCTAAGATAATCTCTAAGGACACTTGTAGATTTCTTGTACTACAGCTTTCCATTATCTTAATTATTATAAAACTTTCTTAAGTAATGTTGTATAAAATCATATTTTGAAACGTATTCAATTTCAGCATTTGTAAAGTTGTCTATTTTATAATCTATACCATTACAGTGCTACAAATCTCAAATATTACAATGTTTATAATATCAAATATACTTGTTTCAAATATGCTTAATAAAACTAAATTTAATATTTGAAGATCTCAAATAGAAGTTGTACATTCTGGTAGCAGATAAAAGATAACCAGAGTTACGTTTATTCTCCCTAACTTTGATCAGCCTCCTATAGCTCTTTTCTTGTTTCCATTGGTACCACTCACCTAGGCCTCCACATCAGAAAATTCACTTATCCTACATTGTCCTGTATTCATCATATCTCATGTAGAAGTACGTAGTAAATCAGACTTCCATAAAGTGATCAATTTTTTTCAATATGCTCTTACTACCATGTTTATAAGTTTGCTATCCTGAGCTATCCCAATAGAGAAAACTAACAGTTATCCTTATTCCTCCTTCTAATTTATCCTTTACTTGGGCACCAAAGTATGGTTCTCCAAAATAGTCTCATGTTGATGTTCTCCTAAGTTCCAATTTTACATAATTGTTGCCTATCAGTCTATTAGTAGCCACTCGTTTTTCCAACCTTTATACCAATGCTGGAGACACAAATAAGTAAATCTATATAAATCTAGCCTAAAGATGCATTTTGTTTGATTGTTGTAAAGTGTATATATGTGCATGTGCATATGTGTGTGTGTATGTGTGTGTGTGTGTGTGTGTGTGTGTGACAGCAACACATTTGTACTTATTTAAGATGGACATGCATTGTCCAGTTCACCACAGGCCCACCACTCCTTAGTGTCTTATTCCCAACTGCTTTATATTTATAGGTGAAAAAGACAATTAAATGTTTGCCTAGCTAATTAAAGGTCTTCAGACTCATAGATCAATGTCATTATACAGACTATTTCCAATTTCAGTGCATTCACCCAATTTGTCCTCCCCTAAAACTCCTATTTGCTTTTCAAAAGTTAGCTCAGGCATTGAATTTCCATTGACATCTTCTCTGTCTCAGTGCTTTGTCAATCCCTTAATACTTGGAGTTGTCTGTATAACTTGTATATACTTAGTATCTCTTTTTTCAAACTGTTATAAATTTTCACATTTCAAGAAACCCATTTCAATAAAACATAAGAAAATTATCTCTTACTTCTATCAAAAGCTTATACCTGGCTCATGGTAGATACTCAAAGTATTTCTCCAGACCAGCATTTCAGATTTTACCTTGAAATGTTGAAATGTACAAGATATTTATAAAACATTAGTAGAAAATATACTGTGCATTGAGATTCACAAAATTAGGGCAAAACAATCACTAAGAGAAATGGAAATGTTCAAATTTGGTATATAGCTTACAATAAGTATTCAATTCATCCAATAATTTATTTTAATATATATCTAATGAAAAGCTAATATTATTAGGCAACAATGTTGACTAGTAATTATCTAATTACTTTTTCACTTTTCTGTTTACAATCCTCCAATGACCATCTTCCCCATTCAGAAAAAAAAAAAAATCCAAAATCCTTACCATGTCTATAAGCCTCCCAAAGGCTTTTGGCTTTATCTTCTATTCCTCCTCTCTTCATTCCGGCCATTCTGGCGTCCTTGACCTTCCTACAATTTTCCAAGGACACTAATACCTCCTGGGTTTTAAATTTGTTCTTTTTTGCTTTTCTAGTATCCCTCAGCCCCTAGACATCCCATGCCTTCCTCATTCTGCTCAAATAACCTCTTATCTGAGAGGCCTTCCCTGAATATCCTGTATGGATGGAAACCCTTATACCACTGTGCTCCATTGTCTTAGGCTACCTCATTCTTCTTCCCAGCACTTGTCATAATCTGATATATCATGTGCATGCCTGTTCCTTTGTGTGAGATCTGAGTCCCTCAATAGGACATGAGTTCCACAAGGATGGGCACTTTGTTTTGTTCCTACCCAGCACATTGTAGGCACTGAAAATATACATTGACTATAATTTATACAAACTTAATACTTCATGGAACTCACTTTGGGAACTGAAGTTCTAGGCGGTTTTCTAAAACAAATTAAAAAATTTAATCTTTATCTTCATATTTCCATGAAACAACATTCCCATCCTGACTAGCTACACTTAACACATATGCAGCAAAATTTGAAACAAGAAAGAAATGTAAACGTATATTAAAAAAATTAAGTAAATTTTGAAAATCTTTGAGGTTCTGCTAAATCTCTTAACCATACCCATATTAATTTGCATGAATATGTTAATTAACTATTCTTCAAAAGATGACTCAATTTTTTAGTGTAAATTTAGCAATATTTTTAAATGTATGAATACTTTATTTCAAACTTAATGTTATTAATAAGTCCTACCACAAGCAGATTTTGCTTCTTGTAGATATATTCTGAAATCTCTTTTAGACTTATATGCTTTTATTAGAATAAAGCTTCTGAGCATTTAACTATTTTTGAACATTCACAGTCTTTTCATCATAAATTACTATCTCAAAAGAGTTTAATTGGAATAGATTTTAACTACCTAATGTCATAGAATGGAGTGATAATTTAGGGGCTCATTTATACCCTCAAATACATTTCTACTCATTATGTCCTCTATTTGATATTGCATTAAGCTACAGAAAGGTGAATCAGAAATGCCATTAAGATTGCCAAGCCTTAAAATCAGAGTGGATAAAAAAGGTATTACTCAAATGTGTCAAAATGGAACCCAACCAAGTCTGATCTTAATAAGTCCATTATAGGCTGTATTGATTAAGAAAGCTTGCCAATCACTATAAGACATATCACAGGGATGTTTAATATGCTAGAATATTTCAAAATATGAACAATGGAAATAAACTGTCAGCATATGTTTAAATGACTATCAATCAACTACTGCTTATTGAATAAAAGCATTGAGTTAAGATCACTAGAAATATAAAGATGAATGGATATAGTTCTTGCTCTAAAGGCCAACATTTAAGTTGGTATAAAGAATAAATTATCTATGTTGGTCCTAACTTTCTTTAATTGTAAGTTAAGAGGTTGGTCTAGTTAATTTATGAGCTCCCTTTTTTCCCTTTTTTCATCTTTTTCAAAATTAATTTTTGAATTTACGCACTAGAACAACCACAAAAATTAAGATGTAAAGTATTGAGAAGTTCTGTAAAATCTATTCCTGTAGATAACACCATTTATTATTTTTTAAATCTATGTTTCCATATAATTCTTCTATGTAAAGCAAGCAAATATGAATATATATGCTTCATGCTTTTTAAAACAAAGGTATCATGCTATATACCCTGTAAATAACCTTGAATTTTCCAATTAAAATAAATTCTATAAATATAATGTTTCACTGCTTCACCATCCTTTTCTACAGCTGCATAGTATTGCTACATATATAGATGCCAATGAATGCAGCAGCATAATGTGGAATCGCAGTTCCCAGGCCAGGGATTGAACCTGGGCACAGTGGTGACAGCACAGAGTCCAAACCATTAGAACACCAGGAAACCCTCTCAACCTGTTTATTTAACTAATTTCTTTCTTTGTGTGTGTGTGTTTTTAGGGCCGCATGTCCAGCACACGGAAGTTCCCCAGGATAGGGGTCCAATCAGAGCCACAGCTGCTGGCCTACAGCACAGCAACTCGGGATCCAAGCTGTATCTGCAGCCTATACCACAGCTCACACCAATGCCAGATCCTTAACCCACCAAGCAAGGCCAGGGATCAAACCTGCATCCTCATGGATCCTAGTCAGGTTTGTTAACCCTGAGCCATGAAGGTAACTTCCTATTTAATTAATTTCTTATAGTGGATACTTAAAGGGCTTTTTGTTGTTGTTGCTGTTTCCTTTTGTTTAAGTTTTTTTAAATTGTTGTTCCTATAATGAACAACATGGAAACACACATTTGAGTTTTTATAGAAGGCTTCACATGGCCAGGCATCTCTGTAGGATAAGTTCCTAGAAATAGGACCAACAGGCCAAAAAGCAAATGAAAGAGGGCTGATATTATATTTCATTCCCACCAGCAATTCATGAAGCTTAATTCCATTTTCTAAACTAAAATTCTATGCATTTCTTAAAAAACACACACAAAATAAAACCAGACCAGAGTTACCATGGCTAAAATAAAATATATTTGTGCATTAGATAAGAAAACATATTGTTTCCTTTTTATATAAACACAATGGCATGAAATATACATTTAGTTATAGAAACCAGTTATGGTTCCTATCACCAAAAGCAGAAGAAAATTTGCTTTTCAGGGAAGGAAAAAGCTCACCATTCATCGTAAGATGTTTCTCCTGTCTTTAGCTATGCTAAGTTATCCCCTAGCACCTTCCCTTATCCAACTAGCCATTCGGATTTGTTCACTTAGCAATTTGATGCAACCAACAGAAAAATCTTTTTTTAGGTTTTAAAAATCCTTTTTGCCATCTTTGATATTTTCCAGATTTTCAGACTTGACCAGTAAGAGACTGTCATTCTAAAATCCATGCAGATTCTACCAAATAATTTTTTTTCTGTCCAGGTCCATAAGTGAACCCTAAACACATGACTGTACAAAAACCAGTTTAGAGTAA
Organism: Sus scrofa; assembly: GCF_054392235.1. Classification (NCBI taxonomy): domain Eukaryota; kingdom Metazoa; phylum Chordata; class Mammalia; order Artiodactyla; family Suidae; genus Sus; species Sus scrofa. The sequence goes on along the minus strand of NC_139388.1, from coordinate 117,911,819 downwards.
TTCTGTTGCAAACCATTCTCAGGCACATTATCTCATTGCCAAAAGCTCTGACTATTCTCCAGCCTTTATCTGACTGCATTTGTGAACAACAGTTAAACCAGACCCAGCAGCTGCAGGAAAATGGAATCTTGGCGAGATTAGAACAGCCAACCAGATGACAGGGGAGTAAATTGCCCCAGTCAGGTCTGCACGACTCAGATTCTTATTATACTGTTTTCCTTTATGATTTAACTGAGCCAATCTTTTTTTTTTTTCCATTTAAGAAAAAGGAATTTGGAAATATTTTCGTTTTAGTTAATCAGCTGAGAGCTGGATTTCACAGTCCCAGAAAGGAAAGCAAAAGGGCATCAGAGTTGTCTGGAAGCCTATGTTTCGCTGAAATTTATCTTTCTTAGATTGATGTCGGTTGCACATGACTAGGACCTTCTCTTTTTGATGAAACCAAATTATATTTTTCTGAGTTGGAAAGCAACCCCATTTAGTTTTGAATCCTTTAAAATCATTAAAAACATCACATGGTCTGTCTTTGAAAGATAAAGAATCTCTCCTTGCTCAAAGATCCAAAAGACTTAAGTCTTTTTAATATTTTTTGCACCTTGAATTCATCCCTTAAAACTTAGGAGGTGTTGTTTGCACCTTTTTAAATATAGTGGAAGTACAGCTTATGGAGACAACTTCTTAAAATGAAACACCCTGGATTATAAGTAGATCATTGGGTTTGAAATCCAGTTCTCATACCGTAGTCTTGTTCTTCAGGAAGGCTGCCTCTAATTTTGTTTTCTATGTATACATAATTGGTTCTTGTTATCCACAGTAGTTATTTCATATAAAGTCAATGCAAATGTTGAATTAGCAACTACTGAACTCTTTTTGCTAGGAGGCACACAAGACGATCCTGCAAGCCTCTGGTCATAACATTTTATCAACTGATGGATGTTTTATGTGTGATTCTATTTAAAGATATCTTATTTAATGTATACTTTTGGTTCTTTAACATCAAATGCCTAGGCAACCCCATATAACTCAAGCCTGAATGAGCTTCCGCATCATATGCATTTTCTCTGTAAGGCATATTATAGCTCTCTTGCACTTAAGAACGCTAGACAGCACTTCAACACTGTGTTTGAGGGCCAGATTCAATAGCAACATCACCCACAAAATGCACCGAAGTGTGAAAAACTAAATATACCACAAAAAGGACACTTGTTTCCAGTTCAAAGGCTGACACCAAAAGGCCTTTCCTTGTTCAGCCTCATCTGGGAACATGTGCATCAAGCAACTCAAATTTTTTATTGTCCTGCTCACATTTGTGAATGACAAGAAAATCACTTGCAAGTGCTGATTTGGGAGTTAAATTTTTAGTGAGTAGGTGGATTGACAAATATGAAATCCATGAATAATAAATAGGATGGTTAATTTTATGTGTGACCTTGACTGTATCACAGGGTGCCCAGTTTTGAGCTAAACACTAATTTTTTTTTTTTTTTTTTTTTTTTTTTTTGCTTTTTTAGGGCTGCGCTTGCAGCATATGGAAGTTCTCAGGCTAGGGGTCAAATCAGCTACACCTGCTGGCCTGCACTACTATCATGCAGGACGCAAACCACATCTGTGACTTACATCACAGCTAATGGCAGTGCTGGTTCCCCAACCCACTGATCAAGCCCAGGGATCAAACCCACATCCTCATGGATACTAGTCGGCTTTGTTTCTGCTGCACCACGAAGACAATTCCAAGCTAAACACTATTTCTGGGTGCTTCTGTGAGGGTATATCTGAAGAAGGTTAGCCTCTGAACTGGTAAAGTCAGGAAAGTAGTGTCCCTTCCCCAGTGTCCCATCCACTGAGAGCCTGAATCAAACAAAAAGGCAAAGTAATTCACTCCTGTTTTCTGTCTCATTGCTTGAGCTGGGACATATGCTTCTTTCTGTCCTTGGTGCCCCTGTTCTCAGGCCTTGCAACTCAGACAAATCTATACCATCAGTTTCTCTGGTACTCAGGCCACAACACTTGGACTGAAATATACCATTGGATTTCTTGGTTCTCCAGCTTACAGACAGATTACTTCTCAGCCTCCATAACTGTTTTAGCCAATTCTTTATAATAATATATAAATTCCTTATGTATATGTGTGTGTGTGTATATATATATTTGTTATGTGTATATGTATATATGTTTGTATATATGTTTCTCTGGAGAATTCTAATGTAGTCATACAATAAAACAATATATACACATATAGACGCACGTGTGTGTGTGTGTGTGTGTGTGTGTGTGGATATTAATTTTGTCTCTACTCCTTAATCTACACAGAGGAAAAGGAAAGGATATGAACAGGTATTAGCATAAGCATTGGTATTTGGAGGAGTCAATAATTAACATCTTTCTAACAAATTGAGTGTAGAAGTTATGAAAAGATAAATTAAGACAACTAGCAGATGAAAATTAAAACACCAGCTTGATTATTGACAAACTCTTAATGAAGGAGATGGATTAATTTAATGCAAAAATGAAGTCCCTAACACTAAACTTCCAAATTAGACTTATCAACCCAACCAGGCAATGCAAGGTCAGGTGGCAGCTTGGCCCTATAAAACTTCTAGAATGACATGCAAAGCAAAAGAATGCTCCAGAGTCAACAGAGTGACACATGTCAATGTACTTTTTTCTTTTTAGAAACACCAGAAATCAATGAATTTGTGCTCTTGAGAATTAAAGACTTCTGTCATTTTCTGGGACTCTACCAAGGTCAATTAATGGTCATAAAGTTTAAAATATAAGCCCCAGTTCCACAATTAGAAGTGGTAGAAGTTGGATCTTTGTAAAGATCTGTTAAGACTCCAGCGTCTACAAGCAGAACTGAATTGCCGATAGTCTATGTAAAGAGTCACTCATCCTCTAAAATCAAATACAAATTCAATGACAGAATTTCTTTTTATATGAATAGGATTTCTAGGGTCATTCAATCTTTGGATGTCTGGCTCAGCTTATTCAAATTCCTCACAATGTCAGTTCTGGGCTCACTGATGTCATTTGACATATGTATTTCCACATCATTTTCTCACTTCATCTTGTGATTGACATTTATGTTTTAGTCTAGGCCAGAAAGACCAGAATTAGAATTTAATAAGTCCTAGTTCTTCAAACACACTCTTAAGTATTATTTAACTTGGTAGTGATGTGATATTCCCAGAATTGTATAAGCCAAATTCAGCTTCATTCAAGAAATAATTATTGTGCTCTTTGTTTTAGTATATTCCAGCTGATAGTTTTACTTCTTCATTGATGATTATCTGAAATACATATCATAGGTAATTTGTTAAACCTATACCTTTAAAATCCATCCAGTGTAATAAAGAGTCCATATTAATGAGGTGAATACATTTAAATAACTTCATGATATTTTTCCTTACTTCCAAAAATATCTAGACATTCTATGATAAGTAGATATTATAAAAGTGAAAAGTGAATCTTCTCTCTCTCTCATGTATATGTATGTAATTTTATACACATATGTAGCATATATTCAAAAGTCATCTGAGCATTTTTAACAAATCATATATCTCATTGAAAAAAGTTGTAAGTTCCATTTTTTAGTAAAAGTCATGCTTTGTATTTCTTTTCATGACTGTGAGGTGGAAAATGTAATGAAGAACTGAGCATTAGGGAAAGGAGAGTATCTGGATTAGGGCTCTGGGACCAGTATTACTGAGGCCTAATTGTTCTTTGTGGAGTGTTAACTCCTTCCTCAAAGATCGTTCTTGTTTCTGATGCTCAGGACATCATTAATAGATTAAGAAAAATGTCTGAATATGTGACTCCAAAATGCAAGAGCAATCCCTTGAGGTTTCAGTGGGAACCACCATGACTGAAATCTTTGGGACACTGTAAACCAGTTATAATGACAGTGGTAGACAATTAGCTGTCCTACACCAAGGGACAAGTTCTAATAAGAAATTTATATGACAGCAATGAAAGAAAGATAGAAGTAACTGATCTTCCTGTCTAATTATTGGGCTACATATTGGAAGTTGGGGACACCTCTGAGGACTAAGTGAGATGACGGGCATTATCTTGGCTTGGGCTGCCATAACAAAATATCATCGACGAGATGACTTAAACAACAGAAATTTATGTTCTCACAAATCCAGAGATTGGAAATCCAAGATCAAAGTGCTGGCCGATTTTGTTCCTTGTGAGGGTTAGGCCGGCTTCTCACTACATCTTCATGTGGCAGGGATAGTGATCTCTCTAAGATTTCTTCTTATATGAACTCTAATTCAATTGGTCCCTTATCTCCATAAAAGTCTATCTCCAAATATAGTCACATTGGACATTAGGGCTTCCACATATTAATTTGTGGGGGTTGAGGCTGTGCATACAAGCATTTAGTATATAACAGAGTAAGTTAATGGATCAAGAGGGAGATTTGAAGATGGAGGTACAGGATTTTCTAATTACATGGAGAAGTGGTGACAACACCAGTTAATTGGAGAAATCAGTATGGAAGGCTGGTTGTATAGGTTATAGTACCAATATATCTATAAAAAGAAAACAAATATTTAGATATTATTAATTTATAAATTTATTATTAATTTATGTTAGTTAAATTAGACTAATATTAATACAAATAAGTCCATTTGACTGCTCATATAGGTACAGAATCCTCTGAGCAGAAATTCTGATTCATGTTGAGCTTTTTTTAAATAAATGCACTTAAAAATGGATGTAAGCATTTATTAACTGCTTCATTTGCGTTGTACTAGAAACGGATTCTAACTAGGGATAGCTTGTGCATGTATAATAAAAACCCACAGTTTATAAATAAGAAAAAAACCCTACTTATTATTTATTACAGACTCTATTTAATACACAATTTTTCCCATAGTTCATCTTTTCAATGTGGTATAAAATAAAATTGACTCAGAGTAAAGGATGTCCTCTTTAGAAGCCTCCTAGGCAATGAAGACCCGTGGCATTTTTGTTTCCTTCCATATTGTCTTTCCATTCCCAATCACACAGTAGTTTCATCGGCAATTGTATCCTTTGAAGAGCATTTCTCTTTCACTGGGGTGTGCAAAAATGTAGAACTACTTCTGAGAAAGGTGGCAACCCCCTGAAATCCAAGAATGAGTCAGTGAAAGTGAGATCAATGAAGAGAAAGTGAAGGAAAGCAAATCGTATTTTTATAAAATCTTCGGCTTTTTATAAAGTACATGAGATTTGTACATGTGTGAATCTACATAAATATTTGAAGTATTAAGAATATATACATACAAGTCTGTTCTCCAAATCCATGAGTTTCCCTTCTATGGAAAGGTTCATTTGTGCCATATATTAGATTCCAGATATAAGTGATATCATATGGTATGTGTCTTTCTCTTTCTGACTTACTTCACTCAGTATGAGAGTCTCTAGTTCCATCCATGTTGCTGCAAATGGCATTATTTCATTCTTTTTTTTATGGCTGAGTAGTATTTCATTGTGTATATATACTACATCTTCCTATGTGTAACTGGGTCACCATGCTGTACAGTGGAAAACTGACAGGACACTGTAAATCAGCTATAATGGAAAAAAAATAAAAATCATTATATAAAATAAAATTTTTAAAAATCTAAAAAAAAGAATTTACACATATACTCCATAATATTTAAATTTAAATAACTTTACAAGAGGCTTTATACATCCTACACCTTCTACATGGCAATTAAAGAATACCACAGAATTTGTTTTTGAAAAGTAAAAGGAGAATAAAAGTAATAGTAGAAAACATAGTAATTTAAATGTTATTTAAAATGCCACTGAGACAGCCAAGCATTTTAATTCTGTTTCACAAGAAACACCACCTATACTTACAGAAACTGGGGGAATTTCCAATCTGTATAATATCCTATTGTCAGTGTATCTCACAGAATTAATAAAGTGGTATTAAGAGAAGCAAATATTTCTTTCTTTCATGTAATTACTAAAAATTTGAGATCATGTTTTAAACCTTATGCATGCTATTTTAAATAAACAGAATAATCATTATAGGATTTACCTTATACAGGCATCAGTTTAGTTAAGTCTTCACATGTGTACCTTGCTCTGGAATTGTACTTCTACATTTTCCCACCCGTGCCATAAATAACGCTTGATAAAGTCTAAAGAGCTTCTCTGTACTCTGAGACATGTACATAAGTAAGCAAATTTAGAATAAGCTAAGACTTCCATTATATCTGATTTAGAATGAGGTTGAAAATATTTTCCAGATGGTTCTGTAATTTTTATAAGCTGATCATAATACAGAGGCTTTTTTTTTCCACTAGCTTTGGTATTTTTGAAGTAAAGAATGACCAAAAAAAAAAAAAAAAAAAAACCCTTTACACATTTCTTTTAAAATATTTAATGGATCATAATTCAGACATATCAAAATGGCAGACTGGAAGTGAGCTTAAGCTTGCATAAGTTGACAACATATTTTCCTTAGGAAAAAAATCAATTAAAAATGTTCAATAAGTACATAAATATGATTATGATGGTCAACTTCTAAAATTGCTCCCCATGTTCCTTGCCCCACAGTGTTTATTCCCTTTGGGTAACCTCCCATTAAGAGTGGATTAGGACCTAGTGACTTGCTTCCAATAAATAAAATTCTGTAGAGGTGACGTGATACCACTTCTGATACCAGACTATAAAAGACTACGACTTCCATCTAGTCAGAGCACTCTCTTGCTTGTTCTGATAAAGTCAGTTGCAGTGTTCAGAGCTATCCTATGGAGAGACCCAAAGGCAAAGAAGTGAGAACAGCTTTCATCAATAGTGTTTACTAAATCCAAGCTCGTTCTGCTTGCTGCATGACAGACCAGTAAATCAGGAGATGTGGTGTTGGGGCAAGGAATAACTTTATTCGGAAAACCAGGAGTCTGAGAAGAAAGTGGACTAATGTTGTCCTAGAGAACCATCTTTTAGGGGTTTGGAAGCTAGTTTCTTTTACAGAACAAAGAAAGTGGGAGGGGGAGGCAGTAAGTAAAAAGGCCATATGTTGTTGCAAATATCTTTTGGTTTTGGCCAGACTCCAGGAGGGGATGTGTTAATTTCTTCTTTCCTACAGCCATTCACAGGTAGACTGGGTCCTGTGAGCTGAACAAATGTATTTTAGTTTAACATTCCCAGAGACAGGCCATTATGTATACTTTATGCTATAGGTAACATCCTTTTAGTGATGAACTTGTAGCAAAAGCAATAGAAAACAAACGTTAAATAGAAGAAACATCTAATATGGAGTCAGATTTGTTATTCCCTATTACATAGCCATCAGGGAACTAAGGCCTTCAGTCCCACTGCCTGGGAAACACTGAATCCTATCAGCCACCACTGAGAGAGCTTAGAAGTGAATTGTTCCACCCACATTGAACCTTGAGATGATTGCAGCAGGCTGAAATCTTGGTTGTAGCCTTGAGGAAGATCCTCAACCTAAGTACCCATAGAAGCTGTGCCTACATTCCCGATTTACAGAACCTGGGAAATAATACACGTATGATATCTTAAGCTGCTAAATTGTGAATAACATGTTGTGCTGCAATAGATAATTAATACAACAATTGATATAAATCATTCTTACTTTAGGGCAATAATAAGGTTCTATTCCATAAAATGGTTATATGCTGTTCAGTTTCAGTGTTCCCTATTCTTCATCCTTTGTTCCCACGTCTGTAAAATAACAATGCTGAGAAAGAGTATCTCTACTATTGTTTCCAGATCTAAATTTTATTTAATTTACATAATCCTATTACTCAATTCACATCTAGTCTTGATGTCAAAATAGAAGACAGAAATTGTAAAGACTACATGATATTATGCATAAAAAAGTACTTAGCTTCATGCTGTTCACTGTGGAAAAGCTCAGAAAGTATGAGAAAATAATTGCCACTGGATGGAATGCAGAGAGACAAGCCTGAGTTTCCAGTTTAGCTGCCTCTTGGTCAGCTGGTCAATTGGGGTTTTTCAGATGGGGTAGAGAGGAACAGTTTGAGGGTAAAGTCTTGGTAGGATAGGACCAATGGAAAATTTCAGTCCTTCAGTACATTTCGTAGATGTTTATTTTAGATTCACTTATTTTAAATTTTTTTAAGATCAATTCTTAAACTTTCTGTAGGAAAATGTTTAGAATGTCAGAATAAAAATAAAAGTGTGAAATACACATTCACAGCCTTACATTTTCGAGTTTAATAAGTACACGATTTTAGCAGGGATACAAGTTGAAAAGCTGAAAAGGGTTGGGAAGATGAGAAAGGAATTGTTGGTCTGTTTGATTTTTATATTTTAAGATTCAAAAGTTTAGAAGCACTGGTCCTTTGGTTTTTATGACTTCTAAGATACACACTGACAAGAATCCCTCTGTAGAATAGTCATATGAAAAATTAAGTTTGCAATATTATTGTAGTAGTAGATTAAACATGGCTACAAATTCTTGGCTGTTCTTTCTGTTGAGAGGTAGAGGAAAATTTCACCTCCCTTTGAATCAAGGCTGAGCTTAATAGCTTGCTTGACAAAAAGAACATACAAGAAATAACATTGTAGGACTTTCAAAGGCAAGAAGCCTTTCAGCTTCCACTCTAACATCTTTTATGCATGGGCTTGGAGAAACTAACAACCATATATGAAACTTATCTACCTTAGACCACCATCCTAGAGAGGCCACACTATAAGTCCACAATGTGAGCTGAGTACAACCTTCTGGCTATCTCCACCATACCAGGCATGTAAATTAAGCCAACTTGGATCCTGCCACCATAAGAAATAGAAGAGTTACCCAGCTGAATTCTCCCTCAACTCTTGGTGATCTATAGTAAAGTGGTTGTTATTTTATGCCACTTAATTTTGGAGTCATTTGATATACAGCAAACATCATCATACTCACCTAGATTTAACCTAAGTGCTTAATGTGCAACCAAATGCACAGTAGTCTCAAAGTGAAAAATATTTTACAACATCATTTAGAAGGGATACTTTAGGCCCCTGATTATATAGGGCAATGACAAGTGTGTCATTGAACATCCAGAGGAATATCATAAAGAAAAAAAATAAATAAAACTGAAGGAGTTTTGTATTGAAAGCATATTGTATGACTTTATAGGAATTATATATTTCTGTTTGAGTCACCATGGGACAAAATATAAAAATAAATAGATACACTTTTTATGTATCTGTGTTTATATTTATATGCATATATATACACTTACAAATATACGTGTATGTAGGAGTTCTGAGTTTTCCCACCTGCCTTTATTATTCTGTGTAGATAATCAGATTGAATGAAACCTACTAATTTATTGAGGTAAAGTTTCTGATATCCAGAATAGATAAACTGGATAAAGAACATCCCTGAAAGAACTCTGTCTTAAAAAGATTCATAACTCTTTATGTATCATATACTTTAACACAGAAATACTTACTTATCTCCCCCATTCAAGGGAAAACAAAGAAACAATCCATATCTTTATTCTGGTTAATATTGAAAGTACAGAAAACTGGTAGCCTGACTAACAAATTCCTACTGAATTTCTTTCTCAACAAGCCCAAGATTACAAAGGTTCAGTCTTGTATACTGAATAGGACCTTAAAGCAGATATCCTCAACTGATAAAACCCCAATGATAATTTTCCATAGTGATGAAAAAGCACAGTTTTCTAAAAACAGAGAGGAAAACCTAAGCATTCAGAAGATTTAATGAAAAGCATTTATTTAGCCGCTGCCTCAACTATAGTTCTTTTTAAAGGCAATCACACTTATTTTTTAATTTGTCAAATATGTTTATCTCCAAATCCTCAATATCAAGCTTATACTCGTACTTCATGATTTATATTCATTAGATACTGATAAAATATAGATATTTTATGTTGACCTTTTTCATTGACATTGAGCCATGGGAGATAATGATTAGTTTCCTCATACCACACCACCACCTTCATGTCTACTTGATGCTTCTTAATTCCTTGATTCTGCTGCTCAGATTCAAACTGTACTCTTAATTCTATACCCTTTATACAAATAATATTACATAACACAAAATATAAAATCAAATCTCTATTAACTCACTTTTGATAATTCAACCTAGTGTTATGAAATTTTGTTAAATGTGTCAGTTTACATATTAGAGGGTTTTCATGTATTCTTAAAATTATTCTAAACATGATATGATGTTAAATTTCTGAAACGTACTGATCAAATATATCTATTTCATCCAAACTGTTCCCTTTCATCCCCAGGTATAAGTTCTTCAGTGAGATGTTTGACACATACTTTTCAAAAGAGCCATATAGGAAAACAAAAACAAAAACAATAAAGGGGATTTTACACTTAAAAAAAAAAAATACCTCCCTGATATGGCTTGTTAAGAATACTGTCTCCTCAAGTCTCAGAGGCTGACATATCCTGGTGTGATACCTCCTCTCCAGCTCTGAGAATCAGCATGATATCTCAGTAAAGGATATCTACAATGACATAATGTTCACTAAATACCATCAAAAAGGGAATTGTTAAAGAAAAAATACAGCACATTTTTGTTAGGAAGAAAAACATTTGAAACATGCTTAAATATTTATCTATCGATTTTTATGGTAATGAATAATAGATAAAAGGCCTAAAAAATCTTTAGACAACTAAATAGTAGATGGTAGTGACAGGTTTTTGTTCCCTATTCCAACTTCCCTGCTTGCTGCCCAGGAGAAGCTTCGGGGAACTCTATCTGTAAAAAAATATTCTGCTTTCTCTTTTAGTCTAAGGGCAGATATTTAACTTTCAGTAACTAAAGATCATGCTATAACCATATTCTATCCAATGGTTTTCCCTTTGTTGCAAAAGATAGAAACAACTATGTTTCTATTCATTGACATGTCACAAAATGAAGATGAAACTCCACTGCTAAACTGTGATTCTGAAGTGTTTAATGTGCTCCTGAATGTACTGCCTTTTTGGAGAAGTTACGCATGCTTAAGTTCAAAACTATTTATTGTTTCTCCTCCTTTTTAGCTTGTAGAGCATGACCTTTCCTTCATTGCTGTTGTTACATTACAGTCATACATTTTTTACAAACAAAACAATTTCTAAATTTAGTGATTGAAACTTTATTTTCTTGCAATAACACAGATTAGATATCCTGAAACTATTCTCAATAAAAACACCAAAATAAGCTGAAAAACATAGAATAAACATACTTTAACTGTGACTGAAGTTATAAGTCATTAAAATTTTCCAAACTGGGGAGGAACTGCCAAGATTTCAAAGGATGACAAAGACGAAGGAAAAAAATCTACCTACTCCTCAAGATAATGATCCTAAATTCAAAAAACACAAACAGTAACAAGGAGATTTTAAACATAGTCATAGAGAGGAAGGATAGATTACCAGGACTAATAACAGGCTTCTGAATAGTCATTTTCAGAAGAGAGTGAAATGATACCTTTGAAGCTATGAAAAAAAACAATGTGACAACCTATAATTATAACAAATGACAATCTATACATTTATATATAACTAAGGTTTTATTTTTTATGGAAAAAAGCAGAGCAGAGACTTTCAAAGAGAAGAATTCAGATCTTAAATAAATCTCAACAATATCTTTCAGTAGAAAGAATATTGAAATTAGAAGGATTAAAAAGAGGTACGAGTGGAGTGTCTGCTATGGCTGCAGTGGGTTAATGATCGGCTCGTCTCAGTGGAGGCTCTAGTTCCATCCCCAGCCCTGTGCAATGGGTTAAGGATCCAGCATTGCTGCAGCTGTGGCGTAAGTAACAGCTCCAGTTCAGATTTGATCCCTGACCTGGGAACTTCCATATGCCACAAGTGTGGCCGAAAAAGAAAAACAAAAACAAAAACAAAAAAAAGAGGTATATTGGTAAAATGTAACTAAACATATAAAGTATTGATTGAAAAATAATTATACTATATTAAAGGAAATCCAAAAGGCTGGGCCACAACAAAATATAGAAATTAAGAGGAAGGAGTTCCCCCTGTGGCATGGCGGGAACAAATCTGATTACCATCCATGAGGATGAGAGTTCAATCCCTGGCCTCACTCAGTGGGTCAGGACCCAGTGTTGCTGTGAGCTGTGGTGTAGGTCTCAGACATGGCTTGGATCCCAAGTTGCTGTGGCTGTGGCGTAGGCCAGCAGCTGTGGCTCTAGTTCAACCCCGAGCCTGAGAACTTACATATACCTTGGGCATGGCCCTAAAATAAATTAAGAGGATAAAACATTTTTGATGTTTTACTTTTTTTTTTTTTTTTTGCCTCATCCATGGCTTGCTGAAGTTCCCAGGCCAGGGATAAAATCCATGCCACAGCAATGACTCAAGCTGCTGTAATGACAGCTCTGGATCCTTAACCTATTGTGCCACAAGAGAACTCTTGTATAGTTTTGTTGGAGGCTGTACATATTTATTTACTTTACATTTTAAGTATGTACATACAATATTAGATGTAGGTGTTACATTAAAAAAGTAAATCAAATGCATATTAGAAACCAAAAGCTTAAAATTAATTACTTAAGCAGTCAACTTAAGAAATGAAAAAGAAATGGGTAAGCTGGAGAAATGAAATGAAAAAAATTGAAAAAGAAATGAAGAATAAAAATGAAAATAAGATGAGTAGAAGTTAATTAAATAGAAAAAAATTAGAACAAACCAAAAGTAGAAGCTATGTAAAATCTACTAATGCAGATATACTTCTATCTAGATTGATATAGGAAAGAAAAAAAATGTTCATATTGAATGTCATTGTGTGCAGAAAGAGTAGAAAATGTTAGGGATACAGAAGAAATGAAAAATGATATGAAAATATAATGAATATATTTGTTTAAACGAATATAAATTTTTAATGACTTGGAAAATTTTTGAAAAAAGGCAATTCAAAAACATGGACTCAAGAAAAAATATTCCCTCAGAAGTTTAAAAATCTACCCCAACAAACACACATGCAAAACAACTCTCAAAGAAAATGATTCTAGGGGAGTTCCCATTGTGGCTCAGTGGATTAAGAACCCAGCTACTATCCATGAGGATTTGAGTTTGATCCCTACCTTTGCTCAGTGGGATAAGGTTCTGGCATTGCCATAAACTGCAGTGTAGGTTGCAGATGCAGCTCAGATCTGGCATTGCTGTGGTGTGGCTTGGGTGTGATCCCTGGCTGGTGAACTTCCACATGCTGCCAGAGCAGCCAAAAAAATACATATGTATATATTGGATGTACTGAAATTGTCATCTTTAGTGATGTAGTTGATTTATGTTCTGGCTCAGGGTCCTTATTTCATTGGGATCCAATAATGTTGTGTTCAAAAGCAGCATTACAAAACCAGTACTGGTTTGTACATCACACTTTGAGCAACATTGTTCTAGAAAACAAAACAGGACCAAGATAAAAAGAAAAAAGTTGGACTATATTTTTGAATATAAGTAAACCAAGATATTCTCAAAGTAAATTTATTAAAGAACTTAAAAAATTATTCCGAGGTTATTCCCAGGAATTTTATAAAACTCCACCAATACATAGTAAATCAATAGAAAAAATAAATAAGAAAACATGGACCTTTCTTAACCTATTGTAAGATACCTAAAAAAACCAAACCAAACAAAAAAACACAGGGCAACTACAGGATGGTATTTACTACTTCATAGCAAAGAGGGTAATCTAGTCTTTAAAATATGAAAGTGAGCAAAATGATAATCATCATGGTTCATATCTAATATGTATACTAGAAATAATAATCAACTAGAAAAAAGATAAAAAATACAAAAGTTTGGAAATAAAGAATGACTGTGGTACAATTGTGTAGATAATAAACCCTAGAGATAAATTATGGGAATAAATATAATTGATATAGTACAAAATGAGTTTTAGATGTCATTTCTGCAAATCATTTCTATGAGAAATGCAATTTTTAAAAGATAATTTTAATTGCAACCCACTGTAAAAGATGCAGATATCTAATGAGCACAATTAGTAACTGAAGAAAATATATAAAATTTGTATTGAAAGACTTTAATGGAGAATTAATTAAATAAAGATACGCAAATGAGTTTATAAGCAGTTAAGGGTCAAAATACTAAAGGATGCCGTTTCTCCTTTAATTAATTTTAAATGAAATTTTAAGAAACACAATGTTTTAGTAAGGTGGCTCAAACATGTATATGGGAAAAAAAGACCAAGAATAACAAAGATGATTCTTTTTTTTTTTTTTTTTTTTTTGTCTTTTTTTAGCTATTTCTTGGGCCGCTCCCGCAGCATATGGAGGTTCCCAGGCTAGGGGTCGAATCAGATCTGTAGCCACTGGCCTACGCCAGAGCCACAGCAATGCGGGATCTGAGCGGCATCTGCAACCTACACCACAGCTCAGGGCAATGCCGGATTGTTAACCCACTGAGCAAGGGCAGGGACTGAACCCGCCACCTCATGGTTTCTAGTCAGATTCGTTAACCACTGCGCCACGACAGGAACTCCCAAAGATGATTCTAATAGATTAAAACGACAGAGAAGCTGTTAGTTATTGTAAAGAAAGGATAACATTAATATCTTATATATAAAGATACACGAAGTAATTTAGAAATAATTCAGATGGTATTGTGTTGTCCCCATCCAAAGAGATAGGTAGAAAGGATAGGATGGAATATGTTAGGGTAGACTATGTAGTGGGTAGGATCTATGGATAAGTTATGTTAGGAGAGATAAAGACAGGATAAAAAGAGATGAGATAGACAAGGACAGAAAAGAATAGAATCTGATAGCACAACATTTAGTAATGTACCACCCACATATGGAAATTAATTATTTTAAATGAGTAGCACTGCTGTCCGAGGGGTGAAACAACGGCATATTTAATTACAGTTACTAAGAGGTTGTCTATATAAGAAAAAAAAAAATCAAGGCCAACATAAAGGCTTTAATATGAAAATCAAGTCTTTAAAATTTTGTTTTACACCTGGATTGGGTAAGTTTCTTTAAAAACAAAGTACAAACCATAAAATATACATTTTAAAAGTGTTTGTATAAAATCACACACGCACACACTCTATCTCTCTCTCTCTCTCACACACACACACACACACACACACACACACTAAAAAGGCATTCCAGAGACTGGGAAACACATTATCAGGGCATAAAGCAGACAAGTATCTAGTATGCTGAATACAAAATAAACTATGATAAATCTGATAGAAATTTTTTTAAAAAAAAAAGGAGACAAGGAAGGAAGGAAAGGAAGGGAGGGAAATAAAAATCCAACAAAATGGACAAAATATAGCAAAAAAGCAATTCAAAAGAGAAAATATAACTGATGTTTAAAAATGTCTAACCTCAGTAATAGGAGGAATGTAAGTAAAACTACAATAAGAAACAATTTAACACTCTGGGATTGGCAACATTTCTTAGTGTGAAAATAACATGTTTTGACAGGATATAAAGCAAGTATATTTTTTATAACCCATTGGTGGGAATTTACATGTGTACAATCAATTTGAAGGGTAATTTGCCAATATATAGAAAAACTGAAGATGTGTATAGTCTTAGCAGTCTTTCTCTAGAGAGGAAATCCCATACAAGTACATAAGGAGCTATATACAAAGAAATGCTTATAATTTTATCCAAAAAGTTAGCGGATTTCTCTTGTGGTGCAGTGGGTTAAAGACCTGGCATTGTCACTGCAGCAGCTTAGGTCGCTGCCGTGGTGCAGGTTCGATCCCTGGCCTAGAAACTTCCATATGCCGTGGGCATGGCTCAAAAAAAGTTAGCAATAACCTAAATTTCCATAAGGTGAAAAGCGTATATATGAGTATGGAAAGCATCTTTCGAGAGCTTCATCTGTCCCTCAGTAGGAGTCTAACCAGTGTGAAATCCTGCAGTCTGGTATTATAGTAGGAGGAGTTGGTCTTCACCAAAGTCTAAAATCTGTTGATAACTGAAGCTATGGAGATCTTCAGGTAATCAAATGAAACAAGGCTGGAATAAGGAAAGAGAATATGGACCTTGGAGTTCAGATTCAGCTTCATTTACTTCAACATTTTAAAAATCTGTCTTATCCAACCTCAAGCCTTTATATGATACACTATAGCCTTTTTTGCTCTCTTTTCCTTAATTTTTTTTCACAAAAAGTTCTAAAGGCAAAATTATTGGTAGATGTATATTTGTAGATGTATATTTGTATATCTATATCTAATGTTTTTATACATGTGTACATGCATTATGCATGTATATGTATATACATTTAAGTATATGTGTTAACTTTCTAAAAAAGTACAGTGGTAAAGAGCAACACCAAAACAGAACAGCAATTAAAATTTAGGAAAAAGTCGGAAAATTGAACTATGGTAGAGATAGAAAAATAGAAATGGAAAATAGAATGGAACAGTATTGAATGAACTGAAGTTGATCCCATCTCATAACTTCCTAAGGAATTTCTCTCATTCTGCTTCTACATTATGAGGTAGGGGTGTTTTCTGATAGCTAAACAAGCCTATCATAGGTAACCCAGATAGATTTTTCAATCCCTAGGACTAAGTATAGTTCAAGATTGAGGTAAAGCCCAACAAACTACCAGTCAATTATCTCCCCATGAATAACATCTCCCCATGCATAACATAGCAATTGGCAGTACCAATTCTTAGAGCAGGCACATAAAACATTATCACAACTCCAATAATAAGCCAATGATGAAGATTGCATCATTCCTATTTTATAAATAAAAAAGACAAAGGCTCAGAAAGGGTACAAAATTTTCATATAAAGAAAAGTATATTAAGCAAAGTGGCGGTTTTTTGTTTGTTTTGTTTGTTTGTTTGTTTGTTTTTGCCTCTTGTCTTTTTGGGGCCACACCTGTGCCACAGGGAGGTTCCCAGGCTAAGGGTCAAATTGGAGGTGTAACTACTGGCCTAGCCACAGAAACATGGGATCTGAGCCCCATCTGCAACCTACACCACAGCTCACAGCAATGCCAGGTCCTTAACCCACTGAGCAAGGCCAGGGATGGAACCTGCCACCTCAGGGATGCCAGTCAAATTCATTTTCTGCTGAGCCACGATGGGAACTCCGCAAAGTTGTTTTTCTAAACAAAGTGTTAGAGCCAGATTTCAAAACCAGCTATATCTGTTTTAATACACCATATGACACATTTCCAAATTAAATGGGGCTATTATCATCAGGACCACTGATAATGGGAGCTGTGTTACCAGATACAGTGAAAAGAGACTCAAAGCCCAATCTGTAACCCACTCAAGAGGAATCTGCCAAGTTTCCCTATTATTTCAAACATTACTATGATTTAGATATGGTACTTCAAAGAGGTACATTAGAGAGTTCCTCTCGTGGCTCAGCAATTAATGAACCCGCCTAGTACACATGAGGACAGGGTTCAATCCCTGGCCTCGCTCAGTGGTTAAGGATCCAGCATGACTGTGAGCGTGGCTGTGAGTGTTGCTGTGGCTGTGGTGTAGGCTGACAGCTGTAGCTCCAATTTGATCCCTAGCCTGGAATTTACATATGCCTTGGGCACGGCCCTAAAAAGACAAAAAGACAAAAAAAAAAAAAAAGGTACATGACACATAACTGTGAGAGTCCACATTACTATTTTAACTTCTATTAAATAAATAATAATTTTATATTGGTTTACCATCATTTAAAGAAAAGAAATATCCAAGGGAAAGGACCCTGTGAAAAGGAAGGAATACATGGAATCCTTTGGGCAAGAAGGGTTTACCCGTGGCAACCACTGTGAATCATATGCTGGACAAAAGAGCCTGAGAAAGTGGAAAAGAGGAAATGAATATTGTTTTTGTGTATTTAAGCAAAGTTTCTGAAATCACCTGATATGCTATATATTGGTGAGAAATCCATATGCATTTAAAATGTATAAACCTGTTATATGGTACTTAAGAGACTCTGGAATTTTTAGGCACATTATCTCTGGTAGATAAAAGCCCAGCGTTGAAAGAATATGATGTCATTTACTTCTGTGTAGAAGCTAGTGCATCCTATTGTTTAGTCCGCTTGGCTTGGTGGTGTCTCCAGGTCAAAAGGTCTAATTGGGACATTGTTTCTTCATCGTCATTAGTACTGTTACCATTGCCAATATGAAAAAGTTCATTTATAGTTCAGAAAGTATTTACACATGCTTATAAACCTCTCTCTCTGTGTGTGTGTGTGTGTGTGTGTGTGTGGTGTGTATGGATCAGTGAATGGTATCTATCTTTCTGAAGGAGACATTTGATCTGAGATGGATAAATTGTATTCTTATTGCAATAGGAATAACCGGGTTTTAAAGGAGGAACAATAATTATTTAAAGCTTTAGAAACATCAATCTGGTTGGTTCATGGAGCATGTATTATTGAGGAGAAAAGAAACAAAGAGATCTGTTTGGTGACACTTGAAAAAGTTTCAGTTTAGAGGTGATCATAGTTTGTTCTGAAATGATACATAATGGTCAGAGGCATAGTTTTGAGATTCATTAGCATGTGAAATGGTATCTGTATTAGATAAGATTTAATGAGATTTAAATGAATGCATTTAAAGACAGAAGGGAAATAGAAGGGGAAAGAACAAGGAGTCTGTGGGTGCGGCAACATTTAGAAGACTCGGGAACCAGTGATGGAGGCAGACTGGTAACTGAGTTGCAGACTAAGGCAGTCTCACACTATCCTAGAAAATGAAGGGTTCCAGGGAAGCGGTAGCCAACAGAATTGACTTTGGCAAATAGAGATCACTGACCCTCCCTGATATAGATATTTTAGTGCTGTCTTGGAGAAGAAAGCCAAAACAAATTGGATTTAGTAGAAAAAGTGAAGTCAGGAAATGGAGTCAGAGATAAGTCAATGCCAAGTGTGATGTTGTTGCTTGTGATTGCTCATGTTCCGCACCTACTCTGAATTTGTATAACTCACCCTTATGGGAAGAGCACTGTGCATAGGGTTTAGAATATTTACAACTAGATACAACTACAGGTCCTGTATAATTCTATTTAACACTCCTTTTTATTACGATTGCCTAGGTTTTATCTCTTAATTACTTCAGGTCTAAAGATGAGTTATACAAATCTTTACTTCAAACTTTGCATTACGAAGCCTGAGAAAATTTTCAATTAATATTATAACAAATGTTCCTTGATGTATGTGTGAAATTTATTTTTAATTGCTATTTCAAGTAAATAATGCCTTTTAACAGCTTAATTCCTCTTGGAGGAATGTGGGTGTAAATAAGAAAATAAATAAGTAAATAAATTTGACTTTCATTATCTAGTCACACATTTTAGATAAATTCAATTTATTAATTTCATTTATTTCCTTAATATAATGCAAATTCTCACTGAGACATGTAATGCATCATTATAAGAAATATAGTTTTTAAAAAAATATAATTATTGATAAATACAAGAAAGAAAATATATGCTTTGCTTTTTGGTCTGTTTCTATACTATATGTACTGTGATTTAATCTTTTAAATTGTAAATATTTTAATATAATTTGCTCTTTTATTTAGCAATCTTATCTATTAAATTTTATCAAATAATATTGGCCTTTTTAAAACCACACACATACACAAGCATACATACAAACAAATCAGTATTGTAATGTCAATGTGTTGGCATGCAAACCACACAGGAATGCTTTCTTTTTCTCGAAGTTTAGATGTAAACTGATATAGCTCTGATAGAGTATTTGTTAATGTCTATGGTTTCACATCTTCAATTCATTTAGCAATTTACAATATCACTTCTGCAAAGGTTAAAATTGGATAAAGTGCAAAGTCTGACATATACTCCAGTCTTCCCTTTGATTTACTTAATTTATATTTTATTACCTAGAAAAATTTCTCAAACTTCTCGGTGTTCAATAATTCTTTTTTTTTTTTTTTTTTTTTTGTCTTTTCGCCATTTCTTGGGTTGCTCCTGCGACATATGAAGGTTCCCAGGCTAGGGGTCGAATCAGAGCTGTAGCCACTGGCCTCCGCAAGAGCCACAGCAATGTGGGATCCCAGCCGACCTGCGTCTGCAACCTACACCACAGCTCACGGCAATGCCGGATCCTTAAGCCACTGAGCAAGGGCAGGGATTGAACCCGCAACCTCATGGTTCCTAGTCAGATTCGTTAACCACTGAGCCACGACGGGAAATCCTCAGTGTTCAATAATTCTTAAGTCCCCACCACTACTCATTGACAAAGAAGCTAATCACCAGTCAACCTTGTTTTTAAATATGCCTACCACACCCACCTCTGCCCAATCACAGATGCACACAGACACATAAAAAACAGACCCTTTTACCCTATTCAAGCTCCTGTCTCAGCAAACAACAATAAGTATTGGGAAACCATCTGTTTTTTTTCACTTCCAGGAAGAATAAATACACACCTTAAGGCAAAAGGTTGTTCTGTCTCAACTGCTCACACATCATTTGAAAGACATAGTCCCAGCCTTTCTTTGTTAGATAAATTAAGACTTTAGTTTTCAAAGTAAATTTTATTTATGTTAAGTATGAACAAAACTCTGTCTTAACTAGAATTCACCCATCAAATATTAAGCATTTTTGTTTCATTCCAGCTGTTGTAAAAAGTCCTCATAGGGTAAGGTAAGGGATTTATGTTGTAAGAATTGTGAATTAAAAGATAGTTAAGCAATGGTGTATTCAAATGATAAAATGAAAAATCTGCAGTAAATGATAGTAGTATAACAGTAAACTTTAAAGGGCTTTTTATTGGTTTTACTTCTTAGAGCTCATCCTATTGACAAAATATAGAACACCTGATTTAGGGCGCTGAGTGCAAATGTTGAATATTGTGACCCTACAAAAGTAGTGGCAGAATTGACAAAAAGGAGGAAGAAGAGATAGAGGGGAAGGTGGAGCCACTAATTTACTCACAGTTCTTTATATGAAGTCATAACTGTGAATGGAGAAATACAGATTCAAGCTATATCTAAAGTCATTACCTTTACAGGAATAGTTTTAAAATTTATACTTCTCAAAATCAGGTGGTGGTAGGCAAGGAAACAAGAAAGGAATGTAAGTCAAGTGAATTCCTCAGCAACTAAAGGTAAGGGAATGTTACATTTAATATTGCAATGGTGACCCCCCCAAAAAGAAATAATATTTTAAATATTTAGAAGTCAAGATCTCTGAAATAAGCACAAATTTGGAGAAAAGGAATTACCTCTGCACTACTTGAATATTTTTCCTTAAGCATGTATTAGTATTATTTACATAAAATTAATAGCACTGTTTATAATTAGGTAAATAGTTTTAAAGACTCAGCTAAACTTTTTGTTTAGTATCAGAAAGCATAGCTCATAATCAATAAACAGAAATGAAAAATCAGCATCTTTGTATTGCATTCTCCTGAATCCAGATTTATAATAGTAAGCAATTCTACTGGAAGGTGTAATTATCAGAGGGTGTGTTTTGTGGTTAACTCATCCTGGTGGATTCATTGGGTTGCAGTTTTGAACAAAAGTGTTCTTTAGGAACCATATTACATTTTCTTTATGATAGAGGCAGGTAATTAACTACTCCCACCTAGGCTAAGATAATGTCGTATATGTTTGTGATACAGATTTCTAGGCCTTAATAAAAGTTCTTTTTGAAAAATAAATACATATCACTAAGCAGTTTTTGATACATAGAAAGCACTTACTGTGCCTATAGGTATTGCATTTAATCTCTGTACAAAATGGAGTGGCTGGTCTGGACTTGGTAGGGTTTTTTAATTATGTAACAAAACATTAAATATGAGAACCATATGCTTTTTATGTAAAAAACTTTTTCCCTTTTAAAAAATTACATAGAATTTCTCTAGTTTAGATATCCACTACTAGCTTAACCATTAATTGTGGTCTATTTATTTCTCATCAAAAACTTCACTGAACCAAATCATATTAAGGGTGGACACCTAAGTATAAAATAAGGCAAGCATCTTTTTCTCAATTTTCCCTATATTCATGCTTGGTATCTTACCAAATTGCAAACAAATGCATTGATAATATTTTTGTATGTTTATTTGTGATAGAAAAGTCTTTATAGAATTATAGATTTATAATTCACAAATAATGTTCTTGGTAAGTGAAATATGTGAGGCTTAAATAACATACAAATGATGTATTTTTTCCAAAGTAATTTCCCCAAATTAAGATAAACATTATCTATAAAGCCAATTTTAAATTTATAAATTTTAGGTCATGTTTCAATGGGAGAGTTAGTATCTACTGTTTTATTATTAACAAAGAGGATTTCCAAATCATTTCTCCTCTTTATTATTTTTTGAAAGAGAAAGAAAGAAGAGAGGGATTCTGTCATTCTGCTATGATTTTGGTAAATCCTGAGATTGAAAGCACCAAAACAAATTATATTCACAAAAGTCAACTCCTCTGCCTGTTTTTTTAAACCTTTCATATTCCATTTCATTCTACCTAATCAGCTTAAGATCCCAAAACACACAGTGAATGAAATCCATTTTTTTACTTGCAAACTTCTCCAATTTTGTGGTCCTGTTGCATATTTTGTTTCCTGGACCTCTATTGCATTTCAAGCCATTTAATACAATATATATTAAACTGATGTTCTCAAATTAATTTTTAAAAATTTTTTTTGTAAAAGTAAGTCTTTTCACTACAGGAAGAATTCCATGTCCTAGATTAAACCTCAATTAAACACTGGCCCAGGGTCCCTACAGTGACATGGGGTTCATAAAGAGCAAGAAAGAAACAAAGAGCCGTTAGTATAATAAGTTTTTGCATGAAAAAAAAATTGTATTTAAAATTTAATTTATTTACTTAGAGGTGTCTGAGACAGTCTCCAAAATATTCTTGTCCTTTTGCAATGTATGTAGAAGCATTACATACATGACAAGAATCATTTTGGTGTAGATTTTCTTCACATAACCCACTGTTGCTTACACATTGTACATGTGTTCTAAATATATGGTCAGCAAGCACTGTAAGTTCATGATTTCCAGGTTTATTTTCAATATCAGAGAGACCAAGTATATCCTCCTAAAAATCACTTTGTGAATAGGACTCAACTTTATCTTTCTGCTAGTAAATGCCCCTAGCGTGAAGGTTCTAGTATATGGTAATTAACTTGTTTACAAGGTAATTTTACTGTGATCATTGTTTTTCCAGTAGTTTCTGGTAGAGAGGGAATGCGTTATAGATCTGCTGTTAATTGTTTCTTATCTAGTGGTACTATATCAAATTTGAGGATTACTGTTCACACACACATACACTGCAGTATGTAAAAGCTTGTCTTCCTGCCTGCCCTTCTCCATTCAACTTAAGTTCCTTGTCCTAATGTGCTATTGAATTGGGCATATTCATGTAACACCTTCTCATGTTAGGCAAGGTGTTATTAATAAGGTGAAGCACAAAGGATACAAAAATCATATTAATATGCAGCAGTTTAAATTAATGATCAGATGACAGTATTGGCTTCTAGAAAACAATGAAATTAGAGATTGTATTTCTCATAGGATCTCAGCTTGATTTTCTGTATCCAAAACTGTGGAAGTTTTTTCTAGTGAAATACCTACTTATGAGCTTTATCAGTCTGTGACTCATTTTCATCAGAGGAGATAAATATTATTATTACAAAGCAAAAAAGAGCAGAACTCAAAGAGTAATGCATTTTAAAAAAATCTTGCACTGTAAAAAAGACAAAAGTCCACTAGAAGACACTGTTTTAACTGTGGTCTAGAAAGTTAAAAGCTGGTTGGTAACTCTGGGCAGCAACAAGAGGATATTAAGCCAATGCGCTCTGATTTACTTAAGTATCTGACATTATTTTTTAACTCTTATAGTCTGAAGAGTCACAATGACTCTGTTTCAAACAAACAGGCAAACTCTTATCTGTGAGACAATTCAGAGCTGAGCTGAAGCATAATTTTCATAAACACCTTGACTATTATTACATTACTAATTGAAGTATTTCTTTGAAATTGCTGGTCAAGAGCCAATAAAATCTCTACTGATTGACACCAAGCTTGCTGAAAAATGACCTTTAATCAGAATGTCAATAGGACTATTAATAATCTTTCAGAACCTGCTTCATACTTACGGAGGTAACCAGGCAGCTGCTGCAAAAAAGAAGAGCAAGTTATTGCCTCTCCCCAATCGTTTACCATGACAGTGTAATTTGAGTCTCATTAATCTGCAATGATATCTTCAATTGCCAGCATGCATGGCAGAAATGGTTTTGGTCTAAGCTAATATAAAAATTATATAGTAGATTTTCCCACCTGTTTTCATTGAGCTTCATTTGTAGCACTGTGATACATGTAATTGAAGGCTTGACCATCTTTTCATGAGGAGAAATGTAAGGACCATCCATCAGTGCCAGAGGCAGGAAGTTGATATCATATATCAGGCATCACTTAGCACTTGCACTTTCAGAGAGATCAATTATTACAATATTTATTTTAAACTGTCCAAGTTCTATCCACAAAAGTAAGACATCCGTCTTATCAACTACATACCTTTAATTCCTGACATTGTTAACTGGATATTGCATACTAGAGCCAGCTACTCTCTGAATTCTGAGAAAGCAATAATTTTTAATTTCTATTTAGACATTCCTCAATTTATGTTCATCATCCCTTTTTTAAAATTCAATATTCTTGTTTGATGAATCCAGTCTGTAAGCCCTGACTGAATAAACTGTAATAACTGCAAGATGTTTTTAAGTGAGAGAAGGGTGTGCTGCCTCATTACTTAAAACTGTGGGGAAAAGAGTGGGTAGAATGAATGATACTCAGTTATCTCGTACTTGGAACTTTCAGAATCCACAGAAACTTTGTTCTCTATAATAGCCTTGTGAACAAGAACCAGCAAGGAAAGAAAGGGAAAGCACTTGTAAACAAAGATTAAATTTCTAGTGACCATGTTACCCATTGAATTCCTTAATCTACTTAAACCTCCCTAAATTTTCCTCTTTCTGTGGAAGGCTGAAATATGTGCCAGGGAACTGCTAGCTTTGATGTTAATAATTTATAGATGTTGGCAATAGATATAATCACTTTAAGTGTTATGGGAATAGCAGCTGTGATAACTTAAATGTCTAGAATGAGAATTGAGGAAAGAGAAGTAGCATTCCTATTACATATTCAAAGTATCTTTATTTACAGTGTGGAATTAAATTTGCTTCCCTAAATCAAACCAGAGGATTGTAATGAATTTGCATTTAACTATATGGAGAAAATGGACAAAGTATGGATTTTAAGATTAGATATCTAAATATGGAGGGAGAGAGAGGGAAATTACAAGTACCTTGAAGAAAAAAAAAGCTAAAACACTCATAAGACAGGGAGATGGAGGCTATTCTGGAAAGATTGTAGTGTTCTTTGTGTTTTTATACATAACCATTAAAATGCAGTAAGGAAGCTTTTGTGAGGTTGCTGATTTCACCAAATTTATGTTTTATCAGTATTTGCAGCTCTTTTACACAATTCTTAAAAATTCTAAGAGAAGAATAGTAAGGTTTAAATTCATCATTTAGTTTCAGTTTACTTTCAAAGTATTCCTATTACTAATATGTAAAGTCCTCTTTGTCAAGAATTAACATTTTCTCTCCTTTAAAAAATTCAAGGTAATGTCTGCAAGTAGATGAATTCATATAACATAATGGCCAGCTTTGTGTCACTAACCCTTCCTTTGTGTCACTGCCCCCCCTTCCTTTCTCTCCTTTCTATCTAAATACAAATCTTCTCCAGAGGCTATGGAGAAGATGCCTGAAAAATGATAAAAAGCTTTTCTATACTAACCCCAATCTGCAAGATTATTTTGTTACCTGATTGTCACACTTTTATAGCCCAAATAGTTTGTTTTGATGATCAAATATTAGTTGTGAGATGAGACTGCCCAGGCTCAAATCTTGCCTACTCAACCTATTTATTGGGTATGCCCCCTTGGAAAAATTAACTTCTCTGAGCCTCATGTCTCTATCTGTAAAATAAGAACATGAGGGAAGATATGTTATATGTGAAATTCTTAGAAAAGTGCATGTACACAGAAATTAAATAATAATTTAAAAATAACTGTTTTAACTACTGTGCATTTTTGAGGAATTCCCTCTGCCAGACACATTTCTAAGTTCTTTATATATTGTAACATATTTAATTCCAATGACAACCCTATGAAAGAGATGATATCATCTCCATGCAAGAGATGATGCTTGCTCAAGTCACAGTATGTTGGCTGGTCTTATTCTTGCTATAAGTTTTTATAGATCCAGATCTTTGGTTTTTTTCTTTTTATCTCAGCAACTTGGAGATGAATTATGAATGTGATTGATGTGTAATAATTCTCAAGTATCTAGATTCAAAGTGAATTAGTCTACAAAGTTTCATGTACAGGATAATGTCTTCAGGAAAGTTCTCATAGTCATTTATTATCACCTGCTAGGTACTAATTACAGTCCTAGATAACTCTTCAGTTAGTAAGGTTAGGAGTCAAATCTTATAGAAATTAAAAAACTTTCCTAAGACACTGAGACAGCAGATAGCATAATCGAGATTTGAATCCAGGAAATTTTGGCCTTAACATCTCTGACATGTCTTCTGGAAATAAATAGTCAGGCCTTCTGAAAAGGCATGACAATAAGGATGAAAGGTTACTATTTTCAGGCAAGAGTCTGGGTTATACAACATAGAATTGTGAAGACCTGAGAAAAATATATTTTGTTCAAACAAATTTAACTTGCACATAGTTTAATTTATTTTTTATTTTGTTTCACATATTTATTCATTACAAAAATCCTGAACAGTTTCTCAAAAGCAGATCAGCACTAGAATGCAGAGCAGATCTCAGAGGGCTCAGATACAGAAATAAACCAGAATTGCCTTATTGAGGAGATTGTGAGGGGAACTGATTCTAGAAATAATAATTATCACATACATTTACCCCCACTCCCTAGAAAAACCCCACTAAACTTGTATGAAGAATGAATATAAAGGCATAAATATGATGATAAACAAACTCAGAGGGAGAAAAAAAATTGAAGAAGCCTGCTGAAGGAATCAAAAACCTAGTTAAGACTTAGCTAAAAGTGATTAGAAAAATGTGACTGCCTGGCAGAACACTAAGGTCTCCGGTTTGCAAATCCAGTGGATAGTTAAAGGAAAGCTTAGATTATAGTGTGAAAGACAACTAACCCACCCAGAACCATACACCACTCATTCTTACACACATACCCACACTTAATATACTCATACATATGCCTCAGCTTGTGTGTAGAATATTGAAGAAGTCTATCACTCTTTAAAAAAAAAAGAAATGTAGTGAATTTAAGAGTTTTCTCAGGAATGTGAATGAGCCACTCAATCTAGTATTTAGGACTTGCCAAGTAAAGATCACATCCTGCTCAAACACTCACAAAAGCAAAGCCCACCTGTTCACAAGTCCCACTTGGCAAATAACTATTGCCATGTTACTTTTTTTTCCACATAATAGTAATTGCGAATTAACAAGACACAAGAGGAGTTCCTGCTGTGGCTCAGTGGTTAACGAATCTGACTAGCATCCATGAGGACACAGGTTTGATGCCTGGCCTTGTTCAGTGGGCTAAGGATCCAGTGTTGCCATGAGCCATGGTGTAGGTCGAAGATGAGGCTTGGATCTGGTGTTGCTGTGGCTGTGGTGTGGGCCAGCAGCTATAGCTCCAATTTGACCCTTAGCCTGGGAACTTCCATATACTGCAGGCTCGCCCCCCCAAAAAAAGAAAAGAAATATTAGATAATAAAGTTTTAGAAGTTTTCCCAAAAGAGCTTAAAACAAAGGAAAAAAATTAAAACTTGTTAAAAAAGTAAGGACCATGCAGTAGCCCAAATATGCAACTAATATGCAACTAAAAAAGTAAGGACTGTGAAGAAACAATGCAGTAGCCCAAATATGTAACTAATAGGTATTTAAGAAAGTCCATAGAAACTGAAGGAAAGAATCAAAGAAACATGTTAAAAAAAAATCTCTAAAACAAGACATATTTCTCTAGATTGAAAGAGAACACCCAGAACAAATGGGGAAAATATACACTTAATTAGAACATAGTAAAGTTTCAGCATTATAAACATAGAGAGAATTCATAAATTGGGGCAGCGGGGATGGGGGGCGGCAGGGGAGGTGCAGACACAGGAATAAGACCAGAAGAGCATGACTCTCAGCAGCCACATTGAATGCCACAGGACAAGAGAGCAATTCCTTCCAGGCTCCCAAGAAGAATTATTTTTGCCTTAGAATTCTATTCACACCCAAACTATCAATCGTGTATGAAGAAAAAAGTCAACAATTTTCAAACGTGTAAGATCTCAAAAAAATCACCCCAACACATCCTTTAGACAGGTACTTGAAAATGCAGCTCTTTTGCTCTGGTAAAAAAAACAAACTGAGGATGGAAATTTAGGCAAAAAATGGATTGAATCCAGGAAAGCATTAAATGCAGTCCATCCACAGGATGACTGCAGTTCAGAAGTATCCCAAGAAGTCAGTCTTTGCAAAAGTTGAGGATATATGAAAATAGAAGAGTGAAGCAATGGGGAAAAATGGCCTTAGAAAAAAATCAGAGTGGGGAAATCACAAAAATTTTATGAAAGCCCATGTAGTCATCATTTATGACTTGGTTTTGTGGTCAACATTCTTAAAGTAATTTAAAAAACACAAACATTGTGAATTCTACCTATCTTGAAATTTTAAATATATACACAAGAACAGGACTGCATTAAGGTAAAGAAGTACAAATGGATATATCTTACAAAATGAGAGATAAAAATACTTCTTGATGAAACAATAATTAAAAATAGTTAAAAAGGTAACCAATAGAGTAAAAGAAAAGTGATGTATCTATTGTGATTCGTTTGCCAGTTGAAATACAGATTATTCAGTTAAATTGGATTTTAAGATAAACGAGTATCTTTTTAGTATAAGTACATCTCATGTTGTCTCAGGCAGTTCTGGCTGCTATAACAGAATACTTTAGACTCATGGCTTAGAAAAAGAGAAACTTATTTCTCACAATTCTGGAAGCTACGAAGTCCAAAGTCAAAGTGCCTGCAGATGGTCTGGTGAGAGCCTGATTTCTGGTCCATAGATGGCCATCTTCTCACTGTGTTCACCATGGCAAAAGGAATGCAAAGCATGCTTGGGCCTCTTTTATAAGGGCACAAATCCCACTCACAAGGGCTCCATCTTTGTGACCCGATCACTTCCCATTAGGCCCACCTCCCAATGCCCTCACATTGGAGAGTAGATTCCAAACTATGAATTTGGGAAGGGGCATTTAGTGTATAGCAGATGTAATACTTAAGACATACATTTTGAAGATATTACTCTGTTTGTAGCAATTTTAATTGAGTTAGGCATTGTGTATATTTATTCATGAGCTGTGGCAACTCTATATTGTCAGAATAGGGGAGGAAATTTGGAGGTTGGTATAAGGGAGCTATATCCTTGCCTATTAAAGCAGGAAATTAATATGTAATATCTAAAGCAAGTCAATATTAAAATGTAAATATATAATACCTAGGAATATTTAGATATCAGAAGAAAAAAATTTAAGGTGATAATAGTCTTGCCTCTGAGGACAGACATTAGGAGGGGCTTAGTACAATAGTGTTAGCTTAGCCATGTGCATCTGTTAGTTTAATCGTGTTACACAACTTTAAAAATTAAGTAACTAACTAATGGGTCCCATTTTACTGGGTATATTAAAGAAAAGGAATAGCAGTGATGAAGAACAATGAAAATTCTTGATAGTAAAACTGTGTCCAATTATAGACTGGAAATGAGAATAGTTAGTACAATGAATCTCCAAAATAGAAAATGACTATTCAAGAGTGTACTGGCCAGGTATACAAGAATAGTATGAGATACTGAAGTTGAAAGGTAGATGCCAAATTTAGACAAGGATAGATTTAAAGACAAGAAAAAAGTGTTTCCTGTCCTATATATGGTAACCATGCTGTTAGTGAGGATAAATCATGGGTCCACAGATATGATTATATTAGATGGATTATGTGTAATGAGTACACACTTTCCATTGTGTGGTGTGAGTTCGATCGGCCACCCTGTGATATTCCTATCTCCCTGGATGAACATTCTGACAACGCTACAGGCAAATACCTGACCCTGAAGGATCCTGCCTGAGAGTTGGGGTAAGTGTCTAATCCAGGGAGGAGGTTCCTCTCAGGAAACTACTTTTATCAGAATTATGTTTGAGCTATTTGTAAGAAGGTATTAGAAAAGTTCCTCCTGCTGTTTCCATTAATGACCCAATAAAAAGAACATTCTCAGTAATAAAGATTCTGCCACTGCTATGTGTAATCTGAGGCCTTGGAATCTGGGAGAAAAATTGGGGGGAAAAAAAGATTTGCAGAACCTACCTAAAGTTTAGACATGTTGTTACTAAATACAAGCTTAGCTATTCTCAAACCAACATAGTTCCTAAATGATTTCCAACACTACCTTTGTCATGTCCTTCATTCATTTACCACATCATTAATTTGAGGTGTACTAAAGTCCACTCTCTGCAAGGTAAGAACTTCATATTCATACGTATTCTTTCTTCTTCCATGGCTTGATTGGATAACAGGTCACCAGCGAAAAAGGCCCAGGCATAACAATTACTGAAACTCAGGAAAATTCTAGAGAAACATGAATGGTATCTATACTATCAGTTCCATATTTCCTTCAAATTATCCCAGCTTTATTCCTAAACAGGATTCTAATTCACAATTCATGCTGCAAGTCCAGATTTCCACAATATAGGAGTGATGCTATTTCAAGATTTCATTGGACAACACAAAACTCAACAGCAGTTGTGTGATAGGATATTAGAGGCAAGTTCATGTTAATTCTGCACAATATCAATAAAAAGCAAATAAGAAATTTTGAGTTAGCTAAGGAAATGCATCTGAATGCCTTTTTTTAAAAAAATCTGTAACATTTTTTTTAAAAAAATCTGAAGTCAAATCTGTAACATAAGTTGACTTCAGAGGAAATTTTCCCTTAGAATATTTTAACAGCCTAAAGACAGATTTAGAAAACAGCTGAAATTTTCTTTTGTCACTAAGATAAGAGAAAATCATGTGATTATTAAGTAAGACAAATTTAGAAAGAAAAGGTAACTCTATAACCACTTTGGAAAACAGTTTGGCAATTTTCTATGAAAGTAAGTATAAACCTTATATATGACCCAGCAATCCCACTCTTAGATACTTATGTAAAATAAATGAAAATCAGAGTTCCTGTTGTGGCTCAGCAGTAACAAACCTGACTGCATCCATGAGGATGTGGGTTTGATCCCTGGCCTTCCTCAGTGGATTAAGGATCTGGTGTGGCCATGAGCTGTGGTATAGGTCACAGATGTGGCTCGGATCCTACATTGCTGTGTCTATTACATCGGCTGGCAGTTGTAGCTCCAACTTGACCCCTAGCCTGGGAACTTACATATGCCATGGGTGAAGCCCTTTTAATTTATTTTATTAAATAAGTGTACTTCATGAAAGACATATATGCAAAAGTTCATAGCAGCTTTATTCTCAATAAGCAAAACCTAGAAACAATCCAGGTCTCCTTCAGTGGGTAAATGAATTTACTGGGTCCCATCCACAATGTGGAATATTACTCAGCAATAGAAAGAAAAAGGACTATTGATTCACCAATTCACACATACATGTAGCTCAGGCACTTTATGCTAGGTGAACAAACCCAGTTTCAAAAGGATACATACCATATGATTCCATTTATTTTGGAAAAGGTCAAAATACAGGAAGAGAGAACAGATCAGAGGTTACCAGGAGTTGGGGTGGATGAGGATCTAAATATAAAGGAACAATTTGAGGAAGTTCACTGGGATAATGGAATTATTCTGTATTCTGTCTTTGGTGGCTGTTACAGACATCTATTTACATGTAAGAACTCATTGAACTATGTTTTGAAAAAAAATACAGTAACAAATTATATCAAGGTTAAATGAAGAAGGGATGGCAGTTCAAAGGAGATAAAGCACTGGAAATAAAAAAAGTCAAATACCAAAAGCAAAAAAATCACCTTTAGGTAAGTCTAAACAAAATGAGTCTGAACCCAAAGAAATATGGCTGATCCTAATTGGAGATAAGTATTGATCTTAAGTAGTGGTGATATACATGTATGTATAAACTATTGTACTGGTCACCAACCACACCACAGCAGAAAACCAATAGATCTAATCAGAAGGAAGCATGGCTCACGTATTCCCAATTTGTAAGAGGTCACAAGGTGTCCATGGAGTTACTTTCTAAAGTGTTGCTGAAATTCTGAAAGCAGATAATTACACATATACAACAAAAATGGAACCTTATTTTAGCTAGAAAGATAACTAAGGATACTGTGCTTTAAAAAAATTTGTTAGTTCTTCAGAAGACTAAGAGCAAGTGACAAGCTGCTCCTTACAAACATCCAAGAGAAGGCTCGGAGCGTGTTGGGTAGGCGAAAGTCAATATATTCAATAGCTAATTTAAGTAATTTAGGGAACACAATTTATATTCTCAGAACCTATTAAAATAATTCTTTTAATGGGAAAAAAATTCTTTTTTTGAAATTGATAACCTATGCCAATAAATGCAAGCGTCTAAAGGTAGGGTTGAACCAGGTACCCCATTTTCCTAAAGAAAAGGAAAGCTGATCTTCATGGAACTGGTAGAGACATCTGATATTTCAAAAGGGGAGGATATGAGATGGAGGTAGAAAACAGGAGTGTCGTTCTACAGTTAATGGAGGGAAGAGTTACGGAAAAAAGCACCACTTGTTGACTACATGGCCCAAGGAGAACTTTAATGAGAGAGAAAACGTGTGTGTGTGTGGTATAAAAAGAAGTTTTATCTTATGCAGTATTACTGCTAACACTATCTCCATCCACAGCCTTCTCCTCAACACAAGTTTCTGCTACAAAATATTCACCACAATCCACAAATACATGACACACTGAAAAGCAGAAGAGACCAGGTCTCCACTCAAGTTGGCACAAGGTTAAACAGAGTTGGTCCATGTAGGCTAGGCTACAGCTGGCATTTGAGTTACCTAAATATTTGAATGGTCGCTGTGAAAGCTTTAAAAAATCAATAAATAAATGACTGCTACAATATTTCTATAAATTACTTTCTGCAGCTGTCCTGATGGATTGCTGACTGAAACGTGTAACCTCTGTCTTTCCATGGAAAGTGCTTTTCTAGGATAAATTTCACGTGGGAGTTTCTCCTGTTCTATTCAGAAATCCCTTATTTTTTCAGGAACAGTTCTCTTTCACCATCAAATGCCTTCTGCTGCAGCTTGAGAGGTTGAAAGGATTTTGCTTGCTGCCTTGTACAGGGTATTAACATGTGTTTTTCCTTTATATTCTGTCTATCCTTTTCATATTATATTGCCTCATTTGATACAAACATGAATCAAAATAAATTAGTAGAGCAGACTTTCCTATTACCAATTAAAATATGAGAAAATTGAGGGCCAAGTATTGATGTGTTCAAGGCCACACTGATTGTAGTTGATAGAGCCACAAATTAAATTCGAAGTTTTTTCCTTTTCCTTTTTTCTTTTCTATTCATTCTTGTGATGGTTTTATTTTATTCACATCAGAATAACACTGAGTTATCAGGACAAGTCTTAACAAATTTAGAAAAGTTCAAAAGAGAAATGCAAAGTGTCTAAAAGTGAAAATATTAGGGGCGAGGTTAACAATAATCTCTGAGGTAGGAATAACATCATATCCTTATCCAGATGTATCCAGGAGCTAAAAAACAAACTGGCATCATATATACAGTATTATATTCTTGGGTTAAGAGTAAATAGCCACAAGGACAAATTATTGCTTTAAATTAAGGGAAAATGTTGTACTTGCATTTTAGTTCAGCAAGTAGGTATTTTTGATGTTGCTTTAATTTTTTCGAGATTTGATTTTTTTAGACTGTTTTTAGGTTCACTGCAAAATTGAGAAGAAGAAACAGAAATTTCCCATTTACACCCTGCCCCACAGAGGCATAGCTGCCCTTCTGTCCCCCCTCTACTCCCATTATCAACTTCATCCAGCAGAGTGTTTCATTTGTTACAATGGATAAACCTACACTGACACATCGGTATCATCCAAAGGCCATAGTTTTCTTTAGGGCTTACTCTTGATATTTTTCATTCTACGGGCTTGGACACATCTATAGTGACATATATCCATATTATAGGATCTTACATATGAAATATTTTTACTTCCCTGTACATCCTCTGTGCTCTGCCTATTCCTCCCTTCCTCACAAAATATGTTTTAACTATATCCATAGTTACCTCTTCCAGAATGTCATATAGTTAGAACCCTACATTATGGAACCGTTTCAGATTGCCTTCTTTCATTTAACAATATGCATTTAAGATTCATCCATGTTTTTTCATGGCTCAATAACTCACATCTTTTTAGTGCTAGAATTATATTCCTTTGGCAGAATGTATCACAGGTTCATTTATCTGTTCACCTACTGAAGGACATCTTGATTGTTTCAAAGTTTTGGCAGGTACAAAGAAAGTTGCTATAAGAAACATCCATGGACAAGTTTTGGGGTGTACATAAACTTTCAACTCTTTTAGAGTGAATTACATTGAGTGGTATGATTGCTGGATAATATGGTAAGACTGTGTTTAGTTTTGTAAGAAACTATCAAATTGTCTTCCAATGTGCATTTTGCATTCCCACCAGCAATGAATGAAAGTTCCTGTTGTTTAATTTAATAACCAGCATTTGAAATTGTCATTGTTTTACATTTTCACTCTTCTAACTGGTGTGTAGTGATATCTCATTGCTGTTATATTTTGCATTCCCCCGATGACATATCATGTGGAGCATCTTCTCATCTGTTTATTTGCAGTCTGTACACCTTCTTTGGTAAGGAGTCTGTTGAGGTCTTTGACCCTTTGATTAATCAGTTTGTTTTCCTTCTGTTGAGTTTTAAGAAGTCTTTATCTATTTTAAATACCAATCCTTTATCAGAGGTGTCTTTTGCAAATATTTTCTACTAGTTCATGGCTTGTATTCCTGCCATCTTTGCAAAGAGCATATGTTTTCCACAGAGCATATGTTTTAATTTTAATCAAGTCCAGCTAATGCATTATTTCATGTTTCAGTATATATAGAGTCATCCCCATACCCAAGGTTATCTAGGTTTTCTCCTATGGTATCTTCTAGGAGTTTTATTGCTTTGCATTTTACTTCCAAGTCTACGATTCATTTTGAGTTAGTTCTGGTAATGGATATGAGTTCTGGTAACAGATATGAGGTCTGTTTTGGGGTCAAAAACCCCCAAAACATATGGGTTTTTTGTTGTTTTTTTTTTTGTTGTTGTTCTTTGTTTTTTGTATTTTTTTCATGTGGATGTCCAGTTTTCCCAGGACAATTCGTGGAAAAGACCATTTTTGCTACATTAACTTGGCTTTGCTTCTTGTGAAATATCAATTAACTAGATTTACGTGGGTCTGTTTCTGGGCTCTCCAATCACTCTGTTGCTCTGTTTGTCTATTCTTTGTCTAAATCCACACTATCTTGATAACTGTAGTTTTAGAGTAAGTTTTACAGTTGAGGAATGTCAATTCTCTTTGCTTTTCTTTTTCAGTATTGTGTTGATTATTCTGGATCCTTTGCCTCTCCTCATAAACTTTAGTTCAATTTGTCATTATCTGTAAAGTAACTTGATGGGGTTTTGATAAGTGTTGCATTGAATCTTTAGATCAAGTTGGAAAGAACTGACATCTTGACAATTTTGAGTCTTCCTATCCAGAAACATGGAATATACCTCCAGTTATTTAGTTTGTTGATTTTATTCCTTAACATTTTATAGTTTTCCTCACAGATCTTTATATATTTTGTTAGATTTACAAAAGTATTTTATTTTTGGAGTGCTAATGTAAATGGTATTATATTTTTATACAGATTCTATTTGTACATTGCTAAAGTATAGGAAATAAATTGATTTTGATATATTAATCTTCCAACCTTGCTGTAATAACTTGCTAGTTCCAGGATGCTTTAATATTTGCAGTTGAACAAAGGATCTGGTTTCATGTAGAAATAATTTCTAAAACACTACAACAATTTAAATTAGTTCATGACATTTTGAAACAACATTTAATTTTTTTAAGGATATCCTTTTCAGATAAATAATACTTGATGTGACTTGTGAAATTTTATTGTTACTATTATATGTTTACTTTTCCTGAGTATTATATGAAAATACATCTTGTTTAAGTGCGAAGGTATGACTTTGTCTGCCCCATATGCTATCCTTCTTCTAGAAACTGCATCTTTCTTTTCAGGAATTGTTCCTCTCCAATTTTAATCATATGGCTCTAAAGTGGTGAGTCAGGTTCTATCAGAGGCCATCTTTGCAAAGATATGATGTTGGCTGATTTGCTAAAATCTCACCATTTTCCAAAATGAATCAGAGACAAGAGTTAGAGAAAAGTACATCCTGGTTATGTCAAATCTCTTATTTCAGTTGTAAATCTGGCTTCCTATCTGTTTCAATCCTGAGCTGAGTCATCAGCAACCACAAAAGAACCAACATAGACACAGACATACACACACAATCCAGACTTTCATACACACACACAAATGTATATACATATATACACACACAAACACACATTCACACTGGTAATAACATATAGAAGCAGAATCAAATGTTCTCTAAATTGTGTTTTTTTAATACAATGTTTTTGGTTATGTTTAGTTTTATATTTTTATTTGAAAAATAATAATACCACTTTAACATACAATATCTGTTTTCAGGGTTGTTAGACTTCTTTCTTTACCATTTTATTTTAAAATAGTTTTAAACTTGAAAAAAGCTGAAAAATATTACAGAGAATTATGCATGCTTCATGTAGCTTCCACTATATAATCTTAGTGTCAAACTAAGGAAATAACAATGATAAAATACTATTAACTAAACTACAGACTTTTTTTTTTTTTACCAGTTTTTCCACTAATATCTTTTGGTTTGTTTTTCCAGAACCTTATGCATTTAATTTGCATTGCATTTGTTTCATATCTTCTTAACTTTCCTTCAATCTGTGACAGCTCCTTTGTCTTCCCTGGACTTTCATGAACTTGACACTTTTGAAGATTATAGATCAATATTTTTATAGGATATCCCTCAATTAGGGTTTTTGATATCACCTTATGATTCCATTCAGGTTGTACACAGGCAGCAATACCACAGAGGAGAGATCTCCTTTTCATGCCATTACATCAAGGGCTACATGATGTAATTACGTTTACCAATGGTGAGGTTAACCTTGATCAAATGTCTAAGAAGATGTTTTTCAGGAGTCTCCACTGTAAAGTTAACATGTTTCCCTTTGCAGTAAGTAATTATTTAGAGGAAGATATTTTTATGTTATGCAAATATACTTCTTCTAATTAAATTTTCATCCATAACATTTAGCATCCATCACTGTATCATGCCTGCAACAGTTATTACTGGGATTCTCTAATAGTGATATTTTTCTCATTCCTTTTATACTTATTAACTAGAATTCTTCTCTGAGTTATCCCTTCTCTCCTTATTATTATTAAATAATAAAAATTTTATTACTTTATAAATAATTTATTAAATTATTTATTCATGTTAATACTGACTCATAGATATTCATTTTATTCTATAGTCAGTATAATCCAATAATATTGTTATTTTGTTTGGTGCTAAAATTGTCAGAGCTTTGGCCATTAGCAGCGCCTTTCAGATTGGTTTCTATGCCTTTCAATATGTTCTCATCATTTTAATAGTATTCTCTTACTTTGGAATCCAAGAAGTTCCAGACTCCTCTTTTGTTTTTCCTGTCCCATCTCTGGAAATAATGATTTATCTAAGGAGTCCTGGCTTCTTCTATTGGAAATAATATTTAAAAACAAGATATAGGCACTATTTCTTGCTACTGAGGTGTCATTGATACTTGGCTTTCTCACAATGCAGGGCTTGAATTTACTTCTGTATGTATATGTGTTCTATATATGTACATATTTGTATATTTAAAGAATAAATTAGTACTAATACTTCCAGTTAAACCTCCAGTGAATGCCACAGGGTTTATTGTGGTCTTCAAGGTTCCGTATTTTTAGCTTTTTTTTTCTTTCAATCCTTATTCAAATATAAAACAATTTTGGAATTACTAAAACAATTTTATTAACTTGGAACTATAGTATTTGTGTGTTATAGTATTTGTGTCTTTATACAGTATCTGGGCAAAACACTCTTTTCCAAAATTGATTTTGGTGTGTTGACTTTGTGTCTTATGACCTTATAGCCTATGACCTTGACAAATAAGTTAATTACTTCTTAGACCTTTCTTGTACTTTGCAGTTTTCTACATAAGTCAGTTATGTTGTGTGTTTTATTTCTTACTTTATTTCTTACTTTGTCTATGCATTTATTTTTGCCTTGCCTATTTGCACTGGTTAGGACTTCCAATAGAATACCGGATGGGATTGATGAAAACACATTTTTTTTTTTTGTCTTTTTAGGGCTGCACCCACAGCATATGGAATTTTCCAGGCTAGGGGTTGAATTGGAGCTGCAGCTGCCAGTCTACACCACAGCCACAGCAATGCAGAATATGACCTACACCACAGCTCACAGCCATGCTGGATCTTTAACCTACTGAGCGATGCCAAGGATCAAACCCGTGTCCTCATGATTACTAGTCGGGTTCATTACCACTGAGCCACAGCGGGAACTCCATGATTTGTGCTCAGTCTTAACAGAATTCAATCTATCACCATGAAGTATAATCTTAGTTATAGATTTTTGTGAATGCCCATTATCAAGCTAAAGGAGTTTTTATCTATAAAAAATACTTTTTGGTATTTTATACATATTATTAATAGTATGTAATACTATACAACACCCAAACTCAACTTTATGTATAATCAGGTAAGGCTTTTGATAAAATCTAACTCTAGGTTACAGCAAGAGGGAGAGAGAGTACAACAAGCATCAAAGGTTAGAGAGAGATCAAGGTGCAGTTCTGCAGGGTCCTTATTCACACAAGATGCGCTTTGTCTCCAGATTAAACAACCAAACTTTGTGCAATGAATCTTGGCCTCAGGAGAGCTCAGAATAGAGGTTTCCAACAGGGACTGGCATCCTTGGTGGCATCTCTTTCTCTGCAGATATCTCCTAACCCTAACCCTAACCCTAAACCCTCTGTACTGTGACCCCCAAGTCTCTGATAGACTCAAAAAAATTCATGAAATTGCAGCCTGTCCACCTATTTTTTAATGTAAGTGTGGAAATAATACTATTTCCAATTCTCTTTATCCCCAGGAGAAACCAGAAAGAAGTATACATCAATCTTTTTACATAATTATTTTTAATTTTCAAACAATTTCCTAATGATTAGGAAATTCCAAATGATATAACCAAATTAAGCAAAATTCTAGTAATCTCAACTTCTCCAATCTCTCAGTAAACCATTTTACCATCATCTACAAAATTGAAACAAAGCTCTCTATTTGTTTTCATAGTTATTCATATTTCAATAATTTCATCTGGGAGTTCCTGTTGTGGCTCAGTGGTTAGCCAACCCGACTAGCATCCATGAGAAAGCAGGTTTGACCCCTGGTCTTGCTCAGTGGGTTATGGATCCAGCGTTGCTGTGAGCTGTGGTGTAGGCCGGCAGCTGCAGCTCTGATTGAACCCCTAGCCTGGGAATTTACATATGCCGTGGGCGCGGCCCTAAAAAAACAAAAGACAAAAAAAAAAAAAAAAAAAATCATCAGTCAAACTCTGCCAAGTAGTAAATATGTGCTCTTTAGTGGCTCTCACACTTTGTGTCAATCCTTAAAATTATTTGATGGTGTTTATTAAAATGAAACTTGCCTAGTTTACCCATGGGAAATTGGATTTCCTAGATCTAAGGTGAAGCTAGGCAATTTGCAATTCTAATAAACTTCTCCAATATTCAGATACAAGGCGGTTCCTTGACCATGCTCTGAGAGTCTATGTCCTAAGCATTTATCCTAGAAGGCTGCTGATTTTTCATTTCTTTCTTTCTTTTTTTTTTTTTTTTTAGGGCCACACCCACAGCTTATGGAGTTTCCCAGGCTAGAGGTCAAATCAGAACTGTAGCTGCTGGCCTACACCACAGCCACAGCAACTCGGGATCTGAGCTACATTTGCAACCTACACCACAGCTCATGGCAACACTGGATCCTTAACCCAGAGAGAGGCCGGGGATGGAACCTGCATCCTCATGGATGCTAGTCAGATTTATTCCTGCTGAGCCACAATGAGAACTCCAGCTTTTTAATTTCTTCTATTTGCATTTTTCTAGGTGTCATATCTCTTTTTAGTATTTTGTCCATCTTTCAAAGATATTTTTCTACTCCAAACCTCTACCTGGAATCAGGGTGATGATCAAATACTTAATAATTGGTGAACCTTCTGCATAACCAATCAGAACAGAGGCTACCCCAATCAGAATAGAATTCAACATTAAAGAATATTATATTGAGCCTGTGCCTACCAGTCAATAGCAATCTTCAGAGTCCACTTTGATCAGTTGTATTTCTATAATCAGTTTGCACACAGTGCATTTTTTTTTTTTTTTTTGTCTCTTAGAGCCTCACCTGCAGCATATGGAGGTTCCCAGGCTAGGGGTCCAATCAGAACTACCAGCTGTTGGCCTACACCACAGCCACAGGAACTCAGGATCTGAGTCCCATCTGCAACCTACACCACAGCTCACAGCAACGCTGGATCCTCAACCCACTGAGTGAGGCCAGGGATTGAACCCACATCCTCATGGATGCTAGTCGGATTCACCAACCGCTGAGCTATGGCAGGACAACAGGAACTCCTGCTTTTTAAAAATGCTTTATCATGCTTCATTTACAGTTTCTGCTATATAGCAATGTGTGCTTTTTTTAATAGATTTATTGAGATATAATTTGTATACCATAAAATTGACCCATTTAAAGTATACAATTTAATTGCTTACAGTGTTATCTTCTGCTTTGCTGATTTGTGAATGAGTATTAACTTTACCAAAAATAAGATATTTGTCTTCTTATCTTGCATTTTCCACAGTCACTTGCCAAGTCCCTCCACCTAATAGATGGTCAATAAGCACAGCTTTTCCCAGTCTACTTGAGTGTATATTTATGTTCCAATAGCTGCAGTACTCAGGAGTCTGAATATATAAAAACAAAACAACAATGACAAGAATTAAAATAAAAATTTAATTACCAAGTTTAGTGATATAGTCATAAAAAAACTTGAATGAGTCTAGGAGCAGGATATTGGTATTCGAATAAAAACAAAACATTCAAAAATAAAAACATTGAAATGGAAATATTATATACAGACATCCATAAATAGTATATGATAAGTATATAAAGTGTTCTGCATTCCTCGAATGCAACTAAGCAAGATGTATGCTTCTCTAGTCAGTGTCTAAGATAAAGTCTTTGTAGACATTGTGATATGTCACAAATCTTCTGGAAGTGTCAATATTCCAACATAAACAATCTCAATACTACTATTTTGTTATAGTGCCCACACAACATTAAAAAAATACTCCAATAAGCATCACTGAGGGACAATAGCATACTTTGCAGTTTAACAAGTTATTTTCTTCTCTCAACCAATTCTCTAAGGTAATTATAAGACTGAACTATTTGATATACACTCATAAATCTAGGACGCATTCTTTAATCTCCATAACTGTTCTTACCATTCCTCCTAGTTATAACTCTCCTGTCAAGTATACTTTATTCCACTGAGACTGAAATCCTTTACACAATCTGTGTTAAAAATATTCATAAATCATCTAAAACACAGCTGCCTGTATTTTCAGTCAGGAATGACAAAAATACTCTAGACTTAGCTTATATTTTTGTCTCCACCAAGTTAAAAGAAAGTAGAGTTAATCAAAGCAAGTCAATGAAGTCTGTCTTCTGTGTCACTAAATCCACAATCCTCTTGGGGAAAGTTTCTTCTCTTAATATTTACTTCCCTCCACAGTTCAGGTCTTAAGTTTTCTTCAACCTTTATCATTTCCCCTTTGTCATGCCTAGTAGGCATCTAATAGCAGTCATTTAGATGTTAGAGACAGGTAGTTTTAAATGAAGACCATTGTTTCCCCTTTGGTTACACAAACAACTCTGAACTCATAGCTGACCTACATATCCTGGGGATAAATGCTTTAATACTTTTGGTATAATATCCAACAAGAGTGTAAGGATTCTCATCAAAGAAAGAAAAAGAAAAAAATCCTTAGGAGGATGAACTTTGGAATCGTTGAACTTCTGCTCATCACTGAAAGTTGCCAAGGATATGGAAAGAGCCCTGTGTTATTTTTTATGACTTTTTCCAATATCTGAAGCATGTCATTTCTTAACTCAACAAATATTGGTCCTTCATTAAGAATATAGCAGTGATTATGATAGACA
This sequence comes from Sus scrofa, assembly GCF_054392235.1. Lineage (NCBI taxonomy): Eukaryota > Metazoa > Chordata > Mammalia > Artiodactyla > Suidae > Sus > Sus scrofa. The sequence goes on along the minus strand of NC_139388.1, from coordinate 117,869,363 downwards.
AGGTCTCTACTGTTATTTGGTTTATAAGGATAATAAGGAAAAAGATCTTATAAAAGGAAATGAATATGAAAGATAATTTCAAATAAGATGCGTTTTATATTGACACCATTCCCCCAGCTTCCACCTAAATATTAATGTAATAAATTGCTTTTGGGAAGGGCCCAGGGAAAAGCATGGCTACTTTACAGAAAAGAATCATGAAAAAAAATTTTTTTTTTCTGTGAAGCTGATACAGCAGTGACCCTGTATGAACAGAGGGCCAACCAGTACAAGAAACAAAAATCATCCTTTCATAAGTCTTATCTCCAGGGATAGCACAGCATGAAAAAAAATCAAAAACAAAAACAAACAAACAAACAAACATAAACTCAATGTATTGGATTAACAGCGAACATGCCAGTGTTGCTCAAGAATCCTGGACAGGATACAATGATGTATGTATGGGGAGCAAAGCAAGGTGCAAAATCTTTTAGGGTCTTATAAATCAAGATACGAACTTTGGATTTTTTTTTCAAAGTAGGAGATGACAAACCATTGGAAGATATTAATTAGGGAAATGGTATAATTTGATTTACATTTTAAAATATCATTCATATGACTTCAGGAGAAATGCATTGCAGATAGGAAAGTTGGAGATGGGAAGATCAATTAGAAGGGGATTATATCCAGGTCAGAGATCATGGCTTGACTTAAGATAATTCAGTAATGATGAAAGAAGGAAGAGGGGTAAGATATATTTAAGATCTTTCAAAAGATGGATTCAACAGCTTTGGAATCAAATATATCTTGGCTTGAATCTTTCTTTAAAACTGCCTAGGTATAAGACTTTGATCGAGTTATTTAATTTTCTGACATTCTATTCAGGCGACTAGTAGTCATGAGTAGTATCAACATATGATGGAGAAAACTTCTCATTCCAGCATCTATGCTCCTGTGATGTGATTTTACAGGTCTTCCTATTAAGAGATGGAGCCTGTTATTTCATACCCTGCACCCGGGTTGACCATGTCACTTTTATTGGCGAATGCAACATTAGCATTATGATGCAAACAAAGTTGTTGCACAATGGAGTTTTCCCTTTACTTAGGCTCTCTGGACTTTTGCCACCACCACCACATGACAAAGTCCTGGCTGGCTTGCTGTTTGATGGGCAATATGTGGTCCAATCTCTTTTTGTCATCACAGCCTATAGCTTGCCAATCCCTAGCAGCAGAGCCTTTCAACCAACTGACTATCTACATAAATGATATTGGTTGAGACCAAAAGAAAACCCAGCTGATGCCAGACTACATGGCTAACCCACAGAATCATGAACTAAATAAACTTTTTTTTTTTCAAGCCACAAGACTCTGGGGTGATTATAAAGTAATGGGTAACTGACATGTGCAGTCAGTGAGAATTAGGGTTGGCAATGATTAGAATTGAGAAATGGTAATACTGGAAGTAAAAAATTCTTCCTGATAATTCACAATATGTATTAGAAGATGGCAATGGCTTGTTTCATTTGAAAATCAAGGAAAGGAGCATACCTGAATTACAACAGAAATAAATAAAGGAAGGAAGGCAAGATGATGAAACAGTAGGGGGACACGCTTGCCCCTCCTGGAAGCACACACACAAAAAAAACACATCTGCAGGTTAAACGACTTGCACAGAACAGCAAAATCGCTGGCAGAAGAACCTAAACTCCAATAATGGCAAGAATCTTGTGACATAACTGGGTAAAACAAGAGAAGAGAGAGAGAAAGGGAATCGGGTCTGGACGGGCACTCCCGAAAGGGAACTGTGGAGGAGAAAGGGATCCCACACCCTGGAAAGTTACCTACTCCATGTTAAGATCAACCAAATTGGAGGGATCTCCAGATGCAGAGAAGAGCTCAGCAGTAAGTCTGAGATGTGAAGAGCAGAGTGAGAACCAAAGAGATCATCTGAACTGCTGGCACAGTCACCAAAAACGGAGATACTTGGGTGGGGCTGGGCACCAAGACCTCAGCTCTGGAGGTTAGTTCCCAGGAATGGGCTGGGGTGGGTGGTGTGTAGACTGCTTTGGGGACTAGGAACCAGTTGGTCGTGTTGGCAAGACAGAGACCACCCCAGGGGACTAGGAAGCAGTCTGTCAGATTGGCGGGGCAGAGACTGCCTGGGAGACTAGAAAGTGGAGCATCGTGGGTAGAGGGAGCAATACCCTAAGGGCTGGGGAGTGGAAAGCCACATCAGAGGGAACCTGGGAGAAGAGCTGGATCTGCAGGAGAGACAAGGCGCCAGTGTTGGGGAGGGGAGAGGAGAAGGGGTGGGCCACCATAGAATATTCCCCACACCACAGTGAGCTCACTTGCCCACCAGCTATCAGAAAGCTGTGCTTCCCAGTGCATCCCCCTCCCCTACCCAACTCGTGCGTGCTGGACCTGAGGCTGCCTGCAATCCTGGAGGGCTGGCCTCACGATTTGCAGGAAGCCAACCACTGCAGGGGCTTTCCCCATCCTGGCCCGCCTGCCCTCTGGAGGGGCTACACCCCCGTGGAGCAGCACCCAGCACCGCCAGACCCCTGGAAAAGGCCTGAAGCCCAGAAAAGCTGGAACAAGCTCGGCTCAGCTGTGCAAAACCTGCCTCCATTGAGGGTCACTCCTGCCAATTTTGGCTGCCCTGGGGAAGAGCCCCTTGGGTTCTCAGTGGACCAGCTAGCTGCTCCTGCCCTTGGGGGGTGCTGCACTCCCATGGAACAGCTGCCCAGCACTGCCAGCCCCCTGGAAAAAGCCCACCACACAGAAAAGCTGGAACAAGCTTGGCCTAGCCATGCAAAATCTGCCTCCATTGAGGGGCGGTCCTGCCAATTCTGGCTGCCCTGGGGAAGAGCCCCTTAGGTTCTCAGTGGCCTAGCTAGCCACTCCCACCCTCAGGGGGTGCAGCATTCCCGTGGAACAGCTGACCAGCACCGCCAGCCCCCTAGAAGAGCCCCACAGCCCAGAAACACCAGAGCAAGCTCTGCCCAGCCACGTGAAATCTGCTTCCATGTCAGTGCAGACCTCCCAGTCCTGTCTGCCCTCAGGAAGTCCTCCTTTGCTTCAGAGAGATCCTGTCAGCCCCGTCCACCATCAGTTAAAGCCACACTACCTCAAAGAAGACTGACCAACAATGCCAGCCTCTAGGAAACATTCCACAGCAGTGCCAAAGCAAATCCTGCCTGGCCATGGGGAGTACAAATCCACCAAGAAAAAGAAAACAACAAGCAAGATGAAGAAGTTGGGAAACCACCCCCAGTTAAACCAACAGGAAATCTCACCTAAAGCAGTCAACAATGAAACAGAGCTCTGCAGTATGACAGACTTGGAGTTCAAAAGGGAAATAGTGAAAATACTGAAGGAATTAAGAGAAGATATGAACAGTAATGCAGATGCCCTCGGAAAGGAACTAGAAAATATAAGGAGGAGCCAAGAAAAACTAGAACATTCATTTGCAGAGATACAAACTGAGCTAAGGGCAGTAAAACCAGAATAAATAATGCAGAAGAACGAATTAGTGATGTGGAAGATAGAATAATGGAAATCACCCAAACAGGTCAGCAGACAGAAAACCAAATGAAAAAAACATGAAAGCAATAAAAGAGACCTATGGGATAATATAAAGTGGGCCAATCTATGCATAATAGGAATTCCAGAAGGAGTAGAAAAAGATAAGGGGATGGAAAATATATTTGAAGAAATTATCCCTGGAAACTTCCCAATTCTAAAGGATACTGATTTCAAGACACAGCAAGAACAGAGGGCCCCAAACAATTGAACCCAAATAGACCCACACCAAGACACATTATGATAAAAATGGCAAAAGTTAATGATAAAGACAGGATCCTAAAGGCAGCAAGAGAAAAGCAAAATGCTACTTATAAGGGAACCCCCATAAGGTTATCAGCTGATTTCTCTACAGAAACTCTACAGGCCAGGAGGGAATGGCAAGAGATCTTTAAAGTGCTAAAAGGAAAAAATATGCAACCTGGAAACTCTATCCAGCAAGAATATCATTTAAAATAGAAGGGGAAATAAAAATTTTTTCCAACAAACAAATGCTAAAAGAATACAGCAACACAAAACCCAGGCTAAAAGAAATATTGAAAGGGCTTCTCTCAACCAAAAAGAAAGGAAGGAAAGAAAGGGAAGAAAAAGAAAAAAGAAAGAGGAAGAACTAGGATTGAGGAAACCACAATCAGAGAGCAGTCACTCAAATAAGCCAGCATGTAGATTTAATCATAAACATGTTTAAAACAAAATAAAATTAAAAAGAAAAAAAAAGTCATTAAAACCATAAAATGTGGACAAAGGAAGTAAGGAAATAAACAGACTCTTCTTTAAAAAATTTTTTTTCTTTAATTTTCTCTCTTTTCTTTGTTTTTGTTTTTCATTTTTTATTTCTCTTCTTAATTTTAATATAGTAATGAAGTGTTTTGAACCTACAGGACCATCAGGCTAAAACACAAATTATAGGAAGGGGTTAACACACTTAAAAAACAGAGGAACCACAAATCAAAACCAAACATTGCATTCGCAAAAAATGGAAAAAAAAATTCTCAAGCAGAAAATAATCAGAGACCATCCAACCACAAACAGAAAAGAAGAATGGAGAACCATAGAATGAACTGGAATGCGAGGTTTAAAATGGCAATAAATAGTCACCTATCAATTATCACCTTAAATGTCAATGGACTGAAGGCTCCAATCAAAAGATGCAGAGTGGCTGAGTGGATAAAAAAGCAAAAACCTTCAATCTGCTGCCTACAAGAAACCCACCTTAGGACAAAGGACACATATAGATTGAAAGTGAAGGGGTGGGAAAAAATATTTCATGCATATAGACATGACAGGAAAGCAGGAGCTGCAATACTCAGACAAAATTGACTTTAAAACAAAAGACATGACAGGAAAGCAGGAGCTGCAATACTCAGACAAAATTGACTTTAAAACAAAAGACATAAAGAAAGACAAAGAAGGACAGTATTTAATGATTAAGGGATCCATCCAAGGAAAGGATATTACTATTGGCAACATATATGCCTGAAATACAGGAGCACCCAGATACATACAACAAATACTAACAGACATAAAGGGAGATATTGATGAGAATACAATCATAGTAGGAGACTTTAATACCCCACTCACATCAATGGACAGATCCTCTAGACAGAAAACCAATAAAGCAACAGAAATCCTAAAGGAAACAATAGAAAAGTTAGATTTAATTGACATCTTCAGGACACTACATCTAAAAAAATCAGAATACACATTCTTCTCAAGTGCACATGGAACATTCTCAAGAATCAACCACATATTGGGACTCAAAGCTAACCTCAACAAATTTAGAAGCATAGAAGTTATTTCAAGTATCTTCTCTGAGCACAATGGCGTGAAACTAGAAATCAAAGACAGGAAAAGAAATGAAAATAACCTACTACATGGAGACTAAACAACATGCTACTAAAAAAACAGTGGGTCAATAAGGAAAGCAAGAAGGAATTTAAAAAATCCTTGAGACAAATGACAATGAAGACACAACCTCTCAAAAATCTATGGGACACTGCAAAAGCAGTGCTCAGAGGGAAATTCATAGTGATACAGGCCTTCCTCAAAAAAGAGGAAAGATCTCAAATTGACAACTTAACCCTCCACCTAAACAAATAAGAAAAAGAAAACCAAAAGGACCTAAAGTCAACAGAAGGAAGGAAATCATAAAGAGCAAAGAGGATATCAATAAAACAGAGATTTAAAAAACAATAGAGAAAATTAATAAAACCAAGAGCCAGTTCTTTGAAAAGGTAAACAAAATTGACAAACCCCTGGCCAGACTCACCATGAAAAGGAGAGAAAGAATCCAAAGAAACAAAATTAAAAAGGAAAAAGGAGAAATCACTCTGGATTCTGCAGAAATACCAAAAAACATAAGAGAATACTATGAACAACTATACGGCAACAAGTTTGACAATCTGGAAGAAATGGACAATTTTCTAGAATCTTACAGCCTGCCAAAACTGAATCAAGAAGAAACAGACCAACTGAACAGACCGATCACTAGAAATGAAATTGAAGAGGTCATAAAAACACTCCCTACAAATAAAAGTCCAGGACCAGATGGCTTCACAGGCAAATTCTACCAAACATATAAAGAGAATCTGGTGCCCATCCTCCTTAAACTTTTTCAAAAGTTTGAAGAAGAAGGAATACTCCCAAAGACATTCTATGATGCCACCATCACCCTAATTCCAAAACCAGACAGAGATACCACCAAAAAAGAAAACTATCGTCCAATATCTTTGATGAATATAGACACAAAAATTCTCAACAAAATCTTAGCCAATCGAATCCAACAACATATCAAAAAGATCATACACCATGACTAGGTGGGGTTCATCCCAGGTTCACAAGGATGGTTCAACATATGCAAATCAATCAGCGTCATATACCACATTAACAAAAGAAAAGTCAAAAACCATATGATCATCTCAATAGATGCAGAAAAAGCATTTGATAAAGTCCAACATCCATTCATGATCAAGACTCTCACCAAAGTGGGTATAGAGGGAACATTCCTGACCATAATCAAAGCCATTTATGATAAACCCACAGCAAATATAATACTCAATGGGGAAAAACTGAAAGCCTTCTCACTCAAATCTGGAACAAGACAGGGATGCCCATTCTCACCACTGCTATTCGACATAGTTTTGGAAGTTCTAGCCACAGCGATTAGACAAACAAAAGAAATAAAATGCATCCAAATAGTTAGAGAAGAGGTAAAACTGTCACTGTATGCAGATGACATGATACTATACATAGAAAACCCTAAGGACTCAACCCAAAAACTGCTTGAACTGATTAATAAATTCAGCAAAGTAGCAGGATATAAGATTAACATTCAGAAATCAGTCCCAATTCTGTACACCAACAATGAAATATTAGAAAAGAAATACAAAAATGCAATACCTCTTAAAATTGCACCCCAGAAAATCAAATACCTGGGAATACACCTGACCAAGGAGGTAAAGGACTTATATGCCAAGAACTATAAAACATTAATCAAGGAAATTAAAGGTGATGTAAAGAAATGGAAAGATATTCCATGCTCCTGGGTTGGAAAAATTAATATTGTAAAAATTGCTATACTACCCAAAGCAATCTACAGATTCAATGCAATTCTTATCAAATTACCCATGACATTTTTCACAGCGCTACAACAAACAATCCAAAAATTTATATGGAACCACCAAAGACCCAGAATTGCCAAAGCAATCCTGAGGAACAAAAACCAAGCAGGAGGCATAACTTTCCCAGGCTTCAGGCAATATTACAAAGCCACAGTCATCAAGACAGTGTGGTACTGGTACCAAAACAGACATATAGGTCAATGGAACAGAATAGAGAACCCAGAAATAAACTCTGACACCTATGGTCAATTAATCTTTGACAAGGGAGGCAAGAACATAAAATGGGAAAAAGAAAGTCTTTTCAGCAAGTATTGCTGGGAAACCTGGACAGCAGCATGCAAATCAATGAAATTAGAACACACCCTCACAGCATGCATAAAAATAAACTCAAAATGGCTGAAAGACTTAAATATAAGACACCATCTAACTCCTGGAAGAGAACATAGGCAAAACACTCTCTGACATCAACCTCATGAATATTTTCTCAGGTCAGTCTCCCAAAGCATCAGAAATAAGAGCAAAAATAAACCAATGGGACCTAATCAAGCTGAAAAGCTTTTGCATAGCAAAGGAAACCAAAAAGAAAACAAAAAGACAACTTACAGAATGGGAGAAAACAGTTTCAAATGAGGCAATGGACAAGCACTTAATCTCTAGAATATACAAGCAACTTATACAACTCAGCAGCAAAAAAGCCTATCACCCAATGGAAAAATGGGCAAAAGACCTGAATAGACTCTTCTCCAAGGAAGATGTACAGATGGCCAACAAGCACATGAAAAAATGCTCAACATCGCTGGTTATAAGAGAAATGCAAATCAAAAAACTACCACGAGATACCACCTCACATCAGTCAGAATGGCCATCTATAAGTAAGTCCACAAATAACAAGTGCTGGAGATGTTGTAGAGAAAAGGGAACCCTCCTGCACTGCTGGTGGGAATGTAAACTGGTACAACCACAATGGAGAACAGTTTGGAGATACCTTAGAAATCTATACATAGAACTTCCATATGACCTCACAATTCCACTCTTGGGCATAGATCCAGACAAAAGTTTCCTTAAAGAGACACATGCACCCGCATGTTCATTGCAGCACCCTTCACAATAGCCAAGACATGGAAACAACCCAAATGTCCAAGACAGACAATTGGATTAGGAAGATGTGGTATATGTCCACAATGGAATACTACTCAGCCATAAAAAGGAATGACATAATGCCATTTACAGCAACCTGGATGGAGCTAGAGACTCTCATACTTAGTGAAATAAGTGAGAAAGACAAAGACAAATACCATATAATATCACTTATAACTGGAATCTAATATACAGCACAAATGAACATTTCCAAAGAAAAGAAAAACATGAACTTGGAGAATAGACTTGTGGCCACCTGGGGGGAGAGGTAGGGAGTGGGGGAAATCAGAAGCTTGGGGTTATCGGATACAAGTTGGAATGGATTTACAAGGAGATCCTACTGAGTAGCATTGAGAACTATGTCTAGATACTTATACTGCAACAGAACAAAGGGGAAAAAAATGTATACATGTAAGTGTCCCCATGCTGTACAGTGGAAAAATAAAGAAAGAAAGAAAGAAAGAAAGGATATTCCTTTTTAAGATCATGAAGGGATTTATATGCCATGCTAAGGATCTTGCAAAATATAATATTGGGGCCAATGGTTCATAAAAACAGCATATAGTAGTCAGATCAACTGAGATTCCTTAAAACACAATTCCAGTCCATATCACACACTTACTGAAGTTAAAATTTTGTCAAGTGGAAAGTATAGACATACTGTAGAATGTCAATCTAGAAAAATGTGTTAGAAATTTTCTTCATTGGGACTATTTAGATTTATAAGGAAACACTTTAGATTTCAACTTTTTCTTCCTAAAGTTATACAAATCAAAAAGGTTTTTTCAATCCTCATTTCATTGCAGAAGGAAAGATGGGTTTTGGCATGAAAACTTTTATGGACATCTCTGGAGATTTAGTTTTCATAAGCAAAATTCTATTTACAGTAAAAAAGAATAAAATCCCAGAAAACTCTTAAAAGTGTCTTTTGCAATAGAAATATTGTGTGAGGTTTAATTCCTAAATATTATATATATAATGTCAGAAATGCAAAGAATATTGTCTTGATTTCTAGATCTAGGTTTTACCTATTGCTTTGGCTTGTTCAATTCATTTATCTATTCTGCATCTTTGTTTCCACATCAGTACAAGAAGAGTGTTGAATTAGGGTCTCTAAGGTACCTTTTGCTTTCAAGATTGTATGATTTATGACACAGCTTTCTGTTTTCAATTTCATGTAATTCAACGTATACTAAACATTTAATTTAATAATGCCACTATTCTCACTAGAGTATTTCTTGTTTGTGTATGTAATTATGTATACTTAAGAGGACTAATTCATTAAGCCTCAATCTTTTTTTGTGGCTAGAAGAAGTGAATAGCCCAGACATCAGCATAGCCCATCTATTCAACATAAGCTTCTTCCCAATCAATATTATGTGGTCACCTGTCAGGAAAATGCAACCAAGACTGATCACCACAGGTGCACCTTCAGCCTTGTTATCGATTTTCCATCTTTGATTTGTAAACTATACCATGATTTCCAATTAATGTTATTCAGCTGTGTTTGATTGCTTCAATGTTTAAAGAGTTTCATTATTGATTTGTTTTAATGGCAATCGTATTAAGCATCTAATCTATGCTATGCTATGTAAATCTTTAGCTCATGTGAATATATTTTTTTACATTCAAATTTGTAAACAATTCCTATAATGGAACAAAAGCCTATGGAATGATTTTCATTCATACATAAGATTTCGATCCTTGTGATTGCTTGGTATTATTTTAAAGATAAAGATCAGATTAGCCTGAGGGGAGGAGAATTATGATATAAAACCAAATTGAGTTAGACTTCTTAAAGGATGTGGTCTCTAAAAGTGATAATAGATTAGCCACACACAAAAACAATTAATCAAGATAAAAGTATTACTTCAACAAAAATACCTTTTAAAATTGCACCCCAGAAAATCAAATACCTGGGAATACACCTGACTGAGGAGGTAAAGGACTTACATGCCAAGAATTATAAAACATTGATCAAGGAAATTAAAGGCGATGTAAAGAGACATAATGCCACTTGCAGCAACGTGGATGGAACTAGAGACTCTCTCACTGAGTGAAGTGAGTTAGAAAGAGAAAGACAAATATCATATGATATCATTTATATCTGGAATCTAATATAAAGCACAAATGAACCTTTCCACAGAAAATAAAAACATGAACTTGGAGAATAGACTTGTGGTTGCCAAGGGGGAGAGGGAGGAAGTGGGGTGGATTGGGAGTTTGCAATTAATAGATACAAACTATTGCCTTTGGAATAGATTAGCAATGAGATCCTGCTGTTTAGCACCAGGAACTATGTCTAGTCACTTATGATGGAGCATGCTAATGTGTGAAAATAGAAATTAAACATGTATGTGTAACTGGGTCACCATGCTGTACAGTAGAAAGAAAAAATTGTATTGGGGAATAACAATTAAAAAATAATAAACACAGTGACACATCTTTTAGGTCACAAACAAAAAAAGATAAAAGTATTACTTAAACAGTCTAGTTCACAACCTAGACTTCTCTTATTAATGTAATCTTTTGTTTAAAGCATTTTCTCAGAAAAAATTAAACTGCATCCACCTAATCTATAAATGATATATTATCTAAATCACACCTGTTGCTCTAATGGTATGCATAAATTAGATTCCTTAGCTGGAAATTATGTGTGATTTAATGGTTATCAAAAAGGAGCAAATAGACTCTATGAATTAATGGCAATGCACATGTTTAAATATTAGGACTAGAAATTTGACTTGGCAAACTTGGGCCTATTAAGAAGCCAAAGTTAAAAATCAGTGCAACCAAGGAATGTAAAATTTGTTGTGAACATGAATAAGACCAAGCAGGTGAAAACTCACCCTGGATTCTCCTGGTGATGCATCCTGTGCTTTCTGTGCCTGGGTCCCACTCAGGATCTGACTCAGAAGCTCTTAAGATGTGTCGGTAGCAGCTGTGTTAAGATTCAGATATTCACCAAAATCTGAGAACCACTGCTTTGGTCCAATTATCGCAAATGAACTAGAGGAAAGTGATCCATGAAAGGCTGGACTCTTGAGATTAAGTAAAAATAGGGCTCTCTGTTAACACAGCACCTTTCCCTGATGTGCTTCAGAGGAGTAACTGCAAGAGTAAAAAATCGAACCATAGTGAGACGGTATTAAATAGGTGTTTAAATAAATAATCAAAATCCAAGCAGAGTGGCCTTGGGGCTTGGGATTGGCATATGTACAGTGTGGTATATGGAATGATTGGCCAGTGGGGACCTGCTGTATGGCACAGGGAACTCTACTCAACATTCTGTGATGATCTATATGGGAAAAGAATCTGAAAAATAACCTCTGTTTGTATATGTATAACTAAATTGCTTTGTTGTACAGCAGAAAGTATCACAACATTGTAAATAAACTATGTATTCAATAAACTTAAAAAAATATCCAACCAGAAGCAAGCAATATAAATAAAGGAAGGTAGAAGTTGTTAAGAGGCAAATGAGTTAGTTAACAAAAGAGTAATTTTTTGAAAATTTAAAGCATACATATAAACCAGTACAAATGGGGTACCATTCTCTAACTATTCAAGAGTATCTAAGTTGACTTTTTTCCAGGTTGGAAAATAGTCTTTAATGTGACTGGGGGCAATTACAACTTATATTAAATCAATTAATGTAATATAATGATATAATAACAACCTGAATTCATCAATTGTTTGCAACTGTTTTTGCTGTTTTGTTTGTTTTACATTTCAGTATAGCTACTGAATATATGGAAGCTTATCTAACACTATTTGTGTATTGGTGTCTTACTATTGCTCAGGTAGCAGTTTTGATGTAATTGCTAAATTTTTTCTTTTTATGCCTTCTGGTAAGATCAAGAAAGTACTGGAATCATTGACTCTCAAATTTGATATAGTAAATATTTTACAATTATCGTGATATCCTTAGTAGGAAGCCAAGACCAAAAGACATACTTCCAACTAAGCTATCCATTGTAATTCCATCAGTATGTTTTTAACTACTACTTATGTAAAAATAATTTAAAGCTGAGACTTCCCATAGTTCATTTCAATTAAAAATCTGGGTACAAGTGGACCTAAGGAAAATCTTGAAATGGGTATCTTATTTTTTTATTTTTGTTAATTTAATTAAATTTAAATTGAATTAAAATAAATTAAATTAAATTTTTTTTGTCTTTTTAGAGCAGCACCAATGGGATATGGAAGCTCCCAGGCTAGGAGTAAAATCAGCAGGACAACTGCTGACCTACACCACAGCCACAGCAACACAGGACCAGAGCTGCATTGGTGACCTACCCGAAATCTGCCACAATGATGGATCTTTAACCCACTGAGCGAGGCCAGGGAACAAACCTGCATCCTCATGAGTACTAGTCAGGTTCTTAGACCACTGAGTCACAACAGGAACTCCTTATTTTCTTTTATTTATCTTTTTCCAAGTTCTCAAATTTTTTGGAACTTTAAAACCCAGAACTTATCTAATCATTAAAACACATCATGGAACCCTTGATAAGAATATATACTTTCAGAACCTTTCCATGGAAATTCTGATCTGTATTTTGGAAGGAATCTGTGTCTTGCAAGTAAGATCTCTAAGGTGATTTATGATCAGGAAAGTCTGATGAGACAGGTTTATAATTTTCCAAGTTGATATGGACATAGGAGACAGAGAAGATTGCCATGAGTGAAAAAAGAAAGAAGAAAACAGTTTAATAAACATCTTTATTGTTGCCTCTTCCCTGGGGACAACTGACATCAGATACTGGGAACCGGCAATGTGTGAAAACAGAGAAACTGCTGGGCAGGTAAATGTGGTTATCAGTGGTCTGAACCACATGCAGGATTCTGAGATGACAGAGCATCCAGGCTGTCCAGTCTCACTGGGTAAAGGGACCCATCTGTTCCAGCTTCAGAATGGTTGGTACTCCCAATCTTCCAAATCATTTTGACACCATATGACAATAGATATTCAAGTCAACCAAAAGTATCTAGGAGCAAGTACAGTAGAGCAGAAATTGCCTCCTCCGATTTTTTGTATTCACAACCACATAGGAAGTACTTTATGACACGGACTCTGACATGTTTACCACTGGGAATATTTAAGGAACTCATTAAATAGTCGATCCTCATTATTTGTGAATTTTTCATTTGCAAATTTGCCTACTCAGGAAAATTTATTATTATTATTATTATTATTATTTTCTTTCTGTCTTTTTGCCATTTCTTGGGCCGCTCCTGTGGCATATGGAGGTTCCCAGGCTCAGGGTCTAATTGGAGCTGTAGCCACCAGCCTATGCCAGAGCTACAGCAACACGGGATCCGAGCTGCATCTGCAACCTACACCACAGCTCACGGCAACGCCGGATCCTTAACCCCTGAGCAAGGCCAGGGATTGAACCCTGTAATCTCATGTTTCCTAGCTGGATTTGTTAACCACTGAGCCAGGACGGGAACTATTTTTAATTTCAAAACCAGTATGCAAGGAGTTCCCATTGTGGCTCAGTGGCAGCAAACCCAACTAATGTCAATGGAGATGCAAGTTCAATCCCTGGCCCTGCTTAGTGGGTTAATGATATGGCATTGCCGTGAGCTGTGGAGTAGGTCACAGATGTGGCTTGGATTCCGCATTGCTGTGGTTGTGGCACAGGCCATCAGTTGCAGCTCTGATTTGACCCCTAGCTTGGGTATAGCCCTAAAAAAGACAAAAACAAAAAAACAAAAAATCAAAAACCCAGTACACAAGACAATTTTGTAGTCATTTATAGATATGTTCAGAGCAGCAAGAAATTTGAATTGCCAGTGTGCTTATTCCTAGCTGAGGTTGAATGAGGCAATACTCTGCCTTCTTGTTTCAGCTTTCATACTATTATAAACAATTGCCCTTTTCATGGTCTTTATAGTGCCACACTTTTGCATATCTATGTTTTTCTGTTGGTGATTTCGATGTTTAAAGTAGCCCCCAAGGGAGTTCCCATCATGGTGCAGCAGAAACAAATCCGACTAGTAATCATGAGGTTGTGGGTTCTATCCCTGACCTTGCTCAGTATATTAAGGATTCACCATTGCCATGAGCTGCGGTGTAGGTTGCAGACGCAGCTTGGATCCTGCATTGCTGTGGCTGTGGCGTAGGTCAGCAGCTACAGCTCCAATTAGACCCCTAGGCTGGGAACCTCCATATTCCACAGGTTCGGTTCTATAAAGCAAAAATAATAAAATAATAAAATAAATAGCCCCCAAGTGCAGTGCTGAAGTTCTGCCTAGTGTTCCTAAGTGCAAGAAAGCTCTGATGTGCCTTAGAAGGAAAATACATGTTTAGGTAAGGCTTACCCAGCCTGAGTTACAGTGGTGTTACTTGTGAGTTCAATGTTAATGAATCAATAGCATATACCAAATAAAGTATCTTGAAGCAGAAACACATGTAAAACAAACTTATATATTGATTGGTTAAGGAGAATGTGACCAGAAGCTTGCAGGTACCTAACCTTTTGTTTCTCCTAGGAGCAATGGTTCAGTATTTGCGAATTCAGTATTTGCAGTGACTTTATAGAATATTACTGAGAATTGACTATATCTGTGGAATACTAGTCTTTGCAATGATAGGAAGGGAGGATAAAAATGGCTTCAGACCCACAGGAAATAGGCTAACTTGGTTGCAGAGCTATACCCTTCTCTCCCAAAATATCCCAACCTTCTATCAAGCAGCTTGTTTAACTGTGCGGTCCAGCTTTGGAGGATAGTCTGGAACCAGATAATACATATTTTCTTCCTCTGAGATGGAGATGAAAGCAGAAGCTGAGCCCTTTATTCTGGGTAAACATAAAAGGAAGAGAATGCTACCAGTCTGTTTTGTGAAAACCCAAGTGTCAGCTATAGAGGATAGCATCCAAGATGCAAGAAGTATGTCTTAACTCCAAGCTCTCGAAAGAAAGAGTGACAGAGTGATGAGGTCATACTATGTGTACACATTCTACTTGTATTAGTTGTCTATTGTTGCAAGGGATTATCCTATACTGTAGTAGCTTATAGCAAAAAGCATTTATTATCTCAAAGGGTTTCTGAGGGTCAGAAATTCAGGAACAGCTTAGTTGGATGGTTCTGGCTCAGAGTGTTTTGCAAGGATACAGTCAAACTATAGGCTAAGACTTCCATTATCCCAGGACTCAACTGAACCTGGAGAATTAGCTTTCAAATTTCCTCAAGTTGTTGTTGGTAGCTTCCATTCTTTGCTAGCTGTTGGCCAGAGGCCACTATTCTTTGCCACATGGTTCTTTCCACAGGCTACTTGAGTGAACTTGTCTGCTCATTTCCCTTATATATGGCAGCTCACTTTCCTTAGAGCAAGTGAAAGCACACACACAGAATCAAGGTAGAAGCAATAGTCTCTAGAATCAAGACTTCATAATGATTTACTTCTGCTATATTCCATTGATCACATAATCTTTGGTACTATCTGGAAGGAAACTTCACAAAGGTGAGACTACCAGGAAGTGGAGGTGAATGGGTAATGTCTCCCTTAGGCTGGCTACTACAATGCAATTTTTTGAATGTTTTAATAAGATCAGATCTATACCTGAAAGCAGGAGAAAGGGAAAAATGGGTGCCCATCAGCGAGAAACTATAATAACAAAGTAGAGAGGGCAATATCAGATAAATACACAGAAACAGGCCAAAGAGCATCCCCACTAACAAAGTTTTTAGTCAGTGACCTAATGACCTTGGTACTGACTAGAGTCAGAACCAATTCAGGTTCATCTGCATATAGATCAAAAGTCAATGTTTGAGAGACCAGGGTTGGTGGAAAAAGAAAAAAGCTTTCTTTAAGAAGCTGGAAACCTGGAAAGATGGCAGATTAAAATCCTCCAAACCATCTCCTAGTTGCCAGTTTGAGGGAAAAAAAGGTATTATAGGGAAAAACCAGAAGTTTTCAGGGGTGTGTGGTGTGGGAGTGGTTAGAACAGCACAGTCAGCTCCAACAGTCATCTGGAAACTGGTCATGAGGTGATCTAATCAGCATCATTTTGACTGTTTTAATAGATATGTTCCCATTTCCCTGAGGCCAGTTCCTGCGATTGTGCTAGCCAGAGATTCAGTATTGCTCAAGATGGAGTAGCTTATGTCAATGGCTACAGTCTGGTCCTCAGGCAGTTAGATTTTCCCTTCTGGCAGTAGTTTTAGTATCTGCAAAACAACTCAGGAATGTGCATCAAACACTGCTAGCTATGTACTTCAGGGAGGAGCTAAAGATTCGGAGATGGCTATCTGACTGATCCCTTGTTTAAATTGTTACCAGTTTTCCTGGCCCAATTGATATTTTTTATTGTTCCTATATGTTCCCATTTTTTCAATTCTTGAGCCAGGCTTTTTTGACTCTGGGGAAGCCTGGAAGACTAAAACTTTTCCACAAACAAGAGGCAGGTAGAGGACATGGGTAGGGGAGTTGTCTGTTCCAGGAAGGCGCCATAGTGTTCCTGCTCTGTTCTAAGCCTTAGGAAATTCATTGTCTACAAAGTGTTGTTGAAATGAGAGGAGAAAGACGAAAGAATTGAAAAATATATATATAATATTGGTCCTTTATTTAGGGGAAATCTGATCCATGGAGAATCACCTGTCCTTGCCAAGCCCAATTAAAAACAAAAAAACAAAAAAAGGAGGATTTTTTTTAATGAGTGGGTAAATGGTTTAAAATTCTGAGAGACTAAAATCAAAGAAAAGGTTTTTTAGTCAAATGCTTCTACTTTTACTCAAGAAAACATCACCGTAATACCATATTTACCCAAACTAGTTACCCAGGTCTTAGATGAAGATATTTTTCCTTTAATTTCTGAAAAGACTGATTCTCATGCTCAGAGAGAGGGCTACAAGATGTTTTTGACTTTAACAAAGTACATTGGACATTATTTAGTTCTCACTTCCTTACTAATTCCCTACCTCTCTTTTATACCAAAGATGCCATCCAACTATATTTTCCTTTCTCATTTGGGACTTTGAAGGGGTGCTTCTTGAATTATCTATCATAGAATAACCAGATTAAGAAATGTAACCTATAATGACCTAGAAAATACCTAATGCTTAATTCCACTGCCTCCAAAGTTATAACTTAATGAATTTCCTAAAGCAATAGCCTGTTTTCCAATGGCTTCCTAGATTGTTTTCCAAATTCATGTTCATAAAGAAGCATTGCTACTAGCAAGTGGCCAAGAAGTCCTCACCCCAGTTCTGCAAGATGCTCCATTATTGAGTTTTACTAGATGGCAAACTATGCTAAGTGATAGGTAAACACTTATATACCTACAGGAAGGTATAATTGGTTTCATTTGCTAAGAACAGCCTTGACTTGAAACAAGGTTTGAAACTTATCTATTATATTGCCTGGGGCAAGGTGATAGTTTGCTCAGCTGTCACTCACTACAGCTATACATTTTGGAAGAAAGTATTTATCACTCTCATCTGTTGCAAGATTGGAAGCTTTTGGAGGTCAGAGATATTGTTATCTCTGCTCTTCCATAGCATACTAATATACAATAGGTGATCCACGAGGTTGAGTAATTGCCGCAAACCTCTTCTACCCTGTCATAATATTAATTACATCCAGTAGTGTTCTATTCAAATCAGTTCAAAAAATACATATGGACAACTTCTCATTTTTCAAGCATGAAACCAGTTATCATTTTGAGCTTTCTGACCTAAGGCAAATTCTAAAATATTTCCCCAAATTGAAAGTAAAATGTATCAGATCCTTTTGCCAGATCAGCAGGAGCCAGGTTGGAATTAGCAGTAACAATGAAAGCAGCACTGAAAGTGCAGCAAGCATTGTTTTCTCTGAGCTAAGTTTTCCACTTCTGGCATTTTTTCACTCCATTACTTGTCCAGGCTAACATAACCAAGCCAGGGCATTAGATTGGCTAAAACTGCATCTTCTGGCCACAGAGTCAGGTGAAATATCTCTGTGGCATATGAATAAGTGGCTGCCACTCACATGGTGAGATCTCTGATAATTTACTATTTTACAAGGTTTGTCTTTAGTATTTGGTATACTCTTGAATAGACCTTACTTGTGCAAATAAATATATTCATACTCCTAAATAATGACTTGGAAAGTCTGGCCACAGGTTATTCTAATGATGTCACCTTTTGAAAGCTCTTTCTCTAGAACTACTTTCAGAACTAGTTTGTGAGGTGTAAAGCAAAAGTAAAACAAGCACATCTTTTTTTTATCAACTATATAAAAAAAGCAGTTTTCTTGCTCTGCTATCATAGTTTATTTTTCTTAATAAATATTATTATATATGACTCTCAACCTTAATCACCTTGGTTGATAAAATTTGGCTATTAAAAATAATAACAGCAAAACTTGTTCTCAAAAGATAAGATTTTGGACATATCATATGATTTTTAGTTTGTGAACATCTGCTTATCACTTGATCTTCATAAATATAGCTAGTCCCACTAGGAAGGACAGAAGAGGTTAAAATTTATTCAGGCACTATACAAAAAAGAAAACTAAGCATAGAATTCAAAGAAAACAATAGATAAAATTCTTTCAGTTTAGCAAAAGCCAGTAAATACAGAAAGCCATAAATAGATGATTTTCAGAATATATATGATGAGATCTATTAAATCTTTGACTTGTTAAGAAACTTAAGAAAAAACTCAGTCTGGACTGGAGTTTAGAGCAAGGCAGAAATAAAAATAATTTCTCAAGGACTCAAGGGAAGATGACCTTGTATAGGTAACAGGTTAGACATGTGTCAATATGAGATTAATCAGTGCAAAAACATGAAAGTTGTTAGCTTCAGATGAAAAAATAAAGTCAAAGTGAAGCAAGTCTGCTCTTTGCAATGGAGTCTAAATGGAGTCATTGCAGAAAGAATGGGATGAATTATCAGAAGGCAACCAGAGCAAATACTTTTGGCCCTGTTCTCTCCTTCTGTGTTTGTAACCAGTGTAACCACACCACCCTATTTTCACCACTGCTTGAAGCTGATATTTCCTTTCCATTCCCAGCCATCAGGGCCTGTCATATCCACAGTGGATAACAGTAATCTCCTCTCCCCTAGACTACCTAGTGTGAACAGATGCTGTGATATCTCAAATTGTTATCTGTTACAATCAGAAAAAAATACAGTGATGAAATATACTTTGCTGAGGGAAAATAAATTCCAGATCTTTTTTCTTTACCAATTGAAGAATTGTATGGAAGCTGAGACCATTAGAAAGTCTTACTTGAGAAGACCTCTGGTATAATAAAACCTCATATATAAAGATGATAAATAATCTTAATTATGGAGGGGACAGAAGTAAACATAGTCTATACATAAATGTTCACAGGGACCCAAATAAGAGAAGGAATAAAAAGAAGTTACATTCTGAAAAATATTTATTAAGATTCTACCATTTGCATAGACGAAAATCAAGATAAATGAAATATCATTACTAACATCAAGGAGCAGTCACTTTAGTTGAAAGAGATGGTTTTTTTTAAAATCCAAAGTGACGCGTGATTTTAGCTAATAGATGATTAAAACTTTAGAAGGAAATGTCTAGGGAAAAAACCCAGTAGATGTTGACTTCTCAGTTGTCGGAAGAAAAGGCAGTTTCACACTAAAGCACTAGCAAACAAAATATCAGAGCGCTGTATGAATCTATTTTTGAAGAAAAATCTTGCAGTTACCTTGTACAGGATTTATCAGAGCAGGGCATGGTCTAGGACTGGCTCTGATGTAAGGCTGAGACAAGTGCAAAAGACAGGAGAGTAAATTAAAAATAACCTAGAAAAACAAACAAACAAACAAGTGAAGTAGTTTTCTAATTAAACTTTTGAAAAGGTGCCACTTGGTCAAATAAGTTTACAAAATGAAACATAGGTTGTTTTGCCACCCTTTTGGAAATGTAATTCATACAGCAAATTAAAATATCAAGAAATCTTAGTAAAGAAATCAATAAGTTTCTTGAATCCAATCTATATTTCAAACTTAGAGCAGAGTTGTTTTCATCTTTTTCTGATTATTAATAACCAATAAACTAATTTACGCAGAGTGTACAATTTATGTGCGATACTCCTGTAGCTGTTAGGAGCAAAGGTGTGATCAGTTAGGACAAGGATGAAATCCCAGGCTTGCCACTTATTAATAGTTTGATCTGAGAAAGTGTCAAAATCTCAAGCTTTTGTCTGTTTCATTTCAAAAAGTAAAAGTAGGAGTTCCCATTGTGGCTCAGCAGTAACAAACCCAACTACTATCCCTGAGGACTCAGGTTTGATCCCTAGCCCCACTCAGGAGGTTGAGGGTACAGCATTGCTGTGAGCTGTGGTGTAGATTGCAGATACAGCTCAGATCCTGCATTGCTGTGGCTGTGGTGTAGGCTGGCAGCCGCAGCTCTGATTCAATCCCTAGCCTGGGAACTTCCAGGTGCCACAGGTGCAGCCCTTAAAAAAAAAAAAAGTAAAAGTAGCATTCACTTGGATTGAGAAGGAGTCCTGAGCTCAGTTCCTGTTAATAAACACTGATTATTATATTAATTACACATGAGGCACTTAATATTATGCTAATTAAAAAGTGTATAAAAGTCTTGGAGGAGCTTGGCTCTCTGGAAATCATCCTACCTTTTCCACATGCACAATATGAAGCAAGACATTGAAAAAGAAGGCTCTGGGCTGCTCTAGGCAGACTGCCAGTCTCTAAGAACTACGTACCACACCCATTCTCCCATTTTCAACACTTCCTCCTCCATTTTATAATATACTCCAATATAAATTCTTGCCTTAAAGTTTCTTCATTAACTTCTCTTCTCAACAACTCAAACACTTTTAAACAATGCATAGCTACTGTATCCACATTTTACCCAAGA
Source organism: Sus scrofa (assembly GCF_054392235.1). Taxonomy (NCBI): domain Eukaryota; kingdom Metazoa; phylum Chordata; class Mammalia; order Artiodactyla; family Suidae; genus Sus; species Sus scrofa. The sequence continues at coordinate 117,848,191 of NC_139388.1, read as the reverse complement.
CAAAAGCAATGAAAAATTGAACTAAACCAAATCCTCCCAATTGCATGAAGTCCAGGAAATACTGCAGTGAACTTCACTACTAGATCCTGGATTCTGGAGACAGTAACGTCACACCCAAACCTTGGTAAAGATATTTAGTGTATGTGAACTACAGATGCTTCACATATAATATAAAGCTATCTGTGTTCACCTTTCAAATTCATAACAACTGTCAATTCCTCTCTGCTTCTCTTACCAGAAAAATAATTGACTTTTTAAAAACTTGTGCCCTGATTACTGAGTTTACACATCTAAAAATTCTATACTTAGAAAATGAAATTAATTCTCTTTTAGTCATAGTTGTTAAATGAATACCTCTAGCTCCATGTGATGACGCTATGCATTTGTGGACACCACATATTACATTGTCTTTTTTTGATTTTATGCTTATGAAAAGCAGGGCAAATGATGCTTTTCTTTGAATTTCATAGCACCTGAACTAACATCACACATTTAGTGACAACTTTAATAAAGCAATGAAAAAATTAGCAAAATAGAGACTATCTAGAAAAGGTTTTTAAAATTCAAAACTTTTTTGGGGGGCACACTTGCAGCATGTGGAAGTTCCCAGGAGAGGTATCGAACTCTTGTAGCAGGTGGACCTGCATCGCAGTTGTGGCAATGGCAGATCCTTAACCCACTGTGCCACAAGGGAGGAGACTTCCTAAAAATCAGAACATTTTTTTCCAGTGTTTTTTTCTATTTATCCTGCCATAAAGCTCTTATCTCATAATGAAAGTTGAGATATTATGGAAACCTAAGGAAGATTCAGAATTGTATTTCAAATCTTATCATAGTAGAAATAGCATATACAATAAATAAAAATATATTATTCTTTTCAGGATATATTTTAGAATATCTTTAGAATACATTTTAATGTATAATCTAATTTTAGGATATCTAAAAAATAATATTGTTTCTGCCATTGGCCATTTTAACTGTGAATTAAAATAATAACTTCCATTCAGCATAATAATTATTTATCTTTTTAATTCTATGATGACTAATATTCCTTAATTATTTCATTAAATATATTTGAAGGTGCTGAAAAAATGTAAAGACAACATAATCATAGTGTGAGCTCTCAGATGCTGGCATCACACTATGCTTATTCGATATATACAACCTCTAGACATTATCAATATTTATATTAAGAAATCAAACCATCAGAAAAATATTACATTTCTGAATTCCTCCTTTATAAAAAACATTGTTATATATCATAAAATGAAGATGCATTATAATTAAACTATCACAGAGTAACTTGCCCAGAAGAGTTTTTCACTGGTAGTTTAAGCAAATATCCCAGAAGAAGGGAGACATTTAAAGAACCAAACCAGACTGCCTCTTTTACAGATTAAACCCAGAGAGGCTGCCACAGCTGGTAAATTGTGGATTTAGAAATAGAATCCCTGTCTCTTGGCTTCATAATCTATACAGCATAATTTACTCCATCCTTTGTCTTATAGTCCTTTGAATTTAAATTTTCCCACTATAAGATATATCTGTTCAACTCCTGAAATATTTTAGATCATGCAGTTCCCCATATTTAAAGTTTCCATTTGCATGGCTATTCAAAAGTAACATTGTTTCATTCAGTATTCACCAATGGTGGACTGCATAATGCTTCCCATTTAAACACAAGCCCTGTAATAGCCAAAACATTTATTGAAGAAAAACCACTTTCTACTCCACTGTAATATTATATTCATACACTGAGGGTTTTCTCCCCAGGCGAAAGAGTTAAGCATTCTGATAGAGAGAAAGCAATTTAAAGACCATTTAAAGTGATTTAACTTTTTTTAATGTTCAGTTTAAATATGAAGGGGAAAAACTCATTCCCCAAAACTAGTATTTTAATTAGGGCAAATTGAGAATTTTGTTTCCGCCATTAGGAGAAAAGTTCACGGAAATTGGCAATAATGTTTAAAAACTTTCTGATCACAAAATGAAATAGGTCACTGTATGAAAGCCTAGGAAAAGGGCTAAATCTACTAAAACAGCATCTCTCTATCTCTCTTTCTCTCCCTATCTATTTCTTTCTCTCTCTGTCCCAGTCTGTGTGTCTCTCTCTCCAACTGTCTCTTTTTCTTGGCTCCTACATCAGCTATTGTGAGCTGATTGTATGCACAAGGTATACGTGAAATATGTTCTTTGGTTTTGCAATGAAATGCATTCCTCCAGTGACTTTCAACAGTGTACTGTAGACTGGCAGCTTGCCATCTGGAAAAACTGACTCTTGGCTCCCTTGGGCCCACTGACAGCAATGCTGCAAGATAGTATTAGTAGCTGAAGAAAATGAAAATGGGAAGCACAAACTATTTGACACACATAAAGTGGCACAGCTAGTCTGCTTTTAAAGTAGAAGGAGGGGGAAAAAAACAAAAACAGGAGCAACAGACATTTCAAAAGAGTTTTATTCAATGTCTTTTCTCGAAGAGACCATTTAGAATTTAAGAAAGAGTGCAACTAATTTTTATTGACTTACTGAAAAGAACAAACTGAGTAGCTCATTAATGGGGAATAATCTAAAGCGATTGGTGTAGATACAATACCGTTTGAGATTATAACAAGAACTGTGGGTAGTTCATTTTCATTTCTACTATTAAAGACACATGGAAATTAAATTTTGATTTTTTGATTGATTAATTTTATACGGTGTGGTCTTTGTTGCTTTTATTTTCAAAAACTTTAATTTTCATGAACTATTTTCCTCAAAGATAAAAATATGGCATTTACATATTTCTTTAAATTTAAAAAAATTACTCATATTTTAAATATTCAATAAATTCACTATTCGCTTAAACAAACAAAAACTATTTTATAGTAAAATTAAAAGTTCTTAAAAGTACTGCAAACTGTTTACATTGCAGTACTTTTCACCTAGTTAATTTCATTCAAAACGTGCTCATTTCCTAGATTTTGCAAAGTTGCTCTTATTGATAACTATTGTTTATACTATTAAAATTAATCAAACTATCAATTCCTCTTTGATTAAATACTCACTACAAAAGAAACATAAATACTATGATATATGATACCTATATCTAGATGTTGGGTCTGGACTTTATATCAGGGCTCTGATGTTAAAAACACATTGTTGTTTTATAATGCTCTAAAGTTTACAAGCCAGGAGTTCCCTGGTAGCCTAGTGGACTAAGGATCTGGTGTTGTCACTGCTGTGGCTTTGGTCACTATTCTGGCATGAATTTGAGCCCTGGCCTAAGAACTTGTGCATGATGTAGGTGTGGCCAAAAATAAATTTTTAAATTAAATTTATAAGCCATTTAATGATCTCTAGTTCTAATTAAGTACTTGTTCGTAAAGTAAATAAGTACTCTACATGGTTATAATTAAGTTAATGTCCTCATGATCTATGAAATTGTAAATGGTATATAAGTAAGCAAAAATAACCCTCTGAGAATACTTAAAGAATAGACAGAAACAGGAATCTGAGCTAGGTAGTTATACATGTTTCTTAATATATACATATAGTTATATATAAAATATATATAGTAAATATAAATATATAAATATAAATAATTGAATGCCTGAGTATACCTTTCCATGTGTTCCATCTCTGTAGTTCTTACTTGGATGAATGAAGAAGAAAAGAGCAATTTAAGAGTTATAAATATGAAAGTACCCAAACCTCCAAGAAGTACCACACTCTAAGATTATATTTTACACTCAAAATCTAATTTTCCAATCTGGTGTGTACCTCAATAATTTTGTCAGGTAAGGTTTTTTGAGCTCATGTTTACTTGGAATTCACTTTGACATACTAATCTTTCACTTTCATCTTTAAAACTATTCAATAATGGTAACTTGGTACAGCAAAAGGGGAGCATTCCTTGATCCAGATAAAATTATACAATTTGTATCAAGCAATAACAGAAATAATGGGTACATTCAGAAACATGAGGAACTCAACTCCAGTGTTTCTTCCTTTGTGGAAAAAAAAATTTAATTATTTTATTCCTGTGGTTCTATAGGAGTCATATGTCATATTTCAAAAAATATGTGTGTGTGCATATATCCTATGCTATTTCAAAGTTCCACATAAAATCTGGTGGAAATAACTACTCCTACGTAAATATTAATTGATGAAGTGTGATAATTCTCAAGTTCTGGTTCAGTGGACTGTAACCTTGGCTAGAGTATTAATATAACCCTGGAAGCTTTTTAAATCCCAAGACTCAGGCTACACCTCATTTCAGTTATATCAGAATCTCTGGGAGTGGGAAAGATTGTTTTTTAAGTCCTTTCAGGTTGATTCCCTTTGTACAGCCAGGATTGAACACGGCTATCTAATTTGACTTGACTCTGCTCACTCTATTTCCCTAAAACTACCTTAATTAGGCACTTACCTCCAGGTTCCTGTCTTAATCAAGACAAAGAAGCAAAGGAGCAATGAGCCATCAGACAGGTAGTAGGGGGCGCTAGGACTTGGAAAGGTGAGATTTAGTACTTGGAAAGGTACAATGTTTGCTAAACTCATCTGTAGCTATAACATGACCAGCTTAGCTGCTTAAACATTTGGGACTCTAGATATATTGGATCTTTTCTTCTTTCTTTTTTTTTTTAGCATTTGGTAAGGCACCAAAAGTAACTTAATAGGAAATTTCAGAATTAATGCCATAATTTTTTTTAGCGACATGTTACATGTATATGTATACATATATATTACATATATTTCTAACATGAATTTCACATCCTAAGGCAATAAATATATTTTTGATTAATTGTAAGCCCCCAGAAAGTAAAAAAAATGAAAACAAAAACAAAAACAAACAAAAAATTCTTGAGTGCTGTATAGCTGGCAATAATCACTTTGAAACATAACGTCTTTATCTCAGATTAGCTCAGTATAGAGCAATTTTTTAAGAATGCGCCCAAAGTTTGACAGGAGAGCCCTCATGAAAAGAGAGTAAAAGAAGAGAGTGATTTGTAATATGTTAGAAAAAAACAGATGCAATAGTAGATACAAGTTTCCCTGCATATTTTATCATATTACTTCAGCCCTGAAATCACCATTACTACTGAGCTGGTACTTATTTTCTGAAAGGAGTCAGGTAACTAGCAGGAAATATTTGTTAGAACTTCGACTAAGAGAAAGGGCTAAAACCAGAAAACCCTGAAGGTTTTTAGCCTCTTAATTTTCTGCTAGGACTACAGGTTAAGAAAGCAAGACATCGTGGGCTAGTGCATTTGTGTTACTAGGTAAAGTTTGGGTCCCCGATGATACCTTAGAGAAACCTGTTTAGTCTAGATTCAGGCTTAGGTAGCTCTCTGCAATTTACCTGTCCCTGAACCCCTCCTGGTTCATTTCGGGCCTTCTATGGGCAGTGGTCATGAATCCCATACAGGATTTTCCCCAAGCCGGGCTGTAACACCGGCAACCAAGAGATGGGTTGATCAAAGGCCATGTGGATGTGATCCAAGAAAAATCTATTCAAACCTGTTCTATTTATGCTCCTATAGCTCCAGCTAAGAGCTTCCCCTGGCAGAGTGGTGAAATGCTTATGCCTAGAATAGAAATCTTGCATTTAAATATAATCAGCTTCCCTTTTCCCTGGGGACAGAGTAAGTTTGAACTTCCCCAGAGTTTTGAGTGTGCTGCTAATAGCATTTACTTTAACTGTTAGTTGATTTACTTTGGTAACACCTATTGGCAATAAAGAGAGAAAAATAACCCAAATTTGTCAAATATGCCTTTATTTAAGGCACATGACAAAACTGAAACCCTTCAAGAAAGGTAGATTTTTCTCTTTCCCGCTTGAACCATTCATTATGAAATCTTTTCCTTTTAACACAATTTCTAGCTTCAGTCTATTTCAACTCAAAAATATAAGCTGAAAAATATAGTGTGTTAGAAGACAAGTATGAATAATACTACTAATTTTTTTTAAACTTTCCCTTGAGGAGCTTCCAGTATAGCAATGCAGAAATAATTTATGCCATGGTAAAATGGGAAATTGAGAACAGTTTAAAAGCAAAATTTAAAAGCAGGGACTATTAATTAAACTGTCTTCAAGGATCAGTGGGCTTAAACATTGTGCCTTGGTTAACCTCCCAATTTCTCAAAGGATTGATGAGGATTTAGAATATAGGTAAGCTCTGTTTTTCTCAAACCCCCAACACTTCATTTAACATGAATAGAAAAATTTCCCCATAAAAGTTGAATGCGCTTTATAAGTGTCAGACAATCTATTAGGTTTCACTGGAAATATAAGTTTTTTTCTGTAAGCACATCAGTTATTAATTTCCTACCAAAATATCTGTCTTTCCTTGCTTATTGCAAAATGACCCATGGCCAAATATTACCCTCTTTACTGACCATCAATAGGTATTTAGTCTGCAATGGGATCACCCACTGAATGACAAGGGTGCTTTAGTTTCCAGACAATTTACTAAAATCCTAAATTTTCAGTGTCTTCTTGTCAACCGCTCACTAGCAGCATTCGAAAGTGAATTAAATTTTGAAAGTGGAGATATCTATTTTTTAGGACCTGAATTTAGAACTAACTCATGATCTACCAAAGTGTACTTGCATGTATTTTTACTAAAGGAAGAAAAATGTGTTAGTTAAAAACAAACAAACCAAAAAAAGAAAAGAGGCCTAGATTACAGGAAAAGTTCTGGCTCTCTCGATTCTTCAGTAAATCTCTGATGGTATGTTGAAATTACATTAAAGAATTGATCACTTGTAAGGTAAAAGGAAAAAGATTGGAGACCAGTTAGTACTGACAGAATGGATTCTATTCCTAAAATAAAAGTCATCTTGCATGAAGAGAGGTAGGCAAGGGAGGAACCAATGGTAGGTAACAGCAGCTAAGAATGTCCTTACATTAACTTTAAAAGGCTCAGATAGAAAAAGATGACTCAAAATACTGTATGAAGTTAGCAAAATCACATTAATTTCTATCCTCATAACCTTATATCCCCAAGCAATACATGTATCCCAAATATTAATTAGGGGATTCATATCATGTGACTATAAATGTAATAAGACAGTCTGGGCGTGCTGGTGACAGAAACAGGACTGGGAATATATCTGTTCATCATAAGAAGAGGGACATGATAGGCATATGTGATCCTGAAAGCCATCTGATGATTTGAGAAGTCCCTACTGTATTCCACCTGTTGTCACACATGCCAGGAGATGCAGCAAATATAAGTTTGCCTGATAAGCCTTAAAATGTATCCTTGAATACCCAGGGTGGTTACAACTCCCAAGTCAAAAGGGTGGACACTAATGGCTCAAGCTGTGTAGATCAAATGACATAAGACACATTTTTGGATATTTGGAACACAAACAGTTTAAACAATGAAAAATCCTTTCAGTATTGAGATTTATTTATTTATTTATTTACCTTTTAGGGTGGCACCTGGGGCATATGGAAGTTCCCGGGCTGGGGGTCAAATTGGAGCTACAGCTTCTGGCCTAGGCCACAGCCACAGCACTGTGGGATCAAGCCTTGTCTGAGACCTACACCACAGTTCAGAGCAAAGCTGGTTCCTTAACCCACTGAGCGAGGCCAGGGATCCAACCTGCATCCTCATAGATACTAGTCGAATTTGTTTCTGCTGCGCATCTACTGGAACTCCCAAGAAATTTATTTATGATACCATGAATTCCCTATTCTTTCTCTCCCATTCAAGACCAGAATTATATATAGACTACTATATAACCCAGCAATCCCACTCTTGGCTATATATCCGGACAAAACTTTCCTTAAAAGAGACACATGCACCCTCATGTTCATTTCAGCTCTATTCACAACAGCCAAGACATGGAAACAACCCAAATGTCCAATGACAGACCATTGGATTAGGAAAAGATGGTATATGTACACAATGGAATACTACTCAGCCATAAAAAAGAACGACATAATGCCATTTGCAGCAACATGGATGGAACTAGAGACTCTCATCCTGAGTGAAGTCAGTCAGAAAGACAAAGACAAATACTATATGATATCATTTATATCTGGTATCTAATATACAGCACAAATGAACCTTTCCACAAAAAAGAAACTCCTGGTCTTGGAGAATAGACTTGTGGTGGCCCCAGGGGCAAGGGGGAGGGAGCAGGATGGATTGGGAGCTTGGGGTTAATGGATGCAAACTGTTGCTTTTGAAATGGATAAGCAATGAGATCCTGTTGTGTAGCACTAAGAATTATGTCTAGTTACTTATGATGGAGCATGACAATGGGGAAAAAAAGAATATATACATGTATGTGTGATTGGGTCACCAAGCTGTACAGTAGAAAAAAAATAATATTGGGGAAATAACAATAAAAAATAATAAATAATAAATAAATAAATAAAAATACCAGAAGTATACACAGAAGCAAAACTCCTCATTATTTCATGCAACTATTGTCTGGGTGCATATGTAATTCTAAAAAACCAAAAAATGAAATATGTAGTACCTACCCTAAGAAAGTCTTTTTCTAACAGTTGCAAACTGCTAGAGGAAAGAGGGGCATGATTTGCTTGGTGTTTCTAAATATATCGTCACAGTCCTAGGAGCGCTCTAGTTTTTATATCATCCCTTCACTTAACCAGCAGCCTCAGTGGGCATGCATAATGCCATCACTCTCTCATGTCTCCCCCCTTCTATATTTGATGTGTCGGAATTGCTCCATGATCTCAAGTAGCCAACAGCAGGACCTTTCACACAAGCAGTGGAACTCTGTATATTTGAGTGACTATTACAGTGGCCCTTTATTAGTCCAGTGACAGAGACATATGATGAATGTTTCTGAAATAACATTTGAGATGACAGGGGATGAAAATCCCCAAATCAGAGACCAGAGTTTTCAGAATCTCCAGAGCAGCATTGTTGTCAGTAAAACTGGAAATGTGGAAAGATGTTGCAACATGGACAGCCCCCAAATCAATTCATCATCACAGGCTATGAAACTCACTTGTGGCAAAATCAGTATAGAATTCCAGGCTTCCTGATAAAGAATCAGAGAGAACTTTATTTTAATCTTTTGCTTTGCAAATGTTACCTTTATATCCAATGAGAAAAACCGTATGTGGAACTTTTCTATAAAATTGAGCTACAACTTTAAATTGTGCCCAAATACTATCGGATACCTAGAATGTTTCCAGCACCTAGAAACTCACCATTTCAGTGTGATGCCTTTGATACAGAAATCAGGATAGGTTTATCATGATAAATAAAACAACCCTGATAAGTTAAAAATTGTACAGTTCCAAAATGGAAAGTTCTGAAAAGTATCATTTATATAAAAACAAAAATATTATTATGTTATTTCACATTCATGAAATTCAAGCATTTTAATCACTGCAAAATAGTTATTTTAAAAAGTATAAGGAATTTCTGATTTCTGTGAAAAACCTGTCATTAAAATATTTTGCTTAAATAATAACAAAAACTAACAATATCCATTTTGAGTCAACATTTTGTTAGGAATGTGCAAGGATTGCATTTACATAAATAAATTAATCATTGTAACCAATGAGGTAGACACTTTTAATATCCTCATTTTACAAAAGAAGTAATTAAAGGACAACAAAAGTAGTAAAAGCAAGAGGATACATAGCTAGTAAGTAGTTGAGCTAAAATAGGAACCCAGGAAAGCCCAACTCCAGAGCCGGTGCTTGTAAACACTAAGGAATTCTCATGAAATTCAGAAGGAAGCCATTTTTCTTCCCTAATTAACAGTAAGACTTTTGTATCCTAAAGTCAAGAATTTTGGGGAAATTCCCTGTAAATATGGCCAGATCTTCTAGTGGCATTTGATATTGTTAAAAATATTGCTATAGCCATCATCATACTATGTGTTAGCTCTATGTACTCCTTGAAATTGCTTAAGTGGTGATAAAATCAATGAGAGTGTTCTCCAAAATAAAACATGTGTATCTATACTCACCTATCATCAACTTTGCTAATTCCAGAAAAACTCCAAACCATTCTCATCTAAGCATTGGTATGTTATACTTTCCAAAATTAATTCCAATGGAAATTGCTTAAAAAAATAACCAATTTCCATTAATTTTAACAGCCTTGACAATCACACAGAGACATACATATACACATACACACATACACAAACATATTGAATCTAAATTCTAGGTTTTATCTGTGAATGCTACCTAAGTTCAATTGCTCAAATTAAGCTAATATTGATTTACTATTCTATTACTGCCCCTTTCACTTTGAAGCTTACAAGTTAATTGTACTTGTTTACTAAGTTAAAAACTGTTTGCACAGGGGCTCTGTTTAGAAAACAGATGGATTCAAATCATATAAAAAACAGTTCAAATTTATTCTGGCACTCTCTACAGAATGAATGAAGAACACAGCATAAAATGCATGCTATTCTGTGTAGAAACAAATCAACACACATCCCATAAGACATCAGTCTGGACTTTGTGGTCAGAGAATTTCTGCAGAGAAAGTCACCTTTGCCATGCTGACAAGTGTTTTAGAAATTTTAGAAGAATAGTGTATGTTTCCTAACTGGACCTATCACCATATTCAGAGGTCTAGATTTCTGATCTGTCTAATACTATTCTAAATTTTAGTGGAATTCAAGTGTTGAATATCCATCCACTACCAAAAAAAAAAAATTGTTATAAGTACAGCTTACTAGTAACGTATGGAGACAAAAGAACACTACAAAACTGCAATCAAGCTACTATCTCTAGTATTATACCCAAGGTTATAGCTGAGTGGAATTTAAAATCCTAAAGTCAATAGTATATTTACTCTTTTCGAGGAACATAAAATTTACAAACCTGCTGCTGTTTCGATTCTCAATTCTTTTAGGACAAGATTCAGCTGTAGTTTGTTTTTTTGTCTGTTTATTTTGCTTTCTGTAGAAAAGTTGAAAGTTCATATATAGTACGTACATAGAATGAATTCACTAGAGTATGACTTCTTTCAACATGGACATAGACAACAGGGTTCTAAAAAAATGTAAGGAAAATTTTCTCTTCATTTGAGAGAATCCCAATCTGCTATTGAAAACTTAGATTAGAAAAAAAACACATGTTCTGTGTTTATAATTACAGCACATATTTTAATGTCTACATCTATCTATGTATAGATAGATAGATAGATAGACATAAAATAGAGTAATCGAGTAAAAGAAAGAGTACCATAACCTTATCCCACTAATAAATGTAAGCATTGTTACACCGATAGTTATTTCCTTTCTTTCTTCCTAGAACCTCAGGTCAAGTGTTCTTGACAGCTCATCTGCAGAGCCCCACTGCTCAGGCAGCGTGAAGACTGCCTCTGCTATTTCATTTCAGAATTCCTTCCTGCAGGGATATGCTGGTACCAGCTGGGAATCATGTATGCAATGTCTGCCTCCTCACATCTTCCACCTAGGATGACTCTAACCTTCTTCAGAGAGAATATATTTTAGTTTTTCCCAGTGAGGAGCCTACTTCTCTAGCTCATATTGATAGATTATTGTTAAAGATTAAACTTGGTACAGTGAAATACTAACATGGCTTCAATTTCTCTATTGTTATGATCAAAATAAAGTGTGTTGGTGAAATCTGGCCATAGGATTAGTCCAAATTTGGACCAAAGAACAAGGTAGATCGTGTAGTTTAAAGGATTTCTGAGAATCTATATGATGTCAAATTCTAACCCCAAATCATTTTACTCAAAGTGCAGAGAATTGAATTAATACCAGAAAGCTATAGATAATATATTCCTACATATACAGGAGCTAGCTGTGCAAGTTCTTTAACATATTTCATATTTAGGATAAGGCAAGAAAAATTAGATTGGGCTTTTAGTTAATTGAAAGTTAATTAGATTCAAGATATGATGTGAGAACCAAAACCAAAATTTTCAAAATTAAATTTTAAAATTAAATCAAATGTATACATTTGTTTTTTTTATAAAAAATGGTAATTGAATATTTACTAAGAATAGAAAGTTAGCTAGGCCTTGGGTTTACAGTAGTAAACATGGTAGATATTTTTTCCTGCCCTTGTGGAGTTTGGAGTTTTGCAAGAAAGACAAACAGTTAAACAGGATATTGTAACGATAAATGATAAGTTTTAAGACAAAGAAGTGCATGGGTTATGAAACCTCCATGCTGCAGGAACTGGCCTAGGTAGGGAGAAAGAAAAAAAGAAAGAAGGAAGGAAAGAAAGAGAAAAAGAAAGAAAGGCAGAGAGAGGGGGAAGGGAAAGGGGAGGAAGGAAGAAAGAAGTGATGGAAATTTAGGAGTTATGAGTAATCCAAGAAACAGAAGGGAAAAAGAATGATCTATGAAACAGAAACAGCTATTTAAAGACCCAGAAGCAAGAGAGCATGACCTAATCAAGAAACTGAATGAAGACAAGGATAGCTGGAATACAGAATATGAAGGTGAAAGTTAAAGGATCAGAAAGAAGGAAGAAGTAGTGGCAGCATCTAGTCAGAACTCCAAAGCAAAATTAAGAATGTTTAGCTTTATCTGAGGAGTAATAGGAAGTTTGTTAAAACTGTTCAAACACAGATTTAAAAACTGTATAGTAAGAAGATCACCATGTTTGATAAAGATCTAGACCTAGGCTTGAAGACTAAGAATCTGAGATTGAAAGTCAGAAAGAGGATATGTAAACTTTGATCTGAGTGTGAGAGAGAAGTTTAAAGCTGAGATCCAAGAAAGAGACCTCATTCCTAAAATAATAAAACAAAGAATGATTCCTTCCCCTCTCTCTGAAAACTCATCTCTGCCCCAAGACTCCACGTGGGGAAAAGAAATTTAACAAAACTGAACCCAAGCCAGACACAGGAATAAGTTCAAATTTACACAAGAGCATGAAACTAAAATCCTAAAATGGTATTTTATGTTTTAAACAGATTCCATGTCAGCGAAAACCTTGCATTACCACAATATTTTTTTCTTTTAAAATCACACTGTAAGTTAAAAAAAAAAAAAAAGAAAGTTAAAATCACACAAGAAAAATATCCAAAAGAGAGACAGCATCTAAGTTTTCTAAAAAAGATTACAAAATTTGTATATCTAAAGTGACTGAAGAGACGAAAGAAAGATTAGAAACCATAAAGGCACTTTTTATTACCTTTTTATTACATCTCACATTTGGACACATAGCATCAAGCTGTTTTATGGACCTTCCTACTCGGAAAATCTTACCTTATTAGGGAACTAAAGTTAAAATAAAATCTAAATTTCTTTAATCTTTCCCTTTCCCTGGACAAATCCTAAAATAGCCAGTGATGGCAATTCTGGCAGTAGTCAATGAAATGTCTCAGGCTTTACATTATTACATCAGCTTTCTCAGGGTTTCAAATTGATAGCAAATTTACTCTATCAGGGACAATCCCAGTTGCTTTGAAAGCACATTAACATTGAAATCCTTAGAAGTGAATTGATTGCAAATCTAATCTAAAATAGTTAATTTAAAGCACATTTAAAAGAAAGTGAATGTGCTTTCATTTAGTGTTTGGCTTTAGCATCCTGGCAAAGGATGAGAAGGAAAAAAAAAGAGAGAGAGAGAAGAAAGACTTGGTCTCTAGTTCTTAGGCAACCAGCTGGTTCCATAAGGTTTTTTGCTATTAAACCTATCCCAGCTCAACATGGTCCACAGATTCTAATCAACATGAGAGTCCCCAGACAAATGAAGAGGAATGTGGCCTGACCTACTCTTATAAGTATAAAGTGATTTCCACCTCATCAAGTATAGCCTGGATGCTAATGGTTTGGTAGAAGTAACAATATACTTTCAAAGTTTAACGTTTCAAAAATTTGTCCTTATAACCAAAAATAAATAAATGTAGCAGTACAGTTCTGCCTACCTTGCTCTGCAAAAGCCTCAATTGGCAAAAGTCTCAATCAGGCACATGAACAATCAAGAGATGCTCATTTAATTAATGCTAGCATAGACTTTTAGTGGAAAATTTTCGCAATGGATTGGATTTTCCTGCTCATTCTTTTTACTTTTCATTTTTTTTTTTTTAAGTTTAGAGAGCCTTTTGAACCAATTGTTAAGTCCTTCATAATTCAGTAGAGCATGAAAGGCCAAAATCTAATAAAACTTTCCATTGATAACTTTGCCTAATATCTGGAGGTGAGGAGATAGGGGTGGGAAGAGGGGACACCTCTCAGTATTCTGCTGGAAAGGAGAATTGATTGTGAAGATGGTTTAACATTCAAAATTCATCAGTAACTGTAAGCAACTGCTAAATTGGTAAAGTTATCATCACCAAGTTATTACAGAAGCTTATCTTTAGCTTTTATATTGTGTCAATTTTCTTCACCATCTGAGTGGTTGTGAGCAGATAAACTTGTGTGAGTTCCAAGGAATGCATTGAAAGATAAACTGAAAATATACAAGGGAGCCACATTTGAAAGTCCTTGATCACTATGTTAAGGTGTTTGACCTCAATTTCATAAGCATAGTGATCAGGATTTAAGGGAAAATAAAGCATATTTACAGTTATGGTTTAAGAAGAGTGGTTTGTCAGACTGTAACAGAAACAGTAGGAATATATTTAGGAAGCCTCTATAAAACATAAGATGAGAAGTAATAGGTCAGAGCTTTGTTTCTGAACTTCTGCACCTTCAGCAAATCTCTTGCTAGGAGCTCCCTTTTCTAAAAACAGTAACACTCAGATATAACACTTACACCAAAGGTTCTCAATCTTAACTGTGCACAGGAACCATCCTGGGTTTCTTTTGAAAAAGACATGTTCAGGATCTTTTTATCAAAATTATTTTTAGATTTAAATTTTATTGGAGTATAGTTGATTTACAATTTATAGTTGATTTATTAATTTCAGGTGTCCATCAGAAATTTGAATCAAGAATTCTAGGATGGGAGTTCCTGTCGTGGCTCAGTGTTAACAAACCCGACTAGTATCCATGAGGATGTGGGTTCAATCCGTGGCTTTGCTCAGTGGATTATGGATTCAGCATTGCTGTGAGCTGTGGTGTAGGTCACAGACGTGGCTCGGATCTGGCGTTGCTGTGGCTGTGGCGTAGGCCAGCAGCTGCAGCTCTGATTCAACCCCTAGCTTGGGAACTTTCACATGTCTCGGGTGGGGCCCTAAAATTCTAGGATAGGACTCATGGAAGTCTCAGCATTTCCCAAGCAATTTTGATGTCAGTGACCCTGAGATTATAATCTGAAAAGACAGTTTTAAAGAAGTAAACGTTTTGTTAATTTTTTTTTCCTCAGATGCATCCTCCTCCGAGTAGGAAGCCTTCCAAAAATAACCAATTGCAAAAAGTTCTCGATGTAATTTGGGATGTACTCCAGTTTTAAAGAAAATGAAGTTATATAAGGAAAATGAAGTTATTATAGTATGAACCAATTGTTAACTCAACCATTACATATTTATTACTTATAATAAATGAGAAAATGTGCATAAATTGCAAAGGCATTATATATAACATTTATAGACAATAAATTTCACTTAGAGTTTACTTGTTCTAAATGGAAAAACAGATTTGGAGGGGATTTTTCTTTTTTTTCCTGCTTCTCAAGACCACACAGGAAAACATAAAGCCTTGATGTAAGTCTCATAAATAGATGGTGTATGCTTGGTAACAAAACCAATGAATACTTTTCGTACTTAACTTCGAAGCAGTCCTAACAAGAAATAGTCTTGTCATCCTATGATTCTTGACTGACCCCACGTAAATCACAAAAACCATGTATAGTGGACACTGTTCATGTGCAGGCTGGATTCCTATCCCCTTAACTCCTGTGGTCTTTGCTTCCTTCAGCCTACACCTTCAGCTTTTGTAGGGATATTCTTGGGTTGCCAAACACGCTGTGCCCAGAGGCACAGGGAGCAACAGATACCTAGAAATTTATGTCCTCCTGGGATAGCTCTTTGCCAATGACTGACTTGTATAGATTTATGAAATTTCAGCTCCCTTGACTGAACTGGGAACCAATTCTGAGGCCCCATCTACACTCAAGAGCTTCTCTGAGGAATCAGGCTGAGACTGGGACCTTGCCTGAAACCTCACCTTTTGGCTTCTTCCCATTTTATGTCCTGCTTTCCCCCTTCCCTTAAGGGTTTCTCCTGGGAGCACTTTCTTTGTAAATAATGTGTAGTTAATTCTTTATTTCAGGGTGTGAGCGTAGGGAACCCCCCCTTAGGCGTAATGTTAATCACACTCCCAACCAAGGACTCCTCCAGGAGGAAAACAAATGAAAACACAAGTGAAACAAAACACAGTGTAAACTACACACGTGTAACCACAATAAATGAAAACACATCTTGGTGTTTTGTTGTATACAAGGAAATCAGTCAGAAAGGGTCTTTGATCTTACATTAAAAGGGCAAGGAATTATTAATGAAGTTTAAATAGGAATGATGGTTGCCAAGGGGGAGAGGGAGGGAGTAGTATGGATGCGGTGCTTGGGGTTAATAGATGCAAACTTTTGCCTTGGGAATAGATTAGCAATGAGATCCTACTGTGTGGCACTGGGAACTATGTCTAGTCACTTATGATGGGGCATGATAATGTGAGAAAAAAGAATGTATACATGTATGTGTAACTGGGTCACCATGCTGTACAGTAGAAAATTGACAGAACCCTGTAAACCAGCTATAATGGAAGAAATAAAAATCATTATATAAAAATAAATAAATAAAAATTTTTAAAAATAGGAATATATGTTATTCTACCTTCTCACCTCCAGATTTTTCTCACCAGATTCAAAATCCTCCCCTTATTCACTCCCATGGCTTAATATTAAACACAGACATTGTTCTGTGGCTTGTTGTTCAGGACAAGTGTTTTCTTAAGCAAGATCTATGAAATGACAGTACTTGAGGATAATTTAGGGTAATATGAAAAAGAAAAAGTGTTGGGTAAATGATCCAAATATAAAACTCTTTTGAGAAATGCTAGTTTAAACAAAGTAAAACAGGGTACTTGATTCAGAGTATTTCAAACCTTTAATATAATAATGCTTATTGTAAATGCTCAGTAAAGTGGTAGCTTTTATTTAAGCCTTACTAATATATCCTATTCAACAAACAAATCCTTTCCCCTATCTTGTCATAGCTTTATTGATATATAATTGACATATAATAAAATGCAAATATTAATACACCCATAAAACTATTGCCACATTCTATTTAATGAACCCATCCATCATCCCTAAGAGTTTCCTTGTACCTCTTTGTGTGTGTGTGTGTGTGTATGTTTTTAGGGTGTCACCCATAGCATATGGAAGTTCCCAGGCTACGGGTCAAACTGAGCTGTAGCCACCTGCCTATGCACAGGCACAGCAACGTAGGATCTGAGCCACATCTGCAACCTAGACCCCTGCTCACAGCAACGCCAGATCCTTAACCCATTAATCAAGGCCAGGGATTGAACCAGTGTCCTCATGGATACTAGTCAGTTTCATTAACCACTGAGCCACGACAGGAACTCCCTCCTTGATGTTGTTGTCTCAGTGTCTTACTGACTTCACTTAGCATGATAATTTTTAGGTCCATCCATATTACTGCAAATGCCATTATTTCTTGCTGTTTTTTTTAATTGTATTTTTTGTTTTCTTCTAAGTTTTAAGTGTGCTTTATATACTCTGGATAAAATTTCTTTGTCAGATATATGATTTGAATATATTTCCTCTGCCTTTAGTTTTTTCTATTCTCTGAAAAGTGTCTTTTGAAGGACAGAAATCCTTAATTGTGATAAAAGCCTATTCATAAACACTTTTTTTTTTAATTGATTCTACCTCTGGTATTAGAGCTGAAAAAAAAAAAAAAAAAAAAAACTTTGTCTAAACCAGTGGTTCTCAACCAAGATCAGTGTTCCCACAGGACATTTTGCAATGTTTGGAGACACTTGGTTGCCAGAAATGAGGGAGGTAAGGAGAGACATTACTGGCATCTACTAGGTAGAGCCCAAGGATGCTACTAAATTCCTAGGATGCACAGGAAAGCCCCTCCTCTCTCTCCCCCATTTAATGTTTACTGAATTAAACATTTCAGTAGTAAGAAAGTTGAAAAACTCTGGCTTAACTCTAAATCATAAAGATCTTATATGTTCTTCTATAAATTTCACATTTTTAGTTTTCACATTCATATCTGTGATCCATTTTGAGGTTTTTTTGTTTCATTTTGTTTTTCTTGAGAGAAGTGGTTCATATTTTTGTACATAAATATCCAAGTTTTTTTTAACACTTTAAATTAAAATAACTATACTTTCTGCACTGAATTATCTATGCACCTTTGTTGAAAATCAATTGGCCATACGCGTGATGGTCTATATCTGACCTCTATTCTACTTCTTTGATCTATTTTCTATCTTGACACAGTATCTTCATTACTGAAGCTTTACAATAAGTCTTGAAATTGGTAGTTTACATTTCTCTTTCAAAGTTCCTTTAGCTATTTATTCCTAAGTAGTTCATATTTCTTAATGCCAATATACATGGGTATTATTTATTTTATTTTGGTGAAATATACATAACATAAAATTACCATTTTAATCCTTTTTTGTCTTTTTTTGGGGGGGGGCACATGGCATGTGGAGGTTCCCAGGCTAGGGGTTGAATCAGAGCTACAGCTGCTGACCTACACCACAGCCACAGCAATGCTGGATCCAAGCCGCATTTGCAACCTACACCACAGCTCATGGCAGTGAAGGATCCTTAATCCACTGCCCAAGGCCAGGGATTGAACCAGCATCCTCATGGATGCTAGTTGGGTTCGTTAACCATTGAGTCATGACAAGAATTCCAGCATTTTAAGTTTAAGCATTTTGAAGTGTGCAGTTCAGTGTCATTAAGTTCACATTGTTGCGCAACCAACACCAACATCCAACCATAGAATGTTTTTCATCTTTCCAAACTGAAAATCTCTATCCATTAAACAATAACTCTCCCTCCATTCAGCCCCTGGAACCCATCATTTTACCTTCTTCCTCTATGGTTTTGATTTCTTTCAGTATCCCATATATATAGATTCATAGTATTTGTCCTTATATATAAAGAAGCTTCACAAATTTACATGTCACCCTTGGGCAGGGCCCATGCTAATCATCTCTGCATTGTTCCAATTTTAATACATGTATTTATGAAGTGAGCACTACTTTTTATTTTTCATTTCAACTTCTGATTATTCATTTCTAGTCTATAGAAATACAGTTCTTTGTGTTTACTGATCTTGCATCCTCTAACCTTCTAAGCTCAGCCAATACAGAGATGAAATTATAATTACGATCATTTTATTTATTGAAGTGGAGACTGACAATGAGAAGCACTGTATAACAGGGCGTACTAGTAATTTGTGACGTATTTGAATTTCCAAGTCATGCCTAATTTGCAGGAATCAAGGAATAGATTCACAGAAACAGCATTTTGGGTGGAGCTGGGGAAAACATTGAGATTCATAGATACCAGATGGCTTGTTCAAGAGAGGAATGCCCCCTTATCTCTGGCTGCCAATGTACACTTAAAGAGATTATTTCTAAAGAGCAAAAACTCTCTGCTCCAAAACTATTTCTCTCCACCAAAAGCCAAATATTTTTCAACAAATTTAATGTTTAACATAAAAAAGAGATTTTACAATGTATCTAAATACTTAGACATGTGCCTAAAACTAAAGGAATTGATCAATAATAACAATATTGGTTAAGGTCCCAACTCTCTACCAGAACTAGTACATATAGACCTCTCTATTTAAGTGTAAGAAAAGGGGGAAAATCCAGAAATACAGAAACACTTAGCATCAAAAATAATAGGAGAAAATGAGAATTGAGAGCAAATGATACTTTGTAAAAATAGTCTTGAAAGGAAGATAATTCTTTTGTTTTGCAGAAAATTAGAAAGCATGCTGCATTGGTAAATCTAGAGAAGGCTCTTATGAAAATGGAGTAATATCAAAACTAGGGAGTTCTTATGAATGCAAATCATGATTGCAAGGCTTTGAGAAAAAAGCAGTGAATAATACATTGAATAAGGCAGAAAAGCAAATTATTGAATTAAAAGGGAATCCTAGGAAATTCTCTGAACTCCAAGGAATAATAAAAGGCAAATATATGGAAGTTAGGAAGAAAAAAAGAAAGAGATGGTAAGGGTTAATTTTGGAAATCTTATATATGAAGTTCATATGGAAAAGAATAGAAAAAAAGGAATAATCAAATAAGAATATATTTTTAAAGATTTTCGGGTATAAGACAACACTTTTTGTAAACTAACTCACTAAGTATCTGGTAAATAAGTCATTAGCTTGTAACAGTACTAAATTGGAAGTGTGAGTGAAATCAATGTTAGAGAAGTGGGTTATTCATGAAGGGAAAATACTTGATGACTAATTATCTACAAAACTAAATTATAAAAGAAATGGGGTAATTTCAAACATATATTGACTCAGAAACTATGTCACTCACATTCTCTTTATGAAAAAGTATGTATTATAATTATGTCTGTATTTCCCTGAATAATACTCCATGTACTTCTGGCCAACTGGACATTCTCTTCTTTGAAGTGCCTATACAAAATGCTTGCCAGTATTACTATTATATTTTTAATTTTTCATATATGCACTCATAGAATTCTTAATATATTCTGAAAATGCTTTATATTATGTTGCAAATGTGGATTGTCTTTATACTGTTTTATTGCATATTTTGATACACAAATTTTCATTTTAATGAAGTTGAATTTAGCAATTTTTTTCTTTGTGATTTCTTCTTTATTTACCAGTTGGAAAAAGAAAACATTTCTTTTTTGAGGTTGTAACAATATTCTCCTATACTGTCTCTTAAAATTGTGTAGATTTTCCTTTTACATTTAGATTTTTAATCCAACAGGAATTTATTTTTATGTATGGTGTAAATAAGAAATTTAACCCTCCCCTTTGTATTACATAGAGATAATCACTCATTCCAACACAACAGGATAAAATAAATATTGCTTCTCCACATTGACCCACTTTTATAAAATATGAGTATGTGTATGTGTGTAGCTGCGTGTCCATCTCTGAGATCTGACTTATGCTCCATTTGTTTGTGTCTCTGCACCAATACCATACTGTCTTGGTTACTATAGTTTTATCATAAATATTGATACCTGGTAGAGCAAGTCTTCCCAATGTATTCTTCTTTAAAATTATCTTAGCTCCTCTTGGGTCTTTTGACTCTGTATAAACTTTAGGTTAAAATAATCAGTTGAAATACATACACTCAAATGGATTTTGATTAGAATTGCATTGAATCAATAGATCAATTCTGAGAGATTTTTATATTTCAGTTATTGAATATCTCAAAAAATATTCCTCATTTATTTAGTTTAAAATTTTTTCAATCGGGTTTTTAAATTTTAAAAAATAATTTTTGTATAAGAATTTGTACAATAAATTCCTAAAATAGCTTGGATTTTTGTTATTTGAAATGGGGTTTATTTTTTAATATTTTAAAAAGCATGTAAATGTGTATATAATGCTTTCTATTTTTAACTATTACGCCTATATTCAGCAGTCTTACTAAACAATTTAATAAATTATTAAAAGTTAACAAGCAATTTATCCATATGTTCTGTCAAATTGCATTTACAATGATATGATTTGCAACTATTGGCAGGTTTTTGGTTGTTGACTTTCTGTTTCCAAACTTTTTCTTTACCTCTCTACATTGTTCAATTGAAAAAATGAAAATTGAAAAAATGTTGTGATAACAGTAACTTGTTTCTTGTTCCTAAATTTATAGTGAGTACTTTCAACTTTTCACTATAAAATATTGTGTTTACTGTACTTGATATAGATAACCTTTATCAGACCAAAGAACAAAATAGTGAAATATTTCTTTAAAGAAGTACCATCATAGCCAAAAAATAAAAATGACCAATAAATTATTCTGTTTCTGCCAGAGGAGAAAAAAATAAAAACTAGAGTTGCCATCATTACCAATTTTAAATAATAAATTATCAGAAAGTATTCTTATGGCTCTCAAGTGGTTTTCAGGAATGAAGTTTGCGTATCTCTAGAGAGCATATTTGTTAAGGAATAGGCTTTCCAGAAAATGACTTACCATCTCACAGAGATTCATTTATATTTAAAATCAGATCATTTACTCTTTTAGCAAATTCTCACTCTACATAGAGGGGTCCTACCACTATAATCAAGGTTAGAAGGCAGTAGAGAAACATCATTGTATGCTATGCACGAATTTTGACAGCCCCTTTGGAAATTGTGTGCATACTAATTAAAATATTGTTAAGGTATAATTTTATATTTAAGTATTTGGAAGATGTTGGGTATAGTTCAGAACCTAAGGTTATGAAAGGCTGTATCAAGCAAATGAAGTATTTTTTTTTAAAAAAAAAGGATATTTCAAATTATAAGATATGGTCACAAGGAAGAATAACAAATAGATTTGGTGACTAAAATAAAGGCATTATGGGACATGAAGAATAACAAATAGATTTGGTCACTAAAATAAAGCCAATAGCCATACTATTTGGCTAATTAAAAGAAAAATTGAATATGCTGCTACCAATCATGTAAGTGGTAAACATCACAATTAATATCTTAAAAATATGTAAGCAATCTACTTATTTTAAGATTATTCTTTAGATACTGGCAGGAAGTATTTCTGTTTTCATTGTTATCTTCTGTGTATTTGGAGTATTCATGAAGTAGAAGTTAAATAAGTGAGTTATATGTGAATATATATATGAATATATATGTACACATACATATATATATATAATTTAGCTTTTTTGAAAAATGATGGAAAGGAATTTGCTTCCAGCTACTTCATTTCCTAAGTTCAGTTCCTATAGTATTTTCACTATTGGATTTCTTTCCTATAGATATTGTTGACACTGCCCATTGATTCTTTACAACATCCCATCTCAGTTTTTCATTAGATCACAGAATGGGTTTCTATTCCTTGTAAGTAAAGCAGTGTTGTTGACAAAATCCAGCCTACAAAATTCACTTAAATTTTTTGCCATACAAATATTATTTTAATGATGCCATAGAAAGGGATGTTAATTTAGATTAAAAATATATAGATAATATATGTTCAATGATCACATAAGTAAATAACAGTACAATATCTGATCAAACTTGATGCTGAGTTAAATAAGCATATCTCATACACTCAATTTTAGAAAATAAATAATAGTATTTATTGGAAGGACTCATATATAGAATTAATAAAAGCCAGTAATTTTGTTTATGCTCCTTGAGTGTATTAATGCCAAAAAAAACTTTTTAAAAAATTTCAGTGTCCTAATTGCCCTCTTGCAGGCTTTCACTGTCTTTGACTATTGCATCTAAAATCTTGATTTTTAATTACTATAGCCAGGATCCTTACAACTTTTAAGTTTTTTTAGACTCTTCTAAATATCGTATTGAGAGTAATATATGTAAGTTAGCAGTATCTTATTAGCCAAGTTCCGGGTATTCATTCCACCCATTTTATTGAGTTCAAGCAGCTGATATTGATAAGTACCTTTTTTTTTCTTCTCAAGAGGAAGTTATGTCTCTGTGATTTGAAAGTTCACACAGGTAAAGTCTCTGAGCCCAAAGGACATAATTTTTATTAAAATGGAAGAAAATACTGATACCACTGCTAATAACAGATAAAGTTTATGAATACTTACTATAATTCTGACACTATTTTAAACCCTTTACTTATTAACTTATTTCAGAAGAGTAAGAGTTTCCAAAGAGTTGACATAAGTCAGGAGAAAACCAGTATGAGATGGTACTTAAGAAGATCCTGTGGGAGAACTGGAAACTCTATTTCATGAGTTTATACTACTCATTAATAATGAATAAATAACAACTCTTGCATTTTTTAATTAAATTTAACACCCCTTGATTTTTGTGTGTTGGTCCTAATTATAGCCTCTGGAATTGTGTATCAGGCTAATCCCTTTCTCACATGACACATCTTCCTTTATTTAAAGTCAACCATCATGGGACCTCAATCTTTTCTTCTCCAATCTAAACTCTGACAGTACATATATATTTCTCATTGCTTGCGAGAGATAAAATTGATAAGCCAAAAACTGGTTATAGTGTCTGCTTTCAGAAAAAATGAGGCTCCTAGAGATAATCCAAAAAGTGGATTTCCTAGATCATTGTCATAGCTCATCTCTGCCCCTTCTCTACTAGGGAAGCATCACGTATGTTCATTCTTCCAGCCCATTAATTTGTCACTTACTCCTATATTCATATTAATTTCACCCTCACCTAAATTCTCTCCATTTGCTTCTACCATTCCATATTTTTAAATAACATTCAGACTATTAACATTCTTCTCTCTGCTATATTCTACTGAAGACTATTAGTCTTCTTTTCCATTACAGCCTTCCTTTAAAAATTTTAGTTATATACATACTTTTCTAACATATCTTTTGTTTTGAATTTAATCCTATTCATTTCTTTCCTCTCTCCTTTCCCTTTTAATGTAGAAATTATTTTTCAAATACATTCTTCTTCAAGATATTATAGAAATTCCCATATTTTACAGGTCCAACCTTGTTTTCTGAAACACAGTGTGTGAGTTCACCTAAAGCGTGATTGAGCAACAAAAGTTTCTATGGTGAATGTATTTCACTTTACCCACACCGGAATTATAAATGGTTTCCACTGAACGGGTAGTATTTGTAAACTCAGCTGCAATCATAAGACTAAATCCTAAGTACGATATTAGTAATTTGAGTCATGCAGGTGTGCTGCATTTCAGAATAAGCAAATGCAAGCAACTTTGAAGCTGCAAATAAGTTGACCTTCTTTTTATACTTAGGTTTAAATTATTTGGTTGGAATCTGATATGAATTCTCCTCCCAAAGGAACCATTCTTGTATGTGGTCATGCATGTGGTAGCTTCTTTGGCAAATCAGCCCGCAATCTGCATTTGACCTATTTTATTTTTATTTATTTATTTATTTAGTCTTTTTGCCTTTTCTAAGGCCGCTTCTGCAGCATATGGAGATTCCCAGGCTAGGGGTCTAATCGGAGCTATAGCCACTGGCCTACGCCAGAGCCACAGCAACGCGGAATCTGAGCCACATCTGCAACCTATACCACAGCTCAAGGCAATTCCGGATCCTTAACCCACTGAGCAAGGGCAGGGATGGAACCCGCAACCTCATGGTTCCTAGTCGGATTCGTTAACCACTGAGCCACAACAGGAACTCCATTTGACCTATTTTATAAATGAAACACTGTATAATTTTGGTGAGCAATATCTGTTAATTGTCCAGTTACAAATTTAATAAGTTAAACCAAAAGAACTTGTAATTATTTTATTTATCCCAAAGGCTATTATTAAAGGAAAAGATTGAAAAGAGGTCTTTTTTGCTGGTGACTAAATATCCTATAAAACATTTCTAAGTCTTAAAGCCTGAAGTCAAGCAGAACAGCTTGGCTATTCTGAAAATTGATGGGCCTGTCTAAAACCAGAGTGTAGCACAGTCTATTTGAAGTATTCCTAGTATAAACTTTATTGTTTTAGATACTAAATATTAACATTTATTAGTAATATAAACAAATATTATATTACTGTATCTAGCTCTCCAGTAGTTAGCTCCATTGGACACTTTACTTGAAGATCAATTTGGACCCAGTTTCTGAACTATTTCTGGCTATCAGGAAGGGGCCTCAGAACATAAAAACCTCATGTTGAAGCCTTGACATTCCCTCCCTCTCCTTCCTCAGCTGGCCAACGGCAGCTTCTATGTGTTTTTTTTACCTTTTTGTCATTGTTTAAAGTTTTATGTAGTTGATTTACAATGTTTTGTTAATTTCTACTGTACAACAAAGTGATTCAGTTATATGTGTACACACATCCATTCTCTTTCAGATTCTTTTCCCACATAGATTATCACAGTATGTTGGGTAGAGTTCTCTGTGCTATACAGCAGGTCCCCACTGGCAAAGCATTGCATATACTTCAGTGTGCATATGCCAGTCCCAAACCCCCAGTTCATCCCTCCCTATGCCCACCTCTCCACTTTGGTAACCATTCATTTGTTTTCAAAGTTTGTGAGTCCGTTTCTATTCTGCAAATAAGTTTATTTGTATCCTTTTTTAGATTCCACATATAAATGATATCATATGATGTTTATCTTTCCCTGTCTACCTAACTTCACGTAGTATGATAATCTCTAGGTCCATCCATGTTGCTGTGAATGGCATTATTTCATTCTTTTGTTATGGCTGAGTAATACTGCATTGTATATATGTATCATGTTTTTTTTTGCCCATTCCTCTGTTGATGGACATTTGGTTGCTTCCACATCTTGGCTATTGTAAATAATGCTACAATGAACACTGGGGTGCATGTATCTTTTCAAGTTACAGTTTTCCTTGGATAGATGCCCAGGAATGGGATTGGTGAATTATATGGTAGTTCTATTTTTAGTTTTTTGAGGAATCTCCATACTGTTTTCCATGGTAGTTGTACCAATTCACATTACCCAATATTGTAAGAGGTTCCCTTTTCTTCACACCCTCTCTAGCATTTATTGTTTGTAGGCTTTTTAATGATGGTCATTCTGGCTGGTCTAAGGTGGTACTTCATGGTAGTTTTGATTTGCATGTCCCTAATAATTAGTGATGTGAAGCATCTTTTCATGTGTTTTTGTTCATCTGTGTCTTCTTTGAAGAAATCTCTACCTATCTTCTGCCCATTTTTGGCTTTGATTGCTAGATAGATAGATAGATAGAGCTATATGAGTTGTTTTTATATTTTAGAGATTAATCCCATATTGGTCATCTAATTTGCAAATATTTTCTCCCATTCTGTGTGTTGTGTTTTCATTTTGTTTATGGTTTCCTTTGCTGTGAAAAAACTTTTAATTAGGTCCCATTTGTTTATTTTTGTTTTCATTATCATTACTCTAGGAGGTGGATCTGAGAGGATATTTCTGTCGTTTATGTCAGAGAGTGTTCAGACAGAGAGTCTTCCTCTAAGAGTTTTATACTTTCCAGTCTTATATTTAGGTCTTTAATTCATTTTGGGTTTATTTTTGTGTATGGTGTTAGAGAATTTTCTAATATCATTCTTTTACATTTAGCTGTTCAGTTTTCCCAGCACCACTTATTGAAGAGTCTGTTTTTTCTCCATTCTATATTCTTGCCTCCTTTGTCATAGAGGAGTTGACCATAGGTGTGTGGGTTTATTTCTTGGCTTTCTATCCTCTTCCATTGATCCATAATTCTGTTTTTATGTCAGCACCATACTGTTTTGATGATGGTAGCTTTGTAGTTTAGGCACAATGTTCACAGGGGCTTCTTGGCTCTCCAGATCTGAGGATCTCATCTCTCATTCCCTGGGGCTCTCTCGAGCCCCGTTTGAAATGAAGTTTTGTTTATCAGCATCACTAAGCTCACAATAACTGCAAACTTGCTACCTGATCTCTACTTTATGCCCTGGCAAGGACTAAACCTTCCTCTGTTGCCAAACACTCTCTGTGGAGACTAAGATTTTATCTAGAAACCTAAGCTTTAGTCTTGTTATCCTTATATGAATTTCTTCTTTGCCCTGTTTATCTGGAAGGCCATAACTAATAACACGACCTAGATTTCTGAGGCTATGTGAAATCCCTGTTTTTCCATTAGACTTAGATACTTTCTTTTACATTGACCATCTTTCCTAAAAATTAGCCTTCATTCATGTGTCTGCTTGTTGGAAATTCTATTGTTAGCATCTGCTTCAATTCTTCCAATCTCTTGGCACATGTGATGCCAATCCCTCCAAACTATCCTCCTAGACTTTTTGGACAAATTATCATGCTTATACAATAAGTCATTAGGTATAATACCTACATCCAATTTAATGCAAAAAAATACATGTATATATACACACATCTACATGTATCTATATTCATACATATTTATGCATGCCTATATATGTATACATTTATTTATATTAATGTATACAAATATGCATGCACTTTATATTTGCATATGTACTCTTTTCTTTCTTTACACACTGAGAACTCAGAGATATCATATAATGTATTATAATTACTATTTAAGGGAA
This sequence comes from Sus scrofa, assembly GCF_054392235.1. Taxonomy (NCBI): domain Eukaryota; kingdom Metazoa; phylum Chordata; class Mammalia; order Artiodactyla; family Suidae; genus Sus; species Sus scrofa. Next base: position 117,820,158 of record NC_139388.1, on the reverse strand, counting down.
ATCCAAATTTAAAAACAAATATTTTAAAAATGCACTGATCTTTAGAAAAGTTATTCTTGGAAAGGGACTGAGAACAAGCCCACATTAGGCTTGGCAATAACTAATGCTACCTGTCTGTCATTTTTTAAATAACTAGAATTGCTTGAATGTATCCTTGCAAGGAAGCAATACTATGACACATTTTCACAAGGGGTACATGTAGTAAAATTGTTAACTTGAAATTAGTGAAGTTTGGTTCTTCATTTTTATATGAGATACACATAAAAATGTGGAAGTGCCATACTTTCACCTATGATAGTGCATTAATAGCAACATGTAATGGTTTTGCTATCTGACAAATGAAATACCATAAAAATACAAGCCTTCTGAATATTTTACATAGATTTAGCCATCTTCCGCATAGAACCCAAGATCTCTATTAGCCCATGAATTTAAGCTGAATCATTTTGAAAATAAGTTTCATAAATTTAAGCCATGAGTTCAGCAGCAAAAACAAGCAGAAAACTTGTTGAGAACACTAAAACCAGTGTGTCCCTAGTAGGCAATCACCATGATTTGTTTTTTTAATTTTTTATTATAGTTGATTTATAATATTCTATCAATTTCTGCTGTACAGCAAAGTTACCCAGTTATACACACACACATATATATGTATATATACGTTCTTTTTCTCCTCCATCATGTTCCATCACAAGTGATTAGATATATTTCCCTGTGCTGTATGGTCATAGTTCTCAGCATATAAGTCTTTTGCCTCCTTGGTCAGGTTTATTCCTGGATATTGAATTTTTGGGGGTGCAATTTTAAAAGGTATTGTTTTTTTATGTTCCTTTGATACTATTTCAATGTTAGTATACATAAATGCAACCGATTTCTGAATATTAATCTTGTATCCTGCTATTTTGCTGAATTCATTGATCAGTTTGAGTAATTTTTATGTGGGGTCCTTAGGATTTTTTCTATATAGTATCATGTCATCTGCATAGAGTGACAATTTTACCTCTTATCTTTCAATTTGGATACATTTTATTCCTTTTCTTTGTCTGACTGCTGTGGCTAGGACTTCCAATACTATGTTGAATAATAGTGGTGAGAGTGGGCATATACATTCTTTTCAAATGCACATGGAATATCCTCAAAGATTGACCACATACTGGGGCACAAATATAACTTCAAACTGAAGACTGTAGAAATTATTTGAAGTGTCTTCTCTGACCATAATGCCATCAAACTAGAAATCAACAACAGGGAGTTCCCATCATGGCACAGTAGAAACAAATCTGACTAGGAACCATGAGGGTGTGGGTTTGATCCCTGGCCTTGCTCAGTGGGTTAAGGATCCAGCGTTGGTGTAGGTCACAGACATGGCTTGGATCCGATGTTGCTGTGGCTGTGGCGTAGGCCGGCAGCTGTAGCTCTGATTCAACCCCTAGCCTGGGAACCTCGATATGCTGTGGGTGCAGCCCTAAAAAGCAAAAAAAAAAGAAGAAAGAAAGAAAGAGAGAAAGAAAGAAAGAAGGAAGGAAGGAAGGAAGGAAGGAAGGAAGGAAGGAAGGAAGAAAGAAATCAACCACAGGGAAAGAAATGAGAAAAAACTGACTACATGGAGACTAAACAACATGCTGCTCAAAAACCAATGGGTCAACAAAGAAATCAAAAGGGAAATTTTAAAAATACCTCGAGACAAATGATAATGCAAACACAACCATTCAAAATCTATGGGATGCCGCAAAAGCAGTGCTTAGAGGAAAGTTCATAGTAATACAAGCCTTCTGCAAAAAAGAAGAAAAACCTCAAATCAACAAGTTAACCTACCACCTAAAAGAATTAGAAAAAGAAGAACAAGTAAAATCTAAAGTCAGCAGAAGGAAGGAAATCATAAAGATCAGAGAGGAAATCAATCAAATAGAGATTCAAAAAATAAAATAGAGATTCAAAAAACAATAGGGAAAAAAAAATCAATAAAACCAAGAGCTGGTTCTTTGAAAGAGTAAACAAAATTGACAAACCTCTGGCCAGACTCACCAAGAAGAGCAGAGAAAGAATTCAAACAAAATAAGAAATTAAAAAGGAGAAATCTCAATGGATATTGAAGAAATACAAAAAAACTCAAGAGAATACTATGAAAAATTATATGCCAACAAATTTGACAACCTAGAAGAAATGGACAACTTTCTAGAGACATACAGCCCACCAAAATTGAATCGAGTAGATCAACTGAATAGACCAATCACTAGAAACAAAATTGAATATGTAATAAAAGCACTCCATACAAACAAATCCAAGACCAGAGGGCCTCATGGGTGAATTCTACCAAACATACAAAGGAGAACTTTTACCCATCCTTCTTAAACTTTTCCAAAAAGTTGAAGAAGAAGGAGCACTCCCAAAGACATTCTATGAAGCCATCATCATCCTAATACCAAAGCCAAAGATATTAACCAAAAAAAGAAAAATTATAGGGCAATATCTTTGATGAATATAAACACAGAAATTCTCAACAAAATTTTAGCCAACCAAATCCGACAACATATAAAATAGATCATACACCAAGACAAAATGGGATTCATCCCAAGTTCACAAGGATGATTCAACATATGCAAATCAAACAACATCATACACCACATTAACAAAAGTCAAAAACCATATGACCATCCCAATAGATGAGGAAAAAGAATTTGAAAATCTAATAGCCATTCATGATAAAAACTCTTACTAAAGTGGGTATAGAGGGAACATACCTTAACATAATAAAAGCCATTTATAACACACTCACAGCCAATATAATACTCAATGGAGAAAAGCTGAAGACCATGATTTATTAATCAGCCCTATCACTCTGGAGACCACTAGAGATGCAGTCAAAACTCAATTCTTGGAGTTCCCATGGTGGCTCACTTGTAAAAGAGCTAACTACTATCCATGAGGATGCAGGTTAGAGCCTTGGCCCCACTCAGTGGGGTAAAGATCTGGTGTTGCCATGAGTTGTGGTGCAGGTCGCAGATGCAGCTTGGATCTGGCATTACGATGGAGACTGTATGCATTGTCTATTAACAGTTGACAGATTTATTTATTTGTACACTTATAATACAAAAGCATAAATGCAGAGACACACACCAATTGTTTTGACCAAGCAAACTACATCTGTGAGCTAGATTCCATAGATCTGCAGCAAACTCAACAAAAACAAGTGGAAAAAACCAGTAGTTTCTATTATCAAGTCATATATACTTTTTAAGAATTTGTTTGTTAAAATGTAGATGGAGCAATAAGATCTTTCAGATTGTGAAAGTAATGATAAAAAATTCTGACGCTTTCTCCAAAGGGGGAAAAAAATAGTCAAGGAAAATACAGAAAAAAGTAAGTGTTAGTAATGTTTATGTGTCATTTTGCGATTTGATCTAGAAGCAGATATGTTGTAGATTTGAATCTAAATACATTTTCTCATTAGGAATCATTTCTGAATGTATTAAAACAACATTCTAAAATTATTACAAAGTTGTGCTTCATCATTTCTGAAGTTACTTAAGAACAATTACATAATGAAGCAAGTATTCATGTGGGGGTGTGTGTGTTTGCACATACAACTGTATATATATATATATATACAGAATATATATATATATTCTGCAATTCTAGGGCAAGATTTAAAAGTACAAAAAGCAACTATCATTCGTATCCCTCAAGTAAGAATGTGAATTATTTCCTGGCTTACAGAATTAAATTGTTGATAAAATATTTGTAAAGTTGTAACTATAGTAATTTATTTGAAACAGTTCATCTTAAAATCTATAACTGATTTATCTGAGTAACTCTTATAAGCCAAGTCATTTCTATAAGTTTTAACAAGTTAAATGTTCCACATTATCTTATTTCACAGATGAAGAACATGAGCTTTTGAAAGAATAAAAAGCATTTCAAAATTCACCTTATAAGTAGGATATATGGTTAGAATATGAAGTATGATTCTCTTGATTTCCAAATGCATGCTTTTTATCTTTTCTGACTACCTTATAATATTTGGTTTGCTATTCATCATATTAACTGATTTGTTGGTGCACTTTTTCTCTTTCCTAAGTGACCTAAACTAGTGATCTTTAACTCAGACAATGACAGTTTTTTGGGTTGTTGTATGTATTGTATTCTAGATCTAATTAATTGGACTTTACTCAATAGCTTGACATATTTGATAATGTTTAAGCTTTATAAAGTTCATGTATTTCTGAAGTAATTAAAATAGAAATAATTAACTTTGGAAACCTGAATCCAGTGTTAGTGATAGTATTATATGGAGGCTGTTGAGAAATGGAAAGCTGCTTTCTTTAGGGACAAATAAGTGAGATTCAGTGAAAAATTCCTTACCTCATTTGTATGTAATGAAAGCACTAATCTTAAGACAAATTTATTTGTACTAATTTTATAGTCAGTTAAGAATGTTGGAACTAGTTGCCCCTCTCTGATTACTTTTATCTTTAGAATTCATATTTTGGGCCAGATAAAAAGAAATTATTTTCTTTTTTCCAGTACTCTGAACATAATTACCCCAGGGTCTATTCCTTTTTATAATAGGACTGCTGATTTCGGTGTTTAAAAGAAAAAGATGGGTCCTTCAACATTGCTGGTGAATCTTTTTTGCTGCTGCTTAAAATTATATCTCAAGAGCTTTTTGAGATGGATTTTTTATTTTAAGTCAGCCTTATTGGGCAAATGTGACCTTCTTCCTCAGAAGAAATGGCTGTCAAGGGGGAAAAAAATGTATATTCAGTTCAGCAGAATTTTAAAGTTTTAAAGCTCCCTAGGAGTTTATGAATTTTGAATGTAAGTAATATCACCTAAGTCATATGAGAGAATGACTCGGCAAATAAATCAGTGTATGTATTGCATTTTTGAGTAAATAAACATCATTGAGTTATGCTAACTTTTCTTTTTTTAATATATTCATTTAATCAGGAGTTGGATAGCTACACTCCCATTCCCCACACACGAAAACAGAAGTGTTCGAAATGTACACCATGACCCAGATCACAGCAAATCAAAAACAATAGCTGAATTATGGTAATTTCTTTCCATTTCTGCTAATTAGCTTAGAGTTTTAAAAACTGTCTCAGAATCTGATGTCTTCTAGCACTTCCTGAGTGACGGCTTAGAAATGCAAAGAGGAAAAAAAAGAAAGAAACCCTCCAAAGCCTCTTGTTGACTATTCTCTGGAGAATAACTTCAGGCTTAATCTCTAGAGTACTAAAACAGATGTAAACACTTGATATTTTTCCACAGGTAATAACCACATAATTGTAGAATGAATATTTTTTAAAAAAACAATCACAACCTAATCACATTAAATCTCTCTTAGGTCAGTATAATTTAAATAGAATGAAGGGAGGGAGTAAATGGGTTCAATTCTCACATTAGCAATCACATGCTGGTGCCTATTCAGGGGTGGAATTAGTCAAGGAGCTCCAAGCTCAGTTTCTCCCTAGAAAAAGGTGTAAGATGGACAACAGACATTTCCCCCTATTCATTGACTTATTTCCATAATGTTATACTTGAAGGCTATAGGAACTTTGAGGTTTGAGTTTGATGTGTTTATTAATATACATTTAATTAAATTTAAATCCTAGTTCTACCTGCCTTTCAAATTAATAAAAATCTCTATATAATAAGTTTATTCTTCAGAGACCAGAGTGCTTACAAACAAATTATGTTATCAGTTGTATATTTTGTATATTATAAATGACATTTTTTTAACATTCAATGTTTTTCTTTCTAAACAAATTAACATAAGGTTTTATGTTCTTAATTATATTGTATTTCAATATAATTGTTTTATCAGATTCATTTGATGATAATTTTTCCAAATGTATACCACATGAGTAACAATTTTTTTTTTATCTAAAACATAAAAAATAATCTCACTTTTTCTGTTTGTTTGTTTGTTTTGTTGTTTTTTTAGGGTTGTGCCTAGGCATATGGAAGTTCCCAGCCTAGGGGTCAAATGGAAGCTGTAGCTGCTGGCGAACACCACAGTTTATGGCAATGCAGGATCCTTAACCCAATGAGCGGGGCCAGAGATTAAACCCTCATCCTCCTGGATACTAGTCAGGTTTGTTACCACTGAGCCACAATGGGAATCCCTGAATAATCTTACATTCACAAAGTAAAGCAAAATAAAACCTTTCTACAAATATTTAAATCAATAAAGAAATACTCCCTTATAAGTAAGAAAATTAATATTTGTTAGTAATTTTAATAAATGTCCATGTGTAAATTATGGAAGTACTATTTATACTTTATAAAATGTTGATTTATGAGCCATTTGGAGAAAGGAAGGGTTCATTTATTATTTATTTATCAGTGATAGAGGCAGAGTTGCATTTTAGACATTTCAGAAATGGTTTTCCACTTGAATGGTAATGGCAGTGGATGAAATTCTTGATTATATTTTCCTGCTTTCTGGCACTATGTGCTGTATTTATCTTTTGATGCATAGAAATGTAACTGCACAACAGCTTCTACTCGCCAATCATTTTTTGTGACCGGTAATGCAGTTAATACATTTTAATATGAAGGAAGGGAAGGAACCGAGGTCAATATTTCACGTGCCTGTATGATTCAGCAATTCCTTTGAAAAAGACAGCATGAATAAATATGTAATTTAAGAAGCTAGTGAATAAAACAGCAAAAGAGAGCAGGAGAGGATTCAAGAAATAGGGCTGGAAATGACATTTAGTGAAAGAAAGTAAAGTTGAACTTGAGCAGGACAAGGTTCGTTTAGTCCTGATTAAAGCGCTTAAATTCTGAGAACTCCCCTCCTAACATGTACCTGAATACTGTCATCGATTAAATTAGATCTATAGATAGATTAATAGAAAGATGATAGAGGGATAGATAGATAGACTGACACATATGTATATTTATATGCTTAACCAATATTTTGAGCTCCCATTATGCATAAGACATTGTCTTAAGCACTAGAGATATATTACATTAAATCACCAAGTAATTAAAATAGATGAACAATGAAAACCTGAAGACATGAAGAGGAAATGAGTGATAACTTTTCCAAGGATATCTGCTTAACCTAGACAAAAATCTCAGAGCACTCTGCAGAGAGTTAGGAAATGATTTAGGTGTATAATTTTTTATTATTCAATTTCTACTTGCTCTTTCATTTAAAGGTATAAATACCATAATAAAAGCTTCCATGTTAATAACTTATCTGTACTGGATTCTATTAAAAAAAAAAAAAGAAAGAAAGAAAAACTGTAGTCCCTCACCTACTGTTCTCCAGAGGACATTGTTTCTTTTATACCATAAACAGAGAATTGCTTCTTCATTGCTAGAGCTCTAAAGGAAAAGAAACTGATCTTTCTAAGGTCATGGTTTAATAATAGTCAAAGAGAAAAATATTAGCTAAAAAAACTTGCTGCTCTTTGTAAAAATTTTTTCAACTTTACAAAGTTTCTTTTTAAAAATGTCTTTTAACTACTAGCTAAATCTGGAACATGTTTTAAGGAAGTCTAAGAATGTCCGATGGCTATAAGTTTGGAAGATCGAAAGAAGTCATTGTAGATCTTTTCCATACCAGCAGATAAACTCAAATGTTTTTGGTTATTAAAAAGTGTTCTTTAGGAACCTTTAAGGTTACTATTCAACAAGGAGAGAGAATTAAATTAGAGTCTTATTTAAGGTTTTCATATCAACTCAAATAAGACAAAAATAATCTGTGCTAGGCTCCTCTGACTTCATTAGTGCCTGGTTTATGCCAATAAATGATAATTTGTGTGAATTTCTGAAATGCTTTAATTTTATAAGTTTGTACTTTATGCAACAAATCACATAAAGACAATGTTTTTTTTCCAGAGAAAAAATTTGTAACTTAGCGGTAGAATCAGTAGTCCTCTGATAAATATTTAACAACCAGCTCTCAGGGAGGGGGGTGCTTATTTTTAATCATTTCCAATTTATGTGATGTTAAAACTCCCACCATAGCTAACTTCAAGCAGCCAACTTGATGCCACTGTATGTAGGGTTGGAAAGAGATGCAAATACTCTACTTCATGAGCCAGGAGGAGCTGACTTCAGCACATCACTGGATAATTTGGTCAAATACAACTTGCTGTTGATTAAGCAACATCATTTAAGTACCACTAAGAAGAAAATAATGCTGTCAATTAAATTGTGACAACATGTCCTCTTATCATTGATTTATTTTTATTTTGCACTTATTAAAAAAGCTCTTTTAAAGACTCTCTGGTCCCAGAAAATCTCCCTATCCTCTATTCAACTAAAGAGAATGAGAGAGACAAAAAGAAATACACAGAGAGAGACAGAGACAGAGACAGACAGAGCCAAACAGACATTCTGGATGGAAGTGATGTCATAGCCAATGGATACCTAAACTGGGTTGTGACCTAGAGAAAGTTGAGTTTCTTCACAGAGTGTTAACCAGGTCTAAAAGTCTAGAAAGGTTAAGGTTCATGTTTGACAAAGAGGAATAGGTACAAAAGGACCACATAGATACCACCCTCAAGTAGGCTTGTGGTAGAGATGGGGCAGAGATGACACTTGCAGACGCTGAAGCAGCAGGAATCACATGCAAACCAACCATAACACACTGTCATGATTTCAGGACTGTTAACACTTGAAAGGAAAAATTAAATTCCTAGAATCAATAAGATGTGGTGGGTCCAACATAATAATGATGATAGTTACAAATGATAGAAAACATATGCAAACACCTAAACTTGTGCATTAAAAGCGGACTTCCAATTTTTGATCCAGCTGATAAGAAACTGGAAGGTTGTCAGTCCAATATCCATAACAAGAAAAAGCTAAACTAAAAATAAACTACTCTTCTTGGGTTTATTAGAGAATTGAAGTCACAGGGCAAACTGCTGCCCCTAAACTGGCGAAACAGGTGATACAGAGATTCACAATTTACCAGAGCAAAACTTCCACTGGAACCACTACTCAGGTAGGAAAACTTCAATTCTAATTGAGGAATTGCTGGAGGCTTAGTGTGGATAAGTCCGAGAGTTAAAATCTCCAGGGGGGGAGTCCCAGTCTTAGGGGAGCCTTCTACTTTTGTAAATTGCCTCCAGGAGTCCTACCAGGAAGAAAACACAAGGAAGGGAGGAAGGAGATGGTAGGAAGGGAAAAATTTGGAAGAGGGGCTGGCAGAAAGGAGGAAATAAAGAATAGGAGGAAAAAAAAACTAAAAGGCGTAAAAATAAATCTGCTTCTGGTTGTAAAATCAATTATAAAATATTAGATCGAAGCTGTGCAGGGCAACTGCAGCATTAGTGAAATGAGAGCATAGCTTTTTAAGATGACAGCATTCAAACAGCTAACACATTTGTTTAGCTAAGTTTTCACGTGACTAGCAACACAACTTGCCTTGTGTACAGTATCCCTTCTACATATTCAAAGGAAAATGATCATGAAAAGTAAAAAAATAGGGCACATTTCTTTCTTTTATTTCTATTGTTACTAACATCTATGTGCTTCAGATTGCAAAATGAAAAGTGATCACTAGGTAAATAGAACGATTTTTGTCAGAGTGACTAAGAGAAATCAGCATCTAGAAATTACAAAAAAGAAACAGAAACACCCACTCTGACTCTATAAAATCAGAGAAATCTAGAAAGCAGTTTAATCTGAGGAAGAGTTAGAATCTGGGGGGAAAAAAAGTCATCATTTACTGCCCAATACAGATATCATTCTATCAGTGAGTCCAGGTTCGCCAACAGCCGCATTAGAACAACATAGCCTTCAGGGAAATTTTAAGAGACCTACCCAGTTATGCCCGAAAACATTTTCAACACCTAGACTTCAAAATCATGATGATGAATATATGAAAAGGGAAAAAGTGTATAGCACTAGATGGAAGAGTTCAAAATATTGCTGTCAGCTTTCAAATCAATGAGCAGAGACAAACTGCAGTGCTCCAAGGGATTGTTAAAATAGCAGATTAAAAAAAAAAAAGAAAAAGCATTTTGTGGGGAAGCAATTTTCTAGAAAAACAATTGTTTAGTTTTATTCTAATGTTTCTATCGTTCGCACTATTAATTGGTTTCTTTAAGAACAAAAAAATGTTAATAGGTTTCTTTTTGTTTGTTTGTTTTTGTTTTTTCACCCTTTTTAACCATTCTTTTTTCAAAATGTTATATGCCCTCTGGAAAAAAAATACACAAATAGTGCTCACTCTATACCCCTGCACTTTGTTAATGAGATGTGTCCCTTTGTTAATTAGATGGAACTGAGAACAACAAAATATCGAGATAAACATGTCTCATTTGTGTTTGGATATATACCTACTTCCAAGTATTTCATAAAATTAATTACTTCAAGTTAGCAGATGGAACAGGGTTAAAGTAATAATTTAAATTAAAGGCTAAAGTCTAAAAGCCAAGGGAAGAAGAGAGAGCATTATATCTTAAGAAACAGATATTATAAAATAAAATGCTATAGACTGTTGAAATCAGGTTAAATACACAATATTTATAGTCTAAATCAGACTTTGTCAAGCACAGCTTTCTAAAACTGTTTATAAAAAAATGATTACACACTTATTAGCTAAACATGCTCCTTTCAAAGTCTGTATTAAATAGACGAGCACCCAAGATGTGAAAAATAAAGGGCTCCACCTCACTCATTAAAAAATGTGGTCTAGTGGCTACAGGCATTGTACTGTGCAGAAATAGCATCCATCACTGCTACATCTAAGCATAGAAAAAGAAAAAAATACCTAGATTCACTTGGCTGGATGGGGTCTTGATAGCCAAAGCACTCCAACAATGACTTGCCCCCAGCTCCATTGTCACAATGCCAGAGAAGTAAATGTTTTCTAAAATCTGTAATACAAGACCTAAAAAGACAAAGCAATCTGCTGCTTCTCCTAATGTATTTCCTAGCTTTTGACAATCATAATTAGGAAAATTCTTAATAAATTCTAAATTATATATAAAATTATATTTAATTATATTTAATATATACTAAATAATATAATATATATTTTAGTAATATATAGTAAAAACATTTACTATATATATATACATAAAAACACACATATGTATATATATTGTGAGTGCAACCGTGTTAATTGCACAGAAATTTTTGTTTCAAAAGTTGCATAATGGGCCAAAAATAACCAGGAGAGCTTTGGAAGAAACCAGGCTATTTTACTGTCAAACTTTGGCCACCGATGCATGGATAGGTCAACCCTACCTATGAAGAAATCACAAGACTGTATCTTGGTTATTGACTTGGAAAAAAAAATTAGCCTTGCTTTGTGAGAAATCTGAGTTGAAATATTTCCGCAGAGAAAGAAAGAAAGAGAAACAAACAAAAAGCAAAATCCAAGATTATTTCAGAAACATGTCAGAAAGGATTTTCTTTCTGAGAATAAAGGGACCAAGAGCTGCTGTAAGCAGCGGTAATATGTAAATGCCAAGCATTCGTTACATCAGAGGAGCACTGATCAATACAGATCACATGACTGTACCAGTGGGCACCAGGTGACCTTTAGGCCAGATCATTAGCTCCAAGATAACCCATTTTGTCCTCCGGATGGGAAGACACCAGCCCAGCCAACATCAAAGGAATGTGGGACAGATGGACACTCTGGGATACAATGAAACCACTAAAAGAGGGTTTTTCACAAATCCTGGTTCCTGGACTACTCACCTAAAATCGTTTGAGGCACTCTTTAAAAGGGCAGATTTCCGAGTTTCAGACAGGCCTTTAGCATGAAAAAGTATGGATTTTCTTTGGGAAATTGGGACCTTTACTACACGTTCTGAATGACTCTTATGTTCACTACTGTTAGAGAACTGATGTGCTACATGTATGGATCATCTTGAGGGAAGCATTCAGGAACAAAGTTTCTAGGTAAATTATTTCTGTTAGAGAAAAATAATTGGATTATAACCTAAGTTGATTATAACCATGTCAGTCAGAGTCAAAGGGGTAAGCAATATTTAAGTCTAAGAATGAGTCTTCACATTAGAGTGAGAATGAAATTATATAGTGCTTCCTGAATTGTTTCAAGATAAGAGACACCTTTATAAACTCCCTAAATTTCTAGGTAGGAACTTAAGCCAATTAAGTGTGACTTAATCAATTACAGGGATATAACCAATGCATGTAATTTAAGCTCATTCCCTTTTCAATCTTTTACAAAAACTGAAAATATGTGTTTATCACCTTTCATTAAGAATCCTCCCACTGCTTCCTGCCACACTTGATGGACAAATACTTGATAGTCACTGCCATACACTCTCTGTTATGCAGTAGGTTATTCATTCTAGATAGAAAACAAAATCTCTAAAAAGTTCTACTTTCTTTGTTCTGATTTCATACATACCAAGTAACTCCATAGTTACAGATTCAAGTTTTCTAAACTCTTTGCTGCTGAGCAAATCTGTGTAGTAATGTAATATAAAACCTATTTATTGGTATTGTTTTATATGTGAGTCTCCTGTGAGATTGGTTTGTGTTCATTCCATTATGTCCCCCATTAAACAACTTTCAACAGCTGAGTGATGATCATGTTTCAAGACTTCTAGTGGAGAATATCAGCTCCATCTGATGACTCAAGGAGTACAGGGTTTAGAAACGATTTACTTAGTATCTCTTAGTATCTAATTAGTATTACTTAGAATCTTTATTCACTTATCTCTACATGGCATCACTAACTTAAATGCATTACCTCCTCCATTGTTCAAGAAATAGTTAAGAGCTTTACTGATAAAAGTCTCTAACAGTTCAAGATCAAAACAACATTGTGAAAATACTCTTACATGGGTCTTCATTCTAAGGAACCACTGATGATAAAATGAACATTTTCAGGAGGAAACCATTCCTTTTCTCTCTTATCTTTGTATCAGATATGTGATATTAACCCGTTTTCTAATATTTAAAATCTGCTCTAATCTTAATTTGTGTAATGTCTGTGCAATAAATATGAAATCTTGAGATTCATTATTTTATTATCATCTTACTTATCCAGAAATACGGGGAAAAGGGTGCTTCTTAGAGAATATATGATTTGGGAATTTCCATTATGGCTCAGTGAGTTAAGAACCTAACATGTCTGTGAGGATGCAGGTTAAATCCCTGGCCTTACTCAGTGGGTTAAGGATCTGGCATTGAAGCAAGTTGCAGTGTAGGTTGCAGATGCAGCTTGGATCTCGCGTTACTGTGGCTGTGGTGTAGGCTGGCTTCTGCAGCTCTGACTCGACCCTTAGCCTGGGATTTTCCATATGCTGCAAGTGTGGCATTAAAAGAAAATTTAAAAATATATATTTCATCTGTTCATACATAATATAATCTTCTTGTCCCATCATGATGCACTTTAATATTTAGAATCTAGTAGCTATTTCTTATTTATCCATTCATTGATTTTTTTTCCAGTAAAAATACATTCATCCAGTAAATATATTTAAACATTTACCAGAAGCCAGGGCCTTAAGACTGAGTCAACTACCAATGAAGACTCTTATCTATGTTGTAATTCACAAAGGAAATAATACTAACGTTTAAAAACTAAAGGCTAAATGTATTCATTTCCTCATCTGAAAGTATTTGTCCAGTGCTTACTAGGTGTCAGGCTTTATCCTAAGTCTGTTCTTAATTTTAAGGTCATACAATCTAGGTACTTCTATACTCCCTCTGTCTCCTCAAGAAATGATGGATTCTGATTATTTCTACAGAAATCCAAAGGTTAGGTCTCTTGCATGTGTTTGGTCTCTTTGTTATATAATACAGTGCATAATGTATATAATATTTATGTAGTACTTATATAAAGTATACTTTTGGCTGGTGGGCTTTCTGACATTTTGCCAGAGAAGACCTCTGAAGTGTACATTCTCATTTCAGATAATTCACTGCTCTTAAAGTTGAAGTGCGAGTTAACTTGCCCAAAAAATACCATAGTGTCTCTATGTCATAAATAAACAGACATTATAATGAGGTGTCCTGGAGTTCCCGTCGTGGTGCAGCGGAAACAAATCTGACTAGGAACCATGAGGTTGAGGGTTCAATCCCTGACCTCGCTCAGTGGGTTGAGGATCCAGCATTGCTGTGAGCTGTGGTGTAGGTCACAGACATGGCTCAGATCTGGCATTGCTGTGGCTCTGGCATAGGCCAGCAGGAACAGCTCCGATTAGACCCCTAGCCTGGTAACCTCCATATGCCACGGGTGTGGCCCTAAAAAGACAATAATAATAATAAGGTGTACTTATTCTTTTTGCTCCTAATCGTTCTTTCTCAGGTTTGTACATTGACCAATCAGACAAAATTCCATGCCTGTCTATGAGCTTCTCTGTTCCACAAGTTCTACACCTTCCCTGGGGAAGATCAACCTCCTACCAGCAATAGAAAGCCTTTCCTATTGTTTTTTTTTCCTCTGTCTTGGGCATGGAGTTGAACTCAGAGCCTCAGTTGAATAAGCATATATGGTCAATTATGCTCAGACATATAGGTTGTAAGTTGAGCATGGGCTTCAAACTATAAGCAGAGTTTCCTAGTGGGAAGTTACTAAATAACCCACCTTCTATAGATAAATATTTTTCAGAGACCACAAGTCTACTCTCACACCAGTGATTCTTGTAGCCATTGAATATGGCTACAAGAATCCTCCACTATGGTACAAAATGTTGTTGGGCCTTTCCGGTTCATCTTAAGGTTTAGTGCACCACAAAAATGGAACCCATTCTAGCTTTCTGATGCTTTCATCATTCACTCAATCGCACATTGGACAAATAGAAATTGACAGTTTACTGAGTGTCAGACATTGATCTGTGTGTCACCAGTATCTAATATTAAAGCTATTTTCTTAAGAGAATTTTTTTTTTTTGGATATCAAACAAGATAGGTCTCAGAAGTCATCATGAAGAAGTCTAAGATTTAAAGGCAAAAGAAGAGGCTGAGCTTTGAAAAGAGGATGTAGATAGGTGAGAGGAAGACCAGGAGCATGTTGGGGCATAGAAGCCAAGGGAAGAGAAGGTCTCAGCATTTTTAAAATGTAGGTGAAAAGTCTAACAAGAAAATAAAGAATGGGAAACAGCCATTAGATATAACGACCTAGAGATCATTGGGCACCTTAGTGAAAACCGTCTGGTGGTATAAATGAGAATGGCAGTGAATCCAGATTGAAAGGTTCTGGGGGCAATGGGAGATGAAGAAGTAGACATAGTGAGTATAGACAGCACATGGACAAGGCAAGGAGAGAGCAGGGCTGTGGATGGTTCATTTTGTGGTTGTGTGTAAGTGAAGATTTGCACATATTTAAAAATAAATAATAGGGAAATATAAAATAAAAATAAATTAAAGGGAACCCTCTTTACACTTTTGGGAGGGAGTGAATGTTACTCTCATCATTTTAATTATTTTGATTCAGGGTCTCCTTATTTATTCTACCAAAAATCTTTTTTTCCCTCTCTCTTTTTTTGTTTTTAAATGGAAATGTATTTTTGAATATCTTTATTCAGTAGAGATATGACAGATTATATTTTATTTTATTTTATTTTATTTTATTTTTTTTGGTCTTTTTGCTATTTCTTTGGGCCGCTCCCGTGGCATATGGAGGTTCCCAGGATAGGGGTCGAATCGGAGCTGTAGCCACCAGCCTACGCCAGAGCCACAGCAAGGCGTGATCAGAGCCGCGTCTGCAACCTACACCACAGCTCACAGCAACGCCAGATCGTTAACCCACTAAGCAAGGGCAGGGACCGAACCCGCAACCTCATGGTTCCTAGTCGGATTCGTTAACCACTGCGCCACAACGGGAACTCCTTCCCTCTCTCTTTTTAAGGCTACACCCAAGGCACATGAAATTCCCAGGCTAGGGGTTGAATCAGAGCTGCAGCTATCAGCCTACAACACAGCCACAGCAACATGGGATCTGAGCCACGTCTGTGACCTGCGCCACAGCTCACGGCAATGCCGGATCCCTGACCCACTGAGCAAGGCCAGGGATCGAACCCCATCCTCATGGATACTAGTCAGGTTCATCACTGCTGGGCCAACAATGGGAACTCCTCTACCGAAAATCTTTGAATAAATTGTTTCCCTTTAATGGTGATCCCCGATTTGAAGGAGTAAGGGGGACCATTTCAGTAAGACAAATTCCATACTCTCAAGAAGAGTAGTGGGGAGAAAAATCTTTAAGTCCAAATGACTTATTAAGTGATGATTTGAAGAAATAGATATCACACTATGAGATCAGAGAGGAGGGAGTATTGATTCAAATTGGGTCAGTAGGAGTTCCCATAGTGGCACAGCAGAAACAAATGCAGCTAGTATCCCTGAGGATGCGGGTTTGACCCCTGGCCTCACTCAGTGGGTCTGGGATCCTGCATTGCTGTGGCTGTGATGTAGGCTGATAGCTGTAGCTCTGATTTGACTCGTAGCCTGGGAACTCCATATGCTGTGGGTCTGGCCCTAAAAAGCTTCCCAGAGATATTTCTGTTTGAAAGACAAGTACATTTTATAGCCAAGAATAGGACAATTCTGGGAGAAGGATAGATGCCTGAGGGTACTGAGACTTCTAAATATATTAGATATTCAGAAATCGGAAGAAGGTGAATTTAACTCATGCAAAATCCCTTTATCTAGTGTGGAGGAAGGAGATGTTTGGAAAGAAAGCAGACAAAATGCTGTTAATGCAGGCCTTTGTGACATGAGCTAGGAAGTTGGACCTCAAACTTGAAAAATCTGGGAATTCATTGAAAGATTTCAGAAGAATGACGCTATCATCATCTTCATTATCATTATCTTCCTAAAAGTTAATTTATATTGACGACTTACACTGCCCCAGGTACACTTTTAAGCACTAAACAGGCATTATTTCATTTAATCCTTTTAACCACCCACAGGAGTAGTATGAATTTTATTTCAAGTTAGTAATTTGGAAATGAGTCTATTGATTGCAGAACTGATGCTTGGAACTGCGTACCAGAATCTTCACCAATGCTGCTGAATCTTCACAAAAGCCATCCATCTTTACTACCATGTCCTCTCAAAGATGGGTTCACTGGGGCCCTGCCTACTGCGTGACATTGCTCCCTTCTACAGCAAAGTCTCACATTTGAGCTTCTGGTTCCTAGATTATATTCTTGTGCTCAAGTTATCAGGAAGACTGGAAAGCCAGTGCGTTCCTGTCTTAGGGAGGCAAGATTCAAAATGAGGTACATTCTCCAAACAGAATAGCTTTTTTAGAATATTCTAAGAAACCACACTATAACAACAATTTTTTGTAAAAGAGTAAATTTTTTTTTGTCTTTTTAGGGCCAGGGATCAAATCTGCATCCTCATGGATACTAGTCAGATTTGTTTTCTGCTGAGCCACGACAGGAACTGCAAAGAGTAAAATATTTTTAAAAAATGTCTATTTGGAGTCAGGTGGTGACTGTAAATAGTCAGATGTCTATTTTGATCCAAGGTGGGATCCTAGTTCAGCCATGTAGTAACTAACTATGTGATTTCTAAAAGTCACCTAGGTTTTAAGGCTTAACTTCTTCCTTTTCTATAAAATAATTTTTAATGACATGAGGACTAGATGTGGTATAGATAGTCAGGGGTAAAAGAGTGCTGATTTTTAAAAGGCAACAATTTCTGCATTCTAGGGTCTAAGCTGAAATCTACCTTGAGTAAGTCTTTCATGTGAATATGTAGTGGCATAGAAATAAGGCTAAGACTTAGCCACTCTTCTTTTAGAAAATATGAATATATGGGAGGTCCCATCATGGCTCAGTAGTTAACAAATCCGACTAGGAACCATGAAGTTGCAGGTTCAATCCCTGGCCTCGTTCAGTGGGTTAAGGATCCGGTGTTGCCATGAGCTGTGCTGTAGGTCGCAGACATGGCTCAGATCCCAAATTGCTGTGGCTCTGGCGTAGGCCAGCGGCTACAGCTCCGATTTGACCCTCTAGCCTGGGAACCTCCATATGCTGCAGGAGCAGCCCTAAAAAAGGCAAAAAGACAAAAAAAAAAAAAAATGAATATAGCAAGTAACCTACATGTACCTATGTGAGACCAGACCATAGAATTCTGTTTAATAAGTAAGAGATGTAATGATCTCTTTTTTTCCCTTGAAAAAAACTAATTATAATATCTTTATTGTTCATTTCTTAGGGTGCCTTAAAAATAGTTTGTTAAATGTGCCAAGTAAGGGGAAGATTCTTATTTATTTGAGGGCAGGGGGCAGCTCAGATCTGAAGAACAGGGAGAAAACTGAGGGAGTCATTCTAAGGACTGGCAGAGCCACAGTTAAATTTTCCTTTTCTGGTTTGCAATTCCATGATGTTATCTAAAGATTTCCTTGTCTTTTCACTGCACAACCTTGTGTTCAGTGTGCCATTGTGATTAAAGAGAAAGGCCTATACCCACCCTCAGGGCAGAGGTGAATGGGAAGCAGGGTTACCACTTGGAATAGCAGTACCCAGATGGTCAGGGGAGCAGACTGTCAAAACTAAAGGCATTTCAGTGAAGGGACAGGACGTAAGCAACAACCAGGAAAAGACAGAGCCTTGCTGGAGCTCTTCAGAAATAACTGAGCAGGAACTGGACCTCCTGTGCTCATGCAAGATGACTCTGGGGCTTGCATCAGTGATGGCCTCTGAGTCCCCCAGTGCTGGCCGACAATCCCTGCAACCAGCTCCCAGCTTCAGTGCAAACTTTGCACAGGTACAATGCTTGTACCTGCTGCTCTCAGAGGCCAGACACTTGCCCTGTGGAGAGCCAGAAGCACAGGAATTTATTCCCCCAGCCCAGCCAGGTTCCCTAACAGTGACGGACTCGCAGGAGAGCACAGATGCTAGTCTCCAGAGCCTCCAGGCTGGACAGCCCCAGGGTATAGTTGTTGCCCTACAGAACTCCTCAAGGGCTTGGGCTGAGTCTGGGGTTCGACTGAAATTGCGCAATTGTTTGTCTGCTTCTTCCCTCTCTGCTTCTCCCGCTTTCTCCTGGGGGAAAATAAACCACTTGCAACTGAATCCTTGCCTCAGGGACAGCTGCTGGGAGGACTAAGACCAGGCTCTGCTACCTAGGATCCCAGATTCCCATCAGAGAGGGAAGGAGAGTTAGACCCCAGGAGCCAGAGAACTTAGGGTCCTTGGCTTTAATTACGTAAACATGCCTTTACCATCACTAATGGCATCTCCTTTCATGCTCCCCCAACCCCACCTTCACGCTCCTCTGTGGAAGCTTCAATTCAATTCCTTGTTCTCTCTCAATAAAATGGTCATAATTTTTTGGACGGATTTCTTTAGGGGAACGAAAAGAGACTATATCTGCAAAAACCTTTTCTTAAAGTGCTATTTAAAAAAATATAAACATTTACAGATGCAAATATTTAAATCATATATCAAATGCAGGTGTGTCAATATTTCAGAAACAAGTGGGAGAATGTTTTTCAAAATAAAAAAAATACAAATTTGAAAGTTCCCTTTTCATGGTATTTACTATATATCAATTGTTTTTTAATTATAATGGCCTTTCTTGGCATGATGATGATCTGAACATCCAGACATGAAGTTCTTATTATTTTAAGGAAAGCAAATACAATGTTTGCCAAGTAAATAGATGCAAAGTTTGTATATCA
Organism: Sus scrofa; assembly: GCF_054392235.1. Taxonomy (NCBI): domain Eukaryota; kingdom Metazoa; phylum Chordata; class Mammalia; order Artiodactyla; family Suidae; genus Sus; species Sus scrofa. Next base: position 117,800,555 of record NC_139388.1, on the reverse strand, counting down.
CTTTATACTAAATAGACATTTTATTTTCTTCCTTCCTGACAATAAAGTGACTAGCTCTTGTATTAATCATGTTTGAATATATGTAGGCAATAATTATATACATAATCCTTACTTTTTTAGAAAACAAATATGCTTCCATCAACTACTCTGCAAAGCTGAACCTTTAAAGTAACATATTTAATATATTGCCTTGCTCTTCCCTATGCTCTCTCTCTCTCTTCATGTACAGCACTACAAAACTTTTAAATATAAATTCTTTATGAGACATAATATTCTTCTTTTTAATACATTGGTTTAGTATTACTCATTATCAATCTAATTATTGACAGAAATTGAGCTTTTGTTTCAACCTGATTATTACCCATTGCCTGGTGTGGATTGGTTTGCACCATAAACATTTTTTTTATGTTATCAGACTAAGACAAAACATAGTCCTCTGAGATTTCATCATCCTGGAAAAAATAGACATGACTAAAAGCTCTCAAGTTAAAAAGTAATAGTGGAATTTAGTATGTGTATAAATGTTATAATGTTTAACAAACCTGCAAGTATATCTTACATTTTGAAAGCAGTTTTAAGGGCACATGAGGATTACCTTGGCATTCCCTTTATTTTTTTTAAGGATGAAATAACAAGGAAAGGCATCTGTGTCACTACATGAAGTATTAAATATTTAATATCATTACCTGTGATGTTAATACTACTACCTGTGATAAAAAAAAAAAAATTCTTATTATCCCCGGCTGTAGCATTTAATTATACTGGCCAATGGTGCTACCACAGAAGTGTATTTGCTGGCTTTAGCAGCAGTTCATGCTGTTCCTAGAAATAACATTTCCTTCACTGCCAAAATAGCACATGGCCCAGTGATGGATAGGATGGGCTTAACAATTAAGCCATCTGCTTGCTGGTTTCCCTGATTTCTCTGCTTTTTCCTCTGCTTTGCTTCACAGCTTAAGCATGGCGGCCATTTAGAAGGAAAATTAGACGAGGAGACTAATATCCACCATATTTCCTAGATGATTTTAATTAATAACTTCCCAGGCTGAAAGGGAAAGATTTGCCCATGGTATCCTTTGCAAGGTCACTGATGCTTGAAAGATGTTAAATACATCTAAATAAGATGACACTCATAGAAAAACACTGGGCTGGAGATCGAAAAAATATTCTTCTTATAGGGCAAAAACTACTGAGTCGCTTAGATTTAATTCTGCTGACAAAATGTCTGTCTGCCTCATGTAACAGTTTCAAACCAGCTATGATTAGAAGAAAACAGACAAATAACTTCTTTATTTTCTTCTCCAACTTATTTTTATTTTGTACACTGAACTACACCAAGAAAAAAAAAAAAAACACTAGAAAATCGTTTACTTTGTTATATTGACTTTCTGAGAGTTAGCAATATGATTCCTGAAGATTGAATTTAATACATCTCATCATTTTCTCTCATGAGGTAGAATTACTTAGCCGATTAATTTTCTTTTTCTTTTTTTAATGCATTTTTCTAGCCCACTGGCCTGTTCTCTGATTGTTTCCATGGCAAAGGTTGGCAGCCATTGATGCATTCAAGAGTAATACCTATCAATCCATTGGAATTCACTAATTTGGGACTATGATTATGTATTGATTTAGAGATAAGGGAGAACTACCACTTGCTCTTAGACTTTTTCCTCTTGGCAAAGGAAAGTCCATGGACTTTGGAAAAGCACTTTAGCTTTAGTTATTGCTTGAAAATTCAAAGATATTTTGAAAATATTTATTTATTCTAAAGAGAATAACACAGGTACTTATACTACATAGAACAAAACTATTTTTGTACCTCAGAAATGATAGATTTTTTAATGTAATTGAGACAAAATCAATATTATAGTTTAAATGCAAAAGTTGAGATTCTGTTGCTTATTATTGCATGACTTGGAAAAATATGGAAATGTTGCCTTTTTATTAATTTCTACCACACTTGGAGTTCCCATCGTGGAGCAGTGGTTAACGAATCCGACTAGGAACCATGAGGTTGCGGGTTCGGTCCCTGCCCTTGCTCAGTGGGTTAACGATCCGGCGTTGCCGTGAGCTGTGATGTAGGTTGCAGACGCGGCTCGGATCCCGCGTTGCTGTGGCCCTGGCGTAGGTCAGTGGCTACAGCTCCAATTCGACCCCTAGCCTGGGAACCTCCATATGCCGCAGGAGCGGCCCAAGAAATAGCAAAAAGACAAAAAAAAAAAAAAAAAAAAAAAAAAAAAAAATAATTTCTACCACACTTAACAAGCCCCTCGTTTGGTTTACAAAGTTACTCTGTGTTTGAGATGTATAAAAATAAATCAGGTACAGATGTCTCCCCACCTAAAGTACCCAGGTACCTTAAAGCAGTAGAAAAGAATTGATATCCATTCAAAATGCAAGTTAGAAAAGGAGAAGGATGTATAAATACTAACCTGGAATTAGCATAGCATACAGTCTAACTTCCTTCTATTATTAGAAAGTCACATATATGAAAGTCTTTTATTTTCTGTCCCACATATGCAGTATGTGTCACTATTCACTTTAGGAGAGAAACTCTATTCTGTAGCATCTCTAAGATAGGGTTGGTGCTCTGAAATTGAAAGCTGTGGAAAGAGAAGCCTTGTTACATTTGGTTGCAGTTAGATTATTCTCCGATTACACATCATTTACTCTCAGCCAGGCTTTGTTATATTAGGATAGAAGAGCCTTCATGAGATGGAGATAATACGTAATAATGAGGAACAGACATCTGTACAACACATGTAAGAACATTGTTTCCTTAAACAGTTCAACTACTGCTTTTTGACTGTTGACTATTGAAAAATGTGCAATAACCATGCACATTTATTTGCAAATTCATGGGCAAATTAAAAGACAAATGGTTGAGCTGGAGAAGCTGGACACAACAGAGGGCATGCTCTATGATTCTGTTTTTATAAATTTAAAAGCAGGCAGACCCAATACTCTGTGATAATCTATATGGGAAAAGAATCTGAAAAAGAGTGGATGTGTGTATATGCATAACTACATCCCTTTGTGGCACAGCAGAAATTATCACAACCTTGTAAATCAACTATACTTCAATAAAATTAAGAAAAAAGAAACAACAAAAAATAAAACCAGGCAGGCTCCTCTGATATTAGATGTCATGATGAAGATCACCCTAGGAGGGAGAAGTGACTAGGAGGGACACTGACAGGCCTTTCTAGGGCCCTGGTAATATTCTATTTTCTGATATGGTTATATGGGTGCATTCATCTTGTGAAGATTCATCGAACTGTGTACTTATGATTGTGACAGTTTCAGGAAAAGGAAAGGGAGAAAAAGCAAAAACCAAATGTTTCCAGAAATGTTGCTAAATTAACACTGCAGGTCTTTAAAATGAAATCCTACTAAATTTACTGTTTTAATAATTTAGCATACTTATGGCCAAGTCTTATTACCTAAAGTCCTAAAAGGAAAAATAGTAAATGAAAATTGCTAAATTTTGTGTTCCTAAAAATCCACAAAGCAGTAAAGATGGAGAGTCATGTATCTTGAGAAAAAAAAATCTCCATACTTCCTATAAAATGTGTACAGTGAGTTTTTTCAGCGACAACTGTAAATTTGATTAGGTAACAAAACTGTAAATTATAAAGAACCAAATTTGTTTTTTTTTTAATTTGTAGTGTAATATGGGAAGGATAATTCAACACCTTCGAAAGGTTTATGAATTCTCTGAACTCTTTCAGGTTTCTAAGGAAACTAATTGCTAAGACACCAGAGATAGTTCACTGGGCCTGGAAACCTCTTGAGTTAGAATAAAAGAATCCTAGTCACAAATACGCAAAATACTGTTCACTAGAGACAAACAAGAGGGTTTTTATAAATATCTGAATGATTTAGAGTTTTTGCATAAAGATATTTGATCTCATATTGACTAACAATAAGGGTCACGTGAGGTAATTATTTACTAATATGACAGGAAAACCAAGCCATAATATAATACTCAAAGAACAAATGCCACTTGTTTGTGATCCTTGGTGTTAATTTTAATAAAAATGTTTATTTCAAAGTTAGAGGAGATTTGAGTGATCCATCCTTTTTTTCAGAGATGTGGAGTCTTAAATGCAAAAGTTCACACATGAAGTAAAAACAAAATGAGATGTTTAATGCAAGTCTCCTAACAACTTGTCCCATAATTTCATATGCTTCCAAAGAGAAATGTTTTGAGAAACCTAAATGAATATATGTTATAACATGACTTTCCTGTATTTATTTTTCAAACTCAAGAATTTAAAGGTTTGGAGGTTTGGTTTGGGTTTTTTTAGCTCTCTGTTTAAATAAAGTCTGATTTGGCAGCCCAGTGTGGACTGGAACCTAGTATTCTAAGGAAATAAACATATTCACAGTTATAATGAAACTCTTCTAAAGCACAAACTCATAAATAAGAATGTGATTCACTAAATAGGGTTTGGTGTCCAAGAATATGAATTATTCTCCATGGAAAAATTATTTTACATGAAAATTATTAAAAATTTCTTTAAAAATTATTTTACATGAGAATCAAATACTTATCTACGGGGCAAAAATTGTTGGTTGTTTCAAGACAACTGGAAATATTGAATGCAATAGCAATTACATTTTTAACTGTCTTAAAGAGCTCTGTATTTCTCCTAAGAATAGATCTTATGCTTTCTAAGTACCTGATGGACTCCTGGCAGAATAGATATTATAGCAAGGACACATTGCAGGCATCTGTTTTGGAACCTGTACATATTTTATGGAATCACTCCATTGAAATTCCATGTTAATCAATGATTTAAGTTTTACTGGATAAAGATATGACAAAGAAGCCCACTTAAAATTTGTGTTCAAGATTAGTACAACTTTGGGTATATGCCACTGAGTTAAATTTTCCCAATCTGGTTACTTTTAGGGTGGTATATCCCACATGTTCTTTATCAGGAAGGACTAAAACCTTGCTTACTGATTTCACAATTAGGACACAGCCCTTTGTTAAACAGATTTATATCAGATTACTTAGTCTTTGGAAGGAAAATTGAATTGCGCAATTGTGATTTGTTAAATGCCATGGTGATATCTGGAGTACATACAGTCAGCAATACACTCTACATATTCAACTCAAGCAGATGGTGTGAGATTTAGAGAATGAAAGAATATATTACTCCAGTGCTTACTCTGTAACAGTATTATGTTAGAATCAATCAGCAACAATGATAAATGATCATTAATCAGTACACTTTACTTGAAAGGGAAACACTGTGTGAGCATGTACATCACCAACTGCAATGTTAGGCTCTGACTTGGGTTCAGTCTTCCTAAGTGCCACCTCTTTTGCTATATTTTTTTTCCTTTTTTTAGGGCCACACTTGCGGCATATGGAAGTTCCCAGGCTAGGGGTCCAATCAGAGCTACAGCTGCTGGCCTGCGTCACAGCCACAGCATCGTGGGATCCGAGCCATGTCTGAGACCTACATCACAGCTCACTGCAACCCCAGATCCTTAACCCACTGCCCACTGAGCAAGGCCAGGAATCAAACCCACATCCTCATGGATCCCAGTCGGGTTTGTTAACTGCTGGCTGACCCACGAAGGGAACTCCTGCTATATTTTTTAAATCCAGATGTGTTGCTTGAATCACTGTGCCACCTGATCCCTAGTTATTATCATTTTTTTAAAATAATAATTTATCATGAAAAAACTTTGATTTGTTACTGGTAGTTTTCACTAAATTTCTCACTAAAGTTATACATGCTATTTCTAATATCCAAACTAAAGTAAATAAGAACCCCCATATTTGATTAAATCCTAAATTATACCAAAAGAAAATTGACACCCAAAAGGTTAAAAATGCCTCACAGTTACCCACACAGTAAATGTGTTCTCAGATTTCCAAGATATCTTCCAAATCTTCTCAAGGTCCAGAAAGTTCTGTAAAAAGTCCAGAACCATATTTTGAAGCAATTTTCATGGATCTGGAAGATATCATAGCATATTAAAATTGTATATTAAAATATGATTATTTTATCTTGATGAACTTCTGAGACTCACCTGATTCAAATATATACAAGGTTGATGGCTTAAAGCTTTTCCATTGTTGCAGAAAATGCTAAGTTATTATCTGGGAAACAGATTCTAAGATTTTGTACCTTTTTTTGTATTTTTATTCTAATTAGGTTTTACAGGATTGTTTATTGTATCTATTTGGAGGGATTCATCTCATGCTGTGTCCTTCATTAAAAAGATTAAGTACTTGATCAATCCTTAACCTCTTAGTGCGTCTCATTAGTTTGGTAATTTATTCATCAAAAATACACTCTGAGATGTGTTGGAATTGAAGATCTGGTGTTGATCCAAGAAAGCATGCTGTGTAGTGCCATGAACCTCATCACTTAGAGTAATACGCTTGCAAAAGGAGGAGTGGGATTCCTTTATAATATGAGAAATACAAAATTGTCTATATCTTTCTACTACCAATCCAGATGAATGCTTTTGAGATTTACCTATCTGTAAATCTTTTAGAGGTAAAAATACTGTAGTGCTATAGCATGTTAAATTTATTTTTTATGGGTAGATCCCGTCATGGCACAGCAGAAATCTAACTAGGAACCATGAGGTTGTGGGTTTGACCCCTGGCCTCATTCAGTGGGTTAAGGATCCAGTATTGCTAAGAGCTGTGGTGAAAGTCACAGACATGGCTTGGATCTGGCATTGCTGTGGCTCTGGCATAGGCCAGCAGCAACAGCTCTGATTAGCCTCCTAGCCTGGGAACCACCATATGCCTCAGGTGCAGCCCTCAAAAGACAAAAGACTAAAAAATAAATAAATTAATTATTTTTTACAAAAAGAATTCTGGTAAGTGAATCAGCATTTTTTTCAATGTATTGCTTTTATAGATTAAAGAAATATAAAACAATAATTCTACAGAGATTTCTTTAAAACGGAAGCCATCTTGGAGTTCTTATTGTGACTCAGCGGGTTAAGAACCTGACATAGTGTCTGTGAGGATGTGGGTTCCATCCCTGGCATTGCTGCAAGCTGTGGCATAGGTCGGAGATGCAGCTTGGATCCAGCGTTGCTGTCTTTGGCTGTGGCGTAGGCCTGGAACTGCAGCTCAGATTTGACCCTTAGTCTGGGAATTTCCCCATGCTGCAGGTGCAGCCTTAAAAAGAAAAACAAAAACAAAGCAACCCCCCCCCAAAAAAAAACTGAAGTCCACCTTAAAAATTTTAACATATTGATTTACCTATCAATTTGATAAAGGAGTAATATACTTCATTCATGATTGTGTGTATTCTGTACACACAGAGAGAGAAAATGAATTATATATTTCAAATTCAATGAAAACAAAATTCATACAGGCAAACACATACACACACACAACTTTTAATTAAGTTGCACTATTTGGGACCTCTAATTGGAAAGACTTTACAGCTAGAGATAAATATGTATCAAACACACTCTCCACACATTCACATACATATTTTTACTTAAGTCGACAACCTTGAACCTCACTTATTCTGAGGGACTTAAAATCAGGAATCTCACATCTAAGCTTTCCTAACAATGAATCCAAATTAAACTCTCCTATCATGTCTGAGTACTGTGTGGTCCTTAAAATGCTATTCAGCTCAGAAGTATTATCTTTTTAGTATGCAATTAATCTTTTCTTTTCTCATTTTGGTAGACACGTGCCCATCTGCTACTCATCATTCTTACTCTGTAGCAAGGCAAGGGAAGTGTTGTCTCAGGGTTTCAAGTCTCACCTTGATAAAATTTGAGAAACATCGTGGATCTAATAAAAAGGGAAAGGAGTCAGAAAAATAGAGGGAGAAAAGGAGGACAAAGGGAAGGTAGGGTCAGAGACAGAAACCAAACAAGTAAGAAGATTGATTTTATTCAGGCTATTGCAAAAGGGAGGTCCAAAATTCAGTGGCTGAATGGTGTGGTTTGGCCTAAGACTATTATAGGGAGAGTAGACAAGATCAAAATAGAGTGATATGCAGGTGTGATCATTACAGAATCAGGGAAATCTCAGTCAGTCAGCTACAATGGAAATGTTTATCACTATGTCTAGCTAATTTTAAGAGGGTCAAATACTTCAAATCTCTGCTAATCATTCCCAAGACCAGGAATGGGAAATAGGAGGGTCTGTGTCAGTAATAGGAGGGAAATAGGAGGGATTTGTCAGTAGATTCAGGCAAAATGGGGAAGGTCTATGTTTGGCCTCATTACAACTAAGCAATAGAGTCATCTGTGAATCTCAGAGGAGTCATGAGAAACTGCTGACAGCAGGTCTTATCCAACCCATGTATTGAGGTAAGCTATTTCCCTTAACATCAGAAGGGGGATTTTTGATAACAAAAGTTTGGGGGGATTTCTTAACCATCATAACTTTCCAGAGCATGAGGCTCAGATAACATTCAACATTTTCAGCAGAAAAAAAGAAAGAGAAACCCCCCAGATTTCTATTTAGTAACATTACTTTTTTTCCTCTAAGTTAAATTTGCTCAAAGTTAAAATTGTCCAATCAGAGCTGCAGCTGCCGACCTATACCACAGCCACAGCAACATCAGATCTGAGCCGCATCTGCAACCCACACCACAGCCCGAAGCAACACCAGATCCTTAACCTACTGAGCTAGGCCAGGAATCAAACCCACAACCTCACGGTTCCTAGTGAGATTAGTTTCTGCTGCTCCACGATGGGAACTCCAAAACTTCAAGTTTTAAAGCCTAAGTATATGATTCTTCGTTTTAAGATTTTTATTTTTTCTATTATAGTTGATTTACAATGTTCTGTCAATTCCTGCTGTCCTTTTTTTAAGATTTCTATTTTAACAATATGAATCTTATGTGTCAGTTTACTTCAGTAAAGCTGAAAAAACTTAAGAAAAATCAAATGAGAGCCAATAAATGTGAGATGCAAACAAACAAAAAAGCTTTTTCTTAAAGTGTTCTCGTAAACATTTAGATCTCTATTAATTCCTTAATTTTGATTTTTAAATTTAAATTTTGACCTTTGATTTTGCTTTCATAGTTTATATATAAAGCCATTGCATACCTCATAACCAACAATACACTGAAAACCTCATGTTTGGATATGTTTACTTTCTCAACATCCCTTTCCACTTACAACCTAATTAACTATGGACATTTTATAATTAAAACTCATAGACGTTCTGAGATAACGGCAAAATTTTATCAATAAAATAGATCAATATCTTCATTTATTCAAATAAAAACTTTTAGGCTCATAGGGCTTCCTATATTTATACAATTAGTTGCCTTGAGAACTAGCACTCAGATGGCCTCACCCCTACTATAGTTCTATTGCACTGCAGCACATTTGCAGTCACATTTTTAAAAAAATGAATGGCAATTATCTTTTATAACCACTAAAATAGATTGAAATTAGAATAGGCAGGGCATAAACTATCAAAAAGTTATTTGTGGCTAAATGATTTACAGCAAAACCTAAAAGTCAGTGACACTAATGAAGATATAAAAAAAATGGGAAAAATATACAACTAAATGTTGCAGTCCACGAAAAACAGCGACCAAATAAGATCAAGTAAAAAGTTTTAGCACTCTAACGAGATTAATATCAACTTCAGGTTCCTAAGTGCTTGTTTTTAAAGTTCTTACAATTCAGCCTAATATCGACAGTTGCTCACTAGAGTAGCACAAGTGTCTGAATCTTAAGCAAGGCTGCTCCCACAGTGTTGGAAGGCGGCTGCAGTTGATCCAGCTATCTTAAGGGCTTTGATTCTCTAATGCTGATTTATTTTAGAGTTTTAAGTAAAGGAAGAGAAAAAGTGTTCTTGGGACATCAGCTTCAGCTCCAGGATAGCCTCTGAATAGTTTTCTAAAGCTGAGAGTCTGAGGCAAAGAAACTTGAATTCTTTATGTTCCTTATTTATAGGAAGTCATTCTTATGACAGGATCATACTTGGTCATAAAGAGAAAACCAGAGTTCCCATTGTGGCTTGGCAGGTTCAGAATTCAACTGGTATCCATGAGGATGTGGGTTTGATTCCTAGTCCTGCTCAGTGGGTTAAGGTATTGTCACAAGCTGCAGCATAGATGCTGCTTGGGTCTGGTGTTGCCATGCCTGTAATGTAGGCTGGCAGCGGCAGCTCCTATTCGACCCCTAGCCTGGGAACACCCATATGCCACAGGTGTGGCTCTAAAAAGGGTGGGGGGAAAGGGCAGAAATTCAAAGTCAATCACAAATCGACTTAAATTTTCTCAAGATAATACTGAATTTGTTATTCCTTCATTGCATAGGTTTTCTAGAAGTCAAGACATTCAAGAAATAGGAGATAAATTGTTTTAAAAATCAATGTGGGGAAATGAGAAATATCAATGTAGCCGGTAGAAATAGAAAATTAATTACATTATTTGATTGTATAGGCATTATATTATCATATAAATGTTAACAGATTTAGGCTGTTATTTTCATTCTTATTAAATGAACTATAGCTAAATAACTTCCAAGTTCCTTGCAAAGGTGAGTTATTAGAAAGAAAACAAATTGAAGTTCAGCTAAAAACTGAAACTACCATACTTACCTATTCCCATGTTGATTAACTCTGGGACAAAGCATACACTACTGATTTTGTGCTAAACAATCTAAGCAACACAAGAATTGGTTAGAAATTACCTAGCCACTTCCTCTAAGAAACACTTGCTTTGGAAGTTATGACAGTGAAGTACCAACATAGCTTGTTCAGGAGTATATACTTGAAGACACTTTTCTCTCTGCCCACCAATCCCAAGCTACTATGTCACAAACTCTGCCAAGCCCAACCAGTATACCATCTTGAAAATAACCCAGCCCAGGTCCTAAGCCACTTAAAAAGTATCCAACCTAGTCCCTGATCATGATAAATACCCTCTTCGGAGTTCTCACTTCTGAAACACTATAAAGACACTCTTCAGGGGGTGTTCACCCTTAAGTCTAACAAACTTCATTTTTTTGGATCAACTGGTTTTCCTGGTGATACTTTTGGAAAATAATAAATCAACCCAGCAGCCCTACTTACCATATTTAAAAATATTTGAACCTCAATTTTCTCACATTAAATTGGGTGTTGTGATCATTCTTTGCACAAATAACTCATGACTTTGCACATTTTAAATAATGATTAAAGGAAGCAGGATCAGGATGGTAGAGTGGGAAGATCTTGAGCTCATCTACTCCCACAAACACCCCCAAAACTACAACAACATAGAACAACTGTCTCTGAGAACTACTTGAAGACTAGCAGAACAGTTCTCCTGTAACCAAGGATATGAATAAAAGAAAAAAAAATTGAGATGGGTAGAAGGAGCAGAACCAACACTCCTAGCATGGTGATTCACATGTGTGAAAAAATGTCACACAAACAGAAGTCCTCTTTAAGGGTGAAAGGATTGGAGCCCCACATCTGGCACCAAAGCCCTGGGGACATACACCAAGGGGAAGAGCTCCCATAATATCTGGATTTGAAAACCAGTGGGGCTTTCATTCAAAGAGCCAGAACTGCAGGAAACCAAGACTCTGCTAGTAAAGAGGTTGCACACAAAGGCACTGTCTCTGAATCCTATTGCAGAAGCAGCAACTTTCAAAGTGCTTGGGCCAGTCATGAAGAAGATTCATTGACTAATTTTAAAATGAATGCTGAACCAATAGGGATCTATTGAAACATTCTTCAGGGACTGACACTGGTGGGCACCATTTAAAAAAAAAAAATATTCTCCCTCTATCCTGCTGGCGCATTGCTGGAGGGCTCCATTTCTGATAGTCACTGTCTACTTTGCTAACACAACTCATCCCCCCATGGCACTCCCCTGTGGCCCAGCCCCACTTCTGGTACACCTTTGTAGCATCTCCCAGCCCACCACAACCTGCAGGCACCTCAGCTGAAACCGACGCCCTCCCAAAGTAGTTCCTGCCTCACCATATTCAGTGGGCAGCTGCACTGGATCTAGCATGCCCACAAAGTGTATACAAGAACATTGTCTAGTTACTTAGAAAAAGAGGCAAGGTACTCTGTCTCTAATGATTGCTTATGTGATCCTAAATGCAGTTAGATTGTAGACCTGGGATGCTGCTATTCATTTACCTCTGAGTAGTCTGTCTAATGAAGGGATTTTTCTTTTGTTGGGTATGAAGCCACCGAAGACACTAAAGAGCTAAGGCAATCTTGACAAAGAACAAACCTAGAGGCGTTACACCCCCTGACTTCCCACTGAGCTATAAAGTTTGAGTAATCAAGATAGTATGTCACAGATATCAATACATAGATTAATGGAACTGAACAGAAAACCCAAAAATAAACTCACGTACATAAGGTTAATTAATCTACAACAAATATAAGAATATACGGTGGGAAAAATATAGTTTCTTCAATAGACGGTGTTAGGGAAAGGGGAGAGCTATATGCAAATGAAGGGATCTGGACCACTATCTTGAATCATATGCAAAAATAAGGTCAAAATGAGTTTAATATAATTCACTTAGGATTTATGAAACTTTCCAAGTTTTATATATCCTCTTTCAGAAACACTGAAGTATATAGAATATTAGACACATGGTCCTCCCTTCTCCAAAACATGTATCCTTCTTCTATTTGCTGCTCAAGTCAGTCATATTTGATTCAATTTAGGTGCAAAACTAAACCTTCTAAGGGCCTATAATAATAATATAAGACATAATGTAAAATTATACCATAAGAAGTTACAATAATATAATACTAATTAAAAGGTTTATCTTACGGAATGTTTTTGCTTAAGTGAACTTGGACTTTTCTTCCCATAAAAAATTCAAATAACCAGACACTTGTTGGGTACTTAGATACTCAAATATTAAGTGGGTTCAGACTGAATCTATATAGTTTGAAAGAAACTATAGCTTAATGGCCTTAATTTCATAAAAACTTATCATGAATCTCTTAAACTTTCATATCTTTTAGATGAGCCTCAACGCTTCCCATTTTTACCACTTGGAAAAAAATTAAAACTCCTTATGCTTTAGTCACTCAAAAAATGTGGTTTTGGTTTCTGTGCAATATAATATACTCTTTAATCTGCTTTGGGGAATCTCATAAATTGATATGCAAATGTTAAATACTTTGCTATATATGTACCAAATACACAAATGTCATGGATTCTAAACCATATCATATAAGCAATACCACATTAAGGAATGTGGAGTTTTGAGAAAAATGGAACAAACATACCTAGAATTAATAATCCAAGAATCAATTATTATTGCTTTCAAGATTTTTAAGTATATAAGTACACATTTTAACTATTTCTAGTGTCAAAAAATCAGCACTAGAATTGTCAACAAATTATTTTTGTTAGGCAGACTCATGCTTCTAAGAAGCAGAATGGACTCCTCCTTGGTAATATCTCTGACTTAGAGGAGGTTTTTTATTTGGAGACACATATATTTGACTCGAGGATGTGAACATGAGATGGATTTTCTTACCAAGGTCCTAAAGTTATTCATTCCAATAATTTAAAAAAATGTCCCTTTATATCAGGCATAATTAATATTGTATGTAGAAATATCTCTTCTGGAATCATTGGTCTAAAATACCTTTGAATAAGTGAGTTTTGCTCAGGTCTAGAAGAATATTTTATATTCTGAAAATAATTCATGTATAACAATTTATCTTATTTTAACACAGATATGACTGAAATAAAAGCTGAAGAGAGGCACACATACCATCAATATCACACACAATCTGGGCTCTTCCAAATATAAGATAACTATTTCAGCAGCCAGTAGTTTCTGGATTATAAGTCAAAATCCAAGGAGTTGCTTTAGATCTGCAAAGAAATATATTGTCATTAATATAGGACTAGTACAAATCTACTTCTTTCAATTATTTCATTAAACCATCTGTTCATAACATTATAAATAATTGACTCACAAATATGAAGTTGTTATAAGGTAAATATTTCCATTTATTCTAAAGGACATTATTTCACTCAGAAATTCATTAGTAAGGATGAAAAAAATCTTAATCTTTTTATGATTTTTTATTTTTTTCCATTATAGCTGGTTTATAGTGTTCTGTCAATTTTCTACTGTACAGCATGGTGACCCAGTTACACATACATGTATACATTTTATTTTCTCACATTGTCATGCTCCATCACAAGTGACCAGACACAATTCCCAGTGATACACAGCAGGATCTCATTGCTAATCCATTCCAAAGACAATAGTCTGCATCTGTTAACCCCAAGCTCCCCATCCATTCCATTCCCTTCCCCTTGGCAACCACAAGTCTATTCTCCCAATTTTGACAAAGGATATTGTGGTAGGAATTATCCGAATTTCCATTAATGACTAGGCTATTCTAATATTCCTCTTGAAATAAAACAAAACTATGGGGTTTGGAAAACAGTCAATGTTTCCAACAATATATTCTTTTCTACATGGCATATTTTTAGATCTGACTTTAGAAGGTATATATAGTAGAATTGGGGGGAAAATCTAAATTTTTACATAAAAAGTTTCCCTTAAGAAGTGACTGAGTTTTTTTATGTTACTCTAAGTAGTTGAGGCTATTCATATTGAAGATGTGTATTCAAAGTTTCCAAAAACCTCTTTTTCCATCAGGATGCTCTAAGAACTTTAATAGAGAATAAGGCAATAAGTTGAAAAGTGCTGTAAATTGTTAAAATTTTAGTTCCTACATAGGTGATACATTAAATTGATATTTGGCTCACTGCTCACCATTTAATCCAAAAAGTCATTCATTTTATGAGATACCATGAAGAGTCTCAATTGACTTGATCCTTCACCCCTTTGATAGTCATAAAATGTAGTTATGTTGTTTTCTGGCTGCCTAAGGGCAAACCTGTAATGCCCCTCTGAGTGAGCATAATAGAATCAATAGCCCCTTTTATGCTCCAGCAATTTTTAGAAAAAGTTAAGTTTTACAGGCATTAAATTATAACAAAATTACACATAAATTTATAGTGAAATAAAGGGAATTTATTTTATTAGGCAGGTGTTAGATGTCTAAGATTTCATTCCCTACCATATATTATGGTTGGCTTCTTACAGTAGATTCATAAGTATGCTTTTCAAATCAAACACCTGTGTTGGTGTCCTTACTCTTTCAGTCCAGCTCAGAGACATCTTGTCATAAGTGACTGATAGTGACAGGCAGCTATTGTGCTCTACCACCTTGTTTACTAAAATAGTTGTCTGTGCCATAAGCTGTATTGATAGAAAACTGCCACTGAATTTATTAAAGTCTCTTAGCAACTTTAGGCTGGGCAATTCTGCATCTGAAGTGCTTGCTCCCTCGGTTCATACAGCTCTTGGCTTAGTTGTCAACTTATCAGAGAGGCCTTCCTTGGCATCTGATCTAAAATAGCATCTCTTCATTCCCATCTCCAGCAGTGGCCATATCCCTACCTGCTTTACTTTTCTTTATAGCACTTATTACTACCTAAACTATTATCCTTTTGTTTGCTCCTTTCTCTCTCAAATAGAATGAAAGCTCCATGATATCTGTCTCCCCAAATTATCTACTTTCTGAATTTCTGTAACGCCCCCCCAATTGTATAACATTATAAAGTATGTGGAGGGCATTCCATAAATATTTGTTGAATAAATGAATGCGTAAGCTTTATAGAATATTTGTTTAGTTTTTGGATTTGTGTTTCTCAGTGAAACAAAGCAATTAGCCACATAAAAATTTTATCTTTTATTGTTGAAGTAGGTGATCTTATCCTAATGAGCCATATACCACCAGGGTTGAGTATTATGCCTCAAAGTCTCCCTGAAAATGACAGGGGAATTTTGATTACAAACAACTAAGGTGTTGAAAAATACAGATATCCAAACATTATTTTTCCAGTTTACATTCCATGATTCAATGATTTTTGAAACAGAATACTGTTATATGTGGAATCTAAAACATGACGCACAGGAGTTTCTATCATGGCTCAGCAGTTAACGAACCCAACTAGTATCCATGAGGTCATGTGTTCAATCCCTGGCCTCGTTCAGTGGGTTAATGATCTGGTGTTGCCATGAGCTATGGTGTAGATCACAGACTCGGCTTGGATCCTGTATTGCTGTGGCTGTGACGTAGGCCAGCAGCTGTGGCTCTGATTTGCTCCCTACCCTGGGAATATGCCATGGGTGTGTCCCTAAAAAAGACAAAAAATAATTTTAAAAGAATAAAATATGACACACATGAACATATTCCAGAACAGAAACACACTCACAGACATGGAGAACAGATTCATGATTGCCAAAGGGGTGGGGAGGGAATGGGATGGACTGGGAATTTGGGGTTAGTAGATGCAAACTCTTACATTTAGAGTGGATAAGCAGTGAGGTCCCACTGTACAACAGGGAACTGTGTCCAATCTCTTGGGATAGAACATGATGGAGGATGATATGAGAAAAAGAATGTATGGCTGGGTCAATTTTCTGTACATCAGAAAATGGCTCAACATTGTAAATCAAAGATACTTTAATTTAAAATAAAAAAAGTAAAATAGAGTAGTGTATCAAAATATCAAAAGAGGAGTTCCCGTCATGGCGCAGTGGTTAACGAATCCGACTAGGAACCATGAGGTTGCGGGTTCGGTCCCTGCCCTTGCTCAGTGGGTTAACGATCCGGCGTTGCCGTGAGCTGTGGTGTAGGTTGCAGACGCGGCTCGGATCCCGCGTTGCTGTGGCTCTGGCGTAGGCCGGTGGCTACAGCTCCGATTCAACCCCTAGCCTGGGAACCTCCATATGCCGTGGGAGCGGCCCAAGAAATAGCAACAACAACAACAACAACAAAAGACAAAAAAGACAAAGGCAAAAAAAAAAAAAAAAAAATATCGAAAGAAGTGATTGTGGTAAATACCTTAGAGAAAGCTATTGATGGTCTGCCCAGATCCCCCTACCAGTGGTGCACTGGTCTCCTAGCTGCTGTGCCTGATGGCTGACAGCAAATCAGGTATTTTCCAGAGAACTGCAATCAGCCAAACAGAATCTCAGGAAACTTTCCTTCTCCCGCAAATCCAAAAGTTGGTCACCTGTGCCTCTAGGTAGGCCTATTTCTGCCTCATAATTTGGTCTCTAAAGTTTTTCTTTACAGGATAAGACTAAAGCTAGTCTCCTGCTGAGAATACATTCTTGCTTGTTTTCTCCCCTCTTCTATGTCATGCTTTTTTTAACTCCCATCTCCTGAGAATAGCCCCTAATAAATAAATCACTGGGACAAGAATCCTGTAAAAAACTGTACTTCTAAGAAACCTGACATGGAGCATAGTCCATGAACCTGCCCTGATCCCAGTCTCAACGTTTCTGAGTGATTTTGTCTCTTGTATATTGGTTAAAGTGTATATGTTCTCTTGATACATGTTTAAGTTCTACTATGATCAAAATAAAATCAAAGCTTACGGTGAAGTTAGAGCTAAAGGCTAGATGTGGATGGACAATAAATCAAGCCCGTTGAACAATCCAGGACAGCTAGTGTAGCACTGTATACCAACAATTAACTGAAACTTGCCAAAGGAACGCTCTGCCCCTAGAGATGAATTATCCTGCTTTGTAGTAATGTACAATGCCTGGACCCATATAGAATTATATTGGAATTTTAACTGCCAGTTCATCAAAGAATACCTTAGTTAATCTGTAAATTTCCTCTATTCAGTTTGTTTTAATAAGCATCCAGTTGGAATACAGATTCTAGGTGCTGCAAACCACTGGAGCAGTGCCCTGAAGCACTTTGTCCCTGCACCTTCTATATAACATGAAATTCTTGTGGCCATGTGAATAATCAGGCAGGTATACAGGTGTGGTATATCCCTGCATATATTCCAGGACTTCATTTTGGTGAACTTTCAAGGATAATTTCCTAAGATTAGTACATAGTAGATTACTATCTATTAGAATCCCACAGGGAACATCTCAAAAATAAAAATATCCGGATTCACCACCAAAATTTCTGATGTAATTTTTCTAAAATGTGGCTTAACCATCAATATTTTTTGTAAACTCCCACCAAAGATCCTAATCGGGCATCCAGAGTTAAGATTCACTTCCTAGGATGGTTTGCCTATCAAAACATGTGCATGTCAAGTTCACGCAGAATGCCGAGGTTAGCCCTTCTTAGATCAGTAGAATTTTGTCCTTTTAACCTTACCTGGCTATATTCTGCAGTGTGTATTTAAGATGTTCTGGTAATTTCACTGTCCAGAATTTCCTCTTTTGTCTACAATGTTTGTTCTCAATCAGGGATTTTTTGTGTGTGTGTGTGCAGCTCCATCCCTCCCACCCCAAACACACACTAGGAACATTTGACAATTTCTGTGGATATTTTTTATGTCACAGCTGGAAGGGTAATACTAGCATTTAATGAGTAGAGGCCAGGGACTCTGATATACATCCTACAACACACAGGACAAACTCTGTACACCGAGCAAAGAATTATCTATCTCAAAATGTCAGTAGTGCCAAGGTTGAGAAATCCTGGTTTACACAAAACATTTATTTCAGAGGCTTATCTTTAAATTCAAGATCTTTCTTAAGGCACTATAAATATCAAAGTAATTCAAACAAAAGGCATGCCAACACTATTAAAACAGATGACACTAATATAACAATAATTCAATTAAGCATTCAATTCTTTTCATGACTTTTAAACTTCTGTGCAGTGACTGATGGTCCTATAAAAAGTGTACCTTAAAAAGTCCCTCGTTTAACTGAGTGAAAAACAATATTTGTATCTTTCAAACTCTCTGGAGTATACTTCTATTCATGGTCATCTCTTTGATCTGATTCAAGATAGAAAGAGTAAAAGCCACTTAAAATGAATCCTGGATAGAAAGTTGCCAACATAAGACTCTTCAATGTGCCCTCAAGTAATCTTTAAAGTAGATAACATGTTCAGGTTCCAGCAAGAAATCAATCCTTTCGTTATTGTGGTAGTGAATTTACACTGTCTGCTATTGCCTAACTCTTGGAGCTGCCCTCCCAAAAGATCAGGTGTCAAATGAACACGTAATTTATGTGTCCTCGAACCCTTCCCCTTGCAGAACTCTGCTTATTCAACTCTATGTGTTTACAGTGAGGATTTTAATCATCAGACTTCTTACCCTGATCCGCCCTCCCAACCACCAACCCAGGAATAGGTACAAGACCTAAGCTAGACCCACCTGCTCTACTCTGCAGACTCTGTGAATGAAGACCCATGCAGCAAAGAACTAGAGGCATCTGAAGACCTTCCTTAGGGAGCCAAGTCCCTTATGTTCTTGGTGAGTTCTTGTGCCTCTTCTCAATTCTTAATTTCTGTTATTAATACTGTCTTTCCAATACAGTGTATTTTTGCGTTAATAAGAGGCAGAATCCTAGTTGTTTTTAAGAGAAAAAAATCTTTATGAAAGTTTATGTATCACTTATCAGGCATATGTCCTTGGAAAGGTTATTTATTTTATCTATACTATACTTTTCTGTATAAATGCTACCATGAGATGTCCACATAAAGAGTTTTGAAAAGTCCTGAACATGGTAAGAGCCAAATAACTTTTATCATTATTATATGAATAATCCATAATTGTGTATGTATTTTGAGACTACTGGCCTTTTTACTGAATTATCTTGTTAATTAAAATAATTTTAGAGTTAACTATGTCCAAGTTTCTAAATAGAACATCTATCTAGAAGTATCTATAGAAAATCTAAATAGAAAATGTCTATAATTAACAGCAATGTAATTATCTTCTTTTTTTTCATGTCCTATATTTTTTCTTAATGTATTTTTTCAGAATTTTAAAGGTTAGAACTTTTACCAATACTATGAACTGTTCTACACACATATTTTGGACAACTTAGGAAAGTAGATCAATTTCTTAAAATACAAACAACCAAAACCCACCCAATATGAATAGATGATGCTAATAGATTAATAATCATTAAGGAAATTGAATTCATAAAGTAAAACCTCCAGCAAAAAAAGAAACAACCAAGCCCAGATGGGTTCAATGGAGAAGAATACCAAATGTTTAAAGAAGAAAGACTGAATGCTTTTCTTCAAGAATAGGAAGGCTGCAAGGATGTCTACTCTCACTAATATTATTCCACATAGTAATGGACCACTTTGTAAAGGCAAGAAAAATAAATGAAAGATGTGTGGATCAGAAGAAAGCTCTTATTTCATAGAACATTATTGTCTATGTAAGAAATCTAAGAAAAAATTCCTAGAACTAGCATCAAAATCTAAGCAATATTTTTGTAGATATAGGTAAGATTATTCTAAAATGTATGTAGAAAAGCAAATGAATGAGGATAGCTGAAACAATTTTGAAAAAGAATAATACAGGGAGGAATCTATACCTAATTTAAAAACTTAAAATGTAAATACCATATTCAACACGGTGCGGTATTAGTGAGGGCCAGACACAGATCAATAGAACAAAAAAGAAAACTCAGACTGAAGACAAATATATGCCCAATTTTTTTTAACAAAAGATCAAAATTAATTCAAAGGAGGTAGGATGAGTGGTGTTGAGACACTGGACTTCCTTAAGCAAGAAACAAAAATGAAAAAATTCAACCTTTACCCAATACAAAAGTTAACTGAAGATGTGACTCAGAAGACTGAAACATTTTTTTTTTTAAGAGAAGATAAGGCAAAGTCATGATATCACTGTCATTAAGTCTAGAGCTAGGCAAGAATTCTCAAACTTGCCACCAAAAAAGCCTGATCCAGAAGAGGGAAAACTGATAAACTGAACCTGAACAAAATGAAAACCTTCTGTTCCACAAAACAGCCTGTAAAGAGGATGAAAAGGCAGGCCACAGAATGGTGGAAAATATCTTCAATTCACATATCCAACATAGGACTAGTATCTAGAATACATAAAGATCTTTCAAAATTCAAAAAAATAATAGTAATCCAATTAGCTAAAGGACAAAAAACATGAAGAGACATTTCACTGAAGAGGATACACAGATGGCAAATAAGCACATCAAAAGATGTTTAACATCATCAGCCGTTAGAGAACTACAAATTAAAACCACAGTGAGACATGACTACACACCTATCAAAATGGTTAAAATATACAACAGTGGCAACATGAAATCCTGTGAGAATGCGGAGAAAGTGTATCACCCATGCATTACTAGCGGCGATGTAAAATGGTACGTACAGTCGCTCTTCAAAGCAGTTTGGCAGTGGCTTAAAAATTAAGCATGCCACTGATGTGTAAGCCAGCAATTACAATGCTGGGCATTTATCCCAGAAGAATGAAAACTTATGCTAATGCAACAACATAGATAAATTTGCAATGAACTATGCTGAGTGAAAAAAGCCAGCTGCAAGAGTATTTCACACTGTAGAAGTCCATTTAACATTCTGGAAATGACAAATTTATAGTGATTGCCAGGGGTTCAGACAAGGGAGTGGTTGTGGCTTTAAAGGATAGCAAGAGGGATGGTTGTAGTGATGGAAATGCTGCTAGACTACTTGACTTGTCAATATCTGTTTGTGATGTTGTACACTATATTGATATATCTGCTTGTGATACTGTGTTTTGCAAGACATGACATTTTAAGGTAACTTGATAAAGTTTTATATAAAGAACAGTATATGTATATTGTCTAAAATTCCCAATTTAATGAGTGTTATTGGAAGTAGTGTACTCTGTAGTAAGCTCAACTTATAGCCCCTATTAATTGACTTTACTAATTTGGTTACAATGAGAAATTTTTTACTACATGTTCTTTCGGTGACCCCCATCCATGTAAATGCATAATTGATTATATACTACATATTCTTAATCAGAGAGGAGAGAATCAGTGTCCCAGTGTTTTTTGTTTTCTTTTTCTCGGGCCACATCTAGGGAACATGGAGGTTCCCAGGCTAGGGGTCCAATCGGAGCTGAAGCTGCCGGCCTAAGCCAGATCCACAGCAATGCGAGACCCAAGCCGCGGCTGTGACCTACACCACAGCTCATGGCAACGCCGGATCCTTAACCCAATGAGCAAGGACCAGGGATCAAACCCGCAACCTCACGGTTCCTAGTTGGATTCATCAACCACTGAGCCATGATGGGAACTCCCCAGTATTTTTTAATATTCCTCCTAGCTTTGTGTCTGAACTCTCAGTAGAGTTACCAAAAACAAAGTGACAGAACCCAAAACAATAGGTATTTGGGAGAGGAAAAGGGTAAGATTACAAATGATTCTTCTCTTTATCCTATAGGATTCAAAACTTATTTTCATTTTCCTGGTCCGTTACAGCAAACTAGATATTAGCTCTGTTTCATCCTCTATAATAGAAAACATGATTTTGTCTGAGTATTGCAAATGGAAAAGAAAAATGATATTACCACCCCATGAGACTTCTTATAAATTAGTTACATGAGTTAATTTAAAATTAATAAATTATAGCAACTTTTTAGCTACATCTAAAAAATGCCGACGGCATTCTTTAGTTTGCACAAGCACCTTACCTACACTTTATTTACTAAAAATGACAGCTCCATGAATGTAAATGATTAAAATAAATGCTAACAGAGAGGCATGAGAGAGAACTGGATTTACAAAGAATTAGGTCTAAAAAAATATGGTGCAAAAACGTAGCTAAGACAACAAAAGGACTAGTGGGAAATACCAAGAGGGGAAGTGCAAAAAAAATAATTTTATCACATGTTTTGAAGAAGTAAAATCCAATTCATTTTTGTTTCAAAGCAGTTTTTACAAAGGGAACACAAACCTGCCATTTGGACAGAAATCATTTATCTAAAGGAATATTATACACGACTGCACAAGGCAAAGAAAAATGAAAATGTTTGGGGTACAACAGGAATTTATCGTCACTAAAAAAGTGTCTTTGGCCAAAAGAATCATTATGGCAGCTAACATTGAATCAAACGTATGTCTAAAGATGGATGTTCTATATATGAAAATGCTGAGATGTTCTAGCAAAGCATTTTGAACAGGAAACATTAAACATACTGAACATTAAGTATAGAGAATGGAGTAATACCTTCACACACACTTGTAATAAATATTCTCCTTATAAATATTTAAATAATTTTAAAAGATCAGCATGTCAATTGTAAATCAAACATTTCCTTCAATGTCGCTGTTTCATGATCTCTATTTAAAAATTTTAACATGAAATTTTTCATCTTTCTAGTGGGATCAAACAACAGGAAAACTCAGAAATTTTTCCTAATGATGAATATTTTCTTATTTTATACAAGGTTTCATTCCTTTTACTAGAGTAATTCAAATATTTTAAATGTATTTGAAATGTTCTCCATTTTCAAATAATATATTTTTCCGATTTTTTTAAGCTTTGGTTTTTAAGCAAATTAGCAATTGACCCTCAATGTTCAAGCTCTTGCACATATATTTTTAAAAATACCATTATGTTTTGCTGAGCAATATCCAAACACAAGTACATAAATCTAATTTGTGAAATTGTACTCAATATAGCTAGAAATATATATATAAAGATTTAATGCTTAATCAGAGAAGGATAATTTTTCCAAGGTATCCATTCTCATAGATTGACTAAAATATAACAATTTTCACAACAACAAAAAGTTCTTTTATTTTTCTCCCTATCTTAAACTTTCATTGGCCCAACAATTGAAATATTTTGCATACTTCTAGTTCAGTCCCTGACTTGTATTTGTAGAATACCCATTGTCCCTAAAATCCTCTTAATTATCTTTAAAACCAGTCCTAAAGAATGTCAGTTGTCAGTTATCTCTCAAGTTACAGGAGAATAAATTAGACTAGGTTCTCAGCAGGGGAGTACCATAATTTTTGAGCTAGTTCATACCAATCTCTTACCAAATCCTTCACCCAGTTTTAGGATGTATATAGACTCCACTTTGATGGAAGAAATGCTATGTGCAAGATGAAATGCCATTTCTGAAATACAATCATTTTATTCACTGGCCAGAAGACAAAGTTCCAATTTGAAGTTTAAAGGTAAGCTATTAACTCTGCTTCTTAAGAAGCTGAACAATAACTAGGTTTTCCTACCAAAAGATAAGTCCAAACAAACTGAAATTCACTCTTTCTATGGAAAAATGCTCAAAGAACAAAGCAGGCACATACAGGGATAAATTGAGCCTGATTATACCCTCCAAAGTGAAAGGGGAAAAAAATTCCAAATTCTGCACAAAGTATGTGGTCAGGTAAGTATAACTGCTGACAAAAACAATTTAATCAACCATTCTTCTTGAGATGTTTACGTGACTTCTGAGAAACAGGGTACTTTTATAACAAAGATTAAATTGCTTCCACTGTGAGCGGTACCAGCTAGTCATATCCTGATGTGTCATAGAAGACAGACAGGGACTAAGTTCAATACAAAAGGAGGAAGAAAAAAAAAAAAAAAGGAAGCATTGCTGATCAAACAGCTAGTTGTTCACAGCAGAGATGTTAAAAAAAAAAAAAAAATCCCCTTCTACATCTAAGTAATAGAATGACTTCTAACAATGTGCAACAAAAACACTGCAGAAAATTGTTTACCTTGAAACAAAAAAAAAGATCATTCATTTCAAAGCAAAACTGCAGTGCACAGCATTCTACAGCAAAACTCAAATAACCATGTAAGCATTAAAGACGAATTCCTTTGCACAATAGGAAGAAAAAATATTAGCTAGAGAGTTCTACTTTGGCCTACTAAGGCTAAGCATGTATTAAAGGCTAGAGGAGAAGAAAAATTAAAAAGCAGAGACCAGCAATATTTGACAAGAGCTAAATTTTTTAATCCAGTTCCTGTAAGATCCCATTTAGATTTCCACATGAGACACAAACAGCCTTGGAAATGGTTTTCAAAAATCATTAGGTCTACAAAATTTATGTACAGCTTGCAAAATTTACATTGACCAAGTCCACATGTATCAATTCATATTTGCCGCTTTTCTCCTTCTCAGCCAATTCTAACTTCTGTAGCTTTCATGTAGTCCAAGAATATTCACACACAGGAGTTCCCGCTGTGGTTCAGCAGGTTCAGAACCCAACGCTGTCTCTGTGAGGATGAGGGTTCGATCCCCAGCCTTGTTCTGTGGATTGAGGATCTGACATTTCCACAACCTGCAGCATAGGTCACAGATGTGGCTCGGAGCTAGTGTTGCTGTGGCTGTGGCATAGGCTGCAGGTGCAGCTCTGATTCAACCCCTAGCCTGGGAACTTCCTTATGCTGCAAGTGCAGCTGTAAAAAGAAAAAAAAATTCACGTACAGATTATATGCTAGTAGACTATGAATGAAAACTGTTCTATTGAGCATAAACAAAATATGGATGTATAAGTACATATATGTATATACAAATGCATACATACACACACACACACACACACACTAATGTATCCAAATTTGTACTCCAATACAGTGTAAAAGATCACACAGATATGTCTATATATATTTATATGTGGAAATAATATATATTGAATTTGTATGTATCTATATATATATACTTTTATACATATATACATACATACACACACACACACACACACACACATATATATATACACACACCCCAGTGAATGAATAAGAGAAATGTTTTTCTTTAGGTTAGATGTCCATTATGATACTTTATAGACAATTATCTGAGAAACATAAACATTTAAATTTTTAAGCAGCGATTTGCAGCTATGTTTATTCTCTTGCTTCCTAATTATATATTATAAATAAGGATTGAGTTATTTATAGATTACCTCTTCCAATACTAAACAATGAAAAATACTAAGACAAATTAGGAATAAAAATAATGAAATAATATTTTAACCTAGTTTTGGTTTAATTTTTACGGATCAATTTTCCCTCTCTCATTCCACTGTGAATAAACATAGTATACCTTCATGAAGTAAAAGGAAACTTTAGTCAGTTAGTTATTGGCTACCTTAAGAAGTTCTGGGGTCAGTTTCATTTATGCCCAAAACTGTTTGTAATTTGAAACATCTGTAAGTGAAAAGGCAATATGGTAAATAGAATCTCAAAGAAATTTATAGCCATAAAAAATAATGCGCTGCTATATATAATGTAAAAAAATATATTCTTCAGATTATTAGGTACCTTCAGAATATCACAATATTAATTTTGAGAGGCAGATAATGAAGACCACTATTGATCAAGTGAACAGTGTTGGACAAAGATGAAAAATTCTTCAAAATGTTTATTACAAACATTTAAAAATAACCATAGATGCATAAAGGAATCCATTCTGACCAAAAATAATGTCTAGAATTTGAGAATTGAGTTACCTTGGGCCCCCTAATAGTCTAAGTATCAATTTGATCCTTACATTTACTCAGTGGCATTTTTGTTGTTTAGCAGATTTGGTGGCAGTGTTGGGACCCAAAGTGAACTTCTGCTGGCTTTTGAGGACAATGAGAAACACAGGTGTTTTACCAGTGAATCCCTTTTTGAGTTCACTCTCTTTCTTGCTGTTTCTGAGGGCTGTGGGTAAGTTCCTCTGGGTTCTGAGTTCCATTCTCTTTACATCAAGCTCCCAGTCTGTCTTTCCAGCACAAGACAGGTGAACTAGAGTTGGCAGACCATTCTGCCTGGTACCCAACTGAGCTAAGCGCCTGGCCTTTCACACTGTGATTCCCAGGTTTTTGTGTGAAAACTATCAGCCCTTAATTCTGTCAGAAGAGCCACGTGGGAACTATTCAGGTCATTCATGTGGAGCCCCAGTCCGAGTCTACTTGCTGAGGTCTGCTGGTTCAGTCCTCCTCCCAGTCCAAGGTTCCGTGGGCATTGTCAGTGGTGCACACAGTCTTTTCTTGGCCAGGGCTCGGTAATATCTTTTGGCTACAGCTAGTATGTGAAGGTGTATATGTTTTTCATGTTCTGTGTAGATAAAAACTACTGCTAATGGGGATCTCAGAGACCAAAAAGTCACAAAAACTAGTGGCTATGGATTGAGCACTTAAAGGTCGTTAGAGCACTTGCCATCAAATATTCTTTTGTTAGGATAAGTTGGTCACAGAATGCATTAGATTGACTCTATGTCACTCACCCACCTCAAGAAATTTTTCTAAATTATAAGAGTCAAACATGCCACTTTCTGGCATGTCTGCTTAAAAACTATGGTCCCAGAAGCTATAAATATCAACAAAAACAGCAAAATCTTACTAGCTTGTTTTGTGTTCTGAGAGCTTGGCTCAGGGTAACCATCAGATTGAGGTCCTCAAAAATATGATCAATGATATGGGTTACACCCCACTTATAGCTACTTACAGATTCAGCAGAACCAAATGTGGGTTGAACTCCATTTGTAGCTGAAGGTCCTACCAAATTGCTGCCAGTTCTCAGGGGAATTACAGCCTAGAGTTACAATGGCCATCCGGAGGAACATTCCATTTGGATAAGGTTACTTATGAAGTTCACATAAAGCAAGGGCTGCCTATTTTTACGCATAAGCCTCCAAAGAACTTCAAAATTTCATTGAAAAATTTATTACAAAAAGCTAATAATGTTTATAAATATGAAAGTTACCTAAAACAAATGACTATGGGACTGCAATAATTCCTACTTCTACCCTTGAATACCCATATTAGAAATCCTCTATCTAAAATGCCTTCCACCCTGAAGAGACAAAGTTACCTTTCAAAATAAGAATGGGGCTTGGCTTTCTGCCTGCCTGGAGCATACAGGCTGTCAGCTCTTTGTTTTGTCCATCTTTGGAAATGACTCTGATCTCAGGAGGCTAGTAACCTTTGCACCGTCCTTCAGGTGCACCGTCCTTCAGGTTACCTCCTGGGTCCATGGAGTTATTTAATACTGCCAGACATATTTATTTGTTTGCCTCTGTTGAAAATTGGCGAGCTAGTTCAAAGAATTTTTAAGTTAGCTCTATGGTCAGAAATTGGCCATCTATTGGAAGCTGATTTTAAGAGCCTGGTAGGAATATTTTAGGCCTTCTTTCTGAAGTTAAAATAAAACTATGTACCACTCCGTTGTAATCATAAAAATTTTCAAAAATATGCTAAAGACTAACCCATTTGTGTTTCAGGTTCACATGATCTGGGAAAATATTTAGTATTAAAACTAATTTACAGTTACTGATTTGATTAAAACTGATGTATCTTAGTGTTGTCAACATGGACAGTAATGCAAACACAACTTACCTGGGTTGATTAGTAAAATAAGTTCATGTTATATTTGTTAAAAATTTGTCAGCCAAAAAAAAAAAAAAAAAAAAAAACTTGATGTGATGAAATTTTCATAAGTAACCTAAACCTAATTGTTGAAAAAAGATAAAAGTTTCTGCATAAACATTGTAAACAGTTTTCCCAAATCTTTTTGGTAAGTTGAAACCTTAAAGTTTTGCTAAGTTAAATTAAATGAGTTAAATTCACTGAATATCTAGATCATTTCCAAATAAGGTAAAATATGAAAAATTTAATTACTGATTGAGGTTTATCCACTTTTGGCTTCCTTTTAGAGAACTAAAGATATTTGGGTTTATTAGTAAACATATTTTGTACTATGAAAATGGGGGGTTTCCAGAAATTATGAAACATATTTATAAATTTGCCAAGCCAAAGAATACCACTGCAAAGGACAGTTTACAATTGATTACTTCTTAGCTTTCACTACAAATTAAGGACTTCTAGGGGTTAAAAAAAATTTCTAATACATGTGATCGAAGCTACTAAAAATAATAATGGAAATATCTCCATATAAAAGAAATGTAAAATATGTATTTTTCGATAAAAGAAGTCAAAGGAATGAAATGCATTTTCTTAGGGGAAAAGAAAGTAAGTTTGTACAAGGACAAGCTGAAAAAGAGAGGGAATCATAAGACAAGATCTGAATATAAAAAAAAGTTGTAGAAAGCTTGTGGAAAAGAAAATTTGAAAAGGAATTTTATGTGTATTCAAGACTGGCTAAGAATTAGAATAAACTTAATTATGTAAATGAGTTCTAATATCAAAAGTAAATTGGTGCAAAATTAGAATTTCATTTTATTTTTGTCAAAAGGACAAAGTGTTTTCAGATTTTTGGTCTGTTCTTGAAATAAGAGATTGTGAAAGTTTTTCCTTTATCTGCCTAGAAAATAAGAGTCTGTGTTTTGCCAAAATAATATTTCCTGTGTTTATCAGGTTTTGATTACTTAAGAAAATTGAGTCTTTTCTATTAAAAAAGGTAAGTTTTTGTTTTGGATTTTTTTTTTTTTTTGGCAACTATTTAACTTTCTATATTTGCCTGCAAAGTTTTTGTCACTCTGGACCACAAGATATTGTTTCACAGTGACTTATAATTCTATTTCACCAGGTGTTCCTAAAACCTTTTTATATTTTTGACAAACTTTCCCAAATCAAATTTTAAATAAAGTTTTCGGACGTAGAACCAACTTGGGATTTTTTTCAGAGGATCCTTGGAACATTCAAAAGATTTATTATCTCCTTACACAAAGAAAGATGTTAAAACTAATTTATGTTACATAAACTAATTACATGGGAAGCACTGTAAAATAAGTAGTATTAAGCTTTCTTTATGCTGTATCTGTATATGCTATAAATGTTCCAGAAATTATGTGAAATTCCTAGAAAATTGACATGCCCAGATACAGTGGTATCAGTTATAATTCTACCTATTATCTTGAAATGTTGTGTGACACATGAACAACCAAATTTCCTTGCCAATTTCATTGTAATAAAGACTCATCCGATCTTTGATAATGGAAAATTTTTTTTTTTTTTTTTTTTTTTTTTTTTGTCTTTTGAGGGCCACACCTGCGGCATATGGAGGTTCCCAGGCTAGGGGTCTAATTGAAGCTGTCAGCCTATGCCAGAGCCACAGCAACGCCAGATCCGAGCTGCTTCTGTGACCTTCACCACAGCTCATGGCAACTCCAGATCCTTAACCTACTGAGCTAGGCCAGAGATTGAACCCACAATCTCATTGTTCCTAGTCAGATTCGTTTCCACTGCTCCACGACAGGAACTCCAACAATGGGAATTTTTAAGTTTTCAGTTATTTGCAATTATTGTTTTACTCTGCTGCTTTGCAAGATGTTCCAGTAAAAGTATTTCATTCTCAAGGAGATTCATAGGAAGGACTCTGACAAGTACTCTAGAATACAGGTTCCTGATACTTTTAAGATCATAGAACTGAACTGGGTAAGAATTTCTGGAACTAATGGAAAAACTAGATTCAACAGAACAAGAATTAATAACATGAAACTAAATGAATTGACGATTATATTTTTATATTATATTATATTGTGATTATATTTTTTTGATTTTTTTTCTGGTTCTTCTATTTTTTTTTTCAGGTTTAAGAAAATCTTTTTCTCTTTTCTCTTAATGTTATCAGCAAATTTGTAAGATATGGCTTTGTAAAAAAAAGATAAATCGTTTACTATTCTCCCTTCCTGATCTCTCCAGAATTTAGAAACTCCTAGATATTCTTTTCATAGCTATATAGTTAATTATTTACATATGTTTGATAATAATATGTTCTCCTTGTTATAAACAGAATTGGAACATTGGTTATATTACCAAAGCTTTAACTGAAATGTCATATATGAGAAAGATAGGCATAAAACTCAGATATGACCAGTTAGCTT
Organism: Sus scrofa; assembly: GCF_054392235.1. Taxonomy (NCBI): domain Eukaryota; kingdom Metazoa; phylum Chordata; class Mammalia; order Artiodactyla; family Suidae; genus Sus; species Sus scrofa. The sequence continues at coordinate 117,769,983 of NC_139388.1, read as the reverse complement.
TAAGGAACTAAGGTTGACTTTTATGGAGACAATAAAGCCCTGGACTCAGAGGTTTTTAAGAGTTCAATCTAAAATTCCTTATGAAAAGTTTTAACAAAGCAATCTTAAAAAGATTTCATGTGGTTGATCACTATTCTTGTTTCACTTACATAAAAATCAGCTCAAATTTTATGCAAGCATATTTTTATTGTAATTATCCTTAAAAAGTGGGGGTAATTATAGAGAGAAAAATTATGTTTTCATAGTCTAGTCCTGTTAATTGTCATTAAGGTTTTGTTATATACCTGTAAACTGGACTGGATCCTGAATTCTTCTAGTTTTGTAAAAATCTGGCTATGAAATCTCCAAACTAATGTTTCCAGTTTTCTTCCACCTTTCTTATTTGAAATCAAGAAGAATAAAAACTGACTTTGATATTTTATACCAAGTTCTCACTAAACTTTAAGGATGGACTTGAGACTTGAGTACTCATCTCATAGCTGAGGAGGACTCTTTCTGACATCTGGTGCTATGCAGATGCTGGAGACTTCAGAATCAAATTGCTGAGGAAAAGAAATAGTTGGCACCAATGCAGACTGCTTCCTTCCAAGGTGCCAGATCAAGAAGTCATTCTCCAGATGCAAACTAGTGTACATAGGATGAATAAACAATAAGGTCCTGGTTAGTAGTACAAACTATTGCATTTGGAGTGGATAAGCAATGAAATCCTGCTGTATAGCCCAAGGAACTATATCTGACCACTTGTGATGGGACATCATAGAGGATAATGTAAAAAAAGAACATGTGTGTGTATATGTGTATGTTACTTTGCTGTACAGAAGAAATTGACAGAACATTATAAATAAACTATAATAAAAAATTCCATAATCAGGCAGTTGATGGAAATGATAATCACAGATGGTTAATAACTGGATGTGCAAACTATTGTATTTGGAGTGATAAACAATGAGTTCCTGCGGTATAGCACAGGAAACTATATCCAGTCACTTGTGATGGAACATGATGGAGGATAATGTGAGAAAAAGAATGTATAATATGTGTAAATGAGCCACTTTTGCGTATAGCAGAAATTGACAGAACATTGTAAATCAATTATAATAAACATAAATTATAAAAAATGAATACAGTAAAAAAATTTTTAAATTCATTCTTTAACTACACATGAAATCTTTTCTTTCTTTCCTTTACTCTGACATTAGCCTTGAAAGATAATACCATCCCCTGTATCTCCCTGGTCATTGCTAATACGATGGCAGTGTTATCGAATGAATCCAGTCCCTCCTCACCACTTACAAAATCAATTACATGCTCACGAATGTCACTAGAAAGGAAAGTGCCTTTAATCAGAATGTCAGCAATCTGAGGAGATGATGGAATCAATGTTCCCCAAAACCCACCTCTGAAGGTTCTGCTCCACCATGAAAGCTTTTAAAGGAAACAAGGAAGTAATCTCAGTTAATCATTGAGATTCAGGGTCAGAGTTATCATCATCCTCCACTGTGAGCAGGCTTTTTGTCTCCTAGGGATCTTCCTCTAGATGGTATCTTGTTCACACTGTTTGGTCACACAGTTTGTTCCAGAGATTAGTGAAAGGGAAGCTGGGGAAGAGATCTGGTCATCTGATAATTACTTATTCTTCATGTCCACTTATTTGATCTTTGGAAAGAGAGTTAAGCAAGGTATTGTGTAATTAAAAAATTTGAAAGGTGTGCTTGGCTGGAAATGAGTAGAATGGGGGGTGCCTGGATTAAACGTAGTTACAATATAGCTTTGCTAAAGTGACAAGAAAAGGGGCTTCCTGCTGAGGAAAGTTTTCTGCACAGAGCTGCTTACAAGTCTCCACTTGTTAGACTATCATTCCATTTCCATGTGATTAAGGGCAAAGGTCTATCTTCTGTAACTTCCTCATGCAGACATAAAGTGTCATATTCTCAGGGTGGAAGATGTCAACATAGGTTTTTGCTGAAAATTTTAGTTGTCCATTTACATTTATGGGAAGAGCAAGCTACTATTATTTTGATGCCCACAGAGACATAGATTATTATGAATAATAATGTTAACTTCATTCTCTTGAGGCCCCTTCTTGGAATTGTGCTAGCTATTGATTCAGTACTCCTTAAATTGCAGCAGCTTATGTCATGACTACAGTCTAGTCATCATGTAGTTAGCTTTTTTCCCCTCTGCTGGCAGTTATAGTATTTGCAAAATAACTCAGGAAAGTGTATCAGACACTGAGCCTGTGACTATTGTCATAATCATTACCTGCTAGGTTTTATACTGGTGCAGGGGAGGGGTTTAAAGGTTTCTGATCTGTTCCATGGTGGGGAATAACTTTCAGAGTACTGGACTTGTAATTAAAAACTCTGATACGCCAATTAATCCTGCCACCTTAATGGGAATGGTTTGTGCCCTGACAGAATTGATATTTGTCTGTGGTGGTTATCGTTTTCCTTGGGCCTATAAATGCCTAGATTGTTGGCACATAACTAGGCAATGCCTCTTAGATTATCTAACTGTTCCTCTAACTGTTCAGAAACTGAAACACCTCATTGGATGATTCCCTTGATTTTACATCATCAAGATAATAAAGACCTACCAGGAGGCATTCATACTCGAAATTAGCTCCATTAGACAGGTCCCACTTTCCTGTTTAGGAATAAAGACAAATGAGGCTATGATCAGGACTCTCTCCTGAGGATAGTTCATACTCTGTTGCTAAGACAAGAGCTGCTCGATAAACTTAGATTCTCAGGTCAAGTTTGTTCTTGAAAAAATATAGCCCTTGATTGTGTTTTAGCTGAGCAAGGAAGTATCTGTGCCATGGGCAACAGCACCTGCTGCACCTGGATTAACAGCACTGGGGAAATTGAAACTCAATTATATAAGATTACTGAGCAAGCTAGTTGGCTTTGAAAAGGTGACTCCTTCAGTGAGATCTTTCTTTGACTTATTTGATTTTAATTGGTTTGGGTTTTGGGGACCATGGCTCCAAAGTACACTCCAAAGATTGGGAATTATTCTGCTTATTATAATCAAAATAACCTCCCTGGTGAGTTGTATTTCCTCAAAAGCCTTAAATGAGTATTCACTATTCATAGCCACTAACCACCAAGCAAATGATCTCCCTAGGACTAGAACATAAGAAAAACAAATAAAAATGACAACTTCAAAATTGTGAGATTGAAGTCATGGCCCAAGAATATAAGAGAGATTAAGAAAAAGCATCATAATCTGTGAATTACATGAAAATGATTCAACAAAATTTGCAAGAGCTGCAGAGCTGTGGTGCTAATACCTTAAATTTTGATCATAAGAAAAGAGACAGCAAAAAATAGTCATTTTTGCTAGGTTTGAATCACCAGATCAAGACTTACTACCTGACCTAACTGTAGTCTCAACTTATCCCAGGAATGTAACCTTTAACCAGTCAATCTGGCATTACCTGGTCAGCACTAATGAGGTAATCTCTTCCATATGCCCCATCTATTTCCCTTAGAATGATGACTTTACCTGGAATAATGGATTTTTCTGCCTATGAAAATGTTTATTTTTCTTCAGCTTGGTGGAGCTTTTTTCTCTTTGCTAGATGGGATGCTGCCTGATTCATGAATCATTTAATAAATCCAATTTAATCCTTAAATTTACCTAATTGAATTTTTGTTAACAATTTGCACTGTGGAGTATGTTAATATGCACTGTGGAGTATGTTAATATGAACATGTGAGTTTCAAAGACATGCAACTATTTGGTCTACAATTTATCATCTATCATCTATCTATCTATCTATCTACCTATCTATCTAGCCTATTTTTCTACTTATCTGTTTCTCTGTGTGGAAACAGGATCCCTGGGTTTGAAGCTCATCACATTATTTATCATCAGCTATGGGTCTTTACAGATCCTTTATGGATGCAACTTGATTTCTCTGTGTGCCTATTTTCTCATATGAGAAAAATAATCATTCTTCTCTGTAGAATAAAGGAGAAAATCTATGGAACCTCAATATTTGGCCCTTTTCCTCAGTAAGTATTAGGTTTTAATTTCTGTTTCTGCTGAAATCTTGATCTTAATAATATCTTATTACCTGTGTCTTTTCTTTCTGCACTGTGTTAATTCAGCACTGAAGCACAGGTTTTTGTTGGTTTTTTCTTCCCTTCACCCCAATTCAGACAAGATGATTTCATATGAGCATATTTTATTATAGAGTCTTAAGCATAAAGAGAAAGGCATCATACTCCAGCACTGCCAGTAAACTTTTTTTTTCAAGATTGAAATGTCATAAACTATTGTAGCCTCTGGGAACTATATAGGCAGATATTTCGAAGGAATAGCTCCAGTTCTCTTCTGTATCTCCCAGGTAACTGGCCCCACTTAGATCCTGTTAAATTCTCATGTAGAGCCATCTAGCCCCAGCCAATTCTTTCTCCGCAGCCCTTTATTCTTGACTAAATAGCTTTATTAAGTGTTTCTAAACAAGTTATGAGATGTCATTAGCTTTTAACTAGTTTTTATTTTGTAGGGGAAAAGAAAACGAGGGAAGAGGGACATGGAGGGAGAATAGAAAAAAAAAATGGGAAGAGGAATGGGAAAGATGGAAGAGAAGGAAATATTAAGAAGCCGACTCAACTTGGTTATAAACAAGAGCATTTTAAGGAAATCTCTTCACTTAATACAGTATAAATGCTGTGCCCTCATGCAAAACACACCTAGCTCATAATGATCTTTTTCACTGATTAAAGAGTTTTGTCTGAAATTCTTGCCTTATGAATTGTCATCAAAGTGCCCCAGATGCTGTGCTTCTGCCCAAATTACCAATAGTGAGTTTACAACAGACACAACCTGATAATGTTGCTTTTCCCAAACAGCTCATTACAAAGTAACTGGTTTATCAGACCTTTAAGGTCCTTTCCAATGCTGATTTTGAAAAAGCTGTGATTTCCTCCTGTTCACACAAGCCTCAGAGAAATTTTGGGGATTTTATTAGGTCCTATTCAAATGCATGGGAAAAGCTAAATGCTCAGTTCTGAATGGTTCACTCAAAAGGATTTATATGCTAATGTTACCAGAGATGTAGCCAGCCTATATTTATTGACTTGATGACTATTATCTATGTAGACTTTTCTAAAATATTCATTACCATATTATCTAAGGAGCTGCAACTGTGAAGGCCATTTAGATTCGGAATTTATCGATGTGTGGGTGTGTTTGTCCCATTAGCTTAGAAAATGATCATTTGAAGTATTCATATGACTCTTGGAATACAATGTTTCTCCTTGAATTCACCTCCCAAACATTAAAATAAAGATACAGTCACCTGGTTCATCTTGCCTTGGTTAGGATTCCACCAACAACATTCCAGTGCACTACATGTATTCATGTCTTTTCCCAGGGCTTCTTTCACTAACTGTTCATATTTTTCTTCCTTTGTTATTTTGTGCCCTGTGGCATAGCTCAGTCAATCAATTATTACAGTCAGGGTTGATGCTGCAAGATTCAAACAAAGGCCCACTAGCAACAAAGAAACAGTGGCAGAAGCAAGCTGTAGTCTGTGTGTCACTGGATCAGCTGATCAATCCATGATTGAATTGTTTTTAAATGTATGTCAATTCAAGAACAGGGCTCAGAGATGTATTTGAAGCATGAAAGAAAGAGGGAGGTGTGATTTCAAAACAGTTTTCTTCCTAACAGTGTAGAGCTGACCTTGCGTTTAGAGACAGAGGATGAGGGGACAGCTATAGGAAAGTGTGAGCAGTATGAATAAGTGCTGTTTATAGGAAGCTGTTTTAATACCCTTGCTAAAGCTGAACAATAGAGAGAGACAAAGCTCTGAAAAATGCATGCCTTTTCCTGTGATTGATCCTTTTATCTTCCCAGTCCTGCCCAGATGATAAAATACATTTACAGGGCAAACGAGAATTAGTGCCTTTATTTTCCCCAAATACAAGAAGCGCTCCTTATTTAGAATTTTGCTATTAAAGCATTTGCTATAATACAGTCCCTGCACCCCTTTCAAGTTTGAAACTGAAAAAGGATTTGAAGTTTTGAAGTGAAAAGCTAGAATTCCTTATATGAGAAATCTTTTTGTTTCATTTTGCTTTGGTTTTTGCAATTAATGAACTCATTCTTGGCACAAAGGTACCTGGAGTGATGCTAAAAATAAACTCTTTGAAGTGAGATAGGCCTTGTTTAGAATCTAGATGACACTATTGAAAAACCACTCAGGAAAATTGACAAATAAAAGTGCTCAACCTACATCAATTCCCATCCCTCTATCCTCCATCCCCCACACACATTTTAAATGTTATTTCTAGGAGTCTCTAAAAATCATAATTCCATAATTGCAACATATTGTATATTAAATAGGAACACTTACATTTATTTAAAATTGATATTGTATCAGATAATAGCATATTTGCTTTCACCTATTTTATCACTCATTTTTCATAATTATACTTCAGGAGTTCCTGTCGTGACTTAGCAGTAAGGAACCCAACTAGTATCCATGAAGACTTGGGTTCCATCCCTGGCCTCGCTCAGTGGGTTAAGGATCTGGCATTGCTGTGGCTGTGGCATAGGCTGGCAGCTACTGCTCTGATTCTACCCCTAGCCTGGGAAATTCTATGTGCCATGGGTGTGGCCCTAAAAGACAAAAAAAAAACCATATTATCCTTCAAGGTAGCTCCCATGACCTTGCTTAAGGGAACAGTATTCTGGAGTTATTAAAAACATTCTGACTGCATGTGGCTTTTAAATGACAAAAGTGAGATATGATATGAAAACAGATTTGGTTAAATCCAAGGGTCTTGTTTTTTTCTCTTTTATCAAAAATGTTCTCAGGAGTTCCCGTCGTGGCGCAGTGGTTAACGAATCCGACTAGGAACCATGAGGTTGCGGGTTCGGTCCCTGCCCTTGCTCAGTGGGTTAACGATCTGGCGTTGCCATGAGCTGTGGTGTAGGTTGCAGACGCGGCTCGGATCCCGCGTTGCTGTGGCTCTGGCATAGGCCGGTGGCTGCAGCTCCGATTTGACCCCTGGCCTGGGAACCTCCATATGCCGCGGGAGCGGCCCAAGAAATAGCAACAACAACAACAACAAAAGACAAAAAGACAAAAAAATAAATAAATAAATAAATAAATAAATAAATAATTAAAAAAAAAAGAGTGTCAGATTTAAAAAAAAAAAAAAAAATATTCTCAAATGTTAGGGCAAATCAGGATCAACTGGAGGGCTTGTAAAAGCACAGATTGCTGGGCTCCAGCCCTAGAGTTTCTATTAAGTAGGTCTGTACATAGTCAAGAATTTACATTTCTTACAAGTTCCCAGGTGATGCTGATGCTGATGCTGCTGGTCTGGGGACCACACTCTGGACACCACTGCTCTATACTGTGCTGCCCCTCATTAAGAAGAGGTACATGGAGTATTTTACATTTTACTAGTCACAAGATTTGTTATTCAAGATAAAATACTTGAGAATCATTTGAAAGATGAAATACTACATGCTGATGAATTAAATTTTATTAAATTCTCATTTCTTATGCATCTAGAAATTACATGCTATGGGGATTAAGATAATGAATAAAATATAATCCCTGCCCTCCAAGAGCTCATCAACTAGTTGAGATCGCAGTCATAGATATATACTTAAATTTATCATTAACAAGGCAAACACAATAAATGCTTCAGCAGAAGACTTTTTAAAAATGTGCTCTGGGACTATGAGGTAGGAAATGCTATTAAAAACAAACAAACAAACAAACAAAAACAAAAACCTCAACAAGTCCTTACCTTCAACTTGCTTTATCCTAGAGTCACCTCCTTTCCCCTCTGTCTCTTGCCTTCAGATAAGACTAAATTTACTCTATTTATTGTGGCTCCTTCTTTAAGTCCCATTTAGACTTAAAGAAGGCTTCCACATCAAACGTTCCAGTGAAAAGTACAGTGGGAAAATTCACACATCACCGCCTAATTGCAAAATCCAAAAGTTGAAAACAGCCCTTCTGTTTCTGCAGCATCATGCACTGACCATTCTCTGCCAGGTTCTCACCTGCCTCAGCTTGCTGGTCCATCTTGCTTCCTTCTTCCCCTCTCACTGGCTTGGACCTTTAAGCTTCCTCTCTTTGTGGTCTCAAAACCTCTTTTACCTCCATCTGGTCTTTAAAGTTACTATTCCTTGAGTTTTTCCCTAGACCTTCTTCTTATACTTCACAAGCTTTGTTTCACTTTGCAAAGGAGGGTTTGTTTTTTGTTGTTGTTGTTGTTGTTGTTTTTACTAAAATGCTAGTCTGTTCACCTTACTCTCCCTTTTCAAAAGCATCTATCTGAATCCCAGTGGCCTCAAGGCAAATTAGGCTTCTCATCATCTGATCTGACTAATTTCCCCTCTGAGCTCTTGCTTCTCTTTCCACTGCTCAATTCACAGTTTGTCTTCATAGGTAAATTGTTCCATTGGCTTTTTCTAACTGAAGGTTCATGATTGAAGGACATGATATTGTCCAAACTCATGGGTACACAAGAGGCTTCACCTGTAAGAAAAAAACTTCGTTTGTCTATTTCCTGTGTATCTTCCCTACTTTCACACCACTACCACCCTCACATGACTTACTAATGACACTTTATGGCCACCAAATGTGTAGAGGCAAGTTTCCAGCTGGGTATCCTACACTTTAACTCAATCCTGACACCATTTGCCTGGAGATAGTGTCATATACCACAGGTTAAGGGCTCCATCTCGTGAGAACCACCCCCCTCCAACCCACACATACATGTTACAATGGGTGTGTTGTCTCTTTTTTAACAGAGAGCATTTGGAGGTAGAAAGTTTGTGAGGTTATTAGGATTAGATGAAGTCATGGGCATGGAGACCTGCAAAATGGGATTAGGATTCTTATAAGAAGACACCAGAGCTCTATCCCTCTCCCTTCTTTCTACCAAGAGAACCTCACCAGCACTCAACCCCACTGGCACCCTGATCTTGGAATTCCAATCTCCAGAACTGTGAGCACCAAATTTCTGTTGTTTAGAAGCCACCCAGTCTATGTTATTTTATTATAATGTGTTTTCACAGGAAAAGATGTTTATGTTTGCACATGAAAAGATTTTCAACATTATTGATCTTCAGAGAATTAAAAAGTAAAACCACAGCAACCATTACATATACATTAGAGTGGCTAAAATTTAAAAGACTACATCATTCCTAATGCTAGAGAGAATATGGGGTATCTAGAAAACACACATATTCTTGGTGGGAATATTAAATGGTACAAGCAATGCAGGAAACCTCTTGGCAGTTTCTAATAATAATAAACATGCACCCACCATAGGTCTAGTAATTCTATGCTATATCAATCGTGGTTCAATCAAGAGAGAAGAGAGAAACTACAAGCAATTTGAACAGGGAAAGCTTCAGGTAAAATGATTAAGCATAACAAGGGATTAGAGAGTAGAGAAGTAAAAGCAAATGATAAAAAAAATATAGGAATACACAGATAAGGGACAGTCCCTATTCCTAGGTCTGAGATAGAACATCCAAAGTGGAGGCATCCACCTCTCAGGAGAAGGTACTGCAGGGCCCAGGAGATATGGTGCTGTGTGAGCAAAACTTGCTGGAAATCAATTACTCAAGTGTTGAATTAATGCCCAATAGTATATTGTCAACTATAGATACTATGTTGTACAGAATATTCCAAACTTATTCATCTTGTATAATTAATATTATAATCTTTGAAAAACTCTTTTTATTTTTTATTTTTTTTGTCTTTTTCTAGGGCCACACCCAAGGCATATGGAGGTTCACAGGCTAGGGGTCTAATCGGAGCTGTAGTTGCCAACCTACACCACAGCCACAAAAACGCAAGATCCGAGCCGCATCTGCAACCTACACCACAGCTCACGGCAACGCTGGATCCTTAACCCACTGAATGAGGCCAGGGAATGAACCCACAACCTCATGGTTCCTAGTCGGATTCATTAACCACTGAGCCATGACAGGAGCTCCAAACTCTCTATTTTCACTTCAACCCATCCCCTGGTAACCACCATTCTCTTTTCTGGTTCTATAAATTTGACTCTTTTAGATGCCTCATATAAGTGGAGTAATACCTTATTTGTCCTTCTGACGGACTTATTTCACTTAGCATAATGGTTATGTTTACTACCTTGATTGTGGTCATGGTATCACTGGTGTAGTCTTATGTCCACACTCAACAAACTGTAACCTTAACAGACTGTACAAACTCAACAAACTGTATCCTTAAATACATGCAGTGCTTTTTTGTATATCAGTTATACCTCAAAATTTTGTCTGGAAAACAGAAAGAGTTCTGGGGAAAGTTGTTCATAGAAAATTGTCTCACTGGAGATACTCTACAAAACTTTCTAGGTGAGTGGGCTTCCAGGGGAAACCGTTGGTTACTGCGGGCAGCTGTCTGCTATGTAGCAGGAGTCAGGTGCTAGAGAAGCTCCACGTGTTGAAGAAGTCAGATGTGAAGATGTCATCCGAAATATATAAAGTGTGCAGAGAAGCAATCTGGAACCCTGAAGCAACTATTTCGTCCTCTTGCAATACTTCTCTAGCGCCCTCTATTGACAAAAGTTGAGAAGATGCCAGCTGACAAAGGGAAAAAAAATGTTTAAATGACCCAGATCCATTTTCACAGAGCAGGCCAAATTTGTGAATAAGGAACTGAGAGGTTATAAATCAGTAGTCCACACACATTCCCAGGTATTTACTTTTCAAAATAATAATCTGCAGATAAATAATTTCCAAAGGATATTAAACTTATATTCATCATAAGCCCTTTTTACAGGGATGTTCATTACAGCTTTGTTCATAATAGCAAAAGAAGAGAAAATAAGTGGAAACAACATAAACATACCTTAACAGAAGATTGGATAAATACAAGGTGGTATATTTATGCCAAGACACACTATATAGCCAGAACAAAGAAGATATCACACAATGTATGCTTATCACAAGACATTATATTGCGCCAAAGAAACAGAACACCAAACAGTGCATAGTATATGATTCTACTTATATGAAAGTATCGACCAGGCAAAACTAATCTTTGGGGAGAGAACTAAGAATAGGGGCTGAGTCTGGGGCAGAGGAGTGTGCCTTAACAGGAAAGGCACAGAGGGGAACTTTTTAGTATGCTAATAAAGTTCAATATTTTGATTGGATATTGGTTAAATCACTGAATACATTTGTCAAACCCATCAAACTGTACTCCCAATATGTGTGCATTTTATTTTTTATGACGATTAAAAAAACAACCTATATATCTGAGGTGAACTTAGTTTAGATCAATTAGCTAAATAAGGTTGTAAGAAAGAAAAAAATATATATATATTCTATTTATTTTTCTTACAGAAAAATTCTGATAGAAAGCACTTTGGTAAGATTTAATTTTATTTAGCTTTTGTTCACATAGTTTCCTTAGTCCAAATGCAAGATAAACAGAATTTTTTAGAATGATCAAAAACAGAATACTGTGATACATACTTACTGTTATGTAACCTTTCTTAATTGCTGATTTCCAGTGGTTTATATCACCAGAAACAAGAAAATGTTCTAGCCTGAAAACAATAGAGAGTACAAAGACTCATGGACAAATATAAACTCTTTTAAAATATGAAATCAAGCAAAACATGGACCTCTTTTTCATGTTTTTTTTAGATCTAGGAGGCACAATAAAAGAAATCAGGAAAAGTTATCCAGCTATTGTGAATGACCCATTATTGTGATCATGACCCATTTTTGCCAAGGGGAATCAAAATGAGTTTAATGCACTTGAAGGTATAGTCAATGGAAGGTTTTTAAAAAACTACTAAGCTGATAGCTTTGCATAATTATACAGTTAATATGTCAGAGATAGTAATCATAGTTTTTACATTAGAATGATATGTACATTAGAATTAGCAGAGTCTGAAGAGGACATATTTTTAGAAGAAAATTCAACACACTACCTGCTCATCTCCATTCTCTCATGTACAAATTCCCATGACATACCCTTTGTAGTGTAAAACATGAATGAAAGTGCTCTATCAGATACAGGTGATGCAAGTAAGAGTCAAATCAAGTACAGATCTGATTTTTTGTCAAAATAAAATAAGAATGGAGCTGCAAGTCTTTATATTCTCATACTTCCTATTTTCACGGTAGCCTATGACTGTGATCTGAGTTTCTGTGGCAACAGGCACGAATATTACCAGCTTCATGATGTAGATAAATGGCTCCTCATGAATCTTCTTTCTTATAATCATAGAAGGATGTGTATCAGAAATGAAGTTATAGCTGTAGTTAAAGAACAAAGCAAAAACTGTGTGTTATCAGCTGACACGTATTTGTAGTCGGTGCTAACTACAGGAGTGCTTGTATTCCTCAAAGAGCAACACAAATGATTCTGACTCTCAATACCACATGACAAATGGCTATTTTTCTTGCTTTCTATACCATTGTCTTTACAGCAAACTTGAAGACTTCCATATTAAACCTCATATTGAAATGTGAGTTGATTTAAGTATTTTCAAAAGTGAATTCGCACAAAAGAATGAATGAGGTCCACATTGAGCTTTTCTTTCTCAAGAGATATTTTCAATATCTGAGCGAACAAAAAGGTGCATCTATTACATGTGAAAGGATATAGCCTTATAAGATTCCTATACTATAAGTTAATAACAGAATTAATTGGATTCGGTATATTTATTCATAATAAAATAGATCATGAAATGTATATTTTTATTCATAATAAAAGCTATTTGCTCTTCTAAAGTTAACTTGCTTTATACAAACATTTAACTTGTAATATATCATCATCTGCATCAAAAAGTTACTATAAAAATGTACCCATAATATTGTATAACTGTATGTTGTTTTTAATATTCTTCCTATCATCTTAGGACACCAGAGAAACCCAAAGATGATATTCTAAATTTTGAGATTTCAAGTAATGACATGAAGGAAAAAATAGGGTAATTCCAAATAGCATTAAAATGTTTTTTATTATGCTAATAAAGAAATTGAATACTTTAGAACTGATAATAATCCATTTTGAATAAACACAATTTCATATAATTTTTATTCATTCACTATTACTAATTATAAAATGATTACCTTGGGATAAATTGGAAAGGAGGTATAAAATTAAACAGAAATTATTGTGAGCAAAGTTCTTGTAAATACATTAGAAGTCATAAAGGTAAAATAACTAAAATCATGATGACTGACATTTGATATTTAACCTTAGTTCTCTTATGCCATTCTAACAAATTCTTGAACCAGAAGAAGGTGTCACAGGTACTTGTCATTCATAGCTGGTCTATCAGAAGTATGGGAAACAACCTAAGAATTTCCATTAGCATCTGAAAGGGGAGCAGTCATATGAACTGAGGCTTTAATCCATGGGATCTGCACTGATTCTGGGCAGTTAGTGTCAGAATTGAGTTCAATTGCAGGATACCAGACTGGTGTCCACCAAGAACTGGAGAATCATCTGGTGTGGAAAACTCACCATCTGGTGTCAGAAGTGTTGTGAGTAGTACAGAGGAGGGAAAAGGATGATTTCTTTTACAGATACTGTGAATTTTACTTTCTGGAGCACTGACTTCCTTTATCCCTGTAAATATTCTGGAGCTTTTCTCCTGAGATGCAGTTATTTGGAAATCATTCGATCCATTCTGGTTTTGTTTTTAAGAGTCGTTAATAAAGACCCGAGGAATGTTTAGTCTAGTTGGCGAATTATGGCCAACACTAATGTAAGAAACTTCCAAGTTCTGTGTCCAGGGCCCAGTGAGATTTTCCAGAATGGCTGGTGAGAACAGACAGTATTGCCAGCTCTCTGTGAAGCCCACATACTCTTACATCTCACCATTTCAGATGACTCTTCCCTCAGCCTCTGATAGCTTCTTCCCGTGTCTTCGTTCAGTACTCTCCTCAATACTCAAGGTGGATCCTCCGCAGATCCCTGGCATTCTCTCTCTCTCTCCCTCTCTCTTTCTCTCTCTGCAGCTCCCTTCTCCCCAGGGCTCTCCCCTGCAAACTCCAGCCAGTTTAGGCTTGGGGACTCTCAGCTCCATCTCCTCAACTCAGAAAGCCCACAGAGATATGCTTTGATTCCACCCTCTTTGCTCCCTTCCAGAAATTCTTTCCAGGCAATACACTGTGGTGATCAGAGGACTCACCTTATTTCTAGTCTCTTGAGAATCTCTGCTCACTCAATCACTTGTCCATTGTTTTATGTATTTTGTCTTATTTTTCCCAGTTGCTTCAGCGGGAAGAGTATATCTCTTCCCTGTTTCTGTATCTAAGTTTGAGGCAGGATTCATGATCCACTTTTTATATTTATCATGCACCAATCTTAAACTAGACTCTTATTCTCACAAGGTTTCATCTCTATAGTATATTTGAGTGCCTAAATTCCTATGAGGACATAAGTTATGTTTTTCAAATTCAAATGTCAATGTAGATGCAAAATATGAAATATGGTCTACTTTTCCTGGTCTCATTTCACTACTCCATGGTAAGCAGCCTTCATTGTCCTAGTTTCAACATAAATACTGCTTTAATTGTTCTTCCATGACAGTTTGAATTAGGCGTTTAAGAAAATCTTGAATTATGTAATAAATGTCTAACTCAGGTGGGCTGATATACATCCTTGCTAAAGGCATTGATTTTCTCTTCCTATCAGTGGGTATATTTATCAGGATGTGATGATCTGTGAAAAATATTGTCTATCATTCTAACTCCTGGATCTGTAATCATTCAACATGTATAACCTTTAAGTAAAAAATTAAAATTCATTAATAAAATATATTTTACTGGTAATATAAATTCTGGAGATATTGTGTACATGTTAAATAAAGAAAAAGAAGCTAAGAGTTATGTTTTGCTGAAATAAAAAGCATTATCCCCAGGAGACCCTTTTTTCTAAATTAAACAACAAAACATAGGCTCAGAAAGTACTCGTGAGCAAAATATGAACTTCTTGAGGACTCTGAAGAAAATTATGTAAATGTGAGAGGCAAAATAAAAAACTTAGGGAAATGATCCTACATGTGATTTTTCAGACCATTTCAGAAGCCCAAACCCATATTTTATTCCTATAATCTGTCACAATTAACCATTTAAAAGTGACATTTACTCCTGGACGTGCAACTCATATATCAACTTGCACTTAAAAAAAAATTATTGGAATATAGTTGACTCACAAATTCATGTTAATTTCAGGCATTCAGCAAAGTAAATCAGTTATACATATGTATATATCCATTCCTTTTCAGATTCTTTTCCCAAACACTACCAAATGATACTGATAAATTTCCCTGTACAATACAGAAGGTCTTCATTACCCATCTATTACATATATAATACTGTGTATATATCATTCCCAATCCCCTAATTTATCCCTCCCCCTGCAAGTTTTCCCTTTAGTGAAATGTTTGGTTTTGAAATCTTTGAGTTTCTGTTTGCAAGTTCTATTGCATCATTTCTATTAGATTTCACGTATTAGTGATCTTGTATGATATTTGTCTTTGTCTGACTTACTTCACTTAGTATGATAATCTCTAGATTCATCCATGTTTCTGCCAATGGCATTCTTTCATGCTTTTTCATAGCTAATATTCCATTGCATGTAGGTACCAGATCTTCTTTATTCAATCCTGTTGATGGACATTTTGGTTGCTTCCATGTTCTTGGTTATTGTAAAGAGTGGTGCAATGAACACTGTAACTTTTCAAATTATGGTTTTACTCTGGATATGTGCCCAGGAGTGGGATTGCTGGGTCATATAGTAGTTCTATATTTAGTTTCTTTTTTTTATTTTTGGGGCCATACCTGCAGCATTTTAAAGTTCACAGACTAGGGGTTGAATCCAAGCTGCAACTGCCAGCCTTCATGATAGCCATAGCAACGCCAGATCCAAGCCACATCTGTAATCTACACTGCACTCACGGCAACACCGGATCCTTTAACACACTGAGCGAGGCCAGGAGTTGAACCCACTTCCTCATGTCTTCCAGTAGTATTCTTAAACCTGCTGAGCAACAAAGGGAACTCCTATATTTAGTTTTTTAAGGAGCCTCCATAATGTTCTCCATAGTGATTGGACCAGCTTACATTCCCACAAACAGTGTAGGGGATTCCCCTTTTCTCTACACCCTCTCCAGTATTTATTGTTCGTAGACTTTTTGATGATGGGCATTCTGACAATGAGGTAATACCTCATTGTAGTTTTGATTTGCATTTCTCTAATAATGATGAGCATCTTTTCATATGCTTTTTGCCATCTGTCTGTCTTCTTTGGAGAGATATTATTTCTGTTTAGATATTCTGACCATTTTTAATTGGATTGACTGTTTTTTTGATATACAGCTGTATGAGATGTTTGTATATTTTGGAGATTAATCCCTTGTTGGTCACTTTGTTTGCAAAGATTTTTCCCCATTCTGTGGGTTGTCTTTTCATTTTGTTTATGGATTCCTTTGCTATGCAAAAACTTCTGAGTTTAATTAGGTTCCATTTGTTTATTTTAGTTTTTATCATGATTATTCTAGGAGGTGGATCAAAAAAGATATTGCTGTGGTTTATGTCAAAAAGTGTTCTGCCTATGTTTTCCTCTAGGAGTTTTATAGTATCTGGTCTAAAATTTAGATCTTTAATCCATTTTGAGTTTATTTTTGTGTATGGTTTTAGAGAGTGTTTTTCATTCTTTTACATATAGCTGTCCAGTTTTCCCAGCACCACTTATTGAAGAGACTGTTTTTTCTCCATTGTATATTCTTGCTTCTTTGTCATAGATCAATTGACCATAGATGTGTGGGTTTATTTCTGGGCTTCCTATCTTGTTCCATTGATCTATACATCTGTTTTTGTGCCAGTACCATACTATTTTGTAGTATAGTCAGAAGTCAGGGAGGCTGCTTCCTCCAGCTTCGTTTTTCTTTCTCAAAATCACTTGTTATTTGGGGACTTTTGTGTTTCTATCAACTCACATTTTTATCTCCGAGTTATCCGTTACGTAAGGTCTTAGTCTTTTCTTGAGAAATAAAAAATCAAGATTTTCATTTCCAATAATATGGCAGTCTCAATGCCATAACATTCCTCCTTCAAAGAACAATTTAAAATAATAAATATTCTTCTTGCATTAGACACACACCTCTTGCCCAGAATAATAAAAATAATAAATGATATCTCTAAATAGTTTTAATGTGGTTACTTTACACAGATGGAGTCATTTAAGTTATGAAAAATCTCCACTTTATATGCCAGAGAATTGAATAACTATCATATTCTCCAGGGACCCATGTTCTATAGACTCTGGATCTAATTAATCCTTTATTCAGAGATACCCTACTAAAGGCATTCAATAGATCAGGTCTCATCCTCTGAGAATATAGTATTCGACATTTAACTGAAGGTCCTACAAGGAAATTAGCTGGGTCACTTTCTTTCCTTTCCCCAGAGGTGTCTCCTCATTCCTCATAAAGACAATAAATGCATACGGGGCAAATGTTTAACTTTTTACAGTGCAGGCACTGGGGAGAAACTTGTATCAGATATAGTTTTATCTTCAAAGTGAGTATAGCATGGAATTTTAAAGTGCTTTTATATTCATAATTTTAATGACTAAGTAGACCCTTTGCACATGGCATCCAATTAAATCCCAGAAAAGGCTAATATAGTCAATCAGATAAGTGTGGCTTCTTCATGCTTCTCCATGGCTCTGAATTAGCCTTCTGGACATTGTGCCTTCACTGATCTACAAATGTACAAAAAGCTTTCCGCAATGCTCAAAGCATTTACAAAGTACTCAAATATTCAAATTCCAGTTATTTGTGTATGAAATAAGATCAACACATCAGAAATTCTTCCTTGTATACCACTCAGAAGTATAAACTGCTCTTTAAGTGGAGCTCTTGGTTGAGGTTTTTTATCTTCACCAGAGGAATTTATTTCCCAGGATCTTATCCTTCTCCTTGTATTGCATATGTTTGCTAGAAAGTATAAAGAGAGGAAGAAAAATTGCAAATCTTTTTTGTCATCTATGGAGACTTTTCCACTGGGAAGCAGAGACTGAAAAGTGATCTCACTCTGCTTGAGCACAAATGAGTTAAGTCTGTCATACAGCATGATACATACAAGTGCTATTTCACTGTGGCCCACATAATGATATATCTATTAGAACTCTAGATCTCTTAACATTGTAAATAACATTGACTATCTCATCATCAGGGGCTTCAGTAGCTCGTGCAATAAGGAAAGGTGATAGCCAGGTGGACTTTAGGGTCGGCATCATTACAGAAGTCTATGGCGTCACTAAGAATGTAGTTTATTTCCCCGCTTCCACTCAGCTTTTTGTGGGTTCAGTTACCTCATAGCTACCTCCATTTGTGTTGGCAACATGGTCACTAACAACTCCTGGAGGGACTTGATTTTTCACCCACATGCAGGAGAGAAAAAGGAAGATTGGTGGCAGAGAAAAAAAGATCGAGATAGAAATGGAAAAATCATGAAACTGACATCTCTCTCATAACTGTTTTGCTCAAAGGCTTATTACCTTTGCACGCTAATCAGGGTGGGCAGGAGAAAATCATTATTAGATTTGGCTGCAAGGTCCAACTTGACCCAAAAATTCTGAAAAATATGGAAATACATTGGTTGGTTAAGCCAGCAATGGCCCATCTTAGAAGTGAGTGAACTTCCCCCATCTAAATGTCAGAATTGGAATATTGAGGGTCTTTTTGAAAGGAGGATGTGGAACTGGGTGCTGGGGATGCCCTCTACAATGCACCACAGATAAAAAACTTGGACTAGCAATGGTTCATTTCTCATATGAGCAGAACCAAAAGGCCCAAAATATCCCATTCAAAATTTGTCACTTGTGGTGAACAGAATGGAAAATTTTGAACTATAAGAGGAAGTGGCGTTTCCTTTGCTAACACACCCAATACTAACTATATTTTGTCATAGATGTTAGTGGGGATAGTGTCCTATGTTTCTATGTGGGAATACATAAACTTTTGTAGCGATTATATATTAATGATAGATTACAGTACACATATATTGTCTTTAGATTTAAAGTTAGAACAAAAATTAAAAATTTAAGAAATATATAGCCACACTTACCACATCGGCTAAGGATCATAAATAATATTTTTCATTATTCAAAGTAATGTAAGTTTGTTAATCTTTAAAGTTATTCTACATGTCTTCATTAAGTTTTCATTGCAATCTATGTAACATTTATGCTTTATAAATGTCACAAAAAGGTCTTATTTCAATTTGTGCTTGAACTTTCTATGTCCAATAATTTCCTCTACTGACACCTGCCAGAAATAACTACACCCTTAAATATAACAAGCTTTCCCCTTTGGTTTGTGTTTTGTTTTATGACCCAATTAACTCTAAATTAAGTAGGCTTTATGATGAAAGAATACCATCAAGTTGGCATATAAGTAATGTTGTAAATAAATTCCCAAAGGATGAACAATGAAATCTGTTAATGCAACCCGTTTTCAAAAGCCATCTCTTACAAGCCTGGTATAAATGTTTTTGTTTCCAATTAGAGATTGCCATTTTACTTAAAATAATCCAAATTGTGATAGAAAATTAATTTTATATATTCCTGAAAAAACAGGAACTTCTAACAATTGATGAATCATGTATATTGACCAAGTTTAACTCATACCTTTAGGCTTTGTGGTTTGAACAGTTTCATGAGTCTTTAGTTTTTATTTACACTATATACTTACATCTTGTTCCACTAGATTTATAATCCCTATTCTGGAAGAAATGTCCTTTACCTTTGGAAATAATTTTTTTCATACATATCTCTTTTTATGTAAAATATATATATTAGTTAAATGTCACCTTGCTATACAGTAAAAAATTGACAGAACACTGTAAACCAGCTAAAATGGAAAAAATAAAAATCATTATAAAAAATAAATAAAAATTTTATCTTAGAACAGTTGTAGATTTACAGAAAAAAAAATTTAAAATAGTACAGAGAGTTCTTGTATACCCCATCCCACTTCTGCTATTATTAGCATCAACCTTTAGCATTACACATTTCACGCAATTAGTGAATCAATACTGCTGCATTATTATTAAAGTCCATAGTTTATTAGGATTTTCGTGTTTTTCACCTAATGTCTGTCATCAGTTACGGGATTCCATCCTAGATACCATATTACATTTAGTAGTTATAATTCCTTAGACTCCTCTAGGCTCTGATAATTTTTTGAGAGGTGTTTTGTTTTGTTGTGGTTTTTTTTTTTGTTTTTTTTTTTGTTTTTTTTTTTTTGTTTGTTTGGGTTTTTTTATTTGTTTTTAACAATCTCACAACTTTGAGGAGTATTGGTCAGGTATTTTGTGGGATGCCTCTCTATTTGAAATCTTCTGATAGTTTCCTCTTGAACACAATGCAGTTATGGGTTTTGAGGAGGGAAGCCACAAAGGTAAACATGCTATTTTTCATCATATCGCATCAAGGGTACATACTATCAATATATGATTTATGACTTTGATGTTGACCTTGATTATTTCAGTTTTTTTTCCTTATAAAATTTTTCTTATTTCCCCCTTCCATATTGTGCTCTCAAGGAGGAAGTCAGAATATACACTGAATGAAAGTTTT
Source organism: Sus scrofa (assembly GCF_054392235.1). Classification (NCBI taxonomy): domain Eukaryota; kingdom Metazoa; phylum Chordata; class Mammalia; order Artiodactyla; family Suidae; genus Sus; species Sus scrofa. The sequence goes on along the minus strand of NC_139388.1, from coordinate 117,749,345 downwards.
ATTTGTATCTTTCCATTGATTTCCTGGTTTTTTTCTAAGTCTTTTTTATTGGATATGACCTCAAACAAATAGAGGTAGTGCTAGTGAGCACCTTGTGCTGTTCAGAAAATCTCAGGTAAAAAGCTTGTCATATTTCATTATTAAATATCATGCTTGCTTTTAGATACTCTTTATGAGATTAAAAGCCACCTACTATTCTTAAAGGGTCAGGGAATTTTAGATTGTAAATGCATGTTGAATTGTTATCAAATTTTTATTCTGTATTTATGAGTATTTTCATTTGATTTTTCTCTTTATTTTATATTCACAGTGAATTACATGGATTTTTCAATTTAAAAATGACCACGGTCTACATCTTAAGCTTACATGTATTATATGCCAAAAATATCTCAATAAAGCTAGTAGGAGAAAAATGAAATGAGGGTTGTGGTTACTCTTAGATGGAGTGGTTGCAGAGAAGAGGCTCAGGGGGGAACTTCTAGGATGTTGGTATTGTTCTGTTTCCTGATTCGGGGGCTGATTGCACAGGTATGTTCACTTTGTGAAATTGCATGGGGCAATTTGAGAGCTTCTCTTTATGTTGGTTATATTTTGATAAGAAATAAAGCTTAAAAAACCCTGCATTCTTAAGACAATCTCAACTCTGTCTGACATGATTTTTTTGTATATTTCTGAATTATATTTCCTAAGAATTAAATTTGTTTATTGACAGGATTTTCCTTAACATACTGAGAGTAATTGGCCTAAAATTTTCATTTGCTATTAAAATTGAAGTCTTGTAAAACAAGGTGAGCAGTAGTTCTCTTGACAAGTTTGTGGAATATTTTTTATACATCTCTACATTTCGTAAATGTTGAGAAAACTCATCACTGCAGCCGTTATTAACTCTAGAGATTTTATTGTGGGACTTTTTAATTCAATTATAGATTCAATTTCTTCAATGGTTAAAATTTTTTAGAAAGTTCTTACCTCTTTGCGCATCAGTTTAAGTAAGTTTTGCCCTTCTGGGTATTTGTCCATTTTATCTAAATTGTCAAATTTAGAGCCAAAGATAATTTATAATGTTTGACATAGATACACACACACATATATACACATTACATTATGTCTTTAAGATTTATAGTGATATCTCCTTTGTCACTTCCTGTTTGGTAATATTTGGACTATTTCTATTTTTATTATGTTTAAGGAGTTAATTTGGTTTTATTAGCCATATAAATAAATGAACAAATGTTTGGCTTTGTTGATTTTCTCTATTTTATAGATATTTTCTATTTCAAAGATTAATGCTCTTATTTTTTTTCTTATACATTCTTAAAATTTTAAATGTTTTAGATGAAACTTTGAGATGCACACCATAATTCTTGTCCTTTCTTCTTTCCTAAAACATGAATTCATGGCTGTAAATTCCTCCAAATTATGGTTTTGCTACATCTCACTAATTTCAATGCATAATATTTTCATTATCATTCACTTGAAAATATTTTCTAAATTCATCTTGATTTCTATTTTAGCCCATACATCATATAAGACATATATTAATTATTGTCTAAACATCTTGGAATATTTAGTAATATTGCATGTTGATTATTACCTTAAGTCCACTCTAATCAAAAGAAAAATCTGATTTTTATTATTTGACATTATTGTGAGTTGGTTAAAGAGGCGTATTATTAAGTTTGATAAAAATTTCATGTGTGCTTGAACATAATATGTATTTTGCCATTATTGCATGTAAAATTCTACATAAAAAAAGTTTGTAAAAGTTTTTGATTGTATCATTCGTATACTGATGTTTTATCCAATTCTCATATTGGTAAGTGAAAGAACTACACTAAAGTCTCCTATTTTTTTGGATTGGTTAGTTTTTTCCTTTAATTCTTTCAATTTCTGTTTTATATATTTGAAGCAATGTTCCTCTTTGCAAACAAATATGGAATCATTAGGCTTTCTTACTATACTGACCATTTTACTATTACAATATATTCCTATTTATCTCTATAAAACATTTGTATTAAAGTTTATTTTACAATTAGTCTAGTATTATTTTAAGTATGTCAGATTTCTTTTAACTAATCTTTTTTTATCACAACTTTCCTTTTTCAAGCAATTTGCTTTTTATTTAATGTGTTTCTTATAAACTGAATATATTTCTTATTGTTTATACTTATTCTAGTCAGATAATCTTTACCTTCTAACTGTGGTATTTAGTACATATTTATTACTATTTTATTTGGACTTAATTCTAACATTGATTTTTCCATTTATTCCAAGTTTGATTTCTCTTTCTTGCCTTTATTAGATTATTCAAGTATTTCATGATCTCATTTTTATGTTTCATTCTATATTATATTTTCTGTATATATTCTGTTAGTACTCTTCATGAATTACCCTAGATATTATTACTGAAATATTGGACTTACAAGAATTCATTAAAAATTATTTGTTTTACAATTCTAAAGACACTAAAAGCTTAGAACACTTTAACTCAACTTACCTTCCCTAATTTTTCTTTTATTGGATGCATTTTACTTAAATATAAATTTAAACTCACATATTTGACTGTATTCTTTCTTTCATCACTTTGTTGACAAAGCAGCTGACATTTATTTTTCCTCTTTTTAATATAAAGTGTCTTTTTGCTCTAGCTAAAGATTTTTAAAATGCTTTTTCATGTATTTTATTATAACATCCTATTATTTTTCCTGTAGTCATCTTATTTCGTGTTAATAGTGTTTATTAAAATTATGAGGAATTCTTTTATTAATTATGGAAAATTTTTGACCAATAAATCTTCAAATATTCCTTCTAAACATTTTAACTCCTGTTTCTTCTGGAACTCCACAATATATACATTGATCTTCGGTATCAAGTCTTGCATAACATTTATGACTTTTTTCCCCTCCATTTTTCCTCTTTTTCTTAACATTTTCCAATCTGGTCTTTTCTAGTATCATTGAATTGATAAATTTTTTTCCTTAGCTCTTTCTCATCTGTTCACTCATAACATTGACTAAAATGTATTATATTTTTTTCAGGTAAGACTTTTACTTTATATATTATTATTTTGATTCTGCCATCTTAAACATAATAAAATTGTCGTTATTTTAAAGATTTTATCTAATAGCCCTGATATGTAGATCTCATTTTGTTCTATTTCTATTTACCTTTGTTTTTTCCTTCCTAGGTCTGGCCCTATTTCTTTGTATACTTGTATATTTTGTTGAATATCAGGCATTTTATATAAAGATGACAGATCTTTATAAAAGTGAGGGTAGATTACCTCCATCAAATCAGGAGTTAAGATGATTAGACCCTTGGTTTCAGATTTTGTGAAGTTTATTTTATTTATTGACTGTTCCCACTTTCCAGGGGTCCAAATTGAGGTTGGGCTATTTACCTGGGCCATTTTTTTTAAAATTTTCTTTCATTAGTCATAACTCCAATGTTAATTCTCTAGTCCTATGATGTCAGCAACAGCTCAACTCAGATTTCCAACCTCTTTTTATATGGCCCTTTTTGATTTAAGAATTTACACTTACCTTGAAGGTAAGACCAATGAGGAAAGCATAATGAGATGAATATCTTGTGTTGTCTTAATATGATGCCCTGAGAAGGGCACCGCACCTCTTCTGGATATGCATGCCAAAAATGCAAACTCTGGGGAGTTCTTGCTGTGGTGAAGCAGAAACAAATCTGACTAATATCTGTAAGGATGTGGGTTCGATCCCTAGCCTCACTCAGTGGGTCAGGGATCCTGTGCTGCTGTGGCTGCAGGCCAACAGCTGTAGCTCCAGTTAGACCCCTAGCCTTGGACCTTCCATATGCCACAAGTGCAGACCTAAAAAACAAAAAAAAAAAAAAATTAAAATAAAACCAAAAAAAAAGCCCACAAATGCAAACTCTGAATCTAATCCCAAAGAAATATCACACAAACTCAGTCTGAGAGACCTTTTGAAAAGTACTGTTAAGTGGTCTAGTGGTTAGGACTTGGTGCTTTCACCACTGCAGCCTAGGTTCAATCCCTGGTGTGGGAACTGAGATCCTATGTCATGCTGGCCAAAAAAATAAATTGAAAATAACAAGGTCATATGTGAAAAAGAAAGGCTGCAGAACTGTTCCAATTTAAAAGGTAATTAAGACTAAATAGGCAGCTTAAGTTAGTGTTTCATCTTTGATTAAATCCTGGACCAGGAAAACAAATCTATAAAAGACAATAATGCGGAAATGGACATTTGAATTGGGGCTACAAAGTAAATAATATAGTAATGAGTAATTTTAGAGATTTATATTACCTAATTTTGATAATATGCAAAATACCATTGTTTTTAAGAGGTATACACTGCTATATTTAAGGAATGAATAGGATAAAAGAGTTGAATTTCTCTAAATTACTCTCAAATATTCCAGAAAGATAATTAAATATAAACATAGAAACACACAGAAGGATTGAGAAAGAGAGGGGATAAACCTAAGGGCAATATATAATTTATGAATTTGAGTAGTGGGTATGTCATGACTTTGTTAAATTAACATGTTCTTATTAAAGTATAGTTGATTTACAATATTGTCTTAGTTTCAGGGGTACAGTAAAGTAATTTGGATATATATATATATTCTTATTTTTCAATTCTTTTCAATTCTTTTCAATTGTAATTTGGATATATATATATATCAATATCAATTCTTTTCAATTGTAATTAACATTTTTTTTTTTTTTTAAGTGGAGAACAAGGTACCATGGTGAGCCTCTATTCACTAAAAGATCACAGGAGAAACTGAAATGGAGTTTTTACTCACAAGTCCTGGAGGACGTACCCAGCACACCTGAAGGGTCACATAAGGAGGTCAAGGCAGGATGCAGGCAGAGTAGCAGGACCTGGGGCACAGGCCTTTATTAGGTTCCCTGGGTGGAATGCTTTGGGGGTTTTGGGCTAAGACTGGATTGGTCAACTGAAACTAAAAAGAGCAGGGTTTTGGTAAACTCTACCGGGCTTTGATAGGTTTATCCAAGAGGAAGGCCCTAGGTAGTAGGGGAGACTATTTAAAACAAGAGCTGCTAGGAAAGTTGTAGCAGGAACTTACCTTTGCCTGTTACTGTACAGGCTGTTTTCTAGGACCTGAACTTTCCAGAGAGGCTAGCATTAGTTTAAAGCGCTCATGGGCTGCTTGGCCAAATGAAATGGATGCCGAGGCAGCAGTGCCACAGAGGAATTTAGCTAAGCTCTTCTCAAAGTATATGGGATTGTATTATTCTTGCAACTTTTATGCATGTTTGCAATTGAATAAAAACAAAAGTTATAGAAAATATAAAATGAATGCCCCCCAAAACCAAAAATGGGCATTTACTATGTCATTCAAATATATTTTCTGAGTTGCAACTATGATCTATGTCATTTACTGAATATTGTGGCTGTGAAAGTCAGAACATAGACTTATCTCTTCCCTATGGAATTATTATCTTATGGGTGAGATAGACAAAAATGAACAAATAACTTTATTAAATTAAATGTGAATTCCAAAAACTGCTGTGAATGAAACACATAGGATGCTGACATCCTGGCAGGATGGTGTTGGATTCGTCCTTAGAAAGAACAGTAGAGTTCTTTGCCGACCTACGTCATTAGAGGTGCCTATGACTGAAGGAATGACAGAATCCCATAGAAAGCTTCATCCCTGAGACCCAGGGACCCAAGGCCCGCTCAAAGCTAAAGCTTAAACAGAATAGGATACACTCCTGCCATCACTACCACTAGGCTTACAAGTGTTAAGAAACAAGTAATACTGTTCGACTAATGGAACAAGATGAAGAGTATGGGGAGATCTTTTCTGAGGGAGAGATGCAATGGGATACCTAAGCTGAGGGCAAAACTGATACTGAGAACAGCTATCTGACACACCAGCCTCACTATCAACACAAGGTACTACTGAACAGAACTGAAAGCAATGATAAACTGAGGGCAACAAAAGCAACAACCAAACCCAAATCCAGACCAATTTTTGCAAAGATTGGCTCAACTCCCAGACTAAAAATCTAGCAAAAGATGAGGAGTGACCAATTACATACTTTATTTATTTATTTATTTTAGGGCTACCAGTGTGGCATATGGAAGTTCCCAGGCTAGGGGTTGAATTGGAGCTGCAGCTGCCAGCCTTCACCACGGCCATAGCAATCCAGACCTGAGCCACATCTGTGACCTACACCACAGTTCATGGCAAAGCAGTATCCTTAACCCACTGAGAGGGGCCAAAGATCGAACTTGCATCCTCATGGATACTAGGCATGTTCATTTCCACTGAGCCACAATGGGAGCTCACGATATACTTTATTATAAGTATAATGACCAATTAACTACATGTAACTTATGCCCTTACTTAACAAACTAAAGATGAAATAAAGATATTTTTGGAGTTCCCTGGAGACCTAGTGGTTAAAGATTCAGTGTTGCCACTGCTGCAACTCAGGTTCCATCCACAGCCCCAGAACTTCCACATGCCACTAGCATGGGCAAAGAAAGAAAGAAGGAAAGAAGGAAAGAAAGAGAAAGAAAGAAAGAAAGAAAGAAAGAAAGAAAGAAAGAAAGAAAGAAAGAAAGAAAGAAAGAGATTTTCAGCAAGATATAAGCTGAAAAAATGTTTTTTCCATTAAACCTATAACCCAAGTTAAGTGAAATTTTTTTTGGGAGGGGGGTTGGTCTTTTTAGGGCCACACCTGCGGCATATGGAGGTTCCCAGGCTAGGGGTCTAATCGGAGCTGTAGCCGCTGGCCTACACCACAGCCACAGCAACTCTGGATCCAAGCCTACACCACACCTCATGGCAACGCCGGATCCTTAACCCACTGAGCAAGGCCAGGGATCGAACCCACAATCTCATGGTTTCTAGTCCGATTCGTTAACCACTTAGCCACGACGGGAACTCCCCAAAATTTTTTAAGATTAAAAGAATCTGGCACTAGATAGAAACCTAATTCTGGAGAACGGATCAAATAACCTGAGTGTAAACATGTTGTTTAACCTAAAGCCTTTTAAAAGCTCTCTTATACATACATATATACATATATATGTATATATGTATGTATTTGTATTTTTAAATCTCTTTTAAAAGTATTAACTGTTTAAAGTAAAAATAATAATGTAGGGTATATAGCATAAATAAGAGAATACTATATGACAATGAGGAAAGAGAAGATAAATTAATAATATTATAAATATACTATTGTAGGAGTTCTCCTTGTGGTTCAGTAGGTTAAGAACCCAACGAGTATCCATAAGGATGTGGGTTTGATCCCTGGCCTCATTCAGTGGATTAAAGATGCCGCATTGCCACAAGCTGCAGCATAATCTGCAGATGTGGCTCTGATCCTGTGTTGCTGTGGATGTGGTGTAGACCTGCAGCTGCAGTTCCAATTTGATCTCTAGTCTGGGAACTTCCATATGCTACAGGTGCAACCCTAAAATACACACACACACACACACACACACACACACACACACACATGCATATGTATATATAATTGCAAAATTCATTCACTGTTCATGAAACAGCAGAATCATTTTTAAAGGTTAGATAGGTTAAAATTGCATATTTAGCAACCACTAAAAATAGCAAAATCAAATGTAACTATGATGGAAATAAAGATATCAAATGAAGTATGAAAATATTTTTAACTTTCCAAATAAGGAAAAAGAGAGCAAACAAGAGGCAGATGTGAAATACAGAAAATAAAAATGTCAAAAGACATCATTAATGAAATAGGCAAGTGGTAGGGTGGGAGAAAATATCTGTGACACAAAGCACTGACAATAGGACTCATATTGCCAGTTTTTATATATCCAAATATATAAAAACTCCTAAAATTCAATAATAAAATTGCAAAAATATACCACATTAAAAGTGGCAAAAATCTTGAACAGTCACTTCACAAAAGTAGCTGTCTGGCTGACCAATGAGCAAGTGAACAAGTGTCCAGCATCGTAAGTTACCTGTGAAATGGATCTGGACCTGGGGTGGAGGATTTGGTTTCTGTGTTTTGCTTGCAGCTAGTTCAGTGCATTAAGTTCTTTAATAACAGTGACTACATCTTCCACATCTTTTAACATCAATGACTATCACACCATTGGGGTGCAATAAATATTTGAAGGAATGAACCATACAAAGTCACAGATAGTTAAATTTAAAAAACACAGCAGAAGAGAAGAAATCTAAAATGAGAAAAAGGGAAGGCTAGCTGCTGAGAAAAAAGCAAACAGTTCCCCAGGACCTTTAAAGAGTCGAGAGGTTGTCAGGGAGCCAGAGAACATGGCCTTTGGCTCTGTTTGGCTTGGTGCTGGGTATCTGTGCTCTTCTATTTGATGAGTCACTCAGCACATTTCTTCCACTTTCAAGAACTTCTTGCTTTAAATTATCCTTAAAAAGAGATATTAAAAAGTTATAAAGCTCTTCAAAAATTTTGTACAAAAGCCAAACTCTTTTTAGAGCTGTAGGTTCATTTTCAGCTCTATCCCAACTTTTACTCTCTCTTCTTACTGAGAATCATAACATCATTAAGTTTTTTACCATTATTTTTTCTCTTGGCTTTCAAAAGGCAAATCTAAAACGCCCTCCTCATGAAGATATCTGTGCTGTAGTTTTCCTTTTCCCTCTTGGTAGCAATTTTATTAAATATTCTTCATAATTGTAATCCTCAAACTGAAATTCCTTACCTTGTTTTTGCTGCATTTCAACTTGGTTTTACCCTGTTCATGTGACTCACTCAGTTTGCATTTTTTACATCCAAAGACCTTGATAAGCTACTATATGAAAATTGTAAATGACTCCAAATTAGTTTCATAATATGTTTTTGACATAAAACACTGAAAGTAATTTGAAAATCTTATTTATTTAATAATGATCATACATGAGTCAATATACACAAGTTCTTTCAGAGCACTTAATTCTGAACCCTGCTGTAAATCCACTAACATCTTTTTTTTAAAATATAGGATGTCTTTATTTTTGCTGATTTATGATTTTTTTTCCTTAAAATCTGAAACTCAGTTAAGATATTTTCCCTCTGTAGCTTGCCTCTTTAGATCCTCAACCAACTTGTTTACTTTAAAATTTAGGCTACTTGCTAGAAATTACTACAAAAAGAAGCAACTAACCCTGTCTTGGTAACAGTGGGTAAACCATAGATGAATTTAAAAAGTCAGGAGTTCCCATCATGGCTCAGGGGTTAATGAACCCGACCAGTATCCATGAGAGAGAGACTGGACTTCTAAAAACATAATAAATAGCACTTCCTCTGGAGTGTTGCCTGGTACTAATGGTCTCACTAGTGACATCTGAATAGTGGAACCACATAATAAGAAGAGAAAAAAATGTAGTTTCTAAAAAAATAAATAGAATAAAAAGTCATTATCTATTGGTAAAGATTAAGCAACATTTTGTTTTCTATACTGATCAGGATTAAAATAGAATAAGTAAGTATATGATTAAATTATGGTATTTTATTCTTCTCCATTCCAAGAATAGATCTTTAAATAACATGCTTATGTTATAGATTAAAAGGTGGTATAGTGGGAAAGTTATTTTTTCAAGAAAGTTTATATAAAAAGATATAGCTTAACCTCAAAAACTCTATTTTTTGCCTCATTTGGGAAGGAGGGTGGAGAACAACAAATATTTCTCTAACTTATGCTGAATGCACAATTGAAATTGCTATGATATGTTGATAAAATAATCCATGGCTTTCAAAAAGCAAGAGCTCTCTTCTGACTCCAGGATTTTTACATTTTCCCATTATGTAGATGGACTGTTTTGATAGACCAAGGTGACTGATGTTGGCTGGGTTTCACAAGGTGGGAACAAATTTGATTGTCCGTGAATTGGGAGAGAAATGAATACTGAGAGCAATTGTTAGTTATGTTTTTGGCATCACATTAGTTCCAAATCCAATAAAGCTTTGGAACATCTAATAATTTTCAAATGGTCATTGAATGACAATTTTAACAGAATTGAAGTGGTAGAAAGACAAAAATGAAATTGATAGGGAAATTAAAAGGAGTCTTGGTTATTATTTCTGATCCATATCATTTTTATTGTCTTGCTCTGCACTAGAATGTGATGAAACATTTGCCATGCACAGAAAAGATTTTTCCCACATATCTATTGGAGTGTTTTCCAGAATGTCTTTTGTGAAGGACTTATATTTAGCATAGCTAATATGAATAATAATTTCTGACATGTGCCTATGGATGTATGTATATTCATAAATTCTTAAATATTCATAAAATTGATGAAAGTATAGACTACTCAGTTTTATTTTAAAAAGTAAATTTTACTTAATAAGTTGGTTGAAAAATCACAAAATAGTATATGAGAGATGGTAAGAAACACTGTTTCTTCTAACCTGGGCTCTCTCTTTTCAGGAATAAACACTTGAGTAGTCACCAAAATGTGACAATAAAGTCATACTAGTTTTGGGGGTCCTTTCTATCTCTTCTTGATCTCTTGTGCTTAGTAAGCCACCCTCAGTTTATAATTTGTCTTCAAACATAAGTTGGCCAACAAGGAAAGAATGTTCTGACCACTGAACGTAAAAGATGTAGCTCTTTCGTAAATATAACTGCCATTATGAATTAGTTCACATGCATCTTCATTCATACAATAATCTCTGGTGTGCTTGAAAGCTGTGCAATTGTGTTCCTTGAGCATACTGACACAGACAAATTTCTAGACATGAAAACTAATGATCACGTCTTAGATTGCTATGATTCCAACAAGTACTACAACTCTCTAAGTTTCTGCTGAGCAAACATTTGGCATCCCTTGATTTTATTGGGATATTGTTGCAAAATTCTTATTCCAAAATTTTTTTGAAAATCTGTATGTCTATCTTAAATATGTCTTTCTAAAATAGTATCTCCATATTCACACATAAATTATGGAAAGACATTTTAAAGCATTTCTCAGTGTAAATGTGTGCACCAGTACATCTGCATATGGCAGAGAGAATATGATCTGAAAAACTCTGAATACCTTCTAATTGTCATACATTCCAGCACCAGACCATCAAGTAGAGCAGATGACCAAAAACCAAAACATACTGGCTCAGAAAGACCCCTGATAAAATAAAGAGTAATGCTAAGGTATGAATATTTGTGTCCCCCACAATTTCACGTGTTGAAATCCTAACCCACAAAAGGTGATGGCATTAGTAGGTGGGGCTTTGGGGAGGTGGTTAAGTCATTGGAATGGAATCCTTATGAATGGGACCAGTGCCTAATAAAAGAGGCTCCCAAAGAACTCCCCAGACTCCTTCTACCATGAAGGCATGGTGAGAAAGCACAAGCTGTGAACAGCAAGAGGGCTCTCACCAGAATGTGACCATGTTGGCACCTTGATCTGGAATCTTCCAGCCTCAAGAACTGCAAGAAATAAATGTCTGTTGTTTATAAGCTGCCCAGTCTGTGGTATTTTGATATAGAAACCTGAATGGACTAAGGCAAACAAATAAAATAACTCCTCCCTATTAACACATGGACAGGGACTAAGTGAGCCACCAAAGTGATCGCATTAGGATAGAAAAAAGGGGAAAGTAGAACAAAATGATTAAGACTGTAGGCTTTACACTCAGATTATCTGGCTTGAATCCCAGCTCCCAAGTTGGAACATTTACCACAGTTCTTTTTGCCGCACTTTCTCATCTCTATGATGGAGATGGCAATAGTGCTTGCTGGGAGTTGCGAATATTAAATGAGTTTATATAATGAAAGCTCCTGGCATGTAGTAGGTATTCTATTAATGTTAGCTTTTATTATGACAGTGGAACATTCTAGGAGTTTGCAATTCTAAAAGGCACCAGGTTACAAATGGCAGATTTGGGTTATTATGACAGCCGTTGCTTTCCTGGAATAATGTGGAGTCAAAAAAAACCTAATAGTTAACAGTAATAGTGTGGAAAGCAAAGGCAATCTTTCTCTCTCAAGATCTCTTATGACAGCATACAAACATCTAATAGCTTATATGATCAGCAGATATTTAATGAGACGCTCCACTACCCCATCAAACTATCACATGTGGCTGTCACCAGTAAAAAAGGCTATACTTACATAAATACAGAAATGTCTTCATATGTACATACTGGAGCATTATTAAATTTTATTTTCACATTTTTGTGAGCTTGTCAAAATAAAATATTGGCATTTTAATTTCTTATAGTAAACTTTAAGTATAGAAATGTTTTCATGGCAGATATTATAATGTTTCTTTGATACTGGTGACGTTTTATTGTAGATTACAAGATCCTTCCACTACACAGACCAGTAGATGCATTAATGCAGTCCAATTTCTTTCTACAAGCAATCTATCATACAAAGAAAAATAAATGGCTTTCAATAAGAGATTTAATCATAAGCTAAAGAGAAATGGAAGCTTTAAAGACAAGGTTTACAGAAAAGAAATGAAGCTATAGCTGGAAAGAAGGATGAGATGTGCAGAAGGGCATCCTGCCTGGTTTTCCCACCCTAGATTTTTTTCTGACAAAGACCTAGTGACCAAGAGATTGAGTGGTATTAGTACTCACTGTCTTCAGCTGAGTCATGAGAGGAAACAGAGATAGGCAAACCCAAGATAGTCCCCATTCTAGAATCATCCACATAAAAAGACAAGTGCATACTTACCCAAGCGTTTTTACCTCCCAACACCCTGTTCCCTCTGCCCTGGGAGCCATGACAGCTTTGGAGACTTAAAATTTCTTTGAATATTCTCATTTATTTCTCCAAGGTTGTTTTAGGTGGAAATGAAAAACAAACAAACAAAAAGACTAAAGAACTCAAAGTTCCTTATAAAATAATCCATAAATGTAATTATCATGTCCATACAGCTTCAGTCACATAGTATAATATGATTCATTTTAACTAGAGTTTTTCTGAATAAACATTTAAGTGCTACAACTTGCAATAGAGTGCTGGAGTCTCAATTTGTCTCATTCTTAACACTATGTTCTCCTGGCAAGGTATCATTAAGACTGATGCTTCATGTACCAGGAAAGAAGAAATAATCCCACTAAAGAATTTACTCCCCCCAGTTCTTCCAGTTGCTGATACCTAATCAAACTCTCTGTCCTGAAGCAGTGGATTGTGAAATATTTGTTACCAGGTTCCAAAAAGCTTTCCTTTACCAAACTGTAAAGACTACTCTTACTCAAAATTACCTTATTTTCTTTCTAAAACAACCTTTGGAATCTAGGACTACTATTAAATTATCTTACTATTTTTGAAAGGCTGTTGCTAAAACTACAACCCATAACCAAAGGTGAAAGGCCACTTAAAACTTCTGCTGTGCCAATTAAGTTAATGAATGCAAGAGAAATATCTCTGTTAACAAAACATGGCTAAAATCTGATATAATTCTTTTTTTCTAAAGATGCATGAATTTTAACAAGCCATCAACAGTTTCACTTTAGGTATTCTTTTTTTTAATTTAGCTTTTTTTTTTTTTTTTTTAATGCCACATGGTGTATGGAAGTTCCTGGGCTAGGGACTGAATCCGAGCCTCAGCTGTGACGTGCGCCCTGGAGCAACACCAGATCCTTTAACACACTGCGCCAGGCTGGAGATCGAATTCATGCCTCCACAGCGACCAGAGTGGCAGCAGTCAGGTTCTTAACCCACTGTGCCACAACAGAAACTCCAGGTCTTCTTAAAAAACAAACAAACAAACAAAAAAACTAAAATGTTTAATTTCTTCTATCTTCTTGTCAGCCAGTCTATTGCTATTGAACCAGGCCTGTGTGGTTTTCAAGAACTATGACTGAACTGACAAGGAAAACTACTAGGTTAAACTAATGACATGAATTGTTTTAAGAGAAATTCAAATTGTATAAAATAATTTTTATTGGAAAAGTGAGATTAAACTTCTGAATGGGGAGCAATGCTTGCAACCAGAATGTGCTATTTAATGGTATAAAATGTCAATACATTACTGTCTATTAGAATACATGTTGCATTTTATCTTTTATCTCACATGTTTTTGTGTTTCAAATCCTGGAACTTACATAATACAGGGAAATTGACATTCAAAGAAATCTTTATGAACAGTTTTTCTGTTTCATAGCTTTAAGATAAGAGCTTCCATCTGCTGCTAAAAAAAAAAAAAAGGAAGGAAAAGTCTCTGTCAACAGAATCCACTTGATCAAAGAGTTTTTGTCACTTATTAAAAGAGGAAAAATCCACAAATTTGTGATTCTATGCTATCTCTTCCATTTTCTGTTTGCAGCTTATGCAATTTTCATGCTTTCAAATTGTAACAATAGTTTACCATTTAAAATTCTTTTTTGGCACATCGCTAAGGAGCATTAGGGATATTTGCATTTTTTTCTCTTCTTTAGCAACTCATTGATGATTTTCATCATTTTCCATTGCCCCAAAGGAAATGTAGCCTTGCCTTTGCCTATATAGCTATTTATCATCTCTAGAAATTTAAGTCAACTGGCTCTGAATGATTTACTCAGTAGAGTTGAATAATTCTTTGCTTGGCCCTTTTCCCCGCAAGCAAAGATACCTTTACATTTAGGCAAGAAAGAGTCTGTTTAAAAAAATCCTAAGACATTTACCCAATTGAAATAAAATCCTTCTTCTCTAGGTGAAATTAAAGACAAAATAGTGGTGTGATATGGGAGAAAGATTTGAGGCTTTTTCTGTCCATTTTTCTACAAAGTAACTAGAATAAAATAATGTGTAATAAACTCATTCATTTTTTATCAGTATAAAAATATATACATTTGTCTTTTTGTCTTTTTTTTGGGCTGCATCTGCAGCACATGGAGATTCCCAGGCTAGGGGTCTAATCGGAGCTGTAGCTGCTGGCCTACGCCAGAGTCACAACAACACCAGATCCAAGCCATGTCTATGACCTACACCACAGCTCACAGCAACTCCAGATCCTTAGCCCACTGAGCAAGAGCAGGGATCAGACCTGCAACCTCATGGTTCCTAGTTGAATTTGTTTCCGCTGCGCCATGGCAGGGAGCTCCTTATCAGTATTACATATTAATTAAGCTACTACAAAGTGCAAGGACTTAACATTCTTGCACATATATAATTATACATGTATAATTATATCGTTCCAATATAATCATATAATAATTTTGTTAAATTAATAATCAGTGTTCACATTATGATGTTAAATCTTATTGACATCTGAACAAAGTAGTATGTTTACAATTATACAGTCATTTCTGTAACTTTCTGATTTCACTGGAGTTAATAACTACTTTACTTATTTGCTTGGCTTTCTCAGCTTAATTCCAAAATATCCAATAGAATTTGTTCTTAACTTGGAAGGTAATTATCAGTATCTTTTTTTTTTTTTTTTTTTTTTTTGCTTTTTAGGGTTGCACCAGAGACATATGGAGATTCCCAGGCTAGGGGTCCAATAGGAACTACAGCTGCTGGCGTGTGCCACGGCCACAGCAACGCAGGATCCTAGCCACCTCCGCCACCTACATCTGAGACCTACACCACAGCTCACGGCAACACCAGATCCTTAACCCACTGAGCGAGGCCAGGGAACGAATTCGCAACCTCATGGTTCCTAGTCAGATTCGTTTCTGCTGTACCTCGAAGGGGAACTCCAGTATCTTTTTTTAATTAATTTTTTATTAATTATTGTGATTCTGTAGACTTGTTTACTTATTTTCTAGAACTTCCCACAATCATTACCCTGGAATTTTCTTCTTTCACTTATATTGAATTCTCTGTTACCTGAGTTCTGTTTTGTTTTTTTTTTTTCTTCATTTTGGAATTATTTGTACAGCATATCCCCAATGAGTTTCTAAAATGGGAACACAGGAGGTGAAAGTTTTGGGAACTTACATGACTGAAAATATATTTCCTTTACCCCTCATATTGAGTTTGGGGAAAGAATTCAAGGTTAGAAATGACATTCTTTCAGAACATTGAGGGTGATGTGCTACCGCCTTTTAACTTCAGATGTTACACTTAGAAATACAATGGCTTTCTTAATACTGGTTATTTGTAATTCTTTTTCTTTCTGAAAAATTTTAGGATAACAAATTTTTTTGTTTTTCAAAATTTTAAAGATGTCCTCCACTATCTTCTTGTTTGTTTAAGAATAAATCCACTGCCACCCTTATATCTGTCCCCTTGTATATAGAATGTCTTTTTACTCTGGTTGTCTTTAAATTTTACTCTGTATCATAGGTTTGAGAAATGTAATAATGATATTCCTTGGCCTAACTGGGTTTTTGTTTTGTTTTGTTTTGTTTATGTTTTTTAAAAAGACATTTAGGGTTTAGGACTTAATGAAATTTGCGAATCTTAGTTTTTTTGGTTTTTACCACCAAGCTTAGAAGATTTTAAGCCCTTATTCTTTCAAACATTTCTTTTCCTCCTATCCTACTCCTGTCAGGAATTCCAATTACATGTATGTTAGGTCCCTTGAAATTGTTCCACATCTCATCAATGCTCTTTTCTTTTCTAAAAAATTCTTTTCTCTCTGTGCTTTACTTTGGATAATCTCTTTAGCTATATTTTCAAGTTCACATATTTCTTCTGCAATGTGTAATCTGCTATTCATTTCATTGAGTATATTTTTCACCCCAAGAATTGTAATTTTCACTTTTAGATGTTTGATCTGGGGCTTTTTATACCTTTCCTGTCTCTTTTTTGCTTATCAATCTATATTGAAATGTGTTTTCTCCACTAAAGCTTCATTGAAGGCAGAGGTAATGCCATGTGTCCACAGTTATTCAGAAAGTATTGGCTGAATAGATGAATGGTAGTGGTGAAGTCTTTTTATGTAACATATTGAGTAGAAATGATGCTTATAATTATAATAACCATATGGATTGAGATAATGTAGACACAGTCACAGTAAAAATGGAATATAATAATATAATTGCATTCATATATAATATTTGGGTAAATCCCTAACTTATCTTTTTCTTTGGCTTTTGTTATTTCATTTATGTAGGAAGGATTTACTGTACACCCAGTAATCACGTGCTGTGCTGCCTTCTAGGATATGACCCAAAAAATAAGAGAGGGTACTTGAACTTTAGGAGTTAGAAACTTCTCTGAGATTTCAGAGGGGAAAAATGTTGTAATAGTCTGTCTTTATTTTTTTTTTAATGTATGGCCATATCAATTCAAAGCTTGCTGGAATTATTTTATTTTATTTTATTTTATTTTTTATTTATTGGTCTTTTTAGGGCCATACCCATAGCATACGGGTGTGACAACACTAAATAGGGATGTAGGTCTAAATGTGTTGACTCCAAAAGTGTATGTGGCAAAGTTCTTTCTTTACGTCCTTCCACTTCTCTTTTTTCTCTTTCATGGCGTTAATCTTTTTTTTTTTTTTAACTCCAGTATTCCTCAATATTTACTCTCTATTGACAAATATTGACAATCATATTTTGGTTCGGTTATTTCCTTGTTTCCTTGTATATAGAATTTTAGCTCCTTGAGGCCATTGCAAAGACCACCTCATACCTTTTGTTATGACCAATTTAGCAAACATAGCTCCTAAGCATAGTGTATGTAGTAATAAGAAGCTGCATATGTAGATAATTTACATGGGAATTCTCTTAAATATATGAAATCTGCAAAGTCTTGGTTAAACTGATCCATGTCAGAATTGTTTTTAATTCATCTCATATAATCAATATTTTGAAGTGTTTACTATGTGCAAGTTGCTTTTCTAAGTGCAAGAGACATAATAAAGGAAATATAAAGATAAACTGTCCTCTCTGATAGAGCTTACAGTTCTAAAATATAAAGATCAGATCGTGTCAAGCACTATGACTAAAAATAAATCCAAACAGGAACAATAGAGTGCCAGAAGATAACAATGGTGATATGTGCCATAATTTTATAGTCTAAGGTCTTAAAATATGAATGAGTATCTAACAGACTCTGTTAAAATGTTGAACATTTTTCTATCATAAAGGGTTGCAGTCTATTTTCCTGAAACTGCTTGTCTACTTTCTCTTTTGATCTTTGTCCTTAAACTCATGGTGAGTAATAGGTGATTCTTAACTACTCTGGGGTGGATCCTGTGAAATATTTGCTTAATACTTAAAATTCACTGGCTTAAAAAATTATATATTTATATACACATTTCTTTAGTATATGGACTGAGTACTTAAAATCTAAATAATTCAAATAATTAGAGCAACAGCACATGAGTTATTTTTAAATCTAGACATAGAATTTGTGTTTTTTAATTTTAGTAAGTGTGCCAAGCACAACTTGCACAAAACTGAGAAGGTGCTTCCTGAGTGCTACACATGTTATTTAATATTATAAAGAAAGTAAATATCTTTCAAGTTATATAAGTTTCCACAGAGTCTGCTTTTCTTATAACTTGGCTTCAAGTGATCAAAATCTGGAAGAACAAATTCAGAGATATTTTCTTTCAATTATTATATTTCTACATGATTTGGTAACATGTCATTTTGGAACACAACGTTTGACCTCAGGAAATCTGGTGTTTGTTTTCAACCTGCTGATTTCTTGACTGATGTTACCCAAGTCGTATAACCACCTGCTTGAGTTTCCTCATCTGAAAAATCGAGATAAGGATAGTTCCTTTGCTGTTCCTGTTATAATTGAAATGCGAAAAGCCCTAAAGCTTTGGTATACAGAAGAGTCATGGTCAGACGGTATAGCAAAACACTATAACTTAACCTGATCCAGCATATGGGGTACTCGCCCTCTATTGCCAAAACAATTTATCCCACAAGTCACAAATATTACTTAAATTGACTTTTTTCAAAGGTCAAAGTCAAGTGATCTGTTACATTTGGCTAGGATTCCACTGTCATTCATTCATCCATTCTCTGAAATTTTAAAGTCAGAGGAGAGGAAAAATACATTGTTACAAAGAAAAAAAAAGTCAGGAGTTCCTGTCCTGGGGTAGCAGAAAAGAATCTTACTAGTAACCATGAAGTTGCGGATTTGATCACTGGCCTTGCTCAGTGGGTTAAGGATCTGGTGTTGCTATGGCTGTGGCGTAGGCCCGCAACTGTAGCTCCACTTTGACTCCTAGCCTGGGAACCTCCATATGTGGCTGGTGTGGCCCTAAAAGACAAAAAAAAAAAAAAAGTATGCCATCTCCATCTCCATTCTACATCCATCCGGCAGCATCTATGTCAGACTTCATACTCAAATAGGTAATTAACTTTGAGAGCACTAAATATGCGTCGGTTTATTTGTACATGATTAAAGTACAAAGTCACTTTCCTTAAGGAGCTTACAGTCAAATAGGGAGGAGAAACCATAACCTAGGAGACAATAATTTACTCAGAAATAATCACTAAGATTCATATAGATGATCACGGGTATGGGAATTGTCTGCTATAACTCATTTTCAGATGTATCAGTTGTGTTAGGAAAACTGTATTTCTTATTGTCTTATTCAGCCGTTTTAAGTTAATACTGCTTATACTGTCCTTCTGTACATTTAACCTTTTCTCCATTGTCGCCTCCTCCTATGTCTGCAGACTTTAGACCTTCTCAACTCCCCAATTTTATATTAAGTAAAAATAATTTTAAAACATACATTTAATGCCATCACTTTCTTCTTTTTTTTTCCTAACATGTCTCTAGAACAATGATGTTAGATTCTGTCAGACTTACCACCTCCTTTTTATTACAGGTATTTTTAACACTCAAAATTCTACCCTACAGAGAAATGCATAGATAATGACCTACATATTATATATATTAAAAAAAAAAATCAGTACAGCCAAGGACGGGATCAAGATGGCAGAGTAGGAAGATCCTGAGTTCAGCTCACCTCATGGGTCCAGCAAAACTTTTTACACATAAAAAAACTATCTCTGAGAACAACCTAAATACTGGCAGAACAGATTTTCTACAATTAAGAAATAACAGATGTGGCTCTGCCCACAGCGAGAGCTGGTGGTCACCATGGCAATGCGGAAAGCAGAGGTACCAGCCCACTCCTGTACCTGGTCGGGTGCTTCCCCTTTAAAAAAAGAAAAAAGAAAAGAAAAGAACATAAGAAAGAAAAGGTCACATTGCGACAGGCAAGAGGGGTAGAGATGCAGGTGTAGTGTGACCTTCACGCAGGAGGAATATTCCAAGTTCCCAGAGATAACTCAGGAGTCCAGATCCTACAACAGATGCCCTAGCCCAGGTGACCTGCACCAGGAAGACAAACCAACAAAATGTTTGGCTTTGAAAATCAGCAGGGCTTACCTCCAGGAGAGCAGGGAAAGCTGTGAAGACTCTGTGAAAGGCTCATCCACAAACTCACTCATTCACTCACTCAAAATTCCTGGTGGAGAGGCAACGGCTCAAAAAGTATCCAGAAAGTCTGAGAAGGAGATTCATTGACTAACATTGGTGCAGCTGCCAGAGGGGTAGAGATCAGGTGGAAATTTATCCAGGGACAGAAGCAATGATGGGCACCATAGTGTTTTTTTAACTATTTTACCATGTGGAAGGTGCCATTTCTGTCACTCTCAATCAACCTAGCTAACATCTTGCCCCCTGCCCTGGCATTCCCTTGAGGATAACCTGTCCCAGTCAGCCCCACTTTGCCTCACTGTGTGGGTGAACTTGGTTGACACCAGTGACCCTCCAAATTGGCTCCTGTTCCCACCCAATAGACTGCCCTGGCCTGCATCAGCACCCCTCCAAAGCGGTTCCTGCTCCAGGGGCCAAGCCCACACACCAGTATACCTGCAGGAGTCATGGCCATGCCTCACAGCCAGTCTCACCCTGTGCCAACCCCACACATCAATGTGCCCGCAGAAGCCTTGGCTGTACCTCTGAGGCAGCCAAGCCAGAGGCTAACCCTACCAACCAGCAGGACTCTCAGACAGCTAGACCAAGGACCAACTTCACCCACCAGGGCCTTTCCAAGTCTCTGCTGAGCTATGCAGTCAGCTAGGCTGAGAGCCAGCCCATCCCATTAGCACACCCAAGTAAACTGCTTTCCAGCAAGAGGATCACACAACTCACACAGGAGATAGCCCTGAAGCACCTGTTCTGATGGCCAAAAGGGATTTTGCCACTGACCCTACAAGACACTTCCATATAAGGTCACTTTTCAAGATGAAGACATGTAACTGACACACTTAATACAAGCACAGGGATTTAAGCTAAATGAGGAAACAAAGGGATACTTTCGAAATGAAAGGACAAGACAAAACCCCCAAAGAAGAACTAAATGAAATGGATACAGGCATTTTTCCAGATAAGGAGCTCAAAATAATTGTCCTAAAGATGTTCACTGAATTGGAAGAAGAATGGATGAGCTCAGTGAGGACTTCAACAAAGAGATAGAAAATATAAAGAAGAATCAATCAGAACTAAAGAACATAATAACCAAAGTGCAATATACACTATAGAATGGAATGTTACTCAGATGTAAAAAAGAACAAAATTTTGCTATTTGCAACAGCATGGATGAGCCTAGAGGGTATTATACTAAGTGAAATATGTCAAACAGAGAAAGGCAAATACTGTATGATTTCACTTATATGTGGAACCTAGATGACAACAAGAGAACAAACAAAACAAAACAGACTCATAACTACAGAGAAAAAACTAGTGGTTATTGGAGGGGAGAGGGGTTAGGAAGTGGATGAAATAGTTGAAGCTTATTAAGAAGTATAAACTTCCAGTTATAAAATAAGTCAGAGGGATATAATGTACAACATAGGGAATATAGTCAATAATATTGGGATCACTTTGGTGATAGATGGTTACTAGACTTATAGTGGTGATCAACTTATAATGTTGAATCCTTATATTGTACACCTGAAACTAATATAGTATTGTATGTCAACAATACTGCGATGAAATAATAAAAAGAAAAAATACATAAATTAAAAATTAGAACAAAATTCTAAATGTAATATGGAGGAAAGATGATAAAATACTTTATAATAATATCCATTTTAATTTAAAATGTTTGGATGTAACTATACATAGAAGATAGAAAGACAAAAATAAGCTACTTGCACTAGTTTGTAGAATATTTGTTAATCCAACAGCTAGAAAAGTAGATGGATAAAAATGTGTTGTATTGGAATCTCACACATCACATTGCTATTTTGTTCTTTTTTTTCTCAATTCATTATAATAAAAATAAGTACTCATATTTTTTGAACCATCTTACAAATGTGTGTCTTTGTTAACTGCTGGGTGCTATTTATGTTATGATTTTCTTAAATAGTGAACTACTCTTGGCAAAGTAAAATCATCTGTTGATTTACATAATGATTGCTTTCCTGGAAAATACTTTGTGTAGTAAAACTACACACACACATACACACACAAAGGTATTTTTTTTTTCTTTTTATGGCCACACTTGTGGCATATGGAAGTTCCTGGGCTAGAGGTTAAAACCAAGCTGCGGCCTCCTGCCTATGCCAGAGCCACAGCAATGCTGTATCTGTGACCAATGCTGCAGCTTTGTCAATATCAGATCCTTAACCCACTGAGAAAGGCCAGGGATCCAACACATACCCTCACTGACACTATGCTGGGTTCTTAATCCGCTGAGTCACAATGGGAACTCCAAAAACATTTTTTTAAGTTAAATGATGGAGTGGGATTTTTGGCAAAAATAACTTTTTTTAAGCCATATGAAAATACCACAGACCTTTAGAAATCTGATTAGCATGTAGGACAAAACCTTTGTTATATGGTATTGTTGTCAAAAGTGTGGCTTCCCTGACTCACGTCAACTTAATATCAGAAGTACCTCCCAATATCTGTGAAACCACACTTGCACACATATGCATCTGAATTGCCAACAAAAAGGCAGTAATGTCCCACTGAGAACATGTTGTACAAAAGGCATACTTTACACTCTGGATTTGGGTCTCCTCTTTAAATTTATTGCTAAACACAATGAATCTGGCTCTAGCTTTCACCATTTCTAGGTAATTTTCTATTGTATAATATACCACGTTTGTTTAACTGTTCATTGTCCCATTGCTGGACTTTTGGGGTTATTTTCAAATGCCATTAATGTACTGGTACAAGTCTTTTTATGAACATATGCTTTTTCTCATCTCAGGAATTTCAGGGTTAAAACGAGTATAATTGCGGCTATAGAGGAAGTGAATGTTTAACTTTAATATTAATTGCCAAATGTTTCCCAAAGTGATTCTACTTGTATATCTTCTTAGCTAAAATATCTGTTCAAGACTTTGCCCATTTTTCATTGGATTTTTTTGTGTTATTCTTGAATTCTGAGAATTCTTCTTTACATAGTCAGAGCACAAGTCTGACAGATACATTTATAGCAAATCCTATCTTCCAGTCTGCAATGTCTTTTTTATTTTCTTAATGTTATATTTTCCAATACCCAAGTTTTTCATCATGATGAAATCCAATTTTATTAATTTTTATAAAGAGAGAATACTTGTTTTATTCCTTCTTAAAGAAATCTTTACCAATCCAAGAGTCTTTGTCTTCTTTTAAAATCTTTTTTTTTAAGTTTTTACTTTGATTTAATGTTTGTGTATCCTGTGAAGTGTGGATCAATACTTATTTTTTTTACCCATTCATATATCTCATTGCTGGAGCACTATTTATGATGCCTCCCCAATGAATTACATTGATAGCTTTGTCAAAATCAATTGTAGACCTTACTTCTAGACACTCTTCTGTTTATTGATCTATGTCTTTCTCAATGTTGATATCTCACTCTCTTAATTAGTATACAATCACGGTAAATTTTGAATAGTCAAGATAATCCTGAGAAGACAATTGTGATAAAAATCCAAGTTGGGAAGACTCAAAACTTCTCTGAAATTTCAATAGCTTGAATCATCAATATCTTCCTTTTCACAAAATTTTCAGCCTTCTTAGAATCATGTACTTGTCTTTCTCTCTACTTTATTTTTAAATTTTGGTTTTAAAAACATTTTGGAATTCCTGTAGATTAACCAAAATAATAAGATATTGCCTAGATCCTCTGCACGCAATGTTCCCTAAATGCTAGTCCAATTTGAGGAATTGATATTTCTTTTGTAAATGCTATCATTCACCAATAAAATCATCTGGTCTTGGAATTTTCTTATTGGAATATTTTAAATTGCTACTTTAATCTACCTCATAGGTTTTTTTATTTATTCATTTTTTCTTCTTGAGTAAGTTTTAGTAGATTGTGTCTTTGAAAGAATAACCTCTTTCATCTAAATTGTCCAATGTATGAGTGTTGAACTGTTGATAGTATTTCTTTATTAATGTTTTAATGTCTATGGGGTTGTAGTAATGTTACTGCTTTCATTGATTTATACTTTGCATCTTTTCTCTTATCTAATAATTGTCTTCTAAAGATTTATTCATTTAATTGATTTTTTCAACAAACCAACTTTTTTTTTTTGCTATTTCTCTTGGGCCGCTCCTGCGGCATGTGGAGGTTCCCAGGCTAGGGGTCGAATCAGAGCTGTAGCCACCGGCCAACATCAGAGCCACGGCAACGCGGGATCTGAGCCGCGTCTGCAACCTACACCACAGCTCACGGCAACGCCGGATCCTTAACCCACTGAGCAAGGGCAGGGACCGAACCCGCAACCTCATGGTTTCTAGTGGATTCGTTAACCACTGCGCCATGATGGGAACTCCCCCAAACCAACTTTTGATTACTTTGACTTTCTGTGCTATTTTCAATTTTATTGATTTCTGCTCTGAACCTTATTACTCTCTTCCTTCTGTCTGCTTTAAGTTCAATTTGTATTTATTTTATTTACTTATTTTTTATTTTTAAATTTTATTGCCGCATCCAAGGCATATGGAAGTCCCCAGGCTAGGTTTGAATCTGAGCCACAGCTACAGCAACACTGGATCCTTTACCCACTGCACAGGGCTGGGGATTGAACCCACACCTCCATGAAATCCAAGCCACTGCAGTCGGATTCTTAACCCACTGTACCACTGCAGGAACTCCATTTTTTTTTTTTTTTTTGAATTTTGCATTTTTTCTGTAAGTTCAATTTGTTTTTTAAGGAAAAAGCTTAGACTTCTCATTTGAGGCTTTCTTTTATAATATAAATAAGCATTGCTATAAATCCTCCTGTAATTACTGTTTTAACAACATAACCAACAATTTGATATGCTTTATTTTTATTTAGCTTAAAATATGTTTAATTTCTCTTGAGACTTCTTCCTGACTTATAATTGATTCAGAACTATAGTGTTTGATTTCCAAATATTTGCAAATTTTCAGACATTTTTCTATTACTTTTTTCTTGTTAAATCCTGTTATCTCTCAAGAATATTATTTATGTGACTTTTACTATTTTAAATTTGTTACATTTTGTTTTGTGGTTAATAACACAGTCCATCTTAGAGAATGTTCCATGAGCACTTGAAAATCATGTGCATTTTGTATTTATTGGGTGGTGAATTCTATATATGTTAGGTAAAATCTGTTGGTAGTTTTGTTTAAGCCTTTTATGTCCTTATTGAGTTTATATCTATTTCTATCAATTGCTAAGATTGAAGTGTTTAAGTATCAAATTATAAGTTTGTATTTGTCCATCAATTTCACTGATTCCTTTTTTGGCCATGTAAAGTCCGCAAATTAGCCCAATGAGGCTAACTCCCCATCATTGTGTGTGTGTGTGTGTGTGTGTGTGTGTGTGTGTGTGTGTGTGTGTAAAACATTTCTTTTGATTCTTTCTCATAGTTTACATCTCTGCTGAAATTACACATCCAATCTTGCATGCTACCCATCTTTTCCATTAGACCTTGTAACATATCAATCACAGATATGTTTATTAAGTTTTTTGTCAGATGGTTTAACATCTACAAAGTATTTAAGTCTTGTTCTGTTAGTTGGTTTATTTCTTCACAGTGTGTTTATTTTTCTTCTTTCCTTCTGGATGCTTCATAGATATTTGTTGAAAGCTAGACAGCTTAAGCAGGTCATTAATTATTGAGGTAAATGATTGTTGTTTTTCTTTCTACCAGACATTAATGTGGGAGTTTGAATTACTCTAGACAGAAGTTGGACTGAATTTGAGGTTGGCTGTTGCTATGGTTACTTTTAGTGCTCTATAGGCTTCAAATTTCTCTAGGATATCTTCTATTTAATGTTTAGGTAAGGGTTGATTTGCCAGGCTTTCTTCTGCTTTTCATGCATGTCCTCCCACACTCCCTTAGCAGCCTGACATATTTTACTCATACTTCACATTTCAACTCAAAATTTATTTATTCTGTAAGGCTTTTCCTAACTCCCTTGGGCAAATGTAAGTACTATTACTATAATCTTAATTGAAAATCTGCTGTAATTGCTCATTTTCATACTTTACTATTCCACTGGACTGTATGCTTCATTTGAACCTAGAAAGAAGGCTGGGAAAGGGGTGCTTTAATAAATTTTTGGTTACTAAATGAATAACTATATGGATGAATATGTGGTTGAATAGAAGAATTATTATTAGTTTATTGTCACCTAATACGTGGAGAATGCATAGATTCAGCCACTAAGGTGCTGAGAATTAACACAATTAATAATTATGTTATTAACAAATTTAATGTGTTGTATATATATCAGAAAGGAGAGGAATAGGAAAATTAAAAATTTGATATAATCATAGTTCTGTTACAAGAACAATACCACAAACTATGATGATGCCTTGCATCTAATGTTTGATATGAAAAGCAGAGGATGTTGGTTCAGTAGCAATAGCTACTATTCAGCCCAAGGTAATGGTTTCAAGTCTAAATACAATCCTAGTTTGTCATATCTATTGTGGTCTGTGCACGCTGGTTGGAAACAAGAATTTTCTGGCATGATGAGTTGAAGAGAAAGAAGAGCTTGAGATGAGAGATAAATGCTGCCAGTGCAGGGGGATATTTCCTGATGATCAAGGAGAGCCCAGACCCAGCCCATGGTCCTGTCTGTTTTTATAGCCCAGGGAGAGGAGAGGTCTTATGATACACCTGCCAACAAGGTGATTGGTTAGGGAAAGAGGGGTATTTACTGATTGGTTGTAGGCATATAAGGCCCCCATAGGGGCGGGGTGAGGAGTAGGCCACATACCTTTCCTAGTAGGGGGCAGGAAGGAGTTGGCCAGGTTGCTCAAGGTAGGGGAGGGGGCATTACAATGAGAGAAGTGGGATGATGATAAAGATATGGTAATTCTAGCCTTAGCCAGAGGCTTTGAATTCAGTTTCCTTGAAGGGGACTTGAAGTTCAACAATACCTTCCACTTTTCCACAAAAATCCAGAAATCAGAACTTTAGTATGTAATCTCTCAATCTAAAAATGTTTACAATTCAAATATTTAAAAAGCAAAGCATGAAAGAGAAAACTGTACACCATATTGAATCTATAAACCTCAAGTCAGCATTTTGACCTGTGGTACATGCATTGAGATTTGCCTCAGTTTAGGATACACTGCCCTTTTAATGGGAGATTGTAAAATCCCCAAGGTTGTCTTTTGTTATTTCCTTCCTGAGAAAATATTTCTTTTAGAAATTTCATGGGCTGGATAAAACTAAATATAAAATTTAATGGATATGTAGTAACTTGAAAAAATAAGGTGACTTCTCACAAAAATAGACTCCTGATCTAAAACTTAGCATCATTTACAAGAATAAAGGACATCTTTATTAATCTAAATCAGGCCTTTAAGAATGATATTCAATAATAGGAGAATCACTCCATTCTTCATTTACAAGTGAATTAGCATAACAAAGCAGCTTAATGTGAGAGTTCATAAAGCTCTGATTAATACATTAATCCTTACATTTTACAATGGGACTTATTTTTGCAAATAATTGCTATTAGAGACCTCCTTTACTCTTTTTTCTTTCTTTTAAAACATTAACTCTTCAGGAGCTGCCATTGTACTGGGTAAAATACAAATTTTGGACTAGGATATGGCATTCACTTGGGAGGAATTTGGTGTGGGAAGAGGCCCAAGGTCTTTCCCTCCTTTAAAGAGTCTGCTATGGAGTTCCCATCATGGTGCAGTGGTAAGGAATTCCAGTAGGGTTCAATCCCTGGCCTGGGTTAGTGGTTAAGGATCCAGCATTGCAGTGAGCTGTAGTATGGGTTGCAGACAAGGCTCAGATCCTGAGTTTCTGTGGCTCTGGTGTAGGCTGCAACTGTAGCTCTGATTCTACCCGTAGCCTGGGAACTTCCATATGCCACGAGTGCGATTCTAAAAAAGCATAAAGGAAAATAAAATAAAATTAAGAGCCTATGATGATGATTCAGTAAGATGTTCATACTGAAACTGAGCATGACCTATGGGTCCCTCCCAGGTACAAAAACCATTCCTTGTCCCCAGTTTCTTGTTTGCAGGAAAATTGCTTCAGCCTCCTAGACCTTCTTAAATATCAAAGAGCAGATTCAAACGGTTACTAGGTTACTAATCAGAGAAGTAAGGAATCCAGAAACAAAGGAGGAGCAATCAACAAAGGATACTGCACTATTAAAGCAGGATCCTGGTGCCTGCTCAGGGGTTATACATAACAAAATCTTTTAGTTCTTCTGCAGGAACTATGTACCTCCTCCCCCCACTTCAGTGGAGGATGGTAACTTCAGGCTAAGCATAAGATTCCTGGAGCACTGCCCTGCTACCTCACCACCCACCAATCAGAAGAGAGTCACAAACATCCCAAATTTTGCCTATAAAGACTTCTCCCAGAAATCTATCAGGGAGTTCAGGATTTTTGAGCATGAGCCACCTGTTCTTTCTTCACCCTGCAGTAAACATTTCTTTGCTCCAAACTCCACTTTTCAATTAATTTGGGCTCACTGTGTATCATCAGGCAGGGAACGTGACCTTTCACTTCAGTAACAATTTTCTTATATTGCCTTTTTTTTATTCTACCACAGATCCTGAAACAACTACCACATGCTCAGATCTTGACTAGACCAGTTCTGTAACTCTTTTAAATAATCCTTACAGTTATCATTACAAAATATTTAAAGAATTCAACAAGGCTTCATTAGATATGTGTATGTACCTACAATACTCAAGAGGTTTAAATTCAGGTAGATTAATGTGTGGCTCAGAGTTCTGACTTTTCTTTTGGGAATTTTCTCAGGGAACATGCCTGATTTAGACTTCAGCTATCTAACCATGTCAATGCTTTTACATCCGTGTTGTAACTAAGCTGATTTGTTGATTTGATTTATTGAATGTCTATTTTGGTACCTTATTTTATATTGATTTTGAGTATAAACATAAAATTTGGGAGGAAAAACTGAAAAGTTTAAAAATGTATTTAAATGTGACATTGAGATCTTGTCTGACTGACTTGCCAAGAAAGTCCATCTTAATTGTTATGTCCACATTCTTTCTTCCCCTAGGATAATAAAAGAATTGAAACTTCTCTGGATATGGGAGAACTAGGGAAAAACCTCTAATCATTAGGCCTTCAGTAATATCTTCTTTTTTTTTATACTGATTTTTGTTTTTTCCATTATAGCTGGTTTACAGTGTTCTGTCAATTTTCTACTATACAGCAAGGTGACCCAGTTACACATACATGTATACATTCTTTTTTCTCACATTATCATGCTCAATCTTAGGTGACTAATATTGTTACGGCAGATACCCAGCAGCCCTGCGCTGCTGCGTATCAGCTCTGGCGACAGCCGCATGGCTGTAGCGTACCAGCTCAGGCAGCTTTGCGGCTGCAGGGGATCAGCTCTTTTACCCGGCGAGAAACCAAGCGAGCACTCGGAGAGTTGGAGAACTCAGGTTTATTACGCCAGCGGGCTCAGAGGAGATCGCTCTCCAGAGTCTGAGCCCGGAAGAAGGGTTTCACAAGGCTTTTATGGGCTACATCTTCTGGGTCCAAGCTTGACTAGTTGGACTGGAGTGACGTCAGGCAAGGTAGTAGATGCGGAAGCAGATGCATGGGGGAGGACTGGTTGGGGCAGTTAGCTAGACTTTGCTTAGTCATCATGGCTGGGGTCTCTCCTTTCTACATTTTATTGGGACATTTTCTCCTACAATATCTTCTTTTTAAAATACACATAGTCACATATGTATGAGTCATTTAAAAACATACCCTCGTGGTTAACAGGGGTCGCCTTTCTAGGAACAGTTATGACTTGGGTCCAGCAGCCCATCCTCTCACAGACCTAAGCATCTTCCTGGAGTTCACCCCCCCCTGCCCCCCCCAACCAAGCTCTCTCTTTACCACATCCTAAACCCCAGTTTCCTTTAGCATTATACTATGGGGAGCAGAATTTGAAACCCTAAATATGTCTCTTTGGCATTTGGATTACCTTGACCTGGTTATTTTGAGAAAATGCAGACATAGTGAAGCAGGAGATGGATGGGTCCCAGGCTGAGCAACTGTCATCCGTTCCCTGTGGACAAATAACTTGAAGATAAAGATTATGGAGGGAACAAGGATAAAGGTACAGACTACCTACTTACCATTCTTTAGGTCAAGGAAACTTAACTCCTTGAACTTGAAGAAAGCTTCCTCAGGGGTCAGAGAAAGGAGGGGCACCAGACCCCTGTCCATCCTGTCAACTTCCCAGAGACCCTTGCTCTGGAATCCATCTTGGATAAAAGATGCACATGTGCACAGGGGAGGGCCCTGACTCAGGCCAAATGTGGGCATAAGGCCAGATGAAGCAAGATAATTGGTAAGAGGAAGCTCAAAAGGACTGCCCCCATAGCTGTGATTTAAACCACCTCCAAAGCTTGTGTCATTCTCTTCCTTTCTTTCTCCTTCTCTCTGTCTCTCTCTCTCCCTCTCCTCAGCCCCCCCCGCCCCCCCCAACCAAAGCCTGCCTGTGCTCTCTCTCCACACCTATTTCCTCTCTC
Organism: Sus scrofa; assembly: GCF_054392235.1. NCBI lineage: Eukaryota > Metazoa > Chordata > Mammalia > Artiodactyla > Suidae > Sus > Sus scrofa. Next base: position 117,718,537 of record NC_139388.1, on the reverse strand, counting down.
TTCTCTCTTAATAAACATTTATTTGCCTCATTGCTCTCAATCTCTTTGCCAAATTCTTCCTCCAAAGGGATAAGTTCTGGGGACCTACATCACTTGATTAGGGTTCAACGTTCTCACCCCACAGCCACACAAGAACAATAGGAGAAGCTCTGAAAACAAGTAGACATTACCCTTTTGTTAGAAGCGTTGATATTCACAAGGGAAGTCTCTATTTGGAAGGCTTTCTTCTGTATCAGGAAGAGAAGAATGACTAAATCTCCAGAAACTCTTATCTGTAGCGAAGGCTATGACTTAATCTGCATAAAATATTCCTCTTATTGACTGTGTTTTCCCTGGGAACGTCCTATCATCTTCCTCCCCCAACATCTTTGGTCTTTAGCTGAAGATAGTATTTAAAATGGTGGCTTGGGTCATTTTATGGAGTTACTCAGTTTTCCTGGCTATCTCCCAAATATACAGAAGGTACATATAAATTATTAAACTTATGTTTGTTTTTCTCCTGTTAATCTGTATTTTTTACCAAACAAGAGCCTAGAAGTGTAGAGGGAAAATTATGTTTCCTCTCCCCAAATCTCATTTGGGAACCAGGTATTCTGGAAAGCAAAGCTTAAAAAACACAATATATAGGAGTGTCTTGCGTTTTAGTCTAATAGCAGCCAGGGATACATGAGAGACCTGAATTCCTTATTTGAAGCAGTTAGAATAAGCACAGAATACTATCTCCAGAATCTTCCCATTGCATTATTCCCTTAAAAAAAGAAAGTATCGGAGTTCCCGTCGTGGCGCAGTGGTTAACGAATCCGACTAGGAACCATGAGGTTGCGAGTTCGGTCCCTGCCCTTGCTCAGTGGGTTGACGATCCGGCGTTGCCGTGAGCTGTGGTGTAGGTTGCAGACGCAGCTCGGATCCCGTGTTGCTGTGGCTCTGGCATAGGCCGGTGATTAGACCCCTGGCCTGGGAACCTCCATATGCCGCGGGAGCGGCCCAAGAAATAGCAACAACAACAATAACAACAACAACAACAACAAAAAAAAGACAAAAAAAAAAAAAGTATCATTTCTTCGTAGTAATAATAATGCCCTAAAACAGTTAATATTATATGACCCAGTTACTAAAACAAAATTTCTCAAAAGTAAAACTTTTTCACAGAAGACCTACACTATTATTTAATTTGCTTACAAGTTCACCTTTTTACAAGAAGTTTTCAGGATATTGAGATCTGGCTTTAGAATTGGCAGAATTTAATTAATTCCTGCTGTTAAATTAATTAAACAAGGAGGCCATCAGACTCAAGTTCTAATGCCTTAGCAGCCTATGTAACAAATCAAAACCTAAGTCTATAATGCTTCAAGGTCGAAAAACCAAAACCTAAGGTAACCAATCACAAACAGCCAGCTCGATTTTTCCTAATAAGGCAAATACTTAAGCTACAGCCAATCAAATAAATTCCTTCTTTGTTTTTGCCTTTTCTCTATAAGTTTTCCCCTTAGCTCCTGTCCTTAAAGTGTATCTAATCGCTTTAGCATTGGCACTGCCTGCTTCAAATAGATTTTTGTTCAAATATGTTCAAAAATTTTATATGTCTCAATTTATCTTTTAACACTGCCCAGGCTATTGAATTTGAGTATGTTTTCATTAAAGCACCTAATCTTTCGGTTGCCAGTCTAATTGGTGATCATGCAGTGTCCAGTGAGTCAACATACCATGCTATTTGGCCTATGGTCTGAAAATATATTATAACCTACATATAGTACTATTTTTCAAGTGCCTATAAATTCTGTTGTGGTTGATAAAATTCGCATTTATTTAAAAGTACTAATACATGAATACCAGCTTTCTTAATTACACATTTTTAAAATTAACGAATGATGAAACTAAGATTATTACATTGGGAGGAAAAATGGTACAGAATATTCTATTTATTTATTTTTAATTTTCTAATTGAAGTATAGCACTGTAAAAAATTATATTGTCCCCGGTGTACAATAGAGTGATTCACAATTTTTAAAGGTCATATTCCATTTATAGTTATTAAAAATACTGGCTATAGTCTCTGTGTTGTAAAAAATATCCTTCTAGCTTATTTGATACCTAATGGTATGTACCTCTCAATCCCCTACCCCTATAGATTTTTGTACTTAAAAAATTGGTGGTGAAATTCCTGTTGTGGCACAGGGGAAATGAATCCTACTGGTAGCCAGGAGGATGCTGGTTCGATCCCTGGCCTTGCTCAGTGGGTTAAGGATCCAGTGTTGCCATGAGCTGTGGTATAAATTGCAGATGTGGTTTGGATCTTGAGTCGCTATGGCTATGGCGTAGGCTGGCAGCTAGAACTTCAATTTAACCCCTAGCCTGGGAACTTCCTTATGCCATGGGTGCCACCCTAAAAACAAAAAAGAAAAGAAAAAGAAAAAAAACTAAAACTAAACTAAAATAAAAATAAATAAGTGGTGGTAAGTCAGGAAGGCCACTGCTTCTACTACACCAACTTGTAAAATGCTAGAAAATTACAAAATGAAATTCAATTTTTAAAGGCAGCAAAGCAATGAAAGTGAGGTGAATTATAAATACAGAGAAAAGAGAATCACTCCAAGTGAGCAGATGATCACAGATGGCCTTGGCTCTAGGAACATTTGCCAGTTCTGGGCGTGGACTAAGATCAGTGCTAGCCTAGGCAAAAGAACTCCGCTGTGAAGAAGACAGACACTGAAAAAGCTTTTTGTTCTTATGGCTGAAGTGACAAATTTGACACTTGAGCAAACTCAAATGCATGCACATTTGCAGAGCTCTTGTGCCTGTGGTAGTATACAAAAAGCTGAGCTGAACTCTCCTTAAAGACTGAATTTCCTTCAATCTCTCAATGATGAGGAAACAAAAGACACTAAAGGGAGGATGTGTGTACTTCCCCACATAGTTAACTACCCTCATAAAACACTTCACAAATGTTGAAGCTGCCTAGAACAAGATGCTGGAGAGGTAAGCTGAAAACCTCTGAAGGTGCAAAGTAAGTCTCCAGGCATAATTTTAAATTTCAGGAGACAAATACCCTGGAAAGGCCATGCCCTACAGACACAATAAACAGAAGTAGACTTACACAGGTTTCCTTGGGATTCTCCCATGTATATATGAGGAATCCATGTTAATAAAATTCTGTCAGTGTTTCTGCCTTTAATTGTTTTTTTCTTCTCCCCTTTAATTTACCTATTTTTCATTTTTGGCCACGCAGATGTTCCCAGGCCAGGGACTGAACCTGAGCCACAGCAGAGACAATGCCAGATCGTTAACTACTAGGCCACCAAGGAACTCCTTTGTGTGTGTGTGTGTGTGTGTGTGTCTGCGTGTCTGTGTTTAGGGCCGCATCTGCAGCATATGGACGTTTCCAGGCTAGAGGTCAAATCTGAGCTGCAGCTGCTGGCCTACACCATAGCCACAGAAATGTGGGATCGAGGTGCATCTGCAAACTATACCACAGCTCACAGCAATGCTGGATCTTTAACCCACTCAGCAAGGCCAGGGATCAAACCCTGGATCCTATTTGGGTTCATTACCATTGAGCCATGATGGGAATTGCATTTTAATAAGAATCTTTTATTATAGGGGTTCTAGTTAACTCAGAAGCATAGAAGGAGAATTATTTTTTCCTCCCCTACAGTTTGGATCTTATGTGGAGTAACCTCCATTTCTATTTCTACGGCCCATCCCATCTCCAACTGCCTCCAGTCTACTCTCTACCCTAGAGCTTGACCTCTGTGAAAGCTATCAGCTGAGCTCATCTGAGCTCTGGGCTGACTGCTGTGGTCGACATCACCTGGGCTCCAGTGCATTCTGGCTTCCCTGTGGGTATAAAAACTAGGGGGTTCCTATAAAACAGTGCATATCAGTCAACCTTTATTTTTCATAATCTTTGCCTTCTCCCATTCAGCCTTTTAGGCAATTTTTTCTAATCACAGCCTCACCGCTCCCCACCATGGAAATTTAACATGGTATGAATTTTAATTTAACTTTTTCTGGTATCTCTGTTCCAACTGGGAGAAATTGGATTTCGGCCACCATTCAATTCTAGTTATGGTGCTGAGCACCCCACCCCACCCCCCCAAACTCCGGTTGAAGCCTTGTGGTACTTCACTATCCCTTGTTTGCTTTTGCACACACCCCTGGCCACATCATTAAGCATCATGACTGACACAGATCTGGGGAACCAAGGTCATGTTACAAAGTCTTAGAAAAAGGATTGGACTACTCTGTATACCAACCATTGGCTGCAAACCCAGGACCCAAAGATTACATTTTTAATCTTTAAATTAGAGATGAAGGATAGTGGCCTACATTCAGAGTAATTTTTGATAAATATAAGTCTGGTCAGAGGATTCCTCTATTTTAACTCCTTTAAAGCATCCATCCCTCTGGTAGGATTGAATTCAAATCTAATTTCTTTATACAAGGAACCACCAGAGCCTGACCACTAGGTACTACTCTAAGCTTATTTTGCAATATTTTTATATTAGTTATATTGAACTAGACCAATTTCCCTCCCTTAAGTGTCTCAGAACATATAATAATTCCTACACAAAATATTTCCATATTCCTCTTTTCATATCTCCTACCTAAGTAATTTCTTCATGTCCTTCAAAGAGGAACTCTATCTTTATCAAGAAGTTGTCAGCTGCCCTCCACCCTATTATATCTTTTTTTTTTCCCCCATCTACTCATAGAGGATCCTGTGGAAATGTCTATCACAACCACTACACTGCCTGTAACTTTTGGTTTATTATCTATATTCTCACTAGTTCCTTGCATTTGAGGACTGCATCTTAATTGAATTATCTGTGCTTAGTACAGTAACTGTTATACAAAAATAGTTTAATAGATGTTAAATAAGTGAACAAATGGGGAAGAAGGGATTGTAGATGGCTTAAATTTCAGGATGTATGAAAAAAGACCCATCTTCCTTCCTGAATTTCATAAATGGAGATCATTGTCAAGGTTTCTGAGCCCTTCTTTGTCCTGTTTTGTCCAGATTCCTCAGAAGTCAAGAACAAGCATACTGAGTTCCAAAGCATTGACTTATTCATGAAAAAATTCTACCCTAAATTCTCATATCTTTTCCTACCTATTGAATTAGGCTGACAAATGTAAATGAAAAAATAATTTTTAAAATTACTTACATGTAAATGAAAAATAATTTTTAAAATTTAGAGCCTTAAATTCCCAATCTATCCCACTCCCTCCCTCTCCCCCTTGGCAACCACAAGTCTGTTCTCCATGTCTGTGATTTTCTATTCTGTGGAAAGGTTCATTTGTGCCGGGAATTTGGAGTTAATAGATGCAAACTGTTGCCTTTGGAATGGATAAGCAATGAGATCCTGCTGTATAGCCCTGGGAACTATATCTAGTCACTTATGATGGAGCATGACAATGTAAGAAAAAAGAATGTATATACGTATGTGTGACTAGGTCACCTTGCTATACAGTAGAAAATCAACAGAACACTGTAAACCAGCTATAATGGAAAAAAATAACAATCATTATAAATGAAAAAAAAAAAAATGAGAGCCTTGTCATGGATAGGGATCCCAAGGAATAGAATCTGAGGCTTTGAGATTTAGTTAATTGAAGAGGCGCTCAAGAACATTAATTTTGAGGGAACAAGAGAGGTAAGAGCAAGAGTGGGCACAAGGTAAGGTTAAGCTGTGTTGCAGCAGCAGTGGCTTCAGCCTTTCCCACTGGGAGCTCTGAAAGTGGGGCAACCCTTCAGAGAATCTCAAATCAAGGAGAGGGACTCAGGCCTTTGTATTCCTACACTGTTCCATCACTGGCTGCCAACTACCTGGGGAGTTGGTGGTAACTTGAGGGAGGAAGCTTCCTTTGATGGAGAACAATTTCCACAATGGCATGCAGCTGTGAGCGATCAGCAGCCAAGCTTCCCAGCAGTCAAGGATGGAGTACTTCAGTCCTGAAAGATTTGGAAGACGAACCACATCAGCTCTAATCTACAGCCTGTGATGCTTACATCCACCTGCTACATAGGACACTCTCCCCATCTGAGAGCAGCTCCTCCGTAATTTGACTAGTTTCTTGTCTAGGGAAGACTAAGAAGAGGAAGGTCCCTGAAGTGAATGATAGCTTGTGTTCAAATTTGGAAGTGGTTTTCATTTCTTCCCTCTTCTATATCCCATTCCAGACACCCCACCCCCGCTTAACTAGGACCTCTGCCAACCTAAACCTGTCTCAGGGCTACCAAGACCCTCATTCCTGAGAAATCTGAGCCCTTGTACACTGCCATTCTCCAGCAGGGTTAAATAGGTCTTTTTTTTTTTCTTTTTTCTTTTTAGGATCACACCTGCAGCATACAGAAGTTCCCAGGCTAGGTGTCGAATTGGAGCTGCAGCTGCCAGCCTATACCACAGCCACAGCAGTGTGGGACCCCATCTGAGTCTGCAGCCTATGCCTCAGCTTGTGGCAACACCAGATCCTTAACCCACCCAGCAAGGCCAGGGATTGAACCCGCTGGACACCATGCCAGGTTCTTAACCTGACGAGCCACAGTGAGATCTCCTAAATAGGTCTTATCATTTTGCCATATTTACTTCAAAAGCGTTAGCAAATAAAATGTTAAAGAGTTGATATACATTCTTCCTCAGCATAGGTTCTTCTTTCCTTTCTAAGGCTACTCACGGTCTTAAATTTAAGGTCTCAAATTTCTTGCATGGTTTCCACTCTATATGTAGATACCTGTTTGACATACATATTCACATAAGATATAGCAAATTAAAATTAATATCCAGAATAAACATCCATATCAATAAGCAAAAAGGCTAACTACTCAGCAGGGGAAGGGGTGGGGGAAGGAACTTTGCAGCAAAATGAATCCAAATTACCAGTAAACCGTTAAGAATACTTATAATATTAATCAGGGGATTACAAATTGAAAGTAGAGTGAGATCTCATTTTATATCTATTAGATTGTCAAAAATTAGTGACCTCTGGAGTTCCCATCATGGCTACAGAGTTAATGAATCTGACTAGGAACCATAAGGTTGCGGGTTCGATCCCTGGCCTTGCTCAGTGGGTTAAGGATCCGGGGTTGCCATGAGCTGTGGTGTAGTTCGCAGACATGGCTCAGATCCTGCATTGCTGTGGCTCTGGCACAGGCCAGCGGTACCCCTAGCCTGGGATTAGACCCCTAGCCTGGGAACCTTCATATGCTGCAGGTGCGGCCCTAGAATATACAAAAAAAAAAAAAAACAATTATTGAGCTCTTCCCAATTGTTTTTTCCTCCTTTTCTCAGTGATACATTTGGACTATGAATTAACAATACTCGGATTTTCTCCTTCACTCTCTTGCCATAAGGAGACATCATTTCTCTTAATTAATGCTATTCTTAAAAAAAGACACTTGAAGTCACTATTTCTCTTTTTTTGGTACATAAAAGAAATGCAAAAACTTTATTTAAAAAAAGACATTTTATTTCAAAGTTTTGTTTTGTTTGCTTTTTCCATATCTGAATAAGTCATTAAAGTATTAATTATTATACAATTAGGTACATGTGTTGATATACAATTAGTGCATGTCTTTTTTAATTAGCAGTTGTATGTATTGATTACCATTTTTTCTTTTTTTTTGTCTTTTTGCCTTTTCTAGGGCCCCTCCCGCGGCATATGGAGGTTCCCAGGCTAGGGGTCGAATTGGAGCTGTAGCCACCGGCCTACACCAGAGCCACAGCAACGCAGGATCCAAGCCGCATCTGCGACCTAACCACAGCTCACAGCAATGCCGGATCCATAACCCACTAAGCAAGGCCAGGGATCAAACCCACAACCTCATGGTTCCTAGTCAGATTCGTTAACCACTGCACCAGGAAGGGAACTCCTGATTACCATTTTTTACTGCAAGACAGTAATGAAACTGGTACCTGGTTCATCTTCTCTCTCTTGTGCTTTAAATTGAAGACGAATTTATTACTCCTCATTTGACACAATGTTATTCCTAGTAAATATACTTTTACTATTTATTTATTTGTTTGTTTATTTATTTGAAATGGGCCATATATGAAGAACAACAACAAAAAAATTGTTTTCTGTAAGATATATACAGTGGGCACAAAGATGATCCAAAAGGAGTTGACGTCCAGACGCAACCACAGAACCAGCCCAAAGTGGCCCCATCCTATTTCCAAACAGGCTACTACTGAGTTGTTTTCCAGAGACAGCAGAACAAAATGCATCATGCAGCTGAAGCATGCACAGAGGAGAAAACTGTGGCCTCAACATGTGGAACCAAAGTTTTTATGTCTCACCTATAGAATCTCACCTATAGAATCAAAGGGCGGGGACAGAACTGGAACCTGAACCCTGGAACACTTTCAGAAACAAAGGACCTGTTGTCCAGGAAGATCTGATGCTTTACCCCTGTACCGTAACTTACAATAAAGTGCCATATTCTAACACCTGTCCCCTCAGCACTTCTGCATACCAAGACCCTCTCCCCTAACTCATGGAAGTTTGACAAAACCCCAGATAAGAGAGACAGACATGAGCTTTGCCTCCTGCCTCCTTGCTTGGCTGTCCTGCAATAAAACCTTTTTCTCTGCAAAAGACCTTTGCCTTAGTATTTGTTCTTTCCGTCATGCTGTGGGCAACAAGCCCCCTTGCTGGGTCACACAGAGGTATGCACTGTCTGTGGTAGAAAGCATTTTTGGTGTTATTTCAAGAGTCATTACATCTGAAACATCCTGGAGAAATTTTAGCTTGTTATAAAGCACTAGCAAGTTGAATATGAATTTTATGTATATTGCCATCACTGTGAATGTTAAATGGCAGTCATGGAAGATTGAACTTGTCTGCCATTAAGTACATTTATAAGAAGTGGACACCGACTTTGGAAAGCCAGCCTTTCACCTTTGCAAGAAAGCCAGCACCACTACTTGGTTTGTATTATTAGTTTTAGCAACATGTGCAAGACTTTGTTTTCTGTTCTGCTGCTTCCATTTTAACGTCAGGATACCTACCTCTGTCTCAATAATCCAACCACTCAGCATCATCTCCTACATACTGACCTTTGCTCAACTAACAATCGTTTCTGCAAAATTCTCCTTGGCTGTGTCCATTCTTTCCTCATGGTATACATTTAAAGGACAGTATTCTATAACCCCATTAAATAAATAAATGTTAAAATAAAAAATGTTAAATGAGAGATAGGGTTATCCAAAGTTGGGAAAAAAGAGGACACCAAGCTACAATTTACAGCAAAGGGAGAATTTTTAGAATTAGTTCAATTCTAACCTTTTATAATTAGTGGATTCACTGTCATAATAAACGACATACAATAAAACAGAGTAGCATTAGTGCTTAAACATGCTTTTTCACATTAATAATATAAATTCTTTACTACTATAGGTATTTGATTAATGACCTGTAGTAGAATAATAATTTCATCTAGAATGTAGTTTTTCTTTTTTTTCTTTTTTTTTAAATTTTATTTTTTTTTCCCACTCTACAGTATAGGGATCAAGTTACTCTTACATGTATACATTTTTTCCCCCACCCTTTGTTCTGTTGAATGTAGTTTTTCTTGTGTTTTACTTTTCTTAAGTAATTGTGCTTCCTAAGTTTATTTTTAATTGACATTATAAAATTTTAGTTTTTTCTTTTAATCTAATAGACTAGGTTGCTGAGCTCATGATACAAGAAGGTTTCATCAAATCTCCTTGGTTTCTAAAGAAAATAGTTACAGATTCTACCTTTTGTTCGTATTAGTAAAGCATGAAATTATATGCATATGATAAGCCAGGTTTTATACTTATGTTATTGTGTGTAATCAAAGAAATTTACCCCTTTTGAATTGATATTTTATAGATAAGAAAGCTAGGTTCAAAGATTTTTCATAAGTTGCTCAAATTCTAGAGCTAGGTGGGAACAGTTTCAGAATTGAAATGCAGGTCCAACTCAAAAATTCACGGTCTTTGGACTGTACCACATCTTCACAATGACATGTACTCTGAGGCAGAGTGTTGTCTGTGGTCAATGGTACTACAATGGTATAATGTTCTCTTGCTGTTTGAGAAATTGCACTTTGAATTCCATAGACTAAAAGGAAATTGAAGCTGTTTATGCTATGAAAATGTTTCTATACATTCGCCATCACCAGTATCATTCTTCCTCTTTCCCTAATCCTGCGACAGAGGCGTGTCTGTTAGCTGGAAATGCTATCATTACAAGATGCCAATTTCCATTCCTATGAGAATCGTAGGAGGAAAAAGCTGAAAATAAAGAGGTATTCACAGTTGAATATAGGTAGTGTTCCAGAGAGAAACCTTAAGTTGTATCCTTTTGTTAAACTAGGTTGATTTTTCTGTTTTATTCTTCATTTTGTTTATTTTGGCTTGTTTTATTTGCAGTTCAGCTGATCTTTCCCTGCCTTAAAAATGAGAGCACAGAATTCTCTTGTGGCACCAGAAGGTTAAGGATCTGGCATTGTTACTGCAGTGCCTTGGGTCACTGCTGACCTGGCCCAGGAACTTCCACACGCTATGGGCACAGCCAAAAAAAAAAAAAAAAAAAAAAGGCAGAGAGAGATCAAAGTCTTACTTTCCTTTCTATATGGTCCACAAAATATCTGGATATAACCTTTATTTACCCTCACACTGACATTAGTTTTCTAATCCCTAGTACTCAGCTTTCTTCATCAGAAGACTGGCTATTTAACATGAAGTATTCATCAATGATCAGACTACTCAGCAATGGAACTCACAAACAAAATATGGAAACTAATAGAAGGACATTGATTCTCTGTCCCATCCAAACATAGGCCACAAATTAAATAATAAAGTACACATTGTTACTCATGACGTTTCATTTCTGTGAAGCTGGATTTAGCCATGCATAACCCATAGGCAGAAGCATTAATCTCACAAACTGTCTAGGTAGGAAACCATACATTCACAGCTTGATCTTTATTGCTACTATACCATGCCTATTGTAAACATTTGCTTTGTTCAATAAATTAAGCCAAAGCTAACAAAAGAGAATCAACCGAACCTTGCAATTTTGCACAAAACAGAATGATTTTGTTCTTTTGGTTTATTGCATCTCAGTGCCAGCTTTGTCTCTTCAAATTCAAAGTCTAATATTTTCTTTTTTGCATATGGCCATGAAAATTAGTGGTTCTTGAAATTTGCCTTGTTGAACTAGCATTTCTACACATACTTTGGCACCCAGGAATGAAAATCTCAAGGAAGAAGTGTCTGAGAGGTCTTAAAAAAAAAAATCAAACAAAAAAAAAAAACCCAACAACAGTGATGGTTGAGCATTCTTGCAAGATACCAGTGCTTTTCCCACTCAGGTGGGTACAGGGGTTGGAATGGACAGCCTTCCAAGCAAAAAAAAATCATACACATAGTGACTTGATAAAACAGTGTGTATTTGCAGATTGACAAATATTTCAGTACAAGAACGATTTAGGGGATTGGAATGACAAGTATCTGAAAAATCTTTGCAGGGGCCAGAAAATGAAGGGGACATTTTTGTTCTGCCAATAAGAGTGGAATCCATCCCACAGATATTGAAGGTTCTTCATCCAGGAAGTGAATTGGCAAGGATGACAAATCTGAATCCTGGAAGTAGTCTGCTTGGATTCAAATGTTGGATATTTCCCACTAGCAGTGTGACCCTTAAGGAAATGATTTAACATCTCTGTTAAATTTATCAGTCTTTTAGACTGTAAAATAAGGAAAATACCATGTTAGGCTGTTGCAATGATCACTTTTAATAAATTAAAGCATTTAAAGTGCTCTGAGGAGTTCCTGTAGTGGTGCAGCAGAAACGAATCCAATGAGGAACCATGACGTTGCGGGTTCGATCCCTGGCCTCAGTCTGTGAGTTAAGGATCTGGCACTGCTGTGAGCTGTGGTCTAGGTCGCAGACATGGCTTGGATCCTGCGTTGCTATGGCTGTGGTGTAGGCTGGCAGCTGTAGCTCCAATTGGACGTCTATCCTGGGAACCTCCATATGCCAAGGGTGTGGCACTAAGAAGCAAAATAAATAAATAAAACAAATAAATACATAAGTACATTAAAAATAAAAATAAAAAAATGTGGCAATTCTCACTTAAAATAAAAAATAAAAATAAAGTGCTTTGAGCAGTTCCTAGTATATAGGAGAGCTATATAAATTCTTAGTATATAGGAGGACTATATAAAAAACTCTTATTACAACAGTTGTGATTATTTGACTCACTGCACATTCACTTTATTAACCCTTTTGCAAATGCAAGTCATGGTAATATTCAAACATTAAGGATTTTTTTTTTTTTTGTCGTTTTGTCTTTTTGTCTTTGTAGGGCTGCACCCATGGTATATGGAGGTTCCTAGGCTAGGAGTCAAATTGGAGCAACAGCTGCCAGCCTACACCACAGCCACAGCAACGCAGGATCTGAGCCACATCTGTGACCTACACCACAGCTCACAGCAACACCAGATCCTGCAACCTCATGGTTCCTAGTTGGATTCGTTTCCACTGCACCACGATGGGAACTCCCAAACATTAAGGATTGAAAAACAAACAAGACAAATGCATTGTCCCCAAGAGTTTTGCACATATAAACTATGCAGTGAAAACTGTTAGAATACAAGCAAATACCAGATCTTGGACAGGGCTGAGAGAGAAGTTACTCTTCTTGGGTGGAGAAGTAAGGTTTCCTCTTTAACTGAGTCTTAAGAGCGAATCAAAGTCTCCCAAGCAGAAAAGTGGGTAGGAGAAAATTATCAATGTAAAAAGCAGTATGGTATCATAGAAGAACCTGTCTGGTTTGATGTTCTGCAGAGTAACAGAGTGGATGGGGAACCCATTGCAAATATTAAAAACAGGTAGGAATGCCAAATCCTTAAGAACTGTTAATGCCCAGTAAGTAAGGTAGTATTTATCTTTAGGCTCTAGTAAATCTTTCGTGACTTTTAGTAAGGCCATGACAAGACCATGGCAAAGCCATGAACTGCTTTAAGACACTATTTTTTTTTCTTCTGATATGTGAGGGATGGATCTATAATTCAAGTGAAACTGCAGTGTATTATCTTGTTTGTAGTTAGAAAAATCTAACAAGAATTATTCAAATAATAAAATTATCTCAGTTATAGTCACATGAACCATACGAAGTACCTAAAAATAATCACCTTCTTTATTCAATTTTAATTTTACACAAAGTAGGAAAGAAAAGGAAAAAGGAATGAGAAAAGGACAAAGTGAAGAAGGATACTAGAAGAGGGTAAGATGCAAGGGAAGGAGGATGAAAAAAAGGAAATCAAAATAGGGGAGCTCCTGGAGTTCCCGTCGTCGCTCAATGGTTGAGATTCATGAGGATGTGCGTTCGATCCCTGGCCTCACTCAGTGGGTTAAGGATCCAGCCTAGCCGTGAACTGTGGTGTAGGTGGCAGAGGCAGCTCAGATCCCGCATTACTGTTGCTGTGGCGTAAGCCGGCAGCTGAAGCTCCAATTCGACCCCTAGCCTGGGAACCTCCATATGCCACAGATGCAGCCCTAAAAAAAATAAAAAATAAAAAAATAAAGGAGTTCCTGTCATGGCTCAGTGGTAATGAAACTGACTAGTAGCCAAGAGGATGTGGATTCTATCCCTGGCATTGCTCAGTGGGTTAATGATCTGTCATTGCCCTGAGCTGCAGTGTAGATCACAGACACGGCTCAGATCTGGCCTTGCTGTGGTGTGCTGTAGGCTGGCAGCTACAGCTCCAATTGACTCCTAGCCGCAGGTGTGGCCATAAATAGCAGGAAAAAAAATCAAAATAGGTTTTATAGTTAAAGATAAAGAAAATTAGAAGTTGTAGAATAAAAACTTTTTGGGCATAGCTGAGGATGGAATATTCATTTGCAGTTTGAAACAGTGAAGCATTTTGGCTCGATGAGCAAAATACAATAAGGTGCTTCCAAAATAGTAGTTAGTTCTCTAGCAAAGTTAATCCTCTGATTTAATTTCTCTACATATAAGGAAAACCTTTAATATAAATATGTAATAGAAAGATAATATATTTTTCACCTGTAACTCTCACTTGGAGACACATGAGCAGAATCTACTACCCAGCTACTAAAATAGCTACAATCAACATTTTAGTACATTAAAAATAACAAGCAATTTGATGTAATTGCTGTCCAAGTTCTCCACTGTCATCTCCATTCAAATTGTCAGACCCACCACATTAAGCTGCTATTTCTTTGTTAATTTTTTTTTACTTTTTGCAAAGCCGTTTTCTTTTCCTCCTTCTGATCCTCCTTCATTATTAACCTCTTCAGATGACTTCACGTAACCCTTAACAGAATATGTCAAAATGCAAGCCTTGAAACGCAACTGTGTAGTGTTTCTAAGAGGACTCGTCTGACACAGCTAATCAAGAGTCTGTGGTCCACAGACTGAGCAACACTTTAAACTGATCACCGGGCAGAAAATAAATATGCTGCTGAAAAGCTGTTTAAAATTATAGTGCATGGCTGGTGGTTGATAGGAGAGAGTTGACTCTATTTTTTCCCTCAATAACAGCTTTTTTTCTCCTGAGGTTGCAGGCTTTTGGGGTAACTATCATTGAAGCACATGAAGTGTCTTCCTATCTTGTAACACTTCATGTAGTAACTAAAGCGATGGATCTACCACAGTCATGTTAGTCTAGCTATAGGATGAGGCCATCTGTAAAACTTAAACAGTAACCAATGCTATGGCAACCCAATAGGGTCCGTCAAAACAGCTTATCTGAGAAAACACAAAACATGTGTCTGGGATTCATTTTCTTGTATGTATAACAAGAGGCAGGGAATATAACCACAGAATTAAAATGACAGAGAAAATAGAAGATCTAATCTTTCTGCGACTCCTGTGTGTTGTCTAGATGTTCAGCTTTGTTGGGCATGCCCTGGGACCCAATTACATTGACTCATTTACCAGTATGATTGAAAACCATGCTGATAACACTCTTGTCTACCCCCGATGAATATCTGTTCTGCTATTAAACATCATTACCACATTTTATACAAAAATAAAATAAACAATAAAAATTGTCATATTTTCAACGACAAATTAAGTATGGGAGAAAAAAAATACCCAGGGGATTTTGTTTGTTTAATGCTTGTGACACTGGCTTTTTATTTTGGCTCTCAAATTATGAGGTCAATCCTCCATGAGAAACTTTCTAATTCTTCCTGGGAAGAATGCTTGTAATTTGTATATCTTCCACTAAAAAGGAAGAGTGAGACCTGTTATTGTCAGCTCACATCATCCCACTAGGTTTCCTTCAAGTGGAGTAACTAAAAGAGAGAAGTAATATTAATTTGGCAAGCCATACTTTTGAATCCTAAGTCAGATTGTATGTTTTTAAATTAGAACTCAAACCAAAAAAGGCATTAAATGGGGTCATTATAAAATAATACCCAATATGGAGTTCCTGTTGAGGCTCAGCAGTAACAAAACTGACTAGAATCCATGAGGACACAGGTTCGATCCTTGGCCTTGCTCAGTGGGTTAAGGACCCAGTGTTGCCATGAGCTGTGGTGTAGATCACAGATGAGGCTGGGATCTGGCATTGCTATGGCTGTGATGTAGGCCAGCAGCTGCAGGTCTGTCTCGACCCCTAGCCTGGGAACTTCCATATGCCCTGGTGCCTCCCTAAAAAGACAGATATGTACATACATACATATATATATATATATATATATATATATATTTGGCCTGATATATATATGGCCCAGCATAAACAACATGGTCTTTTTTCACAAATCGTTTACTGTCAAAAAAGCACAGATTAGGACCATTATTTAATAGTTCTAAGAACTTTTGCAGTCAAGTCCAAAACTTTAGCCCTTCTGTCATGTAAGGACACAGATTTCCAAGCTAAAAACTAGGAAGAGGCTCCTTACCAGGAGGCAACCATCCTAACTCCTGGGACTTGGACTTCCCAGCCTCCAGAACTTCATGACCTGATCCAAATCCTCTAAATTCCATTGAATTTACGTCAACAAGTTGGTGACAGAGATCATTCCAGACTTCAGTCCCTCTCACAGGAGCACCAACCAGAAACTATCCATTGACAAGACATTTATGAGATTCCCATAACCCCAAGGATGAGGCTGAAACACCCCCTTGGACTACAGAGTTCAAGAAGTTATTAGAAGGGTAAGAGGTACAGGTTCATTCCGAATAAACTGTCTCTGCACTGGGCCAGCAAAGCCCTCCACTGAGAGAGGTTTGCTGGGCCAGTGGATTTCCCAGTGGGGAAAAGAGAGCCCAAGGTGAACACCCTGTTTCCCCAGAATCACCAGATACCCCAGGAGGCCCACTTGTGTGTCTTCTCACAAGGAACAATGGGTGAATCTGTGGGGCTAACAAGTGGGGATCAGACAGAAACAGATGAGAGTGGAGCTTATGGCAATACGGCTCAGATATTGGCAGGCTCCATTCTCTCTGGCAGCCTGAGCTGAGATACCATCCAGTGTCTCTGTCCTTCTGCAAAACAAAGCCACTGGCCTGTCTGGCCAGGGAGTTTGGATGGCAATTCTGCCTGATTTGGGTCCCCAGTAAATGTTATACTAGTCACAGAGCCTGTTCTATACTCATGACCAGGAAAAGAAGTCATATTGGGAGCCCTTCCTAACTGCTGGTCATGGCCCCCAGTCCCACCCTGAAGCCATAGAATTAGAAGAAAACAAACTAGGGGGAAAAAAAATCTCTTTCACATTCGCCTTGGCAATAATTTTTTGCATATGACTTCAAAAGGGCATGCTACAAAAGCAAATATAAATAAGTGAGACTACATAAAAAAAAAAGCTTCTGAAGAGTAAAAGAAAGACTCAACAAAATAGAAAGGCAACCTATGGAATGGGAGAAAAGATTTGCAAGCCATATATTGATAAGAAGTTAATATTTGAAATACATGAGGAATTCATACAGCTCAATAGCAATAATAATAATAATAATCTGATTTAACAATAGGTAGAGGACCTGAACACAATACTTCCAAAGGAGATATACGAAGGGCAGATAAGTACATGAAACAGTGCTCAACATCACTAATCATCAGGGAAATGTAAATGAAAACCACAGTGAAATATCACCTCACACCTGTTAAAATGGTTGCTATCAAAAAAGACAAGAGATGAATGCTAACTAGGACATGGAGAAAAAGAAACCCATGTACACTGTTGGTTGGAATGTAAGTTGGTACAGCAACTATGGAAAGCAGAACAGATTTCCTCAAAAAATAAAAAATACAACAATCAGATGATCCAGCAATCACACTTCTGAGAATAGACCCAAAGAAATAAAATCAGAATCTCAAAGAGATATATGTACCCCCTCTTTCATTACACTATTATTTACAAAAGCCACGACAGGAAAACAACCTAAATGTATGTCAACAGATGAATGGATAAAGGAAGTGTTTTATATTTAAAAATATATTGGAGTTCTCAGGAGTTCCCGTTGTGACACAGTGGTTAATGAATCCGACTAGGAACCATGAGGCTACGGGTTCAATTGCTGGCCTTGCTCAGTGGGTTGAGGATCTGGCATTGCCGTGAGCTGTGATGTACGTTGCAGACGCAGCTTGGATCCTGGGTTGCTGTGGCTCTGGTGTAGGCTGGCAGCTACAGCTCCAATTAGACCCCTAGTCTGGGAACTTCCATATGCCGCGAGTGCAGCCCTAAAAAAGGACAAAAAGACAAAAAAAATTAAAATAAAATAAATAAATACATACATAAATAAAAATATATTTATGCACATACAACAGAATATTATTCAGCCACAAAAAGAAGGAAATCATGACATTTACAACAACATGGTTAAATCTTGAGGGCTTTATGCTAAATGAAATAAGTCTGACAGAAGGACAAACACTGTTATCTATTCCATTTATGTATCTACCAAAACTGAATTCTTAGAAGCAATGAATAGATTGCTGGTTGTCCAAGACAGGGTTAGGTGAAATGGTAGAAATGGGTTTAGGTGGTTAAAATGTACACACTTCCAATTATAAGATTCATAATTCTAGACCTGATGTATAAAATTCTAACTATAGTTAAAGACACTGTATAGTACACTTGGAAGTTGCTAAGAGAGTAAATGGTAAAATTTCTTACCATAAAAAATAAAATTTTAACTTTGTGAGGTATGGGCTTTGTTAACTAACCCATTGTATTAAACATTTTGCAAATCATACCAAATCATCGCATCATACATCTTAAACTTGAGCAATATGTTAACTGTATCACAATAAAGCTAGGAATGAAACTTTTTAAAAAGAGTGAGATTTAAAAAAATATAAACAATGGATACCTAATATCAAACGCTTACAATTCTGTCTATATTTAAATGAATTTTAAAGATCTTTCTAAGCATTACATGCTCCAGGAACTAAGTAGAATGCCTTTTGAGAAATTTTTGAGTGCAAAAACATATATGCTTCCTGGTAAACTTTGGCACTTCTGTAATTTAGAATAGCTTTTGGCCAGAAGTTCTTAAGCGGTAGGTTCATTGTGTCTTTAAACTTCAATAGCATCATCTAGCCATTGAATTCTAACAGTTTATCAGATGTAAGGTCCTGGTTAGAGTTCTGAACATTTCAATCTCCTTTGCTTATCTGGCATAGGAGAAATTGCTTAGGGTTGTGTGTAGTTGACTGGTCCAAAGACGGATCCTCACATCTTGGCTATTGTATATAGTGCTACGATGAAATTGGAGTATATGTGTTTTTTCAACTCATGGTTTTCTCTGGATAGATGCCCAGGGGTGGGATTGCTAGATCAAATGGTAATTCTGTTTTTAGTTTTTCTGAGGAAACTCCATACTGTTTTCCACAGTGGTTGCACCAATTTACACTCCCACCAACAGTGTAATAGGGTTCCCTTTTCTCCATACCCTCTCTAGCACTTATTGTTTGTAGACGTTTTGATGATGGCCATTCTGGCTGGTGTAAGGTGGTACCTCATGGTGGTTTTGATTTGCATTTCTCTAATGATGAGTGATGTTGAACATCTTTTCATGTGTTTTTTTTGGCTATCTGTATGTCTTCTTTGGAGAATTGTCTGTTTAGATCTTCTGCCCACTTTTTGATGGGGTTGTTTGTTTTTTGGGGTATTGAGCTGCAGAAGATGTTTATAAACTTCGGAGATTAATCCCTTGTCAGTCTCTTCATTTGCAAATATTTTCTCCCATTCAGTGGGTTGTCTTTTCATTTTTTTAAGGGTTTCCTTTGCTGTGCAGAAACTTTTAAGTTTAATTAAGTCCCATTTGTTTATTTTTGTTTTTATTGTCATTACTCTAAGAGGTGGATCTGAGAAGATATTGCTGTGGTTTATGTCTGAGAGTGTTTGACCTATGTTTTCCTCTAAGAGTTTTATAATGTCTGGTCTTATTTTTAGGTCTTGAATCCATTTTGAGTTTATTTTTGTGTATGGTGTTAGGAAGTGTTCTAATTTTATTCTCTTCCATGTGGCTGTCCAGTTTTCCCAGCGCCACATATTGAAGGGGCTGTCTTTTCTCCATTGTATATTCTTTTATCCTTTGTCATAGATTTGTTGACTGTAGGTGCATAGGTTTAATTCTGAGCTTTCTATCCTGTTCCACTGGTCTATATTTCTGTCTTTGTGCCAGTACCATATGATTTTGCTGACTGTAGCTTTGTAGTATAGTCTGAAGTCAGGGAGCCTGCTTCCTCCAGCTCCATTTTTCTTTCTCAGGATAGCCAAGAAATGAAAACAACCTAAATGTCCATCAACAAAGGAGTGTATAAAGAAGATGTGATACATATACACAGTGGAATACTACCCAGCTATTAAAAGGAAAGAAATAACGGCATTTGCAGCAACCATGGACGGCCCTAGAATTTATCATGCTAAGTGAAGTCAGTCAGATGGCAAGACATCAATATCATATGCTATCACTTACAAGTGGAGTCTAAAAAAAGGACACAATGAACTTCTTTGCACAACCATATACACATACGGTTTCCAAATGAGACAGGTTGTGGGGTGGGGGGATATGCTGGGGGTTTGGGATGGAAATGCTATAATTTGGTTGTGATGATCTTGTACAACTATAAATGTAATGAAATTCATTGTGTAATAAAAAAAAAGATGGAGCCTCACTTAAAGGAGGGAAGAGAGAACAACCTCTGGATAAGTATCTACAGACCTTGTGATTACCCTTTGTTTCCAATCAGTTTGTAAAAATGTATATTTTACTCAGTTCCCTCAAACAGGCTTAACATAATTTTATTTGGCTTCCAAGGTTTTTCAAACAGTTTTATTTCCTTCCCTTCCAATTAAAAATGCATATCAATAGCAATTTTTAGAAAATTTGGGGAAATACAGGAATTCCCTCACACAGCTGATAGGTTTCCTACTGAAATTAAAAGATCAAAAATATATCCCATTACAAAAAGAGTAGGCTAAGGTCTATACAAGTGTTTCTACCTTCTTAAAGTTATTTTAAATTAATTCAAATGTTCGATTTGGAAAACAGTTCTATTAAATTTTCCTTCGATCTTTCTTTGTGCATAGGGAAAGTAAAGCAATTGTTAGATTTCCTTTTAGTACAGACAATTTGTCTCCATAACCAATTTTAGTGCATGAAGTCTAAGTTAATATCCAATTGTTACAGTAAGGGAAGGGTCACTAACTATATTTACATGCACAGAAGAAAGTAATATATTCCAGTCAGTGATGGGAGAAGGTAGGTATCTGCCTTACTTCAAGCTGCTATAACTGAATACCATAGACTAGATGGATAGAAATTCATTTCTAACCATTCTGGAGATGGGCAAATCCCAAACCAGGTCACCAGCAGATGTAGCATCAGGCGAGGGCTTGCTTCTTGGTTCAAAAGTGAGAGTCTTCTATAATACTTCTATAAGACTGCACATGGCAGAAAGGAAGGAGGGGCTCTCTGGGGTCTCTGATCTAATCTCTAACCTAAGGGTATTAATCTCATCCAAGACAGCTCCACACTCAAAACTAATCACCTCCCAACAGGTCCACCTCCAAATACCAGCATTATGGGGATTAGGTTTCAACATATTTTGAACTATATATGGGAGAGAACAATAGTCATTAAATCTATAGCAGTCTCTGATTCTATTTATTTTTATTTATTGTGTCTTTTTAGGGCCATGCCCATGACATATGGAAGTTCGAGGCTAGGAATCGACTCCCAGCTTCAGCTGCCAGCCTATGCCACAGCAACGCGGGATACAGTCCAACTGCAATCTATACCACAACGCAATGCCAGATCTTTAACCCACTGAGCAAGGCCAGGGATCAAACCTGCCTCCTCATGGATACTGGTCGGGTTTGTTAACTGCTGAGCCACATAGGGAACTATAATAGCAGTCTCAGATTCTGGAACGTAGCATAGTCATAGTAGCCCTAAGGATGTTTTCTAGCAACTTCTCCATCTAATAATTTCTAGAGGGAGTTCCCATTGTAGCTCACTGGGTTATGAACCCAAATAGTATCCATGAGGATGCAGGTTCGATCCCTGGCCTTGCTCAGTGGGTTAAGGATCTGGCATCGCCTGGTGCTGTGGTGTAGGTCACAGATGCGGCTCTGATCCTGCATTGCTGTGGCTGTGGTGGAGGCCGGCAGTGGCAGATCCAATTTGACATCTAGCCTGGGAACTCCCATTTGCCACGGGTACGCCCCTAAAAAGCAAAAATAATAAAAATTCCTGGAAATTGCAGGGTAAGAAAAAGGAGAGTGTGAGCTCCTTACACATCTGGCCTTTGAAGCGGCACCTAATAAGCCAAGGCAAAGTATTTTAATGGCATTTCACTCTCTTATCCATTCATTCATTTGCTCATTCTTCCATTTACCAGGCATTATGCAAATGATGGGATACAGAAAAGAATAAAATACTGCTTCATCCTCAAAACCATTATCTAGTAATCTAAGAAGCAAATTATCCTGAGTTAAATGAACTATTAAAATTCAATATAATCACAATAAATTTTAAACCAGCGTTCTTTTTATCCTATGCCCCATAGCTTAAAACTGAACTCCATATGCTTCGAATAGAGTATTTACTTAAAGAATCTTAGAGTCACAGAGTGACTTATCCACACATTGAGATAAAATAACAAAACCAAAACTAAAAAAAAAAAAAAATCTATTGAAGATGGAGCTAGTTTATCTAATTTATCAAGTCTATTTGCCTCAATTAGTTGCCTATAATACAGTAGCACTAAAATTCTATTGTTAAGTAACAATTAAATCTCTTCTTAAAAACATTATAAAATATCCACAAGGTAAAGCAATGTATTAGCTAATTGTCATAGTTTCCGAAGGTGATACATTTAATGCAATATATGATTAAAGGTGTTCATTTAACTATATGCCAACTATAACATCAGATACAATGGTATATGGAAAGATAAAACAATCTGTTCAACTAGCAAGCTTACTTAATAAAGCGTCTTTTCAATTTTGAGTAATACTTGAACCCTGTTAAAAATCATATGTTTCTGAAAAATCTTCATGGCTCTCCAGGTTTCTAGATATCTCAGGTTGAGAGAAAACTCAGCCCTCTAGCATAGAGAGTCAATGCAATATGTTAGAAAAGACTAGAGGTCTAAGCCTAGCAATGCTAATTATCTCTGAGGTATCCCAGAATAACTCTGAACCTCAACTTTCTTCTATGCAAAATAGACTATTAATGTCTAACTGAAACAAACTTTCAGATATTTATTTATTCCTCAAAGCAACATTGTATGGAAGTCATATTCATTTAACAAATGTAGAATCTTTGGCATAGAGGATTTAAATGGCATGCACAGTCACAAAGGTGGTATTTCTTGACTCAGTAATAAAGTACTTAAACTCTTTAAAACACAAAATGACAGAATAGTGAGAAGTATTATTTTTTATTAGCTACTTATTCTTCCTCCTACTATGGCTGGTATTATATCTGGGGGCAAGACCCACGTCTACATCCTTTTCTGAATATGTTTTCATGCAACTCACTATACATTAGGCTCAGCTGCTGTAACAAGAGATCCCAAGATACAAGGACTAAAGAAGTTTCTCTCCCATGTAACAGTTCAGAGATACATAGTCAAGGCTGTAAAAACAGATCTGCTGGAGTTCCTTTGTGGCTCAACAAGTTAAGGATCCAGTGTTTTCACTGCTGTTGCTTTGGTTACAGCAGTGGCACAGGTTCCATCACTAGACCTGGAACTTCCACATGTTATATAGGAGTGGCAAAAAAAACCCAAAAAACAAAAAACAAAACAAAACAAAAAAACAGATCTTCCATCCTCAATGTGAAGCCTCCCTCTCAAGTACAAGTTTCCTCTATCTCTCAGCCATGGGGATAGATAAAGAAACAAGGGCAATATGTGGCCAGTTTTTTAAAGGATAAAACTGGAGTATCATATATAACTTTTGCTCTTACTCCCTTAATAAAATTGATAAAACATGTACTATAGCAAAGTATAAAAGACATTGAAAAATACAGTGTTTTACAAGGTGGCCTTTGCCAACATGGCTAAAACCCTTACAATGAAAGGATAGAACAATGGACATTAGACAGCCTCCGGCTTTCTGCCACATTCACCTTTCAATGGAAATGCAATTATTAAATGCCTGCTAGGTGTACATACTAAGCTAGATCTTTTGAAGTTTAAAAAATAGTCCAATAATAAACTGATGTATATGCTGTTTGCTTGGCAAGGGTTCTGGTTTTAACATTAAGAAATCGATACTATTTTGCTTCATTTTAATGTAATATTAAAGAGTCATGAAGTGAAAAACTACGGCATAGCCCATGAGTAATATTAGACTAGTGTTGGTTCTTCACAACAAACTGAAGATCTTACAGATGGTGAGAGTTTATTGGACTATTGAGGTCTTTTGGGAATATTAATGAAGATAAAATAGATTTAAAATGTGATGAATAGGTCTGCACTGATCAAATATTCCTAAAGCAATGGTCAAGCCAAGTGCTTTTCATCAGGATGTGCTCCCTTGCCTTGACATTTGCTCCTTCTGTGCTGACACATATGCATGAATGTCTAAGCAGACTGTTCCTACTCTTTTCACTACCTATTTGCTAATCTTATGAGCTACAGCTCATTTCTAGAAAGTGTGGTTGCCGCAGGGTGTAGAAACCTGAAAGGCTGTGGAAATTTGTAGAATTTATGTCAATTTATAGGTCATTTTATGCTGATGGGAATTTTAGGATATATTATATATTTATTCATATTAAAAAAATCAGAGTGTCATTTTTACTGCTCAGTGCAAGAGAGTATATTCTGGTCCCATTATGTCTTATACTGAAATGAATGCCATGACTGCAGTATTTGGCTTCTTTTAAAACCTAAGTTTAAAAGGCAACAGTGGTTAGATTTTTTTTGGCCTTTTTCTCAATTTAGAATATCTTTATCCTATCCCTCAAATCCTTTCTGGTGTTTGGGCTATGTGCTAGATGCTTGAACAGAAAAAATTTCTTTTTTTTTTTTTTTGGTCTTTTCTAGGGCCACACCCACGGAGCTTCCCAGGCTAGGGGTCTAATCGGAGATGTAGCCGCCAGCCTATGCCAGAGTCACAGTAATTCGGAATCTGAGCCTCGTCTGCAACCTACACCACAGCTCACGGCAACACCGGATCCTTAACTCCCTGAGAGAGGCCAGGTATCGAACCCGCAACCTCATGGTTCCTAGTGAGATTCTTTAACCACTGAGCCACAACGGGAACTCCCTTGAACAAAATTTTGATCATTAGTTGATTTTTTTGATTACTATATATTGTTATAGCATAATAGGTGGTTTGGAAAATTCTTTAAGGGGATGACTTAGACAATGTGGTAATCTATAGCTATTAAATAAATTAGATATTTACCTAATACACTGATGCTAGTGCACAAAAAAAATCACCAATTGAAAAAAAAAAATCTCCCTTAATCCCTGTCTTCCTTAATCAATTAGAGGCATGACCTTTGGGAATTTATTTATTCTACTAAACTTCAATTCCTCTACTATTCAGAAGGGATTATAACACCTATTCTAATTATCTTAAACTATTGTTTAGATAATCAGCCAAAGTAATGCCAATTCATTGGCTTTAAATTTACAATAAATATTTATTGAATGAATATTATGTCAGGCACTGTACTAATCAAGTTTAAAATTTTTAACTTGCAAATACCTGTGGCATATTTACCAATGCATACTCCAAAACAGATTTAGTATCAAAGCAAATTAATAGATAGTATAAAAAAAACTTTATGGAATCAAATAAGTTTGGAAACATTTTATTAAAGCAAGTTAAAGAAGTTCCTTTACATCAGTTAATCTCAGAGCTTCTAATATATTTATGTGCTTTGGGAGTCTCTAAGATTATACAGCAGGCAGAATTTTCCCTTCTTATTTCAAAGGATACCTCTAAGGGCTGTTAGTCTTTGGATCAAAAACTTTAGGCAAATTTTCTTTTATCATGAACTCAAACTAATTTACATTACACATAATGCATCTTGGGAAAATCTTATGAGAAGTAGAAGTGAATTAACGTTAAAAATTAAATGCACTTAACCTACCTATATATCTATATACAATAATCTACTGCATTATTTAAATTTTTAATTAAAAATTTTAATTCTGTTTAAGAAATAATTACCTCCTTTAATTTCCATATTATTTTCTTATCTTTCCTTATC
Organism: Sus scrofa; assembly: GCF_054392235.1. Taxonomy (NCBI): domain Eukaryota; kingdom Metazoa; phylum Chordata; class Mammalia; order Artiodactyla; family Suidae; genus Sus; species Sus scrofa. The sequence goes on along the minus strand of NC_139388.1, from coordinate 117,692,844 downwards.
TCATACACTTTTCATATTGAGAATTCAAAACTAAAATTGTTTTCTTTGAGAAATTCAGATTCTACTGCCTTATCACAAACTCCCCAACATCTTTCCAATAAAATAAGCATGAGGAGTGATTAACATGTATCATATCAGGATGCTCTAAGGTCACAGAAACTGGAGAATAATGTAGCCTTTGAAAATTTGGATCATGTGGATCTCAACACATAGTCCAAAACAATATTTTATTTTGCTACAAATTCAATCCTTTCGGAAAATATGATATCAAAAGGTGGGAAAACCTACAGGCATTGCTGTGCACAGCCTTATGTCCTCCAATATTCTGCCAAGGACACAGGGCACACCTGGAGACTATAACAGAACTGAAGCCAACCCTTACCTGCTAGGCACCTACACCTCGTTGAACTAACAAAAACTTTTCCAGTGGACTCAGTAAATAAAAATCACAGCAAGGAAATAAAAGCTTATTTAAAAGTAACTATTATGTGTTCTAGAATAAGACAACCATCATCTCTCAAAGAGTAGACAGAAAGTAATCTGACAATTTCTGTTGAATGCCGAAAGGATTTTCCACAACACCCTCTAAGTTGGTCAACACTTCTAAGGTGCTGTCACCACAAAGCCAGTGAAAAGAATTTTTTTCCAGCTTAGACATACAATTAAAGCTGTCAAATCCTCTTCTCTCCTGCAAAAGGTTAGGAGGGAGGAGTAAATGCAATTACACAGTTCCCTGACAAACTGCTTCCAAATTTCCCTTCTAAATCAGCACCGTGCTTTCATAATACCTACAATTATAGAAACATAGGATTGCATTAGTGACTTTATAAAAGGCAAAACAAATAGTCACTTGTCAATTCTTATCTACTTTGACCTTTCATGGCATTTGGGACTGTTAAATTTCTGCCTACTTTGTGAAACATCCTCCTCTATCAACTTAGCCTAAACTTTTTTTTTCCTTCCTTTAATATTTTTGTTTGTTCCTCAGGAACAAAGTGTTGAATTAATTATACTCCTTTATTATTATTCACATTTTCAACATTTCTCATCTTTTCAAGGGTGTATGTGTTCTGCATGTAAGCATATGCATATGTAGGTTAACACTCACTTATTAATACTTTTTATCTCTAGTCCCAATTCACATTCTCCTTAGCTCCCACAGGCAAATGTTGTGATGTATTTGATATGTTTTATTGAACTTGTATGTATTCTTTTTAAATACATAGTTTGACTCATTTGTTATGTTTTTAATTTACTTAACTGGGATTGTGTTAGAGACTTTCCACTATACTCCTTTTTTAAAAATCACCACCAAATATTTCAGATCCAAGATGAGTTCCAAAGACTACGTAACAATGTTACCCAGAGTAACAATCAGCTTTTATGAAGTTGTGCTACAATAAAAAAAAAGCCATTTGAATTCTAATAACTCATAAAAACAAAAGCATAATTTTTATTTGCATTGCATGTCTGTGCCTCTGCTCTATATCCTCTTAACACTGGGATATAGGTAAAGGAAAAACCCCTCTCTAGAATAGAGCCATTCTTGTGACAGAAAAAAAGAGACACACAATACCCATGCCATAGTTTTAAAACTTCTACTTAGAAAGGGTACATGCCATTTCTACTTGTATTACAGTGGTCAAGATAAGTCACAAATGAGGGTTTCTGTCCTGGCTCAGTGGAAATGAATCTGACTAGTATCCATGAGGATGCAGGTTTGATCCCTGGCCTCGCTCAGTGGGTTAAGGATCTGGCATTGTGGCAAGGTGTAGTGTAGGTTGCAGACACATCTTGGATCTAGTGTTGCTGTGGCTGTGGTGTATGCCAGCGGCTACAGCTCTGATTCAACCTCTACCCTGGGAACCTCCATATGCAGTTGGTGTGGCCCTAAAAAGACCAAAAAAAAAAAAAAAAAGGAGAAACAAAAGGTAAGTCACATTTCTAAATGTGAGAAGGTTTGGCTGGGCCCAATGAGGAGGATGTTATAAGGAGTACAGTGAGTATTTTAACAATAATTCATCTTTCATAGGTTTTGCTTTGACTTTGCTATTCGTTGTGGTTAATACTACCCACCTTTCCTTTAATAGTTGAGTGCTGCCACTAGGCACCTACTACCCTAGGATCCACTTACTGCTCCTGTTGCATTTAAGTTTCCCAATTCACAATTACCACTCTAAGATCTGACCTACAGAGAATAGCCATCATAGAACTCTTTAATCATTTGCCTTTTTTTTTTTTTTTTTTTTCCACAATCATGGGGAAAGGTGTGTCTTCTTAATCTTCCTAGGGTGAGTGAAAAGGTCTTAAATGACAAATATCTACTGTAACTTTCCAATATCCCCATATCTGTGATTCCTTTCCCCTATAGTAAACCAAGACAAGTCTGGAAATTCAAACTCATTTATTGTCAGCTACATTTTGGTCCATATTTCAGCCAAACGACCATCCAAACAGTTAGATCCCTTTCTAACTTCTTGATCTGCAGCATTAAAAGCAGCATCTCTACTCACTTGGCCTAAATAGAAGTACATTTAGCCTGATCTAACTTTATGGTTTTTTCCATTATACCACTCCTTTAATATCCACTTCTATACATATTCTCTGAATTTCTGGCTATATGAATTAGAAAATTCAAGTCATTACTTTTAGTACACTTCTTCATGGTCATATTTTGTACCTCAGCCAGGGGCCTGCTGGTTTTCCTGAATCTTATTATATGTCTAGTTAGCAAAGAAGGGTGGTGGGGATGAGTCCTGAGAAGCAACATTGTTTTGCAAAACAACTGCTTCAAGAGAGGCCATCACATTTTCCTCAGGCAATGCAAAGTTAATTCTCTCAGAGGGGCTGGGGAGGTTGCTTCCATTGGCAAAGAAGACTCCTGAATTTAGGGAAAAGTCCCCACCTTGATCAGGTTCTTCTCACACATCCTGATTTCAACTTTGAGGATTCCTTCCCTTCCCAATTATCACCCTCACTTTATAAAAGTACATACCCCATGAGGTGGGGAATTCAATTTGGGCCATAATTCAGCCACTCACAGGATGAGACTTTGGATATGGTTTTCAGCAATCTCAGTGTGGCTGTAGGTGATGAAGGTCTCTTTCAGGGCACACACAGAAGCATTCAGTTCATTTATCTGGTACTGGATCTGGGAGTTCTAATCCCTAGACACATCCTTTCTTTCCCTGCTTTGTCCAGCAACTTAAGGAGCAACCAGACAATTTCATTTTGTTTGACACAAATTTTGAAAAGTATCATACACACTGTGTCACCTAGGTCCATCCTTTCTTTCTTTCTCCCTTTTTATTTTTTCTTTCTTTCTTGTCTATTTAGGGCCATACCCACAGCATATAGAAGTTCACAGGCTAGGGGGCAAAATGGAGCCACAGCTGTCACCCTATACCACAGGCACAGCAATGCCAGATCAAAGCCCTGTCTGTGACCAGCTCATGGCACCACCAGATCCTCAACCCACTGAGTGAGGCCAGGGATCAAATCCATGTCCTCATGGATACTAGATGGGTTCATTACTGCTGAGCCACAATGGGAACTCCAGATCCTTGCGTTTTGTAAGAGTTTGATTGGAAGTATCCAGTCAAATACTTTGCTTATCTCAGGCTAGATCATGCCATGGACCATCAGTGCTCTATTTACTACTAGAAATAGGTCATTAGTATCTTTTTTTTTTAATTTTTAAAATTTTTATTGAAATACAGTTGAATTACAGTGTTGTGATAATTTCTGTTATACAACAAAGTGATTCAGTTGTACACGTACACATGTCCATTTTTTTTCAGATTCTTTTCCCACATAGACCACCACAAAATATTGGGTAGAGTTCCCTATGCTACACAGCAGGTCATGAGTATCTTTCTAACCAGATTAGACAGCCATTCTGGAAACTCTAGAATCAATTTATAAACTCATCTCTAACATTTTGTACCTCTAGAATCTCTTTCTAGGATGTGTGTATATTTATACAAATGGATTTATTGTAAGGAGTTGGCTTACATAAGGGTGGAAACAGAAAAGTTCAAAATCTGCAGAGTGGGCTCCCAGGTTGAAGAGTCAGAAGAGCTGCAGTTCCGATCTGAAGACAAGTACCTGAAGACCCAAGAAAGCCAATGTTCCATTTTGTGTCTGACGGCTGGCAGGTTCTGTGAGGACCAGGAAGAGCTGATGTTTCAGGTAAAGTTCAAAGACAGTCCTCTGGAGGATTCTCTCCTGCTCAGGAGAGTCTAGGGGTTTTTTTGTTTGTTTGTTTGTTTTTGTTCTATTCAAGCATTCAGCTTATTGAATGAAGACCACCTACATTATAAAGGGCAATCTGCTTTACTCAAAGTCCACTGATTAGAACATAAGAGACCATGACTTTGGATTTGGCAATGGATTCTTGGATATCACACCAAACACACAAACAATAAATGAAAACATAGATAAATTGGGTATTGTCAAACTTAATTTTTGCTTCAAAAGACACCCTAAAAAGATAAATCACGGAATGAGAGAAAAATATTTGCAAATATTATATCTGATAAAGCACTCTTATCAAGAATATATATCAACCTCTAATAACTTAATTAAAAGACAATCTAGGAGTTCCAGTCATGGCTCAGCTGAAGTGAATCTGATAGCATCCATGAGGACGCAGGTTTAATCCCTGGCCTCTCTCAGTGTGTTAAGGATCTGCCTTTGCAGTGAGCTGTGGTGTAGGTCACAGACATGGCTTAGATCCTGCGTTGCTGTGGCTGTGACGTAGGCCAGCAGCTACAGCTCAGATTGACACCTAGCCTGGGAACTTCCACATGCCATGCATGCAGCCCTAAAAAAAAAAAAAAAGAGCAAAGAATGTGAATCAACATTTCACCAAGGATGGTATACAAATGATCAATACAAACAAGAAAAGATTCTTGACATCATTTGTCATCAGGAAAACACAAATTAAAACCACCGTGAGATACCACTTTATACCCATTAGGATGACTAGAATCAAAAAGACAGAAAATAACAAGTGTTGGTGAGGCTATGGAGAAATTGGTATTGTCATACACTGCTGGCAGAAAGGTAAAGTGATTCAGGCTTTTTGGAAAACAGTTTGTTGGTTCCTTAAGCAGAGAGTTGGCATGTGATTTGACAGTTCTACACCTAAATATTTATCCAAGAAAAAGAATATATATTTAGACCCTAAAACATGTATACAAATGTGCTTAGCAGGATTATTTATAATAGGCAAACGTGGAAACAAACTAAATGTCCATCACCTGATGAGAGGATAAATAAAATTATACAACTCTACCATATAGATAAGCCTTGAAAACATTATGCTAAGAAAAAAAAGTCAAAAAGGGCCACATATGATATGATTCCACTTATAAAAGATGTCCAGAATAAGCAAATCTATATAGACAGAAAGCAGAATATAGCTGTATTGTTGTGTATAGATACAGGGAGGAGAAATGAGTTCCCATCTGAGTTTCATTTTGGAATAATCAAAATATTCTAAAATTGATTCCAGTAATGGATGCACAGCTCATACTAAAAGCCATTGAATTTAGACTTTATGTGTGCAAAGTATATGACACATGAATTATATCTGAATAAAGTTATTAAAAATTCTTATAAACCATTGAAAGACTAAAGGTTAATCACAAGGAAAATTTTAAAATATTTTGGACTTAAATAAATGAATACAAATATGTTTTATATGTATTATATATTTATATGTTATAACTATATGATATATATAGATATAATTTTAGAGGAAAAATTATGCCTTAAATGCTTGCATTAGATAAGAAGAAAGATTCAAAACTAGTGACTAAGCTTCCAATTAAGAAACTAGAAAAAGTAGTACAAATTTAATGCAATTTTATATACAAAGGAAATATTAGTAATACCATAAATCAGTGAAATAGAATATGGACAACTATGAGAAAAACCAAAATTTTTTTGAAAACAATAAAATTGATTAACTTCTATCTAGACTGATCAATAAAAATAGAAATAAAATGTAAATTACCAATATCAAAATAAAAGAGGGGTCATCATTACAATTTGTAAAGACACAAAATGAAGATTCAGGAAGACAATGAACAAGTTTATGCCAATAAATTAACTAGCTTACATGCAACCAAAAATTTTTTTGAAAATCAAAAGTTACCAAAACTAACTCGAGCAGACTAAAAATCTAAATTGCCCTATATCTATTAAAGAAAATGAAGTGGTAATTAAAATTTTTCCCACAAAAAAACTCAGCCATATGATAGCACCAGTGATAACAGTTAAGGAAGAAATAATGGCATTCTTACACAATTTCTTTCAGTTTATGGAGAAAGTGGGAAGCTGATTTTTAGGAAGATAGCATTACCATGGTACCAAACCAAACAAAAAAAAAGATCATGGATAAATATTCATACATTTTTTTTAATTTTAGAAAATCAAACCTAACATTATACAAAAAGAATAATGCAGCAAGAGTGAGGTTGGGCTTATCCTGAAAATGCAAGTTTGGTTTAATATTTTTTAAAAATCGATTTTTAAAGTTTAACAGAAGAAAGTTTTAAAGTTTAACAGAAGAAAGTCATGTGATTATCTCAATAGATGTAGGAAAATTATTTGACAAAATTTAAATTGCAATCATGATAAAAATCCTTCACAAATGAAGAATAGAAGGAAATTACCTCAACCTGATAAATGGTATCTAGAATTTATATGGAATTGCAAAGAAGCTGGACACAAAAGGGTACATGCTTAATGATTTCACTTTCATCAAGTTGTTGACCAGGAAAAAATAATTTATAGAAATAAAAATCAGAATAGTGGTAATGAAACTGAAACACCTCTGACTCAAACCCAGCTTAAACCCAGATCGGGACTTGAACTCATGATTGTTTGTTTGTTTTAATTAGAATCACTCACTTAGTGTCTGGATTTACTGAGGCTCAGGTTCTTTGAATCTCATCACAGAAGGAAAAGTGATAGGGAAGAAATAGACTTATTAAGATGGGAAGATTGTGAGGGATGCAAGTAGGCAGGCAAGGAGGCTCTGCCCCGAGGATTAGGTGGGTTACATTTTTATAATCCAAGGAAAGTAGGGAAAGAGGAAAAGACAACCTTTTCCCTTATTCTTCAAGTAGATGTCAGGCTTACATCACCAGCTCCTTCCTCATAACAGGTAGGAGAGTATTTGACCCTAGGTGGTCAAACTAGGACTGTCATGGTGCTTATTCAAATCAGCAGAAGAATGGTAACATATGCTAAAAGATGTGGAATCATCTCTAGTTTCCATATAATGAGGGTCTCCTACTTTGGAATGTCACTTTTCCCTTAAATTCCTGTCCTTTGTCCTAAGGATCATTAGCTTGCTGAACTTGAATGCAGGCCTCATTTTATATTTCAACCTAATGACCTAAGGCACATGCTTTTATTTATGGTTTTAGAGTTATGTAAGCCTGTTTCATTCTCTGATGTGCTGATGGCTTTCTTGAATGTTAATTTACAACGGTCTCCCAAAGTTCCCAAGGTTTCCCTCTCTCTCTACGGTCCCCTACTGGGACTTCTACAACTGCCTGCGTGACTATTCTCCTCTGTCTCCGTCAGTAACTTCTTACAACCACTTATGTAACCATCTTACTCTATCCCTATCCATAACTTCTAGGCTTATGGGGATTTTTACTGAATGAGAGCTTACAGGGTTAGTAGAAATGGTCTATACCTTGTTTGGGGTGTTGTTTATAGCATATAAACCTGTATCAAAACTCATGGAGTTTTTCATCTAAGACCTGTGCCTTTCACTGTATATACATTTTACATCAATAATTTTAAACTGTGTAAATCTCTAATTACACAGTAATCATTTAGGCGGGATTTTGCAGATTTGGAATGTAGATAAAGATAAGATAAAAATATGAGGGAAACATGAGAAATTGTTTAGAAACATTTTGAAGCAGAAGGACACAAAAAATAACAGCTTGTGAAAGAGGAACATTAAGCGCTCACTCTTGTGAAGTTTTTGATATCCAAGGCTCAAGTTCGGGGAGTAAATTAGGTAAGTGAAGGGGTCCATCCTAGTCAAGATAGGGACCAATAAAAGCTGGATTTGGGGAAATTTAGTTTATTGAGTAAATAAATTCAAGCAGCAAACCCATTTGGATATCAGTACCACATTTTTGGAGTGACATGTTAAAGGTCGATGTTGGAAATAAAAATAGAAAATAAGAGGAAAAGAGGAAGAGGAGGCGCCTGCAATGGTCAATGGCAGCAGGACTGGTAACGCTGCACAGAATTCTTTTTCTCAGTCATGCAGCATCATTTTTGATTCCAAGATCCACGATTTCCCCTCCTGTGCAAGTCTGCTCTCCATCCATGCATTCGCTCAAGCTGTGTGAAAAACTAATTCCCAGTACCTGCTGATTTGAGGCCAAGTGCAAGTTTAGGAAAGGTTTTCAACTTGTCAGTTTCCCCTGCTCTGCTTTATGGAGGACTCGTGGCCCAGGCATCATAACTTCACTGGGAAAGCTGCCTGAGGTGCACCAGTTCACCAGGGGGTGGTGTAGGAAGGTGCAAAGAGTCAATTTATGACACTTTTATGTTCCTAAAAGATCACAGTCAGCCTTATTTGATTTTTATGTACCCAGTGGGAGAGTAAAGGGGATAATGTTCAAGAGTACTTTGCATTTAAATGATTCCTTTATTCAAAGAGATTTACAAATGTTGTATCATTAAACAAGGTTCCCTTTGAGATACATTAGAAGTAAATACAAAATTGTAATGCTTATTTCACAGTGGGACAATATTAGGTGGTTCAGGAAGATAGGCCTAAAGAATGTCATTCAAAACAGTGCACACTAATCAATATGTAGTAATAATAGCATCTTACATAGTTTTAGTTCTCTCTCTCTCTCACTAGCTCTAGAATTGTCTAATAAATGCTTGATTTTTTTGAAGTTACCTGCCTTTGTCTCCTAAACTGGGCTAATAATAGCTTTTCTTTCCGCCTCACAAGCTGATAGGAACATCAAATAAGATAATATACATGGAAATGGACAGGTAAAAATTGTATGGGTAAAAATGAATAAAAGAAGAATCATTTCTTGTTTGTTTTTTTTTTTCTTTCTATCAACAAGTATCCCATTGACACAGTAGCTTGTAGAGAATAGGCCTTCAATACCTACCTCATTATTATTTTTAGCTAATGAAGTATTGGGAAATTCAAGACATATAACATTAAGCTTCAACTTTGAACTGTATAGTTTTTAATATTTAAAGACATATTAAGGTCATTCACTTTGTTTTAAAAATGAAGACATTAAGTGCGAGTGCATTTATCTGGATTGCTAAATGATACATGGATAGTTAATGATAGATTTGAAATTAGACTCTAGATGATTTAGGCCTTGGCATTTAGTGCTTAACATTTAGTGCTTTTTAAACTGTGGTTATGAAGAATTCTGACTTGGTTAAGGCAAGCTTTTTAAATATTTGAATTATGCAAAGAAATTTCAAGAAAAATAAAATATCAGAACCACTAAAAAACAAGTCTGAGGAGTTCCCTGGTGGCACAGTAAGTTAAAGATCTAGCATTGTCATTGGCTCATGTAGAAGCTGTGACATGAATTAAAAAAAAAGGCTAGAGAAATGAAATGACATACAAAAATCATAGAAAAATATTCTTGTCTTGAAGAAAGATGAAATATATGTATATACACACACACACATAATAGCTGTATCTATAGATATAGATACATAGTGTTTTTTATATCTCAAGATAGTTATTACTCTTTAAAGTAGAAAGAAATAAATCTAGCTATAAGTCCAGAAAGAGCCTTTGGAGAAATTAAAGACCATAGGCAGCATGATTATAGAAGAAGGTAATATTATTCAGAAAAATTGTCTTAGCTAGACCCATCTGATTTGGAATTTTGATAATGCGTACAATGCTTAAGTCAAATACAGCTTCACATATCTGCTTAAAAAGAGGAAGGTACATTAAAGAAATTCTTGGGCTACAGGGCTGCAGCACAAATTTAGACAGATAATCTATAGAGATGTCATTGTTTATCAAACTTCAAAGCATGCTTAACTCCTGTTCCTTGCTAGTCACCTTTTGCTTGTGAAGGCAGAATTTTGGTAGTGCTCTTCAAGCCAAGTACTTGTGACTGAAAAGTTACAAAATCTCATTCACTTCTAAAGTCTATAATTCAAATTTTTAGCGACTTAAAATTGTCCAACTTCTGCTTACAAATTATCTAGAACGAGTCACTTAGCTGGTAAACCAAGGCAAAAGAAGTTGAAAGAGAACACAGGCCTGCAGACTTGGAGGCAAAATGATTGTCTATCAAATTCAGTTGGAACTTTGAGTGCACATTAGGAAGGGGGAGGGAGGAAGACTTGCCAGCAACCAGAATGAGAGATGTCCAAAGCGTAATTGAGGAATTATAAATTTGACTTTGAAATCCTTGATGAAAAGGCACTATAGGAAACATAATTATTAGCATACTGTTTAATGTTTTAATTGGAAGCATTTTGCTGGGCTGAGCCAAAGTGATTTTTGAAGTTGATTGTATTTTTGCCTTCCTTCCTATTCTTTAAAGCTCAGTCAACCTTAGTAAGAGAAAAAAGGAGGTAAATTACATAAAAGAAGGGAAAAGCTAATGATTTAAGAATGTGTGGTTTTTCCCTCACATGAAACATCACTCTTGAGTTTCTCATTTGGAGGCAACATCCATTCTTTTCTAGAGAGAAGAATATTGTATTAGGCAGCAAATCATTATGGTGTTGGGTATTTAGAGGAATTCTGTGGGTTGTATTAAATTATCCTGGCATCTGTACAATACTCTACTGGCTTTGATTATAAAGGTCTTTAATCATTGATAGCATTTATTTGTTAAATGTAGCTTTCTTTGTGTTTGAATAAGCCTGGTTGTCGGTAATTTCTAAAAAATTACCAAGCACAATATCAATGAACTATAATTTTAATTTGTTTCATTATAATTTAATATTGATCAGTGTGAAAAAATATAGAATATTTCTTTTAAAATTTATAAGCATATTATTTTTACTTTGCTTACTAATTTTTAATACATAAAACCAAAACACAGTCATTAAAGACTTACCACTTTTCTCTCTCAGTCATGTAGATGATTCTTTGCAAATCACTCAGGGAAAAAAATTCATGTGAAATGTCTCAATTCATGTGAAATGTCTTTGATCTTCATGTAAATAAACAGGCTGCCTTCCTCTCAGAGGATCCTTTCTTGAATGTGATTTCTTTCATCAAGTAGTTTATCTCATCGCCAAAAACATCAAGGTAGTTCGCTTCAGAACTTCAAACAGGCATTTCCTACACATTTACAGGAAATATATTAAACACTATAAATGGCAAACTTCCTCTCAGCTTCCCAGCAAGACGGAGCAGGAGACATTTCATGTTGCACCCCAACTGGTAGGAGGCACATCCTACACTGTAGTCATAATATTCTCAATAAACACTAAGCATTCTCTTCCCTTGAAAGTTAAAAAAAAGGAAACGTGTATACTGAAAAGGTGAGCTGGCTTGTTAGAACATGGGAAGGAAATCAAGAACAGATGACTGCCTAGAAGCCATAGACTATGAAGAGTTTTTTAAACTACATGTTTATTACACTACAGACATTTCCAATAGAAAATTCAGTGAAATAAGTCCAAGTGTGAGAAATAGTTTAGTTGGCGAGGGTCAGTGAAGATCTGATCAGTTCTTACTTTTCCAAGCCAGCTCTAATTTGCCTGAGATCTCTAATTCCCAGTTGTCTCAGCAATGCTGATTCTTGGCACTGTGTGAGATGCAATTTTTCAAGTCTTTGAAAGTTGATGGACTTCTTGCTGAATGAACCAGCCAGCCAGCTGTGAAGCCAATTTTCCTAGCTTCAGCAGGCAGGACATTAAAATTGTTTTTTTTATTCAGAAATTGAATTTTTTAATTGACTAGGATATGGAGCAGTAATATTTTCATGTTTTGATACTAAGATTGTAAATTGATAATCTTTTTGAGGAAGTTCTCTTCAGACTTTCTTTTTTACTGTGGCAGAATGGAAATAGCATAGATCCACTTTATGGAATAAATATAGTATATATATTTGTATCCTGAATTTTTAGGAAGAGTTATTTAACTCATCAATAATTATGAAAACTGACTATATCTCTCAGCTGCTCTTGTTCTTTCTTTGAAATTTTGAAGCTCAGAAAGTGAAGGAACCCAATTATAAGCTGAAGAATGGGTTTTGTTTTGTTTTTTATTTCTTTTTTTTAAATTTGTGGCCACACACAGCATAAAATAAAAAAGTTCCCAGGGCCAAAGATTGAATTCAAGCTGCAGCTGTGGCAACACCAGACACTTTAACCCACTGCACCAAGCTGGGGATCAAATGCACACCTCTGTAGCAACCTTAGCCTCGGCAGTCAGATTCTTAACCAGCTGCACCACTGCAGGACTTCCTGAAGAATGAGTTTCTAAACTCTCTTTGTATCCATCTGTGAATGATATCTGCCATCAGATTATTTTTGCACATGTTCTTGGAGATGCTCATCCATTTATACATCCTCCCATTCACTTATTAAGGCACCTAAAATGTTATATTGTTATATTATTATACTGTTATATGTTATATTACAGAAGGTAGTCACATTCCAGTGTAAGAAACATCAGTAAGCACGTAAAAACAATAAGACATTTCAGGTGCCATTTGTTAAGGAAATCAAAGTGCTTTTGGGAAATGATCAAATAATTAAAGCAAAAGAATATCATCAGAACACACTCATTTTATTGTATTTATTAAAATTTGAATGTTCTGCTGAAGATATTTTATCTCATGAAAACTTAATTTTGAGTCTCCTAAATTGAGGACATTGAGAAGAACTTAAGTGCCTCTGGTTTTACAGACAACTTTTCACACATTGATTTTTCTCCTTTTTACTTCTTTCCACTCACATAAGTCATTGAACTTTACATCTCTTTTCTGCCCATCACTATGACAGACTTCTGCCATTTCAGTCTGATTTCAATCTCTTGAAATTATCATAAAAAAGTTTTCCTCCCTACAAAATTGCATCTCTATTGAAAATTCACTTTACTCCTGAAATGCAATACTTTTTTTACTCTTTGATGTCACCAACTTTTAATGATACATCACTTTCTTCTAATATCATGAGCGACATAGAACTATTCTGTTATCAAAATCACAAACTAGAGCTTCTCCTTCATACCAAAACGTTTTAATATAATTCTTTACTAAGCCTCCACTGAACTAAATATGGTTTAAATTTTTAGCGAGGACTTCTACCCACGCTCGTTTTGTTAATCTATGGCATTTTTTCTTTTCTTTTTTTTTTTGTTTTTTTGGTTTTTTTAATTTTCCCACTGTACAGCAAGGGGATCAAGTTATCCTTACATGTATACATTACAATTACATTTTTTTTCCCCACCCTTTGTTCTGTTGCAACATGAGTATCTAGACAAAGTTCTCAATGCTACTCAGCAAGATCTCCTTGTAAATCTATTCTAAGTTGTGTCTGATAACCCCAAGCTCCCGATCCCTCCCACTCTCTCCCCCTCCTATCAGGCAGCCACAAGTCTTTTCTCCAAGTCCATGATTTTCTTTTCTGAGGAGATGTTCATTTGTGCTGGATATTAGATTCCAGTTATAAGAGATATCATGTGGTATTTGTCTTTGTCTTTTTGGCTCATTTCACTCAGTATGAGATTCTCTCATTCCATCCATGTTGCTGCAAATGGCATTATGTCATTCTTTTTTATGGCTGAGTAGTATTCCATTGTGTATATATACCACATCTTCCAAATCCAATCATCTGTCGATGGACATTTGGGTTGTTTCCATGTCCTGGCTATTGTGAATAGTGCTGCAATGAACAGCCACTATGGAGAACAGTTTGGAGATACCTTAGAAATCTACACATAGAACTTCCATATGACCCCACAATCCCACTCTTGGGCATATATCTGGGCATTTTTTCTTATAATGACATTACAAATAAATTTTTGCTGCAAAATCAAACTGTCTATATAGTATTCTTTTTTTTTCACTTAAAGAAATATTTTATTTTATTTTATTTATTTTTTTGCTGTCGGAAGCATGCAGTTTTATTTATTTTATTTTTTTTTAATTTTTTTACAGAATAAAATACATACATTTACACACAATTACATTCACACAGATTATTATAACATGGATCTTAAGAAACAGATTAAGTGACTCCCACTGGAGAAGTGGAATGGAAAATATGCTGAGACAAATAGGAAATTTATTCTATACTTTATCCCAATTTTATGGCTTTCATCTTTACTACTTAGTTTTATCTATTACATTTCAATTTTTCTTTAAAAATTAGCATTATATTAAATTGTTATATTATGCAACTAAAATTTATAAAGAAGAAAGCCTTATATACCATTAAATATTTTATATAGCATAATAAAAAGAATAACTTAACTGGTAAGAATAACAAAAATACACCCTCTGAAAATAAGTAAAATATAAAATGCACAAGTTGGTTAAAAAACAGTGTAACTATATAAATATGTCCTCACAATTTGTTCCATCTCACTGATTCTTCAATAAAGGCATTACACCATTCTAGGTGATATGATAAACAAGACATTATAGACTTTACATTGTACCATGGAGAGAAAAGGTTATTAATAATACAATTGTAGAACTGTATTATTTAATTGTACAGTGGCATTATTTAATTATAATTATCATAAGTTCTTTGATGGAGAGGAAATTAGAATCAGATCTAAGAAGACTTCAGCATTCCAAGAATGATGTCACAGACCCCCTTCATGGTGGATTATGCACTTATTTACTATGAGATATATTTCTTCTCCAGAGATTCCTTGTTTGTGTATCAGTTGTAGATTCTTGGTTTGCAGTTATTATGAAGTTTTGATGTAATAGTCTATATGTATATGAGATTGTTTTAAGTTGTTGTTTTCTTAACTGCAAGTTCATCTCCAGTGTCCCGCATTTGTACCCACCTCTTCTCATGATTTCTGATTTTCATGGTATAATTGTGCATGGATGATTTCGTATCTTTACTGTATATATACCTTTACTGGTGAGCCTTGTCATTTGTGGCATTTTTGTTTCCTGTTGATGATCTTTTCTTTTCTGCCTAGAGAAGTTCCTTTAGTATTTGTTGTAAGGCTGGTTTAGTGTTGCTGAATTCTCTCAGCTTTTGCTTATCTGAGAAGGTTTTTATTACTCCTTCAAATCTGAATGAGAGCCTTGCTGGGTAGAGTATTCTTGGTTGGAGGTTTTTTCCTTCCATCACGTTAAGTATATCATGCCACTCCCTTCTGGACTGCAGAGTTTCTGCTGAAAAATCTGCTGATAACCTTATTGGGGTTCCCTTGTATGTTACTTGTTTCTTTTCCCTAGCTGCTTTCAAGATTTTCTCTTTGTCTTTAATTTTGGTCAGTTTGATTATTATGTGTCTCGGTGTGTTCCTCCTTGGGTTTATTTTATATGGTACTCGTTGTGCCTCCTGGATTTGAGTGAGTGGTTCCTTCCCCATGTTAGGGAAACTTTCCGCTATTATCTCTTGGAATATTTTTTCTGTCCTCTTCTCTCTCTCTTCTCCTTCTGGCACCTCTATAATGTGGATGTTGGTGCGTTTAACATTGTCCCAGAGTTCCCTGAGACTCTCTTCATTTTTTTTCAATCTTTTTTCTCTTTTCTGTTCTGCAACCGTAATTTCTTCTAATCTGTCCTCCACCTCGCTTATTTGTTCTTCTGCCTCCTGTATTCTGCTGTTAGCTGCTTCTAGTGAGTTTTTTATTTCAGTTATTGTATTTTGCATCTCTTCTTGTTTAAGTTTTATATCTTGTATCTCTTTGGTTAGTGTTTCCAGTTTATTTCCAATGTCTTGCATCATCTTCAGCATCAACAGTCTAAAGTCTTTTTCCTGGAGGTTGAGAATCTCCTCATGGCTTAGCTGATTTTCTTGGGATTATCCTTTCTCCCTCATCTGAGTTATAGTTCTCTGTCTTTTCATTTTTATAGCTTTTTGGTGTGGTGACCTTTTTATAGATAATAGAGCTGTAGCCTCTCTTACTTCTGGTGTCTTCCCCCCTTGTGGCTGAAGTCGGTATGGGGGGCTTGCTGTAGGCTTCCTGATGGGAGGGGCTGATGCCTGCCCACTGGTAAGAGGAGCCGATTCTAATCCCTCTGGTGGGTGGGGAGTAATCTCTGGATGGTATTAGAGGCAGCTGTGTGCCTGAGGGGTCTTTAGGTAGCCTGTTTACTGAGGGATGGGGCTGTGATCCCACCTGGATTGTCGTTTGCCCTGGGGCTTCTCAGAACTGATTGACAGGTAGGGCCAGATTTTCTCAAAATGGCCACCTCCAGAGAAAAGTAACTGCTGAATATTCCCGAGAGCTTTGCCTTCAATGTCCTTCCCTCACAACAAGCCACATTCACCCCTGTTTTCCCAGGATGTCCTCCAAGAACTGCAGTCAGGTTTGACCTAGGTTCCTGTGGAGACCTAGCTCTGCCCTGGGACCTAGTGCACGTGAAAGTCTGTGTGTGCCTTTTAAGAATGGGTTCTCCGTTTCCCCCAGTCCTATGGAGGTCCTGCACACAAGCCCCACTGGCCTTCAATGCCAGATGCTCCAGGGCCTCTTTCTCCCAGTGACAGATCCCAGCATGTGAGGGTTTGATGTGGGGCTCAGAACTCTCACTCCTGTAGGTGAGTCTCTGTGAGCCAGTTAGTTTTCAGTCTGTGGAGCTTCCCATCCAGGAGGTATGGGGTTGTTTATATCACGAAATCACCCCTCCTACTTCTTGATGTGGTCTCTTCTTTTTCTTCTGGAGTAGGGTATGTGTTTTCGGTCCATTTGGGTGGAGATTGCTCAGTCTTTAGTTGTGAATTTTGTTGTTTTTAGGAGAGAAGTTGAGCTCCAATCCTTCTATTCTGCCATCTTAATCCCGTCTCTATATAGTATTCTATTCTTATAAACAACTTTCTCAAATATTTGACTACAAATGTATTTAAGCAACAATGATTCATTCTAGGAAATTAAGTTTTTCTGACTGAGCATTTGAATGGTACAGTTCTAGAAGACCAATAATTCTATAACTGACCCATGCAAATATGTGATACCCAATTTTAAAGCTTAACTAAATTATTTTTTCACCTGAGATCATGCCAACTGCTATGTCAAATAAATTCACAAATTTCAATGACATATAATACATGTATATTCCTCATTCATGTAATAATCAAATTCAGGTATAAATGATTGGCAAGTGTTTTCCCTCCAGGTGGTGATTCAGGGACCCAGTGTTTTTCATCTTATGACATTCTATCTTCTTGTGTCTTAGAGTTTTCTACTCCGAATTGACAAACAGGTAAAGAGATGGCTTAGAAATAAGTACACTTACTTACTTAGCCACCTCAATTAGGAAGAGATACACATTTCTTTTACTTAAATTCCACTGAAAAGAAATAGTCACACAGCAGAGAAATATAATCCCTGGCTAGACAGTTTCTTTCCAGAAACAACCAGAGGGAGCACAAAGTTTTGGTGTTATCCACCTGATTCTGCCATTGCACTTTTTTTGTTTGTTTTTCGGAAAGTTGGAATGAAATTTCCAGATTATCTGGGATAACTTTGAATACTAGTGATAACACATTTGTTTAAAAAACCTGTAAAAATACTGTTTAGAAACCTATGCCTGCTTGATTCTAGTTTAATAAAATTATATTTGCCTTTTATTTTATTTTATTTATTTTATTTGAGCATTAAGAAAAGATGTATTTATCCACTTGCTCTTTCATTCATCAAATATTCCTTGAGTGCCTATTGTATGCCAAGCACACATTGTAGTATTTGGGGTACTCTGGTGATTCAAACACACAAAAATCACCATCTTTGTGAGGTTATATTCTAGTAGCTAGAGATGAACAGTATACGTAATAAATAAGTACATTATTTTGAATATTAAAATGTATTAAATTCCATAGAAAAAGGAAAGGGGTATTGGGAATCGGGAGTGACTGGAGTAAGCTTACAGTTTACAAAATGGTTCTCACGGAAGGGTTCATTGAGAAGGTAGCATGTAAATAAAGCTGGAAGGAGATGGGGCCTCAGCTATGCAGATATCTGACCCAAGAGAATTCCTGGCAGAGAGAACAGCTGAACCAGGGATCTTAATGTAAGAGTTTTCACAGTGTGCTCAGGAAACAGCGAGGAGCCTGGGGTGTTTAGAATGATGTGAGTAAAGAAAAGGGTGATGGTGCAGTTAAGAAAGATCAGGTAAAATCTTCATAGCATGTGTGCTTTTATTTTTAATGAAATGGGAAATCTTTACAGAGTTTGGAGTAGAGGAGTGAAATAATCCTTATAATTGAAAAAAACTCACCCTGGCTGTCATGCTGAGACAGACAGCAGGGGGCCAAAGGGAAAGCAGGGAGGCTTATTAGGAGGTTATTCCAATAACAGGGTGAGGGGGGATGGTGACTTGGAAGAGAGTGTCGCTCCCTTTGCATGGATGGAAACAGTATTTAGTATGTCCCATTGTCTACCAACATTGTAACCTTCAGTTTATATTAATGCCTTAAGAGTATTTTGACAGCTCGCATGTAAAATCTGTCACCACCATTTTAAGATTTCTATAAGAAAGAATCTAGATTACTCTGAAAACTATAATGGACCACTGGTCATCTAGCGGAACTGGGGGGAAGTCCTAAAATAGTACTTTGGGTTGAGATACTGTCATCCTAAAATAAAGAGAGATAAGAATTAGTATTCCTGTTGGACTTAAGCAAGTAATCCCTAAAGTACCAAAAATGTGCGCTTTAAGCAGGACATTCTCTTTCTTCCCTTAATTTTTAGTTTTAGGTGACTCTTTCCAATACATCATAATTATCAAATACCTTCTGCACATTACAGAATTTTAAGACAACATATTAGAGAGAAAGAAAGAAATTGCCTCTTATCTAGTCCAGCACTCACCACTATTAAATCAATGTTGGTGAATTTACATTACTTTTTTCTATTAATATCTATATATTTACAAATTTACAATAAAATTTAATCATTATTTTCAATTAATATTATATTGTGAACATGATTTCTTTTTCAATGTTCATTCTTTAAACACCTGATTTAGCATATGAATAAAAATTAACTCCCAATATTAATATATATTTAACCATTGCATCGTTATTGAGACATGATTTTTATTAATATAAATTTACTTTATGTGAAAATTTTTTTCAAAGCTCTGATTATTTTCATAGATAAATAAGGACTGGGATCAAAGCAAATAGGCACCCCCATTACTAATTTCGTATGGCAAGGAATAGTTGAGCAACCAGAATTTCAAAGGATCCAAAATCATGATTCTTGGACATTTGCATTTTGTAATTCACAAGTTCAATTGTGAACTTTATTCCTAATATGACCATAATATTGAATAACACTAAAGATACTGCAGATTATCCCAAGTTAGTGAGTTTTGATTAGTAGTCTCATTAAGCACCTGATTCCACCCGCCCAACACCCCCATAGCCTGCACGTACCACAGAAAAGTGTGTGGCCTCTTATTTTAGTGATGCTGCTTTCTTATGACCCAGCCCATCTTTGTGTTTCTCTCTGTTTCTAATTCTTTTTCTCCTGCTTTTCTCTGGCTATACATATACACACACATACATTTTGTGTGTACTATTATATCTATTTCACTATTCCTCTTTATTTCCTGATATCACACTATTTGAAAGAAAATCAATCAGATCATTCAATATGGCATGCTTATTGGGCAACAGGCTTGAGATAATTGCAAAGGTGTAATAATTGGATAGGTACATGTTTAGCTGATAGATATTACTTTTGGACATGACACTGATCCCTTTTAAGATAAGGCAGGGTACCAGAGTCACAGAATCACAGACTAACTAGAAAGAACCTCTTTCAGCTATGGGCAGGACCAACAGAGTTTCACAAACTTTTGTTTAGTATAAACACTTTGGACTGGCTATCCTCTGAAAAGTGCTGCTTTTGCCTGTTACATCTCTCACTCTATACTATCTTTTTTTTTTTTTTTTCTTTTTCTCAGAGCCACCTACTACAGTTTAACAGCAATTTAGGGGATATTGAAGAAGTGTATATAATTGAACATGATATACACAAAAACAATTCATGATATAGGAATTGTGTATCACATGGAACTTCCTCCACAATTCTATTCTGAGGTTACTCTTCACTGTCTTCTTAACTACACAAAGCTTTTGCCACTGAAATACATTCTTCTAGAGATTCCCTGAATTTGGGATTCCCTCCTATCAAGCTCCTGGACTCAGTGTGTCTCTAAATTCATTTCCAATTTTTCTTAGTTCACTGATATATGAGAATAATAGTCTCTTCTTTCATGTGAAGTCTTCCCCATGAAACCTTGTCTTCGATGCCCCATTCCGCTTCCGGGACTATCTTATTCCCCCAGGAACATCATTCCTTTCCCCCAGTATTTTCCTTTTGGTTTTAATCCATCAGTTTTTCTTTTCTACCACCAAACAGGCACAACAGCGTTCAACAGTCTTCTGCAGTTAATGTCTTTCTGTTTTTGCTACCCTTTTTCCCCTGAAGGCATGTGCAATGATTGATGTTGCAAAAAAGAACTTCAGTTATTATGTGACATGTTTTGTAGTAATTTCTGTTTTCTTCACAATGCATGGTCTGAAAGCTAGCTGGAACTCATATTACAGGTTGTTCATTATCTCACTGAGGTCACCATTGTAAATAGAAGTTGTTTTTACATTGTGTCTCCACCCTTAAGATAGACAAAAGAATCATTATTTTAAGAGCATGCCTTTGGTTACCACCAGTGTGTTGTAGTTGATTTTCATGACAGGAGACGGATGCTGGTGGCCTTGTTCCTGTCTTAGCATCTCAATTGTTTTTGAGCAATAAAGGAAGAACAACACTATGCTGAACAGTTTGTGGCTGGGTTGAGTGATCATCATTATTGTTACTGTGAAAATTAATGAATACCTTTGTTAAATCTACAATGCTAAAAATAATCTTCAATAGCCTTTTCCAAATGTATTCAAAACTCCTTATCAACTCCAACTGAGTCAGCATCATGGCATCTTATAAAGATAAGAAAATGTTCGATTAGGTAAAACTACTTCATCATGAATCTTACTCTTTAATATTCCATTCCATGGCCACACAGACTTACACTCCTTGTTATTTTATTCTCTAAATCTTACTTCGCTTACTCTAAGACCTCCAATTCCTGAACTGACCGTGCCTTTTCTCTGAGTCCTGGCTTTAAGCCCTTTGTATTGACCTGAGACTTTAAGTGAATATTTAAACCACTTGCAATTAGGTACTTTAAGTGAATATTTAAACGTTTTGCAATTAGGCAAACCTCAATTTTCTCAGTCTTGTTTAAACAATGAATTTACAAGGCTATATGCATATTGAGTGATCCTAATCATCTCTAGTCTTACTGACAAATCCAGGATTAAAGTTTGGGGTTGGGGAGTGTTCTAGTTATTTAATGCAGGATAACAAGTTACATAAAACATATGGTATAAAACGATCGATTATCAAGTTCCTGGACTCTGAATTGTCAGACATTTAGACAGGGCATAGCTACGATGATGTGTCTCTTTCACAATGTCTGGGTCCTCATCTGGTTTATCTGGAAGATTCCAGGATTGGAGGCTATAATCCTCTGAAGTCTTAGTCACTCACATTTTCAGTGGTAGAGGAAAGAAATAAAAACCAATTTAGCTGTTACTATGCACTAGGAGTTTTACTAGGCAACTCATATTAATTATCTTAATCTTCACAGTAAATGATTTATATAATGGATATTAACCTTAACTTAGAGATAAGAAACTTCAAAAGTTTGCCTGCTATTTCCAAGGCCACTTCTATGTGCTAAAAGATAAACTGAGGCCAATTTTTGGAATTTTAAGAATTTATTTTGAGGAAAAATTTATTTGAATTGGGCAGCATGCAGTCTAACAGATAGAAAGGAGCTCTGAAAGGCTGTACAAAATGAAAGACTTTCACAGTCAAAGGGAACAGGGGAGTTCCCATGATGGTGGCGCAGTGGTTAACGAATCCGATTAGGAACCATGAGGTTGTGGGTTCGATCCCTGGCCTTGCTCAGTGGGTTAAGGATCCAGCATTGACGTGAGCTGTGGTGTAGATCGCAGACGCAGCTCGGATCCCATGTTGCTGTGGCTCTGGTGTAGGCCGGTGGCTACAGCTCCAAGATCCCTAGCCTGGGAACATCCATGTGCCACAAAAGCGGCCCAAGAAATGGCAAAAAGACCAAAAAAAAAAAAAAAAAAAAGGAACAAGAACATGGAAGTTATACCAGGCAAAAATAGAGCTGTTGGGAGTTTCCCTTATGGCGCAGTGGTTAACGAATCCGACTAGGAACCATGAGGTTGCGGGTTCGGTCCCTGCCCTTGCTCAGTGGGTTAACGATCCGGCGTTGCCGTGAGCTGTGGTGTAGGTTGCAGACGCGGCTCGGATCCTGCGTTGCTGTGGCTCTGGTGTAGGCCGGTGGCTACAGCTCCGATTCGACCCCTAGCCTGGGAACCTCCATATGCCGCAGGAGCGGCCCAAGAAATAGCAAAAAAACAAACAAACAAAAAAAATAGGGCTGTTATCATAAGGCTACTTTCCCTTGGCGACGGCAGGCATTATCAAGCAGATGACTTAACTAGTATACTGGTCAAGGTGATTCCTAGTTGACTAGTTGAAGGTTACATTTCTGGAAAAGCCAAAACTGTAATTACGTCTCGGTTGGGAAAGTGGGTCTTAGCATAAGTGAGTCCATTTGGGGTCTGTTGTTCTGGGGTTTTTTTTGTTTGCTTTTTGTCTTTTTAGGGCCGCACCCAAGGCATATGGAAGTTCCCAGGCAGGGGTTGAAAGGGAGCTGTGGCTGCCCACCTACTCCACAGCCACAGCAACTAAGGATCTCAGCCGCATCTGTGACCTATACCACAGCTCAGGGCAACACCGGATCCCTGACCCACTGAGCGAGGCCAGGTATAAAAACCGCATCCTCACGGATACTAGCTGGGTTCATTAACTGCTGAGCCATGACAGGAACTCCCTGCTGGCCTGTTTTTTAACATATGAAGTAAAAGATGCAACCTCTGTTTTTGTCTATCACCAGTGGAACCTGACTTCATCAATTACATCCTCTTCTAAATCTTTAATCTCATACAGTGTTGGTTTCCTTCCTCATCTTCTTTTTCACCAATATCCTCAACCCATTTTCTCTGATACTTCTCCTTAAGACCATATAAACCCTCCATTATAGCACTTACAATATTATTTTTTTCTCAACTGCTCCTATACAGATTCATGCCACTAGTCTCTGAATACATCAAGGCCAAAGATTATGTCCTGTTCATCTCTCATAAAGCCTGGAAAGCAGTTGTTGTTCAGTCACATCTGTTGACTGAGTTTTTAAAGAATCAGACTGAATACAGTATTTCTGATTCTTTTTAACACAAACCATCTGAAGAATCTTGTTCATTCTAGTTTTAAACACTTTTCAAGTGATTGTATATGTCTATTTCCACATGCATTATGCATAAAGTTGTAGCACTAATATGACATAGTGATACAAGCATACTTTGCAGGAGCCTTTGCAACGATATCTATTATGTCTTTCAGACTTAAAGTATTAATAAAACCTGAACATTAATGTTTTTAATAGTGTCAGAATGCTTTGAACTTAAATTTGTTTAAAATAAAGCTAGCAATTTATAATTGTTAAGCTGTATTGGGCATGTCTGTTGGAAAAAATACTTCATTTATTTGAACTCACATTTCATAGACATTTAGTTGCAACCTGGAAGTTATTTCCTAATTTGTGTGTGTGTGTGCGTGTGTGTGTATAAGGATAGTTCCTTTCCCACTCAGTGTTTAAATAAACATTACCCTTCTGTGCGAAAACACAATTCTATTGTTAATGCCATGTGTGTTTTGGTTTAAAGGTAGCATATTATAATTTTTTATTTTACAAGTCAATCTATATTTATAATTTTAGTTAAAAATGTATTAATGCCTTTTAATGAATAAGAAAAAATTCTATTTCAAGTTCTAAAAGAAAACAAATTTCTAAGTGATTTAAAGTTGTAAGAAACCTAACAGTATGACTATAGAGAACTGAAAGTTCAGATTAATACAATTTTACTTAAAGGAAATTTCCCAAAAGAGTGGAGGGACATAGTATACCTCCAAACAATTTTAGCCTACTAAATTTACTTTTTATTATACTACATAATGGTCATAGTTCAACCTTGATTCCCCTTAAATAAGCAGTCTTGTTAAATGTGTGGTGTGACAAACCCAGAGGAATATGGTCAGACATTATTTCACAGTTATACAATGTTTTTACGTCACCGGCAAAATCAAGATCAAAGCCTCATACAATTCGAGGTGGACGTATGTTTCCACAAATTTGGACACAGAAACCCCTGATAGGATAGTTCTGGACACTGTCATTTCCTGTTCTCCACTGACCCATGTCTGAATATGTCTGAAGGTTGCACTAGCTTAATCCTTTGCCAAAATGTTACAAAAAAATAATAATAACCAGTCTGTGAAAGCAACTCTCCAGGACTGCTTTTCAGACTGGATTCTGGAAGCCATACAAATGGAAAGGAAAAGAATAAGGAGCAGGGTTAACTCCCAGCTGGAACTGAAGTTACAACCATAGTTCAAGGTGGAATGTGGGGTTTCCTGAGGCACCAAGGAGTCTGATTAATTTGAAAAGCTATGCAATGCCCCAGTCCCTGGATTAAAAGGAAATTGCCAAATTTCATGGTGGCTATAAAGCACGGCTGCACAAATTACTTCTTACACATTTTCACTTTGAGAATATGCACATGATTAAAAATATAAAAATATCCTGGAGTTCCCGTCATGGCTCAGCAGTTAACGAACCCGACTAATACCCATGAGGGTTCGATTCCTGGCCTCAATCAGTGGGTGAAGGATCCAGTGTTGCCGTGATCCGTGGTGTAGGTTGTAGACGTGGCTTGGATCCCATGTCACTGTGGCTATGGTGTAGGCCAGCGGCTACAGCTCTGATTCGACCTCTAGCCTGGGAAACTCCATATGCTGTGGGTGCAGCCCTAAAAAGAAAAATAAAAAAATTCTAACATATATGAGTGTAATTAGTCCAATCGTGGTTTGAATGACACTTATTGGGGAAAGGGGAGAGAGGAGGGAAAACTTTTTTAAGGGGAGTGTTTTACTTTCTTTATAAATTTCAGTTTTCTTCATTGTCAGGAAAGCATAAAGGAATCAATAAGAAATTCGACACAGTAACCTGAGCCACTCACTGGGTGATACAACATACATCATGTAAAAAAAGTGCTTGGTTTTACTTTGAGTGATTTAGAATTGTTTCTTGTACATAAAATAACCAATATAACCAGTTGATATGAAGGGAAATGATAAACATTATAAATCTAACTCATGTAAATAACTGAAAACTTAATATATAGCTGAGTTGTATTTCTACATATGCAAATCTTTATCTTAGAAAGCCCTTTGCTCTCATTTGCAATTAGTAGAAATTAGAATACATATAGTTGTTTTTTTGTTTTTTGGGTTTTTTTTTTTGTCTTTTTAGGGCCACACCCACAGCATATGGAGGTTCCCAGGCTAGGGGTCAAATCAGAGCTGTAGCTGCTGGCCTATACCACAGTCATAGCAATGCCAGATCCAAGCTGTGTCTGCAACCTACACCACAGCTCATGGCAATGCCTTCACCCACTGACAAGCTCACTTTATTGGGTGACTCCACATTAATTTCTTATAGCATGTATACCCAGAGGGATGGAAGTGAAAACTCCAACATATATGATCATACCTCTTTGAGGACCCTCCCTCATGTCTGATTTAAACTGCTCTCTTGTATACACTTTCTCTCTTTTATTACTCAGAATAGAGTTGTGCTATTTGGAAGATTATAAGATAAATAAGTAAAGTAAGGAGGGCTGGTATGTTAAAATAGTAACCTTGCCCAAGTCAAATGTCTAGGCAGTCAGAGTGAAGGTTTATAACCATTACACCACCCATGCTTCTACACCTGTGCTATATTGTCCATGCGGAGCTCAGCTGACTCTTTCATACACACATGTTATGGTTGAAACAGATGATTTTGAAAACTCCTTCCAGTTCTATAAAAATTCTACTTTCACGGTATCTTTGGGCTGAGTGGCACAGTCCTTCAAGGATAAGAGACTCTGGATACAGATAATAAGATGCAATGAGACTTGACTAACCTCTAAGTAAAATACTTCACTGATGTCCTTCCAGCTACATGCAAGGAGGGAGACTGCAAGGCAGGCTTCCAAAATGAGGGAGAAAGCACTCCAAAACAATAATAAATCTGTCATATTAACAAAAATGTAAAATGTGACCAAATCTCTCTCTCTCTCTCTCTTTTTTTTTTTTTTAAATGTAGCAGACATGGCCAAATTTAACATTCTCTTCCCTCCTTAATATACTTGAGCTCTTTTGCAACATGAGGTGGAGTGTCTATATAATAAGAGCAGTAAGACACAATTTACTAAAGTGTTATGGGTCTTGACTGAGGTGTAGGTTAAGGACCATTGGTCACGTCTTTGGTACTGACGTGGAAATGGCTCTTTCCTCAGCTGAAAGCCACTCATAAATATAAAAATATACAGTTTTTGTTTAATCTAGTTTCTTCATTTTTTATATATCTTTGCAACGCTAGTAAGTACCCAATTATTCTTAATATTTGAAAATATATACTTATAGAACATCCTGCTAACCATGTATTTTTTAATGAAAAAATAACACTTGGAATAGCTTGTTTCCGTTGAAAATTTTTTAATATTCAGTAATATTCTAAGCCACAAATATTACAGTTATTCAGTCTAACACAATAAGAAAGCCAATAAGAGGATATTTTGTCCTCGACTTCTTTGTTAAGAAAACAAAATCAACAGGCATTGATTCTGAAACATGTTATGTATTGGAGAAGCTAACTACATGAACTGAATTTGTAGATTTTTTTTTCCTTTTTCACAGAGGTTATTGAAATAGAGAAATATTGTTTATGCAAGAGAACCTCATTGCAATTGAAGTAAATGATCTTAGTAACACAAGGTAAAAACTGTTCATTTATTTTGCATACTTCAATCAATTTAAGTTCACTCAAATTTTTTTCCTTAAAAAATTTGATATTCCTTCTTATAAAAAACGTGATATTAAAAGCAAAGTTTTTTCAGGGTCTATTTTTCAATCAAAGACAATCTAGTAAACAACCAAAAAAAAAATGACACTCACAAAATTTAGTGACAAAATACTTTTTCATGCTCTCTTCCTAACTTAAATATGTCAATATTTTTGTGGAGCCTTAAATGGTCTGTTGGCTCTTGTTTTCCTTGGTGGGGAGAGCAGCACTGAGGGTAGTGACTGGTCAGGGGGCCAAGGCTTGTGTATAATGTGAGATTTCGGGGTGGGGACATGAATTATGAACCCAGTTAACTTGACTCTCCAAATCTGGCATTTAATATTAAACTATTGAAAATATTAATCATAGAGAAGTACAGTGTAATCTCATTTGTTCTAATATTCAAAAACAAATTTAAATTTCAGCTCCCTTCAAATGATTCAATACTAGGCAGGATATTTGATTTACAGAAGACATAAAATAATGTTGAAAGAAATGAACATACAGTGAGTATGTTAGCTGCCTTAAGCCCCACAACTGGAAGATGATATAGGTTTTACCATTATCTTTCTTATATAAATGAGGAGATTGAAACCCATAGATCGAACAGCCTGTGTAGTAGATTTTCAATTTGAACTGAAGCAGTCTGACCCCAGTGTCTATGGCCTTAACCACTATTTTTTTCTCGATAGTACATTGGCCTTGGGGCCACTTTCAAATTATGTGTGATTTTACCTTGAGCTCTGAGAATGTGTTTGGAGCTTTTTTTTTAATTGACAGAAGAGACAGAAAATAATTCATAATCTCGTTAAGTAAATTATCACTTTAACATGGTAAATTTTGCATACAATCTTAGACAGTCAAGTCAGCCAAGTATGCCTTCAAACTTCTCAAGTGGCAAGCTCTGTTCCCTCTCATCCATTTTCATGGTACAGTTTCCAGGTATCTGAAGCCCTAGTGGTTCCCTTCTATTTCTTTTTTTTTTTTTTTTTTTTTTTTTTTTTTTGCTATTTCTTTGGGCCGCTCCCGCGGCATATGGAGGTTCCCAGGCTAGGGGTCGAATCAGAGCCACCAGCCTAAGCCGCCAGAGCCACAGCCACCAGCCTACACCGCCAGAGCCACAGCAACTCGGGATCCGAGCCGCATCTGCAACCTACACCACAGCTCATGGCAACGCCGGACCCTTAACCCACTTAGCAAGGGCAGGGACCGAACCTAAAACCTCATGGTTCCTAGTCAGATTCGTTAACCACTGCGCCACGACGGGAACTCCCTCCGTTCTATTTCTGAGATGTATTCTTCTCCCCCGCCACCCCGAAATCTCACATTATACACAAGCTTTGGCCCCCTACCAATCACTACCCTCAGTACTGTTCTCCTCACCAAGGAAAACAAGAGCCATATCCAGGTATCTCGGAGACTATTTGCAAGGAGTAAGATTCAAAGGGAGAGATACATGAAACATGGCCCAGAGTTAAGGGATAGCATTAAAAATCATAGGAAGAAATTACCAGAAAATATATCTGGGCTCAAAAGAAGAATAAAGGCCAAAGCCAGGATTGACAGCAGGGAAACAAACTGTGCCAGAAGCAGTAAAACAACCTGTCATGGCAGGCATCCAAACAGCAGTTGACCTCCACTTGGTTGAGTATATTGTAAAAAGAACTCAAGCATTTAGAGTGAGACTAGGTTAGATGACTTTTGAGGCCCTTTCCAGACTTGAAAGACTCTTCTAGGTGGCTGAAGGATGGTTTTCCTCTTATGGAAATTGTCATTTATTGGAGTTCCCATTGTAGCTCAGCAGTAACAAACCCAACTAGTATCCATGAGGATGCATGTTTCATCCCTGGCCCTGCTCAGTATGTTAAGAATCTGCCCTAAGCTATGGTATAGGTCACAGACACGGCTCAGATGTAGCTCTAGTATCGCTGTGGCTGTGGTGTAGCCTGGGAACTTCCATATGCCACAGGTGTCGCCCTAATAAGAAAAGAAAAAGAAAATTTTCACTTATGACTGGTACCTACAAAAAACACAGAAGCTATGAGTTTTCAGGTTTGGAAGAAAAAATTTTAAATTTCTAGTAAGGATCCAATCTTAGCACTTTACCATGCCCAAGAAGAAGGCTGGGAACAGTTTATTAGAGGCTTGATTTTTCGTTTTTTCTTTTTTAAGGGCCGCACCTATGGCATACAGAAATTCCCAGGCTAGGGGTTGAATCAAAGCTGCAGCTGCCAGCCTACGTCACAGTCACAGCAAAGCCATATCTGAGCCTTGTCTGTGACCTACACCACCTACACAACAGCTCACAACAATGCTGGATCCTTTAACCCATCGAGTGAGGCCAGGGATCAAACCCACATCCTCATGGATACTGGTTAGGTTCTTAAACAGTTGAACCACAACGGAACTCCCTTTTTTAATTTTTTAATTTTTATTTGTTTTATTTGAGGCTTTCTTGGCCATACATGTTTTTCTGTGGTCTGGCACAGTTATGAAATTCCTTATGGTAGGTGATCAAACGATGCTTATTTAAACATTACTATAGCAGTATACTACATTTTGTAGATAAAAGTGTGATCAGATTCTTGCTAGGTATATGACATTGATGAAAATACAGCATGGTAGCTCAGTCCCAACACAACCTAAGTTTGTTCAAAAACCAGAGCTCTTAGAGAAAAAAGGAAGTTAAATATACCCATTGCTGCTATTATTTCGTTCATAGATTTCTTTAAAACAATATCTAGTCTCAAATATCAAAGGAATTTAAGAGTTGAAACCTAAATAAATCCAGCCTTTTCTTTATGTTAGTTATTGTTATCAGATACTAACTTATTTGTGTTTAGATCATATATCTAGAAAACATTTTGGGTTAATTTAGTGAGTTAAGTGCATTTTATGTAGCTTTTGTGAATCATTTACGTAATCTATGAGTATGTCATTACTTCCTAAAATTTTTGTTGATTGGAATTATACTGCCAAATTAGATGGAAAGTAAACAGCTTATTCAGACACTTTACATTTTAAACAATGTTTCCTCAGTGAATATTGTACATGATATAAGTTTGGCTTAATTTAAAAAAAAATGAAGATCTGATTGTTTCTCCTAATGACCACACAATTCTTTAAAGAAAACTTTTTAATTCTTTTTTGTTGTTTTGTCTTTTTCTTTTCTATATTTTCTAGGGCCACATCCATGGCATATGGAGGTTCCTAGGCTAGGGGTCAACTTAGAGCTGTAGCTGCCAGCCTATGGCACAGCCAAAGCAACACAGGATCTGAGATGCATCTGCAACCTACACCACAGCTCATGGCAATGCCGGATCCATTATCCACTGAGGCCAGGGATTGAACCCTCAACCTTATGCTTCCTAGTCAGATTTGTTAACCACTGAGCCACAATGGGAACTCCTTGAAAATTTTTAATTCTTTAGAAAAAACCCAAAAATTTAACTGGCAATTATATATATAATTTTACTATATATAGTAAATAATATATATAATGTATTGCAAAATATATCACTGTAAAATACATAACATACTGCAATAATATAGTATAGAATGTATAATATGTATGATTATAATATAATATATAGTACTTATATATCATAAATATAGTTCAAATTATATAAATAATAATCATTATCCAGAAATATATTTTCAATTTGAATATTTGAATTCCCTTTAGAGCCTGTGGAGGAAATGAGGTACTTGCCAAATGCTACTCTAAGCTCTAAGTCTCAGCCTTAATATATTTACTCAAAGCAGGTTTTTCAGATCTTCCAGAACTCCTAAATGGGGTTTCACTCCAGATCACACTTTTGTTAGTACCCTTTGCTTCCCAGTTCCCACAATCAAACGTATTTTGTTGGATCCTTTCTTCCCTGCCAGGTAGTGCGGACCATGATTGCAGAAGACCTAGCTGTCTTCTTCTTCACTCATCCCCAATACTTCCTGTAATGCCTGGCTCGGAGCACACACTCAGTAAAGGTTTGTTGAATTTGTGCCTGACTGAGCATATCTTGGGCAGCGTGGCAATTAAGAATTTTGTAGTCTTAGAGTTGTCACCATTGTCACTGCTATAGCTCTGGTTACTGCAGTAGCATAGGTTTGATCCTTGGCCTGGGGATCTTCCACATGTGGTGGGTATGGCAAAAAAAAAAAAAAAACAAACAAACAAAAAACAAAACAAAAAAAAACACCTATACACACACACACAGAGAAAAGAATTTTGAAGTCTGTGGAAAAAAAGAAAAGTTATTCAAATAAAAGTGGGAGTTCCTTTGCAACTCAGTGGAAATGAATCTGACTAGTATCCATGAGGATTCGTGTTTGATCCCTGGCCTCGTTCAGTGGGTTGGGGATTCGGTGTGGCCATGAGCTGTGGTATAGGTTGCAGACATAGCTCGGATCCCACGTTGTTGTGGCTGTGATATAGGCAAGCAATTGCAGCTCCGATTCGACCTCTAGCCTGGAAATTTCCATATGCTATGGGTGGAGCCCTGAAAAAGCAAAAAAAAAGAAAGCTAAAAGCTATGTACCTAGTTATGGGCTATTGCCTACACTCCCCCACAGGAAGGAGAAAATAAAATTCCAATATGTCAAAGCAAAAAGAAATGTTAACTGCAAACCCAGTATTTGGAGATATGTTGATAAAACTAGATGCAATTAGAATGTCTCATGTTACCCAGGCTCAGGAGATACTTCTTGACATTGTTTTCACTCAAAAAAATTTTATGCTACTCTTTGCAGTAACAACAACAAAAAACATTTATCCAAGTTCATAGAATTGTTTCCAGCAATAGCAGTCCAGAGGAAACATGATGTTCTCTACAATCTTGGCAAAATCCTCAATAACCTTCAGCTAGTACTTTGGTGAAAAAGAAAAATTATATAGATGCTTTCTCTTCCAATTCTCATTACTAAGGACCTAGGGACCTTTCCTCTTAAACTCACAATCATTAATGACCGAGGTAGCAAACACAAACATGCTCATACACACCTTTTCCTGAATCTTGTTAATATAAAGCTATTGCAGGTGCTCTAATCCTAAATATAATCAGGAGTCCCTGATACCAAAAGCACTGAATGACAGCAGCAATTCCCGGGCTTCATTCTCATAGCATTTGATGAATATCGTCTCTTAAAGTGACCTTTCTCTTGCACAATTGCCATGTCCTTTCAATCTGGAAACAGAATTCATTGATTCAGCAAAAGTACATTGAATACCTTCTATGTACCGGGCACTCCATTAAGCCTCAGAGCTTAAAAAAATGAATAGGGCAAGGTCAGTGCTTTATCACCCAGAAAGACATAAATATATTATTGTAATACGATATGATAAATGCCATGATTGAGGCATCTGTGGCATTTAAGGATAGCAGCAATATGAGGGAAAGAGAGATGCTTTGCTAAAGAGAGTTTCTAGAGTTCTGCTTCCAAAAGTACTGCTGAAGGATTTTTACAGGGGGAAAAAAGGTATAATTTTCCATATGTTGTTTGCCTTATTCATGAAGAAAACTGCAGGCACATTCAAAGGATCTGTAACTGCCTTCTCTAACAATCAAGATTGGAAATTTTAATTTCAGGCTGGCAACCTCAGCCAAAGCCCACTCCCACCCCTTCCTAGCTCCCTCCACCCTCATAGGTAGAAACAGTGAGAATCTGGAGTTCCCATCGTGACACAGTGGTTAACGAATCTGACTAGGAACCACGAGGTTGCGGGTTCAATCCCTGGCCTTGCTCAGGGGTTAAGGATCCGGCGTTGCCGTGAGCTGTGGTATAGGTTGCAGAAGCAGCTTGGATCCCGCGTGGCTGGGGCTGTGGCATAGGCTGGCAGCTACAGCTCCAATTAGACCCCTAGTCTGGGAACCTCCATATGCAGTGGGAGTGGCCCTAGAAAAGGCAAAAAAAAAAAAAAATTAAAAAATAAATAAATAAATAAATAAAGTTGTTCTTAAAAAAAAAAGTGAGAATCAGGGTTATACAATGACTCAGTTCCCTTCCTTTGATGAATTACTTTGGTCCATACTAGACTGCTGTTAGCTCCATTGTTTATTCCATTTCAGCTCCAGTTTTATAAATCCAAAACAATCTATGAAAAGCCAGAGCTGTTATTTTGAGCAGCTTCCTCTGAATCTCTCTCCTGTGTGCTACTCCTTGTCTCTGAACATTGCCTATACACTCAGAGCCTCCTTTCTTCCTTTCTCTTTTCTCTGGATGATGTCTGCCATGATGTCTAATTTGTAATCTCCAAAAGACACTGATTCTTTGATTACACTGTGTACTCCTCAGATCACACCAGCCTAAAAGTAAAACAAACAAACAAAACAGGAAAAGGAAAATGCTTCCATTTAAAGAAAGTCGTACATTCACAATCATTGAGGAATAGATATTGGACTTTTGATCATTGAAGTATAATGATTGGACTTTGGGAAATAGAAAGAAGTTTCATAAGAGTAAAATCTGTATACGGCTGCCTTAAAATTGACTTGGTGCCTAGATATGTGTACAGGCAAATGATTTAAGCTCTATAAAAATATAATACAAATACCATGTGAGCCATTGAGAGAAGTAAATAAGATACTGTATATACAGTGCCACATATATAGATGTTATTCTTTTCATTTACTTTGCATCTGTAAAAGATGATTTACTGCTACAGCAGGGCCATGATGTTACATCCTGTCTTTTTTTTTTTTTTTTTTTTTTTGTTATTTGACTTCCACTTGTGATTCAGAATTCCCTTTACTACTTAGTGGTTTCATGGTCACACATTAATTTCAGTACATTTTTAATTGTTTAAATCCTTACTTATATAAGATACAAAGCAAGCTAACCCCAAAATGAAAATCTTTATTTATAATGAACACTTCACTTTAGAATAGAATAGAATAGAATAGAACAGAACAGAACAGAACAGAACAGAACAGAACAGAACAGAATAGAATAGAATAGAATAGAATAGAATAGAATAGAATAGAATAGAATAGAATAGAATAGAATAGAATAAGCAGGATTTTCCATTATGGCCCAGAGAGTTAAGAATGCAACATAGTGTCCGTGAAGATGTGGGTTAGATCTCTGGCCTCACTCAGTGGGCTTTGGATCTGGTATTGCTGCAAGCTGTGGTATAGGTCACAGATGCAGCTCAGATCTGGTATTGCTATGGCTGTGATGTAGCTGGCAGCTGCAGCTCCAATTGGACTCCTAGTCTGGGAACTTCTATATGCCCCAGATATAACCGTAAAAAGAAAACAAACAAACAGAAAAAGAATATGTAAGCATAGGGACTAGAGTCATTATTTTATTTTGATATGAATCTTTACCTATTTGTCCTAAACTTCATATCCTGACCAATTTTTCACACATGCTCACCCCATTCCCTCAATTTCCTTTTGGTTTTCCAGATCTCCCATTATATGTCTTTCCAACAGAAAAATCACAATCCACCCTGTATTTTCATTTCTTCTACTATGTATGATCAACTCATTCATCAAAAAATCTATGTATTTCATAGCTACCATATGTCAGGCACTATTCAGATACTGGGGACAAAAGAAAAGCCTCAGCCCTCCTGAAACACATCTTCTAATGGAGGAGAAAGATAATAAACAGTCGAACAAAATTATTGAATAGTAAGTGTACTGTTAATTGCTATAAACAACAATAACAAGACTTGGTTAGTGAATATATTAAGAGTCAGAGAGTGACTTTATCATAGAGTATTCCTCTTTAACATATATTTTTAATATCATATGTATGTAATCACAACCAGGATTTGGATATAGTTGACTCAACTCTTATGAACTAAGACATGTTCTCATCTTAATGCAAAGGCTGGCTTGAGATTTAGTCAGTGCAGACCTTAGCAAAAATATGTTCACATTTTACACCCATTTCAAGATCTAATTATTAGCAAAAGATGTATAAAACCAAGCCATTAATTTTAAATGGTACAATTAGTTCCTGGCTTAGGAAAAAAAAAAAACTTAGATTCTTAGAAAAAAATTATATTTTAATACTTAATACAAGTGTAAATTTATCCAGCATTTTTTAACTCAGTTGAGAAGGAACCTGTTTTTTAAAGTCTTAAAAATCCTAAATAGGTATTTCAATACATGTAAGTTAAAAAATGAGTTTAATTTTTACAAGAATTAGTTCAAGACTGATAAGCTTTCTGAAGTACTTAATTATAAAATAAATGTTCAGAATTCCCATCTTGGTGCAGCGGAAATGAATCCAACTAGGAACCAGGAAGTTGCAGGTTCGATCCCTGACCTCACTCAATAGGTTAAGGATCTGGCATTGCCATGAGCTTTGGTGTAGGTCGCAGACACGGCTCAGATCTGGCATTGCTGCAGCTCTGGCATAGGCCTGCAGCAACAGATCTGATTTGACCCCTAGCCTGGGAAACTCCATATGCCATGGGTGTGGTCCTAAAAAGACAAAAGACAAAATGAAATAAAATAAAATAATAAAATAAAATAAAATAAAATAAAATAAAATAAAATAAAATAAATAAAATAAAATAAAATAAAATAAATAAAATAAAATAAAATAAAATAAATAAAATAAAATAAAATAAAATAAAATAAAAAAGTTTTATAGCATTTTGCAGGAAGTACTGTAGAATTTGTACCTAAGTCCTATCATTTGATATCAGTTCAATTTAAGATTTAGCATTGTGAAGAAGGTGAAGATAAAGATGAGGAGGAAGAAGAAAAAGAAGGAGAAGGAGAAGGAAAATGAGGAGGAGGAGAAGGAGAAGAAAGGTGGCTCCAAGTTTGGGGTCACTTGCCCTCAGGACAGCAAATTAAATGCAAGGCTTATAGTTTCAAACTTCCCAGGAATGGAATTTCCAGAATTTCTATGTCAACACTAGTGGATAACCTTACCCCAGTCTTTCCTCTTCTCCTGCTAATAAACTCCTTGTCCAGCCCCATTTCTAGAAAAGCTTTCCATTGTTTGCAGCTCCTCAGAATGCCTTTCTGTTTATTAGGTGGGGTGATGTTTGATTCATGAATCATTGAATGAAGCCAATTAGATATTCAAATTTACTAGGTTGAATTTTGTTTTTTAACAGATTTGGTGGCAGCAGTGGGATCAAAGGAGACTTCTGGCAGCTTAAGGCACAAAAAGAAAAACACCTGTAGCACCCTGTGAATGATACAGGCATCTTATATACCTAAGAGAGAAGTAATATTCCTTATGCTTCTTTTAGAAATAAATAGCTTTAAAATGAATAGTTTAAAATTGCATAGCTTGGAGCCCTTCCTTGTGCCTCTTCCTTGCTTGATTGTACCCTAAACACAATCTGTGAGCTAAATATTTTGCAGTCTGAGCACAATTGCCTGTGAGTTAAAGATTATAAGTACCTATGTTTTTCAGGAACTTTCCTAGTTTGTTCTAATCTCTGATCAACATGCCCTTTTCAGGAGTGTGTTTATTCCAGGAAAAATCAAGATGCAATAACCCTGAAGACCACTACTGGGATCTTGCTGAGATCTCCTGACCCCAACTTCTTCGATGACTAAAATTTCCCCAAAGAAAGAAGAATGCATGTTTACTCTAACACTGATTCTTATCTGAATCCTTGTTTTTTCTCCTTTTAGACTGTAAAACTCCCCACAACCCTTCCCCAAAGGGCGGCACAGTCTTTAGGGCATTAGCCTACCAGGGCCTCCTTTGCCTGGTAAAGTAATAAAATCTATTCCTTTCTCCTTCACACAAAATTCTATTTCCACATTTCTATTTGCCACCATGGACAGAAGCTGAGTTTTGGCAACATGAACCTTTTGAGTTCTCTTTTTCACTGTTTTCCCGGGCCAGTATTCCTCTTGGTTTAAACTCTACTCTCTTTGCATCAATCTCCTAATCTAACTGGCTTTCCTTTAGAGGACAGATCCACTTGAGCTTTTAAAGGATTCTTCCTGGATCCCAACTGAGCTTGCAGATGGTTCTGCTGGGAGCCAAACCTCTAGCCATTCAGACTGCAATTCTTAGTTTCCATTGGACTTGTTAGTGGTTACTGACCAGAGTTGGATTGGGTCCATTAAAAGGCCAGCCTGGTCTTGGGATTGAATGGGGTCCAATTTTAGCTGGATTGTGTCCAATCTTAGAACTTGACTAGGTCTGTGACCAGACTGAGTCTGATTCTGGGCTGAACTGGGTCTGGCAGAAGGCCTCAGCTGAATAAAGATTTATTTAAATGGTGTTCTTTATATCTGAAGGGTGGAACATACCACCTTCTGGCATACTTGCTTATTTTATGTCTGAGAACTGCGATCCCGGAAGTTGCTACAGCTTGTTTTGTGTCCTGAGACCTTGGCTTGGTAGCTATTAGATAGGAGGGTCCAAAATATGGCCTAATAGAAATGTGATCTGCACACCATTTGCAGCAAGACATGGCTGGACAAAAATGTTGGTTGAATTCCATTTGCAGCTGGAGACCTAAAAAACTTCTGCCAGCCCTCAGGGCAAATTACAATGGCCATTATGGAAAATGTTCCAAATAGATAAACTCATTTAAGAAGTGCACTTAAGAGTAAGAGCTCCCAAATCAAACAAATAAAATGGAATACCTATTTTAATTAGTATGCAGAAGGCTCCAAAAGACTTTGAAATTTCAAAATAGCTTAATTGAAAAATTCATTACAAAAGTTTAATGAAAAATCTGAGATAAAATATACCTGAAACAGAAGCTACAATCCAATATTTTATTTTATTTTTATTTTTATTTTTATTTTATTTTGTTTTATCCTTTATTAGGGCTGTACCCACAGCATATGGAAATTCCCAGGCTAGGGGTCAAATCAGAGCTGTAGCTACTGGTTTATACCACAGCAACAACAATGCCAGATCTGAAGGCATCTGCAACCTACACCACAGCTCAAAGCAATGCCAAGTCCTTAACTCACGGATAGAACCTGCACCCTCATGGATACTAGTCAGGTTACCTATGGGAACTCCACAATCCAACATTTTAAAGAGTTGAAAATATCTTTCTTTGTCTTGTAAAGTCCTGCAGGGCTAAAGGTGTGACTCTGAAGATCTAGAAGTTCAAAATTCACCTGCCTTTTCCTTCTTCTTTTTTTTTTTTTTTTTTTTTTTTTTTTGCCAATGCTCCAAACTTCACACATTTCTATAAGACATTTTGAAAAGATCAGGACTTTGGAAACAGAATTTTCCTATACCTAAGCTGTCCCTTTGTGATGTAGATTCCTGCCCCAATCTTCCCATCTTTTCTAGGGTCTAAGAGCCACTATTTGAAATGAAAACTTTAGGAAGCACCTTCTCATCAGAAGAAAAAGAGAACTAGAGCTAGAGCCAGAGAGCCAGAGAGAGGGCAAGAGACAGAGAGAGAGAGAGAGAGAGGAGGTATTTGGAAATTGGGCTAATGGAAGTTACAGATCTTTCCCACAAATGTTAATTATTTCTAGGTCTCTGCATCTTTCTATATGTTTGTGTGTGCATTTATATCGGTATCTGTATTGTGGATATATGATGTTTTTCTACCTTCAGATGATATTTCCAAAATTATTTTGTAAAAGAGCTCCATTTAGTTGGTTTAAAGGCAAATGCTTGCAAAGACTGGACATTCTAAAGTTCTCAGAAATATAATAGAAGATAAATATAATAGAAGATAATTTGAAAACAAGATACTTTTCAAATTCGTATATTCTGGGATAATCTTCAGTAAATAAAAGCTAGCTTATGTCGTTAGGCTTAATTAAAACAGACATGTCTTTAGAAGATTTGTCCACTTAAAAAATACACGCAGCCTAAAATTTGAGAGTTCATTTTATTTGAAGCAAATTGAGGATTACAGTTCAGGAGGCAACATTTCAGATAGCTCTGAAATACCACTCCAAAGAGGTAGGAGGGAATGTCAGTATATATGTGATTTTGTTGAAGAGAGGAGACACATGCACCCCTGCACACATTTTACAGAAGGTAACTGCTAGTCTCATGAAGATTATTGCTAGTCAGAAGGAGCAGATGTCACCATGAAGAATTTTAGTGCCTTTCTAGATATGAAGAGATGCAAGAATTGGGCTCATAAAATCTTCTTCTGAAAATATCTATCGAAAGATGTGTTCTGCCAGGAGTTCCTGTCATGGCTCAGTGGTTAACAAATCTGACTAGCATCCATGAGGTTTGCTTCCTGGCCTCGCTCAGCGGGTTAAGGATCCAGCGTTGCCATGAGCTCTGATGTAGGTAGCAGACATGACTCAGATCCTGCATTGCTGTGGCTGTGGCATAGGCCAGCAGCTACAGCTCCAATTCGACCCCTAGCTTGGTAATCTCTGTATGCCTCGGGTGTGGCCCTAAAAAGCAAACAATAATAAAGTAAAATAAATGTGTTCTGCCAGTTTTCCCAGATCACTCACTCCTGATCTCCACCCTGAGCTCCTTTCAGGGAGGGTTGAGGGTCAATGCAGTGGTTCATGATTCAATCTGCGTAAAGGCAGATGGCAAGTGCCCATCTCCAGTTCACATTATCAACTTTTAATTGAATGAACATAATGAAGGTAAGTAACTTTTACAATACCTGAGTTTATTAGTTAAATTCTTGATATCTTTATTGAAAAATTTGTCACAAAAAATTAAAATTAAAATTAGATTTTGCCTAATTTTTCATGAAGTTTTCATGGTTAATCTAAACATAATTGTCAGGAACAAATGATTTACATAAATGTGAGATAAGAGTTTATAGGGGTTTTTTTGCTTTTTGTTTTTTGTCTTTTTTGTCTTTTCAGGGCTGCACCTGTGGCATATGGAGGTTCCCAGGCCAGGGGTCAAATCGGTGCTAAAGCTGCAGGCCTATGCCAGAGCCACAGCAATGCCAGATCTGAGCCATGTCTGTGACCCACACCACAGCTCACAGCAACGCTGGATCCTTAACCCACTGAGCAAGGTCAGGGATCAAACCAGCAACCTCAAGGCCCCTAGTCAGATTCATTTCCACTGTGCCATGACGGGAACTCCGAGAGTTTATAGTTAAGCTGTCTAGCAATTGTTGTATTTTATGGTATGTGTACTAAAAAATAGCTTCCAAAATACTTATGATAATGCGAAACTTCAGAGTTTTGCTAAGTTATTTTCAACTGAGATAAAATATGGAAACATCAATTAGTGAACATAGATTTATCTACTTTTGGCTTCCATTGGAGACTAAACATAAATTTCCATCTATTAGTAAATGTGTCACATGAAAAGATTGTGCCTGGAAAAGCACTCTAGGAATTATGAAATGTATTAATAAATTTTCCCACCTTAAAAAAATACTTGTAGGACCACAGTTCACATTGTTTACTTCTAAGTTTTCACTAGAAATAAAGTTTTCTAACGGTTAAGAATTCTAATTAATATATATAATTCAAGCTGCTAGAAATAATAAAGGAAACAGTTCTACATGCAAGAAAAGCAGAATATGTTTCTTGATTAAGAAAATGCATGAGGAGTTCCCATGGTGGCTCAGCAGTATCGAACTCAACTACTATCCATGAGGATGCAGGTTCAAACCCTGGCCTCACTCATTGGGTTAAGGATATGGCGTTGTCATGAGCTGTGGTGTAGGTCACAGACTCAGCTTGGATTTAGCTCTAGTGTTGCTGTGGCTGTGGCGTGGGCCGGTGGCTTCAACACCTAGACTGGGAACTTCCGTATGCCTTGGATGTGGCCTTAAAAGGACAAAAAAAAAAAAAAAAAAAAAAAAGAAGAAGAAGAATTTATGTAAAAGAAAACTTTTGGTTATTTGAGAATGGGAAGGAGGAAAACAAAGTGCAAACTATGGACATAGAGAGTAGGGAAGAGAGAGGAAGATAAAAGGGAAGGAATCTTGGGTAATCAAGCTGAATTAAAAACAAAAATTTTTTTTGGAGTTCCGGTCATGGCTCAGTGACAACAAATCTGACTGGTGTCCATGAGGACACAAGTTTGATTCCTGGCTTTCCTCAGTGGGTTGGGGATCTGATGTTGCTGTGAGTTGTGGTATAGGTGACAGATGTGACTCGGATCCCACATTACTATGTGGTGTAGGCTGGCAGCTGCAGCTCCAATTCGACCTCCAGCTAGGGAACTTCCATATTCCATGAGTGTGGCCCTAAAAAGACAAAAAAAAAAAAAAAAATTGTTTTTACCCATGCCCATAGTGTGTGGAATTTCCTGGGCCAGGGATCAAACTTGCACCAAAACAGTGAACTGAGCTCCTGCAGTGATAATACCAGATCCTTAACTCAATGCAGCAAAAGGGAAATCCCCAAGCTGGCTAAAATTTAGTTGTTATTGCAGGGAGTTTAAGAATGAGTTTAATATCAATACTGTACTTACATAAAACTAGAACTTAATTTTATTCCATCTGCTCAAATGATGGAGTTTTATTAGACTACTGGTCTACTCTTGATAATGAGAGATTATGAAATTTTTTTCTTTGCCTTTTAACATGATTTACCTAGAAGAAAATAATTCTGTCTTTTGCCAAAATAATTTTCCTGTGTTTATCAGCTTGACTACTTTAAACCTCTGTATTAAAATAATGAAGTTTTGGTCACAATTATGTAACCTCTGAAGTTATTGATATAAAAAAATGAGGTTCACACCAAAAGGATTGAACCTGAGCATCAGGGAAATGCCTTAGTTGACTTTCATGCAAATGCAGCAGCAATGGGAACCCTAAGGATTGTGGAAAATGTGGATAAAGTCCATTCTGCTTCTGCAAAAAATGACTCCTCACTGCCAGATTTTTTCCATCCTGACATTCTTATAGCATGGTGACAGTCTGCTCCTGAATCAGAGAAATTAAGTTAGGTAAACAAAGAGTTAGGTCTATAGAATATCCAAGGTGGCTGCTCTGTTCCTCCTAGCTCCCTGGCATTCCTCACTTTTTGGTTTTGCATTTCTTCACCCACCATAGGACATTTAACAAAAACTATTTTTGTCCATAGAGACCTTCTGCATCCTTTGAACATCTATAGCTAGACTTCATTTTAACTACCACTAGTATGAGTTATCAATTCATTTTTAGTGTGTGTGTGTACATTTTTGGGGGATAGTTTTAAGCCTTCTCCTACCTCAAGGTTGATACTATCACAGGGACAAAATAATGATAAGAAAAAATTAAAAACCTGGAGTTCTCTTTGTGGCTCAGTGGAAGCAAATCTGACTAGCATCCATAAGGACACAGGTTTGATCCCTGGCCTCGCTCAGTAGGTTAAGGATCTGCCATTGCTGTGAGCTGTGGTATAGGTCACAGACAGAGCTCAGATCCTGCATTGCTACAGCTCCAATTCAACACCTAGCCTGGGAACTTCCACATGCCGTGGGTGCGGCCATAAAAAGACAAAAAAAAAAAAAAAAAAAAAAAAAAAACTTATTAGAAAATGTGTTTCCCACTTGAGTTATCCCTACAACAACCTCCAGTGATCAAAGCATACACTTCACTGGAAAATCTGTCTCTATCATCCTCAATCATAAGGCAAGATGAAAAGAACAAATGGAAAAACTGGATTTAAACAGGACAAGGGTTAATAACATGGATTTCAATGAACAAATGAAAATGATTATAATTTTTATGAATTTGTATTTAAAATATTGCTGGTTCCTTAATGTTTTTCCAGATTTAAAGGAAACTTTTAAGCTATGAATAACCTGATAAGATAAACATTTGTGAACAAAAGATAAACCATTTACTTTTTTTCC
Source organism: Sus scrofa (assembly GCF_054392235.1). Lineage (NCBI taxonomy): Eukaryota > Metazoa > Chordata > Mammalia > Artiodactyla > Suidae > Sus > Sus scrofa. Next base: position 117,649,891 of record NC_139388.1, on the reverse strand, counting down.
CCCTACGTGTTTCCATGAGAATTCAGAAGCTCTTAGTGAGTGTTTCTTATTTTTATGAGACTATGTTTGTTTGCCTAAGTTCAATAAGTATCTGGTGTCTTTGTAAGAGAACATAATTGGACACAGTGGCTATATAACCAAGGCTTTGACTGAAACGTATTGTAGGTAAAATCTGATGGCTGGGCCCTTGGCTTCACTTCCTGGCCTCAGAGTGTTTTGGGAATTCAGTCTGAAATTCCTCATAAAAACTTTCACCAAAGCAACTTTAAAAATAACTTATACAGTCAATCACTATTCTCACTGAACTTCTATAAATAATCAGATCAGGTTTAATAACAATAAATTACTTTTACTGTGATTACCTTTTGTGATAAATGGTGGTAATTGTAGAGAGCAAACTATGCTTGCACCTTTGTAGATATTAGATTCTAGTGCCATTAGTTGTCTCTGAGATTTTGTTATATAAAGTGGACTGGATCCTGAGTTCTTCTAGTTTCCACAAATATCTGGCTATGATTCACCAGCTAACATTTCCAATTTTCTCACACTTTTCTGATTTGGAATTACTAAGAACCAAGACTGCCCTTATTCCTCCTTAGAAGGGGCTGTACCAAGTCCTCTCAACTACCCAGATGGCAGTCAAACTCCAAGGACTTGAAGAAGACCCACCTGGTCCATGGTCCTGTAAAACTTCTGAAGACTTCTGCATCAAAGTGACAAGGAAGAGAGCTAGCTATCATCAAGGTAGACTGCTTCTGCCCAAGAAGATGGATTAAGACTTCATACTTTAAATATGAAACATTTTTTCCTTTCCTTTATTTCATCATTAGCTTGGAAAGATAAGGCCTTTATCTGCATCTCCCAGGCCCTTTCAAAGGGGGATAGCCTTTCAGATTTCTGAATTATCATCAAAGATTCTGACCTATCCACAACTATCTAGATCAGATTTTCCCCCACTCACTAAGACATCTCACCAGCAGCATCCATCTTTGAAAAGTAATTATGACCCCTTATTTTAGGCTAGGACATTCTGTTCCTATATGCATTAAAAACTTGATTGACCCCTGGCTTGAACTGATAAGCATGGTAATTCTTGTGAATAAATTGATTCCCTGGTTAAGAGTAGATAAAAGTGAGAATATGATCAGAAATCCCACATTAACTCTTGAAGACAGTACAGATAACATTGGTGAGATATAGCTGCCCAGAAAAGGTCCTTAGACTCTCTAAACAAGGTTGTTGATGAAGCTAAGACAGGCTTTGGTTATCTTTTAACTCAGGAAAGAGGTGTCTGTACTGTGGCCAATGTACCTGCTGAGCTGAAACTTCTGGGAAAGTCGAAATTCAGTTACATAAGATCATTGAGGCAAGCCACTTGGCTTAAAAGGGTGACTCCTTCAGTGGGGTCTTTATTTAATTGGATTGGGTTTTAGGGACCATGGTACATGCCAAACATCAGGAATTATCCTGCTTTTAATCCCTCTGGAACATTATATTCTCTCAAAACTTTAAATGCGTGTTCATAGCTGCTAAGAACCAAGTAAGTGATCTCCCTAAGATCTGAAGATCAGAAAAAAAACTCAAAGAGAATAACTGATTTAAGGATTATAAACCTGTAGCTATTACCTGTGAATATTACAGGGATAATAAGCAAAAACATTGTGACCTGTGGATACCACACCAAAGATCAACGAAGCTGTGGAAACTACAGAGAAGTAGCTGAGAGTAGCAGTAATGCCTTAAGTTTTGATCATGTCTCTCAGTTACGCAGAGAATTTGGTCAAAAGGAGGAAATTGTTAAAAAATAATAATCAAAGGAGAACTAGAAGAAAAAAGAAACAACTGCTCCAAGGTCAATTCAATTGCTCCCAGGACAGCAGACAATGATTTAATTGCAGTTACAAACTCTCTGGAGAATGGAACTTCTGGAATTTTCTGGTTAGTCTTAGTGAAGTAATCTTGCTTGAAACAATCCTTTCTTTTCTTTTGCTAATAACCTTCTCTACCATGTCTATAAAAGCCTTCCATTTTTGTACAGCTCCTGGGAACGCCTTTTATTTACTAGCTGGGATGTTGCTTATTTTATGAATTGTTGAATAAAGCCAAGTAGATTTCAGATTTACTTGGCTGAATTTTGTTTTTTAACAGCATTTGTGTTTGTATGTCTCTTGGTTCATTGACATATTTGCCAGGGGCTAGAAAAGAGATTAGCATTAGATTTTCATATAAAAGATATTTGCACTAATAAATATACCTAGGACTTACATTTTGGTTTCTAAATTCCATTCTCCACCAAAAGGAACCAGAGATCTTTGAAGAAATGGCTGATTTTAGGACCAGGTTAGAGAAGGTACACTGGCCAGAAAATGATAATGTATGCTAAAATGTATCTATTGCACACAGCAAAATATAGTCATTGTTTACAATCTACTTCCTAAAAAAAGATTAAGTGAGAAAAATCACCATTTAGCTCTCATTATACTAAAAATTACTTCAATAAGGAATTTTCGATAGCTGCCAAATTTGAAGAAGGGAGGGTGGGTTTGCTAATTAATAGAATATCTATATGGTATTAAAGTATATCATAAATATATTTTATCAAGGCTAGCTAATTCATTGGAAGAAAATATATCTCTTAGTCAAATTCGCCCCAAGAGTATAAGAATTAAAATAGTCATTAAATGCAAACTAATAAAATTTTGCACAGGTCCATTATGTCATTTAACATGCTAAAGAGTGACTAAATAGCAGATACATAAAAAGATGCACATTTTAAAATAGAGCGAGAATACACATATTCAATAATAAGCGAGAGATTGATTACATTAAATACAATTTTGCTCACAAAACCTTGTCTTCAATGTCAAGGTTTCTATTTATGTAAAAAGAATAACATGGACTTCATTACATTTAGTCAAATTTTCTTGTTAGTGAAAGCCTAATTCAACCAATAAATTGTCACTTTATATAGAAACTTTCTATAGTAAACTTTCTATTTCCATCTTAGCTAGTGTCATAGTAATTATGTTAAATTTAACCGTAAAGGGTAAATTGACTTGACTTTGATAGGCAACTTCATAGGGCTCTCCTGGTTTTCTTCCTACGCCTTTGTTCATTGTCCAAGTTTCATACCTTCCACTTCCTTACCAGTGAGATCTTGGCACTCTTGACAGATGAAAGAAGAGTTCCCAGGCTAGGGGTCAAATCAAAGCTATAGCTGCGGCCTACACCACAGCTACAGCAATGCAGGATCCGAGCCATGTCTGCAACCTACACCACAGCTCATGGCAACAGCAGATCCCTGACCCACTGAGCAAGGCCAGGGATCAAACCCACATCCTCATGGATATTAGTCAAATGTCTTTCTGCTGCGCCACAATGGGTACTTCATATTATTCATTATTATTCATACAAACAACTTCAATTAATACCTACATGGGATGACATACATTTTCGTTACCATCCAGTTCTCTTTTCTGAGGTCAAATTTTATGGATACAGTTGCCTATTTAACAACTCTTCTTGAATCTTTCAGAGGCGTCTCAATGTCTAACTCATACCAGTGCTCCTAGAAGTGTCCTTATCCTTGTGAATGGTACCCTGTCCATCTTCATCTTCACCCATCCAGCAGTTGCTGCCTCTACTATGAAACAGCCTTCTGGTTGGATTACCCACCTGATGCCTCTGAATTTCATTCTGCACTTTGAAGCCAGAAATAGAATCTTCTATTCCTGATTAAAATGCTTCCATGGCTTTCTGATACTTCAAGGATGAAGTGGCTCTTATTCTTACTCCCTCTCCTTATTGGTCTTTTAACCTTTGTTACCTCTAAATCTCAGACAATTTCCTTGTCAGTCAATGTTGTATAATTCCAAGCTCCTTTCCTGTACGAGCCTTTTCAAATGTAGCCCTTTCTTACAGAAATTACCTCTCCTAATGAGTCATCAAATCTCAAGTCTAACATTGTGTTCCTCAATTGAGGGATCCCTCCCTGATTCCCTTAATGTGATATCCAACTCTTGCAGATTCTTCAAGCACAATGTACCTTCCCTTTATAGAAATCACAAAATTAGAGTTCCCATCCTGGCTCAGTGGTTAATGAATCTGACTAGGAACCCTGAAGTTGCGGTTTAATCCCTGGCCTCACTCAGTGGGTTAAAGATCCAGTGTTGCCATGAGCTGTGGTATAGGTTGCAGACGCAGCTCGGCTCCTGTGCTGCTGGCAGCTACAGCTCCAATTAGAGCCGTAGCCTGGGAATCTCCATATGCCGAGAGAGCGGCCATAGAACAGGAAAAAAGACAAAAAAGACAAAAAAAAAATTCACAAAATCAATTTACATATGCGATGATTTGATTGACTTATTGACTCTAGATTCCAAGCTCCAAGAGAGCAGAGAAATGTTTATTTTAATTGCTAGTGCGTCTTCTCACACTACAGGGTGCTTAGTATATGTGAGGCACTCAATAAACACCTACTGATTGAAAGAATGATTGAACGATCTGCCTCCCCTTCCTGGACAGTGGTAGAATGAGGTCCAAACTGAGAAAGTATATGGAAACTGGAGGATACCTGGCAGAAAGACTATCGCTAGGGGCATTGAGTCACATCAAATTGAAAAACCATCAAATTTTATTTCCACAAAGGATAAAGTTCCCCAAGATTCTCCTTTTACAAGTGAGGAAATTGCAAGGCACTAGCCTATCTGCTGTGAGGGCAATGATAATAAGATTTGCTTTCAGAATATTTGCAATAATTTAAAACATGATAGGTGTTTATGTGCATAATGTGATTGAATTCTCCTAACCAATTAAAATTAATCCAATTTCACAGATAAGAAAACTGTGACTCACAGGGTTAAATGACTAGCCGCTGTTATATAGCTATTAAACTGTATCCAGCTTAGGTTTGCCTAGCTCCCAAACCCTGCTCTTTCAATTACACTAAAATAGTATTTCTATTCACGCCATTCATCTCTGCTCTCTTCAGGTGTCTCCTGAAATATAAACCCGTTTAAACACATTGTCTCATTTAGACATTACATTCCTCACCAACCCTACATCTAGAGCCACCTTTCATTTCTACTCTCTCTCAGCTCTTTAAGCTGTGTCCTCTGGAACCCAGTTCCATTACAAAACACTCCTATGGCATTTACCTTTTCATGGTCCTCTGATTAACTGAAACCTAAATCTTACCAGTGGATATTCCTGGAATCAGCAGTCTAGGGAACTGAGCATTCTCTTTCCCCACTTAAGGACAAAAGTGTGTGTGTGTGTGTGTGTGTGTGTGTGTGTGTGTGTGTGTGTTTGGAGGGGGTGGGTGCAGAGGAAGAGGAAAGGAAGAGACTAGAGCCTAAGTGGTTGTAGAAAGATAGTAATCAAGCTATTTTTTGCTGTTTAGAAAAGGAGGCTAAAGTGGAACCTGGAGACCGGCAGTATTTAGTTGAGTCTAATCCCACTTAACTAAGTTTAAATATTCTGTAAAAAGCAAAGGAGGTAGTAAAATGGTATAGGTAGAAAGAATCTTAGGATTCATTTTGTTAGCTCTTTAATTTTCCACATAAGGAGATTGAGGTCCCCCCCCTCAAATCTATCACTTAACGAGTTTAAATAAGTAACTGAAGGCAGAGCTGGGGCTAAAACATAGATGTGCCAACTAATAAAGAGTTAAAATCTTTAAGCTTTTAAAAAATAAGCTAGATTAGAGATAGAATGACTCCCCCTTGAATATCTTCTTTATTTAGCTGAAATGCTTTCTGCATATACTAATTTTCAAAATAAATAGATCAGTTTAGTCAAGGTTCATGACACCATCACTTTTGAGATCAAAGGCCCATCATTATGTAAATTTTCATTTGTTCCAAAGACACAGACTGATTTGTTGTTGTTGTTGTTGATGATGATTTTTTTTCTCTGAGTAATCTTAGGGTTTAATCAGAGCCACAAAATAATGGGGCAGATTTGACTTAAAAAAAGTATTTCCTAATCTATAAACAAGATATCGTACTGTGTTAAAAAAAAAAATAGAGATGTTCTTTTTGAATATAAAGAGAAAAACCCTAGAATATCTCAAATTTATTATTTAGTCTCATTTTTTTTCATCTCAAGAATGAATAGAATATTCTGACCTTCATATTTGATGATATCACTGATTAATGTGTGATTAACTTTAAAATATGATTATGACATTGTCTTCCTGGGTGGTAATTATTTGCACTAAATATTCACAATTGTGTCCATACTCTCGTATCACTAATTTTGACATAAATACCCTGATATATCAACAAAACTGAAAGAAGTCAACTGGCCACTCATATTAGATACACAAACTTGCTTCCCATTTGTATCAACTGAATGAAATCATTTGCCCATGACCAGGAAGAGATTAAAACTATAGGCCTCATATTGTGAAAAGTGATTTTTAGTTAAGACTATTGAATTCTTTAAGCCTCTTATACTGAGAAAGTTCAATTTGATTCAGCCAATGGCACTGCCACCATTAATATCAGCTATTGAACACACACTGATTTGAGCACTTGCTGCAATATAGTCAGAGTTTATTTTTAAATGCTGAGAAGACAAACACAAGACACAGTCCCTGCCCTCCTAAAGCTCACAGTCTAATAACTAAGTCATAAAAACAAGCCACCCAGCATACTGCAGTAAAACAGCATGCACTAAGTGTAAAGATCACACAACACCAGTGAACCTAGAGAAAGAAAACGCAACTCAGCATGAAGGGAAAAGGGAAAGAGGTGAAGAGAGTGGGTGTGGAGAAGGAAAGCTATTCCATGACTCAGACTCTGCTCTGTGAGGTGATGTCATTTGCTAGCAAGGTGTCAATGTCAGCTGTAATAGGCCGCTAGCTCAGCGAAACTGATGGCTGATAAAGAAAGAAGGAGTTTCTTGGGAATTTCCAGTTAGTAAGATCTAACAGGGGTGGGGGTATTCTGTTTGACGCTTTCATGTTGTCTGTGGTTTGGAATAAATAGTAGGGATATTGAGGGAAGGCTCTGCCATTGTGGCTGTGAGATTCTTGGTTATGGGGCTTGAGCTAATACATTTTTAAAACCCCCACACAACATAGCAAAAAATGTAAGAAGCAACTCATGGTCGATAAATTTGGTTAGAGTAAAACGCCATTGCCAGGAAGAACATTTTTTAGCTCTGACCAAATACCCTCATCTGAGCATTTGAGCTTGACCATCTTTCTCCAACAGTTTGGGGCCAGTCCAGTGAACTGACTTAAAGAAAGTGTTAATATTGCACTGAAGTAGCTGACTCTACTTTATGTTTCTTTCTTTTTCTTTTTTGTCTTTTTAGGGCCACACCCTTGGCATATAGAAGTTCCCAGGCTAGGGTTCGAATTGGAGCTGTGGCTGCTGGCCTACACCACAGCCACAGCCACAGCAACGTGAGATCCGAGCCACATCTTCGACCTACACCACAGCTCATGGCAACACTGGAACCTTAACCCACTGAGCAAGGCCAGGGATCGAACTCACTTCCTCAGGGATACTAGTTGGGTTCATTACCACTGAGCCATGACAGAAACTCCAACTTTCTGTTTCTTGATCACTGTTTGATAATGGCTACCTGAAATCAAACTGGATTCAAAATACCTAGACCCAACTATCTACAGCATTAGCTCAGGGAAGCACATTCTATATACCATTTACTTTTCTACAGAAAAATACATATAATTCATCACCAACTAGTATTTATATCCTATCATCCTTTTTATTTCTTGTTTTGCACGTAAGTGCTTTGTTTTTTAGTTTCCATTCTCATCCTCGGGGATAAAAATATATTCAAAGTACAACCATTCAAAAACAGTCTTCTATAATTTCAAAGAGATATAAAAGTGTCATTTTGTCAGAAAAAGGACTTAGAGCCTTTGGCCAGATGTACTCACCAACAAATATGAAAATAATCCTTGCTTCTTCAAGTCTGGTTTATAAGTTATTTATACATTTACTTAGAAATTATTGCAGGAGTTTTGTTTTTTTTTTTAATCTGGAAGGGACTTATGAGATTATTTGGCCAAACCCTTTATTATCATTGAGGAATTTAAAGTCTGAAGATATATGGTAATTATCCCAGATTCCTAGAGTTGGAATATATTTGAGGCCAGAGGGATTTCTGCACCTACTGTGCCAAGGGGCTGCCACTATACCCATATATGTAGAGGCTGATTCAAATTTCCTTTTCCTTAAAATGTATCTGATCACTTCTGCTACAGTGATTATTTAAAAAACCTAAATTTGTCCCAATGCAAATGACATCTTAAGGAACAATTTGGGCATAACACAAATGTTGTGTCTGTTTATGTATGATTTCATCCATGAGATCTACTAGTTGACCAAAGAAATCAGGCACCTGGTTAAACTGACCCACATAGGAATACACAAAGTGCATACACTTCAAACACCTGCCAGTTCTCTCAGTCCACCATATACTTTTTGAGCCATGCCCATAGGTGGTGGATGGAATAGGTCTCCAAAAGTACCATGCCTGAATCCCTGAGAGCTTGTGAATATATTGTGTTACATGGTGAAAGGACTTTGCCGATGTATTGGAGGTCACTAATCACCAACCTGAAGTAAGAAAGATTATCCTGGATCATCTGGATGGACCTAATCTCATCACAGGACCCCTTAAAAACAGAGAACTTTCCTTGGCTAGAGTCAGATATGAAGCAGAAAAAAGAGTCAGAGAGATCCCAGGCATTGGAAGCATTTAACACATGTAAGGAATAGAGAAAGCCTTCTAGCAGCCAAGGGGGTCTTGAGCTCACAGCCACCAAGGGACTGGGAACCTCAACCTACATTCCTCAGGAGCAGGAAGAGGAAAAACCCTTCTTCCCAAAGGCTCCAATGAGCTCCCTTCATAGCTCAGCTCTTAAGGAACCCAACTAGAATCCATGAGAATTCAGGTTCAGTCCCTGGCCTCGCTCAATGGGTTAAGGATCCAGCATTGCCATGGGCTGTGGTATGGGTCACAGACGTGGCTTGGATTAGTGTTGCTGTGTCTGTGGCATAGGCCAGCAGCTGCAGCTCCAATTCAAACCCTAGCCTGGGAATTTCCATATGCCTCAAGTGAGGACCTAAAAATAGCAAAAAATAAAATAAAATAAAAGCCTCCAGAAAGAAGTATGGCCACACCAGCACATTGATTTTAAAAGCAAATAAACCTGTGCTCAGACTTCTAATTCATGGAAATTGTCAAATCTGATCTTTTTTATGGTAGCCAGTGAAATCTAGGAAATCACACTTCTCTACATAGATATGAAAATTTGCCGTCCAATTTCAGATAATCTTCCTTATAGCATTTTACAGTAGCCCAAAAATTTCAACCTTTCGGATATCCACTTCCAAAAACAACCTTGAGGTCTTTTTCAAGGAAAAGTGTCATAATTACTGAGCATTTATTTATTTTTTAATGACTTAACACAAGTAAAATGACAACCATTTTTATTAGGTTCCCAGCTTTGTATGTTTGTCCCTAATGAAGATGTTGAGTTTAGTATCTCAAACCCCATTTTATTCTAAAAGTATTGTGGTTTTTATTGTACAATTTTCTACTTTTAACTTTATGGCTGTACCTATGGATATGGCAGTTCCCAAGCCAGGGATTGAATCTGAACCACAGCTGCAGCAACCCCAGATCATTTTAACCCAATATGCCAGACCAGGAATTAAATTTGAGTCTCTGCAGCAACCCAAGCCAATGCAGTTGGATTCTTAACCCACAGTACCACAGCAGGAAGTCCTAGTGCACAATTTTGCAAAGCACAGTGATTGTTAAAAATGCATATGTGTGTGTGTGTTTGTTATATGTATAATGGAAGAGGAAAAACACTTTTTTCCCCTCTATCCATCTTAAATTCATTGGTTTGAGTCCAGTAAGTTAGGCTGACATTAGCAAGTGAAAACAAACAAACAAAAACCTACAGAATTTTAAAGCATATGCATCACACATATACATGAGGATACTCAGTGGTGAATAACTCAAAGGAGGTGGTGAGGACTTGGACTTACAGAACATCTTAGCAAAAAACAAATTGTAGAGAAGTGGCAAGACAAAGGAAAGGGACTTTGAGCAGCTGGGGGCAGTAAATTTTGGGAAGGCATATGTATGGAGAACTAAGAGTAGAAAAGGGCTAGTTTTAGTAAGGTGTGTTTGTAGGTTCCTGTGGTGCAATTTCCATGCTGATAAGGGTCTAGAGTAGCTCTCTTCTTAATAGAGACAGGACAAGGATAACCTTATAAATTTATGTCCTGCTTCTAGGCAAACAGAAGGTGGGCAGAGATTTTTTTCTATCTGCTCTTCTCAATTGCTTTCAGCTCACAACAATCCTTATGCTAAGGTGGCATATTTTTGGGTGACCAATTCTGCTACCCTCAGGTTCTTCTATGTTCTCAGAAATGGGTTCTGTTGGCTCCAATCTAAAGGTATATGCATTCCCATTGTCACTGAGTGGTAACCAATCCAACTAGTATCCATGAGGATGCAGGTTTTGATCCCTGGCCTTGTTCAGTGGGTTAAGGATCCAGCATTGCTGTGAGCTGTGGTATAGTCACAGACTCGGCTCAGATCTGGCATTGCTGAGGCTGTGGTGTAGGCTGGCAGCTGTAGCTCTGATTTAACCTCTAGCCTGGGAACTTCCATATGCCATGGGTACAGCCCTAAAAATGACCAAAAAAAAAAAGAACAACAACAACAACCAAAAAGTTATACAGAACTAATTTCAGGACATAATTACATCATGTAAAGAGTTTTGCAGATGCTTCTCCTTTGAAGTTATATGCTTTTATGCTCCACATCTCTTCAAAAATTCCCACTTACCCCTCAGATGTCTGTTAGATATTGTGTCTTAGGAAAAGCTGTACTTCATCTCACAAGTAAGTTTAAGTGACTTCGATGAGTATCCATGATACCCTATACTATCTATATAATGGCTCAACTTATATTTAAATTGTCCATTTGTTTGCTTGTATTCCTGGTGGAGTACAGGGCTTTAAGAAGAAGGATAACACATTTTTAAATGTTTTCATGTTTGTATAGCAACACTCTAGCTTAGGGCCTAACACATAACAGATATGCAATATATATGTGTTAAATAAAAATGGAAAACCTTGTTGAAAATAAAAACAATAGATTAATGCTATGTGTGTTCCTGTATTGTTACAAGGTGGATAACTGAGCAAAGAGTCTTGTTTCTCTTAAATCACTGGAAATATTTGTGTCAAATTCCTTTTATGCAGATTTTTCATCAAATATGCACATCTAACTCCAGTAACATCACTGTGGGACTTAGAGCTGCAGTGTGAAGAAAAATAATCACTGAAAAGATAGAACCTAGAATTAGAAATGTTCCTTATCTCTTTAGGTCAGAATTCAAGTACACTATTTTCTGAAGCTTTATAATTGCTAAGCATTGTTTAGCGATAAAATTAGCTCCTTAATTTGGCTTAGTGGTTCCTCTAAGGTGGCTGAGATGATAATGAGGCATACCTCAATTTATGAGCAATCTAGACAAGATAGCTTACTCAACCTGCAAATTACTTGCAAACTATATGAAATGTTTACAGCTCAAGTTGAAAAATACTATATTAAAATGTTTCAGGGGTCACATTAAAAATGATTGAGTGGTTTTAAAAATCTATTGGCTTGGTGGTGTGTTGCAAGGGGGAAAATTTAGATAAACAGTTTGGTATTTTACAAGTGGATTTTCACATCCAAGTGACAACAGGCTAGAGGTGAGAGGAAAATGTAGCACATTTCTGAAAGACTGGATAATCCAGTCTTTCTATTTCCTTAGTATCTTTCAGCTGTATTCTCCAAAGATGTCTATGAAAGTTAATCATGTTTATGTTAATTCTGTCTTCAGTGAGTCAGGAATAACTTCCTGGCTGTCAACAGTGAGAATGAAAGAGGGACAACAGAAGAAAAGTCCTTGCTCCTTAGAGGATTTATAACCTATTAGCAGAGAGAACAAGAGTCTAAGAAGCACATCCGGCAAGAAAAGACCATACATGGATAAGACCTAAACCATGTGGCAAAGATTCAAGCGATCCTGGATTTTATGAACAAGAATCAGAACACTGAGGACTGGAATACTCAGAAAGAACACTCTGCTAAGAGACCTCTTTGCTCAGATGAAAAATATGAAGCCAATGGTTTGTGACCTGGGCAACTGTTCACTGGGAACCCAAATGAGCCAGTCAGCTTACTTTGCATGCTCCAAACAACAAACTAGCAGCTCGTAAAAACTTTCAGCCATTACTGACCTTGATTAGAATTCAGGCTGAAACCCAGGAAAGAAGAGTGGGTTTTCTGCCTTCCAATTCCCTATTCCATTCTTTCTTTCTAAATCCTGGTGGTGGACTTAACCATGGAGTGCAGGAAATAAATGCAACATTTTAGGTATGTGATAGTGACAACCATAAATAAGGGCAAACACACTTATACCTGCAAGTAAATAGAGTTGCACAGATGGTACAAGGGAACCTTTCTACAGGTCTTGAGCCAGACCCCATTACTCTCTGCTTCATATAATGGCCCAGTGCGGTAACTGTGGACCATCACACTGCACAGATGGAAGAGAGAGTTAGAGGGCTATTGAACATGTGAATTTTCCCAGTGTGTCACAATTACAGAAACATCTGTGCTAAATATTTTCAAGCTGATCCACTATAAAAATTGGCAATGTTCAATAGCACTCAATGTCTTCCCTTTCCCTAGTGGGAAAGCAGGCTAATGATTGCATTTGGGATACAGCATAAGGCATGTACCTATGCTGATTGCTTGCTGCTTAAAGGGGCCTCATTTGCATTATGCAGTTTGCAGTGTTCCTTCTTTATTCCTCCTCCTTTCTTTTTTGCTTGCAAATGTAAACTGAAAGGGAAATCAAACCATTTGTGCCCTTGTCACTGAAATGTTTCCCAGGGCTCCATTAATGGAATGGCCTGGGCAGGAGCAAGGAAAAGGCGAGCAATAAGGTCTCTTGACAGTAATTGTAGACTGTGAGGCCTGTTAATTCTGATTATATTAAAATGGATGATTGGCCGCCTCATCATTTGCTCACAAACATGCTTTTTCATCCTAGGAATCTACTAATCAAAGCAAATTTCAGAGAATTTTTTATTTCAATGAAATTTACCTTCAAGAAAATTGCAGTCTTAGTCAGTGCCCTGCAAAATTAAACGGGCATATGAATTGCCTGGGATTCTTATCGAGTGAAGTTTTTGATTCAGTAAACCTGGGAAGGGACCCAAGATTCTGTCTCTTAAGCGGAGCTCATGCTGCTGGGTTAAGGACCACATTTAACATGGCAAAGTCTGAGGCTCTGAGAAGGCAGGATGCAAATAGGAGAAGCATTTTTGCTCGTCTCACTGACCAGGAATTTCAAATGTTTCTAGTAATACTTTAAACAAAAAGTAAGAGAAAATCTATCTAAGAGATTGCCCATCTTGCAATAACGTCCATTTTCAATATGTTGCAAATTTACACTTACTGTTCCAACACCATTTGACAAGCAGGTATTTTGTATCTACTGAAGAAAACAGAACCCTGTGGGGTTCCTGGGCATAAAAGCCTTTGTGCCCCCCATTTCTTTTTAGGGAATAAGCTTCAGCTTTCATGACCTTCCTGAGTTCCAAAGGGTAGATTCAAATAGATTAGCATTAAGGTAGGGAGTGGATGCTGAAACAAGGGAGGAACACTAAAAAAATAACAGTGCAGCCTTGGGAAGGGTCCCTGGATCCCCCTCAAGGGATACACATAACAACAGATTTGAGCTCTCCTGCAGAACTAAAACCCACAGCAAACGAAGGATGTTAACTACTTGATGAATCATTCTTCATTCCAGAAAGAAAGAGGACCACAAGAATGCATCCCTGAGACACTAAACACTAGCTTTGAAGAATGCAACTTGCATCTACTCTGGTCCTTCCCTGTGGCTCTACTTTCTACTCCCAAACTATAGATTATCCCCTGTTCTCTCCCAAAGGAGGCCACAGTCTTCAAGGGATTAGCCTGTTGTGGCCTCCTTTGCCTGGCATAGCAATAAAAGTTATCTTTTTCTCCTTCACTTAAAACTCTGTCTCTGTACTTCTATTGGCACTGGTGGACAGAAGCCATGTTTTGGCAACACTACTAAATATTAGCCTTCTTTTCTGGAATTCAAAGTCAGTTGAAGAAGACGGATATGTAAGTAAATCATTGTGATACATCTAGAAAAGACAAGAGAAAGTGGTACCAAGGCATAGAAAGCAGGGGATGGGTTTGGGAATCAGAGAGAACTGGCTGTTCTATGTACAGAGTATGTGACTCTGTGCTAATTACTTAATTACCCCAAGGCTAAGTTCCTCTATCAATAGAATGGATACAATAATCTCATTCTTAAGAGTAATTGTGTTGAAAATACATTGCATGGTACTTACCACATCATAATTATGTACTAAAAATTAGTCCGCTTCCCTTTTTTGATATATGAAAACAAAACAATCTAAACGAAGCAAAAAGACTACCAGTAGTGCAAGGATGTCAGTTGCCATAAAAATAAATAAGGAGACTTCATCTCCAAGGTGCTTATAACTTAATAGAAGGGATAAAAAGAAGAGCACAGGTGACCATTAAGCTGTTATACAAGGTAGAATATGATGGATTATATAAAATACATTTTGAGGAACTACTGTGGAAACAAAGTGAATCGACTTTCCTGACAGAAAGGATGGGTAAGCTTACATTAGGCTATAGGAGAAAAAGAGTGCTTCATTTAGAGAGGATGGAAAAAAATCACTGGAGGGCACTTGGGGAAAGTGTTCAGCTAGAGGGTAAGCTTTGTTGAATGGAAATGGTAGGAGGTCAGGATGTAGAAGGAATGCTGAATAGTTTGTGTGTTGGGAATTTATTGTGTGGACTATGGTTACTTAGTAAGATTCATTTAGAATGAGGTAGATTCAATACATGTGGCAGAACTGTTTGTAACAAAGAGTCAAAAGGAGAATCTAGAGAGAGAGAGAAATTAAGCAACAAGGGCACTTGTCTAGGTTGGAGAAGGTGAAAAGTCAATTGCAGCAGAATTGAAAAGAAGAATAGCAGGTTAAGGAACAGAGGTCAACTGGGCAGAATTTGGGGACCAATTAGAAAGTGAAAAGTTGGATAAAACTTCAATTTTCCTGAGGCATGACTAGGAATCCAGTAGTATGATTTTTTTAAAATGCCGCAAAGAATGGATGAAATGTTGATAACAGCAAGGAAATGCCCAGTGGAAATGCAGAACTAGAGCTAAAGAGAGATTCATTAAGAAGAATAATCTGAAGTTCAAACCAAATCAAAAGAAGACCTAGGAGGAGTTCCCATTGTGGCTCAGGCAGTTAAGAACTCAACTAGGATCCATGATGATGGGGATTTGATCCATGGCCTCTCTAAGTGGGTTAAGGATCCAGCATTGTTGCAAGCTGCAGCATAGGTCACAGGTGCAGCTTGGATCCAATGTTGCCATGGTTATGGCATAGGACTGCAGCTGCAGCTCCAATTGGACCCCTAAACTAGAAACTTCCACATGCTTCAGGTGGGGCTCTAAAAAGAAAGGGAAAAAAAAATAGGAAGAAGAAGACTTAGGACATTTCCTTAAGGAAAATACCCATGCATTATAAGTAAGTGGGGAGAAGGCAGCTGAGTGAAAGAAAAGATACTAGTGATAAGAGATACAGAGATAAGAAAAACCCTCATAGGTAGGAGAATAGTAGGAAAGCATAGAGTAAGTCAAAGCAAGAAAGCAGAGGATTTAAGTTACTGATGAGTAGAGACAGATCTGGAACAGGACAACTATTAAGTTGATAAGACATAACAAAGTGAATGTTTTAAAGCTGTTTGTGCATAGCATTGAGTTGTTACTTGAAAGTTTTATGTTTTCAAGGTGGCTTCAGTAGCTGCTAAGGGTTTCAAAGGGTCTGTTCCTATCTCCCAAACCACTCTTTGAACTGCACTTGGCTCATTCAGGAAAGGAGATATTCATGTCCTTGGAGCATCTTTGGTGTTTTGAGTAACATCAATTACCTGGATATCAATGTCCTACATTTACCTTGCCTTAGGTTTAAATTTATTTATCTTGGATATTTTGTTCCTAAATAGAGAAAATACAACAGAGAAAATATGCTATGTTTAGTTATTTCTCTGTAGTCAGTTCTCTCTCTTCTCTTTCTCCCTTCCTCGCTTGTCATGAAGGACAGAATGCCATTTAAAAAGAAGAAAACTGGAGTTCCCTGGTGGCTCAGCAGTTTAAGGATCTGGCATTGTCACTGCTGTGGCTCTGGTTACTACTCTGGCTCAGGTTTGATCCCTGGCCTGGGAACTTCTACATGCAACCAAAAACAAACAAACAAACAAATAAATAAATAAATACAGAAAAAACCTACATGATGGAAAACTATAAAATTCTATCTTGGCACCATAAACAAACCCTAATATTAATATAAAAACAAATATTTCATATGGTCATATTGTGATTCATTGAATAAGCTCATACCCATTTTTTACTAAAGAAAGATCTGCACAATATGAAGGATAGTGGCCAGTTAGAAAGCATCTTGTATGAATGTCCTGCATCCTACAAAAGGCTAGCTATTTACAAGTATAATCACATTTCCTATTGCAACAATTTAGAGAAGTAGATACTTTCATCCCCATTTAATAGTGGAGAAAACAATGTACCACAAAGCTTGAGTAGCACAGCTATTAACTTGAAGAGCCAGGACTCAAATGCAATCCCTCTCATGCTGCAGCCCTAGTTCTTTTCACTGTATCAATAGGTAGGGTAGGAAAAACCTCTTCCTCTCCTTAGCTGAGGCTCCTCCACTGGAACCCCATAAATTGGACTAAGACAGATTAGCAAGAGAAAAGCACACACATTTAGCCTTCATAAAGAAATGACGATCTGAAGATGTGGTTAAACCTGAGTGTTTTTATACTAGGCTTGACAAAAGTTGTGAAAAGATGTAAGAGGAATTACTAATAAGGTTAGTAATCTGGGGAAAACTTAGCAAAGCCAGTTTTTCGTTTGTTTGTTTGTTTGCTTGTTTCAGATTCTTCTAGGCTTCAATTCTGTCCTCAGTGATAAAGATATTCTTTTCCTCAGGTATCAGAAAGGCACTTCTTCCTTGAGGGTCTTTTGACCTACTTCAGGGGAGAAGAGTTTGGTCAGAGAGTCTGTCCTGCACCTGCCATTTTCCTTCAGCATACAATATTTACCATGATATCCTGCTGTGTAGCACAGGGAACTATGTCTACTCACTTGTGGTGGAACCTAATGGAGGATAACATGAAAAAAATGAATGTATATAAGTGTATATCAGGGTCACTTTGCTGTATAGCAGAAATTGACAGAACAATGTAAATCAGCTATAGTTAATTTTTTTTAATTTTAATAGGGGGTAGCATAATATGGTACCTGAAACCCGTAAGAAACATAGACCTTCCATTTTACAGCAACCAAATAGAAGAGTTCTGTGCCCTGCTGATTGGTCTGAAAGAATGAGTTTAGTCAACCACCACTGATAAACACACAGCAAATTCTAAAATGCTGCTCTTTGAAAATAAAGATAATAATGAGAGATACTGAATGCAGAGGAATTTTTGACAAATTTTGAGCTAGATCCCTGGAGGCCACAAGTATTACAAGGTAGGCAAAAAAAAATCTACCACAAGTACTACAAAGTAGGTTCTAGAACAGTTACAACCATTAAAATGAAATATCACACCCACAATTAAAAAGAACCTTAAAAGGTTTACCTCCTTTTCTTAAAAAAAAAAAAAAAAAAAGACTTTCCAATGGGGAGAAAATGTTTTGATCTCAATGAGCCATGCTGAGCAATGCTAATTTTATTCATCTGACTTTTAAAAATATCCATACTCACTAGGTAATTTTATACATATTAAGAACTAGATCATATGTTATATGTCAATAATATTCCAGTAAATCTTGAAAGTAAATAAATAAAATAAATACAGTGTGTTTAATATAGAGTTTTTAGTTTTAGTCTTATCTGCAGAAAATGTATGTTAAATAATTTTTAAACTATGGTCCTGTACAGATAAAAAATAATCACCATGACTCTTTTAGTGTTCTCCATGGCGTGTCCCCATTATTATCATCCTTGCATATTTTAGAAGTTGAAAATGAGAATGAAGAACTGGTTCCATAAACTTTAGGAACTGGTGAAAGTAAAAAGATGAGTAGTTGAAATCAGAGAAAAGTTTAGAATACTTAGAGGAATATTATAGCTTTGTAGGAGTTTTGTTTGTTTTGTTTTGTTTTTTGTAGTGGCAGTATCAAAGAAACTAAAGTTGGATGGTAAAGTTTTTGTTTTAGTAAAAACAGATTTTATTTAGGAACTATTGGAAATAGGGAGAGAAAGACATTAGTATAGAACTGGGCTCCATTCCAAGTACAGCAAAACAGGGGATTTGCAACCAAGGAGCAGGGTCAGTAGATGAAAAATCACTAAGAGGAGCCATCAGGGGAAGGGGAAACACTTGCTAAACTGACCTAATAGGATTCTTGCTGACGGCAGATGTTCAGACATCATCTGGGGGATGGGGGAGGATGAGGAGCTGGATCAGATGTCTAAGGCCATCAGATGTTGAAGATGAGGGAGTTTCTCTAAACTGCCTAGACAGATTCTTGAAAAAACTGGGTGATGAAAGGCTGGACATGAAAGTCCAATCCCTAAGCCTAGTTAAAAAAAAAAAAAAAAAGGAGAAAAAAGGGAACAGAGCAGCCTGACTAAAATTTGGTCAAGAAGAAAGTCTTTGTCAAAGACGGAGGGTGTTGATACTAAATAGCTCAAAGAAGCTTGACCCTGGCTGGCAGGAAAAATCAGCAATGTAGGTAAAGGTGGAAACAAATTGATATGGGGGACAGGTTAGAAAGAACAGTGAACAGCAACTCATTCAGATGGATAGATGGACTTCATTTAAGAGATTGAATAAGGTATAGTATTAAGAACTGAGCTCGAAAGTATCTGAACTGACTTAAAAAAGAGGAGATATGCAATAGACTTTAAGTTCATCTTATTGGAGGCAATAATGAACTATGGTAACATTAGTTTTTAGAATCTGAGAGATTGGTTTTCTTTTTCTTTTTTTTTTTTTTTTTTTTTTTTTGTCTTTTTGCCTTTTCTTGGGCCTCTCCCAAGGCATATGGAGGTTCCCAGGCTAGGGGTCTAATCGGAGCTGTAGCCGCTGGCCTATGCCAGAGCCACAGCAACTCGGAATCTGAGCCACGTCTGCAACCTACACCACAGCTCATGGCAGCACTGGATCCTTAACCACTGAGCAAGGCCAGGGATCGAACCCGCGACTTCATGGTTCCTAGTTGGATTTGTTAACCACTGAGCCACGATGGGAACTCCGAGACTGGTTTTCTTAATCATGGGTACATCACTTCCTTAGCAAATCTGAACAACACAAACGATGAC
Organism: Sus scrofa; assembly: GCF_054392235.1. Lineage (NCBI taxonomy): Eukaryota > Metazoa > Chordata > Mammalia > Artiodactyla > Suidae > Sus > Sus scrofa. The sequence goes on along the minus strand of NC_139388.1, from coordinate 117,630,407 downwards.
TCCCCATTTTCTCAGTTAGAAGTGCTGGGGAAAATGTGCCTAATACATTGCCAGGCACAATATCCTTGTCACATAGTGTAAATTCCTTTCCTCTCCTCCAATTCCAACTTTTTTTTTTCCTCACTGTAAGTTTATTTGCAGACCTATTTTCTTTTTTTCTGGCTTATTCTAAAAGAATTGTCTACCACTTCGTTTTGTGGGGAATCGTGTATTAATAATTCCGTATTGCAGAAATAGGTGACATCTATCTTAGTTTTAAATTTTTTAGAACTAATTTGAGAAGCAAACTGTAATTTTTAAAATCATGCCAAATGCATTTTCCATTTCAAGTCCATTTTGCCAAGTAGGTTGCTAGATTATAAATTGGATTTTATCATCCAAAATTTCTCATACAGAGTTGCCATTGTGGCATAGCGGAAGCAAATATGACTAGTAACCATGCATTGCAGGTTCAATCCCTGGCCTCGCTCAGTGGGTTAAGGATCCAGCATTGCCGTGGGCTGTGATGTAGGTCACGGATACAGCTCAGATCTGGCATTGCTGTGACTATGGTGTAGGCTGGCTGCTGTAGCTCTGATTCGACCCCTAGCCTGGGAACTTCCATATGCTGTGAGTGCGGCCCTGAAAAGCAAAATAAAAATTTACATACCTGTCTCTTCTTTCATATCTTTCCACCATAAGCCTCCAAAGAGTTCTATGCCTTATTTAGCAAATATTCACATCAGTATTATTTTTTATAGCCCATATATTTACTAAGAATCCACTATGTACAAGGAACTGTCATTGACACAAGAATCAAACCTAAATAAAAAGCCTTTGTCATAAGAACAAGCTCGCATTGCTTAACTCTGTAATAAGGGAGAAAGAGGAGTCTTATCTCCTCCACTTTCATGAGAATATTCTTCCAGAGTAGTTCAATCAGTAGATGTATGAAAACAACAAAAACAAAAACAACTTCCAGTGAAAGGAACATCAAAATGGAGTTGGTTTTGCTAAGGAAACTCTCAAAAAGGGAGCTGGGAGGCCACTGAGGAAGCAGGGTGTATGTATGCCTCAGCCTGACTGGAATCTGAAATTTGACCACTTCTTGTATGGACACAGGCATTCAGAGCATCTACACAATATTTCAGAATCTCAAGGTATTTATCAAACTCTTACCCTAAATAATTCATGACAGCTTATCCCTTAAGGATATTTCCTTTATGCATCAGAGCCAACCATAATTTTTGAAAGAAAACTTTAACAACCTTGTGGCTTTTGCCTTTGTAAGCCCTTGACTCTTTCTCTTCCTTGAACACTCTTCCAGGTTTACACAAATCTGTGTCTCCTGAGTTGCAATTCCCAAGCCCTGAAATAAAGCTCTTTGTTCTCTACAGTTTTGGTGCTGGCTATGGTTAAAATATGCTGTTTTATCAGAGTAGCTTGCTTTGAAAATTCAAATATTAAAAACAAATCTGATTGGAGAGAAAATAGAGGTTTTTTTTAATGCTTTTTAAGTCTCAGGCAAAAATACTATATAGAAGAGATTGGACAATGGAACACATTCCAGGAATCCCAAATCTTAAATATCTTAAGTAGGGTCTAATTCCCACCAGACAGAGGCCAAATCTGGGCTGTAGTGGTTTGGCTTTAGAGAGATGGCCCATGTCTTATTCTCGTCCTAGTGAGGAATTGGATAGAAGGTACCCCCTGAATTTAAAGGGAAAATAATAATTGACACATGGCTTCAAGTGTGGTGTGGGGCTTTTGTTTTGTTGAAAAATCAATTTCTCAATCCTCTTAGCATTCCTTGCTCTCCTCTAACTTTTGCCTAGTTGTCAACCTCTTTGAAGGGACTGAGGGCATGGAATGAAATACAGTATCTTTAATGGAAACTTCACTGAGACTAAACCAAACAGGCCTTTAGCCTCCTTACCTAACAATTTGGTGTATGACTCTCTTGGAAGCCATAGTACAGTCCAAATTAATGACCAATTTTCCATTTAACATATCATCATTCTAAAGCAAGTATATGTAATATTGTGATTTGTGGTAAGGAATGTATACATTTCATCTTCATGCTACTTTTGACCCAGAGCTCCTAGAACCCTTTTCCTAAGTAGCGAAAGTGACTAAAGTGTCATTTATTATCTTAATGAGGTGACTTTTGAACCCCATCTAAGGAGGGGGATTGGTTGCCAGGAGAAAAATCATATGATTAAAGGGTTGGAAATTTCGGTTCCAGCCTACCCACCATCCCCCCCCCACCCCCAACCCCTGGGGAGGTTGAATCGATCGCCAATAGCCAATGATTTAATCAGTTCAATCACAATCAATCAATCATAAGTAATGATGCCTCCATAAAACCCAAAAGGAGAGGATTCAAGAACTGGATGTGCAGGGAGAGCAGCCTGCGTCTATGAGCAGAGAGCACATAAGCTCTGTGGCCTTTCCTCATACCTTGTCCTACGCATGTCTTCATTTGGCTATTGATTTGTAACCTTTAATATCCTTTGTAATAAATTGGTAATCTAGTGAGTAAGCTGGCTTTCTGAGTTCTGAGAGAGGCTCTAGCAAATTAATCAAAAATAAGGAGGAGGGTCCTGGGAACCTCTGATTGATAGCCAGACTTGCAATTGGCATCTGAAACGGAGGCAGTCTTGGCATTGAGTCCTTAACTTGTGACATCTGATCCTCTCCCCAGGTAGATAGTGTCAGAATTGAGTTGAACTGTAGGACACCCAACTGGGGTCAGAAAATTGTTTGATAGTGTGGGGAAAACCCCCAGCACATTGGAATTGGTAATCAGAATCTTAGTAGTGAATCAATTAAATACTTGGATGTAATAAATTTATATATTTAAGAGACAGAGTTATGCCTAAATTCTAGGATCAATGTGCCTACCAGACCATAATCTTTATGCATAAACAAATATTTATACCAAAGGAAAAAAAGTGATTTATTTCTAAGCCAGTTCACCAATCCCTGGTGAGCAGCCATCTTCCAATACCTGTCTCTAAGGTTTTTTTCTTTTCTACCAAGTGTAAAACTGCCAACTTGTCAAACGATGCAGCTTTTGCTTCCCCATGGCAACACATCCCTGCCCTGAGTGACAGGATTTCCATATTGACAACTGGAAAATGTCCCAAATAACTCTGAAAAGCACCTGGAGTTTAATTTCACATCTTAACATCCAGAAGGAGTCTTTTTTATTATTTCTCACATGTTAAAGTGAGGTTATTTATATACCTCGCAACTGATGGTGTGATGACAGCCAAGCTAAGCAGAGTATTTGAAAGATTCAATAAACTTAAGCTTCCCTGGAAATGGTATACTAACGCCTTTCAGAAGATTTGAATGATCTACCTAAAATAGCAAGGAATTTTAAGACATCCTTTCATTTAAAATAATAATAACATAATGGCATCTAGTACCCTTAGCTACAAAAACGTTAAGGATGAATAATTTGCCATAGAAGACCTCAAGCTTTCCACGTCAAAGTGTAAGTCGGTGCTAGGGAACAAGTGAAAAAATACATAAGTATTTCTGCAGCAGAATAGGTATCTTTTAACAAAAGAGGGAGAACAGTATTACATTCTCCCTAATGGCAACTCTTTATCACTAAAAATAGCTCACTGAAAACTGACAAAGTGAGTGTTTTTGAATAAGTCTGAATTATAGATAGTGACCTGAATAGAAGCAATGAACACGATTCAGAACCATGCACGTGGCAATCCCTGCCAAGATTGTAGTTATCCCTCAGTCACCTAATTGGCATGTATGTGGGGGCACACATGTGTGTAAGTACAACATTTTATTTGAGAGATCCGATTTCTCTTGCTCTAGCGTATAATTTAGAGTCATATTTTCTCTGTGGTGACAGAGATTTCTCTTTAGATTCTGCATTACGTTTTTCTAAAAATGGAAATTAACAACCCTGCAATAGAGTCTCATAAAACTGGAAATTACTATTCTTTTTTCACCTCATTCCCATGGACAAAGTCTTTCTCTTCCATCTTGTTTTGAAAAAGCAAATCAAATGTGCTTTTACCATCTAATAACCTTTACCCACCCTTTCTTATTTACAACAGCGATGGCTTTATGACCGTGATTGTGTTCTGTTCTCCATTTGACAGAGCAAAGGTTAAACTAAAAGCATTTTTGATTACTTGACACTGGCTGAAGACCTCACTGAAAGGGTCAGCAAAAATATATTGACCTTTCACCTTCTCCAAAAATTAATGTTTATGCCCTCTCTCCCTTTCACTTTTCTTAACTGAGAATACCACTCACTGAGATCTGCTGACCTCAAGCTTCGATGTAGTTGAGCTGCCTCATTCCCAGCTCTCAATGCTCAGGGGCAGGGCAGATGCCCAAAGTCCCAAAAGAAAGAATAAAGGGAAGAACATCAAAACAGCAGATCATATTTGGTCAAACAGAAATCAAGATTTCAGTGTATTTGTCCCCAGTTATTGTGAAACATTGGTGAGTTGTGATTTTACTTGGAATCATCTTAAAATTTTTTTTTAAATTTTCTTATGGTGGCAGGTGGTCAATTTCATCTTATCTTTCATTAAGAACAGGGAGGAGAACAATGATGTTGTTATGGAATGTCATTAATTTCTATCTATTTCCCCTTTTGGTTACAGACTACAATTGAACTTACTCAGATAGCCATAGTAAAAGAAGGAACATTTTCATTTGTTCCTTATTTCTTTTTTGTTTGTTTGTTTTTCTTTTTGTTTTTGTTTTTAGGGCTGCATCTGAGGCATATGGAAGTTCCCAGGCTAGGGGTCAAATCGGAGGTGTAACTGATGTCCTACACCACAGCCACAGCAGCATGGGATCCAAGCTGTGTCTGTGACCTATACCACAGCTCAGGCAATGCCAGATCCTTAACCCACTGAGTGAGGCCAGAGATTGAACCTGTGTCCTCATGGTTGCCAGTCAGATTCGTTAACCACTGAGTCATGATGGGAACGCCTATTCCTCATTTCTTAAGGAAGTTAGCATATTTCTTCAGGGATTCAAGACTGTCTGCTGTTTATCCCTTGAAATAAAATTACTACCTACTGGATTATACCGAAACCCTATAGCTTTAGCGCATGGATTCTTAACTTTGGGCTGATTTTCCAATTTAAAAGGCCTCTGGCAGTATCACGAGACTTTTTTTTTTTTTTTTTTTTTGCCTTTTGACTTTTTTTAGGGCTATACCCATGGTATATGGAGGTTCCCAGCCTAGGGATCCAATTGGAACTATAGCTCCTGGCCTATGCCACAGCCACAGCAACATGGGATCCAAGCCGTGTCTGTGACCTACGCCACAGCTCATGGCAACACCAGATCCTTAACCCACTAAGTGAGGCCAGGGATCAAACCCTCACGGATACTAGTCAGGTTGGTTAACCACTGATCCACAACAGGAACTCCTCAGGAGACATTTTTGATTGTCACAAGCTGGGAAGGCCTCCTGGCATCTAATTTGTAGATGCTATTAAAAATCCTTCAGTGCACAGAAAATCCCACACTATGAGGATTATCCAACCTCAAATATCAATAATGTTGAGGTTCAAGAAATTAGCCCAACTAGTCTATGATACCTGGAAAGAACCTGGCATGTTCCTTCTGTGTCCCTTATGATGTCATCCAGTCCTACTTCCCCAGTGCCCTCCTCCCTCTCCTCCCCACCTTTGATTCCTTCTCATTTCTCCAGACACAACACAGGATCCACTGCCCAACCTGGGTAGAGTTCTTAGGCTGTCTGGATTGCCCCATAAAGCTGCAGTTCCAAAAAGACTTTTTTTCTTTTATGACAGAAATGCTCGCAAATAGATTTATTTTTATTGAGTATTGATGAATTGGTTATTTGTAACTGCTTGTCATTGAACTAGATTGAGGCAAACTGATCTTCTATGCTGCAAAATGAGGATTTATTTTTTTAACAGCCAAATAATTCTGCATTTAATGTTCTTATTTATGTGTGTAGAGTGCGGATGGCTATTAAAAGAGAAATAGCTCTACCAAAGGAAAAAAAGAAAGAAAGAAAAGAGGAGGGAATATGATTTCTGTATTCCATCCCATGTTTCTTGAATAGAACTTTAGCAAATTTCTTACTATTTTATAGGGCTTCTTCATGGGCATAAAGGCAGATATGATATGCTTCTAGTTTACAAACCCCTGGGATGTTAGCAACAAAACACTTTGATGATCACCGAGTCCAACTTCATCAGTTGAAGATATAGAAGCCCAGAGCAATTAATACTTAAATCAGAATTAAGTATTGCATAACCTGTAGCAGTAATTGTTCTATGAGGTGGGTACTATTATAATACCTCTTTAGATAAAGAAACTGAGACAGGGAGAAGTTAAATAACTTGTTAAAAATTATAAAGCTGACCAGTGGTAGAACTGTGCTTCCACCTTAGGCCATTGAGTTCCAATGTTTATGTTTTGAAACTCTGCAATACTTTGCTATTCCATTGAAATTTTGCTCAGAGTCACAGAGCAATTTAGAAGAAAAAAAAAAAAAACTAGAAGAGTAATTCATGTATTCTCTCCCCAGATCTATTGTTCATACTACTCTGCACTGCCATCTCCATTTGTTGGAATAATTCTCTGTAGAAATAGAATGAACATTTTTTTCCAAAGGCAGAAAAGTCGTATAGAATCAAACTTCTGGTTGTATAATAAAGTATGTTTACACTAATTGGATTAACCCCTAAAACAGTTATCACCAAAGTAGCTTATAAAGGATAGTCAATTATTATAAATTGAAAAACTTTTGACTAATTATGTTTTCTCTGACCTAGAATCTTAAGAATTATTTATTTGGCATATACAAAGTTCAAGAAGATAAGCATGTCTCTAAAGTGCCAAATTTCTAGATTAAAATTGACAAATATATTCGTTCCTTAAGAGTCTGAGGTAATTCAGTGTCTTACAGATAAGACACACAGAATACTGACTCAAAGTGTTTTTATCTGTGTCTGTTGAAGAATACAATTCAAAAACTCTTTATTTTTATTCAAATAATTTTAGTATGTTTATAGTTGTACAATGATCATCACAACCTAATTTTATAGCATTTTAATCCCAAACCCCCAGCCCATCCTCCTGCCCCCAACCTGTCTCATTTGGAAATCATAAGTTTTTCAAAGTCTGTGAGTCAGTATATGCTCTGCAAAGAAGTTCATTGTGTTCTTTTTTTAGATTCCACATGTAAGTGATAGCATATGATGTTCGTGTTTCACGGTCTGACTGACTTCACTTAGCTTGATAATTTCCAGGTCCATCCATGTTGCTGCAAATGCTATTATTTCTTTCCTTTTAATGGCTAAGTAATATTCCATTGTGCATATGTACCACATCTTCTTGATCCACTCCCCTGCTGATGGACATTTAGGTTGTTTCCGTGTCTTGGCTATTGTATACATTGCTATAATGAACTTTGGAGTAATGTATCTTTTCGAGTCATGGTTTTCTCTGGATAGATGCCCAAGAGAGGGAAGAACTCTTTGATTTGTAAAATTTTGCTGTTGTCAGACCCTTTGAGATGTTTATCTTAGGTAATTAAAATTTTCTTAGACCACTCAATCCTATAGCTTTTTTTAAAATGAAAAAAATATATATATTCCTAAGGTTGAGAGACTTAGCAAACTATAAAATTTACAAACTATACTAATTTTTTTTTACAGAATATATTTTAACATGCCTAATCCCCATGTTTTTGATAACCCAATTTGGGAAATACTAGCATAATATAGAACATGAATAGGAGAGGCCAATCATGGAGAAACAAGATTCTTGTAAGAGGGAGTTCTTGTCGTGGCGCAGTGGTTAATGAATCCGACTAGGAACCATGAGGTTGTGGGTTTGATCCCTGCCCTTGCTCAGTGGGTTAACGATCTGCTGTTGCCGTGAGCTGTGGTGTAGGTCGTAGACGCAGCTCGGATCCCACGTTGCTGTGGCTCTGGCATAGGCCGGTGGCTACAGCTCCGATTAGACCCCTACCCTGGGAACTTCCATAAGCCACGGGAGCAGCCCAAGAAATGGCAAAAAGACAAAAAATAAATAAATGAATGAATGAATAAATAAATAACTCAATAAAGATTCTTGTAAGAGGAACAATGTGGGAGACTGATTTGCTTCATCCTTCTACTCAACAAAGGAAGCCCACCCCATAGCCCCTGACAGGTGGACTCCACCTCAACATTGTGGGGGACCGCCCAGAATGGGACAATGAAGCATACTGTCACATTACCCACCCATTAAAACTATCCTTTGATTGAAACTGGACATGGCCCTGTGGGGCTCCTGGGCACAAAAGACTTTCTGTGTCCCCATTTCTTGTTCTTAGGAAATGGGCCTTGTTCATCCACCATGACCTTCACCATGACCTTCATCCACCAAGTTCCTAGGGAAGGTTCATATGGTTGCTGATCAGGGGAGGGAGGAATAGTCAAGCAACAATAGCACAGCCTTCGGGCAGGATCCTGGTTTCCTGGTCAAGGGATGCCCATAATAATATAACCATCTTATGTACTTAAGAGAAAAGTTATATTCCTTATGCTTCTTTTTGAAATGAATATTTTAAAATTGAACAGCTTAGGGTCCTTCCTTGTCCACCTCCCTGACTTAATTGCACATAAACACAATCACCCATAAGCTAAAGATTAGGCACCCTAAGCACATTGCCTGTGGGTTAAAGATTATTAGCACATGATGTTTTTCAGGAACTTTCCTAGTTTGTTCTAATCTCTGATCAATATGCCCTTTTCATAAATTCTAGGCAAAAACCCAGAATACCACCATCATGATCATACCTAGATCTCCTGACTCCAGGTTTGACGACTACGATTCCCACAAAGAAAGAAGAATGCATGTTTGTCCCAATCCTGATTCCTATCTGAACACCTGTTCTTCTCCTTTTTACTATAAAACTCTTCACAATTCTTTCCAGTGGGAGAGGGCACAGTCTAAGGCATTAGCCTACTATGACCCTCCTTTGCCTAGCAAAACAATAAAGCTATTTTTTCTCCTTTACCAAAAACTGTCTCTGTGTTTCCATTTGGCTCTGGCAGACAGAGGGCTGAATTCCGGCAACAAGATGACCTCCATAATCTGACCAAATCCAAATGTATCCATTCATACCATGACAGTTAATTCAAGCCGCTATTCTCCTAACCCTTGATATGCAAAATGAGAGATACACTTTATCAGTGAAAGCAATCCAGATCTATCAGATCTCTCTCCTTCTTGGTGATCTACCACCTATTTTAATATTGGATTGGATTTTCCAAATTATTTTACTCTGATTATTTTATATGCTAATTCATTTTCCTCCAAGTCTCACATATAATTCCTCTCCAAGTTTATAAAGAGTGTTGAGCAAGATTGAAGAGATATATGACTGTTTATCGCCTCAGCCCAACACTAAGTACAAAACAAATATTTAACATATTCTGTCCAAGCAAACCAAGTAGGTATGCTTAGAAGATTTTCCATTGTGCCTCAGTGGTTTGCAAACCCGACATAGTGTCTGTGAGGATGCAGGTTTGATCCGTAGCCTCCCTCAGTGGGTTAAGGAACCAGCATTGCCACAAGTTGTGGTGTAGTCTGCACATGCACCTCGGATCTGATTCAATCCTTAGCTCAGGAACTTCCATATGCCTCAGGTACAGCCAAAAAAAATTTTTTTATTTTAGATTAACCATGTCATTTTAATAAGGAGAACTCCAGGCATTTCTTTTCTTTTTAATAATATCACAAGATTTTTTAAATTTCTTGATCAAAAAAAGAATCTTAGAAGCAAGAAGGTAGAAAATTGTAGCTATCACAGAAATTTAACCAGAAAGAGCTTAGGTGATTTGAAATGGTAAATAAACTTCTCTGATCATTTTTAAACTATCAAAAGGTCATGAAAAGGAAAACAAGAGATTGATTTACATTCATTCCTGCTTGCTTGATAAGTGAAATGTCACAAAATTATTTTTATGCCTTTCTCCTCTCTCTACCACCATCTAGTCCCATGTCAACGTATTATATTCCTTTTTTATTTTGGTTAAGATTTAGATAGATTTTGGCTGAAATCCTTTTATTCAGTTTCATCTTTGTATTTTGATTCTCGTCTCTTACATAAGTGATCAAAGCAACTAAGACTGCTGAGTAACTGAACCAATTTTGAAAGGACAGCAAAATTCTTCTGGTCCCATTTGCTCTAAATCTTGTATGAGCATTAGGAAACAAAAATTTACTTGGAAGAGATAGTTCTAGGAGAGAAGTTACATGAAATAATCATCTTCTCTTTATCCCTCAGAGATGCATTTAACACAGTGGTTTATTATAAAGACCAGGGCCAAAAACTGTCTGGCTTTGAATCTCCACCATTATGTCTTAAGCAAATTAGGTAATCAGGTAATCTTCATAAAAATCAGGTGATCAGGTAATCTTCATAAAAATCTTGTGACCAATGTATTTTACAATCTACATTTTACAGGTGAGGAAACTTGACTTGGCTCAGATAAGTTAGTGGCAGGCCTGGGATCCAACTTAGACATCCTTACTCACAGAGGACATTTTGCTTCACCATTGGCCAAAGAAATTTGAAAAACACTGGTTTAAACAGCTAAATACATTTTCCTACAAAAAATGATACAAAGCTTTTAATATGCTAACATGCATTGGTGAATCTCTAAGAAATGGGTATGGTAATCAAGATTTCCTTTAAGGTTTGACTGAAGAAATATCTACCTATATGTATATATACTTCAAATAATCCTCTCATGGGAATCATACTCCTTGAAAAAGTCTCTGGGGGAAAAGAAGAAAAATAAATAAATAGCTTAAATCATAAATCTGTCTTCCATAAAAGATTTCAGTAACAGATTAGAAAAGAAAATAACTATAAACAACTTAATTTCAAAGACGCTAAATGCCAGTTTTAGGCAATTTATTCTAAAAGAAATCAAAAGATTTAAGATGAAGAATTCAGTTGTTGATTTTTTTTTTTTCTTTTTCCAAAAAGTTCAAAATACCTATAGGGAAAGAAAGCACTTCTCTTAGCCTTGATGACTCCAACTTCAAACATCTGTCTACTTCAACTTATTTAGGATTCCAGGGCACATTTTGCAATTCTGAACACTGTTATCCACTCTGAATAATTGTTTCCCTCCCACCCAACTCCCTTTGGAATGTCAGGTGAAAGAGATATTTCCACTTTCTGTTGTAAACCATTATAGTTATTGTCCTTATTAGGCAATTGATCCATTAACTTTCAAAAGTAATACATTTCCACACTGGATAAAATATTTGCTTCTATATAATCTCATTAAGAGATCTCTGGAGGCTTCTGAATGATATGATCTACATGAATACTGATATAATAATTCCAAGTGCTACTAAGGCTTAGCTGGGAAAATAATAGACAACACATCATTATAATTACAAACAGGTTCCTAATCCTTCAACATTTAAAGAGTGGCTTCTCAAATTTGATCCTCAGTCTTTGCTAAATAGAAGAGGTATCAATGTCCTCATTTTGCAGATGAGAAATTTAAGTTCCAGAAAATGAGGAAGTGACAAAATTCAAACAAATAAAAGTTAATAAAATTGGATTTGTGTTTATTCTAAATTTCTTACACAATATTGCTTCATGATTTGTTTAAAAAACTGAATTATAATTTAGAATAATATGCTTTTCATTTTAAAAGGTTTTTTCTAAATATATAATGCAAAAAGTATTAATGTAAAATGGATAATAATCTTTCACATACCTTATTTCTTTTTTATGTTGATTTTTAAATAAATAGACAGGGATGAGTAGAGGATTTCCAAATTAGCTGTCTAAAATGAGCAGTGGGTTCTAGCACTTCTGACAGGGTTTGTACCTTTCTTTGAGTAAAACAAATGTTTCTCCCCTGGATTCGTATGTCTGAATTCCTAATATAAAGTGAAAGGAAGGAAGAAAGGAACGAAGGAAGGGAGGGAGGGAGGAAGGAGGGATGGAAGGGATTGAGGGAAGGAGGGGGGGAGGATCTAGAAATGTAGAGTCCTGTCCTTGTACTAAAATGGGAAATGTATTAACTCTGTCCCCAGTTCCTACTTCTTTCTCCCAGTCTGCCCCCTCATCCTTCAAACTCCAGTCATATACTGTGTAAACCTTCCTTACAAGAGTTTTGTTCCTGGCTATTTAAACTTAGCTTAATAGCTCAGAGTTTAGAGAATCAGTTTTACTATGCTATTATTGTGTACATTATCTTGCCTCCATATGTGATGTTCAGTGCAAAAGAAGTCATTTTTGTGCCAAGGATATTGGTAGCTATTAGTAAAATAGACCTACACTTCAGGGAATTTAGAGGAAAGGGCACTTAATTAAGGATTTGGGACAGTACAACCCATAGTTTTTTAACGTGCTCTTGGCAAGTTGCTTGATTTTGTTGCCATGGTAGGCCATATGATATTTCCTCATTAAGTGTAGTTTTCACAAGATACTTGATTACTTTTCAGTAGATAATGAGAGTGGCAAGCAGTACTTTCAATTTACATTCCCTAGATCAATCATACTCTGTCTCTATTATAAGTATCAATAGAAAAAAAAATCTAAATATGTCCAACAGAATAGGTAGTACAAGCTAGTCAGGTGATCATCAAAAAAAGATTCAAAAATATAAACTAGCCTGAGAAAGAGTAAATAAGGGTCTTGTTTCAATTTCAAATGTTGATTTCTTTCTTTCTTTCTTTCTTTTTCTTTCTTTCTTTCTTTTTTTGCCATGCCCATGGCATGCACAAGTTTCTGGGCCAGGGATCAAACCCATGCCACAGCAGTGACAATGCTGGATCTTTAACTGCTAAGCCAACAGGGAACTCTGAAATGTTGATTTCTTGACATCACATTGCTTCTCCCCTTAAGACAAGAGGTAAGAGTGTACAGAATCTCTGGAGAACCCAATAAATTTCAATCTTGCTGGAATAAAGAGATGGATGTGGGTTGAAGTTGGAGTGATAGTTGAAGTGAGCACAAAGAAATGGGCCCAAACAAAGCACAAATGTTCAAGAGTTTGGACAATGTCCTAAGGACAATTGATCTAATTTGCATAGTATAAAGAGGGAACAATTGAGGGCAGGGAAATTGACAAAATTAAATTACCAGAGTCTGAAAGATCAGGGAAGAGGTGGAATCAATAGTCCAGAAAAGTGATGATGATGGGGTGAAGGAGGAATGGGTAGTGATGCTAGGAATAGAGAGAAACAGATTCAATTGCTATTGGCACAGTGGAAGGCTAGGAGGTTGTGGTCATTTCTGTGATCCTGCCTGGGGAAGGTCCAAGGCATTAAGGTTTGTGATGGGTTATGGGAGTAAATGGCTGAACGAGAATGGGGAAAACTACACATTTGTAGATGAAAATGTCAAGAAATTGAGGTTCAGAATGTTGGAAAAACAGAAGCCATCCAAAATGGTAGAAGGGCCTGGTGACAAGAGGAAGATCACTAGTCACGTGCTGTTTTGTTTTTTAAAATGAATGCAGAAAGAGTAATTAAAATGTCAGTGGTTGAGAACAGAGAAAAAGGAAAGGTTATAGTTTCACATCATGAGCCTCAAAGGCATGTAGAATTCCTAAGCGTTAGCAAAGGATTATGGCATAAATAAAAATGATTATGAAGCAAGGACACCTAGTGTATCTTTCCAATTCTGGGGAAAGGAAGAGATAACACAATAATGTGGCTTCACATGGGGAAGTTGAAAATCAGCTCTCATGAGCTCATGGTTTGTTCCGAGCACCCATTCTCCCCAATACCCCAGCCAGTGTGGACAGGCTCATTCTCACAAGTTTTTTTGTCCTTCATGATGCAAGGTGGGAGATGAAGGGGTAAAAAATGAACGGCAGTTGGTTGCAAATGGGTCTTGGATGGTCTACTGGGAAGGAGGATCATCTCATCACCTGGCTGCTTGCTAGCTGTCAATTTAGACATTCTTGAACATTGTATTTAACATTAACCTCAATAAGACATCGTACAACCCAATGTCCATTTCCTTCCAAGACTCCCAGCATCTCATTCTGGTCATAGTAATATACTTGTGTCATTTCAGATACCACTGTAGGATCCCTCCATAGCTCCCTCTTCCTATAACTTATTTCCTTATTTCATACAACAGTCCTCTAACTTAGTTCCTTCTTGTTTCAAGTTAAGGGTAGATTCTGCATGTAAGAAGAACTTTTACAGAGTCTTATGATTTTTGTTTAAATTTAACTTTCTGAAGTTACAAATTCAAAACCGTTGTCAGGTAATTTAAGTCCCGTTTGCAAATTTGATTCAACGGATAAGTCTAGAAAAACAATAATCTTTAGAGGGACTTAGAATATTTCTTCAAATACTTGAAACAGAATTTATAAATAAAACATATTTTAGATTCATTTTAAGTATTTCAGTTTTCTGAGAAAGTGTTCTCGAGTATTGGAAATTTTTATATATCCAAGAAATTAACTTCTAAATATATTACAATTTAAGTTTGTATGAATGTTATAATATACTGTATATAAACTTAGCAAGATTTCAACATACCTTACCATTCTGAATCAATTACTCAATAACACTTTAAATTGGATTTACAAGGCTGTCACTCAAACACGCCAAATTCTATTAAATTTCACATGTACAAAAAAAGATGTATAGATTCCATCCAAAGATAAAAATATCTTAATTTACTTCTCTTAAAAAATATCTCTGTACTGTATTCTAATTCCCCCTAGAGCTGAAAGATGCATACACACTAAGAAATACACACAAGTGACAGAAATGACACATGGCCAGAAATTTTGATGGCCATGATCTCCAAACTTTGGAAACCCAGTTCAAATCTCATACTTGAAACTATGTCAAACAGCATCCTAGGAGTTCCCAAATTGTGGATTAGTGGACTAAAGACCGGACAGTAGTATCCATGCGGATGAGGGTTTGATCTCTGGCCTCACTCAGTGGGTTAAGGATCCAGTGTTGCAGGAAGCTACAACGTAGGTCCCAGATGCAGCTGAGATCCAGTGTTGTGACTGTGGCATAGGCCAGGAACTGCAACTCTGATTTGACCCTGGCCTGGGAATTTGCATATGCCACACGTACAGCCCTAAAAAGAAAAGAAAAAGGAAAATAATATATAGATGTGTGTGTGTGTGTGTGTATATATATGTATATGTATATACATATGTGTGTGTGTGTGTGTGTATATATATATATATATATAGCATCACAAAGTTTTTAAGTTTTGTCTATTATTATTTTACTGATTGAAATCTTATTGGCAACTCTGATCATACAGATTAGACTCTATTTGGAGTTATCATATTAATAATTACATTATATCATGAGGGATAGGATCCTATGATCATGCAACCTTGACTCTCATTATAAATATATAATCACCTGACCCTTCTCTCTGCTGACAGAAGTCTGTAGCTCCCACATGGGTGCTTACCAAGATTAGATTTTGTACTTATTTCTCTCTTGAAGTATACTCAAATCTTTTAAACA
This sequence comes from Sus scrofa, assembly GCF_054392235.1. Classification (NCBI taxonomy): domain Eukaryota; kingdom Metazoa; phylum Chordata; class Mammalia; order Artiodactyla; family Suidae; genus Sus; species Sus scrofa. The sequence continues at coordinate 117,614,906 of NC_139388.1, read as the reverse complement.
AATCCTAAAGATATGTATGCTTAATAAAATAGTAAAATAAAACACCTTTCCAACTACTGCTAAAGACAGTTAAACTCAATAGAATCCTTCATTTTTTCCATTCTTCGTACTTTCAGAACCACATAACTCTTATGATTATTAACCTTTAACTCACCCATTTCCATAGCCAAAGCTGTGTATATTCAATAAGTTGATAACTCACAGATCTTTTTCTCCCATCCAGAACTCTTTCTTAGACCCTGGATCTCTATTGAACTACATAGTCAATATTTCCACTTGGATGCCTTTCAGTACCTCAAATAAAATTTATCCCAAACTGAACTCATTACCCTTGTCTTTATCTTGCCACTTCTAGGGTTCCCAATTCAATAAATGTCACTACTATTCCCCAAATTGCTCAAGACAGAAACCTAATAGTAATGCATGACACATCCTTTCTTCTCTACTCACACATATTCAATCACTTGTCAATGCTACTCCTTAAGCATATTTTCAATCTCCAATTTTCTCTCTCTTCCTATTTAAAATGATCTTTCAGCTTCAACTCTTGCTTTCTGCAAATCATACCTCTCACAGCATTAAATACTCTTTTAAAAAGGTGAATGATTATAGTAAGCTCCAGGTTAGATTGCAAAAATTTTCCCTTGCCATTAAAAGTTGGAATCTATTTTTCCATCCCTTGAATTTGGGCTGGTTACGTGACTTCCACTAGGCAGTGGGACATTAGCAAGCATACTAATAGCAGAGTCTTGGAAAGCTCTTACACTTTTGAGCTTGCTTTTCCTAGGTCTTACGGGATGGGATTTCCACCACCATGTGAGAAAGCTCAGTTTAGTCTGCTGGAAGGCAAAGTTACCTTTACAAGCCATCTCAGTGCAGACCTACACTTACCAGCCTCTAGCCAATATAGCAACTAACCAAAGATACATGGTTAGTACCAGCTGAGACCAGGAAAAAATCTTTACCCTATTGAGATCAAACCAAATTGCCAGCCTACAGAGTTGTGAGCTAATTCAATAAGTATTTGAATCCACTAAGTTGTGGGATGGTTTATTTCTCTCATTAAGAGCTAGATGGTACAATTCCCTTTATTAAAACTTATCAACAACTTCCCATTTACCCTTTAAAGCACATTGCAGGGGTTCCTTTGTGACTCAGTGGGTTAGGGACCTGACATTGTCTTTGTGATGATGAGGGTTGATCCTTGGCCTCACTTAATGGGTTAAGGATCCGGCTTGGCTGCAAGCTGAAGTGTAGGCTGAAGATACAGCTTAGATTCAGTGCTGCTATGGCTGTGGTACAGGCTGCAGCTATGGCTCCAATTTTACCCCTGGCCCTGATACTTCCATATGCCTCAGGAGGGGCTATAAAAAGAAAAAAAAATACATTGCAGGCTTTTGGAAGAAGAGATAGAGCACAGAGATGAAAAAGAACTCAAAGAAATAATGGCTAAAAATCCCCAAGTTTGGCAATATATGTAAACCTAAAGATTCAAGAAGTGGAGCAAACTCCAAATGGACTAAAACCCAAGGACTTCCACATGATGAAACATCACAGTCAGACTTCTGAAAATGAAAGACAAAGGAAGTCTTAAAAGCAGTGAAAAAGAAATGACATGTTACCAATAGAGGGAATATTTTTTATTGAGAGAGAACTTTTTGTGAGGAAACATGGAAGTCAGAAGGAAGTGGTCTAACATTTTTCAAGTCTGAAAGAGAACTGGCAGCCTAGAATTCTATGTCCAGTGAGTGTATCCTCTAGGAGTGAGGGTAAAAATCAAGGCATTCTTAGATGAAGGTAAATTAAAAGAACTTTTCACCAGCAAACCTACTCTAAAAGAATGGATAAAGAAGGCTCTCTAAACAGAAGAGAAACAAGTGAGGGAATTTTGGAACATCAAAGGGAAAAAATACAACACAGCAAATATAAGGCTAAATATTCTTCTCATCTTGAGTCTTCTAAATTATGTTTTAAAGGTGACAAAAAAACTAAAAGATTTTTTCATATGATTCTAAAAGTATATAGAGGAACTGCATTTATGTATTAAATATAAACTTAGAAATTTATATAAAATATAAATACAACATATAAATTCTTTATTGTAATAAATACTATTTACACATATTACAAATGTAGGTTGGTAAAGAGACAGAGAGAGATGATGTGTCTATACTTTATTTGAACTGGTAAAATCACACCTCCATTGGACTAGGATAAGTTATGTACATATAATGTAATACACAGAGTAAGCACTAAGAAAGCTATACAAAAGATACACTCAAAAACACTGTAGATAAATCAAGATGATATTGTAAAATGTGTTCATATAAACCACAGGAGGAAGGAAAATTAAAACAGAGAAACAAAAAGAGAGCCTTTTCCAACAAATGGTTTTGGAGAGACTAGACATCTACAGGCAGGGAAAAACAGAAAAAAACAAAGCTTGACTAAGTCTCTCATGCCATACAAAAATTGACTCGGTGTGAGTCATGGACTTAAATGGAAAATGTGAACTTTAAATGAAGGAAAAGAAACAATTTAGTGTCTATGGCTAGGCAAAGTTCTTAGACTTGACACTAAAAGCATGATCCATAAAAGGAAAAATTAATGTTAGACCTAATCTAATGTTAAATGTTCGGCTTTGTGAAAGACCCTTTTAAGAGACTGAAAAGCCAAGATATGGACTAGGAGAAAAAAAAAATTGCAAACCACATGTATCTAGAACATGCCAAAAACTCTTAAGGCATAACATTAAAATAAGCAAACCTAATTAAAAATGGACAAAAGACACAAATAGATATTTCATGTATAGAGAATATACAGGTTGCAAATAAGCACATGAAAAGATGTTTAACATCATTGGCCACTTGGAAGATGCAAATTGTAATCACAATGCATTATCTCTAAACATCTATCAGAAGAGCTAAAATAAAAATCAATGACAATGCCAAAACATTGGAGAAAATGTGGCGAAACCAGATCATTCATATACTATTGAAGAGAATATAAAATAATTCAACTGCTCTGGGAAGTGATGTGGCAGTCAAAAAAAGTGCATTAAAAGTCTTCTATACTAAGGAAAAATATTTGGCCATAGAAAAGGAATAAAATACTGATAAAAAAAAGGAATAAAATATTGATACATGCAAAAAACTTGCAATAATCTCCAGGAAATTATGCAGACTATGAAAAGCCAATCACTATACTATGAAAAGCATAAGTATGCTTTTTAAATCATATGCTGTGCGATTCCATTTACATGGCATTTTTGAGATCGCTGGATCCTAACCACCAGACCACAAGGGAATACACAGCATTTTTGAAATGTCAACGTTTTGAAAATGGAGACCAGAGTAGTGATTGCCAGAGACTTTAAGGGGTGAGGCTGGAAGGAAGTGGGCATGGCTAATGAAGGCAAGATGAGAAATCCTTGCAATGGAAATGCTCTATTTCTTTACTGTATCAATACCCATATTCTGGTTGTGATACTGTACTCTGGTTACTCAAGATATCACAGTTTTAGAAAACCCAGAAAAGGACAAGTAGGATCCCTGAATTATTTTTTACAACTGCATGTGGATCTGTAATTACCTAAAAGCAAAAAGTTCCATTTGAAAAACATTTTTAGGAATGCCTAACTCCATAGAGTTCTCACATTATAGCTTTGCATATTATGCTGAATTTCAACTTCCTAGCATTTTGTGCACTGCAACTATATGATTTACTATTATGACTATGGTCTTCCACAATGGATAGTAAGCTCTATGAGGGTAGCAACTATAAATACTCTGCTTATCCTTGTACTTTCAGTGCTCTGTCTGGTGCGTAGAAGGCAGACGCATTTTTTTTTTTTTTTTTTTTTTTTTTTTTGCTTTTTGCTTTTTCTAGGACCGCTTCCCATGGCATACGGAGGTTCCCAGGCTAGGGGTCTAACGGAAGCTGTAGCCGCCAGCCTACACCAGAGCCACAGCAACGCAGGATCCAAGCTGTGTCTGCAACCTACACCATAGCTCACAGCAAGGCCAGGGATCAAACCCGCAACCTCATGGTTCTTAGTCGGATTCGTTAACCACTGTGCCACAACGGCAACTCCCATATTTTATTTTATGCATAAGATAAATATTTATTCTTTGGTTACCGATTGCCATTTAGTCAATTTATTAAGTCATTAATTTCATTGTCTTACTCCCCTACTCAAAACTCTTTGTTTCCTGATAATGGTCAGACGCTGAGTAATCCAGTGCAATAGAAATCTTTTCCTTTTAGTCACTTACCAGCCCTGTTCTGACACAGTTCCCCCTCCTACTATGCTTTCAAATGCAATTTTGATCTTAGTGCCTTTTGCACAGTTTTTTTTTTTCTCTCTTTCTGAAATGATCATAAACCTCCAATCTATTTATGCAAATCCTCCAATCCTTTAAGGCTCAGAACAAATCCCAACTCATCCACAAGACCAGCTTCCATTGATCTCTTCCTCAGAGAATTCTGCTACATCATAATGTGAGTTAACATTAGGTAGGCTCTTCCCCTGCTTTCCTGGCTTATCAGCTGTCTGTCTCTTCAGGATGACTGTGTGAAGAGTTTATGAATAACTAGGGAGAGCGCTCATGTCTGAGGATAATGACACATCATTTCAAATAGCTAACTAAGAAGAAAGTTTTATTCCTAGCTCAAGGCTTTCCCAATCTGCAACAGGTTTCAAGTAAGAACTGGTTTTGCAGCCTTTATCACCAGAAGATTTGAAGAAGACGTGTAGGTGTTAGCGGTATAGGGAGGCAGAGGTTTGGCCAGAAACCCCTGTAGAGCCTTAGACTCAGGTAGTTTATCTTTTTTTCCCTCCTGTGTAAAGGGCTATGGGTAGAAAAAAGTTTAATATATTACCCTGTAAACTCATGCCAGGAGGATCTCCCTTGTAGTTTGGGGATAATTTCTGAGGAAAAGGTATGATCCCAGTTTATAATCAGTCTCTTTCTCTCTTTCTTTCCTTCGTTCCTTTTTTCCATTTTTGGACACCCTGAAGCGCATGGACTTCCCAGACCAGGGATCAGATCCAAGCTGCAGTTGTGACCTGCACCAAAGCTGTGGCAATGTCAGACCCTTTAACATACTGTGCCAGAGCCAGGAGTCAAACCTTCCTCCAGGGCACCAGAGATACCACCAATCCTGCTGCACCACAGAGAAAACTTCTCATCTGTGTCTTGATATACACATGACCCCCAGGGATTTCCAGGAATGCCAGGATTAGAGAGAAGTAGTATGGAGCACACCCCAGGTGGCATGATAGATTAGTTATCCATGCATTTCAACAAACTTCTCTGAAACTTGGCACTCATAAAAAACACATTTACTATCCTAGTTTCCATAGTTCAAATACCCAGCCATAGCCTAGCCAGCTAGGTATCTCTGGGTTAAGGTTTCTCCTGAGGTGGCAGTCAGGCTGTCAGCTAGTCTGGTGATCTCTACTAAAGATTGGTGACCCACTTCTAAGCTTGTGCCAGTGGACTCTGTTTGCTGTGGACTCTTGGATTGCGGAAGATCCCTGCAGGTCCTACATCTTCACTGACTGCTGCTTTGAGTCTTCCTTCAGTTCCTGGACACGGGAGTATTTCCACAGGACTGCCACCCAGGATTGCACCTGACTTCCCATAGTGTAAGTGGTCCAAAAAAGAGAGATTGAGAGATAGAGAGTATGTCCCCACCCCACACCCACCATTCTTAGAAACTGCCTATCATATGGGAACCCTGGTTGGCATGATTTCTCATAAGTTCACAGAGGACAATGGAGAGTTGCCAGCACTTGAACCAGTTTGCTTCTCACGCTGGAGTTCAGGCGAAGAGAATCTGTGGCATTTTGTAGAGATTCCCCTGTGCTGGAGGGATACAGTGGCTGCCCACTGAGTGCTTAAGAACTACAAAATGTTCTGGAAGATGGTCAGCACCAGAGGCAACACAGGGTGACATGAAAACACCAGATGCCTGAAGCCACAGAGGCACAACAATGAAGAAACCACTCAACTTCACGTTCCCTCAACCAGAGTGGCAGATGCCTCTTCCTCCCTGTTTGCCTTGTTTCAGACAAAAAAGAAAAAAAAAAAAGAAAAAAAAGTGTGGAGAACTGAGCAGGAGTCTTAGAAAGAAAACCTGGAATTGTGAACAATGACTGAGAGCATGAGACTACTTGAATTTGATTGACTATTTCCTGGGGGAATCTGATATTTTATTACCCAGGGTAGAATAAAAGTTATTGGTTAGGATTGAATTTGCCAGGTTGGTCTAAAAATAATTTCCTTTTGGCTGAGCAGGAATGGAGGCATGAAAATATTCAGTTTATCAAAATAAAGTAAGTTTTGTGATCTTTCAAATTAACTGGAGTGACTGTTCCATCTTAGTACACCATTCTGGCACTTAATTTATTGCACTATGGCTTAACTTAGTTAATTACCTGAATATACCTTATCCCCAGGTTGAACTTATGGAGGTTGGGAATGCAAAATAATTTCATGTTTTCTTTCTTTCTTTCTTCCATGGCATGATACATACATACATATTATGGTCTGATGAAGGTTATGGTCAGAAGCAAGCAAAAGTGTGTTTGGTCCTACTATACAGCATAGGGAACTATATCCATTCTCTTGGGATAGAACATGATGAAAGATAGTATGAGAAAAAGAATGTACATATGTGTGCGTGTGAGAGAGTGACTGGGTCACTATTGCTGTACATCAGAAATTGACACAATACTGTAAACCAACTATACTCTAATAAAAAATAAAATTAAAAAAACTAACATAAATTAGTTGACATATATTTCCATTCTCTCTGCTTGGGGGTGGGTTCATATCTCCTTAATAGCAGTGAGGGCCATGGCGATCAATTCAAGCAAAAAGTTGTCACATTTACCAGTAACTCATGCCAAGTCATGAAAGCTATCAGATGATTATGTCCTACAATTTTTAGACTCGAAGTTATTTATTAGTTATTTATTGTTGTATAACCAATTAAAAGCTTAAACAGTATTTATTGTTTTAAGTGTAAAGTAAATAAATGTTTATTATTAAACAATGTCTGTGGGTCAGGGCTCAGGATGTGTCTTAGCCAAGTGCCCCTGGCTCAGGGTTTCCCACGAGGTTACAGCTGAGCTGACAGCCAGAGCTGTGGGCTCAAACGAAAGCTCATTTAGAGATGGAGGGATGTGCTTCCAATTTCACTCATGTGGTTATTGGTGGGTCTCAGCCCCTCACTGCAGGACTGACCCACAACATGGCAGCTAGATTCCCCCCATGTTAAGTGATCCCAAACAGAGATTTAGAAAGCAAGCCCACACAGTAGCCAAAGCACTTTCATAACTAGATCTCAGAAGTGGCATCAGTCTCACAAATCCTACCATATTCTATTCATTAGAAGCAAGTTAACAAGTTTACTCCATTAGACAAGGGCATGACTATCAGGAGGCAGGAATAATTGGGAACCACCTTAAAGGATGCTCATCACAAATTTCTTCCAGGAAATAATGCCCACAATGCAAAAAGTTAGAAAAATTTGATGATTATTTGGTTTTACTCTGGTCAAAAACTTATAATGGGGAGAAGGAACCAGCTACTACTGGAGTTCCCGTTGTGGCGCAGTGGTTAACGAATCCAACTAGGAACCATTAGGTTGCAGGGTTCGATCCCTGGCCTTGCTCAGTGGGTTAAGGATCTGGCGTTGCCATGAGCTGTGGTGTAGGTCGCAGACTCGGCTCGGATCCTGTGTTGCCTTGGCTCTGGCATGGGCCAGTGACTGTAGCTCCAATTGGACCCCTAACCTGGGAACCTCCATATGCTGCAGGAGCAGCCCTAGAAAAGGCAAAAAGACAAAAAAAAAAAAAAAAAAAAACAAAAAACCCCAAAAAACAAAAACAAACAAACAAACAAAAAACAGCTACTACTATAACCATGGACGTCTTTAGTGATTTTCCACGTTATCACATTTTGTATTCAGCTCAAAGCCCTTCTGTCCTCTCTGAAGATGAACTTCTAATTTCTGCTATGTCACCCCTACACAATCACACTGTGTATTTTATTATTATAATTACATTAATAAAACCAAGAATGACAAACACTGATGTAGGTCTCCTATGGACCATATGCCTGCCTAAGCACCTTATATTTTCAACTGTTCTTCCCTGCAGCTGCATGAGAGAGGTACACATATTTTCTCAAGGAGGAAAGTGAGGCACAGAGATGTTAAGAATCTTATTCAAAAATCATAGAATTAGTAAGTTTCAGAGCTTGTTTGGGGACCAAAGAAGATGCCTCTAAACTACTTTAATTCTTCTGCTATGACAGAAGGGGACTCTCCATTTGAGGCAACTGAGAGAGGAAACTGCAGGTGGATCTCAGCCAGACTCTCTGTTCTGGTTGGTTAAATTTAAACAGTGTTTTTGACTTACCTCCAGTCTTTGGATACGAGGACAAAATTATTCAACAAATTTCTCATCAATTTTTCTCTATCTTAAGACTTCTTCCCAGAGTGACCATCTGTTATTTTGTTGGTCTAGCATCCACCTCCTGTCTTCTACAACCACACCCCAATTTCCCTGCATTCGGTCCACATGGTTTGGTGAAAGCCACTGCCTTCAAAAGTGTGTTCATCATCCAGGAGAGCCAGTCTTAAAGCCCACACTCCTGGACACTGGATTATTCAAGGTTGGAGATGTGACACAAGCCACCTGTTATCATTTCAGGAATTTGTGGCAACTATAGAGGAAGAAATACGTTTTCTAAGTTTTCTGTATATTTTTCAGGTATACAGAGGAAATCCAGAGTTGCTCTTTCTGTTTGTAGGGAGGCTGCCTGAGGATGAAGCCAAAAAGAGAGAAAAAAGCATTAACTGAGAGGTAAACAGTGAAATTCAGCTTCCTATGGTATTTGAGTACCTGATCAGGGCTCAGTAGGAAACCTTACCCCTAAAGTCAATACATTCTCTTTTATGCATAAGTTTTTTAAATTAATTTCTATACCTGGCCATAATTAACAAACTTATTAAAAACAATACTTTCCCAAATCCAAGAATTCATTGGATTCCATTTCTATTAATATATTCAGAATAGTTCCAAGCATTCATAATATATAATTTTTTTTAGGGCCACCCTCACAGTATATGGAGGTTCCCAGGCTAGGGTTCAAATAGGAGCTGTAGCCACTGGCCTACATCACAGTCACAGCAATGCCAGATTGGAGCCGCATCTGCTACCTACACCACAGCTCATAGCAATGCTGGATCTTTAACCCACTGAACAAGGCCAAGGATTGAACCTGCATCCTCATGGATGCTAGTCAGATTTGTTTCTGCTGAGCCACAAGGGGAACTCCCATAATACGTAATTATAACCAATGGCCTCTCTTACTAAATATGTACTAATTATTTAACATGACAAACATGCTTCCTCTAAACAATACATTATTTTCTTTCCAATACTCCCACTGGTTACCATCTGCTATGTGTGATTTTCTAAACATCTTGTATCCCTTTACAAAGCCCATCTCTGCATTTCTTCCCAAATCTTCTCTTTTGATCACTAACCTCACAAAATAAATGAATAAATAAAATAACAAAATCAATCCAGGCTGATTTCTTTGTTCTCATCCCAAAGCATGTAACTTCATGCAGAGTGACAGTCACTTCAAGTAAGTTTTTGAAAAAATATATTAACTCCACTTACTGGAACTGATTACTTCTATGTCAAGATAGTATGGAAGCAATTGGAGAAAATATTCTTGCACAGAGGCCATTCCCCAGCTTAAAATTCAGGCTCAGGGAATGAGTGCTCTGAGATCTTGATTCAATTGCTCCTGATGCCACGCCTGACGATGAAAGTCCCTCTGTGCCTGTTATGTTCCTGCTTTCACCAGCAAGTTCTTGCCTGCGGGCAAGAATTAACTTCCAGGAGAATCATGTTTCTGGGTGTCTAGTGAGCCATGTAGAAGTCATGGGGCTTTAAGCTGAGCACAGGAGAGAAACGACAAGGAGTTGGTGTCCAGAATTCATTATCCCATTGCACTGTTTATGGCTGCAGCAGACCTGGACTTCCTTGCGTATGACCGCATGTGCTAATCCCTGCTACGTGCTCACAGCAAGGAATGGTTCCCTTTCTCATTCCATTTCCGAGGCTTTATGTATTCATAGCTCATGATCTGAAACAGTTCTTTCAGTTGTTGGCAGACATCTCCAAACTACACTTTGGAGTAGAAGGTACTTTGTTTTCCTTCGTCTTTAACGAAGTAAATGTTTTTAGCTCCATTTATGCTCAGTTGATCTTTCGTATTTTTTAATTCCCAAATAAACTAAGTGCATTTCTAGTGCCGGAATTATCATGGCTGCAAAGATGCATTCTTCTTCTATCCATGATAGCATTGGTCCTTATATTGAATGAGCTTATAAGAAAATATAATTTATATACTCCATGTTCCCATCAGACATACTGAGACAGACTGTAGCAAAGAAAAGGAAACTGGTAGGAACCCTGGTGCCTTGCTATTGCCCACCATCGTGTGAGGTAGTTCTCCTGAATTCACACTCTGATGTCCCTGTAATACCTTGCTTGGAATCCTTTATTAACAAAAATATGCTAACATCCATAGACTGCTTCTTAAAAGGATAGACAAAATGTTAGTGATGAATATTGGAAAATATTTTTAGGGCATTCAAAATCACTGCTAGGGACAGTAAGAAGTGTTTTGTATTTCTCAAGCTGTATTCAGTGATTAATGAGACTATTTCCTGGAGTTCCCGTTGTGGCTCAGCAGGTTAAAAACCTGACGTAGCATCCATGAGGATTCAGGTTTGATCCCTGGCCTTGCTCCCTGGCACCTATCAATATTAAAAATCCAATCCGGTGTTGTTGTGGCTGTGATGTAGGCCTGCTGCTCCAGCTCAGATTCCACCTCTGGCCTGGGAGCTTCAATATGCCACAAGTGCTGCTGTATGTAATAGGGGGGAGAAAAAGATACTATTTTTCCTTTTATTTTTGTGTATTTTTTTCTCTGTTTTTGTCCTTTGAAAACCTATTGATATGTTAGTATAATATGAATGGTTTGGACATCTGGATCTCGTGTCAAGTTTCTGAAAACTGTGCCTCAGTTTGCTCAACTATAAATGATTATAGTAATATGCATAGGAGAAATAAATACAGTGAGTAGCTAGTTGTCCAATAAATGGTAACTACTAGAGTTCTTCATCTTTTAAAATAGAATAGATCAATTTGCTTACCAAATAAAAGTATCTACTACTTAAGTAATTTCACCACAATTTAAGAATTGTATGTATGTAATAGGATTTCAAGATTTTTTCATGCCCCTGCTCTGATATGCAGCAAACATGTAACTGTTTATTTTGATTATAACTAATTGATGCTGCTGAATTATTTTATGGTCTCTCTTCATCCATCCAGATGCTGGGCAAATTATCCTGGGGTAGCTTCAGTCTTAAACATGGTGAAACTCAGGTCCTTTCTGCTGTAATTTTCAAACCCCTCAAAAAATTTTCCTCCTCTGTTTTGATTTATCTTTCTCAGCCTCCTTTGCTGACTTCTCCTTGTCCACTCAATCTTTAGATGCTGATTCCTCAATATTTGGTTTTCAGCTTACTTTCTTCTGACATTATAATTTCTTTCAATTTCTTATTATTATCTGCTTACTGACTATTACCAATTCATTTCTTCTAATCCATGCCTCGTATCCACCCCAGACCCTTTTATCTCTACTCAAGACTAAACCTGGATATTTCCTAGACAACTCAAATGTGGGATGGCCAGTCACGTAACACACCATTCTTTCCCGAAACCTCCTCCTCTTCCTCCTCCTCCTCCAGATTTCCTAATTCTATAAATTGTTCCACCATGTAATGAATAGCAATTCTAGAAAACTAGAAATCATTCTACCTGCCGTTGTCTTGCAACACCCGCACCCAATCAAGTGGCAAGTTCTCTTCTCTCTAATTCCACTGCTGTTCTCATTGTCAGATCGATCACACGCTCAGGTAGATTATTGTAAAAGCTTCCTATTCTCTTCACTTATTTTAAGGAATTTATGTTGCTGAGTTTTGGAAAATGAAAAATTTGTGTGTGTGTGTGTGTGTGTAGGAGAGTAGGAAGACAATAAAAACAAATAATTCTCCTTCTTTTACCAAAATAAATATGGGCATAATGGAAAATTTGCTCTTCAGTTTTCTGTCTTATGTGGAGCCAAGGTTTGTGCATCACATCGCAGACTGTTGGGGAAACGAATGAAGCGCCTCCTACCAGCCTGGCCAGTAGGCTGGTTCTCCCTAGCGTAGCAGAGCATGTGTCATTATAAATCATGACTATAATTCGTCTTTCAGCTCCATTGGTTTTCTAATGTGGAAAATTCTTGGCAGATTTTGGCAATAGGGTGCCTATGCAAAGTTAATTTTCATGGTATGAGGGTTTTTCACTTGTGATGAATATCAGGAGGGAATTGGGAGGAGATGAATCATGAACTATTGGCCAGCTCCAATCTGAATCCAAGTGTATATGTCCCCAGTTTTACCAACACATTATTTTCACAGTCCTTGTCAACATTGTAAGGCGAGAAGGAAAAAAATCAGTCTATAACAGCAAATGATTGCTTGACCAAATCATTCTTTGTGCATCCTGACTCTTAAATTGAATTGCCTAATTTGATGGTTTCAGTGTGCTGATTTTAAAATAATAGTTAATACTTAGTAGCATTTCTTGTGTGCCAGTCACTCTTCTAAGCACTCTGCACACCAAGTTATTTAGTCCTCACACCTCAGATCCTATGAAGTAAATGCCATTATTCTCCTTCTTTTACAGAATGGAAGGCTAGGCACCAGAGTTTATGAAGACAACCAGCATACGGGAGAACTGGAATTCAGAACCAGGCTCTTTGGTCTAAGAGTCCAAGCTCTCACACATAATGCTGCACTGTGAAAATGACTTTATTTTATAGATCTTTCAAGGGCATTTGCATATCATTTTTGTTAACATTTAGGCTTAAATACACACTTCCTCAGACATGACTCTTTCTAATAAAAAACAGGCTTGATTTATAGCTTTTATGGTATGGAGTTTATGCCATCATAAACATCCTGAAATTTTTTCTTTGCAGAGTTATCGCAATTACTCAGCACTATTTTTCAGCATAGCTTACAAAGAGTCAGAATGCAAACTATATCTATATCTGTATATATTATTTTCCTTGAATTCAGATAAATATTAAATCAAATTACTGTATTTAAAGAATCATAATCTGGAGTTCCCGTTGTGGCGCACTGGTTAACGAATCCGACTAGAAACCATGAGGTTGCGGGTTCGGTTCCTGCCCTTGCTCAGTGGGTTGGGGACCCGGCATTGCCGTGAGCTGTGGTGTAGGTTGCAGACGCGGCTTGGATCCCGAGTTGCTGTGGCTCTGGCTAGGCCGATGGCTACAGCTCTGATTCGACCCCTAGCCTGGGAACCTCCATATGCCATGAGAGCGGCCCTAGAAAAAGGCAAAAAGACAAAACCAAAAAACGAAAAAACAAAACAAAAAAAGAATCATAATCTTTCTCAGTCTTTAAAACTCTAGCCTTAGAAAGGAGGTATTATTATTATTATTATTATTATTATTATTATTATTATTATTACAATTTTGGCAGCACCCATGGCTTATGGAAGTCCCTGGACGTGGGATCAAATCCAAGTTGCAGCTGCAAACTATGCTGCAGCTGTGGCAATGCCAGATCCTTAAACCACTGTGCCACAGCAAGACTGCAAAACGAGGTATTATCGAATCAATAACTAGGGAATATTGATGAGTAAAAGAGGTGTTTTCTTATCAAGTAGAGGGTTGATAACTGAGTCAGAAATATTAGAAAGACTGTGTGTCCTTTTCAAAATGTAAATAAATCACTCATAATCATCTCCAGAGTTCTGAAAGCTCATAAGTTTAAAGGAGCAAATGAAAAATTGATAGAAATAAACAAACAGGAGTTCCAATTTTTTTCCAATATTGTCTATGAAGTCAAATACTGTGGACTAAACATCACTGTTTCTACAGGGAATTAAAATTAAGTAATATAATAGATTTATCATAGGCATCCAGGCTTAAATTGATAATTAAATGAATTTATAATGATAAGTTATTCATTTGAGGGCAAGGTTTTGTCACTCTATTTCAATCTAAAGGGGAAAGAATAGATGTTTGGCTTGGCCAGTCTATTTCTCCTACAGTACATGCAGATAGACTCATTTAGTAGAATATAAAAAGTGCTGTTCAGTGACTTGCCTGTTAAAACTTGGAGTGAGGATGTTGCAAACCTGTTTGTTTGCAGAGTGATCCAAAGCAGTCCTCATGTAAAGCTTGAAATGACAGCAAAAAGAAGGGAACCCATGTATTTCAAATATTCTGGTAGGGACTTTGGGGATCAAATGATTAATAATAGATGAAATAGAAAAAGAAGATTTCTGTTCCATTACTTTAACTGTCTTAATGCAGTAGACTGTGTGAAGCTAAATATTATTCAACAAATACTATAATAAAGCAACAGTATTTGAGAACCTCTTATAAAAATTAATACATTATCCTTGGAGCCTGATCGGTACTAAATGATTTCTGGCCCCTGACCTCAATATATATGAGGAAAACCTGTGACTTGATGGAAGTGACTATTTAATTTACTGCATTCATAAAATGTTTGGGGATTCAGGGGTAATGTGAAATGTAAAAACCAAAGAAGCTTCCTAGAGCTTAAGAATCAGACACCAAGGAAACCTGAGTATATAAGAATTCAGAAAATCAAAACAGAACAGCACTTAGCAACATGATGTTCTCCCCACATTTTACATTAGTAACTGTGTGTGGTTCTTAAAGAGTATTAAAAAAGTGAGAAAAAGAAAGTAGCTCAGTCACCTCTGTGTCGCTGCATTATAATACATGTGTTATGACACACACATTATGATATACATATTTTACTATTTCACCCTTTATATATCAATTGATGCCCAATGATCCCCTAAATATGGGTAAGAAACAGATTCTTTAAACTTTATTCTAGGGCACCTATGGGAGGTCACTAGCCTTGAATGTCTTTCATAGAGCTAACCTTAGAAGCCCAGAGGGTGAGGGGTGAGGTCTTGAAGCACGGAATATGATGGGTGCATATTGTATATGAAAAAATAAATAATCTATAATTTAAAAGTCCCAGTTCAGTTCTTTTATTAACCATTTGACTAGAGCAACTTAAAAAACTTAAAAAAAAAAAAAACCTTTAAAATGACCTGTCATCATAAACGCAGATGACAAGTTAAAATGATTTTAATAGTGGTTAATATTGGGTCATATGGTAGTTCTATGTATAGATTTCTAAGGTATCTCCATACTGTTCTCCATAGTGGCTGTACCAGCTTACATTCCCACCAACAGTGCAGGAGGGATCACTTTTCTCCACAACCCCTCCAGCACTTGTTATTTGTGGACTTGTTAATGATGGCCATTCTGACTGGTATGCGGTGGTATCTCATGGTAGTTTTGATTTGCATTTTTCTAATAATCAGGGATGTTGAGCAGTTTTTCATGTGCTTGTTGGCCATCTGTACATCTTCCTTGGAGAATGGTCTATTCAGGTCTTTTGCCCATTTTTCCATTGATTGATTGGTTTTTTTGCTGTTGCATTGTATAAGTTGCTTGTATATCCTAGAGATTAAGCCCTTGTTCATTGCATAGTTTGAAACTATTTTCTCCCATTCTGTAAGTTGTCTTTTTGTTTTCTTTTTGGTTTCTTTTGCTATGCAAAAAGCTTTTCAGCTTGACTAGGTCCCATTGGTTTATTTTTGCTCTTATTTCTGATGCTTTGGGAGACTGACCTGAGAAAATATTCATGAGGTTGGTGTCAGAGAATGTTTTGCCCATGTTCTCTTCCAGGAGTTTGATGGTGTCTTGTCTTATATTTAAGTCTTTCAGCCATTTGGGGTTTATTTTTGTGCATGGTGTGAAGATGTGTTCTAGTTTCATTGCTTTGCATGCAACTGTCCAGGCTTCCCAGAAATTCTTGCTCAATAGACTTTCTTTTTCCCATTTTAGGCTCTTGCCTCCTTTGCAAAGATTAATTGACCATAGGTGTCAGGGTTTATTTCTGGGTTCTGCATTCTGTTCCATTGACCATATGACCCAGCAATCCCACTCTTGGGCATATATCTGTACAAAACTTTCCTTAAAAACATATGCATGCACCCACATGTTCATTGCAGCTCTATTCACAAAGCTAAGACATGGAAACAAACCCAAATGTCCATTGACAGATGATTGGATTAGGAAGATGTGTTATATATACACAATAGAATACTACTCAGCCATAAAAAGAACAAAATAATGTCATTTGCGGCAACATGGATGGAACTAGAGAATCTCATACTGAGTGAAATGAGTCAGAAAGACAAAGACAAATACCATATGATATCACTTATATCTGGAATCTAATATAAGGCACAAATGAACCTTTCCACAGAAAAGAAAATCATGGACTTGGAGAATAGACTTGTGGCTGCCCAGGAGAAGAGGGAGGGAGTTGGAGGGATCAGGAGCTTAGGGTTATCAGATGCAAACTATTACTCTTGGAATGGATTTACAATGAGATCCTGCTGTGTAGCATTAAGAACAATGTTTAGATACTTACATGGCAACACAACAATGGGAGGAAAAATATGTATACATATATGCGTAACTTGGTCTCCATGCTGTACAGCAGAAAAAAAAATAGTGGTTAATAGTAAATAAAAATATAAAGTATGGCATTATATTCACATAGATGTATTAAGTCTTCACTATAAGGAGGTATTTAATTAGGTAATGTATTATTCCTTGACAACATTCTAGAAAAGGAGAAAAAGAATCAAACAATCAGAATTATAATTAAGGAGTTCCTGTCATCACTCAGCAGAAACAAATCTCACTAGTATCCATGAGAATTCATGTTTGATCCCTGGCCTTGCTCAGTGGGTTAAGGATCTGGCATTGAGGTGAGCTGTGGTATAGGTCAAAGTCGTGGCTCAGACCTGAATTGCTGTGGCTATGGCATAGGCCAGTGGCTACAGCTCTAATGTGACCCCTAGCCTGGGATCTTCCATATGCCATGGGTGGGTACAGCCCTAAAAAGACAAAAAAAAAAAAAAAAGAATCATAATTAGGAATCACCTTGAATCTTTTCTTTTTCAAGATTGAAGCTCTAAGTAGTGCATGATAATAACTCAGAAATATTTGGGACCTGTTTCTTGAAGCCAGGTGAGAAAGGATTAAAACACCAGGAAAAAGTGTTTTACTGTGTTTTAAAGCAAGTATATTTGGCATCTGATAGAGGGGGCCTTATGCTCTAGCTCCATAGTTCTGAGCTTGGGAACCAGAACAAGTTAATCTCTCTAGGTTTCAATTTTCTCATCTGTAACATGGGAATAATATTTGGCATCACCTCCCTGGTGGAAACAATTAACAGAATTTCTGGTACATCATAAGTATCAGCCAGTATTTTTGTTACCCGTATTTCATGTTCTCAGGTATCCCTCACCCCTCCCCCACATATACCAATCATCTTCATTCCTTGTTTAGAACGAGGGTTTCCATACTGCACAGCTTTTTTTTTTTTTTTTTTTTTTTTTTTCCCCACTGTACAGCAAGGGGGTCAGGTTATCCTTACATGTATACATTACAATTACAGTTTTTCCCCCACCCTTTCTTCTGTTGCAACATGAGTATCTAGACATAGTTCTCAATGCTACTCAGCAGGATCTCCTTGTAAATCTATTCTAATTTGTGTCTGATAAGCCCAAGCTCCCGATCCCTCCCACTCCCTCCCCCTCCCATCAGGCAGCCACAAGTCTCTTCTCCAAGTCCATGATTTTCTTTTCTGAGGAGATGTTAATTTGTGCTGGATATTAGATTCCAGTTATAAGTGATATCATATGGTATTTGTCTTTGTCTTTCTGACTCATTTCACTCAGTATGAGATTCTCTAGTTCCATCCATGTTGCCGCAAATGGCATTATGTCATTCTTTTTTATGGTTGAGTAGTATTCCATTGTGTATATATACCACCTCTTCCGAATCCAATCATCTGTCGATGGACATTTGGGTTGTTTCCATGTCCTGGCTATTGTGAACAGTGCTGCAATGAACATGCGGGTGCATGTGTCTCTTTTAAGTAGAGTTTTGTCCGGATAGATGCCCAAGAGTGGGATTGCGGGATCATATGGAAGTTCTATGTATAGATTTCTAAGGTACCTCCATACTGTTCTCCATAGTGGCTGTACCAGTTTACAGTCCCACCAACAGTGCAGGAGGGTTCCCTTTTCTCCACAGCCCCTCCAGCACTTGCTATTTGTGGATTTATTAATGATGGCCATTCTGACTGGTGTGAGGTGGTATCTCATGGTTGTTTTGATTTGCATTTCTCTTATAACCAGCGGTGTTGAGCATTTTTTCATGTGTTTGTTGGCCATCTGTATATCTTCTTTGGAGAAATGTCTATTCAGGTCTTTTGCCCATTTTTCCATTGATTGATTGGTTTTTTTGCTGTTGAGTTGTATAAGTTGCTTATATATTCTAGAGATTAAGCCCTTGTCAGGTGCATCATTTGAAACTATTTTCTCCCATTCTGTAAGTTGTCTTTTTGTTTTCTTTTGGGTTTCCTTTGCTGTGCAAAAGCTTTTCAGTTTGATGAGGTCCCATGGGTTTATTATTTTTGCTCTAATTTCTATTGCTTTGGGAGACTGACCTGAGAAAATATTCATGATGTTGATGTCAGAGAGTGTTTTGCCTATGTTTTCTTCTAGGAGTTTGATGGTGTCCTGTCGTATATTTAAGTCTTTCAGCCATTTGGAGTTTATTTTTTTGCATGGTCATACTGCACAGCTTTAAGGTGACCAGTCACATTGTCTTCTATGTAACTGAGGCTACCCTGGCCCTGTATGGCCCCATGGCCCCATAAATTAGAATGTAAATATTTGCTTAAGGAATTTAGAAAAATAGCTGCCTGATTAAATAATTTTCATGCTAGTGAGGTAGAGAGGCACTTGATCTTATTCTCCCAATACATAGCATTATTATAATGGCCCTAATAGATATATTTGAGACTGTTATATTGCTTCCATCTAGTCTGAAATTTTGCAAAAAGAATGGTAGCCCATAACAGGAAATGCTTAATCCTTCTCCAGTGTTCAACGAGTATCTTTAGCCCTAGGCAGTTGGCATCTCAAGAATATTTTTCTCCTACTATGCTCATGCATGATGCATGCCTTAATTCATGTTATTGTTAACTGAACTTGCTTCCATTCCCATACGATTCTTACTCATCCTTCATGATTTACTTTTTCCATGAGCCACTTCTGATTGTGTTGATCTATCTTTTCTCTGATCATTTGCCTGTTGTTAATTAGCAAATATCCTGTTGGAATTATTCTCAAATAGGTTTATGTGAGTTGAGCTGCTTAGTTTCCAAGTTTTGGAGGAAGCCAAAGACAAAATTCATTTCAGGAATACCACCAAAAAACAAACAAACAAAAAAAAACACAACTTGCATAAGCTATGGTTATTCTAAAAGTCACTTATATGCCAAGAACTCCCTTTGACGTGTCACAGCAAAAGCATGGTCTGTGCTGTGTAGCAATATGCCATCAGTTTGTTTAGAAACTAATAACTCCTATTACTATACCGCTCAAGGCTTCTGTTTCGCAGAATCCTGGTTCTTGATCACTGACTTCTTGTGATTAGGTAATCTGGAGTTGAAATCTCAGAACCCAACAAATAATCCTTAATTAGTAAATCAAGAGCATTCAAAATAAAGGGACATGGAACTAAATACTACTACTAGTGTCAAAATGAGTGAGAAGACTACCCATTGATCCAGATGTCTTCTGAAATTACTGGTTGCTGAAAAATCTGCATCACAGAAACCCTCATAATTAGCTTTGTTTTCCTAATTATATAATAGTTTCAGGTATACTGTGTTAAATACTTCCATGTCATCAAAATGATGAGTAGGAGTTCCTGCTGTTTTGCAGTGGGTTAGGATTCCAACTGCAATGGCTCAGGTTGCTGTGGAGGCATGGGTTGGATCCTGGCCCTGGACCTTCCATGTGCTGTGGGTGCACCCCCCAATCCTGCTGCAAAAAAAGATGAGTAAATTAGAGGCACTAAAGTCAAACATTCTAGTCACTAATCTTTATTTCTCTCTCAAGACACAGCAAAATAATACAATAGTCCCATTTTGTCTTTGTCTTGGGTTTAAAGACCAGAAACTGAGTGATTGAGTGATTCCCAGGTCGGGGTATGTGTGTTGGGGGAGGGGGCGGTCTCTACATTAAGTCTGCATGCAGATCTTTATGTTTGACACTTAGGAATTAGAAGGATACACTATCTGACTACCCCTGCTGTATGTGTGTGCTCACACACACTCATACGCAGAGTATTCAGCAGTGTAACAGACAAGGTAATGATCATAATACATGCAATATAATACCTAAAACATCCAGTGCAATTGGCTATTTAATATTTGATTCTTGTCATTTCTTCCATGTGGGCACATTCATATGCCCCTTTCTGTAGATTTACTTGTGAATACCTTGAGACTGTCAGGTTTCTGTGGGAGAGTCACACCCTAAACTTCTTTTCCGTGAGCCATTGTTTCTTGAGGCACCTGAAAGATTTTCTTGGATTCCTTGTAACTCATTCATGAGTTTTAGCTGAGGGTGCAATGGGCAAAGACTTGATTTTGTCCTTGTCTGAGACTGTCACTCAAAGGGCCCCTCAGTTTTATCTTGTACTGATTTGATGAGAATCAATAGCATCATTCAAGCCCACATGTCCCTGATTTTCTGAACTATCAAAGTGCTCTTTTATTCCTGCTTGTAAACAGGCCAATCTTCTTTTTTGTTTGCTTTCTGAGACCACTTCTTTGCTGCATTACCTTTTTAGAAAAAAAAATATTCAATAGAAACTAACTCATGTTACAAGCAGTCTCTTTTCCTATTTCATTTTATTCCACCTAAAATAATAAGTTCATTAGGGGTGTGCTCAACACTTTATCACAAGCAATAGTTTTTTTCTAAAATGTTTTCCCATAATGTAACATCATAAACCATTTTTCCAGCTTCATATCATTTTTTCCACTGCCTATGTTGTAGCATCCCACTTCTGTCATTGATTTCTCTATTTCTCAGAATAGTTATGGGGGTTATGCTTCAGTTATAAACTCCCTGCAGCTGATGAGAAGAACAACTGGCCGTGAGGATGTGCAATGAAATTGGAAAATTAGGGGCGTGGTGGCCTGGGTCTTTAGCAGAGGTCAGAATGGGGCCTCAGGTTTCCTAGCTAGAAGCCCACGTGACTGTCCGCTTTCCAGGGGCTTTCATAAGGCTCCAGATTTGCACCCTGGGGAAGGTGAGGCTTACTCCTCTGTTTGGTCTTGGCCATCCCTTCCTGGCACTTGGCTGTACTGACTCTGGGAGGATGTGGGGGCAGAGGATGGGGTGAGTTGTCCATGGCACTGGAGTTTGCCTGACAAGTGGTGTGAGACAGACTGCTTATGGAGGAGTCTGAGATGTGGGCCTCTGGCATCAAGGACACACAGGTATTACTCAGACGAAGACTCCTTGTCTGCGCCCCCCTCCCCCGCCAGATGTCCTGAGATCCTGTGAGATCATTTCCTCTGGGAAGTGTCTTGTGCATGGTTAGGCTGTTCTCTGAGCCACCCCTGATATTCAGCCCAACTCAGCTCATCCTCTCCTCTCTCTGCCCCTCATTAGGACCCGCATGTGCTCCCCCACACACCTGAAGTCACATAAGTATCCTGTGGGCTCCAACTTCACCCAAAAGAAGTCCTTCACTTGTACAGCAAAAAGAAATTTTTTTTAATTGAGGTATAATTGACATACAAGATTAAGTTAGTTTCACTTGTACAACTGAATGACTTAATTGTTAAATGACACGACAGGATCTGGTTAACATCCAACACCACACAGAGTTACAATTTTTTTTCCTTATAATTGCATTTTTCTTTTGTCTTTTTAGGGCTGCACCCAAGGCATATGGAAGTTCCCAGGTTAGGAGGTGAATTGGAGCTGTAGCTTCCAGCCTATACCACAGCCACAGCAACTCCAGATCCAAGCCATGTCTGTGACCTACACTACAGCCCATGGAAATGCCAGATCCTTAACCCACTGAGCGAGGCCAGGGATCAGACTTCAGACACGCATCCTCATGGATACTAGTCAGATTTGTTACCACTGAGCCATGACGGGAACTCCCATAATCACATCTTTTAATTTTTGCTCTCTTGACAGCTGTCAAATATAGTATTGTCAACTATCATCATATTACATTAAATCCCCAGGACTTTTTTTACAACTGAAAGTTTATGCCTTTTGCTCACCTCCCTCACCTCCAGCCACTAGTCTATTCTCTGTATCTATGAGGTGTTTTGTTTTCTTTTCAGATTTCACATATAAGAGACATCATAGGGTATTTGCCTTTCTTTGTCTGACTTATTTCACTCGGCCTAATGCCGTTAAGGTCCACCAATATTGTAACAGATGACTTTAAAAAAAATAAATAAATCCCAGGAGTTCCCATCGTGGCGCAGTGGTTAACAAATCTGACTAGGAACCGTGAGGTTACAAGTTCAATCCCTGGCCTTGCTCAGTGTGTTAAGGATCCAGCATTGCTGTGAGATGTGGTGTAGATTGCAGACGCAGCTCAGATCCCACGTTTCTGTGGCTGTGGTGTAGGCCGGCAGCTGCAGCTCTAATTAGACCCCTAGCCTGGGAACCTCCATAGGCCCCCGGAGCAGCCCTAGAAAAGGCAAAAAGACAAAAATAAATAAATACATAAATAAATAAATCCCAGCTATCAGTGGTTTACAGGGGATTGTTTGTTTTGTTTTGTTTTTTAAAAAGTACTTTCTATGTGGCTCACAACATAA
This sequence comes from Sus scrofa, assembly GCF_054392235.1. Lineage (NCBI taxonomy): Eukaryota > Metazoa > Chordata > Mammalia > Artiodactyla > Suidae > Sus > Sus scrofa. The sequence goes on along the minus strand of NC_139388.1, from coordinate 117,591,938 downwards.
CTACTTGGTATTGCTTCTACAGTGGCTGTGGCTCAACCCCTGGCTCGGGAACTTACATATTAAACACACACACATTTATTTTTCAATCACTTTGGGTTGGCTGAGTATCTGATTCGTATTTTCTTCACTCTAGGACACTGACCGTGATCCTTTTCGTTAGAATTCATGGTCCAATTGCCCAAACAAGTAGTATAGCTATGCCTGACCTCAGGAGAGTAGAGAGACCTGGCATCCTGCAGAAAACTACACATGGGGCAGGAGGACACTAATTATGAAAACAGTACAACAACTTGTCACAGTCAGCACATCTAACAGGCCCAGATCCATTTGACAGCTTGGGGTTCACTCATTATAATGCACAGATTACATCTTAAAGGGACACTTTAAGATGTGAGGGATCTCTTGAGATGTGATCACGGTTGTCTTAAGGGAAATGCCAGACACAATTCTGCTGCAGAAGAGGCCTTAGAAAACACATGTCATCCACGGATCCTAGTGGCTCTCACGGTAAAATTGCCTAGTGCATATAAATGAGTCACAACCTGTATCTTGCTCTGCCATTTCTATCATGACAAGTGTCACTCTGATTTGCCATAAAGAAGCCTGCCTTTCCTAGGATGAGAGCAACCTCTTGTGAGTTACAGAGCAGGGTTCTGTAGCCACGGAAACAAGAAGACCTACCAGGATTTTTGCCTTTCTGTTAGAGGAAATTTTGAAATATGGTCTTTATATTTTCAGTCCCCCATAAGGCAGGGTCTTCTCTTTCTGAAATTCCTTTTACAAAGCACGTAACCTGCCCTCAATCTACCTTTCCCTTCACAGTGTACAAGAATGAAAATTTAGAACCTGACTTTCATAAAATATGAAATGAAGATAATATATACACTCTTTTTCCTGACATGGAAAGTCAAATGTCAGAGCCTCATCTTGGTATTTTTTTTTTCCTTCCTCTTAAAAAAAATTAGTGCACTGATTGACTGGCATGAGTCAGCACCTCACAAGGCCTCACTGTGCCTGGCATCACTCTGGTTCCCCAGAAGGGCTCAGAAAATTAATGTTCGGATGATGAAATTAAAATAAAGTTCTTTTACAGCTACTGTACCAAACGTGTTTATGTGTTGGATTTCTCAATATTAATTTAACCGAAAGGAGTCTCACTCTTTGCTTTTCAGTGTATGATTATGTCTTGCCCTTCTCCACTTTGTACTTCTTCAACTTTTCTCCCATCACATTATAACTGATCTCCTTTGTCATAAAACCAGATGATTTTTACCTTCAATTCCTTCATTTTCTCTACTTCTTTGCCCCCAGTGTAGATTGAACAAGAAGACCTGAGAAGTTCCTTTTGCGGCTCAGTGGGTCTAAGACCTTCGTCTCTGTGAGGATGTGGGTTCCATCCCTAGCCCCATTCAGTGGGCTAAGGATCTGGTGTTGCCGAAAGCTGTGGCATAGGTTCCAGATGGTGGCTCAGATCCGGTGTTGCTATGGCTGCGGCACGGGCCTCAGCTGCAGTTCTGATTCAACCCTTACCCTGAGAACATCCATATACCTCAGGTGCAACTGTAAAAAGTAAAATAAATAAAATTTATTTTAAAAAGAAGCCTGTAAATGTCTAAAGAGAAAAAGATAGTTGAATACCACTTGATTCTAGAAAGCAAGCATTAAACAGAACCAGTGCAGTTACTCAGGTTCTGGAGAGAAGTGTGACTCAGTGCACAATACTTTTCAAAAGAGAACGTTTCAAGACTGGACTTTAAATCCTCAAATTTAGAGTAAGATGGAAATTGTTTTGATATATTGCTTCAATCCCAAACACAATAGATTGAAGATGAGGTGGATAAGATTTTAAAATAGAAGTATAACTGGGGAGCTTTCAGACATAATAGAGAAAAGCATTTGCCAGGGACTTCATTCTTCCCTCCACAGAAAGGAAATGAGACTTCGGTGAGCAATTTTCATCACCAGCGGAATCAAGGTGAAAACTGTGGAACCATCGGTGGCTGCCTGATCAAAATGTCCATGTTCTCTGAGTCTCATGCATGCATTAAACTATATTTAACATGCTCTGAAACATAGTGATACACAGAAAAACAAGTGAACTTGTGTCAGAATCCTGAACCAGCAGCATGTACTCATGTATTTTAATGACTACTTCCCAGTGGAATTTATCGACTCCCAAGTTTGTTTTTGAGCATGCAAGCGTAGTAGTATTAGAATGCAAAAATGATTTCTCACATGTATTTGAAGTTTTTGCCTTTAATAAAGACACAGTAACAGCCCAACGGTAACCGCAAATTACCATGTGATTGATGTTTAATGTCATTGTGCCTGTCAAAGTTCAGAATAAACTCTCTGGATCCTTTCAACTCCTGATCTTTCATCTATGAATAGGCAAACATTTAATAATTGAAACTATCTTTACAGAACTTGGATATTAGAAAATGAGCGATGTTGCTCTCTACCAGTATTTTAAAGGATAAAATGGCAACTCTTTAAAAGCATGAAATGTTCAAGTTACAGGGAGCATCAATTAGGATAGATGAGGTCATGCTCCAGTAGCCACAAGCCCAATTCTCAGTGTCTTGACACGGCATAGGTTGGTGTCTCATGATGCCTTTTCAGTTTACCCTTCGTGGAGGACCCTGGCTGATGTTAAGAGCCACTATCTGAAGCTTTGCTAAGTCGTTAGAAGGAAGAAAAAGAAGAAGTTTCAAGAGTGGCACATAAGCAATTATAAATTTTGTACTCATTGGCCAGATCCAGACACATGGTATATCATCAGCAAGAAATCCAGTAGTGTCTTCGTATGATGTGCCTAAAAGGAGAGAAACCTGCAGTAGTTGGCAAACTTTACTAAAAACTCCCACATGAACATTTGAACCTTTAACAGACAGAATTTCAGCAGAACAGGTGCTTTTTTAAAATAAGTGAACTGGATGAAGAAAAGTTCCAAGGAAATGCTCCCCTGGTTATGAGGGAGGAAGGTTTACAGTTTATTTTTGACAATTGACTAAACTCAACAATGGAAACGTTGTATGATTTAATAGGTGGAAAGCCATCATCATCTCACCATGCTTCTCTGCTTCGCCATTGCCCCCCTCAATGGCTATGTCACACCTGGTAATGGGAGAAACTTGGGAAAACATAGCCATTCCTTCAGGTTTTTAGGATGTCATTTGTCTTCATAACAAGTTATGAGCTGAACCTAGGCAATCCCAGATATTCAGAAGACCTTGCCAAGGATTAGAGAATAGAAAAGAGCTCTTCTACAATGTGGCATCAGAGTTAAAAATCCCTAAAATAATTTAACAAATTAATAACCCTAATTGAGTAGCTTAAGAAAGACACCATATTACATTTAATACACTTGCTCTCTCAAAGAATCTTGTAGTCATGCAGTGTATCAGCCTTGGAGGTCCTCTAGGTCAGATAGCACTTTGGTTTTCCATTCACTGCTTCACTGAGACTCACAGCAGCTCTCTAGTTCTCTGTGTTAAATAGTTTATTGAAGTTCCTCTTCCCTCTCTCGACTCCTCTCTCTTCTGATGTGCAAAACATTGTGAAGGCTCCACTGTGGATTAAAGGAGAAATATATGGAGTGTTATGCAACATGCAAAATTTCATATTTAAAAAGTAACATGTATGATAACAGAACTGAACATGAAAAATATCACTCTTAGAAGTATACGATAAACATCTAAAATCAAAAGAATATGTTGTAAACTAAAGAATGAATGGAAAAAAATGAAGGAAAAAAATATAACACCAGTGGTAACAGAACATACCCTAGGCAAATAAGTTATTTAATTTTAAAAGAATTTAACACTCGCTATTAATGACTATTATTTATTTAAAGGATGGAAACAGAAAAGAAATTTGAGCTTGAACCACATATACTTTGGGCTAAATGTATACTTTGGGCTATGTTTGGATCTTTTGAATGAATCAACTGGTATATCTCCAAACAGATTCTTAGATACTATGTGAAAATAAGAATCTGTAAATTTAGATGGCTGGAGAGACAATAATTTGTTATTTTATTTATTTATTTACTTTTCAAATCCCTTTACACATAAAATTACCTGCATATGAGCAGTAACCTGTCTTTAAGGTTACTGATTTTATTTTTTATTTTGTATTGTTTGGGACTACATAAGAAAAAAATAAATATTTTCTGCTAGCAATGATAATTTCATGGAAGTAATAAATTATCTGCAAAAGTTTCTCCATGTTTTCTGAGGACTTGAAATTTAAAAAAATAAACTTTTTTCCCCAAATCTTTCAAAGGATTCATCTTACTTTTTAAATGAAGGACATCACTCTTTCTCCTGGTGAATGTTAGGAGCTAGTCCTACAGAAGGTATTATGTTGAGTGGACAGACTTGACTGGATGACTTCTTGTCAAAAACTACAAAACAACACAAACATTAATAAACTATCCAGAGACAGGAATAAAACAAAGTTTAAGGTCAATAGGCCAGATAAAATAATGCAAAGGGTTCATTAGAGAATGGGCTGAGAGTTCTCACTGTGGCACAGGAAGTTAAGCATCCAGCATTTCTCTGAGGCAGCATGGTTCAATCCCCGGCCTTGAAGCGTGTTAAGGATCCTGCACTGTCACAATTGTGGCATAGGTTGAAGCCTCAGCTCAGTGGCCAGGGAAATTCCAGTGACTGCTGGTGAGGCCAAAACAAAACCAAAACCAAATGGGGCTGGTTCAGAAGTTGGTATCTAGTAAAGGAACAAGAGGCAGGAGAGTAGTAAGTCAGGAAGATGGGTGAAGGGAAGGGGAGGGAGTTACCTCTTCACTGGCCTCATAGAGCTCAGAAGAGCAGGACACAGCACTGGATGGGTAAAAGTGTGGATGAGACCAAGTTTACTGGGGACTAGCACCTTGATAATCTAAAGAATCCAGGGCATTGGTGTTTATTTTAAATAATGTGTGCATTATGTTCTTGCCCTTCAATGTAGTTGCCTACCTGGGAGGGGCAGCTGGCCACGCTGCCGCGACAGCCCTTTTCTCGGGTCCCTGCTAACTCTGCACTGGTTTAAGGATCCCAAAGCACTTCTATGGGCATACATAGGGCAGCCTATATTCAGCTGTGGAGAAGAGCGATGCTAGATTTTCTTACACTCCAACACATAAAGATGCTTTGTTTAGTAATGTGGCAGCTTGCACAGAGCAGAGAGAAAGGCTAAATCCTCTTGAATTAGGGTTAAAAAAGTGAGAATTTTTTTGCCTCTCACAACCAAGCTTTATTAATTCTCTGACAGGACTGCTTGCTCTCTGTGCATATTATGTTACATTGTTTCACACTAAAATTACTGCAACATTATCAATTCAAGCAGGATTGAGCATATGAAATATTAATAAGGTTACCACTCATCTAATTTTCAAAGGAATGTCTTAAATATAGGGCAGGAACATAGTCCCAGAATAGCTTTGGGCTCCTGAGCAGTAGAGAAGGACTCACAGAGCAACGATATAATGATTCAGGCTATAAAATAAATGTTACCATATAAAGTTCTAACAGGAGGCACAAAGAATTTTGGCTTATAGAATATAGATGTTTAGGACAAATCAGAAGTTAGGAAAGACAAAGGTAATAAATGTGGTGTGATCTATTCCCAAGGTTAACATGTGTGCTGAAATAGCATTGGATGTGTAGCTGTAAGAGCTTGAATCAAGTTCAGGTTCTGCCACTCCATATTGTATGAATTTGGACAAAGTAACCAAATTGAACTTAATTTTTTTTTCACCAATAAAGTAGAAGGAGAATACAATAGCCCCCTCACAGTGATGTTGTCCTGAACAAAGAAGATGAGATGCATGATAAGGAGCGTGGAAACTTTAAGGACATGTACATTTGATTATTATTCATATGAGCACTATTGTATTTCTTCGTATTGAGTTTTATATTTTTTAAAGTTTAATACCACCATTCATACAAACATTTATTCAATTATTCAGCAACTATTTTTTGACTACCTACTGTCTCCATGGTTTTATAGCCTCGTCTCATATTTGAATGGTATAGAATAGGACCACAGTCATGTATGTAAAATGACATTTACAAAAATAAAAATAAAAAAGAATTTAAAGAGTACAGATTCTGAAATGTGACAAACCTGGGTTCAAATACTGGGTATAGCCCATATGATCTGATGAGAACCTAGGTAACTTGTTCACATATTGTACACTTCATTTCTATCAGATATAAAAAAGAGAGAACTCAAAGTACCTACTTTATAAGACTCTCATGGGTAGTAAAGGAAAAATCACATAAAGGACAATGCCTAACATGTAATTACCACTCAATAAACTCTTGTGATGATTTTTAAATAATTATTGCTAAATTGTATTTTTAAACCAACTGTACCTGTGACATATCTGTAGATGAAATATTGTAAGTTAATATAAAGTATGTTCACTAGAAGAACTCAATTTTAATTTTACCTAGACTTCATGTGCTTTTTTCTGAGAAATTTAAAATTATGTTTTGTCCATTTCCTTATAAATTGTACTTGTATTACAGTTTTCCTCTAGAGACAGTCCAAGATTACTTATATTTTGTCTTACATGCAATCACTGTGAAAAATAGCAGAGAAAATAATGAGGTTTCTCATTTTTACATTTCTTTACTTCTATTTCCTTAAAATTAATCATTATTCATACGCTTGGCTTTTCACCCAACAATAATTTCTATCTCCATCTTTACACTGCTAGGGTGTTCTATAAAAAAGGCATTGTTGTGTCTGAGTCTTCTCTTCCTTGCATTAAACACATCAACTTTTCTACAATTTCACCAGTAAAATGTCACATATATGAAAAATAGCAAAAAATACAGCCTTTGGAGTCTGGTGGACCCAAAGCTGATTATTTTATACAGCTGTGATCTTAAGCTATTAACGCAATGCTTGTATAGACAGGTATGTGAAGTTTGAAACATGACCACCATCATAATGTATGATGTTTTCTGGTGACACAGGAAGTCCAGCCCCCCAGGTAGATGATGTAGAAGTCTCATCATCTCTGAGTTCTGAGGGATCCTGTCTGACCTTTCCTTTGGGTAGTAACTGAGTCCATGTGGTGAAGACTGAATGAGAACTTGAGGAAGAATAAAGACTCACGGTTTCAAGATTACTTGTCGGCTATTTGAGAAACCCCAGCGTCAGGATGTTACATAGTTGGAATGGTGATTCCATTATTGGTAAAGTCAGTTTTTAATTACTTAAAAAGAGTAATAAGTCACATATTTGCATAGGCAGATGATTCCCTTTGATTACATTTATTTGATTAATATTAAGAGTTTAGGAGTCCTAGTTGTGGCTCAGCAATTAGCAAAGCCGACTAGCATCCATGAGGATGTGGGTTCAATCCCTGGCCTCGCTCAGTGAGTTAAGAATCCAGAATTGCTGTGAGCTGTGGTGTAAGTCAAAGATGCGGCTCAGATCCTGCATTGCCGAGGCTGTGGCGTAGGCCGGCGGCTACAGTTCTGATTGGACCTCTAGCCTAGTAACCTCCATATTCCATGGTGGGGCCCTAAAAAGACAAAAAGACCAAAAACAAGAAGAAACGTATACATTCATTAATAAGAGAAAGAGGAGGGGACGTAATTTATTTGAACACTAAGAGGAGGTTATAACAATTCTAGATGTTAATATAAAGCCTGATCCACAATTAAGAATTTGTCATAGATAATCCACATACATTAATATTTATTTGAATAATTGAAAATTTTAACAAGTCAGTGATATTTGATTAAACATATGAACTTAGGAATTGAGATCAACACACTCAAGTCTCTCAGAAGATAAAAAAAATCAGAGTCAAATATAATTTAAAAACTGGAATTATTTTTAAAGTGAATATAAGTTTACACATTCATCACTTTTTTAAAGAAGACTGCTATGCAAAATTTTAATATTTTTAATTACTCCTTGTCAATATTTTGAACGTTGCTATTTTGTAGTACTTTGCCATGTTTTGAGTTTTCTTTCTTTTTTTTTTTTCGACAAACCATTACTTCTGCCATTGTATCTGCTTCTGAATATTTCATCCCCACCTTTCTGAAGTGTCCTTTTTAATATGATGAGAAATTTTATTAAACTTTCATAAAAATTTAATATGCCTCAACTTTAAAAGATTCAATAAAGTACTTAATGAAGACCTGAGAAGTAATATTCTTCCTTTCACACACAGATGTTTCAAAACTATTTCAGAGAATAAAGAATTTTTTAAATGTGTTCCTATACCTTTTCTCCAAGTGTACAAGTCCTTGGAAGATTCTTTACACTTTTAATGAACACAGCAATTTTATGTCTTTAATCCTGCCATATCTTTTATTTTATCTCAGAGTTGTACCTCCATGATCTAAAAGCAATTAACACTCGGTTTTAAAAGCAGGAATCAGAACGAGGGAACAGAGGGTTTAGTCAACTTAATGAAGTTACTAGTTTGTTACAAGGCCTAACCTGAATTTTTAAGGCTATCTTGGTTCATCTGGGGTCTTTCCTTGGATCTCCTTGGAACATGGTAGGCTGTGGAAATGAAAAAGGAAGGCTGTGGAAAGGAGAAGCTCTGCAGTACAAAAATAGGGTTCCCAACATTGGTTTGACCTTATTTTGTCTCTCCTCCACTGTCTTTATGGATGCTTTACAGATTCTCTGCTGTAGCATCTACCACGTGATGCAATATTGGATAGATCACAGGAGTCTGGCTTTAGTTCCCTGGACTAAATCAAGATATCTTCCCTATCTCTAATCTGTTAACCCCAGTGCAGTCTCCTTTTTAATTACTTTTAATTCCCCACTATATTTGAGCTTCCCTCTTAAACTCTCATCAGATAAGGCCTAGCCCTTGGGCTAAAACGGGGCAGGGCTCACCTTTTACAAGAGTTATGCGAGTGTTCTGTCACCTCTCTAGACAAATATCTGCAGCTGGTTTTTAGTGATAGGTCAAATAAATACAAGAAAGTGAGCCCAAATGAAAATTTGGTCTTAAACTTGGGTAATAGTAAAGTTCAAGGTGAGTTTGAATTCCACCAGGATGTAAGCATGAAATATAAGCAGCATGGTAGAGCTCTCCGGGTTTTACTCCCTTGCTGGCCTGTGTCTTTTGGTATACTACAACTTTGAGGTTTAGGTGTGGGGCAAAATTGTATAAAAACTTGCAAAATCCTAATCACAGATTTAAAAAACACTCAGTCTTTCTGGATTGTCACTCTTACCTCAAACAAACAGTTTGCAATAGTCAATGGCACTTGAAAGGCCAGACTGGAAATCCCAGGCAAGCCCAGGGCGGTTCATGCATAAACCAGAACCCTAAAATGGTAAGACCCCAAACAAACTCAATGAGTATTGAACCAAAATGTCACATACATCTTTTACTTGCCTATGCTGTCATCGCAGGCAGTGGAAGATTTATTTGCTAACCCTGTGCTGGATTTGGCTTAGATTGTACAAACCATGTTAGAAAAAAAAGTTATCCACCAAATGTATAAACATCCCTTTCACACAGGCACGTGCACACAGGTGTATGTGTGTGTGTACTCATGGATGAAAACCAAAATACTTTTTTCAAAGAGATTTTTTTTTCTTATAGGAATGTTTTATGGGGAAAACGTGAGTTCGATTGAGTTCTTCAGAAGCAGTTCAGCCATGCTTTCTGAAGATCATAAATGAAGATGCTAGGATGTGCTTTTAACTGCAGCACATGTTTGCCTTAGGCCCTCCCTCACCCGCCTCCCACCCCCAACTTCACAGAGAAGTTTTTTCATGGGAAGATTTGATTTATGCAAAGCCAAGCAGGAAGCAGTCCCCTTGCCACAGCCATCCCTTTGCAAGGAGGTTAATAAACAATCTGTAAAGCTAATCTGCCTTCACATTATTCTGACAGTTGGGATCCTTACAGCGAGCTGTCAATTAAACAGCTTCCTCCTCTCATTCCTTCGGAAGCCCTGAAAGAGGAGGTAGAAGAACCCTACCTAGTCACAACCAGAGATATTTTTGTACCTAAAATCTTACATGTACTTAATAGAATATGAAAGTCACCAGGATGTTTAAAATAGATGAAATACATGGACTGAAAAAATTCATCTCTTCAAAAAAAAAAAAAGAGAGATAGAACTGACTTAAAAATATTGAAGCCGGGGAGGCCACATGTAACAAAGCAGCTGGAATCTATATTTAGACATTCTCACTGGTATCTCGGATGATAACACTGAATTTTTAAAGCTTAGTAAAATGGAGAAGAGATATTGGAAGGGAAAACTTCAATAAGACAAGGATAGAGGAGTTGACATTAGTACATCTATCAATTTCTAATCTCAGTCTAATCTAATCTTCTCTGAAGCAATTTTTTTTTTTTTTTTTTTTTTTTTTTTTTAGTATAAAGACCCAAACAAGCAGCCTGGAGCTAATGAAGCTGATTAGTCATTACACATCAATCTCTTTTAAAAACAGAAAACATAGATCTGAATCTGTTTTTTGTTTTCTTTTTCCTTATATAAAGATTCTCTAAACAACCTCCTAAAGCGAAAGAAAATTACGTGTTTAATTTTATCAAGTGGTTTTCTTTTACAAAGGAAAGAGAGTCTGTTTGTAATTCGAATTTTCATAGTCAATTTTTTTTTTTTTTTTTAGGGCTGCACCTGTGGCATGTGGAAGTTCCCAGGATAGGTGTCACATCAGAGCTGCACCTACTGGCCTATACCACTGCCACAGCAATGCAGGATGTGAGCCACGTCTGCAACCTACATCACAGCTCATGGCAACACCAGATCCCCGAGTCACTGAGCAAAGCCACGGATCCAACCAGTACCCTCATAGATACTGGTTGGATTCATTTCCATTGTGCCACAAGGGGAACCCCAAAGTCAAAAGATTTAGTAACGGTAAGAGGCAGTTGCATCTTTAGACTACAAAGTGGGGTGTACACCCACTGAAGTGGCTGCACACTGTTTCTTGGGGTTATGGGAAGTAAGTATTGGAAATTCCATTTCTATTTTGTTTTCCCTGAACACATGGAAGGAATTAAGCTTCATTTTCATCTAATTAATGTACTGACCTTGATGCTTTTCGTGGAACCATTTGTCAGAAAGTCATTTATCACATCCATGCTCAAGTTTCACCATGGGAAAGGAGGGCATGGTGGAGCATGGAGGTATTGGCAGTGCCCATTTGCCCAGCCATTCTCTTCTGTTGCCACGTGGCATATTGAAGTTTACAGATGCCCATTTATTTGGATTTACAATTCTATGGACCTAAATCATGGTATCTTTGCAATGTTTTGTATTAAGATAAGGGGTACTATGTAAAGTTAGGTAAGGCAATAGTTCAATTTACTGATGGTCAGCAGCCTCTGTAATGGAGGAAAAAATTTCCCTTTGCCCTCTTAGAGTACCTGGCTGGGTCTGAAAAATTAAATCACAGCAGACAGATTAACAAAAGGAAAGCATACACATCACTCGACCTTTACCTGTACTTGGGAGCCTCCACAAGAAAGTGAAGACCCAAAGAAGTGACCAGAGCAGAAAGATTCTATAACTTTTAGACAAAGAAACAAGACATAAAAAGAAAAAATAAGTGAATAAAATCTGTTTTAAGATATTCCAAATTAGCAGTTGAGGAAAGTTTAAACTCCTTTGATAAAAACATAATTACTTATCTCCTTCAAAGTTGTTTGAGTGAATAGTTGGTGGATGTTAGTAAAAATAGAATTTCACAAACTGAATTTCAATAAAATCCTTTTCATGATGGCTTGGATAGGTGGAATTTAAAATAAATATTAGGATTGAAATGGTAGCTGCTGGCTTCTTTTGTATTTAGATATTTGTGTCTTTGTTAGGTTATCATCTTTAGCCATGAGAGCCATGAAAATCAAATGAATTAAGTTGAGTTCCAACCAAAAATGTTGTACAACTGTGTCATGAAGTTATTATAGCAATATTTTCCAAAAAAAACTTGTCTTAGAGGAAAAAATATTGGTGGCACTAAAAGTCACTATTATTAGGTATCAATTAATAGTGTTTTAGTATGAAAATTTGGGGAACAATAATAAACAAAATATAATGTTGAATATTGCTGAATTCATCTTTATTTCATATTTTAATATTTATATCTCGGCATGGGTTTTATGCATACAATAATTGGTAGAACACACCTATTATTTTGAAATAAATATGTTTGCATATATTGTACTCAAAATATTTTAATAATGAAGTGCTGGGTTAAAGGGGTTTGGCTGTCACTTCTTTCAGAATTCAGCTGCACAGCCATCTGCACATATAGAATTGAGAATCCATTATACTATTAAAATACAAAATGTTATCCTCAAGTATTAGGAAATAATATTGAGCTCCTACCAATGCATTTTTATGAAGTATATTGCTGCAATATTTAGGAAAGTAATAATAAATTCTGAGAGTTTTTCCCCTTTGTATCCTGAAAATCTATCACAGATCATTCATTTATTCATTCATTCAACAGATATTTATTGTGTACCTCCTGTATGGAAGACACTGTTCTGGGCCCTGAGGATATATTAAGGAAAAAAACAGAGGCCCTACTCTTTCAGAGGTTATACTCTGGAGGCAGGGGACTCAAAAGTCAAAAGTACTAACGAAACTGTCAAATAAACACAAGGCTGATATTCTGCTGGGATGGGCAGGGATGGTGGTACATGTGAAATTTTTGAAATATTTCTGTACTATGTGGTCGTAAATCCTCAAGTGCTCCTCCTTCATCCTATCACTCTAGGTCCTCCTGTAGAACCCTCAGGTCTCCTTGAGATCTCAGCACTAAAAGATTAATGTCTTGCCCTATAAGAGCCTGGCAAGTGTCCACTCTGATTGATGGAATTGGTATCTCTGTGCTATTCCAGTAGACAAATATTTTGACCTTCATTCCAGGGCAAATAATTACCTAGGGTGGTAGTCTGTAAAAGGAGAGCAGGATAGGCATGGAGAACCTAGGAGATGCTTTGGGGGTGGGTGGTTAGGAAAGACCCTGGGGAAGATAACGTTTGGGCTGAGAGTGAAGGAAGCGAGAAGACTGAGCCTGAGCCACAAATGTACGAGTGAGGATGGGGTTGGGCGTCTTCCTACTGCATCCTCTTACATAGTTCCCTCCTTCGTAAAACACAAACCTATTTAAGATGACCCCATCATGTGTGCTTTATTATCTTCATTCAATAAATATAAATTGAGCAAATAATAATCAGGAGCTGAGAATATCAAAGAATATCAAAGATTAATCACTGAGTCGGGGAAACAGTCATGTAAATTGATAAAACAAAGTAAAAAATGGTATATCCAAAATGTACATTTAGAAAGTCAAGTAATGCTGACTTTCCTCCCAATTTTTGTACATAGTTAAATAATTTTTCTTGTCACTTTTAATTATTTTCAATGTAAATCTGAGAATTAATGCAATACACTGACCTCACATTTTATTATTTTAAAATTACTTTGAACATCAAATCAACTAATACAGAGAATTAATGAGGAAAAAAATGGAGAGACCTATGGTTGATTGAAATCCCTTCACTTTAAAACTCTGTTTTAGAATAATTTGTTTTGTCTATTTTAGGAGAATTAGACATAATGAAATTAAAGAGTATATAGATTTTTTTTTTTTTTTGATAGGCAAGAAACAGATTTATTAGCATAGAACACATGAGAGATGCAAGCAGGCAGGCAAGGAAGCTCTGCCAAGAGTTTACAGTTTCTTATCAAACATGGTGATCTGAAACCAACCAAACTTTTTAATAATCTAATTTATTTTACCTGCATGGCCATTGACACTAACCACAGGTTGGCTAGTCTTCATTTTCTCCCTCTCCCTTTCTTTTTTTCCCTAGTGGCTCTGTCCTCTAACAAAACAGAACCCATTTGCCACTTGCACTATAAGGTAGCATAAGAAGGAGTTTGCACAATTTTTACCACATACATCATCATCATGAACATTTGCAAAGTCACACGTAACACTCTACTTTCATGCCAGTCCTTTTGTTTCCCTCCAGTGGAGACACAATTACATGTACTTTATTATTTCCCTTTTATCTCCTCCACTAAAAGCCTATTGATGCCCAGAGCCTTGGCTTTCTCCCTGACTTAGGGAAGAGGGAAAAAAAAACCCACAGTTTCTATGGGATAAAGGACATGTCGCTTTGTCATATTCTTCCATAACACTTTCTAATGCTGCCTGTCAGGGGGAAAAAAAAAAATTGCATTTTGTATGCCTTTGGCTAGAGGGAAGAGGTGGGGAAAAAGAAACAGGTTTTCCAGTTGAAGTAAATTTGGGCTGACCTTGTGAAATTGGCATATTCTTTTGCCTCTGCATCTACACTATTTCCAAAACCATTCTCTGAATACATTTCCTCCGAAGCAGGACACCCTAGAACTGCAGTTATCAAAGTGTGGAATGGGATCCCCATCTGAGAACTGTTAGAATGGAAAACTCCAAGGCCTTACCTCATACCTACCGAACAAGACACTCAGGGAGGGGCCTGGAAATCTGAATTTTAACAAGGCTTCTTATGCACACTACAGTTTGAGAGCCACCAAGCCAGATTAGAGAATGTTAAGTCTGTGTGAGTGTCATCTGCCATCCTGAATTATCGAATTTTATGCCACCTCGTCTTTTATACAGTAAATAGCCTTAAATTATACTGCAGGTACTGGAACTATTAATATCCCCTACAAACTGTCTTGGACCATTCAGACCTATCACACAGGGTCATCGGGGTGAATTATAATTAAAGGGGTATGAAATTCATAACTTTACGTTTTTTACAAAACTAAATGTAACTTGTCTATTATGTTGTACAAAAGCTAGTGAATAAAACATGCATTGTTAATATATCATTTTAGAATTTAAAAATATTTCTTAACTTGATTTATTGGTGTGCTTTCATTTACCGTAATATGAAAGTCTGTAATATAGTTCTATTTTCTGTGGCTCCCAGGAAGTTAAAAACTAAATTTAATATTCACTTTAAAATAAAAAGAAGAGATTTAAACTAATTATATTTTATAATTAGTCATGAAATAATCTTTTAAACAAGTACATAAATTTAAAATTCTTGTGAAAACTTAGTGAATACAGTTTAGAAAAGGGTTCTATCATGTATGTATATTTACTTACATATGTGTATAGACATTATATATACATATATTTAATATATATATACATGCTAATATATATGCTGCATGGAAAAAAGGCCAGAAACTTGAGACCAAGATAATTTTTATTATTTTGTCAGTCAGAAGAAAGACGAGTTATAAGAAGATACAGGTGAAAAAAATGTTTTTACAAGAAAGTGTTTAAGAAAAAGAAAAGTAAAGATTATGGGTTATTTTAACATGGAATATGTGAGTCCTATTGAACAGCCTCCTATCATTGGTAATTTTATTTATTCATCAAAAAGTAACTGAGATTTTAAACGTGAGCCGCAAGCTGTGGAGCAGTTCACAGATGCAGCTCAGATCCTGCATTGCTGTGGCTGTGGTGTCGGCCAGCAGCTGTAGCTCTGATTAGACCCGTAGCCTGGGAACCGCCATATGCCCGAGTTCAGCCCTAAAAAGCAAAATAAATAAATAAATAATAAAAAATGAAATTAAAAAAGTAAACATGAAAGGTATAATTCTCATTTTTCATGTCCTATATGGGGTGGATACCAGTAAACACTCAACAACACTCAGAAGCTTCTCTATTGGGAGAACCATGCAGAGAAGACTGGAGAGCTGAGTTTCTCCTAAAAGGCTATTTCACACTGGGCACTTTTCTGACTTGGCAGAACTTAAAGTGGTGTTTTAGGGCTCTGGAAAAGTGATGTTCTCATCCTATAAAAATGACAACAGATGGAGTTTCCCACTGTGGCTCAGAGGGTTAAGAATCCCTCAAGTATTCATGAAGACTCGGGTTTGCTCCTTGGCCTAGCTCATTGGGTTAAGGATCGGGCATTGCAGTGAGCTGCAGTGTAAGTCGCAGACACAGCTGGGATCTGGCATTGCTGTGGCTGTGGCACAGACCAGCATCCGCAGCTCTGATTCCACCCCTAGCCTGGGTACTGCCATATGCGCAGGCTTGGCCCTAAAACAAAACAAAACAACAACCTGAAGAAAGCCCAACACTATGCTATATACCTAGAATGGAGGCCAAGGTGCATAGAAATTTAAATGATGGTATCTGGTCTCTATGAGACAAAATTACACAAAGAAGGATTTCCTTTTCTGGGAAAATATTCATCTCAGACACTTTTCCCTTTTCCCAGACTCCTGTTTAACTTAACATTTCATATCTGAACATAAGATACCAATAGAGTGAGCAAATGTTAAGATTATGCATTTATAAAATTTAGAAGAAAAATATAAGGTGAAGTGTTAAAGCTTCACTAGAGAAAAAAGTAACAGACGACTTATTAAAACTAACAATAAAGACGAAGTATTTAAATAAAGTACATAAAGTATATGATTTATAAAAATATATTAGATGAGAAACAAAAGTAAAAATTAGATGGAATCTGCTTTTTTTCCCAAGGAAATAAAGATAAACACAATTCTCATGAAAAAGAGATTAAAATGCTTTGATATGACAATTAAAAAAGGGGGTTGGAGAAGCTCAAGAAAGAAGTGGGAAAAGGTCACAGCAGAATTTTAAATTATATTCAGGATAGCATTGTAAGAATCAACCACGTTAAAAAGCAAATCTGTGATGTAGGAAGTAAGTTTGGGAGGCTTTTCTGAGATGCAGGGAAAAAGAGTCACAAAAATTATGGAAGACCCGAGAAAATGTGATAATGAACTGATGAAAGACATCCAACACCTGATGGTCTATATTCCCAAGGGAAAAAAAAAAAAAAAAGAACAAATGGAAACAATCTAATAATCAAAAAAGAATAGAATAAAAATTTCCTGGGCAGATACCTGAGAATGCAAGTCTGGGAAGCACAGGTATCACACAAAATTAAATAGAAGACAGTACAGGACCTGAGTGTTGATAAAAGCATTATCAGTCTTCCTTCGAGGATAGTTTAGTCACAAGTAGGGTGGTTGTAAAGCTGTGATCATCGATACCAAACATAGGGTTAAATATGTTGAATGAATTGGAAATACCTTCATAAATAGATTGTCAACTGCCTGAGATAGTCAACAGAACAGAATACAGCATATCATGCCATTTTTATAAATTATGTGTTTATAGGAGAAAATTATATAATAAAAATATTCATAGTAATTTTTCTATGGTAATGAGTGATGAGAGTACTATTTTATTTTGTTCTTGTTCATGGCCATTAAATGTATAACAAAATAAATATTGCTTTTGTAGTAAGAGACACAATAGTATATCTTAAAATAAGTCATCAATCTGAATATTGTGCAAAATTATCTCATCCATGGAGGAACTATTTCATGAGGGTGAGGATGGATAAAGACTAAAATAGCTGAAATGAATTATAAATGTGCCTGAGTTGGAAATACAGCTTTGTAGCTGTTATCGAGAGGAAATTTATTTTATGCTCATGGACAATTTCGCTTGGATTCATCTCTGTTACTTTTTCCTCTTTTCAATTTATTGTTGTTATTGTCTGTACCTCATTTGATAAAGGAAAGATGAAGAATATTAATAGTTAAATAAAAGAAAATTGAATTAAGTATATTCATTTATTTACTAAAACCTTGATTTATTTGGAAAAAAGTGCTTGACCTATTGCATAATGTGCTTAATATGTATGTAAGTATAGATTAGTATGTAAAAAATAGAACAATAAACCTAAACACAACTTATGAGAGTCGTCAGTTACTTGTTTTGAAATTTTTAATTAAAAAAAATTGGAGGGAGTTCCCTCATGGCTCACTGGGTTAGGGATCTGGTATTGTTACTCCTGTCGCTCTGGTTACAGCTGTGGCGTAGATTTGATCCCTGGCATGAGAACTTCTGCGTGCCGTATGTGCTGCTGAAAAAAAAATTTTAAATACCATCTCAAAACATTTATACTATGGCATAGCTTATGTGCCTTAGTATTCATCTTTCAGACATTTAGCAAGTTAACACAGTACAGGAAACTTTTTAAAAACTCTTTAAAGTCTTATTGAAGTGTAGTTAAT
Source organism: Sus scrofa (assembly GCF_054392235.1). Taxonomy (NCBI): domain Eukaryota; kingdom Metazoa; phylum Chordata; class Mammalia; order Artiodactyla; family Suidae; genus Sus; species Sus scrofa. The sequence goes on along the minus strand of NC_139388.1, from coordinate 117,573,828 downwards.
TTTAAATGTAATAATTTCTGCAGTGAAGCACAGGAAACTTTAAAGCTTGGGTGTAGATGTTTGCAAATCCAGAAGTAGCTGTGAATAAGCCAAATGCTCACTGCAGCCCCCAGTTATGCAGTTCTAAAATCTTTCTATTTGGTGGTTTGGTCTGTGCCATCATAACAAAGTCAATGTCAAGATAAATTCAACCCCTCTGTGAAATCTACAACATTACGAAGGGATTCTAGGAAACAAATGATCAAATTAAATTTCAAATTTTAAAGTTTTCCACAGTGAAGAAGACCTGGTTAGGGTGGGGGAATCATAAGCTCCTTATTTGCCAGTTTCTTGGAGCAAATTCAATTATTAAAGGTGACTGACACATTGAGAAGTTCCTGACAGAGTAGTTTAATTTGGAAATGCAATGAAATTTTTAATAGGAATCTGGGGGATTTCATCTTACTCCAGTAAAATCAGGTGCTTTTTCATTGACAGAATCCAAGGCATTTATTTCAAGTCCTTTTTCATTCATTCTGAGAGTCTAGGAAAGCTTTCACTTTCTTTTTTAGTGTTTCTTTTCACCGTTACCTATTAAATTGTCATTGAGATCCAATTTGGTAAATGGAGAGAAACAATTTTCTAACTCAGAAGTTATGGACTAAGTTATTCATCCATCACTTGGGAATGAGCAGACAGTCTAGGTTTTAAATGAAATAGAGTCTAGTTATTCAACACGCATATTTCAAATTTAGAAGTGTGACTGAAAATAAGTAGAGTTAACTCAATGTGTAATCCTTACATCACTGAACATATTTTATTTTCTCAACAAATATTTAGTAAACCACCTGGTAGTACATAATATTGCATTTGATCTGGTCTGGAGTATGCTTGAATTTTGCCAGATTTTTCTGTATTTATCCAAAGATTATTAAAATGCATAGAATACAATCCTTGGTGCTATGTCACTATAAAAAAATACATTAACATTTAAAGCAAAAAGAAAAAACCTCAATTGCTCAGGCAATTATTCCATATTGTTTGACTGTCTGAGTCTTCTGTGGCAGAGTTGAATCGCGTCTTGCAAATGTATAGCTAGTCAGAGGAGGAAGAAGGCAAAGCAATCAGAAGCAGCTCCCACTGATTTATATTTATATTCATCAGTGATGAGGTCATTGATAAATATAAGTCCACACCAGGAGTTCTCAGGTATTCATGCATTTATGTGATTATGTAAAACCTCCAACCTCTTCTTTGTTCTTTCAACTGATCCTGGAGCTACTAATATCTCAGACTTTAGTCACCCAGGATTCCAAGTTTGAATCTATTCTATCAAGCAATATAGAAAAAAGTGGACGGGATTACTATTTGTACCTAACTTCAAACACAATCGAGCAAATTAGGAATTCACAACATCATCAAACATGTCATAATTTAGAAAAATATAAATTCATATTTACATATGCCTAAAGACCTCAGGGGCCAATTCTGAGAGAAAAAATGAATAAGCCACATCTGACTATGTCCAGTTGATTATTTCATCATTTGCAGGATGAAAGAAGAAAATGCACAAAGAAATACCATACTAATGCAGTATCATTTTTATGTTATTCTGATTCAGGAACTCTCTGACAATTCTTTTCTTGTCTCTTGACTACATTCATTGAGTAGGAGAAATATTTTACAGTGCATGGAACTTCTGAAATGTGGCATGAATTGGGACTCTGAAATATGAGTCAGGTAAGAGTCATCATAATTAATGACTAAGTGACTAAGAATACTAGCGATGTGCATGTCTCTTTAAGACTAAGGGTGCTCACATAGGTCACAGAACACCTCCTCCAGGAGGTGTGGCCTTTGATTTCTACTAAGTGGGAACACATTTAGCCCTGCATGTAAGTTAAAATAAGCACAAGAGTTTAATAAGATAATTTAAAATACAGGTACAACAGTGAGTCAGTTATTTATTTACCACCAACAATGTGCCAAGGCAAGGTTTTATGCCAAGGAAGTTGCACTGAACAAGAAAGGAGGTAGCTGCCCTTAAAAAGATTAGGTTTTACTAGGGAGAAGGAAACACCATAAAAACAAAAGAGATAATAAATTTGCACAAATTTAAATAGTGACTGGTACTCTGAAGCAAGCAAATTAGGGTAATGATGAAGAGTGATTGTGGAAGGGCAATGGTTTTCTAAGGTTGTCAGGTATGGTTTTGACCTGAACCTGAGAATCAGCCTGGCTTCTTCTCTGATCTCTATCCTATATTTAAAAATAATCCTAACATGTGGGAGAGGACTCTAGATGTCAAAGAATCACAGTAGAATTTTCTGCCTATGGAATTCCTGCTGTGGCCCAGTAGGTTAAGGATCCAGGGCTGTCTCTACAGTGGCTTGGGTTGCTGCTGACGGGCAGGTTCCTTCCCTGGCCTGGGAACTTCCATATGTCACAGGCATGGTCAAGAAAAGTAATAATAATTTTTTGGCTAGAACTGTATTCATTTCCATGCTTGGTGTATTAATACAATGAAATGATGTATGAGAATAATATTATACTAACTCTATGTTGAGCACTTTGTAGGGTCCTTTATATATATTTTGTATAATCTTTACTGAAATTGCATGAAATAGATCCTATTCTTGTTGTTTCTCAGAGGAGGACACTGAGGCTGAGAGAAGTGCAGAGACTGCCCCTGTATTACAGGGGGGAAACCAGAATCTGAACTGGATCTCCCACTCACTTCTAAGCTTGAATTGTTTCTGGTATCCTGCATTAATTATTCTATTTCACATGAATTATTATATTATGTAAGTCTCTCTCCTAGCTGGAACACCGCTGCCCCCCACCCTCTTCGCCCTGCCTTTCCTCTAAGTGATGAAAGTTAACTTTGCCCAAGTGTATTCCTTCTCTAGAGATTCGCTTGGTAGACCGAGCTGTCTTGTTTGAACACGGCTGGGATTTTTGTTTTGTTTTTTTTTTTTTTTTGTCTTTTTGCTATTTCTTTGGGCCGCTTCTGTGGCATATGGAGGTTCCCAGGCTAGGGGTCGAATCGGAGCTGTAGCCACTGGCCTACACCAGAGCCACAGCAACACAGGATCTGAGCCGCATCTGTGACTTGCACCATAGCTCACGGCAACGCCGGATTGTTAACCCACTGAGCAAGGGCAGGGACCGAACCCGCAACCTCATGGTTCCTAGTCGGATTCGTTAACCACTGCGCCACGATGGGAACTCCCTCGGCTGGGATTTTTAATGTTCCCCCGTTTAGGGACATAGCTAATAATGGAATGATACAGGGTACATAGGGCATTAAGAACAAACATCTCTGGGGGAGTCTTTACACTCCACAGCTCCCCTAATATCAGCTAAGGCAGGACCTCCGCTGGTCATGAATTGCTTTGTTCCCTTCCCCATTTCCTATCCTGCTTCCCTCACTTAGAGTTTCTCCTAAGAGCTCTCCCTAAGTAAATCTATAGCAAGATCCTTTAACAAAGTTCCCACAAAATCATGTTGTTGCGAACTTGGCACAGTTCAAATTATCTGTCATGTTCAGTTATTTTTGTATTCAACTGTGCATCATTTGACCATGTGAATCAAGCAGTGATTTGATTTGCTCATTAGGAAGGTTAAAAATAACCCGTCTGACCTGCAGCGAACCATTTAGTCATTAAATTATGACCATCTTTCCATTGTTGTTTTTCATTTTATTTATGAAGCAGGGTCAGCATGGGGGAAAAGTTATGACATATGCAACATCCTTATTCACCTCCCTGCCTCCAAGAGTCTTTAACTTAGGCAACCAGTTCTTTTGAAATTTTTCATTTCCCTCTACTTTTATCTAAATATTATGCCCAGAGTTCAGGAGCAGCAGAAGGGAATCTGTCAAACTGTTACCAATGTGTGAAGGGCTGATGGGCCTGGGGGTTCTCTTCCCAGGGGTAAGCAGAATAGGCCTGGTAGAGAGAGTCTGAGAGTGCCCTGAGATAGTAGGAAGTTTACACAAGCTGTTTCACGTTCAAGACCACAGGGGAAATTCCACATTTACTCATGGTAATGCTACATAGGCCATTTCACAAGTGAATTTCATTTAGTTGACAAAATCTTTCAAAACACAAAGCCCACAGGACAAAAGGCAAAAAAACAGGGTAGTTAAAAAAAAGAGAAAGAGAGAAAAACTCTATAGTGGGAAGATTGTTAGCCTGGTAACCTGAAGTATGGGTGTCTTATCCCAACTAAGTCATTTATCAGATATGTGACATTGTATGAGTCACATAATGTCCCCAAATCTCATTCCCACCCCCATTGGTAATGCAAAGATAGTATTCTTTATCTAAGCTGACGCATTTAGTTGTTAGAGGGATTGAATGATCTCACAAGAACTTATTTTATTTTACATATTGGAAATCTCGTGGAAAATGTTATGACCCATCTGAGGTTGTAATTTTGGCTGTGGTTCTCATTTAAAAGACAACCCCTCCTACCCAAGGTCAAGCTCAGTGTGGCCTTCTTTATACCCTGCCCGTATGTCTCAGGTGATCATAGTCTACCAAGGTCATAGGTCAGCCCTAATGCAGGTTTGTAAGGACCAATGTTTAAGTTTTTTAAAAAACGCTTGCCTGTGTGTACAAGAGACTTTCAATGAGAATGTGCATGCAATTATTTGTTTTATTTTTTTATATTATTTTGCATGCAATTTTTTTTTTAATCCAACATTTGCTTAAAGTGGCAGTGCTGTATAACTCACATAAACATCCATATTCTTTCTGGCAAATCATTCAGTACATTTGAATACGCCATTGCTTTTTTCTATCTGTTTTATCAGCATACCCAGGGGAGGAATGAGAAGCAAAGCCTACCCACATGCAATCCTTAAAGCAGAAAGTGAATTTTTTTTTTTCAAGTTAATTTCAAGCATAAGCATCTAAATCATCTTCATGCAGTTATTCTCTATGAGTGTCAGGTATTTGGAGGTTTTTAACACATCCCTCATTCCCTCGAGTCTGTTTTAGGTGATTTCAGATATCCTCCCGACTCTTTTTGTTGTTTTGACAAGATGAATAAAATGCACTTTATGACCAAATCCATGTATGCTTTGGACTGCTTCACTCAGAGATGCTTGGGGGAACTTAATCAGGAGAGCTTTTATAGAGTTTAATACAGAAAATAAAGCTGAGAAAGTAAGCACTGAAAATAAATTATCTTGAAAATGGAGTAAATCCTTTTTATCTGTCTGTCTATATTTAATTTCTCTCATTTTCACATGAAAGAGGATGCTCCTTTGGAGAAAAGGATTGTATCTCAAGGTTTAATATACTTATTTTAATTTTCCAAGCACTGGAATCATGTCATCATCACAATCATTATGGTCTTTTATTATTCACCACCCCAATCATTATTTCTGCCTCCACTATTTTTAAATGTTTGCTGTAGAACTGTTCAGTAAATCACCAATATTATTTTTGGTCAATGGCCAATATTCCCAAACCACACCATTTAGATTGTGGGCACACATTAGAATATGCGGACAGAAAGAATCAGTTGAAGCGATGATCTACATCCACAAGTAAATTGCTAATTGCTCTACTCAGAACGGAATTGTAGAGACCATGACAGCAATAGAGTTCAAAACTCATAGGCCAGAGGGTGAACAAGCCACGGACTTTGTTTTTCTAGAAATAATTCTGAGAATTTTCTAACCTACTTTTTTTTTATAAATATCTTCTGACTTTTGTTCTTTTTACCCTGAGAGAACTACTGCTATTGTGAAAAGTTCTGAAAATCCAGAGCAACTTTTTATCCTTGCCTTTCCTTCAGAAGGGAAGAACTCTTCTTTGTAGGAGCATCATCAAATTAGGACTCAAAAGACTCCCCAATACAGCTGCACCTGGGCCAGAGAATAAAGCGTGGTCACCCTGTGGCATTTTATATGGTTTTCCCTTACTTAGTACTTAAAGCTTCAATGCCACTGATCGCTCTTTTTATCTTTAGAGCTGGGGTCTGCAGATTTGGGTCCACTTTCTTCTTTCTCCCTCCCAATAATTACAGTGCTAACTGTGGCCCAAAGTCCTCAACATTTGCCAGAAGAGGCAGCATTTGGATGAGAACCTCTTCCTTGGCTTTGTGCTCTGCTCTGATTAAATTTCAAGCTGCATACCATGGTCAGGGAGGTAATTCCAAAAACAAGCTCTTCCCTGAAACCAGCTTCATCAGGGAATAGTTCAGCACCATTGTTGTAATTTACACCCCTGTCTTTACAAATCCCTTCTATATCATTTTCTGTTTAGTTTAAAAGCCTAATGTGAGTTCTGTTGAATTAGACCTGAATCCCTGGGCCATGGTGTTTGGCTCACATCTGCCTTAAGCACTGCATAGGAAAGCAGCCGCCCCCAATGTCAATAGAGTCCTATAAAGATTAATGGGGCACCTGAAAAGCAACAAGGACTTTGAGTGATTTCAGGGATTTCAGACTCCAGAAATCAATTTCCCTGAAAATGCCCTTGCTAATTCAACTGATTACATTTGACACTCCTCTTACATACTACAAGCTGTAAGTAAGGAGGAAAATCAAGACTTCATTTTGACCAAGAGTACAAATGAATATACACAAGCAGATATATCTCTTTCAACATATAGATGTGTATGTACATGTATATGAACCAATGTGGAAATCAAACACGAATTTTCTCAAAATCAACCGTGCTTTTCTCTATAACTATTTAAAGAATAATCAACCCTTACAGAGATGGAATCATGCCGATTATATAAAATTAAGGAAAAGCAACAGCTCTGCAGAATCTGAACAATTCTCAGAATTTGAACAATTCTCGGAATTTGAACATGCTCGGTTACATTCTTAATATTTTGAATGGTATTAGATGACTGAAACAAGAAAACTTTGGGATCTCAATAGAAAGGATTATGTTACAGTTTCAAGACATTGATAAAGGCCTGATTTAATTTAAAAACTCAAAATAGGAGAGAAAAATCACAAAATTGAGTGTCTTGTGGAAGTTTTTTGAAGTAGCGAAGTGTTTGTGCTCATAGCTTTAAGTGTTTCAAGTGCATTTTACAATCATTTAGGAATAATAGTTCTTCATCTGCATAAAACGAGGATATTGCGATTTTAAGTGGAGTTCTTTACAAAGTGTTTTGTTTTGTTTTGTTTTTTAATCTGTATGTAAGAGATTTTTAGTTTTATCCTAGCACCTGGGTTTAGGAACTACCTATTCTAATATCTGGGAAAACTTTATGAAAAGACCATCTGAAATGAAACAGTTGAGGAAAACAAAGGAAGAAGGTAAAGCTTTTGAAGCCTTGTGGCCTTGCATGCTGCTGCCAACTCTTAATAAGTATACTTTTTGAAGTCTCATTGATCCCTGATTTGACTTCCTGGGTGTAGTAATAAAATATGACATGATTTCTCACTCTGGTGCAGGGCAATTTACTGCAAAAGAAAATGTACACTCCCACCTTGCATAAGGTTCTGACCTGTTCAGAGAATTCATGAAGTTCATCAAAACGGCCTATTATAACTCGGATCTCCCCATTTTCAATTTCCTTATGACAGGGAACTAACAGAATGTGATTTAAGTGGCTCGCGGTCCCGGGGAAGTAACACAGCTGACTACTGAAGCAAGTCTGTGGGAATGAAGGAGGTGACTTTAAGGACCAGGCGACTGCCTTTCTCTGTGGGACACATTACACACCCACTCACAGGGCGGCGTTCTCCTGTTGTCAGCGTGGCTTCTGTGTTCAGTTGCACTACACAGAGTATCATGGTCTGCAGCCCAATGCATCAGCTTTCCCCAGCAGCAAATCTAGTCACGTTCTTTGACTTTTTTGCTTCATCTCAGTCTCACTTGACTCGGCTATACTGATAAAAAGTCAATGGAAATATTTTGCAGGGAGGAAGAAGAAAAATATTTCAGAGCAGCTAGATTTAGTAAAAGGCTTGCTGTGCGAAAGGCAAAGAACAAGAAAGAAAATCTCTGCGTGGACATTTACCATTAGAGATAGTGAGCGGAAGGAGAAGTTGGGGTGTTTAGAGCCACATGGGTATGAAATATAAGGCAGATTTCAGAGAGTTCCCATCCTGGCTCAGCCAGGTAAGAACCTGGCTAGTACCCATGAGGATGCAGATTAGATCCCTGGACTTGCTCAGCAGGTTTAAGGATCTGGAGTTGCCATGAGCTGTAGTGTAGGGTGCAGATATGGCTCAGATTTGACTCCTAGCCCAGGGACCTTTCCATATGCCCCATGTGCAACCCTACAAAGAAAGAAGAAGAAGAGGAAGAGGAAGAAGAGACAGAATTCACCTTTGTGACAGACGAAAAAGGAGCTTAGCCAAGGGGACAATAGGACATGGGGAGGGAAAAGCCCCAGATCCCTAATCCACCTGGTGTTATTACCAAACCAATCATCAGGTGAGGAGGTGAGGTTGATGTTATTCACCATCCTTCTCTTCAGTGATGTTTCCCGTTGAGTTTTAAATTTTACACCAATGTTGCTCAGAGCCTCAGGTCAGAACTAACCCTTCAGGTGTCAGGCTTAATTCAAAAACGGAACCCTCACAAAATCCTATCACACCTTTCTAGACAAACCCACCCAAAATGGAAATTGCTGACAACAAACTATTCTGGTTAAGACAGTTCCAAGATATATTACTACTTTGTGAGAAATAAAACAGCCAGTGAAGTTCTGGTCTTTGGCCTATTTGGACACCTACCAGATTTCTAGTCTGTAAAACAAATGTATTCATTCTTCTTAATTTATTCACAAGCCACTTTATGTTAGTGATACAAATTCAAATTCAACATCACACAATCCATACCTAAGCATTTTTGCCAAGACACTTAAGTAGAATTTTGGGTTTCACCCTTTCCTTCTAGACCTTCTAGAATTAAATATAAATTAGGAGGTGAAAAAAAAGAAGACTTCATCAAATATTCAATATGGCTTCTGAAATTTTGTCATCTTTTCAAGTGACAAGAATACATACAGACTTTTCTACAATCCTCAGCTTTCTTGGAGCAGAGGGCAGTCGATTCAAAGGAAAACTACTGCAAATAAAATACAATTGTCCTCAACCCCTGGAAGAAAAGATCACTTATTATAATGGTACTACAGGAAATGTGCTCCAGCAACTGGAAAAGCTCCTGATTTTCTGTAACATATTTTTTGTATGTTTTCTTCACTAAAAGAGACCTTGTCTTCATACTGAGGGTTTTTGCATGCATTGCTTCTACTTCCATTCTTATATGTACACAACCACAACCAGCTGCTTGCCCCTGGTTTCAAAAGATGTCTACTCAGTGAAACATCATTAATCCTGTATATAAGTACATATGTGTATGTGTTTGTACATTAAATATATATTTCAACAACCCGGTAATTGGATACCAGTAATTCGAAAATATGAGTGAATAAAGTCTTTGACTTAGGATAGGTTAATTAATGATTTTTTTACTTTACGATGGTGCAGAAGCAATTCGCCAGCCACAGTTTGAATTCTGAATTTCGGTCTTTTCTAAGATAGTGATAGTCCCTTATGATGCTGGGTAGCAGAAGGGAAATAACCGATAGATACACTTGCAACCATTCTGTATGCAGACAACCGTTCTGTTTTACACTTTCAGTCCAGTATTCAATAAATTACACTGGAGAGTCAACACTTTATTATAAAATTGGTTTTGTATTAGATGATTTTCCCAGCTGTAGGCTAATATAGTGTTCTGAACATGTTTAAGCTGGGCTTGGCTAAGCTATGATGTTTGGTAAGTTAAGTGTATTAAATGAATTTTCAATTGAACATGGATTTTTTGGGTGTAATCCCACAGTAAGGGGAGGGAGATCTGTAGCTATAGTGTTCCCTTATGAATTAATTTGTATTAATACACAATTAAAAGTCATAAATTTTCCTTTTTTAATTTTTTTTGGTCTTTTCTTTTTTTTTGCCTTTTCTAGGGCCGCTTCTCGTGACATATGGAGGTTCCCAGGCTAGGGGTCGAATCGGAGCTGTAGCCGCCAGCCTACCCCAAAGCCACAGCAATGTGGGATCCGAGCCGTGTCTGCGACCTACACCACAGCTCATGGCAATGCCGGATCCTTAACCCACTGAGCAAGGCCAGGGATCGAACCCTCAACCTCATGGTTCCTAGTCGGATTCGTTAACCACTGAGCCACAACGGGAACTCCTAAAAGTCATAAATTTTCTTAATATGTTTATTTCTCTTTATGAATGATTTGCTCATTCTTTTGATTTGCATATTTGTGTTTATTTCTATCTTATAATTCTTCATTATTTTTCACTCTCTTAGACAGTAAAACTAAATGAAGTACTTTATATTACCAATTTCTAGAGTGAAGAAAACTAGGGCAGAAATGAAGGAAAATGTTATAACACTTTTACCTGAAGTTCAATTGCTAATATTATATGAAAGGTGTATAATACCATTAGCTTTCAAACTCCACAGACCCACAAAAGCTAATTAATGACATCTATCACTATACTTGTTAATATTATACTGGCCAGGAAGAGTTAAATATTAAATACCCTTTGAGAAATCCCTAGCAACTAATTTGAGTACTGAGATAATTAAAGTAATTATATATTTATGCATAATGGGATATTTGGTAGGAAATTAAATAAATTTGAGGCATTTTATATAAAGCCATTTGGGTGGTTTTTGCAATAAATTCATAGTGAAAGTTTTCCACCAAAATTCTAAACTTTCTGAACCATGACAAAGTTGGTATATTCCCACTGAGTCTTGTGGCTGTATAGCAAGACATACTACATTAATTTTTGAAATAAACCTACATTCTGTGATGGCAACTACATATACATTAAAAAAATATTCCTTACTTTACTTTCCAATTCTGTTGGTTCTTAATATATTTGAAGAGATGTATTGAAAGATCCAAAACATCTGCATATGTAGATACACATACATTTGCATTGCTATAGCATTTGTAAATACTGGCGCTATTTTTAATATTAAAACCTAAAAATGTTAATCAAATCTTAACCCCAAAATGTGTAATACTATGAATATTTGATCTCCAATTTCTACAGATCTGTTCCTAAGTCAAGATTCAAGTTGTATGTATGAATACATTTTGTTCCCACTAGGCTTTAGTTTGAGATTTTTTTTTAATAATTAGTATATTATTAAATTATTATCTTTTTATACATATTCAATATACATATTCGATAGGCTCATAGCATTTGAAGATTAAGAACATGTTGCGAATATAAAACATACCATCTAATTAAAAAAAAAAACAACTAAAAGCCATGCCTTAAATATCAAATTTAAATTCTACTTTGAAGAAAAAAATTAGAGACTCACAGTAGCCTGTGAGAAAATCCATTTCTGATGGTGACTTTATATCAGTCCACAGGGAACCCTTTCAAGGCACTGCTGACTAATGACTATCATTTTCAGTTGATTTCATTAGTGTTTAAGTTATAGTGTAGAGTACATTCCCATTGATATTCTGAAAGTCAGTGATTTACACACATTTAGTGTGAAGATTTTGCTTTGGATAATATAAAATTGATTTAATAGCTAAGGGAAAATTTTGCTTTGCCTACCTAAATCCACTTATTCAAAAATAAATATTAACTTTCAATAAAATAGCATTTAATGCATTATTGCCACCGTTAAAATAAAGCATATACTACTGTCAGCTGACAATTTTCATGCCAGGATGATATGATATTACAGACTTCTTTTTGTCTGACACATTTGTCCATTTTTGACTGAGAGTGTAATTCTTAGGAATGATGTTTGCTTTACTTATACAGTAATCTAGTTGAATGATGCTGACCCACCAATTAGAGAAAGCAGTTGTTATGCAAAGGGAGATAGATAGCCCACGTAAGTGTTTGATATAAAGGAAAATATTTTATCCTCTAGGTTTGAAAACAAGAACAATGAAAAGAAGTGCTGCTTGGAATTTTGTCCTCAAATATGCTTCCACTTCTGTGATGTGTGTTTTTCTATTCTAAGAGATATTAAAGGTGAAAAAAGCAAGTTGCAGGATCAGCTCCTATACCCTGGCTATCATTCTGTGCAATGAGGTTTCCAGAGAAATAAAGACTTTGTTCTTGACATCAAGGTGGGGGCCAGATAAAACAGGAGCATTTCCATAGATCATAATAGAAGTCTGCTTTTGCCGCTGGCCAAACAAGCAACAAAATCAGTAAGTATGATGGGTTGGAGCTTGGGTTGAAAATGTCGTGCCTTGCTCTTAGAAGATAATCAAAAGCATCAAAAGCAGATATCAGATATTTTTAAATATTCCATCATCTTTCTCTAGTTTCATTTCCTTGAAATTTATAGAATTCGTGTTGAAGCGATTAAATGAGAAAAAAAAATGTATCTGCTTTGGAAAACATGAAGGTCTAGTTACATGAAGGTCTATCTTCCAAGACCAAATTCAAAGAAAAAAAAAAGTAAGCTACATTTTCTGAGTAATTGATATTTTTTCCATGTTGTTTACTCTAGTGGAGAGTTTTTCATATAATTCTTCAGAAAGTAAAATTAACATTTAGAAAGAACCATTAGTAATGCTTAAGCAAAATAAATGATTGTAATAATTTCTGCTCCAAATAGGTCATCCTCACTATGTTTTCAGCATGGAATAGGGACTAGTTCAGATCCTTAAGGATAAAAATAATTCCTCAACTCAGATACACTAAGTACTAAAAGCTAGTCTCTACCTTTTTGGACCCATCTAATGAAAGTGATTGATTTGACCCAATCTGCTTAGCTTTTTGTCTTCGATTTCAACACATATCCACATAACCACAGGTAAAATGTATTTAGGTGGGTTTTCTGTGAACTCATCCATAAAATGGGGCTGAAACTTCACTTTCTCCCACCACTTCCTGGTTAAATTCTAATTCTCTGATGTAAGTGCTTCATAGGACCGGTAATTATTACATCTGCTTGTATAACTGCTAATCAGATCCCTAGAGTAAAGTAGTATTTCTGAGGAAATGACTCTCCAAGGAAAACAACAAGCAAATCCTTTGAATGGAGACAAAATTTACTTTAAAATTTAGGATTCTAAAGTTTCGTCAAGACTTTGCCTTGCAGTATCTGCTGTGAAGTTGCAAAGCATCTTCTAACTTCTTTCAATTAACCATCAATCAAAGCTTCATGAGATAATGATGCAGGGACTTCACATATATACCTAAGAGAAAAGTTATAGTCCTTACACTTCTCTTAGAAATGACTAGTTTAAAAAGGAATAGCTTAGAACCCTTCCTTGTGTTCTCCTTGACTTAACTGCACTCTAAACACAATCATCCATGAGCTACAGATTAGGCACCCTGATGATAATTGCCTGTGGATCAAAGATTATAAACATATTTTTTTAGGGACTTTCCTAGATTATCCTAATCTCTGATCAATATGCCCTTTTTGCAGGAATTTTTAGTTTAGGAAAAATCAAGATACAATAACCCAGAACACCACCCAGATCACACTGAGATCTCATGACACCAACTTCAATGAGTAAAGATTTCCCCCAAAGAAAGAAGAACGCATATTTGCCCTCAACCCTTGTTCTTAGCCAGAACCCTGTTTTTCTCCTTTTTACTGTAAAACTCCCTGCAACACTTCTCAATGGAGGGCACAGTCTTTAAGGCATTAGCCTGCTGTGACCTCCTTTGCATGAAAAAGCAAGAAAACCTGGGTTTTTTTTCTCCTTCGCCCAAAACTCTGTCTCTGTGTTTCTATTCAGCACCAGTGGACAGAGACTGAGTTTCAGCAACAATGTAATTCAAATATTCGTATCAAGCTACTCCCTGTAAATTTCCCCATATACATGCTCTTAATTTCCTCTGAGCTATTTCAGAATAACACCCACATCTAAGTCAATCTGCCCATCTTTCACTTGGGGAGCACCTGCCACAAATCACCAAACTGGTGTCTAGAACTTAGAAACAGCCATGGCAGAGGTGAAGCTCAGTATTATCTGTTAAATCCTAACCAGAGAAAACCCACAGCTGTGGAACTATCTGTTTCATTCAAACTGCCTTTGCTCTGAAGTGTAGACAAATATGCTTACTTGAGAGCAATTTTCAATCTGTTTTGCATATAAGATTGATGGACTCCAGACTGATTGAATTCTGCTTTAAAGGGAAGCTTATTGATACCAGGGAGAATATTAATGAATGCTATTGACATCCCACCTTATCATTTAGTCCACATATGCTTTCAGGCATCAGTTAGCAAGTATCTTTAGTTCTATCTTATTAATGTAGAAGAAACAAAGGGAATAAAACTGAGCCACTAATGGAAGTGGGGTTTAAACTGGGAAAGAAAGTACTATTTGTCATGACTCTAAAATGAATGGGTGTCTAACTATCACAAGCTAAAAATCAAGCATTTTTTTTTTTTTTTTTGTCTTTTTGTTGTTGTTGTTGTTGTTGCTATTTCTTTGGGCCGCTGCCGCGGCATATGGAGGTTCCCAGGCTAGGGGTTGAATCGGAGCTGTAGCCACCGGCCTACACCAGAGCCACAGCAACGCAGGATCCGAGCCGCGTCTGCAACCTACACCACAGTTCACGGCAACGCCGGATCGTTAACCCACTGAGCAAGGGCAGGGACCGAACCCGCAACCTCATGGTTCCTAGTCGGATTCGTTAACCACTGCGCCACGACGGGAACTCCCCAAGCATATATTTTGTGTTGAAGAGTTTTCCTGTTAAAAAAAAAAAAAAAACTAATGCATTTTGAATAATTGTCTATCATCTCAAATGAGGCATCAGAATTCAAATACATAGCTCTAATCTTATTTTTCTTACCCCTTTTTTTCCTCTGTGGAAAGAAGAGTATCCCTGATACAAAATATTAAAATGTTTTTGCTTTGTAGAATTGAAGGTGGAAAAAAATATATTTGTGTCTTTTTAAGAATTTCAGATTAATTATATTTCAAAATTGGCAAGTATTGGGGCTGGACCAACATTAGCGCCTACTATAAACAACAGAAGTAACGTGTTGATCTAAAATCACATGGACGAATGTATTTGTTGTTGTACAAGTGATGTTCAATATTATAAAAGTCAAGAAAGAAAAAAAGATCCAAAAATTCATATGGAAAAGCAGTAAAGTTGGTTGGTCATCTACCAGCTAAAATACTCAGGAGACCAAGCGGGTGGGAGAACAAGGAAAGGTCTGTTTTCCAAAGGATGAAAATTAATTTTTAAAATTTTCTTTCAGAGAAATAGTGATGTTGGACTAAGTCAGATTAATGTAAAGTAATTTGAACTAATGAATTTTAATCTTAGGCCTTAATGTTCTCTCAATTATCCCCAAATATTTAATTCCTCAGAACCTGTCACCCTATTATTAAATGAAGATCATGATTGAGAAGGTAGTTATTATTTTTCCAAATTCATTCAGCTGTCCTTAGAAAATCTTCAGAGTAGTTCCTAATTTGAGTGGATTTTTTTTTTTTTTTAACAGCTGGGCCACACCTACAGCATATGGAATTTCTGCGGGATAGGGGGTGTATCTGGGCTGCAATTGCAAGGCTATATCACAGCCACAGCAACACTGGATCCAAGCCACATCTGCAGCCTATGCCCACAGTGTGCAGCAACCCGGATCCTTAATCCAATGGGAGACGCCAGGGATTGAACCTGCCTCTTCACGGACGCTATGTTGGGTTCTTAACCTGCTGAGCCACAACAGGAACTCCACATTTTTTAAATTTACACTTTCCCCACAAATATGCCTAAACAAATATTCCCATGATAAAAGGATAAATAAAGGAAAATGCTATTTTCCTCTACCAAGTTCTGAAAATCATTTTATGATTTCTTACATTTAATTTATAAAATTAATACATGCAATTTTTTAAATGTAAAGTATAAATTTTAAGTCATATCTTTCTATCCTTATTTTTACACTTAGCTGTTATATTATGATAATTTTTCCATGTCATTAAATATTGTACAAAATACGGCAATGCATTATATTCTGAAGAAAGGATTACCGTAGTGTTAATCACTCGGCTACTGCTGAACATTTAAATTTAGAAAAAAATTTTTAATTAGTTCATAAGTTTTACTGGATAATGTTGCATCATCAGAATATGGTATGCAAAGAAAGGGGAAAATGGAAACAAAATCCACTACAAAAAACAAAATTACACCATTTGAGTTCAGAATATGAAAACTGAGGAAATAAACTCAGAAAATAGTAGGTTCTGGTACTAGGACAGCAAACCTAATTTAAAAAATTAATTTTAGAATTTGCAAAGTATATGTTTTCTTGTTATATGTGTGTGTGTGTGTGTGTGTGTATATTTAGCCATAAAATTTTCAGTAGTTGCAAATCCTTACAAAGCGTAGAAAGATCCTCAACAATGATCATTTCGTTTTCGTGGCATTACAAACAGTACAATGATATATAATTTTATTTCTCGACTTAATGCCAAAGGACAACTGTGCTTTCTCACTCATATTAAATTTCTGAATTATAAACACCGTATTTAGTAATAAAGACCAGGCTCACAACAAAAAATATCATTTATACTGAACTTTCTGGAGTCAATAGTTTGCTAAACAGACAAGGCAGAAAACAGCAGCCCTGGCAGGGGGATGGTGGATTCAAAGAGTAAAAATACTGTAAAACTATAGATGACTTCAAGATTGCTAATATTAATGAGTTACTAGTGACATATTAATCTCGGGATATTTTAGCAATAGAACATACAAGTTATGACATTCAAAATTCAAGTAAAGTGACACATTAAAATTCCTTCACATCTTGATAGTGTATGATTTTATTTAAAATTTCAGCAGTTAGAAAGTTGTGCTTACTATAACTCAGGGACCATTACCCTGAATAAGAAAAATTAAAAGAATGGAGGACAGTGCATAATCCTTATAGTAGTTATGACTATGTTAAATTGAAGAAGAAAAGGAATGGATATAATTCCAGAAATCAAAATGTTTATATTGTTTCTCCTTCCATACAAAATGGAGTGAAAGAATAGCTTTGCCATCCCCCCCCCCCCCCGCAAAAACTAACAAACCAACATACATGAAACAACTGAGAAAGAAATACTGAATATCAACAGCAGACAAAATAGGTGGGAAAAAATTATGGATATCAGGTACTGATAGGACACTGATCCTGAAAGGTGGAAAACAAATGGGATGAGTCCTATGATGGCCCCAGTCTGTGTCACAGAGGCAGTTTTCTGGTTGTGCCCCTGGGAAGGGAACTCAAGTGGGAGTCTTGTGGTTAATTTCTGTTTAGGGGGCAACAGTTGGAGTGTGGGGAGACCAAGGAAGCTAGCATTTACAAGGTGAAGTATTAAAAAAAATGGATCTCACAAAAAAGATAAAACTATAGAAAGCTGCAGGGTGGTCACTGTTTAGGTCTTCAGCTGAGTACTGACCAAGCATGCCTCTCAAGAAACTACTGGAGTCTGGAGAAGAGCCTCATGAAAGAGTAACAGGGAACCATCCTTAGAGATTATCCAGGGCTTGAAGAATTCCTGTGCCCACCAGCCACAGGACTTCATAATTCAAGGGACATTATGGAGAGCTATTTAGGAGGATTTTATCTTCATAGAAAGGGTAAGAATGTTCACAAAGTTATACTCTTTGACGTTCTCTTCTGACCACGTTTCCGTGCTTAGGTTTTCAGCCTATATTAAGCACGTACACGTAACTCTTTATTTATTCACACATAAGTGTTACCAACATTTATTGAGTGCATTCTATGTAGCTAACAGGGCCAGGACCTGAAAGTTCTAGGTATACATTAGGTATTTGATACATCATTTTTAATTGAGTGAATGAAGAAGAAATTAATAAGTGTTGTTTTGGCACTTCCGACGCAGAGGTTAGAAAATAGTCATGTTTTCTGGTCTCCTGGTAACAAAGATCAAAAATGAGCATTTGATAGAACAAGTAGCAATAAAGAAATTTTATATTTGCTTTTTAAAATATGTATTTAGAGCATACTGCATCTTTCATATTGTTTTAAATCTTCTACTACCATTTGAATCCATGCCAAGTCTTTGTAGTATTTTAAGAAAATATCTGAGAAATTTAAAACAATTTTTTCCTTACTGAGAAGAACAAGTCTGTCCTGACAACTAGAAAATAGGCCTCTTTGAGCAATACACTTTCCTTTGAAATACCTGTAATATCTCTGAGTGTCTTTGTTTATCACCATAAAAAAAAAAAACTTTCAAAAATGAATTGTGGTATTTGAGAGAGATGAAAGTCTGAATTAGAAAATAAAGAGGCTATGTCATAAACACCTAATTGTATACACCTTTTAAACTGCATGGTCCATAAATCACATTATTAAATATTCAAAACAAGTGTGTCCTGTGTTTGCTGTGTTTGTGTCTTATATGAGTAGGCCAATCTGCATGTAATGATTTTTTTTTTTTTTGCTTTTTAGTGCTACACCTGTGGCATATGGAAGTTCCCAGGCTAGGTAGGGATCAAATCAGAGCTACAGCTGCCAGCCTGCACCACAGCAACAGCAATGCTAAATCTGAGTTGCATCTGCAACTTACACCACAGCTCACAGCAACACCAGATCCTTTACCCATTGAGCTAGGCCAGGGATCAAACCTGTATCCTTATGATACTAATCAGAACAACAGGAACTCCCAAGCATTTAATGATTCTTAAATTAATATATTAAATAAATCTCAAAAATAAATATGTGATTAATTCAGTAATTAACATTCATATTGTTTAAGATGATTTATTATGTTGTGGAGACAAACCATGGCTTTTAATACAATGTCTTGAAGTTCCAGTCATGGCTCAATGGTTAGAGAACCCAACCAGCATCCATGAGGACGCAGGTTCAATCCCTGGCCTTGCTCAGTGGGTTAAGTATCCAGCATTGCTGAGGCTGTGGCGTAGGCCAGCAGCTGCAGCTCCAATTTAACCCCGAGCCTTGGAACCTCGATAGGCTGCTGATGTGGCCCTAAAAAGACAAAAGAAAAAAAAAAAAAACTACCATGTCTTAATTATTGTAGCTTTGAATGCAATAGAAAGGATTGAAGTCTATAGTGTAAATCCTCCAATTTTGTTCTTTTTCATCAATATTGATTTATCTATTCTGAACCCATTGAATTTCCATAGACATTTTAGAATCAGCTTATCAATTTGTATTGTAAGAAAAGGTCTTCTGAGATTTTTATTGAGTTTGTATTGATCCCATGGATCATTTTGTCAGAACACACACACAAAAAGTTCAAATAAAATTGAAAATAAAGTTAGGAAAATTTTAGAAAAGTTCAACATTAACTGAAAAATACATTTATTTTTTCACTTTGAATATATTTAAATTTTTACTGAGGTAAAATTAGGTAGAAAGAAATGCCCATAGCTATATGTGCAATTATATGAGTTTTGACAAATGTATCTATCTATCCATCTAACCACACCACATTAAAATTTAAAATATTGCCATCGTCTCTGGAAGTTCTCATATTCTTTCTCAGACAAATCTTATGCTCCTATCAGAGGCAACCATTTAATGGTTTTCATCTGTATATTTTCGACTGCTGAAGAATTTTATATGCATGGACTTATACACTGTTGTCTTTGACGGTGTCTTAGATTGTGCTGCCATCACAAAATGCCATAGACTGGTGGTTTAAACAAAGAAATGTGTTTTTTCGTGGTTTTTGTATATTGGGAATTCCAAGATCAGAGTCCCAGCATTTTTGAGTTGTGGTAAGGACTCTCTTTCCAGTTTAAATATGGATGCCTTCTCACTATGTGCTCATGTAGTTTTTCCTTTGTGCATACATGAGGAAAGGAGAGAGAGAGAGAGAAGATAGAAACAGAGAAGGGGAGAGAGAGAAAGCGAGAGGGAGAAAGAGAGCACTCTGGTGTCTATTCTGATAATCCCATCATAAAAGACCCTCAACCTAACTTCATTCAACCATTATTTCCTCCAAAGACCCCATCAGCAAATGCATCACATTTCAGGGTTAGGGCTTCAACATGCTAATATGACAGGAGGGCACAAACATTCAATCCATAACAGCCTGTTTCATTTCTTTCATTTTTCTTCCTCTCTTTCTTCTATCTCTTCTCCTTCTCTCTTGGCATAGCTTTGAGATCCATTCATGGTGATAATAAGTGTATCTACTGTTTGTTACTTTTTATTGCTGACTAGCATTTTTCTGTATAAGGATTCCATGATTTATTGGTCTCTTTCCCTATGGATAAATTTATTTTTTTCCAGTTTGGTTCTATACTGAATAAAGCTCCTATGAACAATTTCTATAAATCTTTTTGTGTGGAAAATATTATTTCTTTTGAGAAATTTTCTAAGAAAATAATTGCTGGATTTAGCGCTGGCAGACAATTCTATGTGGAACTATCACATTTCAGCCTGTATTCTAAGAGTGACATGGACAGCTTTTGGTCTCCACTAACAAGTCAAGGATGTTTGCATAGTCAATAGCCAAGGAAGGTAGATATAGTCACTCTCTTGGGCAGAGGGCGGAATCTTTTTGCTGTTTGGGATAATAAAGTAATGCCTCCCTCCAGGGCAAAGGTTGAGCAGGTTTGCATGAAGCCTCTTTAAAATATTGGAATTTACTAAGCTCAAGTTTCCTCATCTGTAATTCAAACTTACTTCATACTCAGCATCTATCTGGGTCATTCTGCATCATCTGGGAGAAAAGCAGGAGCAAATAGAACCCTTGCAAACAGAAAACTCATGTAGCCTGTTGTGCCAGGAGTGATAAAGTCCTTTGTCTCTGAACAGGGAATCTCCTCTCTCCTGCCATTATCCATTAAATCATGGGAGGCTAACTTGTTTGCAAGCAAATAAGGTAAGTTTTCTGATTCTCAAGTTTCTTGAGGTTCAGGTACCCTGGGAAAGCCAACACAGAAAGAGAGTAAGTGCAAGAAGTTTATTTGGGGGTAATGCTTGTGAAAGCTAAAAGAGAAAAAAGCAGTTTTAGGCAGAAAATGCCTTCAAACTGTGCTGTGGAGCTAACACCTGTGAAGGAAAAAGTAGAGGGAAGCATAATTAGGCAGGGGAGCCTCTGACTGCAATGCAAATTTGAAAAAGTCTCAGCCAACAATTAAGAGCTTGAGAACAAAGACTGCCCTTTAGAAGATTCTCATTCTGCAAATGAATGGCCAGGTGACTCGTAGATTTAGAAGCACCTTGAACAATAAGGTGAATCCTGAAGACAATGCTGCTGGATGCAGTAGCTAATTGAATGATTCTCAGATGAAATGCAAGCTCTTTTATGAAGAGAGATCAGAATCATACAACTCAATGACTGCCTCAAAGGATTAAGTATATGTTTAACTTTAGAGAAACTGCCAAATAGCTTTACACAGCAGTTATAATATACACTCTCCTCAGTGATGCATGACAGATCTGGTTGTCTTACAATATTTGTTGTTGTCAATCTTTTAAAATTGTGTACATTCTAAGGGGTGTGTGGTGGTATCTAACTGTGGTTTTGTGTCTTCTTGATAATTTATATTGTGCATTTTTGTATGCTTATTTTTCATTATACCTCCATGAACTAACCCAAGTCTTCCGTCCAGGTTTTTTTTTTTAAATCGGATTGTCTTTTTAGTATTGAACTGTAATAGTTTTTCTTTTTTAAATGTTTCCAAACTATGTATGGCTCACCTATTCCCTTTCTTTCTTTCTTTTCTTTTTGGGCTGTACCCAAGGCATATGAAAGTTCCCAGGCTAGGGGCTGGCCCATGCCACAGCCACAGCACCTCCAGATTTGAGCTGCATCTGTGACCGACACCACAGCTCAAGGCAAGACTGTAACCCGCATCCTCATAGTCATCAGTCGGGTTCATTACTGCTGTGCCACAATGAGAACTCCCCTCACTTTCTTAATAGGACATTTCATGAGCAGATGATTGATGAATACCCAGTGATCTATTCTTTTATTGTTTAGTAATTTGTAGGTATTGCTAGTGATTTCTCTATTGTGCAGAAAACTATTCCTATCTATAGGATATATGGATTTTCTCTCCTGTATTATTTTTTCTAGAATTTATATAATTTGAGCTTGTATGATTAGTTTGATGATTCTTCATGAATTAATTTTATGTGTGTGTGGTATGAAATCAGGGATGTATTATTCCCTTACATATGGATGGCTTAGACTTGCTAATATTTCACTTGTATTCACCTATAATTTTCTCTTTTTCTGATGCCCTACTCTTTGTATCAAAGTTTTTTTATCAGAGTTTTATTCTAGCTCCTCAAATTAGTTAGGAAGTGTTTCCTGGTTTGTTTTTTGTTGTTGTTGTTGTTGTTGTTTTTGGTTTTTTGGGCTGCACCCATCATACACAAAAGTTCCTAGGACCAGAATCAAACCTACACCAAAGCAGTGACAACACCAGATCCTTAACCCACTGAGCCACCAGGGAACTCCTCTATTTTAATATTTTGAATGTGTGTAAGTATGTGTCTATTTTTTAAAATCTGTATGTAGGATCAAATTCACCAGTGACACCATCTTCAACTGGAGTTTACTCAGTGGACAGGCTTTGAAAACCATTCAATTTCTTCAGTAGGTATATAGTAAAGTAAGATTTTTCACCCCTTACTGGATCAATTTTGGTAAATTATGTTTTTTGAAGAATTTGTTCTTTTTACCTTGGCCGAATAACTCATCAACACAAAGTTCTTTGAGATATTCATTTACAAAAATATTTTAATATTCCCAGGCCATCTAAGACTATTCTTTCATTTTTTTCTCCTTGACTGCTTAGTTTTGCCAATAATTTCATTGATTTCTTTAAAAACAAACTTTGGTTTTGCTAATTCCCTCTGTTTTCTATTTTACCTTCTTCTGTTCTTATCTTTATCATATCCTTATTCAACTTAAAATTTATTTTGATCTATTTTTTCCACTTTCTTTTTTTTTTTTTTTTTTTTGTCTTTTGTCTTTTTTGTTGTTGTTTTTGTTGTTGTTGTTGTTGCTATTTCTTGGGCCGCTCCCGCGGCATATGGAGGTTCCCAGGCTAGGGGTCGAATTGGAGCTGTAGCCACCGGCCTATGCCAGAGCCACAGCAACGCGGGATCCGAGCCGCGTCTGCAACCTACACCACAGCTCACGGCAACGCCGGATCGTTAACCCACTGAGTGAGCAAGGGCAGGGACCGAACCCGCAACCTCATGGTTCCTAGTCGGATTCGTTAACCACTGCACCACGACGGGAACTCCCTTTTTCCACTTTCTTAACATGGAAAGTTAGAGAATTTATTTTGAACCATTGTTTTTTCTGATATATATCATAAGTACTGTACATATTTTATTTAGAAACACTGCTTTAGTTACATTCCAATATTTTTATTATCATTTAGTTCAAAATATTTTCTAATTTCCCTGTTTTTTTTTTTTTTTTTTTGATGGCTCAATTTACAAATATTTGGTCATTTGTTAGATACACTTTTAATGTTGACCCCTAATTTTGTTCTGTTCTGGTCAGAAAATATCCTCCGAGTTATTTCATTGTTTTGAGATGTATAGCAAATTAGTTTTATGGCATACCATATGACACATCGTAATGATTGCTTCATATGAAAACACTGGATTTTATGAGTCATTAGGTGAGGAATACTACAAATAGGAATTAGGTTTAGTACGTTGAGGTTTTTGTCAATTGAAATGTTGAAAACTTCAACTGTGTTTTGTCTATTTTTCAATTTCTCCAGTCAGATTTTGCTTCATATATTTTAAAATTCAGTTATTCAATATGTACACAAATAGGTGTGTTTATGTATTTTTGAAAGATTGGCTCTTATCATTATGGAATATTTCTAGTTTTTGGATTATACGTATTTTCTTGAAGTCTATTGCACCTGATATTAATAGAGATAATCCAATTTTCATGTGTTTAGTGTTTGCCTGCTATATC
The DNA here is from genome assembly GCF_054392235.1 of Sus scrofa. Lineage (NCBI taxonomy): Eukaryota > Metazoa > Chordata > Mammalia > Artiodactyla > Suidae > Sus > Sus scrofa. The sequence continues at coordinate 117,549,924 of NC_139388.1, read as the reverse complement.
ATTTTCTATCCTTTTACATTAAAACCAGACTTTGTCTTCATATTTCAAGTGTATCGCTGATAAGTTGCATAAAATAGGTCTTGATTTTTTTTAAAATCCAAATGAAAAAAATATTTATTTTCATTGGAACATATAGATTATTTATATTCACTATAAATATGGAAATGGTTGAATTTAAGTCTAGTAACTCACTACTTGTTTTCTTCTTGCCCCACTTAGTATTTGTTTCCCTTCTCCTCATTTCTGACCATTTTGGAGAGATAATTAAGGGTCCTTGGTGTTTAATTATCTTTCTATTTGGTTTCTAGTTATATCTCCTGTCTTATTCTTATAGTGGCTGCTCTAGGAATTATGGTATTTATCCTAATGTCATTATAGTCAATAGTATATTAATGTTGTGTCATTCAACATGTAACATACTAATCTTACGAGAGGATATTTCCATTTATTTCCTCTCACATCTGGTACTATTTTTGTTGTATATATATTTTTTTCTATAAAATATTTAATGGTATCTTTTTTATTACTCAATGAATTTATTACATTTATAGTTGCACAATGATCATCACAATCCAGTTTTATAGTATTTCTATCCCACACCCCCAGTGCATCCCCCACCCCCGAACTGTCTCCTTTGGAAATCATAAGTTTTTCAAAGTCTGTTAGTCAGCATCTGCTCTGCAAAGAAGTTCATTCTGTCCTTTTTTCAGATTCAACATGTCAGTGAAAGCATTTGATGTTGGTGTCTCATTGTTGACTGACTTCACTTAGAATGATAATTTCTAGGTCCATCCATGTTGCTAAAAATGCCAGTATGTCATTCCTTCTAATGGCTGAGTAATATTCCATTGTGTATATGTACCGCATCTTCTTGATCCACTCCTTGGTATATTTCTTAAATATGTTGTAAACCCACATTGATACAAATACACTGATACCACGTTAGTTAACAGTTATCTTTTTAAAAAATTAAGATACAAAAATATAACCTAAAAAGCATATTTATCCACATACTTAGAATTTCTGACCTCTTCATTTTTTGTGTGTGACTCAAAGTTTCTATTATTTCTTTAAGATGAAGAACTTTAACATTCATTGTAGTACAAATGTCCCACCAATTGGCTATTGATGATTTAAAATGTTTTCATTTCTATGATATTTTTGAAGAATACTTTTGCAGGATTTTTGCACAATATGTTAAAGGATATTTTTCATGACATTCATAAAGAATATAGATATCTAGGTTGACTATATTTTGATTTGACCATTCAGCATTTAAAAAATATTGTCAAAAAATAATAAAAAAGAAAGAAAGAAAAAAGGGACTTCCTGTTGTGGCACAGTAGAAACGAATCCAACTAGTATCCATGAGGATGCAGGTTCAATCCCTGGCCTTGTTTAGTGGGTCAGGGATCTGGCGTTGCCATGAGCTCTGGTGTAGGTCACAGGTATGGCTTGGATGATCCCGTGTTGCTGTGGCTGTGGCTGTGGTGCAGGCCGGCAGCTGTGGCTCTGATTGGACCCCTAGCCTAGGAACTTCCATATGCTGTTGGTGCAGCCCTTAAAAAAAAAAAAAAAAAAAGGAAGTAATTAATTACAATTGCTAAATGAATCACCCAAGCTTTGTAGTTGAAATTATTTCCCTCAATAATTTTCAATTACAAAACTAAGAAGTACAAATCTATTTGTTTTATCTTTGACTTCCTTAAAAAATTGTATTTCAAATATACAGAGAAGCAGAATTGGCATCATAAATCATAATCCATCCATACACATAATATCAAACATTCACATGATGTAATACTGTAATAGCATAAAGGGGGATATAAAAAGGTAACAAAATATAATACTTTAGCAAACATACTAAAGTCAGTATTTTAAGTGACAGAAAAGTTGAATAAGCAAATATCTGTCACAATTCCCAAGAATTGTAGCAAGTTGACTCTGTGACCCACAGAAGTGCATGAAGACTTTGCCAAATTAACTGGCTTCTTCTTGAGTAACCACAGCCAACTGGTCCTCATCAGGAATAGACAACATAGTTCTGTTATTATCATTACTGGCTTAATTTTTGCAGTGCAATAGTTTTGGGTCAGTGAAAATTCTAGTTTAATGAGTCAAGCTATGTCCCTTATGACACATTTTTTTCCCTTCTGGGAGAAGTTAAGTTTTTGAGAATTTCAGAAAGTCCTAAGGGCAATTCCTAAAAGGACTGATAGGCTTGGACCTTGGCAGCTCTGGCAGCAAAGTATATGGATTTTGTACAAGGCTTTATATTTCTAGGCCAAAATAACTCTGCAATTATTTTGTAATTATAAAGTGATCATTTACTGGCAACTAGAAGTTTTTCATTTTTTATGGTAATTCCAAGTATAACTACCATATAATTTGTAAGAAAGAAATAGCTGTGCAATTACTCTGTATTAACACAGTAATTACCAAATATGTCCGGGCTTATTTGTGCCTTATGAAATAGAGATTCCCACACCTGCAACTGCAAATTACATAGCAGCTATGCATGCTTTCTTCATGTGGTCTATCATCAAACAAAAGGCTGTGGGGTTAGTATTCATTTCATCATATCATTGTATTAGGCTATCAATTGAATGTAGTATTTTGTCACAGCTGTGTCTCTGTGGTTGCTGTAGAATTGCTCCATCAGGGCAAAGTAGAAATGATTTCATAGCTTTAAGAAAAAGGATAGTACAGTGGAAAGAGAGGAGTTTTGAAGTCAGATTGGTGTTCGAACTCTAGCTTGCCTACTTTCTCACAGAGCAATTTGGATACCTTACCTAATTTTATTTATCTGTAAAATAAGATAAATTTATAAATTCCAGGGATGTTGTAAGACTAGATAAGTAGCAATATGACTAACTGATCTACGATCATGACAATTTCACTTAGTCGACAGTTCATTTCCCAGCTATCTACATACCAGTCACTCTATTAGGCACTGGGAAAACAGGTATGAGAAAAATAGATATACTCCCTGCCCACACGGATCTTAAGGTCCAATAGAACATATTAACAGTAATTGAAATTTTCACACACATATAAGTGTAAAATTGCAACTGTGATAAGTGCCATGAGGAAAGGATATAATTCAATGAAAGCATACCTTCCCTGAGATAAGTCTTAACTAGAAGAAGGGTTTATAATGATCACACAAAAACTTGTACAAGAGGCTACACAGCAACTTTATTTATAAGAACCCAAACTGGAACAGGCCAGATGTCCTGCAACAGGTGGCTGCCTCAGCAAATTTTAGCACAAAAAAAATATAATTTGGCAATAAACACTACTTGGCAATAAAAAGGAACCAATTATTTGATACATGTCACAACCTGGATGATTCTCTAAGAAGTCATGTTGAGCAAAAGGTTACACACTGAATGATTCCATTTATATATTTTTGAAGTGTCAAAATTTTAGGAGTTAAGAGGCCTTTTATGGTTCCCAGTGCATAATAGGGAGGTAACTATGTTATAAATATGAAACATAAAGGATATTTGTTGTGACAGAATTATTCAGTAGTTTATCTGTGGTGTTGGGGATACATAAATCTACATATGTAATAAAATGGTATAGAATTAAATACACACATAAAAACAAGTATGAGTGAAACTGGGAAATATTAAGATGATAGGCGAACTTAATGTCAACATCCTGGTTGTGATATTATACCACAATTTGCAAAATATTACAATTGGGGAAAAGCAAATACAAGGCACAAAATATTTCTCTGTATTATTTCTCACAACTGCATATAAATCTACAATTACCTCAATAAAAATTTCAATTAAAAACAAGCTTGCATTCTCGTAATCCCTCCCTCCTTAAAAACAAAATAAAAATAATTCAGAGATGGAGTGCTATCTTCACAAAGAATGAAGCTTCTGACAGGAAGAGCACAACATATGAAAGGAACCAAAATGACGTGTGTGTGTGTGTGTGTGTGTGTGTGTGTGTATGCGTGAGTCAGTGTATGCATGTTGAGTAAAGAGGAAGAGAGATACTAGGTTCTTGTATGAGATGAAAATGAAAAGAATTCAGAGGCCAGATTATTCAAGGCTTTGGAGGCAATAAGCGAAATGACATCATCAGGTTCCAGCTTTGAAACTATCATTCTGAAAGACACATGTTTAAAGGAAATAGAATAAACATACGACTGTTTACCTCCTTTCTTTTACAAAACGAAAAGATTGAAAATGATGGAATTTTAAAAGTACATACCCACAAGAACTAAGAGACTAGAATAGGAGACAATAGCAGACAAAATACTTTAACACATATTTCAAGGATAGAAAGAAGATTGACAGATTACCAATTCAGTGAAACAAAGCTTTACTTGAAGGATCTTCAGGGGAGAGTACAGGTTTTACTCTTCAGATCCCTGGGAGGCTCATGTGTTGGATTTACCAGGTAATACAGGGAGTGGAAGCCGTAGCTGGGAGGGGAGAGGGGTGGTTGTTTGGAAGTCTGTTTACAGAAAAATCAGCTGCTTTGGTCCCTAGTCCTCCCCTACGGCAAAGATGCAACAACCCAGGGAGAAGCCCATCTCCCTCCCAATACACTCAGACCACATCTTTCACCTTCTCTCCTAATTTCAGTTGCCAGACATGTGTTCCATCCCAAGCTACCATCACTCAGGAAAGAACAAGAGGAAAAAAAAGGAGAAAATGGAATAACAAAGAAGATAAGATTAATTCCAAGCCACTTATAAAAAAGGAGAAATGAGAAATTAGAGTTAAAATGATCAAAAGAAGAACAAATGTTGGAGTTCCCATGTGGCTCAGTGGGTTAAGAATCCAACTAGTATTCCTGAGGGTGCAGGTTCTATCCCTTGCTCAGTGGGTTAAGGACCCAGTGTTGCCACAAGCTGAGATAGCCTGGCAGCTCCAATTAGCCCCTAGCCTAGGAACTTTCATGGGCCCCATGTGCAGCCCTTTTAAAAAAAAAAAGAAGAAGAACCAATGTATAAAATGTGTTCTTCCTCTCCCTAGCACATTGAGTGGGTGGGTTTATTACAAAAAGTTTGAAAAAGTCTCTCACTGGAAACATTTATAAGAATCAGCCACATACATTCCAAAAAAAAATTTTTTAATTGAACTGGGCATCTATGATGTGTAGAAAACTGTTCATGTTGCTTGTGCTGAACAGTTGGCTGTGCTGGATTTTAGTGGTGGTCCAGACTTTACATCTAAATGGAACTCCTCTTCCTTCTCAAAGTTTCCAGTTTGGATGATAAATTATATGATCACCACAACTACTCCCTTCTACATACCATGTAAAATATACCTGATACTGAGAGGTGAACCCTCAGTAGAATAGCTTTGAAGAAATTATAATCTTTTATTAGCCAAAGACCAAATACCTGATATGGATGAAGATAAATTATTGACCATGACCAATCTAACATGTTTTAGCAACTTGCGCATGTTAAATGATTTTAAAAGAAAAAAAGTATACTCTAAAAATTTAAATAAGTTCACTTATAAGAACTTTATAATAAGACCCTATCACAGTAGGGTTTTGATAATTTTTTTTTTTATTGGTAGCTTAAACAACAGAAATTTATTTTCACATGATTCTGAAGCTTTTCTCCTTGGCTTATAGGTGGTTATTCATTTCTCCTCCCTACACTGAATGAACAATTGAATAGGCATGAAAAAAAAGGACTAATATTTAAATTTTAGAGACTCATTTTTAAAGCTCCCCCCCATGCCTTTTATTGAGGTGTCAAGTATTTTTTTTTGCATAGCTGGCAGAATGAAGTTTCTCATAATTTATTGAAATTCACTTAATGCTCTGTCAGCCATCACAATTTATTGCACTATTGTCCAGACAAGCCAGAATACAATAATAGAATACAAGATGATATATTACAGAATAAGCCAAGAAAGGAAGAGCTCAATTAGACAGGAAAATGAGATTGTTTTAAGGAGTTAAAACTAAAAGTGTGTCTATACTTCATAATTTTTCAGCCCAAAGCAACCTGAGTTGTAAGAGATAAAGAGAAAATTGGAATAGATTTTTTTTTAAACTATTGCATAATGAGGAGGCAATGGTCATCTTCTCCAATAAGTCTAGAGTGATAAATGTTCAAATCTGCTTAACTGATAAGTACCAAGTGTCACTTCTCCCTAAGGCACAAGTTATGGCCAAAATACAGCTATTTCAACTATGCCCATGACTACGAGCTTGCCTTGCTAACCAAACTAGTTGATACGTGGTGTTTTTTTCTGTTCACAAAAGCATCCGAGGCATGTCAGCCCAGCAACCGTAACCGTCGCACTCTAGTGTCTGAAATTCTTTTTTTTAATGTGAATTTTAAGTGGAAAAGGAGAACTCTGCGAGTTAACTCACTCAGAAAATAAAAAGGAGATACATTGCTGTAATTTATTCAAAGGACACCTACAAATACAAATCTTCCATTAGAGGTAACCTTGTGTGACAAGACGTTTTCAGCCTAAAGAAAGTGCAGTTATGTGGGTTATCTTCCCTTCTAACTTGTTCTCTGCCCTGAATTTGATGAGTTGCACGTATCAAACAATGAGAAGCACAGAAGAAAATAGAGAAATATACACTGATGGTTTAAAGAAACCACTGAGGGACCGTCTGGTAAATACTAATGATATTGTGACAATAATACTTTGAATACTTGCTACGAAGTCTTCAATGCGGCCAATTGCGTTTGTTTATTTACTTAAAGACAAGTCCCAAGCCCCGTTTTGAATGATACTTCCAAAGCGATTCGTGATTTTCTAAAAAATCCCTACACAGAACTTTATGACAAATCCTATTATATTATTACCAAATAAACTGATTTAGTAACTAAAAATACCTGTAATGACAGTAGGAAAAATGGGATTTTTCATTATCTTGGATCTGGATGTCAGATGCCATTTTTTAAAGTGACAATAAAATATTATTTTTAAGAAGAGTCAATTAATTTGAATTCTTTTAAATGTCAGTCTGGGACTGTGAAATGCTAGAATCTGAAACAAGAGTCAGAGAAAGGCACCTTCCCGGGAAACGATCAATTCCTTAAAAGTTATCTCAACTCCTCCCTATATCCCCTTAGAAAAGGAAAACAAAATATCCCCCATCCTTCCAAAATATATATTTCCTGAGAGAAACAGCTTAATGCTCAGTTTCTCCATTCCCACCCCACCTGCAATGGTGTGATTTGGCTCTTTGGCCAGCTCTCTGCCTCAGCATTTTTGCCAGCCTTTGAACTCAGCAGGTGTGTGATACAAATTGCCTTCATTTTCCTTGCTTCCCAGTTCATAATGGGCATACGGAACATACCATACCTCTAACAGAGTTTGCATTGACTAAAATGCTCAGAAGCATTTCCATTCTGTGGCTAGAGCTTAGAACAGCTTAATCAATATATGGGAGGGAGAAACTGGTGTGCAGCTACCTTTTCCTTCTGTGCTCGGATCCTGCTTGTATCACAATCACAGTATAATGCACATCGGCATTGTCAAGTGCTGTTATGTACAGATCTTGCTGCAAATTTTGGTGTTGTTTCTTCCAATGATTTTTTTTTTTCGTCTTTTTTTAGGGCTGCATTGTGGCATATGGAGGTTCCCAGGCTAGGGGTCTAATTGGAGCTGTTGCCACCAGCCTACACCACAGCCACAGCAACGCAGGATCTGAGCCACATCTGCGAACTACACCACAGCTCACAGCAATGCCAGATCCTTAACGAACTGAGTGAGGCCAGGGATCGAACCCACAACCTCATGGTTCCTAGTCAGATTCATTTCCGCTGCACCACGACGGGAACTCCCGAGTGTATTTTAAGTATATCCAAATTTGCCTGATGAATATGAAAACCTATTTTCACATGTTCTTGGAAATTAGGTCTGGGGTAGAAAGAAACCTTGTTTAAAGTATTTCCTTTCCTATTCATTGTTTTTCTATACCATGGAGCTAATTGATGGAAGGGTTCAGCAATGAAAATATCAGCAGAGAAAGAGAAGAATGGGTATTAAGGATAGAGAAGCAAGGGGAAAATGTTGACAGATGTAATCGATTTATTACATTGTCTTTTTTTTTTTGCCACACCCACAGCGTGTGGAGGTTCCAAGGGCAAGGGTCAACCCCATGCTGTGGTTGCAACCTGTGCCACAGCTGTGGCAATGCCAGATTCTTAACCTGCTGTGCCATGTGGGAACTTCTCAAGTAGTCTTAATTCTGCAAAATAAACACTAAAGATTCTTTTCCCTAAATATCTTGGGTAGATTCTATCCTTTTATTATAACTTTTGCTTCCTAAGATCAAACCAACCGAAAATTTTCACAACAGACTTTATTATAACAATCTCCTTTCTTCCCTTCTTTCAGTCAAACTGGAGGTTCGATCCTGACTTCTTAATGTAATTTTGAGGAATGGAAAGGAAAAGAGTGGTAGTTTCAGAAATGCAGCCATCCTAAATGCCATAAGAAAAGTGAACAAGCGCAAATGTTCAAAGTGCTTGTGGGCTGTACACATTTGATCTCATTTGCCTCCTCTAGAAAACTGTGAATTTCAGGCACAGATGCTTTGTTCTCCTATTTTTGAACAGTTTCTATTTTTTTTAACTGCAGGTCACTTTCACAGCATTTCTCATTTTTTTTCAATTGCCCCCCATTTTTTCCTAACACTCCAGCCACATGAAAAGTTAATACCACAGATATACACTATACTATATATTTATTTATGTACTGTGACCTTTGGAGGGTTAAAAGCCATTGTGCTAAGTTTTCTTTGTCCCTCAGAACCCATTTTTACATCTTTGGGAGCAATATTACTCCCACTGAGAAGGCTTGGTTTAGAGGCTTGTTATCAGCATTTTTTTTTCACATGAGGCTGAATAAAAATAGAAAATGTTAGTGTCTATCGCAAGTAATATAATACTAGATATTGCTTTATGAAACTATTTTTCCATAATTATAAAATTTTGTGTGTATGTTTACCCATAGTCACAACGCAAAATGTATTTGCTACTTTAGGTATCTGTCAAATGTTGAAAGTCAAAGTTATAGCCAACAAGTACTGGAAAAAAACATGTAATACACACACACACACACACAGGGCTAAACTAATAAGTAGGAAAAACATTTTCCTAATTTAATTTTCAAAACACTGCTCTCTTTGGGTCACTACAGGGTGATAATGTAGAACTATACAAAATAGAAGTCAATTCTTATCTTTTCTGTCCTCAATTCCAAAGTGCTCCTACATGGGCTCCTGAAAGAAAGACAGAAGGCCGTCGCTTGGCCAAGTTCTTCTTAGCAGCTGCTTCTTTCTTTTTACAGAGTTATCGTGGAAGAAAAGACTCAATTTAATTCTTAGTCAAAGTCCAATTTCTCCTAGCAATGTTTTAAAGCAGAAACGGTTATTTCCTCCACTTATATTAATAATGGATATGAATATTAAATAACATCATGGTTTATACATTAAGAAGCCAGACCACTCACTACGCAATTGTAGCTGATCACTGTCTTGTAATGATTGTGTTGCAATATTGTTCTGGAAAATGTAAAAGATGGGTGCAAATTGTGTGGCTCACTCTTTCCCTCTGTTAATTAGAGATCAGGAGAGGAAACAATTGGAGTAATATCACCACCTTCATGTCCCAGGGAAGGACCAAGAGATGCAGATGGATGATAAGGAATTGCATCATTGCTTTATTCAGTTGTTTGGTTTTACTTTCCTGTGTTTTTTTATTTGGGGTGAGGCAGTTGCTACAATGAAGATGCAAATTAGGAAAGGGCCAGTTTCCAATGGTCTGGAATTGTTTTAAAACCCAAACACTACAGAGGGCAGTCTGGTAATATGAAGAGAGCAGTGGGCTGATGGGTTCAGGACCCAAGAAGTGGTGATGGAGAATTTGGCAAACTAAAGGGGACATGTCTGGTCTCTGTAGGGAGAGGGGTCTCCAGCTACGTCACATTTAGAAATAGAATCTCTACATCTAGGTTTTTACATTTTGTAAGTGCTATGCAGATTGAGGACAAGTGAGCTAAACACAACCTGGAGCTTGTCAGTTTGCATCACTGGGAATACTAGAAATTTCATCTTTGATAAGGTCTCTCATAGAGAAGAAAATAGCTAACCAGGCCCATCCCAGAATTGGTTGGCCCAATCGTTGGTGCAATTGAAGGCCCACACACCCTGCTGTATATCTATATGTTTGTAAGATATAAATGAAGCTAATCAAGTATTAAATATGTTCTTTAAAGTAACTTTAAAAATATATTTTTAGGAGTTCCCATTGTGGCTCAGCAGATTAAGAACCCAACCAGTATCCATGAGGATTGGGGTTTGGTCCCTGCCTCGCTCAGTGAGTTGGGGATCCGGCATTGCTGTGAACTGTGGTGTAGCTTGAAGATGCGCCTCAGATCTGGTGTTGCTGTGGCTGTGTCATAGGCCGGTGGCTGCAGTTCTGATTTGCCCCCTAGCCTTGGAACTTCCATATGCCACAGGTATGGCCCTAAAAAGGGAAAATATATACATATATTTTTTAACAAGTTTTTAAAATTTGTGTAATACTATGGTGTTTTTACTGTTTTCTTTTCTTTCTTCCTTTTTAGAACTACACTCATGGCATATGGAAGTTCCCAGGCTAGGGGGTCATCAGAACTATAGCTCAGCCTACACCACAGCCATAGCAAAGCAAGATCCGAGTGCTGAGCCTCATCTGCAACCCACACAAGAGCTCATGGCAATGCCAGGTCCTTAACCCACTGAGCAAGGCCAGGGATTGAACCTGCATCGTTATGGATCTTAGTTGGGTTCATTACCACTGAGCCATGACTGGAACTCCTACTGTGATTTCTTTATGGCAAAAAGTAGCCAAAGTATAAGGAAAGCAAATTGCATTACTGTGTTGATATGCTGTTGATGGATCATGCTGTTTTGAGAAGAAATGACATAAAAAATGTAATTGATTTTTTACACTGATTTAATAAAATGTAAGAAAATTTGCTAATATATTATTATAATAAGATTTTTCACATATTTTTTTATCCTATTATCAAAATGACCTAAAGCAGTGGTCAGAAAACTAAGGTTGGTGGGCTGGCTGTCTGCTTTTGTAAATAAAGTTTTATTGGAACAGCCTTGCCTATTCATTTACATGCTGTCTCTGGCTGCTATGGTGATACAGTAGCAGGACTTAAGTAGTTGGAGCAGACTGGATGGCTTGCAAACTCCAAAATATTTAACATCTGATCCTTTAGAGAAAATGTTTGGCAATCCTCGCTCTGAAGAATTAAACATTAAAATGTTATTTTATTAAAGGTTACCAATTTACATGTATCCATCAAAATAGAAATGTTAAAGATTGAAAATATTCAAAATCTTTTTTTCTAGAATACTTAAAATTATCTATTAAAACAAAAAGGAAAACTCAGTTTGAATAAATAGCAAAATTTAAAGAAAGGTAAATAAAGCTGTTATTTATTTTAAATATTTTACTTAATTTTATTATTTGTTTTTATAAAAAATCATTGTTTTCAATGTCTATTTTTTATTCACATGGCTTTAAGCATGTTAAGTCTAGATCCAGATAGATATAAATTTTTAAAAATATGAATTAGTTAGTGTCACAACTGTTTCCTCTGCCACTTTGCAAAACTGTTGTGGCCACACTTAACTAATTTATAATTAAGTCCACAACTACAAAAATGGAACAAGAAAATAAAAAAGAAAACAGACACTCTGCTTTAGTAGGAGATGAAAATTCATTAAATAAGAAATTACTACATTCATATTTGGAAAAGGATTGGATCATTTAGTTTTTCTTTTCACTTATCTTTCCAATGCTGGAATCCTTCCTTCATCCTAAAGTGATGTCTTTCTCCCACATTAGAAGTACAAATTCAGATCTTCTAAGGTTTGGACAGAGGACTTGTTGTTTCAGAGACAGAGCAAGAAATATTTCCTTGGGGCATAAGGTTACAGCCACGAGAGCAAAGCTTGGCATTTCAGGCAGTGCCTCACCGGGGCTGAGTGCTGGGTATCAGAGGCACCCAGGTGTTCTTTAATGAATTCTTTTTCTTCTTCTTTTTTGAGTGTTTGTGGGAAGAGAAGCTTTCAAAAGCGTAGATCCTGGAAAAGGGGACTCTTGTCTGGGTCTAAAGACAGCTCAGCTGCTAACGAATAGTCTAGTTCTCATAAGGGAATAAAGAACGCTATGGGAACTATAGATTTATTAGCAAATAAGACTTCTAGGGTATAAAGCATTTCTACCTTTCTGTTTTAGTCGTGTCCCAGAAGCCATGATCAAATGGGGCAGCTGAGGAGGGCTTAGCAAAGAAACTCTTTACAGAGGCTTGAGCAGGATTCAGGGAAACCAACAAGAGATGTGTAAGCATCTCCTTAAGGCTGACAACGTTGGAAAACTGTGAGACAGTGGGAAACCAGGGCTGGCAGCAGTGAGAACAGCTTCACAGTCCTTAGTCTCAAAGTTCAAGGAAGGGGAACAGTTATCAAATCCCAGAGAGAGAGTGGGTGCTCCAGCTGCCTTCCGCAGCCCAGGATGGGGAGAATCAGAAGGAAGTGAATACCCTCTTCCCTCTCACCTCCAACCTAGCTTCTCCTCCTACTGCTCTCATTGGCCAGCTGAACCAAAGCCAGAGCACTGAGTCCCCTGATGCAGCTAAGTGGAAGGGCTGGAGAGTGAATCTGGTAGTTGGGGCAGGGAGCTGATGGAGGGAGAATATTCCACATACTACACACACACACACACACACACACACACACACATACACACACACACACACACACAGAGTATTCTCTAGTTCTGCATCCAGAAAGGAGCTAAAGAGCTAAAACACCCTCAGTCTGGACGCCGTCCCACCTTTAATAGTCTGCTTTCCGGATGTCAGAATACATGGTTTTAGACTTTATTTAGAAAATCGTCAATGCTGGCAGTGTTACTGTTATACAGTGTGTTGTGTAGATAACAATGATGATTATTTTTGAAAAGTTATTCCATATTCAAAATGCTTTCTTTCTGCTTGCTGTTCCCATGGTTGTCCTAATCTGTGGATGAATGAACTCTGCCGCATCCTCTCTCACAATGAAATGCAGTTATCTACCTGCACCATTGCTTGCCAGAAGCCAAATATCATGGTTTGATCAGATCTTCTAATTTTTTTTTTCTTTGAGCACTTTGTTTGCAAAGTCTCTATGCTGCCCATTCTTTAATAGCAGGTTGTATATCCTGCCCTCAACCAGGCCCTGAATCCGACCAGTGGAGGGGAGCAGAGTAGAGCTATTGCAAGGAGAAATGTTCATTGGAGATTTTTTTAAAAAGCTGTTATCAAATTTTGATGCTTTAGTAATACTCTCTCCAATTTGGGGTTGGCAAAGCAGATGAGAGAGGAAGATGCAAGATAGCAGATCTAGGAAGCTGCTCTGTCCTTAAAAAGTCAACGAGGAAGCAATAAAATAGTTCTTGCTCCTAAAAGAGCTGAAATTGTCATTGGTATTTTCAATATTTTGCCTATGGGAGGAGTTTAGGTAAAAATACTAATAGTCATCTCAAAATAGCCACTTTAAAAGTAGAATTATCTTCTCCCAAACCACGGTATTGCGTATACAGTAGAAGAAAATCTTACCGCCACTTTGTCTGACTCCTGTAGTGAGCCCTGCCCACATCCCCAATACCCCGACCCCCCACCCCACCCCCATCCCCCACTTTCCTACTGCTTCAATGCTCTTTGTGCACATTTCTTTAAAAGACCTGTTTCCAATCCAGGGCTATTCATTATTATGTGTTTCGCCATCAACTCTTGAGAATTTTTATGAGCTCTGAGAAAATAAACATCTTTAATACCATGCAACCCAATTTTCTTTGCACTAACTGGTGTGTTCATAGTCAGTGGGCTGGCCTCAAACCTGTTGCACTCTTTCTATGAGGCCCTCCCCTAGCTTTGAAATACATTTGCTTCAATTTGCCTGTAAGACTCTACAGCTGGGATTGTCTTCAGGCTACTGGAGCTGGCATTTCTGAAAGATAGCAGATCTAGGAAGCTGCTCCATCCTTAAAAAGTCAATGAGGAAGCAATAACGGGCAGCCTTTCCCAACCAATGAGCAGGCGGTGAGGGGCTAGAGAGCTCCCTTGTTGGTCTTCAAGGTGAGGACTTTTAGGAGTAATGGACAAGCCAGAGTTCCCTTGGGAAAGATGGCACTGAGGCCACCCTCAGGAAACTGCACCTTTGCTGGCTTCTTCCCTTTTCTTATCCTGTTTGATCCTTCCCTAGCAGTGTCCCCAGGAAGGACTCCCTTCTTAATTCTCTTAAGCACCAATCCTCCATCTCAGTATCTGCTTCTAGGAATCCCCATCTGACACTGTCTCTTTGCAGTGGGACCGAATGTCTCCACCAAGAACCCCCAACAATTCCTCACATGCCATCTTGTCTTACGATTCATGAGAACTTGTGAAGGATTCTGCATGGCACGAAAAGACAAATCTGATAACAACACAAACCACATAGCCTATCTTTGGAGACAGGTCATGGGTATTACCTCCTTTATAATGTGGTTAGGAAGAGAAACTGGAAAAATTAGTTCAAGCTGACAACAAGCTCCTAGTTGAAAAGCTGACATTGATGTGTTTTCACCACGGGAGCTTCTCAAGTCTGCTCTGGGCTGTTCTCTGTCAGTGGTTAGCCGAGGGGACTACAGACAAAGGAAGGAAAATGGCATTAATGCTCCGACCTCCTGCTTTGTTTGAAATTACTAGTCGTGAAGGCTGAGCTGGTAAGAGCTTTTAAAAGCATCTGTTCACCAAATCTTTTGAAAAGTTCTGGAGACTTCCAGCTCAGGCCAACAAATGATATTTCTTTTCTTTTTTCTTTTCTTTTTTTTTTTTTTAACGCCCTTTGAAAATAAAAATCCTTTGTAGGATTGCAGAAGCTCCTCACTTCCTATCAACTCAGAGAGAAAGATCATGTCAACTCTGCCATAACCGTGGTTTGATTTCACATCTTAATCTTCACAAAACTCACTATTGATTGATTTCTGATTTCTTTTTTCTTAAATGGAGCCTTGCATATGGCTATATACTTCCCCAAGTGAGTTCACTACTGCCATCCACAAGTAATGTAGCCTTTAATTACAGGAAGCACTGTGGGTGTAGAGCAGACTTCATGAGCTCTAGGGAATTCCAAAATTCATCTTATTCCTTGTCAGAGAGAGAAGAGAAATGAGGCCTTCTCAGCTTGCAGCTTCCTCTTTAAAACCTTTCAGAGATGGAAGGACCAGTTTAAAAAATTAACTCTCGATCTCTTTCCTCATAATAGAAACTGCTGCCTCCAGATATTATACCCTACTTGTCTTAAGTAATGTGGGATCATGGAAAGAACCCCAAACATTGATTCAGAAGATTAAGGTTCACCTTCCAGTTTTGCCTTTTAATTGCTAGGAGGAAAATTCTCAGTTTCCCTCCTTCTAAAATGATCGTTAAGAGGAACCAATCTTATCTACTAAGAAAGATTATTTTGAGGAGAAAATGAAATATAAAATAGGCCAGAACAATTTATAGTGAAATGTGAAAAGAAAATGTATATTATAGTGAAGAACTATAAGGCATTATTAGGTGTCCATTTCAAATGGAATAATAAAGGTTATTTCCCTCCTTGCCAGATCCAAGAAGTAGTTACAACATCAATTAACACAATATAGGGGCTTATTTCTAACTTTCTTTAATCTTGTAAATTTTACTCCCACTATGTTAATCTTTATGTTTTTGCTCTGCCGATATGTTTGTTTTCCTTTTTCCTACTGGCAGAAAAAAAATTGCCTCCTAGTGTTTAAATAAGAGCAACCTCCACCCACCAAAATCCCTGCCCCTTCCCCACCCCCACCTTAAAAAAGAGATTAAGAAAATTTTCTACTCATCATAATCCAACTACTGTATCTGCTCGGGTGTCTTGAATCCAGTAATGCATATATGAGGTGACTCCTATGAAATGTTCGGAACATTAAATTTGGAGTGAAAACATTTGAATTTGATCCTTTATTTGTAACTTATAAGCTATCTGGCACACTTAACTCTTCTGTGTCTGCTTTCTCATCTATAAAGTCTTGATACTTTATTATTCATGTATGAGGTTTGCGTGAGAACTACCTATAAACTCTCATCATCTATTTAACGTTATTATCAATATCATTATTATTATAGTAACCAGGAGTAGCTTAATAGGTAATAATAAAAAAAAATTAGATTTTTCCACACAATTAGCAATCTTCTTCTCTGAATAGTCTTCTTTCAGGATACTCATTGCTCCAATGCCTACATTTATTAAGTTGTAAAATCCTTTTGGTGCTATATCCTAGTTCTCTCCCAGTGTATTTTCATTCCTTTGCTCTGGCCAGACCTTCATAAGTTCCATATTCTTTTTACATCTTTTGTTTTGTTGTTTTGTTTTGTTTTGTTTTTGTCTTTTAGGGCGGCACCTGCAGCATATGGAGGTTCCCAAGCTAGGAATCAAATAGGAGCTATAGCCACAGGCCTATGCCACAGCCACAGCAACATGGGATCTGAGCCACGTCTGTGACCTACACCACACTCATGGCAACGCCAGATCCTTAAACCCCTGAGCAAGGCCAGGGATCAAACCTGTTAGTCGGGTTTTGTTAACTGCTGAGCCACTGGTTCGTTAACCACTGAGCAGCAGTAGGAACTCCACATCCTCTCTTGATTAAACTGTTGCAATAGCCTCTATGACCCTCCCCAAACCATTTTCTTTACCTGCTGTTTTCTCTATAACACACAGAATTAATCATTTCACACGTGTTTATAATCTTTCTAGTAATTTCTATTGCCTACACAGTAAATACCAAAATCCTTGCAATGGCTTTCCAAACCTCTATATCCTAATTCCAACCACTTTTGTATTCTTGCATCTTTACAGGAATTTAACTTTTCCAAAAAACTGGGATCGCCTGCCATTTCCCACGCCATCCCCTTTCTTACATCCATAATTCCACGCCTAGCATTCTCTGTCCCAGGATTCCTTCCACCCTTTTCTCTGCCTTTCATGATCCTATTTATTCATCAAGACAGAGTACAAATGCTAGCCTTCCACTGAACCTGGCCAGGTCCACCTAAGAAAAGATGAGTTTCTAATTCGTCTGCTCACACACAATACTTGATTGAAATCACCGTGACTTCATTACCAGTAATTTCCTCATATTACAATACAAACACACACATCACACACATACATACACATGGACAGACACACACACTCCTCATCTCTCTAAAGACTGATAAAATAGAAGAAATATATATTTTATCTCCTAAAATCAAGGTGGCCTTGAATAGAGTAGACAGTCGTTATATGCATCGAAAAATGAAAGTTGCCTAATTCAGTTGCAAATAAAAGGAATGGAAGAAATTCTCCATCTGTTCAAAGACTTTTACCTGAACTTGGCCCCCTTGAAAAGGATGTCATGTTCCTATGCCTTTAGTTCCCTAATAAAAATTTACATGTGTTAGTATTTCTTTGAAACTCTGAAACTCAACTAGTTGGGTAAATCAATTTGTTTTGCTAGTGAATACTAATAATTGAATAAAGTGCTGGAGGGGGTGTAGAGAAAAGGGAACCCTCCTGCACTGTTGGTAGGAATATAAGCTGGTACAGCCACTATGGAGAACAGTACGGAGGTACCTCAGAAATCTATACATAGAACTACCATATGACCCAGCAGTCCTACTCTTGGGCATATATCCAGACGAAACTTTCCTTACAAAAGACACATGCACCTGCATGTTCATTGCAAAACTAGTCACAATAGCCAAGACATGGAAACAGCCCAAATGTCCAGACAGATGATTGGATTCAGAAGATGTGGTATATATACACAATGGAATACTATTCAGCCATAAAAAATGACATAATGCCATTTACAGCAACATGGATAGAACTAGAGACTCTCATCCTGAGTGAAGTAAGTCAGAAAGAGAAAGACAAATACCATATGGTATCACTTGTAACTGGAATCTATACAGCACAAATGAACATTTCCACAGAAAAGAAAATCATAGACTTAGAGAATAGACTTGTGGCTGCCTGGGGGGAGAGGGAGAGAGTGGGAGGGATCAGGAGCTTGGGGTCAATGGGTGCAAACTATTGCTCTTGGAATGGATTTACAATGAGATCCTGCTGAGTAGCATTGAGAACTATGTCTAGATACTTACATTGCAACACAATAATGGGAGGAAAAAGTATGTATACATGTGTGTGTAACTTGGTCCCCATGCTGTACAGTGGAAAAAAAATAAATTAAAAAAATAATTGAATAAAAAGTAATATATTGGAGTACAAAGATCTCAAAAGCGGGAACCCTAGAAGTCAGAAAATGGAAGAGATATCTCTCAAGGGAAGAGTTCTGGGACCCCTTTTATCAACCAACTAGCCATTCTGCCTCCACATAAAGCATCCTGCCTCCACACAAAGCATCCTGAGAGATATTAGTTGCCAGTATTGGAGAAACAAACAATATATTCTGAAAGCCAGAATTCCTATTAGGAAACAGATCAAAAGTTGACCCATCTAGGGATAGGACACCAGGAAAAAGTTGACGGGGTGAAATTTGAATACAAAGATGATCTTCGATCTTGGGATGCCAAGGTAGCATTTTTCTTTAGTACAATGGTCCACACGTAAATAGAGGCTTTTTGCCAATAATGTCTAACTCCTCATTCCCAAATCTGCTATTACAACAAGTGAGTTATCCTCCTTCTAAAGGCTCACCCTTAGCCAATCTCATTCATGAGTGAAGTTCATGGGCATTATTTAAGAATATAAAACTCAACTGACCCTAGATGCAATATTTTGACTCCTCGCAGAGTTGAATGAGAGTTGTTAAAACGAGCTTAAAGGCGGATTTGGATGCTCACATTCAGTAATCCTTGATGTTTCTAGGGCTTTTCTTCTAACCAGGGCCAACACTGCATTTAGATTTTCACAGGTGCCTGCTGAGAGGGGACATTTTCCTTTAATGCACCTGAGGCCAGTGTGAGGCTTTTGAAATGCTGCTGAGCCAAGTCTCCAATTGATAGGTTTATTGAGATCATGTTATGCAGTAAGCTGCCATAGTCCTGCACTTTAAAACTCAATGATGTATAAAGAATGCAAAGGCAGACAGTCCTTTATAAAAACTCTTAGCAATCACTGCTTGGAGGGCTCGTCAAACATGCTTCAAATAGATGAAAGAAAGCCCACTATAAATAGACCTTGCACAGAAAACTTCAAAAGGGAAATGCTTTCACTTGTGCAAAAGTATGCAGTATTATTGTGCTGCAGTGAAAAGCCCCAAGAGTAAAGAGACAATAATAATAGTAATAATCAGCATCACAATACTGAATCAGGTCACCTCATGTGTACAAAGATAAATCCAAAGCAACTTCAATATCTCTAGTAATTCAGTATCTCTAAAAACCTTCATTTTTCTCATCAGTAAAATGGGGATAAATATACATCTAATTTCTTCTCCAAGGAACTCTTGTATGAGCATCATTAAAACACTAAAGATAACTACTAAACTGGAGGGTATTGTAGGAACAATAGGTGATTATTATCACCTTCTTTTCATAGGAGAGCCTGCCCTTGGTGTAAATGTATTTGGCAGATGCCACAAGTGAAGGAGGTGAACTGTAGACCTCAGTGTCTCCACACAGCCAGGATAAAACACAGTTCAATTTCTGCTTTGAATAAAGCAAAGCAGAAACTGAACGTGATTTGCATTTAGTTTCTACAATTTTTACAATTTGCAATTTTTTTTTTTTTTGCCAGACCTACAGCATGTAGAAGTTTCCAGGCCTGGAGATTGAAACTTTGCTGTATTCACGGCCTGCACCACAGCTACAGCAATGCCAGATCTTAACCTACTGGTCCACAAGGGGACGTCCAAATTACTTTTATTTTAGGTTGTAATAAAAATTTTAAGATAAAATGGGTTTGTCATTTCAGTTCTTAGAGATGTCCTGGTAGAATTAGGCTAAAGTTTTGGTCTTGGGAGTTGTGTAAAATCAGCTTTATGGCCTGGGCAGCAACTACTGCAGCAATGGTTTCTCATCTCATCTCCTGGCACCTGGCTCTCTTCAGAAAAACTGTCCTAAAGAAATCCTCCAAAACCTAAAAATTGCATGCGTCACTTGGATAATAATCTGACTTTAACCTACAGAAAATTACTGTCTTTATTGAATACACCCCCCCACATACACACTCGCTCACTTAACCAATGCCTGAAGAATCAAATAAAAATCATTTATAAAAATGTTACTTTCCCCAGGTAATGCTAAAAACTAAGAGTTGTTTCGTTGTTTTTGTTGTTGTTATTGTTTGCTGTTCCTGGAACTTGTGAAAGTTCCAGGGCCAGGGATCAAACCTGCACCAGAGCAGTGACAAGTCGAATCCTTAACTGCTAGGCCAACAGGGAAGACCAGTTTGGTTTTTTTTAAAATAATTAAAATGTCTAGTTAAAAAACTGAATTTTCTGAACTGACCAGGAATTGGATCGTCATACAAATTGCCTCAATATAATGCAAACACAAAAGGGGAAAAGGAACCTATTTTTTCCTCCCCAAAGCTTATCTGAGTTTCCAAAGCCACTGAGAATGTGATCTGGATGGTTTACCATGATTTTCAAGCTAGAAGACTTAATGCATCATTTTGGAATAAGAGGCATAGCCAGATGTGTTCCTGACAGGGCTTCCTTTATTCTAACAGCTCCATGCTGGGAAAGCTTCATTGTCATAATTCTATACATCCTGCCCTGATACTTCTGATTTCCTCCTTTAGAAAAATCAAACCAAAATTGATGGTCCTGGTCTTAAGAATAACATAATACCAAGCCTTTGATGTCTTTTATTATCATTGCTTTGGGCTGTTTGAATAACCTAATTTTTTGAATGTGGTTAATGACTCCTCTAAGACATAGCACATCTAGAAGTTGCTCTGAAAGATGAAAATACAAACCATAAAAATTGAAATCAAATAAAAATGCAAGAGCAATTATTTAAAATCATTATGTTGTGCATTAAACTCAACATAGATGGCACTGCGTTTTGTTATGACTTCTTTTATATAAATACTGTGTTTAAGAAACAGAAAAGAGATGAGCAATTATTTAATAAAGATAAACATGAAACTATTAAAAGAAGTAAATATATAACAGAAAATGAAAATGTTTGAGAATATTATACACATTTGCTGATGCTGTACATATTTGCTTAGATTTGCTATTTAATATGTGACCAGATTTAATATAGTTCAGATCCAGGTTCAGTGCATCCCTTTAATCCTTATACGTAGGCTGGAAGTTTCCTAATTTGTTAACAGTTGAAGGTTCCAGAACTGACAGGCCATTACACTACAAAACCCGCATTTCCTATTATCGTTAAGAAGAAGCATTGCAGTGTCATTTTGGAAACACACAACTTGTGTCGTTCTCTCCTTGGTTGGGTACAGATAAGTGGTATCAAGAATATCCTTCTATAATAGTTATTTTGAAATAAAATTTATTAAATTTATGTACCACAAACCTAATTAATATGGAGCCTCATTTAAGAATTCATGACTATTACAGTGCCATATGCACTGTTTGCAAATGTTGCAAATAATACTGTCCCTAAAAGTTTGGCGGGTAAAATAAATTTACTTTAACTTCAGCTTAATAAAAAAATGATTTCTCCTTCATCTTCCTAGGAACGAAATCAAATCTCAGCCTATGTGTTCTGTCCTTTTTTAAGTTAATTCCTATTATTCTTCCCACTATCAAGGTACGTGTCGCACACTCAAGGAAGACTTCCTTACAAGGTATCACTATTTCAAAGTTCTCTACAGTTCTTCCTGATCCTCTCTTTTCTACTTCTAATCTGGTCTAGCAGCTAATCCAGTTGCACTACTTTGAGGTTATATCCAGAAAATAACCACTTTTCCTTACCTACAACGTTGCCACCAGTTTCCTTATTTGTGCCTGGAATATAAAACAGACTCCTCATTGGTCTCCCTGATTCAGTCTTGATCCTTATGGCCAGAGTCATCTTTGTAAGACATGTCAGGCCACATCACTTCTCAAAACACCCAAAAGCTTCCCATCTAACTGGGGTAAATGCCAATGCCTTTGAAATCAGCTAGAAGCCCTGTTTTATTCCACCTTCACTCG
This sequence comes from Sus scrofa, assembly GCF_054392235.1. Lineage (NCBI taxonomy): Eukaryota > Metazoa > Chordata > Mammalia > Artiodactyla > Suidae > Sus > Sus scrofa. The sequence goes on along the minus strand of NC_139388.1, from coordinate 117,527,744 downwards.
GGACGTCCCTGGTCACATCTCCTCTGTGACTTGCCATGATTCTCCTTGGTACACTCTGCCCTAGAATCTACCTATTTATTTTGCTTATTTCTTCTCCAAAAAAAAAAAAAAAACAGATATTGTCCCTGTTTTAGTCAACAAAAGCAGAGATTTCTGCCCACGTTGTTCACTACCATAAACCCGGAAGGGAAAGAGGCACACATAACAAACACAAAATATTGTTTAAATGAATAAATCACTATATTGTCCCTCGAGGCACTCGTACAGACATACCCACCCCCCCACACACACAGACCCGCCTCCCATATTTAGTGTGATTATTTATTTAACATTTGTTTCCCTACATTCAATACTGACATAAGCACCTGGCATTCACAGACCATTTGTGTTTTGTCTACCTTGTATCCTCAATGTCTAGCACATAGCAGATCCATAATGTATACACTATATATTTATTTATTAAATGAATGGAAATGTTAGGCTATCATCTTTATTTTCTAATGAGCTTGTATCAAAATTAAAATAACTCTATCAGTAATAATGTACCAGCCACTGGCTCTCTCTGTTATAGCTTCATGAAGCAATCCAAAATTTAACTTATCTGCTTCACAGAAGTACTTTATTTAAATGATACTTCTGTTATCTGTCTTGCATAAATACCTTGTTTACAAGATCAGTACCTGTTTTTCCTTACAAGGGGCAGAAATGGATTTATCTATCCCTTGTTTGGAAGCATAATGTAATTTTGCCACTCTCATTTTAACCCATAATGCTAAGCCAAGAAAACAGTCATGACGTCTTGTTGTGTGGGTTTACATGAGCAGCCAAAAATTAAATGAGCCTGAGATGACCAGAAAAGAAGCAGAGGCCATATGTGAATTGGGAAGGTCAGTGCGCTCCAGACTTTGTCTGGGTCTGTTCCCGCCTCACCAGGTTTCTTGTTAGAAACAACCAATTAAAAGGGAGTGTGTGGTATTTTGGTTTTCCTGGCTGAAGGCAGGACTCACTCCACAGTAGCTGGCCAGGGTTACTAGGTAGCTGGCCAGGGCTACTAGGCCTGGTCCAGGAGACTAGGACATGTTAACATGCACATCCTTATGGAATAACCCAGACACCTTTCCATCTATTACATTTGGTTTAAGGGAACTTGAGGTTTCCATTCAGCAACTCCAAAAAGTAAGTTGCAGGTGCACATTTCAGTGCAGTGATATCATATCGGCATAACGCGTTTTCAGTTTTCCTCCAAAATGCGCCTTGGGCCAAGTAAGGTCTGTCTGTGGTTGACGGCCAATGTACACAGCTGTGTGAGTCACGTTCTGCTTGGCTTGCACTTGTTCAGGCAAAATGGGAAATTCTGTGGAGTCCTTATATACTTTGTAATTAAAATATGACTTTTTTGTTTTTTTGGCTGCACCTGTATCACCCAAAAGTTCTGGGGCCGGGGATCAAACTCACTCCACAGCAGTGACCTGAGCCACAACACTGACAATGCCAGATCCATAACCCATTGAGTCATCAGAGAACTCTCTAAAATACAAATTTTATGTTCCATATTTTTTTTTAACTTTCAGCTTTTGAATTTTGTAAGAAAATGTTTAATGGACCTCTACTTTCAGGGAATCAGTAATTTGGAAATTCTAACATTGTTGTTGAAATTAAGCTTAAAAGGCAATGTATGCCACCCTAAGAGAACCAAGATGAAGACCCTGATCTCATTGATGTAATTATATCCTTTACCAAGGTTCTCACTCCTCGCCATGTACTTCTCTTGTAATTGTTCCAAATTTATTAATGATCTTTAATATAAAAAGATATAACACTTAAGCCTACATGTTTCCTACTCAGACAATTTGCAAATGGTTGTAAATTGTCTAATTACCAGTATAAGAATAGCTCTGGGCATAATCACAGGTTATCTCAATTCCTATTGTTCTTTTTCCCTCAATTCGTCTGTGATTCTTCCACGTTAACTCTAACGCCTTCTGCTATATATAACACCTAATTTATACCTGCATAGAAAGACATTCTACTCCATGTCAGAATTTTAGAAAGCACTTAATAAGAACATTCTGAGGAGTTCCCTGGTGGCCTAGTGGTTAAGGATGCATTGTCACTGCTGTGGTATGGGTTTGATCCCTGACTGGGAAACTTCCATATGTTGTGGTCATGGTAGAAAAAATTTTTTAAAATTCTGAATGCAGGAATGATGAATAAATTAATGGATATATATGAGTACCTTTATAGCCACCAAACCTGAAATATATAACTAAATACTGTTCTCATCTAGTGCATAAATTCATTCAAAATACATTTTTGAAAAACTGTTGTAGTCTCTGAGAATAAAGAGTGAACAAATTCCCTGTGCTGATGCGAATTATATTCTGGTAATGAAGGAATAAACAAATACTAGTTTTTTTAACAAAAATAACAGTAATCAATTCATCTGTCAATGCTTCCATGTCTTAGGTATTGTAAGATATGCTATATTTATACAATGGAATATTACCCAGCCATGAAAAAGTGAAATAATGCCATTTGCAACAATTTGGATGGGCCTAGAGATTATCATACCAAGTGAAGTAAGTCAGAAAAAGACATGGGTCATACGATTTCACTTATATGTGGAAATTTAAAAAATGATAAAAGTGAACTTATATGCAAAATAGAAATAGACCCACAAACATAGAAAACAAACTTATAGTTACCAAAGGAGAAAGGTGGGGGGAGAATAAACTAGGAATTTGGGATTAACATATATATGCTGCTTATATAAAAAATAATCAACAAGGACTTACAGTATAGCACAAGGAACTATACTCAATATTTTGCAATAATCTATAAGAAAAAAATCTGAGAAAAGTATAACTGAATCACTTTGCTGTACACCTGAAACTAACATAACATTGTAAATCAATTATACTTCAATTAAAAATAGTAATAGTAGAGTTCCCATCATGGCGCAGTGGTTAACGAATCCGACTAGGAACCATGAGGTTGTGGGTTCGGTCCCTGGCCTTGCTCAGTGGGTTAACAATCCGGCGTTGCCATGACCTGTGGTGTAGGTTGCAGACATGGCTCGGATCCCGCGTTACTGTGGCTCTGGCATGGGCCGGTGGCTACAGCTCCGATTAGACCCCTAGCCTGGGAACCTCCATATGCCACGGGAGTGGCCCAAGAAATGGCCAAAAGACAAAAAAAAAAAAAAATAGTAATATTATTTGTAGTGACAATGATATGTAATATTCTGTAGTTTTTTTGTGTGTGCTAAGTGCTATTTCTATCATCTATATATCTACCTTTCTCTTGCTTTGTTTCTCACTACAACCCTTTAAGGCAGATTCTATGAGCATCCCATTTAACAGATGTAGAAACTGAGGCATAGAGAAATTATGTCATTTGCCTGAGGTTTTATTTCTTTGAAGTTGTACAGTTGAAGTAAGACAGTCTGGTCTCAGAGTCCATATTTTTAACTTCACTGTATGGCCAATTTAAATTATCATGAGTGATACATGGTATAAAGATAAATGAAGCCAGGTCAGGGGATAGATAGCTGTAGGAATGGTGGTTTGGGGAATGTAGATTTTGCTATGATGACTTTTTAAATATGTCCACAAATTCGCTGATACTCCAGGAGGTGGAGCCTAATTTCTCTTCCCTTGAGTGAGGGCCAAATTTAGTATTCTAACAAATAGAAAAAGGTGTTCACAAGGATTAAGGTAGAAACAGCATTCGGATGTTGTCTTTTTTCTCTCTCTTGGAGCTGTCACTCTGGGGAACATTAGCTGGCATGTCACAGAGACACTCAACATCCAAAAGATGTCCACATGGCGAGGCACTCAGGCCTTCTTCATACAACAAGCACTAACTCATCAGATGAGTAGACGAGCCATTCTCTGAAGGGGAATGTCCAGCTCCAGTTAAGCCCCAGATGACTACAGCCTTGGCTGATGTGGCTAAAACCTCTCAGCCAGAATCATCAAGTTAAGCTGCTCCCAGATTCCCAGACCATATAATCTATGTGATAATAAGTATTTATGGCTTTAAGCCACTAGATTTGGAATATTTTTTACACAGCAATAGAAAACTAATATGGTGTTCAAGAAAAGGTCCTCTGATACGGCAACACTTGACCAGATACTTGAATCAAAAGAAGAAATAAACTTCAGAGATATTTTTGGGAAAAAAATTTCCAGCAGTTAAAAAAAAATTATGTATGATATCTGAGCATGTTTATTGCCTTGTTGTGTTCAAGGAACAGTAAGTTGTACATTTGGCTAGAATAGAGACAGAGAAGAGTGGCAAGGAACTGAGGTCAGAAAATCATGTGTCCGTGGAGAAGGATTTGATCTCACTCTACCTGTAATATAGGTTCTTTGAATGGTTGTGAACAGGGAGTGATTTGCTGTGAAAAAGATTATTATGGCTTCTGAATGGAGAAGAGAGTATAGCAGAACCAGAGTAGAATCTTTGAGTTCATTAGGAAGCTGTTTTAATAACCATATTGACACAATTGTGGCTTGGACTAGGGTGATAGTGGTGGAAGTGGTAGGAAAAAGTCAGGTGCAAAAATTGAAGGTAGAGCCAACAGGACTTGAAGATGGACTGGATGAGGAGGTACTACATGGATTCCTGGGACATCAATAATTTCAAAGCCCACTATTTCCACTGGATAGAAGTTATTTTGGAGGGCATAAGAGTGGTAACCTGCATTAGAATGTGCTGGGGCAATCTCTTTCCTGGGCTTGCAGGGCCACAAGGAAGAGAATTAAAATATCTGGTAAACTAGAATAAATATGCATTTTGTTTTCTTTTTCTGGTCTTTCTAAGAATATTGCACTATATCTTCTTATGAGATAAATGAAATCTGCCACTCCAAGGCACACCCTTATGCAATGTGAAATTAAAAGTAAAGAGATGTATTTGTGATAGTGCAGTGGATCACAATTTGTGACCTAGGTCACAGCTGCAGCTCAAATCCTATTCCTGGCCCAGGAATATGTCATGGGTGTGGCTGAAAAAGAAAAAAGAAAAAAATTGAAATGAAATGTTATTAATGATCTCAGAGATGCCTCTCTTGTTCAACTTATGTGAAAATACTATGAGATTAGCTTACCTCTCCTTCAAAGTTGGAAACTATGATTTCCACAATGGGAACATTTTAGGATGTAGGCCAGACATTATTGTGTGGTACGGCAGTTTTTGGGGGTAGTGTGCCCAGTAAGGGTGAATTCTTCCCATAATAGAGCTAGTTCTGCAAGGTGACCACCGAGAATAAGACTGTGGCCAGCATGCCATACCACAGCCATTAATAACTGCATCCATATGAAGTTAGCTTAAAAGCTAACAAGAAATCTATCCACCTGGGTCAAAGTGAGCAGTGATGAGAGGTGGTGTGACACCAAGTATTGCCTGAGCAAGTTTTTGAGACATTCTTGGAGAGTCGAGTAGATCTGAGTAAGAAACACACAGTCACTTCACTGCCATCTGTTTTGTGTTTTAGGTGAATACTATCAAGCTTTTATTCTTAAAAACAGTGCACAGGCCTCTCAGGAAGTTCATGGTCTGAATTTTTGTTGCTAATTCTTTCTCCTCCTTATTTTTCAGAGAAGAAAGTATCCTTGATGGTCAAGACTAACACTTGGCTGAGATGCGCAAAGACTCCTAAGACAAGAAAAAACATCCATTATACCAAGCAACTAGGAATCGAGGAGATCAGGTCACAGGTTCTCCTACAATCTCAGCACTTGCCAGTATGTTTAAGACTCCTATATGTGTCCGTTTCCATTAGGGAGGTGGGATACATAGTCTCTGTCACATCTTTTCAGTATATGAATGTTGTATTTCCTCATTCCCTTTGAAATTAGTCACAGTCATGTGACTTGCATTAGCCAGTGAAAGGTAATCTGAAATGACATTTATTTCTTCCAGACAGAAGCTTTAGGAGCCAGTGTGTAATTACAACATTCCGTTCTCTTCCCTCCTGGTTATTGTAAAAGCACGTGTCAAGATAGATCTTCTTTCAGCCTGAGTCCCTAGGTGATTAGAGTAAGCGGGGGTCCCTCCATCCCCCATGTTCCCATGGTGCCCAGGTGACATGAGCAAGATATAAACCTTTGTTGGGTTTATCCCCTGAGATTTGAGGGTTGTTTGTTACTGCAGCAAAACTGAGACTATCCTGACTGATATAGTTCCCAAACTACAATCTCATGATTAATACAGGCAAAGATAGGAACATTAGAAATGGAGAAATCTGAGAGCAAGTTTCAAAATATCCTAAAGGAACCTCAGATGGCCCAGCAGCTCCAAGGAATAAAGAAGCAATTTGTCTACACTCATCTGCACTCATTCACACATTGATCTCAAGAAGAGCTGCCTGGGCCTTTTGGCTGCCAGAGCAGCCTTGAGAGAATTCCCAGAGGAAATGCTTCCCCCTACATTGAGGGTAGGTTTTAATAAGAACAACAGGACTCAGGCCCTAGTTGCCAAATAAAAGTCTCCTGATTTTTCTGACATGAAGCAGGCTCTGTCACATTTAATAGCGGCAAACAGAGCCCCCATGCTTTTGCATTCATCACTGTGAGAGCGATATCATTTCCGTGCTGCTGACGTTGCTGGGTTTTGTCATCTGTAGAGCATACAGCTCTATGAACTAACTGCCTCTCCTCCCTCAAAGATTTAATTAAGTAAATCACATGCCATGGCCCTCTTTCTATCTGTTTGATTAGTGTTTGGTGAAGAATTTATTGTTGTCAAATTGCAGGGTGATTTATTTTTCTCCGGGGGCTGCAGAGAGGACCGTTTCCCCATATTCAGTTTGCTGTTGGGGGTGGTGGTGTGTATTGTATGGAAATAGAAACAAAGGGCTGATGATGCTTAGTTTTTCCAGTGGTTTCCTGTCGTATTGAATGTCAGAATGCCATTGTTTTGTTTGTCACTGGCAACAACATACCACTGGATTTTTCCATGGCAAAAATTATTTTCCCTTTTCTTTATCCCAAAGAAATGCAATCTTATGGTAATTAAGCACACTAACTCTGAACCTTAACTTCAGGTGCTCCTACCTGCATGCTGTGTGATTTTGAGCATGTCACTTAAACTTCAGTTTCATCAGTTATAAAAGAAGAGCCCCTGTTTCATAAGGCTGTTTTTAGGATTATGTGTTAATACATATAAAATACCAAGTACAGTGCCTAGAATATTGTGAGTCTTAAGTAAATGTTAACTTTTATTCTTTTATGGCTAATCTATATCTCCTGCGAAAGAAATTTGATAATCACATGTGTGGTATCTCTGCTGAGAGTAGAAAAAGAGGAAGAGTACATTGGGAATAACAACACCTGCACTCACGCTTTTTCAAAAAGAAAATAAGAATACATTCATTCTCTGATGTTCTGTGTGAATAGGTACACATACTTATTTATGTGGTCATATCCCTTTGAGGCCAAAACACACGTTTGAAGTCAGGGTTCAATTTTTTCAACTTTGCATCCCCTGCCTCTACCTTATACTGTACCTATGATAAAATAACTCTTCATTAAAATAAAATAATAAATGAATGAATGAATGATTCCATCATTTACTTTTTGATATTTTAAATCCCCATTAAAATAGTGGACCTCTGTGTCCTCAACTGTGTTTTTAAAATGTTCCCAAATTTAGCTGCTCATCATTTTGAGACCTTGATAAACATACAGATTCCTTGGACCTACCCTGTCAGGATTTGGTTTAGTGTGACTAGGGTAGAACCCAGGAATGGGTATATTTTGTAAGCTTCTTAGGCGATTCTAACCACTTGTTAGTTTCAACAATCATCCTTATCAGATCTCTTTGAACTTCAACACTGTATGAGGCTAGGCTTCCCTGAATCTCAACTCAAGAAATGTGTTAAGGTTTTAGAAAAAGCTGCCCCAACTGGTTATATCAGAATGGGAAATCTGTATTTTTATCTCTTTATATCTTCCTACTACACCAAATTTTCAGATAAAGCCAGAGTAGGTAACTCCAAAAGTCCCTTATTTTGTTTCATTCAAAAACATTTTAAGGATAGAGCAATGCATTCTATTTGATTTCTATGTAAATTATCACCTGTCTAAAAATAGTTCTGAAAATCAAGCAATCCTGCCACATAACAGAAGAGAGATCAGTTCGAATTGTAAAATCGTTATTTAGATGACTCAAGTCACCAAAGGTTTATTCTTCCGCCAAAAATAATAATAACGATAAATGGATAGATTCAGACTTTTGTCAAGTTTCAGTATTTGAAAGGTTGTAAACTACAAAGCAGACATTTCCTTTGATACACGATTCATAATAAACTGTTCTTATAAATCACAGCAATCTCCAACAAATCCACTGTAGCCCCACCTTAATTCTTTACCTTTCCAAACTAAAATAATTAATCAGATTTGGACAAGATGGGTGGCAGAGTGTTATAAGTTTTACGTTCATGATCAGCAATAAAACCAAGTCATAGCAATTGAGATATTAGATATTTTTGACCCAGCAGAGATCATCAAAAGCTAAACAGGTGACATGTTAGAATTAGAAGGAAAGGAGAAAATAATATGTTATGATCTAGTTTATTCTTAAGAACAATTGTCTCTTAGATCTATGTCATTCAGGAATAGTGACCTCTCCATAGCAAGTGATAAAATCATCAGTCTTATCTAAAATATACGACCCTCTGTTCAGTCCCTTGCTGGTTTTCTTCATGTAATTATTAAAGTTCATAACTATTTTATTTATGTGCATATGTTTCCTAGCTTAACACTAGAACTGAGCTTCTCAAGGAAACTTAAGGAACCTTCTAAAGGAAGGTTGGGGGAGGCTTCTTTTACTTTATTATTTTACTTTACGTTTATTATTATTTTACATCATGAATATAGTACTTGGTACATGATAAGTAGCCAAGGAACATTTGCTGAAAGAATGCATATAAGCTTTTTATTTTTAATGCAGTTATGTTCCTAGTAGTACAGGTAGACAGAGATAATTTATTATTCCAATGACTCTGTGACCTAAGTATTTACTTTATTTTGGAGGAAAAGAAATTGTAATTCACCTGGATGTAATTGGTTCAAGAGCTCCTGACTTCCAGTCCAATGTACTTCCCACTAAGCTCCCACACTCAATTAAAAAAAAAAAAAAAAAAAAAAACTTGACATATGAGTGCTGTCTGAAAATCCTAAAGCCAATTCCAAAGCACTTGTGAATCTATTTCTATCCTAGTAAGGAGCAATGTTTCAAGCCAACACCACACTGTAAAACTTAAGCCAAAACAGATACTAATGTAGTTGGTTCAGTTTTATTGAATCACATAGTAACAACAGAAAGTATCAACATAAAAACCATAGGAAGACTCTCTCTAGTGGCCCAGCAATTAAGGATTCAGTGTTGTTACTGATGTGGCTCAGGTCACTCCTGAAGCCAGGTTCACACTCGGCCCGGGAACATTTGTTTGCCATGGGTATAGCCAAAAAAAGAAATTAAATCAATAAATAAAAATAAATAAGAACCATAAGAAAACAAAACACTTTAAGTAGTATTAACCAGTCAAAGTTTACATTAGTCCTGGAGTTCCAAGTTGAAGAATTTGGTGAGTCTATTGCCAAATAAAAGCTTTGGTTTTCCAAGTGTGGGAAAGCAGAATCTAGTGAGGGTCATTCTGGCCCGTGTTCCCCTACTGATTCTCTTGATGACCCACCCTCCCCCATATCACGCTGAGTGAAATTACTGACTCCTTGGCCCTTCCGAAGATTTCTGTAAGTTTCTTGGACTACCTTTGCCCCTAGTCACTCTTCACTTGGTTTCAGGTTTCCACTTGGAAAATGAGAATAAGAAACCAATAAATTAAAATTGACTAGATTCTGATAATCCAAAGTCTGTCAACTCTTTCTAGCAATTTTCTTTTTTCTACTAGGAAGGAACGCCTCTCATCTCTCTCTGCTTTTCTATACCCATAGATTTCTGTTCATGATCCATTCAGAGTTTACACCCTTTGTTGGTGGTATTATTATCTCTTCACTGCTCACCTTCTAGCTTCTAGAAACACTAAGGACAATAGCAACAACAATAACAATATCCAACATTCATTTCACCTTTATCACATGCCTGGCACTGTGCTAAGTGCTTGAAATGAATGAGTACTCTCAGTTGCTGTCCTAGTGATCTGCGAGGTAGATAATAAATAACTACATTTTATAGAAGAGGAAACAGACATGGGTATCACTTTTCCCAAATAGGCTACCCCATCCAATGTTGTGACTCAAAGTAATGACTGAAAGTAGACTATTTCTACAAGAAAAGTTGATGAGAGCTCATTCAAAAATTATTTATCATCACACCCTACCCATTACCTTTTGCTAAGTCTTTTTCAGCCATGGTCTCAGCAAAGGAAAGATAACCAGCCAAGTGCAATCCAGCCCTGCCTTACCTGGACAGCCTCAGCCCTTCAGTGTGCACAGGTACAATAAGAGAGCCTTGATATGGTAACCAGGACACCTGAGTTTGGCCTTTTCATCTGTATGATGATTTCAAAAATCCCCTTTCTTCCAAGAGCTTATATCCTTCAAACACTCATTGTTCCAGCTACATAAGTCTATTGAATTCTTCACAACATCCATTTAACATTCCCAGAGCCATGACTGCTTATATTATTCTTCCATCCTAGAATGTTTTTCACCCCTACTTTAATCGAAAGCTCACTTCACCCTTCAAAATTCAGCTTCCAATACTGCTATATTTGCTTCCAAACCTTTCTCAAATCCCCCACAGTGCGAACATATTATTTCTTCCCCCACAATGCTCTACAACGCTATTATTTCCCTTGTGCAACATTGCTATTTGTCCATACTTATCTCAGTCTTTTCACAGAGATTATATGTCCTTGCTGACAGTGACAATGTTTTCCTTGGTTCTCTTTCCCACAGATTACCAAGCTCTTCATTTGTACATAATTGTACCTCAAAAACACTTAATTTATTAAGCAAAGAGGCAAGGTTATCCAGAAGCAGAATCTTTGCCTTCCTGATCTTCACATTAGTATCTAGAACCTGCACCATGTAGGCTGCTCAAGAATAAAATATTTGGCTCTATTGTTTGAATGACTTCAAATAAACTATTATTCCAAAAGATTTTCTAGAAAACCCCATGTTAAGGGCTGTGTCTATTAACTGAACAAAGGAAAGTGTTTCCTGTCAAGATGTGCTGGCCACAGTTCACTGATTCTGAAAAACATCAATTCTTAGTTATTTTTGGTTAATTTCATCATTTGCAATTGCATTCTATTTACTTAAGATTGAGTCCAAATCAAGAAGTAGCTAATTTGAATGGACTTTCTGTAGGCTGTTTTTGAAAACTGTGTCCTAAATAGGATCTCAGGATAATACCTAAGTAGCAGGGTCAACTCTTCTAATCTGTTTGTAGCAGAAAAATTAATCTCAATTTGCCATATGATTTCCTGTATTGCCAGCACACTGGGAGACTGTATTTCTCAGTCTCAATTGTAATTAGGCTGGGGATGTATGCCTGAGGTCTGGTCAATGGCATGGGGGTGATACTACGCCTTAAAGTACTGCTCTTGAAAAGTTTCCCAGTGATCCTCCAGCATTCTTCTATAGCTGCTACAACTTTGGGAGATTAATGCACATAGGGTGCAATCACAAGACAAAGAATTTCACTTGTCCTGCCTTGGACTGAGTGTGATTCAGAAATACACTTTAACTGTGTTAAGCCATTAGGATTTTGGAATTCATATCAGAGAATAGTCTAGTTTAATGAGACTAATTGATAGAAAACACCAGCACATTTAAAGAGTGCCACCCCTCACTGGAAGGTGTTGGCTTCTCTGGGGCCATGAGTTTAGCTTTGAAGTAGCCATGACACATAGCCTACAAAATCCAATCATTTCCATGGCTCACATGGTCTCTGATGATCCGATTATCCAGGGTAGGTCTTCACCTTTCTTGGCTGAGATAATTCCTAAGGATCCTGGGAGACTCACTTAGGTCAGGTGTTGAGACTCCAGAGAAATTTTTCTTGACCTTCTTTTCTTAATTAGATGCCCCTCTTATGTGTCTCTAGTGTGGATGTGTTTCCATAATCATAATACCTAATTAATGCTACTATTATTGTTTATTCATTTGTCCTCCTCCTCCCCCACCCCCACCCCAGACTGAGAGCTCCTGGAATATAAATAATGTGGTTTTATTCTTTCCTGTTTTCCCAATGCCTAGCACAATGTTAGTTGTATAATGTTCAATCAGCCTTTGTGGAAAGAAGAAAAGAAGAGAGAAAAGATGCTTAAACAAAAATTTCAAACACAAAGATGTTTTTCCAAGAAGACCTACAGGGAGTGATTCCCTCTACCCAACTGTGTTTTATGAGTCCTTATAATCATAAAGCCCATATCTCCCCATGCAGGAAAGAGAATCTGATGCCTTATCTTCCTGTTTCCACCTCTTACATCATTGTCTCAGTATGTGGGTGTAGAGGAGTCAAGGGGGAAAATCCACAGACAGTACATAATGCAACTCACAGGATACTGCCAACACCCACACATAGGAAAGAACATAAGTAGAATCACTACACAAAATTATAGTTCTTGCCCACTTCTGAAACAAAAGCAGAGACAAGTGACTATGGAAAGATAAAGCATATTTTTTAGCCCCACTTGGGTTTTTCCGGCATTTTAATTTTTTTAATCTTTTATTATAGTTGATTTACAATGTTCTGTCAATTTCTGCTGTACAGCAAAGTGATCCAGTTATACATTTATATACATTCTTTTTTTCACATTACCCTCCATCATGTTCAATCTTGCACATTTTGAAAGACAGTGTCAGACATGACTGTAGGGTGTTCAAAGTCCCTAAATGAAAAGTGTAATGAACATAGGAGTTAGAAAAGCTCTGGGCTTTGCTGAGAGAATTAGTCTCTCCAGACCTCAGTTTATTCACCTATAAAATTAAGAGAACTTGATCTCAAAGCCCCCAAATAACTGAAATTTCATTACCATATATTTATTTTGCATGTGGGTCATATGCATTTTTATCACAGCTAATCTAAAAAACTGTTGTGGCTATGTTTGTGATTGCCTTTATAATCTCAGGAAATTACATATATTTTCATAACTGGGCAAAACAGCATTTTCCTCATACCAAGCTGTCATTTGTCTCATGGTTTACAAGGATGAAATAGCTTGTGAAAATCATATATTCAGTTAACTCAATTGACCACTAAGAGTTCAAAATTGTGTCTGCAGAACATCTAAGATCATAGTCAATTTGCTTTTCAACTGATTATTTAAGATCCCTGTATTGACCTGTGAAAAGAAAATATCAACTCAGAAATTCAGGAATTAGGTTAATGCCTTGAAAATATGCAAGCAAGCACACCCACCATCACAGATACACACTGGATTTAGATAGCTGACTGCTACAGAAAGGAAATTAGTATTCTGGATGAGAGAATAATGTTAGTAATGAGAAAGAAGAGCTAAAGATTAAAAAAAAAAACTGAAATAAAGAAGAATATGGAACAATTTAGGATATAGCTCAAAACAGAGACAAAATAGCTCTGATCTCTAGAGAGATGGAACAGTGTGTGTAAATTTCTGGGGGTGGGGTGGGGGAAGGGTTGGAAAGAGGGGGCAATGATTCAGCAAAGAAGTATCTGAATAATACTCTGGATTTAAGGGAAGTGAGATGAACACTAACAACATGAACCACAAAATTAAAATTGGGATAAAAGCTTAAACAATAAAAAAGAAAAGCTGTGAAAACAGAAACTCTAAAGGGAAAATTCATAGTGGCAACTGTGTTTATTTCAAAGGCTGTGGACTGAAATGGCCAGTTGGTCCATCTCATTGCTGATGTGTAATATTGCTCAGAGGGCACTGGGTAGTGAGAGATTGTGGGCTGGCCAGAAACCAAAATGTTTGACTGACCCTCGAAACTGTGACAGATCCTGCTCCAGACAGTCTAAGATAAAATCCTGTGATGCAAAACATTGCTGGTTATGCTTCTCTCCTCCTGTAGGCTTTAAGCGTGAGTATTCTTGGTGCGGTATTGCTAGAGTTTCTGTGATTTCACTGCAACCGTTAATTTTTCCCTGGAGATTTGGACCTTGTGTCTGGAATTTTACTGATTTCCAACAAAGGTTTATATTAAATTTCTCAGTTAAGAATGCTGCAAGGGTGATTTATCCCACCATCTGCCAGTACCCTCCCCTTGACAGAATAATTTCACTTACATAATAGGTCTAATATCTCTTTCCTGATATAGCATTTCCTGCAGCTTTCTGACACAAAGTTTTAATTTAATGCTAACACGGAAAATCCATATTTCCTTTCTTTCTAGGTAGCTACTGGTAGCTTTCCTTCTCCTTGCTATAGGTACTTAAAAGATAGCAGATGACACATGAAATGTTTTTCCCTGACTTAAATTGCCATCCTGAAAAATAGTCCCATTTTCATGGGCTTCCTTTCTTCACTTGAATGTCTAAGTTATTCGTTTATTTCTCTATCCCTTCCTTGTATATTTCTTGAGTGTCCCCACTCCCTGACAGAGACCTAGGCAACAAGAGCTGGTGGCCAAGTCCCCTTAAAGCTGATATCCTAGGACGAACCCTGGACAAGTAAACAGTAAATAACATGATGTGAGATAGGAAGGAAGGATGTGGAGGAGGGGTAACATGGGAGAGAGAAGAATCAGTTACATTTGATAGAAAGCTCAGTGAACACCTCCCTGAGGAGGGGATATTGAGCTGAAACCTTAAGGTTGAGGAGCCAACCAGAAGCATGGGGGGAGGAGGAACCGGGAAAGCCGCATAGGTAAATTGACTTTCTCAACACACTAAAATTTTCTTTAAAGAAATAAAATTGTCTTTTTCTTCCCTAGATGATTGAGCACAAGTAGATACAGATTAAATACATATTTAGATGAATAAACATATAGACTCATTGTGTTTAGATTTCTTCTTGCATTTCTCACTCTGGTAAAATATTTTGCTATTATTTTTTAATTCATGCAAACAAAATGACTTTAAATTACTTTATTATTTGGCATAGCTTGAGAAAAATGAGACATCTACCAATAATTTTAAAAGCATGGAGAATTCTTATCCTACTGAATCAGGACTTTCTCATGTCATGGGTCAACTCTGCAATCTAATTTAGAGAGTGTCTAGAGAGAGAGGAGGGCTCATATTTTACAAGCAGTCCACAGAACTATAAGCTTCATTCAGAATACTTGTAGAAGATATACAAAATCGACAATGTTGAGAGTGTTAAATTAGTTCATAACAAACGCACCATGGATTTTTCTTAAGCACATCATCACAACCTTTAATAATATGAGCAACAAAGAAACCAACTTATTCTCTCCAAAGCAATCATGGAATTAATAGGATAATGCAAGGTATGCTGGCTATTGAAGAAAACATGGCATGCAAACATCCATTCACAATTTTCCTCCTTGGATCAATGCAAATAATACACCCATAGCCAAGCTTATTTCTTTGATCTTTAATCATAACCTACCAGCTCCATATCTCACTTAGTGTCTCCCATTTACTATTTATCTATCATCTAAGCAGTCACTGACTTATGACAATGCTCATCATTTCTGCTTTGGATAACTTCAGTGGTATTCTGGTTTGGTTCGGTATTGGCAGTTTCAAACACAGAAGGGAGTTAAGAGTAGAAATCCCTTTGGAAGAGTGGGGTTTCATAACTTTTGAAGCTGAATTTAGGTAAGAAGTGAAATATAAAAAGTGCCCAGTTTACCTGGTTCTCTGGTTTGACTGGGGAAGAGGCAAGCGATTACTGTTGGAGAGGGATTGTACTTAGCAAACACATCTTCATCTTCTCCTTTTCCTGATCTCTCTTCTCTAATGAAACCAGGTTTTTTTCTGAAACACAAATTTGATCTCAATCAAATACTCACTGTGTAAAATAGTTGATAATCTTTTTCCCCTTTGTTTCCTGGAGAATGGTATCCAACTTTCTCAAATAGAGGAAAACCCTCATCATCTGCCTATAGTTTGCCTTCCAGCTTTTCTGTCCACTCTTGCCATCCTGCTGTCCAGCCTCAGCACCTTAGATGCTCCAGCCACACTAAATCCCCCACAATTCCCAAATATTCCAAGTTCTCTCTATGTCGTTTTATCTCCGCATGGTCTGATTTTCACTGGAGGACCTTTCACAGCCCTCAAACCTTGCAAACTGCTACTCTTCTTTCAATATCCTTTTCATGGCTGCTTCCTTTGTAAAGCCCCAGACTAACTTTCACAGACAGAATCAATCACTCCCAAAGCTGCATTCCCATAGTGTATATCATTTTTCATTGTGTTGCGGTTACTTATACCTTTTTCTTGCACTTTTGACTCCAAACTCTTCAATAAGATGTCTTATTAATTTTTGTAGTCCCATCTACTCATAAATCTTTGTACTGCTTGTGGAGCAAAATAAATAGTAAATTAAAATAGAAATAGTAATCATATAGAACTACTTAGAAAGCTTAAATGTAACAGTTAATTGACATGGTTTTCATTGTACTAATTTTTGTGAAAAGGTAAAGAGGTTTATAAAACTAAGTGGATATCTCTTACGCAGCAGGTACAAAGTTACCAGGTAAGGGTCCCCTCATGGGCACAGGCAGACCTCCCTACTAAGTAGATGGCTGTCATTCCAATAGATGGATTCCCACAATGGCAGCCAAGAGGACATGAGTCTATCAATCTTTATTTTCCCCCTGTTCATTTACATACTCACGCAGGCTCTCTTCGTTTCCAACTTTGTATCTGGGGTTAAGGGTTAAATCTAGAGGTGTGATATAACAGCAATAAGTGTAACTTTAAGAAGTTTGGAAACAAGATAAATTTTGGAGGCTATTAATAAGTGTACTTGGGAACAAAGTGAATTCAGAAAGGATGCAGTTTATACTCTGTGAATGACATGCTCACACAAGTATCTTATATACCATTTAATATTAAGGCAATGCTTGTTACCTCCCCCCTTTTTTTAACCAGTATACAGATTTCAACTTACTAAATGAGGCAAAATGGAATAGTGGAGCAACTATAAAGGCAGGATTATGAAAATTTGAATTGTGGCCCTGTTTCTGTGAGGAAATAATTTAACTTTCCTGTTTTATCATTTGTATGATAAAAGATTATAATGAAGAAGTCCTAAAAACTGCTTCCTACTCAAAAGGGAATTAAAGGTATATCCACAAAAAGGAGTGTGTGTGTGTGGGGGGGGGGGTTCTGTGTACACATTAGATATTAATGTACCTTAATCACCACTCTCTGACAACATTTTTTTTGTCTTTTTAGGACCACACCTGCGGCATATGGAGGTTCCCAGGCTAAGGGTCAAATTGGAGCCGTAGCCACAAGCCTATGCCACAGCCACAACAACACCAGATTCAAGCCATAGCAGCAACCTAAACCACAGCTCAAGGCAATGACAGATCCTTAACCCACTGAGCAAGGCCAGGTATCAAACCTGCATCCTCATGGATGCTAGTCAGATGCATTTCCACTGAGCCACAATGGGAACTCCCCTGACTTAACATTTTATCACCACTAGATCATGGGTCCCTTGAGGAAGCATTATCTTACACAACTCACTTTTGCATAGTTACTCTTTAATCCAACTCCAGGCAATAATGTCAAAAAAATTTTTTTTAAATCACAAGATAGAATCTTTGTAAAAAGTAATGTGTTCCATTAACAGCAGAACCAATAAAGTCATCAAAATGTAATTCTATTTCTATGACGTGTATTCAAGCCACCCCATTTCTGCAGCCCTCCATTCTCTAACTTCTCTTCTTCCCTGTTCTACTTTGCCTTCACCTATTTTACTTAATAATATCTTGGTTCTTGACTTCAATTTATCACAGATATGTTCCTACTCCAGTACCTTAGAAAACCTATTTAATTTCAAACTTGAGCCCATCTTGCAGACTGACTCTTTGGCTCATCTCATACACCTGCCTTCTGTAAGCCTCTGTTTGAATTCCATTGCTGCCTGAATGAACTCAAATTATTAAAATATCTGGGAAGTAGTTACCCAATTGGTAAACTAACACTGTCACCATTCTGTTTCAGGACATTTCCATAAATTTTAATTGTGTGAATAAATACTTTCAGAGGAAGCCATTGAGTGGATCTCTGAATAACCAAACATCTGATAGATCTAAGTGCTCATTTCTAGCTATTAAGGATTCCACAAACAAACAGTGGACAGAAAAAAAATGCACCTTCTTTAATTTCTAAAAAATTTCAAAGTAATAGATCATACACAACAATAAAATGAATGCCCAAGTACCCCTAATGTATCTTAAGAAATAAAATTCTGCATTCCCTAAAAACTCCTTGTAAATTCCCCAACTGCACACACTTTCCCTCCCAGCAAGCGATACGGTCCAAAGAGCAACAATGCACAGCCAAAAATAACAGTAAAAATATACAAAGTGACCAAGTTCCATAAGCTAGAAACACCAGAATAGGACCTATGCTTTCAGATGTTAAAATGATCAGAAAAAATGTATAATACATGGATTTATGATATTAAAAAAGAGGAACTAAAACGCATGTGAAGGTTTGTAAAACATGACGAAGTAGATCAAAAATAAAAACCAAAGGAAATGTTTTCATTGGAGCAAAATAAAATAATGAAATTTAAAATTCAGCAGAGGATTAGAAAGGAAACAAGACAGAGATGGCAAAATCAATGTACAGGAAGAAGAAGCCAAACAAATTGTACAAAATGCAGGACAAAGATACAAAGAGATGGGAAATTAAAAAGAGGCTAAGTGACTAGAAGGTGGATTAAGAAGGTTTGGCATATATCCATTTAAAATTGTGACTAGAGACAAGAGGTATAATGGGAATGGTCAGCCTTGGTCCAAGAAGCCTTCTTTTTGTGATATCTAAAATCCTGGGAGTTCCCGTTGTGGCTTAGAGAAAGCAAATCTGACTAGTATCCATGAGGACCCAGGTTCAATCCCTGGCCTTGCTCAGTGGGTTAGGGATTCGCTATTGCAGTAAGCTGTGGTGTAGGTTGCAGATGTGGCTCAGATCTGGCGTAGCTGTGGCTGTGGCATAGGCCTGAAGCTGAAGATCCTATCTGACCCTTAGCCTGGGAATTTCCATATGCCATGGGTCTAGCCCTAAGAAAGAAAGGAAGCAAGGAAGGAAGGAAGGAAGGAAGGAAGGACGGAAGAAAGGAAGGAAGGAAGCCATGCACATGATGATTTCCTTAGGGAAGCAGCTACAAAACTTAGGACATCAGAGTTTCCTCTGTGGCACAATGGGACTGATGTCTCTGCAGCACTAGTACAAAAGTTCAATACCCAGCCTGGCAAAGTGGGTTAAAGGATATGGCATTGCCACTGCTGTTGCACAGGTCACAACTGCAGCTTGGAGCTGATTCCTGGCCCAAGAATTCCATATGCTGCAGGGAAGCCAAAAAAGAAAAATGAAAATAAAATAAAATAAAACCTATGACATCATTTAAGTCTGGTAAACTTTCTTTAATAAAAGCAGCTCAACTGTAGTTATATTAGTGTTTTTCTAAAAGCTGAAATAGTTGTAGAACTTAGACAAGCATGAAATCCTTCTCTATTACATGCAGCAGGGAGGAACTGCATTTTATACTAAATAGCTCCTATCTGCTAAAATTATCAGTGAAGTAGACTGCAGCTTTGCCATTATGAGGTCTCAGACCTGAACCATTTATTCCAGCATACACCCCACAATATACAAGAATAAGAATATTTAGTGTGCTGTCATTGGATTCCTTCCACTGGGTCACAAAGTAGCCTCATAAAAATGCATTCTACTATTCTAGGTCTCAACATCAAACCCTTCACCATAGGTAACAGAAAAGGACTGCTGATTAAGGCCACTAACACTATCCCCAACTCTATTTTTTATTTCCTGAGAGTCTGAGCTCTAGAAGATTCCAGAGATGTGTACACTGTCCCATAGGGAAGAATATGCAGAGGACACATAAGGAAACATTAAGCATAAACCCTGAAGGGAAACATATCCATGACCTTTACCAAGTGACTGCAGAGTATTAAAACAGCCTTGACTATGGACAGACACTGTTCACCAACTCTTTTAAACACTCCTAGAAGTGGAAAGATTGCTCCCAAATCCTCTACTGTAGTCTCGGAATGCTATCACTCGCAGCTCTAGTGTCTAGCATAGAACCCAGCCCAATGTGGGCAGCGTATCATGTCTGTTAAACATGGAATGCTGGACAAAGACAGCCAGGATGGAGCCCAACACTGCAGCCCAGAACCTTGTGACTCTCGGTGGTTAATAAACATAGCCAAGGCTCAGGGTTCTCATCCATAAAATTGTAATCTATTAGCTCTTACCACATAGACGACTTGTGTGGATGATATAAGATGATGAATAGAAAGGATTTATCAAAGAAGCTGCCACTGACATATTGCATTATCATTTCAATGATTATCACCTCATCATGACTGAATATTTACTGACTAACTAATGCCAACATGTCTACTTTCCTTTTAAATATTTACTCAAAAAGCATATGGGTTTTTTGTTTGTTCGTTTTGTCTTTTTAGGGCCACATCCACAGCATATGGAGGTTCCCAAGCAAGGGGTTGAATTGGAACTGCAGCCACTGGCCTACGCCACAGCCATATCAGCACCAGATCTGAGCAGCGTCTGTGATCTACCCCACAGCTCATAGGAACGCCAGATCCTTAACTCACTGTGTGAGGCCAGGGATCAAAGCTGCATCCTCATGGATACCAGTCAGATTTGTTTCCACTCCCTCAAAAAGTACATGTTTTTAAACTTATGAGAATCAGTCATCATTGTAAACAAAAACAGACAATCTCGGAAATATCTTTTTGACTTCTTTTTACACGTATAAGACAAAATGAATTGATATACATGGTAATATATTCTGACACACTTGTATATGGCCCTAGGTAGTACTTTATGAGTTGGATTATATTTCAGTATTTGCTTCCTTTGCTATTGTGGCCTTTCAAAGAACAGGTCCTCATCTTATACATTTTCCTGCCTGCTCAAATTAAACCTATGGCATAATCTCCATACCGCTGTCAAATTACTTACCACATTGTTTTGTAGTGGCCTGTTAGCATGTGATTCAGCCACTACTTTCCTAAGGGTTTCACTCATCCTTGTATCCCCAGCACTAAGCATAACGCCTGTCACATACCTACTAAATACTGCATAGACAGGTGACATCTTATAGACATTCAATTATCATTGGTTAGTTAGATAAATGGAGGGATGAATAGGTATATAGAAGGATAGATGGATGGAAGGATGGAGAGAAGAAAGAAATACATACCTGTGTCTCTTCTAATGAAAAACATTTTAAAGTACAACCATTCTATCATTAGACTAGAGTTTGATATAAAACTCACTCACAAAATGACTTAAGTTTTACTAATTTTCTTAGAGGAAAAAACAAAGCAGTTGTTTCTGTTGAAGTTGAAATGATTAATGAAACCGTGGATCGAATTCTTCTCCTCCCCTTGCCAAAAGCACTCCCCAGTAGTACGTTAAAGCATTTAGGGACGTGCACCACCAGCTTTTTCAAATCCTCATTTAGTTCTGCAGCTGGTTCAAGCCAAGTTCTGGCACCATCACTTTCATCTGAGAAGAAACGCCATCTTTTAAATTCGAGGATGCAGTGAACTGAGCACCATACCCAGAGGACACAAATGGAAATCATTTAGAGTTGCCTGATCTTTCCTTTCACTCAAAACCAACACAAAACAAGCTAGTTCAGCAAATTGAGGCTATAAATAATATACAACCCTTCATCACTTCTGTTACCTCTTTGTACAGCATCCAAGATGCCTACAGGCCTGGATGGAGCAGACTTATTAGAACACCAAGGGGATGGGGTAGCCACTAGCTGGCTAATCACAATACTGTCAAATTGCTACATCAAACGACTATAATTCACTGAATAGGGCAGTTATTAAAATTCCAAGCTCTCTCTATGATGTGACCAGAATGATAATGGAATACAGCCAGCCTTCCCTGAAAACAGTGAGACACATTAGGAAAGGCATAGGTCCTGCTATCTCTAATATCTCTTCCGTGAAAGCTACCCTCCAATAAATAAATAGCATGATGAGTTTCGTGCCTTCTGTGATGTGACAGCATTTGTGCGGAAGAAAATGTCCCAGTTCCACTGAAAGCACTGATATAAGTTAAGGTGTTAACATTTTATAAATCACAGCACAGAACTCTGCACTAAAACCACCTTTCACAATTAAGGAACACCAGGGCAAATTGGCTAATTAGCATAAGAACATACAAACACTGTTGTCTCTTAAGTGCCATTATTAAGCATTCTAAATATAGTCATTTCAATAGTAAAATTTACAAATTATTTTCTTTTTTCTTATAATAAATCTTGGCACCCTTGTGACAAATGCTATAATCCTCACTAGGCAGAAAAGCCGTAAGCTAACATAAAATGAACTTTTTATGAAACCTATGAATCTAGAAAAGAAGCAATTGAATTAGTCCTGGCACCAACCTAAAACACACTTAGATGGAAAATTACCAAATTTAACCCAGTGAAACTCAGTTATGGTTTAATGAAAAGCAGTTGAAGCAAGTTTTGAATTAATCATTCTTCCTGATCATGGAAAAAAATACACTTATGGAAAACATAAACTTCATAACAATGATTAGAAAATTATTTTGTTCCAAAAACAAATTAGTTAGAACATTACGACCTGAAACTATAATTTGAAATCACTTAATAATGATAAGCTTCCATTCTGTATGAGGAAGCAAATTTCAAAAGAATTATGTTTCCGCAGTCTTTAAACTACAGAAAATGGTACTAGTGAGAATTCTTGCTTACTGAAAAGATATTCAAACTAATAAAAAGTCATTATAAAAGTGGTAGTTGGATTTTCTGCTTTCTAAATTCTCCCTTATGGATAGATAGATGATAGATAGACAGACAGACAGACACAGACAGGTAGACAGGGGAAACAGAAATAAAATCATTTACTCCTAGATTTGGAAAAGCATCTCTTCATCTATCAGTTGTGTCAACATTCTTATCTGACATGAGCTAGATTAAATCAGCTCTTCAAGAAAGGAAATCCCTCAAGGCCATGCCTCTAAACAAAGGGCTCTCTGTATCTCACCTCCTCTCCCATCCCCAGATCAAGTGCAACCCACCAAGCAAAAAAAAAAAAAGATTCTTTGATGCAGTGATTCCCAATGTGAGGGGTATGAACCATTAAGTGTCTTCCGGTTATTGCCAAGGACTTAAAAACCAGTTTGAGTTTCACCTACATAAATTGTAAATTTTTTTTAACCTTTTTAGGGCCTCACCCATGGCATCTGGAGGTTCCCAGGCTAGGGTTTGAATTAGAGCTGTAGCCGTTGACCCATGCCACAGCCACAGCAACAGCAGCGTTGGATCAGAGCCGCCTCTGCGACCTACACCACAACTCAGGGCAACACCGGACCCTTAACCCACTGAGCTAGGCCAGGGATCGAACTTGGATCCTCATGGATGCTAGTCAGATTCATTTCCGCTGAACCATGACAGGAACTTCCCATAAATTGTATCTTAACTTATTGAACTGTGGTTTTATATTTGCATATTAATGTTCTTTAAAGTTTATTAATAAACATATCCATTTGCAAAGGCTAAATAGTATACAGCCTGAAATTTTTAAATTCTTTAAAGATAACATTTCTACTCCAATTAAACTTGATGCATTGCCAGCCCAAACCCCAGTAGACTTCTAGGGGTAGTGAGAATCTGATAAGTTCAAATAATTCTATAGTTTCTGTTAAAGAATAAATGTTTGAGAAGAGCCAAGAAGGTTTTTGAAAATGGAGACTAATGTGAAAGAATTTGTCTGAATAAATGAAAACACATTATAAAGATGTAATAACATAAAAATTATAATGGGAGTTTAAAACTCATATAGTTAAGGCATTTCCTTTCTTGGTTTTACACTTTGAGCCTTCCTGGAGAAGGATTTCCCAAGTCAAGATTTTTTTCTTTAAGAGATCCCATTTATTAGTCTATACTATAGTTCTTTTTAATATTTGGTTATTTGATCCATATACAACATATTATTGTGCATAGTATAAAAGGAGTATCTCTATTTTTAAAAATATCTATCCAATAATCCCACTAATAGGTACTATAATATTTGTATCCCCATTGATTTAAAGCATCATGCTTACCATATATAAATTCCCATGTGTATAATAATCAATGAAATCAACTTAAATTTTTTTTTTTAGAAAACTGGTTGGTTAAAATAATAAAAAGAACATAAAAAAAATGAAAGAAACAAGCTTACAGCCTTATAGAGTTTTTTTTTTTTTTTTTGCTGCCACTAAAATGATCATTTAGATAAATACTTCTTAATATTCAGTATAATGTTTATTATATTAAATAATACAAGTTTCAAAACAGATATATAATATGAATCAAGTTTTATAAGATATTTGAGTGTCTGCATTTATGTATTATTTACAGAGGAAAAGATAACAAAATGAATTTGAACATGACCTTTATTTCTCTTTTTATTCTTTTCTGCATTTGTTAATTTTGATTTTTACTTATTGTCAATAAATACCTCCCTTTATGCAATCTCGACAGGCTTTATCCCTGTGGTTATAGCCCCTTACCACTTAACATATTTTAGAGTCATCCCTCTAATGAAGTGGTGCTCTGGACACTCAGCCATGTGGTGATGGGGAAAACACACACATCTGCATATCTGTAGTGGACAGCTAAACTGAGCTCTCCTGTCTTTTTATTAATCCATCTGTTTTGAAAAGAAATGCTTAGCAATCCCTTGAGGAAGAGGATTGGAACCTGACATTTTCATTTTTGCATTTTACTATGAAAAATAAAAATGTCAATGGCATTAGAACTGAAAAATGAGTCTGCTAGAAGAATAGGCTTGGCCTCACAAAGTTTCTCATCTTTCAATATCATAAGAATTATTGATCTGTTGCTTAACTTTTAGACATCTTTTGTTTTATTAGGTTATATTAATACATGGTTAAAGACATTGCCAGTATGAGCTTTTATTTTGTAAGGTACCGTAACCATTTGCAAAAATGGCAGCATTCGCTCACCTAACTCTATTTTAAACAAAATTGTTCAAGATTCTCTAACTCAAAAATCTCAAACTCAAATATTCTTTTCTGATCACAGTCTTCTCGTCTTTAATTTCTATAACATAATTTCCCCCAAATACATCTGTTTATTGAGGGCTGGGTCTCTAAGTCTCTACTATTCACCTTTCCTTGCTTCAGAAGCCTAGACTTTACTGTCCATCACTTCAGTCATTCCCTTGACAATGTTCTTTGTTGATTATTTGCCCTTCCACTGTACTCTATTGTCAAAAATCATAATTCTGGAAAATTCAAATAGTCTGATTTCTCAACTGTTATACCAGGGATGCTGAATAAGCCTAGAAATAAAGAATTGCACAACCTTGAAAATTGGAGGCATTACAAATTCATGGTTTCCAGATCCAACTGGGCCTTCATTGCTAATCTTAGAGTCTTGCTGGGATCCACGCATCCTGCCATGTCTCTTCCATCCCTGAGTTGCTTTCACTCTATTTTATGCTTCCATGGTAGCTTTTCCAAGTTAGCCCCACTTCCGCTAAATCTTCTACTCTGCCACCTGTTTCTTCCTCACAGACAGCAGCATAATCTCCTATCCCACGAAGAAACTAGGGCCATCAGAAAAGTACTTCAGGGAGTTCCTGTTGTGGTACAGCAGAAACGAATCTGACTAGTATTCATGAGGATGTGGGTTCGCTCCCTGGCCTCGCTCAATGGCTTAAGGGTCTCGCGTTGCTGCTGTGGCTGTGGTGTAGGCCAGCAGCTGTGGCTCCAGTTCACCACCTAGCCCAGGAATTCCACATGCTGCAAGTAAAGCCCTGGGAAGAAAGAAAGAAAAAAAAAAAGTAGAAAGAAAAGAAAAGAAAAGGACTCCAATGACTTCTCACCCTACTTACCAATTTTCATGCATGTACATCCATCATGCCCCCATTTCTTCAGTCAAAATTGTTTTTTCATCCAAAGTGAATTTTTCTACCGGTGTTAAAGCTTCTATTTCCCTTTCCTTTGCCTCTTCCCTTTGTAAGGAACATGCTACAACTAACATTCCTTCTTTCTCTTATATTAGAAACATATAAATCTCTAGTTTCTTCCATTTAGCATTTAAAAATGCCTGTCTTTATAACTTAATTTTTCTAATTCCTTCATTTACCCAATGTGTGCTTGCTCTTTTTCCACTTCTTCCCCACAAAACCCACGTTGTTTTCTGAGTCCCCATTTCACTAATGACCCCAACCTCCATTCAGTTGTTCAAACAACAAGATCTAGGTGAGCCATTCAATTTCTCTCTCCCTTATATCTTGTCAACCCACTGTCTTAATATTTCTGAATTGCATTCATTCATCTCCTTTAGCATATCTACACCTTCAGAGTCAGCCATCAATTTCTGTTTTCAACAGATGAATGAAATACTTTTCTAACAAGTCTGCTGTCTTGTCCTTAAATCTTTCCAGAGCAACTAGAATTTTACTTCTAAAATGCAAATCCGATTATACCAATCACCCTATTAAACTTCCTGGCATTTGGAAAATTTTTCTAAACTTCTCATGACAGCTTTTAAAGCCCTTCCTGATCTTAACTCTTTAGTCTCCTCATTACACCTCACTCCATATTCTGAGCTGCAGACATACTAAATTACTGTCTATTCTCTAAATTACAATTATATACATATATATTATACAATTATATATATATATATTTACATATGTATATTTTTTTTTTACTTCAGAGATTCTGCACTATTGCCCCTGGTGTTAGAAGGTTAGAAGGTAGTTACCTCCCCTACCCTATCTTTTAGTTTCAATTTAGATGTCAAAACCTCGAAAAGGCATTTTGAATTCATTTGTCACCTTCTTCTTATGGAATTGTGTGCTTTACTAAAGTGCCAGTATCACAGCACTTAGTATAATGTATCTTGAAATATTATTGACTGTGAACTTCCCTGTAACCAGAGTAAGACAGTGTACTTATTAAAAGGAGACAATGTCTTTTTTTCATTGTGTTTCTAGTTTTTATTGCAGTTCCTGGCTCCATGTGGATACTCTGTCAACACATGTTGGCTGACTGATGTTGGCCAGTTGCCTAGAAACATGTGAGATAATAGAGAAAAGACTGGTGATGATGGGGTAGGGTATTAGGTGGGTCAAAGCACCTGCTAATGAAATTAAGTATAAATCAAGATGTGTTATTTTAATAGTTATATTGACCAGGTCTTGTGAGAAGTTATGCTGGAAGCACCTTGCTGACTGGGGATTTTTAATGGTGTCATATCTCAGCATCACATGGATCCTAAAGCCACCAGTCTCTGTCAAGTGACTAACTTAAGTGGCTCCTTCTCTACCTACTCCAGATAATATTGAAAAGAGGAAAGAAGTGTCACATCTACTTATTAAATTTTGAGTTTTTAAATTGAACTAGGTAATTGAGGAGACAGTTTGGATAGATTTTGCTTGCATTTGGTTCTGCAAATAGATCTAAAGCAGTGATTGTCAGGTATAGTTGGTGGTGGTATCATACTTACCCATTGGGAGAGAGGTCTATCATGCCCAAATTGTATCAGATTCCACCTTCATGAGGAGATGTGAATCCCATGCAGCCTCAGTGAATGTCTCTGTCCTAGAGAGCCAATGTTAGGGAGCAGAGAGGGTCAGATATCCAAGAGTTCTGTGTGGTTGGTCATATATTTAAGATATATATATTCACAACTTAAAGATACATATACATCTTTAAGATATATATAGTCACAACTTATAGATATATATGTCATGAATTCTTGCTATAGAAATCTTGAATAAATGAGATGATCCACTTCCAAAAAGAAAAATAATAGCTTCTAGTTACTATAAAATTCAGATTTCCAACAAAAATCACAATAAGGAATATATTTACAGAATTTCTAAATTATAGATCTAGAATGTATATTATCAGAGTTAACTTCAACAATAACACCCAAATGTAATAAAATACTATAAGCCAATCACTGTTCTAAGTGACATTTGTATATTAACTCACTCTATTTTCAGAACATCTCTGTGAGATGGTGTCTATAATTACCCTATTTTAGATTCTGGAAGATCAATGCACAGAAAATGTACTCAAGGACACACATATCTAATGAGTTGCAGAACCAGCATTTGAACGAGGAAATCCAAAACTAGCATTTGTGTCTTAACTAGTATTCAATTCTCATCCAATTCTCCCATATTTTATATCATAAGAAACTTGTTTCTGAAAAGTTTTGACAAATTGTCTAAGAATTTTCATATTTCTGTGTTATTCATTATATATTTGTATATATATATATTTGTTCTAATTTCATTGATAAATATTACTAACTATAAAGGGCTGCCAGTTTCTTTGGAGGCTCTTTAGAGGAGGAAGAAAATTATATGCATCTTAGTAGACATAAAAAGCTCACTCAGCCCTAAATGTAACATGGACTATAGCAATATGGTCTGACATTTTGAATTCCTGACAATTATGTGGATAGTGATGGGAAGACTTTGTGATAATTCAATTTCTTTATTCAGCTAACCAAGCTTGATAGCCTTCCATTTCCATTACAAAGGGTAAGATAACTATTTCACAGGAAATGTTTTCACAATTGAATTCCATAATACCTTTGTCAAGTGCCCTATATTACTAGCTGGGCCTCTGTTCTGGAATGAGGAAAACAGGCTCTGTGGAGAGGCCATTTGATAAAGTAGAAAGGTCACCAGCCTGAACATCAAAAGGCCAGGCCTGTAGTACCAGCTCACTTATTAATGAGCTCAGACTTGGCTTAAGCTTTTTCACTTTGCTGAGTCTTGGTTTTCTTACTGGTGAAGTGTGTGAGGAACCTGGCATGGTATTAGAAGATGTAATAACTCCTGGTCCTCTCCTTCCATAATGAGAGGTGAAGAAGAGCATCACCATCCGCCTGCTTTATCCACATGACAGAGACAGGCCAGTGGAATTCCATGTCAGGTCATGAGGTGTAATTCCAACTTCCAGCACAGAAACTGAAAACCTTTGGGGGAAAGAAAGATCATTTCTCGGCTCCTTAAAGACTTGAACAGACCCCTATGACTATTTCACAAAAAGAGAAGTAGAGGGAAGGGTTTGATGCACTGAATGCGTCTGGAGCTCATTATGTAGAAATTCTCACAATGCCCAGGGAAATGCCTCCTTAAAAATTCTCTGTAGAGAGTTGGACTGCCTCTAGCTAAAGCTCTTTCAAGCCTAGTGGCCTGGATCCCTGCCTCTATTCCTCACCTTCTTTTGCACTGATTTGATTCTAGTAGTGATTTCATTGACCCTGATACCTGCCACTTGTTCCAAACCATTTTCTACTTACCTTTAACTATCCCTCAGGCCTTGTCTGATCCATATCTAGCTTTACTTGACTAACTTCAAAGCTCTCCACTCATTTCCACTCATATATTTACAACCACTGCAAGCTGTCCCACAGCACCTGGCCTGTGTCTTTTCTACAACCACAAAGCAAAGCATTTAAACGCATTTTTGCTATTTATATTGTCAGTGAAAAAAAACTGGCATGGATTAAATATCATGATATTGTTAATGTGATGATATGCTACAATGCATGTGTTCTTTAGGAACCAAATATGAAATTTAAATATGCATTAGCACCTTCGTGTTTTCCTTACGCTTTCTTTTTGCAAGTAATGGGACTTTGCAAGCAATTGTGGTTGTGTGATTGATTGTAACTTGTCTGTGGCTCTCTGGGACCTTCCTGAAAATGAAATCGACCATCTTTGAGTAATAATGTCAGTGGGATAGAATGTGTCACTGAATAACGGTCTCCCGCTGCTGCATAAATGCCAAGGTAAGCCAAAGGTATTTATGGAGAAAAAGCTCATACCAAGCTAAGATTTTTATTTTCAATGCAAAAGACACTAAATCTGTGGTCAGCTATTGCTAGTATAGCACAGGCTAGGTGTAGATTTAACGAATTTGTATAATGGATATTCAAGGCAGACTACAATAGTCAAGAGATCAATTCTTATGTAAATCCAATATTCTAATTAGTTTTTAAACTTGAGTTATTATGCTTTTAGCCAAACCCTAAATAAGATTAGTTTCTCAGAAATAAAATACTTCCCTAATCATGATTTTTTAGCAATTAGAGTCTCTTAGATTATATTCAGAACTTTTGAAATCTATGTTTATTATCTACTAGAAGTTAGATAAATAACACACAAATATCTAAAAACTACATTGATCAATTTATTCTATAATGAGAAGGTATAAGATATTGATATCAGTGGGATACTGGGACATCACAAACAAAAATTTGTATCATGTACAGTATACACTGCGAGAAAACATAAGTATACATTGCAAATATTCAGTAGAAGCTTTGTATTTCACTAGGAAGACATTCCAAATAAAGCATCTACTTAGAAGCCATATGTAACACGTATATGGGATAGTAATAGGAGAGTTATACAATTTTCTCTCCCTGAATTTGGCAAAAAGGCATACTCTTAGTTTTGTGTTATACTCCAACCTTTCAGGACTAAATTTTCTCTGTAGGGGAAGCAGTAAAATGAAATATAGATCTATAAGATAGAATGCATAGACCAATGAGGAGTGATGTGTTAGTTTAGGTAACACTATTTCCTCAGGACACCCTAGGACCAGAAGTGGCCCTGAAAAATGTTGATACAGTAGCCCATTCTGAGTCTTCTGCTGGTGGCAGTCATTAAAGAAGAAATTGATATAATTTGTAACCAAATATATAGGGCTTTATACAAAAAAAACTATTTTGTGAATAGTTTAGAAAAAGGTTAGTGGAAGTTAAAAGTAATATCATCCATATATACATACCCACACCACTGAGATGTCTGGTTTTGGAACACCAGTATTTCCAGCCTACAAATCCAAGATAGCTGGAGCAAGTTCCTTGCCCCTAATGATTTGAAGGTGATTAGAAATGTAATAGAAGAGAGTTCCCTTCATGGCTCAGTGGTTAACAAACCCAACTAGTAACTATGAGGTTGCGGGTTCTATCCCTGGCCTTGCTCAGTGGGTTAAGGATCCAGCATTGCTGTGAGCTGTGGTATAGGTCGCAGACATGGCTCAGATCCCACGTTGCTGTGACTGTGGCATAGGCCAGTGGCTACAGCTCCGATTTGACCCCTAGCCTAGGAACGTCCATATGCTGTGGGTGAGGCCCTCAAAAAACAAAATACAAAAAAAGAAAGAAATATAATGGAAAATATACATTTCATTTGTTGCGCTTTGTGTGTTTGGGGGGGGGGCATGTGAAAATCATTCTATATATAAAGTGTAGATACTTAAAAAAGCACAAAGCTGCATGAAAACTATTTTGTAAATCTGCCCCAATGTGTTTAAAATTATATAGACATCTTTTGATTAACCTGGGCAAAAAAAGGAGTTTCTAAATAATCAAAAACTATGGTTAAAAAAATTCACACACATGTAATGAGTTGGAATGAATAAAAGCATATTTATTTTAAATATCATTCATTCATTAAAAGCTCATTTACTCTTCTATAATTTTAATGAAAAAAATAATCCACTCATTTAAAAATATAAATATTCAATACATTTTCAGGCAAAAGATGAAAAAAAATCTGTTAGAACAATCCATTGCTTATTTTTGTGTCTTAGCTGAGCTCTCTCTTTACATAATAGCACTTGCATTGGGTAGATTTCCAGCCTCTACTGCACACTATGCTGTTCTTGCCTTATTTTTTAATCACCCATGTGTGCCTGAATCTCAGTATTGGAATTCATAGCCACACTCTCTTTCTTGGGGGTGTGCCTATGGCATGTGGAAATTCCCTGGCTAGGGATCAAACCCATGCCACAGCAGTGACCTGAGCCACAGCAGTGACAACTCAGATCCTTAACCCATTGAGCCACCAGGGAACTCCATGTATTTGTTATTTGATTGGTTATTGCTTTCTTCTCAAGAAGAGCTATTGGCATCAAAGAAAATGTACACAGCACCTGCATCGAAACAGTCTATTGATTGTGGGCCTTAATAGATGAGAAGATACTTATTTTTGAAGTAGACCCAATGTGGATTCTACTGAAGACCTCATGGTTACAACATGAAAAGCTCTTATTGGTAGGTTCACATTATGAGATATATAATTGTTGGTATTTTTAATATGGCTTTATACTACATAATTGGCTCAGGGTGGAAGTGAAACAATATCTCTATGGGTTAGATATTATTTCATAGGCTTAAAGGAGAGTCCCATAACCAGAGCTGGACCACCCACCACCATCACACCCTACCATTTATCTTTCATTCCTGAAATGGCCATTAATAATCATAATAAGAAAGAAAATTGGTGAGGACTGCTGTTTTGCGAAACTTACTGCACTGAAATTTTACTCTTCGGAAGTTTGAAGAAATACTCATTTGAAATAAAATATTCACATAAATGAAAAGAGTATGATTTCTTTGAACATCATCTACCCACTTTTATGTCATGACACTGTTAAATTATGAATCACGATGCACACACAATGTCAACTGTATATCTAAAACATAAATCAAATTCAATAAGCTTTGGAACTAAGATAGGGTTTCACTGGCTTGATGTGTTCTCTAGATGTAGGACAAGGCCTTGCAAAAAACAATTGACTTTTACAAACTAATAACTGTATTTAAAATAATACTCTAAGGGAATGTTTCAATAAAATACACGTGACTCACAGTTAGGTAACAGCTTTGGTACAAAAACCAAGATTATCCACAGTAAAATGGTGGGGATTTACAAAGTATAGGAAGGATATCTGTGGACCTGTTACTAATGATAGTGATTAATGAATATCTGCTTTAGGTTAAACATTTTCTATTTCTCCAAGTTCTCTTTACTTTTTTTTTTTTTGCTTTTGCCTTTTAGGGCCATGCCCAAGGCATATGAAGAATCCCAGGCTAGGGGTCAAATCGGATCTGTAGCCACTGACTTAACACCACAGCCACAGCAACACTGGACCCAAGCTGTGTCTACAACTACACCACAGCTCACAACAATCCCGGATTCTTAACCCACTGAGCAAGGCCAGGGATGGAACCTGCAACCTCATGGGTACTAGTCGGATTATTTTCTGCTGCACCACCGCATGAGAACTCCCCTCCAAGTCCTCTTTTAAAATGTAGATAACTCTGTGGAGGGCAGTGTTAAATTAATAAGACATCAGAATTTGTTCATCTTATCAAATGTTTTTCTGGTTGCTGTGAACTATTAAGGGCAACCTACTAATCCCATCCCTTAATCCTAGGGCTTGGTGAAAGTACCAGTAGGGAGTGAGCAACAACAACCCAAAAAAACAGGTGGATAAAGGATGGAAAGAGGTCCACAACAGCAATGTGATGGAGCCAAAGCTGAATTTCACAACTCCACGATTTTGCCATCAACCCTCTTGGGCACTGCTAGTATTCATTTCCAAAATACTCACTGCTCAAGAATAGCATTTTAAAACTACATTTAAGAAGTTCCCACAGTTGCACAAAGGTTTGGGGATTGCCTTTGCAGTGCTGGCAGGCAGGTTCAATCCCAACCTGGCATAGTAGGGCTTGGATCTAATCCTTAGCTCCCCACCATGGGGAGGCCAAAAAAGGAAAAAAAAAAAAAAGCATTAAAAATACTACATTTAAGATTTCACAGAGTTCTCTGGTGGTGCAACTGCCATGGCTCTGGTGAGGGTTCAATCCCTGGCCCAGGAACTTTGCCATGCCATGAGCATAGCCAAAACAAGAAAAAAGAAAAGAAAAAATTTACATACCTAGAAATAAACAACTTTTCTAGGTGTTTCTTAAGGATAAAAGCATGGTTGACCAATATGAAATAATATTATGCAAGGCATAATTTGAACGGTTAGAAATTATTATTCACCAACTATTTTTAGACTTGTATTTTATGGAAAAATGGCTTATCAGGATATTGAAAGGTTTCTGATATCAATTAATAGGGCACTTAATATGTAATTGCTCCTTGCACTGGATAAAAATATCAGTGGTCATTACTGAAATCATAATAGCTAGTGTTTAATGAGCATTTACTTTGTACTAATTATCATTTTAATTTCTTTTTATGTTTTTTCTTCTTTGAGACAGAGATATTTGAAATTTTCTATTAATTTCATACAAAAATTATTTAAAAAATGAAAGCCTCATGCAGCAATGCCTCAATCCCTATGTCAATGTAAACTTGATAAGCCTTTTTAAACGATACAGACTTTCTGTTAGTTGTGCCGTTTGGATTTCTACACTTAAACTACATGTTCTAACACTTATGCTAAAGTCAAGCTGTTTCCATCTGTTTAGGCTACACATTGCATCACTTAGTAGTACAAAAAGAGCAGTTTTTCTAAGACTCCTGGGACCAAAATCACACAGAATTCATAAAAGATCCAACACATAAAAATTCATTTCCTGAAGAGAAGCACTGCCATGTTGTGCAGCAAGAACTACTACCTTTTTCATTGTGCTTATAGAAGAGAAGTCAAGCAACAGTACCCATTCGGGCTGGGTACCTCATCACCTGACGTGAACACAGTCACAACACTCAGCCATGGTATATAGAGTTAGTTATTCTAGGTACTGGGTCGCTGAGGACCAGAATGACCCTATTTTTGACCCTATGCCATGTGCTATGATGAAGCAAATGCTTCTACTACCTACAACTCAGAGACTCTGAATGGAGCGATGGTTCTGACACACTAGAGGACAGCACAACTTCTAAATCACAAGGGCACTTGTCATGCCAGGTAGCCATTTGATGGAGACTGACAAATCTTCAGTCAGACTGTCATCCTCCCAATTCAGCTGACTTCAAAACTCAAAGGTTATGGCTTCAGCAAGAATCTCAGCATTGTGGTGGCTTCTGCTCCAGCCCATAGATATGTCACCTATGAGGCTGGGTCATCCCAAGAGCAATTTCTACAAGAATTGTGCAGCCGTGAAAACATGACACTGTGCAGTTCTGTATGCACAGCAATCCTGGTGACTGTTATCTGCTGAATTGCAGGAGCTCAAGGCTTATTAAAATTCCCAGGAATCACTCACTGGCAAAGGGCTATATTTAACCCTTTCAAAAGTAGTTTTGCAAATACAATTTGGTGGTAAAATAATCTTCATGCAGCAACAGAATACATGCTTGGAAGCTGAGGAAAAAATGTAAAATAGATAAAATGTCTGTTTCCTTATCCCCACTTTCCTTACCACCATCTCATCCCCATTACAGAACCTCTACTATTATCTCTACGCCTTTGATCTTGCAGAAGGAGATAATGTGAAAAACCAAATATTAACAACAATGTGTTATGATATGTTGAGATTCTTATTTACACATATGCCCTTTACATTTTTTTAAATTTTTGTTACTTAAAAAAATCTTCACAGGGAGTTCCTGTTGTGGCTCAGCAATAATGAACCACACTAGTATCCATGAAGACATGGGTTCAATCCTTGGCCTTGCTCACTGGGTTAAGGATCTGGCACTGCCATGAGTAGTGATGTAGGTCACAGATGCGGCTCAGATCTGGCATTGCTTTGGCTGTGGTGTAGGCTGGCAGCTGTAGCTCCCATTTGAACCCTAGCCTAGGAATTTCCATATGCTGCGAGTGCAGCCCTGTAAAGACAAAAAAAAAAAGAGTCATCACAGTAGCTAGTGAATGTTTTTTAAAAGGAGATATGAATAAAAAGGCAGGGAGGGAGACAGACAATATATTACACAGTACTGGTAGCATTTAGAGCTAAAAAGTTGGGTGTGCACTGTGCCTTGTTACTTGACCATGGGCAAGTTACTTAATCTCTAAGACACCAGTTCATGCCCCAGGACATACACATTTAAAGGTTTTTGTTTTGTTTTTTTCCAATCCTACTTACAAGGCTTTAGCTTTATTCATTGGGAAAAATCCCAGCTGGAAGTACATTTCCTTTAGGAAGGTAAATTTAATTTCCAAAAAGAAGACAGAACTTATTTATAGGATATTCTGATTATACAACAACAACAAATAAATTCTCATGTTTGCATTTGTATGTAACTTGAATGGCTATCCCAATAACTGGTTGCAATATTAATCAGGATTTGTAGAGCTAAATTAAAGAAGGTAACTTGCTTTTTATTGTCAGTTATGGAGAAAGAGAATGACTGCAAGAAAATTAGAAAAGACGAACAATAATATATATCTGTTTAAAGTTAATACTATATACAAATACAAAATATCTTACGTATTTTATGACTTGAAATAACCAGTTATAATAAGCTACTTAAATCAGAGAAGAAATATAATTTAATATCAAATGGATTATGCACAAGAACTGATAAGCATAGTTTAACTGATGAGCATAGCTTAAGGCAATTATTAAAAGCATCAATCTAAGGGATAAAGAAGAATAGAGAAAGAGAACATGGTGAAAAAAGTGATGAGAAAGAGAAATACAATAAGGTTTAAAATTTTTGATTCTCTTTCAACTAATATTTTAGAATGTGAATTCAACTATTGTGATTGATCCTATTATTATTCATCAGCTATTAATTCCCCTTCTCCCAATGATGATGAGTTTGACCATGTGATTTGTTTAGGCCAATAGAACGTGTGGGCCATGTCCAAGGCTAGGCATTAAGAAGTATGGCATCTTTCCATTTCATCCTTTAGGGAAGTGACCTTAATTTCCAAGTATTGAGAATGTTTGAGGATTATTCTCATTAGATGTCAGATAATACATTCTCATGTCTGTTTCACTATGTGATCTGGATTAATAGATCAACACTATGTTGCAATATAATCAAATCAGTTTTAGAGTCTCTGGAATGGGAACAGGTATTAAAGAAACTCTGAATGAAAGAGCTGATGTGTTGATATCTTTTTCCAAGCTGTGAGAAAAGAAAAAAAAAATGAACACAGAACCAGTAATGAAACACATCTGTGATTTCTACTTTATTTAATAGGGTAGCTATGTTATGATATGATCTACTGGGCCTAAGACATAATCTGTGTTTTAGTTATCTATTGCTATATTACAAACTACTCCAATTTAATGGCTTGAAACCACAAACATTATCTCATATTTCTATGATTACAAATTTGGGTTCAGTTTGCCAGGTGCTTCTAAGAGCCCCTTATGGGCTACAGTCAAGATGTTGGCTGAGATTGCATCTTCTGAAGTTTTGAGAGTCTGCTATAAGAAGGTGGTTTCACAAAGCTTTTGGATGGACTCAATTCTTCACTAGCTGGAAATCTTTGTTCCTTTCCATGTTGCCCTCTCATAGGGATACCTGAATGTCCTTAAAACATAGAAGAGAGAGACAGAGAGACAGAGGGTCCACAGTGGAAGTGGTAGCCTTTATAACCTTACTAGAAGGGACATTCATCACTTCTGCCATATTTATTGGTTACACAGACTTTGGTAACCCTACCAGGATGTGAAAACCAGAAGGAAGAATCAAGGACCAATTTGGTGGCTAGCCTCTACAGAATGGTTACATAAGCAGTGGCGCAAGAAGGAATTAGGGTAGTGATGTCAGATACACCATAAGTTGAGTAGCTGGAGTTGGGGGTCAATGAGCTATCAGAATGAAGAAGAACAAACGAAAGCATATCTGTTTCTTAGCTTCAGAGGAAGTGGTTCCCATGATTATATCATGACACCAACCAGACCCTAATATTATATTTCTTATACATTACAGGTCCCCTATTGATTACCTTGCTCCATTGTCTGAGTTGATGCTTTTTTATGGATTCTCTAATATAATCTCCAGGGTGAAAATTTTCTCTGGACTTATGGTCTCTGCAGAGCCCTTACTTTCATGCTAACTCAGCAATGCATTTTAAAGGATGTAGCAAGAACCTACTGTATTAACAAGGGGATATCTATTCAATAGTTTGTAATAACCTACAGGATAAAAAAAGAATGGATATATGTATGTGTCTAACTAATTCATTTTCTGTATTCCTGAAACTAATACAACATTATAATTCAACTACACTCCAATAACAATTTAAAAATATAAAATAAAAGATGTTCTTTTATATTCGATCTTGCATTTTAATTGTTGCCATTGAGAAGGTCTTTCAGGGTATCCACTCTGCTGTAACACCAGAATAGGAAGGCCACCTCTTTCTACCTGACAATGTATATATAGCAAATTAGGGTTCAGGCACTGGAATTAAACTTGAATTCTACTTCCACTGTTTATAAACAGTGCAATTTTTAGTAAGTTATTTAATTTCTCTATACCTTTCTTTACCTTAATTATATTAGGGTAGTAATTTATTGTGTTGTAAAATTTAATTTATCTCGCTATATAATCTATTTAGAATAGTGTCTGATACATAGTACATATTTAATAAATAGCTACCACCATTAAGGTTTTAATGGGTGTTAAATATGTTAAATATTACCCTCTATGCAAAGTCTAGTAAAAATTTTCAGGTAAAATTTTCTCCTCTTCTATACTCCTAAATATCTTTTGTTCCATTGTCAATTATGATATTATTTTTAGGTATAACTTACTTGTATACATGCCACTGTTCTCAACTTTGCTATCAATTCATTACAGAAACTGTGTTTTACACATCTTTTTATGTGTTCTTTTATGTAAATACAGTTTGCTGAATTGAAGAATGGATGATGGATGGATGGATGGATGGATAGATGGATGGATAGATGAATGGTTTTATACTGCAGATGAAAAGAATCAATAGATCCAGATAAAAGGCCCTAGTTGAAAATTTGGGGCATGTTTAAGTATGGAGACAATAAAAAATATTTTAATAATAGAGTGAAAATTAATGTGAAATTGTCCTCTTTATGGAAGAGGGTCATAAACAATGTTAAAGGGTCACTAAAATCTCAGCAGTTTTTACATTTCCTTCATCTGTGTCATTGCAGACAAAGATGCTGATTTATCATCCAGAGTATTAACTGTTCTCAAGGCAACAGAACTTTAAATCCTTACTCTAGTTAACAGCGTCTGTTTTGAAGGAAAAATATATATACTATTATAAAAAGAAAAAAAGCCATTAGCTTTCACAAAGCTATCCTTCTGCAAACAGTGACTTCCTAAAAATAAAAATCTGATTCAATTTTCAATAGTCTAATTACTTAGCTATTTGAATTTTTCTGAAAGAAAAAAAAAATGTTTCTGTTGAAAAGCTCCCCAAGTGAAATGATGACAAAGTAGCTAAAAAGATGAAGACAACCTGATATATTTGATCCCTTATTTTTATTTATTTTTGGCAGTGACCTTTCGTTATAAATTCTAGTGCTTCTTAGGACCCAGGTGAATTTATCCTTCCCATGTAGGAAATGGGACACACAGTTGGGCTTGGCCTTTCCTTTTGCCAGAGGCTGATCTCTGAATTGTTTAGGTTGTCCTTCTGCCATAGATGTCGTCCCACCCCAGCTAGCAATCTACTCTCAGATACACTCTTGTGTCATATCTTTCCAAGGCATTAGGTAAAAATTCTTCTACTCTAAATCCTCCATGTGGCCCCACATGACACATTTCTCACTGCTGACTTCCTTATTTAACACACACCCATATACACATGTGTGTCCATCTTATGACAAAGATCATTGTGAGAATAGCATGGAAAACCCAGTTATACCCTTGAATAGTTCCTAAATTACTGTCAGTATGTCTGTGAAGGGAAGATGAAAAAGCAAAAAATTATTTCATTCTTTTTTATGGCTCAGTAGTATTCCATTGTGTATGTATACCACATCTTCCTAATCCAATCCTCTGTCAATGGACATTTAGGTTGTTTCCATGTCTTGGCTATTGTGAATAGTGCCAGTAGAAAATTGACAGAACAGTGTAAACCAGCTATAATGGAAAAAAATAAAAATCAATATGAAAAAAAAGAAAAAAAAGAAACAACACCAGAAAAAAAAACAATATAGACAAAAATATATCTTTTAAGAAGAAATAAAAAATATTTCAGAAAATAAAAAAATGAAAAAATAAATAAATAAATAAATAAAAATACGCAAATGATAAGAGGCCAGGTCTTGTTACTCTGAAGATGTCTTTTGGAAAAGTTGTTTCTATGAGGGAAAAGCAGGAAATGGGACTGGTGTACTCCTAAACAATCTGCAGGTCAAGTCACACATTGATCAGTAATTAAACACGTACCTGCTGGTGCTGCAAACCAGATGCATACTAAGCAGTGACAATTCTTTCACACATCCTCAGAAAGCAATGAGCTGAAGAATGTCATGTTCTATTGTGTGCCAGATGTGTTCCCACTCATCAGAAGCTGCACAGAATATATTTTTTTTCAATTTAGCAATTTTTCTATTTACTTCCATTTAAACTTTGCAATACCTCCTGAGATTAGCAAGCTCTTTCTAAAGGGAAGAAAATTAAGGTGCTTACAGAGCAGATTTTCCTAAGCTATCACAGAACTAAAAGGCAGCTGCCAACTCCCTGAAACAAAAGCAGAAGCAGAATGGGGGTGGAGCATTTCAGAAAATCCTATATTCTACTGGCACCTTACCTCTTAAACACAAAAACATGAAGCACCAGAACAGACAACCATGAAGGTGACACTTCAAGAAAACTAAAGGAGTTGAGATCTCAGATGGTTTTGTTTGAATTGTCTGTTTAATGTATATTTGACCCAGAATAAAAGGAAAATATCAGGTTTTCCTGACGCAATTTCCCAAGTTGCTTGAATTTTCCTTTAAAGAAATTTGAGGAACATGCATTGCCTTAAGGTGGGCAATACATTTTTTTGTGCAGTGTCAGAAATTTAAAAGGCATCTAGTGTATTAAACGTTTAATGTTTGGCATTAAATATATT
The DNA here is from genome assembly GCF_054392235.1 of Sus scrofa. NCBI lineage: Eukaryota > Metazoa > Chordata > Mammalia > Artiodactyla > Suidae > Sus > Sus scrofa. The sequence continues at coordinate 117,486,785 of NC_139388.1, read as the reverse complement.
ATCTCTCACTAACTGCCCAGACAAAAACTATATATTTGCAAATAACACCACTTTTATTTTTCACTCCACTTCTTAACCCTCCTACTTTAGTTACAAACGCCCAAGATTTTTGTCATTTATAATGGTATGTCTGTTTGAGCTTTTTTTTTGATTCTTTGTTTCTTCAAAATTTACAGAGGAAAGCACTTATTAATCTCTCCAGACAGAACATCTGAGGGTTGGATATTACTTCTATTAATACTGGTCACTATTTGGAGAAAGAAGAGTGGGTTAGGACATTTACACCAGTGCATTTGCCACATCAGTTATGTAAGTGGTGGCAGAAAACACATCTGCATTATAGAATAGGATTACAAGGGAAACCATTCCAAGTGTGTTCAAGCAAAGATAGAAAACTGACCAGTAATCTGTGAAATCCACATTAAATGCAGCTGAAGTTCAACTAATGTGTGCATTACACTGAAATCTCAGAAATTCTGTGCCATTTGCATAAATGAGTTTTAAGAGCATGACTTTCTTAATATAGGCCCTCTAATTTATTAAAGAAACTAAAATGTTCATATTGATTTTCTTGTAATAGAGGGAAAATAAAATTAAAAATATGAAAAACCTTTCCTACAAAAACAGACTTTCAAGATCATACTTTTCTTTACAATATGCACTAGACAAGAAATATATTAGTCTCTTCATCAGCTCACCAAAGGCAATATATATTTTCTTAATAGAGATGTGCATTTCACAGGAAACTTGTAAAACTCCCAGAGGAATTTCAATTTTTCTATTTTGGACTATAGGTGAGTATATTGTTTTTCTTTCCCCATAGACCACGATATTTATGCAGCTATTTTTCTTGAAGAAAAATCACATGAAACTATCATAGCCAAAACCAACTCATTGATACTTCTCTACAGTTACTCTACTTTGAGAGTCTTTGGATGTGTTTTGAAGCCAAGAAGTTGCATTTTCATCCATACTTTGTGTACATGCAGTCATATTCCATAAGTATCATACACAGTAAAATAATGGTAAAAAAAATCGCTAAATTGAAATGTTGTGATTTATAAGATGCTCAGATGCCAAATTTTAATCTGCCACATGACTCTGACTGGACCTTAGAACATATATGTAAGGAAATATTTCTAAGGGAAATCCAAGTTATCTCTCATCTACCATGTTGCCACATTTTAAGAAGACTGACCCTGTTCCAGCATCTACTGATGCATAACAAACCTCTTCGAATTGTTCACAAAGCTGCAATCTGGGCAAAGCTTCGTGAGAGTTTATCTCTGCTTCATGTGTCATTGACTGGAGTAGCTCAAAGTCTAGAAGCATATTAATGATGGAGCTAGCATCATCTAATGCACAAGCTAGCAAACTACAGCTCATAGTCCAAGTCTGACCCACCACCTATTTTTGTAAATATATATTGGAACACAACCTTGCTCATTTGTTTATGTACTGTTTTGGGCTACTTTTGCACTATAACAGCATTGCTGAGTATCTGCAACAAAGGCTATGCAGCCAAAATGTAAATATTTATTAGCTAGCCCTTTCCTACACAATCCTTATCATGGAGCACTTTGGTTTTCTCATAAGAGCTGCCTTCCAAAAGTGAATATCCCTTTAGAATGGATAAACAACAAGGTCCTACTGTATAGCATATGGAACTATATCCAATCTCCTGGGCTAAACCGTGACGGGAAATGGAAAAGAATTTTCAAAAAAAAATGTGGTACAGCAGAAATTGGCACAACATTGTAAGTCAGCTATACTTTAATTAATTTTTTTTTAAACAGAGCATCACAAGAAGGAGGAAATGGAAAGAGTTAGTCTCATGTTTTCTCTTTATTCTTTTTCTTTTAAATGCTTTAAGAGTTAGTCTCTTAAGCCCTGAGAAGTGACAAAGTCCACATTTAAGGAAAGGAGCCTGCATACTCCCATCTCTTGAAAGGAGGAATGTCAGTGAATTTGGAGGTTATATTTTAAAACCATGACTAACCTAAGACAACATTTTAATGATACATATTCAAAATAGTTATGGCATAGAAATTACCTGAATATTCTTCATATATTTACTAAAACTTTATAATGTGAAATACATACATCTCTAACAAAATAGACATAATTCCTGCTCTAAGGTACATATACATTAGCATGGGTGAAAGGTGAATAATAACCATGTAAATGAGAAAATTAACATGACAATTTCAGAGACTAATAAGTACTACAACAAAGATTGAATGGAAGGATTAGGAAAGGGACTACTTTCAGTCAGGGAGAGACTTGGTTCATTGATGACATTTTGCCCATCATGGAGAAAGGCGATTGCCAAGCACTAGAAGCAGAAAGGCAGCAAATGAAAATGTCATTAAAAAAGAGAGTTAGTGGAGTTCCCATTGTGGTGCAGTGGAAACAAATCCAACTAGTATCCATGAAGATTCGGGTTTGATCCCTGGCCTTGCTCAGTGGGTCAGGGATCCAGTGTTGCCATGAGCTGTGGGATAGGTTGCAGATTCAGCTCAGATCCTGAGTTGCTGTGGCTGTGTAGGCCAGCAGCTGTAGCTCGGATTCAACCCCTAGCCTGGGAACTTCTTCTATATGCTGAGGGTGCGGCTCTACAAAGCAAAAGAGAGAGAGAAAGAGAGAGATAGCAGGAGTTCCCACTATGGAGCAGTGGGTTAAGAATCCAACTGCAGCTGCAGCTCAGATTCAATCCCTACCCAGGAACTTCCATATGCAGAGGGTGCGGCCATTAAAAAAATGAGAGAGAAAGATAGCATGCTTGGAATATTCATGGAGCAGAAAGAAGGCAAGCGTGACTAGAGAAAAATTGATACAGGACGAAAATGAGACCCAGGCTGAGAGGTAGACAGAGATCAGACCATGAAGATCTTACAAGTAACGTGGAATGTTATTTTAAGCCATTTACTGGGCTAGAGAAGAAACAGAGCAACAGGTCTTATGTGTGTTTGGAAAAGGGAAGTAGAGTGAGAATCAAGAATTTTATTTGACCATGTCAACATCAAGTTTGATTAACTATTACCCATTGAAGTTGCAAAACTTTACTGAAGTAGAGAACTATACTGAATCACAGGAGCTGTCAAGATGATTAAAAATGGAATATAAATAAATTTAATACCATCAAAAATATACCAATGTCCTCCATTGCCTGGAATGAGAACGTGGTCCTTGGAACAGGTATGCAAAGTCAGGCAGGTAAACTTGCACCTGGGCTTGAGAGCCTCTGATGGTCTCTGGTCTCTAGGAGCCCCCACCCAACAGAGAAAGAGGCACACCCTTTTTCTCTATACCATGGAAAGAAATCAAATTAAAAACAAAGGATTTGACATACTAGAAATATTTTCTGAAGTTCCCACTGTGGCACAGTGGGTTAATGATCTGGCTTATCTCTGTGGTTGCCAATTTGATCCCCAGCCTGGCACAGTGGGTTGTGTTGGTGAAGCTGGTGTTGCTGTAGCTGTGGCATAGAACACAGCTGCAGTCAGATTTGATCCCTGGTCCAGGAACTTTGACACGCTGCAGGTGTGTCAAAAAAAAAGGAAAAAAAAGGAAAAGAAGGAAAGCTATTTCTAACTATACTCTGCCTCAGAAGCTGGATTTGATCAGTAACCAATACACAGAAAATGTTTTCAAACCTCCCAAGCAATTTGGTGACAATCAGACTAAAAGTTCAGGACTCAGTTTAAAGAAAAGCAGAAAACATTTCAAGAGCAGAAGCTACTTCATATGATATTTTTGGTTTTGTTTCTCTTTTCTTTTTGCTTTTTTTTTTTTTTTTTTACAAACTGGAAGATAGGCTGGGAAGGGAAGATAGAATGAGGAAAAAAACCTCCAGAGCTAGTTGTTTCCAGTAGTGAATTCAAACTCAGCAAAAGTCAAGACCTACAAGAAAAGGAGTTCCCTTTGTGGCTCAGCAGGTTAAGAAGCCGACCAGTATCCACGAATATGTGGGTTTGATTCCTAGCATCGCTCGGTGGGTTAAGGATCCAGCATTGCTGCAAGCTGTGGTGTAGGTCACAGATACGGTGTCCTTGCTGTGGTTGTGGTGTAGGCAGGCAGCTGCAGCTCAAGTGCAACCCCTAGCCTGGGAACTTCCATATGTCATGGGTGTGGCCATAAAAAGAAAAAAAAAACAAAAAAAAACATACAAGAAATGAAAGAATCCTTATGGCACTAAAAGGTGAGCAGGGGATGTAAGTAAGGGTACCTGATAGCCCTCATCATGGGTCCTCTCCATCCACTATGGATTAATAATCCTTGGGCATGTCTTTGAGTTCTCCTGTGTTTTTCTCTTTTTTGTTATTGATTTTTGGGTTTGTTTGGTTTTTTTTGTTTTGTTTTGTTTTTTTGCCACACTCATGGCATGCAGAAGTTCCTGGACCAGAGATCGAATCTGTACCACAGCAGTTATTGGAGCCACAGAAATGATGAGACAGATACTTAACCCACTGAGCCACCAGAGAACACCCTCCTGTGTTTTTCTCTGGATTCAGAAAAGGAGTGGGAACAGATCCTCCTGGGTGGCAAGGAGAAATGAGTGTGTGAGCTTGCCTTCTCTCCATCTCTAAAATCCTCTAAGACTGTACTCTCATCTTGTATTAGGAAAGCCATACAAGTCCAAGGATAACTCCCATGGAATAAATGAAAAACATCCAACTATGAGATATAATCTTCATCAATTTGTTGTAAGGTTAAAATGAGTTAATGCATGGCCAAGCACTTGGAACATAGTAAATAGTAAATCACTGTGAGTGAATATTATTTCTATTTTAGAATTGCCAATGTCCCTGATTTCAACTATGTTTTCTGTTAATGTGATTTCTTGACAACTGAAAAACCCAATGCCTTGCCCTGTGAGAAGCGCTACTCCATTGGAGTGATTTTAAAGCTGGTAAAACAAACACTCATGTTAAAAAAAAAAGAAATGTCTGAAGCCATGTCTGAAGCCAAGAATTTGTACAATAGAAGATAGTTTACACACATCTGAATTCAGCTTCTCCTCATCTCACTAAAAGTAGACACAACAAGTGCTGAAATAATACATTTGGAGGCTTTACCCCAAATGCGCTGTGACAACATTTCAAGTATTTTCAAAAATACTCACTCTGCTTCAAGATATAGCTCCAAATTTTGATGACGAACAGAGATGCCAGTTTGCTTGCTTGGAGTTTAGTCTTCACATTTGCTGAAACATAGCTAAATGAGATTTAGGAGGATGCGAGAGACAAATAATCTTGCACAAAAGATTTCAAGTCAAATGGCTCTGCTTCTATTTCCAGCTGTCTTCATGTACCTTTTTACAGCTGTCAACCTCACTAGTCCTTTCATAAAAAGGAAAGGAGTCCAGCAGCCCTAATTCATAGCTCCTCAGGCCTCACCCCAGGAATTTCTCTACTCTAGCCAGGACTGAAAATGACTTTAGGGCCCTATGCCAGTGGCCTGTTAAGTGATCATAAATAATAACCCTGGAGATATCTTCAATAGCCCAGGTGCCAGGAGGGCTTGCTTTGTGTTTAACTGACAGAGATGACCCATATTATAAAGGATTTAAAGATACTAAAAATGACCTTTTGGGAATTCTCCAAAACTTTTCTGTGTATTTTCTGATCCCAGGAATTTTTCATAAAAGGAACAGAGACAGAGTTGTCAATGAAAGAATTTTGATGGGAAACAAGCATGCACTGAACTTCACTTTATGTTGTAACATATGTCATATGCATGTGTGTGTAATAACTATTCTACACCATATGATAGAATTTCTCCCTAATAATGGATATTGCTATGGGAGAAGGGAGGAGGGCAGAGCACAAGGGTCCTACATCCCTGGGCTGGAGAAATGTGAGGAGGACAGCAAATATCATGTGGGGGGCTAAGGAAAAGAAGGAACAGAGCACAGAGAGGGGAGGTTGGGAGCACAAGAAACAGATTTGACCTATGTGGAATAATAGAAAATATACATTTGTTTCTGCCCCTGCATCCTGGCATGAAGTTCCTGAAACCTTGTAATTCCCTTAATAATAAAAGCACTAGGAGCATCTTTCATTCTAATAATATAGGAAGCCTGAAATCCTTGTAATTTCCTTCCTGGGTGATAGGTGCATCTTTTGTTCTATTGAGGCAACTCTGTGTGGGATCCTGGTGACTCCTGGATGGGGTGCTGGTCATCAGAAAGACCAAACCATGAGGAGAAGCTTGGAATTTTCAGCTTTACCCTCTATTCTCCTGAGAAGGAAAAAGGGCAGAAATGGGTTTAGTGATCAAACATGCCTACATTATAAAGCCTCCATAAAAATCCAAAAGTATGGAGCTTGGAGAGTTTCAGGCTGGCAAACACTACTGTGTACTGGGCAGGGTGACACACTCCGTCTTCACAGGGGCAGAAGCTCCTGTGTTTCAGGCCCTCCCAGACCTTGTCCCCTGCACCTCTTCATCTAGCTGCCCATCTGTATGTTTTATCACGTCCTTTAATAAACTGGTAACGGTAAATATGAGTAAGTTTTTCCCAATTTCTGTGAGCCAGTTTAGCAAATCAATGAAACCCAAGTACAGGGTTGTGGGAATGTCCAACTTGTTACCAAGTCAAAGAGAAGTCGTGGAAATCTAATGACTTACCACTAGAAATCTAGTGACATACTACTGAGATTGGCATCTAAAGTGAGGCAGAGGAGTCTGAGAGGACTGATCCCCTAATCTGTGGATCTATCTTCAGGTAGATAGTGTCAGAATTTAGTTAAGTTGTAAGACACCCAGCTGGTGTTGTGGAGAATTTCTTGGTGTGAGAACCATCCCCCCGCCCCAACCACACAAACACACATTTGGTGACCAGAAATGCCAGATGTAAAATACTCTGTGTGAGGAGGAACAGAGACACACAGTAGGGAAGAACTGCGGGTTTCTCTTGTACAACTTTTGTCTATTCTTTCACTAAAGACAAGGTCGTAAAATGAAAATTTTTTTGAGTATCAGGCACTTCATATCATGCCTGCTGTCATAGAATTTTCCAGCAAACCTATGAAATAGGTACTTAATGCTCATTTTACTGATAAAAAACTGAGGCTCAAATAGATTATTTTCACTATTTGTAATATTTTCTGCTATTTGTCAGGTGCCTTCTTTTCACCAATGCTTCTCGTTATAATTCTTGAAAAAGCTCTGTGATGAAATTATTATCCTCATGTTTCATATGAGAAAACCAAGGCCCAAAGTGTAAATAATTTGCATGTGGCCAAACTGCTTAACAAGTAGCAGAACTGGATTAATGTTCAAATTTTGTGGCTCTGGACTGAGTATTCTTTCCATTGTGGGGGAAATTCATTGATACCTCACCATATTTCCACAGAGCAGAATGCATTTCCATTCCAATCTCCTGGAAAAGGAAACTAATTGAAAAACATTCCAGGATTTCTCCTTCCCCTCACTCCCTCCCTTTAGGAAGGAAATGGCTTGTCTCCTTAGTGATCGAGGCTGAAGGAATAGAGCACTGTCGGATCTTTGACTCCCTCTGTAACTTCAGAGCCAGCCTGACCATTTCATATGCTTTCTGTTCTCTAGTTCGAAATCTACAGGAACAGAGTCACTGTAGTCAGTGAGTGAGAGGGATTGTAGAACAAGATGAAGCAGGGCTTTAAGCCATGGGCAAGAGACATGAACAGCCTTCCTGCTGGGCATGGAGGGGTTGGTGCCTGAGCCACTTCTGGTCCTTCCGTAATGATACTGTTCCATAATTGCAAAAGGGATTAGAGGAGAAAATATATACACTCTAAATATGTAAGGACAAAGAAATGGGACTGTTGCTATTTTACCTTTAGAAGAGAAATAAATATAGAAGAGAAGTCATTGCACTCCAACAGTGAAATGAAATCAGAACTAACTACAGAGGTGAATGTGTAGTTAAAATGCACTGCATATTAGGTTTCTTCTCCTCCTCCACTTCCTCCTTCTTCTTTTTCTTCATCTTCTTTTTCTTCTTCCTCTTCCTCCTCTTCTTTTTAGTTTGGATTTAGGTACATAGGGCACAGGGAGAAATGCAAAAGAAGTAACAGCATCTAACAGCAGGGAAGCACTTACTTTTTTAATCTTCCTTTTCTTCTGCAGGACAAAAGATGCTATCTTTTAAGCCAGTTCATGAATGTGTTTCCCTAGCTAAAGATATTTACAATCTTTAGATCTGATCTAACCTGAAGAAAATATAATGTCAACACCAATTGACAAGTACTCTAGAGCAGTCTTCTTTTAAATAATATGCTAATTGATAGATCCCCTAGAAGACCCTTTTCTGTAAGAGCCAACTCAGAGACAGCTTGGAAAATTGGAATTTCTGAACCCCAGATAACAGAGGTGGCAGCTCATTAAGAGACACTGGTATGAATGTCTCTGCTTCAGATTGTCATAAACGAGCTTTGCATGACCACCCTCTACTACACAAGTGTCTGTGCGTAGAACAGCACAAAATCTCCTATGTGCCTAAAGTAATTGATGGCATATATGTTGAAACTTTACAGACCCTTATTCTTTCCTTCTTTCCTCGAGTTTCCTCCTGTAACCATCAGAAACCTAGTTTGCAAGACAGAATTCCCTTTTTCCACTTTGAAATTCATGCTGCTAGTAGCTGACCTAAGTCAATGTACAGGGAAACTTTGTGGGTTTTGTTGTTTTTGTTTGTTTGTTTGTTTTTTGGCTGTACCTTCAGGATATGGAAGTTCCTCAGGCCAGGGATAGAACCTGAGGTACAACAGTGATAATGCCAAGTCCTTAACCACTAAGCCACCAGGGAACTCCCAAGTGAAGGGGAAATTTTTGACTGAAGTTCAGAATACTGATTACACTGTACCAAACATAACAATTATTAATCAGAATTCAAAGGGCTTGGAGACCATATATTATTTGAAATCTACCTTCCACTTTTTCCAAGACACTGGGGGAAACCAGCCCATCATTAAGGATATTGAGTGGATATTATCAGAAAGAGTAACCTTGCTTTCTCTCCCACTCTAAAAGTTCTATTTTTTTTTAAACAAATAGTCACAACAAATTTTATCTCAGGTTTAGATGCTAATAGTTCATTGTTTCTCTATTCCTAAGTAGCTAATATTGGACCCACTTAAGGGTAATAGACATACACCCTCTGTAAGAGAAAGTCAGCTGTGGGTCTACATAGGTCTACATGGCTCCATTCCCAGGAAGAAGAGAAGGGGTAGGCAGTGGCCCTGTGCATTATCATGTTGGCATTGTATAATATCAGATGGAAAAAAAGCAATACACTCTTTAATAAAGAGATACAGAGGGAGAAAGAATGGAAATACTCCTTCTAGGGATATTGCAGAAACAATCTACAACGTGAAAGAAATTGAGGAGATTAAATGTGTCATGGCACCATACACTGAGTTAGTGAGGGCAGCATCATATTAACTTTGGATCCAGGATTTACAACACTTTATCCATTGCAGACAACTACTCTGCCAGGAAAGACAAAAGAAAGTATCAGACAACATATGCAAATGACCATATGCAAGAAATAGATTGACATAAAACTCAAGTTTCCATGTATACCAAGTAGTGCTTCTTAAGGAACAGAAATGACCCATGCATACCTTCTCTTCCTCCAAGTACAGAACTTCAAAACTTTTAGCTCTGGAAGATTTCTGAGCTCAACTTATGAGTGTGAGTCCATTGTGTCTGCCCCAAGTCATAGAGACTCATCTTGACCTGCGACCTCTGCTCACTTGGTTTTGTGTTCAGTCTGCCAACAGTGGACTGTCCTGTTGTGGCTTGAGTCCTATAGGCAGCATTCTCCCCAATCCTGAGTGCCCCCACTCCATTCTCCCCAACTCCACTGTGTGCCCTTCTGCCCCTGCCCCCTCTGGTCCCCCCTTTCCCCTCCATCTCTCCCCTCCCCCCCACAACTGCTGTCCAACCTTCTCCTCTGCCATTTCTTCTGACCAACTCACCATCTACTAATTGCAGAAGCCACTCACATGGCAGTATCATCTGACAAGCTTCAGCTCTGTCCTGGCCATGCTTGTGAATAGAACAACTGCATGCTTATGGCCACAGGGTCTCTGAGATTTGGACGTGTCTCCTATAATGACTGAATTGAAAAAGTTCAATCCTGTGTGATTTCTAGAGGGACACAATCTAATCACATTTTTCCTGAACCAATTATCTTTCCACCAAGGCAGGACTCGGATTCATTGCCAGTGGGCTTAACAATTTCTCCCAAAGAGTCTTTTTTTTCCCTCTTTCCACATAAATCTTAAAAGCAAACCTTGATTTTTTTTTTTTTTGCACACTCAGATTCATTGATCACATGACATCGTCTGTTACTGATAATGCTATTTTATACAATGACTGATATGCGACCAATCATTTGATCTGATAGGTGCTTGTGGGGGGAGGTGGACTTCTACAGGTATTGGACTTCTGCACTTCCATTGCTTTAGGTGTGATAGGTTATGTACCTTATCTAATCAGAAACACACAGCCATAGGGGCAGTTTGTGGTTTTAGTTGATGTTTAGAAATATCATAGGATCTTTGCCAGGCTTACTCTGAGGGACTGAAACCTCTTCTTTTAATCAAATGAAAATCTATTCTCTCTCATTGGCACAAAATACAGTTAATGTTTCTTTAAAATATAAGTAGGTGATTTCCTTTCCTTTCCTCTTTCTACTTGTACATGTAGATTCAACCAGATTATTACCAAGACGAATTTAACAAATTTGAAATTACATTACTTTCTTCATCTGGCAAATCATCCTTGACGAGGAAAATCTGGCTTGAGTCACTCATTTTATTGTTAACTAGTTCTCACATACTAGAACTAGTTCTCACACTCTAGGTTGCACATGAGTAAATTCTTGCTCTCAGTAATGCCTTAAGGCATCAAAAATGCTAATATAAACTTCGGATCCAACAGAGTTAGATACCAACATACATATAGAATAATATTTTGATTTTATGAGAATGATTCCATCTCTAAGTCTCAAGACACTTTGGGCAGTAAATTCTAAATAAATTAAACCGTTAAATGTGCAATTAAGTACTTTTTTGCACCTCTTCATTAGAATGTTATTTTGTAAGGAACAAAGAATTAAGTATTTTCCCATTCAATTTAAGTACTACTAATGAGTATGTGTGTAGCTTATGTGAAACTTGAGAACACATATTAAATCATAACAGTGATGGTCAAAGACAAAAATAATAACAATAATTGACTAGAAAGTATGTTTTCCATTAAGTGAGCAATAAGAAAGTGAATATCCAGCCTCAGTCACCATCCTGGCTGTCACATCAGTGCAGTGCCTGATCACATAAAGGGTGTGACTTGAAAAGCCACAGCAAAGTGGCCTAGATCTAAAATTCATTTTTTCACCCATCAGTAACAATCTAAAACTCCCACTCTTGGAGGCTAATTTATTTAACTTAACACCTATGATTTTTTTATACCCCCTCTTAAAAATGCAAATTTCTCTAAAAGGGATAAAATCTCATGTCACTTATAATTCAGGTAAAATGAGTTTATTTAACACTACTCGTCATGACAGGAGAAACGCAGGGGCAGCATAAGGTCACTGGCTGTCCCAGGAGCATCAGGAGATTAGACAATGAAAATCAGTACAAAAGCTGAAGATAAAGCTTCAGTTTTTCCCAAGATGGTCCTATTCAGCTGAATATGTCTCTAAGGAAAAATCACAAACTGTAACTTGTCTCAACCTATTTTTCTTTTGCTTACAACTGTGTACTGCCTTGACTTCTGGGCACATTAATCCATGATGCTTAAATCCTAGTTGAGTTTTAAATGTAGCCCAGGCTATGGGTCGGACCAAAAAGATTTGAATACCAGCATTGCCACCTGAAGACTATATGATTTTGAACAAACTCCTCGGCCTCTTGAACTCCAGTTTCCTCAGGGATAATAATATCAACCTCTCTGGATTGTTGTGAGGATTAAATAAAATGATGCCCATAGAGGGCTTAGCAGAGAACCCAGCTCATAGCAAATGTTCACGAACTGTGGTAATTACTAGATTTATCAGGGTCGTAGACAGAGTGACAAGCCAAACAATGTTAGTAGTCAGGACAGTGACCTGTGAAATAAAGAAGAAAGAGAAAGAGGTGGAAGAGACCCTTGAAAAAAGAGCAGTGACATAAGATCAGATTTGCTCACATTGTTTGTCTTGTTTTAGGTTCAGTCTCAGTACTGAAAACGCTCTGTCTCCTGAATTCCCAGGCCCCCTTGAAGTTCCTAATCGTAGGAACATGAAGAGGCTGACCTCCCCCCCCCAACATGGTTTGCAAGTTTAGGACCATCTGGAAGAGATTCTGCTCCTGAGATACCTGTATATGTGTTCTCCTCTCAACCCTCCTCTCTTCACAAGGAGACAATTGTTCCAGAACAGTAGATCTTGTCCCTCATGTCACCATCATAAGAACCACTCTAAACACCATTTTAAAATCATTTTTTTCATGTAATCGAAGGGGGAAAAAAGGAAGGGTGAAGTAATCATCAGAGAAATCAGAATATCATATCAAAACAAAAGCCCCACACATTCAATTAATAAGGAAATCAATTCATCCAAAATGCAAAAAATCCAGACTTAAGGAAGTCATGATTCATTTATTTTTATATGGGCTTGGAGATCTATGGACAGATTCCACTTTAAACAAATACGTAATTATTCTTATCAGACTAAGAATTATACTTAAGCCACAGACTGATGACATTTAATCACGTTGTTATGTTTGTATCCCTTTTTTTTTAATGTGGCTACAAGTGAAAAATATTTAATAGTTTCCACAAAGATATGCTTCTCAAAAGAGAGATTATTTTAAAAATCAGATGCCTAAGAAAAAAATCTGAAATGGAAATAATATTAGTAGATATAATTTACTACCAATAATTATAGTAGTAGTAATTATATAATTCACTACCTTCTCAAGTTAGTGAAGGTAGTGTCCGGTTCTGGAGACCCTCATATTTAATTCCAGCAAAAAAGCTTCTCATCAGAGCGTGGAGAGCAGTTAAGAGGCCCGGGAAGTATCCAGCTCACAGGAAGATTGACATCACAATCATATATAAAGTGACACTAAGCGAAGTTATTATTACTTTTCCTCTTGGGTTTTATAATAGCTTGTTTTCCTTCGTCCTGCCTCTACCCATTTAATTCCATCTTCACATCATGACCACACTAATTTTCCAAATAGTGCATCTTCAATAATTTTATTTCCTGCTTAAAAAAGCTTGAGTGTCACCTGGATCATATTATTTCAGTCTATCTCCCTGGTTTCAAACACACAAATACATTCAGCCATCAAGCCAATTTAAATGACTCCTTTAACTTCATTTTGCCCACCCCCATTGTAGAATGAACTCTCCAAGCCTGACTTGGACCTGAGTAACATTGTATCAAAAGACAGGATGACTGAGTACTTTACAGTGGGGTTTCCAGTGCTGGACATCCTAGTAGAGATCAAATAGAGATTCTATCTGATTATCTTCCTTTCATCTTGGAGACAAAATTACACAAAAGACTCTAGCACTTTCTAAAAGCATAAAATTGGGCCAGTCATAACCTCTGCATCTATGTATCTGGGAGATTATAAGATCGTAGGGAAGATTAATGAGCTATTTCATGCCATGCTCTTAGTATAAGGCAAAGCACATGGTAAGTTCTCTATAGATGTCAGCCATTAATAACATTATTACGAGAATTATTTGTTTTGAGGCCAAAAGACTATCTTCTTCATTCACAATAATTAGTTTACCCTCCCTCGTCTCAAAGTGATTATGGACCTATATTATGAGAGGTAGATAAAGAAGCATGCTTGTCAGATTGAATAGTTTAAATTTCTTATGTGAGGGTTCGGTAATTGAGTTTTATGGTAAAAGAAAGCCATAAATGTTATCTTTAAAGACAATACAAGGAGTCGTGTATAAGGTATGTCAAAACAGGAAGATGTGGGATCCCAGTTAGTAGGTGGTTAGGAAAGTACAATCTAAAATTCAAAAAAATAAAATTCAGGTCTATCTGTTGCCCATGACAGAAGACACAGTGGAACTAGATTAAGTATGAAAACAGAGCTTAGAAAGAGGCAAAAAAAGTAATATTCTCTTATCCTAAGCTTGAGTAGAAATAATGTATTGGAGGGTAAGGAAAGGGATGAGTATCTTCTTGGGTCAGATTTTAGAATCCTCAGATTATCAAGGATGGATATGTACAGTCAGTAATTAAAAACGGGATTCTAAATCATCAGAAATAAATCAGTGCTAGTGACAAAATGTCACAGGCACACATCCTTTGAAGCTGTAGAATTGAATAAACTAATTAGAAGAACAGAGCATTCTGCTGATGTCAAAAAAACAAGGCACTGGTTAAGATCAGTAAGTGTATTAATGAGAGAGATTGAAAAAAAAAGGAACAGAACAGCAAACAGTTGTGGAAGTCAGGACAAAGGAGACTTCTCAAGGAAGTACAGCAGAAACTTGCATCTGCATCTCTAAAGCCTTGTTTGTGAACTTGTTTCCTGGACCTACATTTCCCAGTCCTGCCTCACAGTTAAATGTTGCCATGGAATTGAATTCTAGACAATGAAATCTGAGCAAATGGATATATATTTCCACACCTGGGCCACCCCCTGCCTTTTTCCATGTTTATCCAGTTGGATGACAACTCAGAGCAATCTTAGAAACCTGTTGAGCATGGGACAGTATTAGAGATAGCAGAGCTGCTTTCAACCTGGGCCCTGGAATTAAGCACGCTCACCTCTGCCAGCACCCAACCCTCACTTGGATCCCCACGGGTCCATGATACACCTGAGAATTAAAATTCCATAGTGTTTGACCATCACCGACGTTGCAGGGTTTGTTTGTCACAGCACGGAGCCTTCCTTAACCAATGATGAAGGGCCATTTACAAGTCCTGACTGAAGATGACGGGGACTGAGAGACCTGGAGGTTTAATGTTCTTCAGAGAGTAGTTTCAGGAGAGTGAGTTAAAGAGTGATTGAGAAATGCAGAAATGAAAGCAATGAATGCAATTTTTTAAAGGGGAACGGATTTCATGCATAGTAGAAAATGAGATGATATAATAACCTGAGCAGAGATGGAGATAAATTACACTCTTTAAATATAGGACAAGAGGAAAGAGCCCATGGAGATGGAGACATTGAAAACGCAAAAGGAAGAAAGAGTCATCAAGCAAGGCCAACAAAAAGAGGAAAAAGAGACAGATGAAAGGAAGTAACACCATTCTTATTAGTTAATATCCAGGAAAGGGACAATTTAAGAAGAAAGAGTAAGTAGATTAAAAAAGCTTGGGAGGTGGGGAGAGGAGTTCCCGTCATGGCTCAGTGGTTAACGAACCCAACCAGCATCCATGAGAATGTGGGTTTGATCCCTGGCCTCGGTCTGTGGGTTAAGGATCCAGCATTGCCTGAGCTGTGGTGTAGATCACAGACACAGCTCAGATCCACGTTGCTGTGGCTCTGGCGTAGGCCGGCATCTACAGCTTCGATTGGACCCCTAGCCTGGGAACCTCTGTATGCCGCCCGTGCGGCCCTAAAAAAGACAAAAAGACCAAAAAATATTTTAAAAAGCTTGGGTATTTACCATGTAATGAGAGTTGTGTATGCACAAGTCAATCTAGCAATAAAAACATCAAACTACTAGAGTTCCCTGGTGGCTCAGCAGGTTAAGTATCTAGTACTGTCACTGAAGCCACTTGGATGTCTTCTGTCACATGGGTTCCATCCTTGGCTCCGGAAATTCTGCATGCTGTGGGTGTGGTCCAAAAAAAAACGGTCAAGTTACCTTTGGGTTTCTGAGGTTGTGGTGGGAGAAAGGTTCTTCTGTAGAAATAACTCTAGAAAAAGAAGCCTTGATTGTGTTGTTGAAACTTTGAAACATCTGCATAGATTATGTGGATCTGGAATCCCTTCCTAACCTGAAGACTGTTAAAACCTATGGAGATAGCCTGCTTTGACAGTTTGATTTGGGGACCCCTTAGTCATTTGACAAATATTTGTTACGTGTCTGCCATGTGTTAGCCGTGCAGACTTAGTTGGGAAAGAAAAGCAGTAAATAAGGCAACAAGCAAATAATTATAGATGACAAACACTATGAATAAAATGATATATTAAAGAGAGATGAAGAGAGGCCAACTGGGGAAAGATAACATTTCCTTTTACCCACCATCCTGAATCAAAACTATTTTTACTTGTAAATTGGTAAATTATAAAGGAGGACCAGTGAAACTATAATCATTTCAATAATTTGTTATACCATATTGGCATTTATTCTAATTTCTGGCATCATCTTTATAGCAAGTTTAATTTCAATTAGACCATGTTTGAACCTACTGAGTTTCAGAAAATAAAAAAATACAAAATAATCAGTTTTTTTCAAGTATGTGTCTTAATAAGGTATCTTGATAGTATTTTATTAAGGTACTATTCCATTCAAACACATTGAAAACTTTATTTTAAGAATTTTGTTTTTATAACATATATTTAAATTATAGGCATGCATACACACATGTATATATAATATAAACTTGAATATGTATTAATGTTTAAAAATGAACTGTATACATCATGTAATGACATTGCTTAAGCTGTTATTTAGCATCTTTTTTTATTTGCAAAAAACTTCTTTTTAAGAATGTTTAATAACAATAATTCATTTTTGAGTAACTTGCTCCCAATTTATGTGAGTTTCTCAGAAAATTCTTCATAGAATCAGTTTCCTAACAAATGTTTTTCTTCATTTACAGAAATAAATTATGAGATAAATCACAACAAAGGCAGAAAGTAAGAAAAAATAACATTCTGTGTATGATTGATTTACTTTTTATCTCTAAAAGCACTATTTTCCCTTTATCTACAGTGAAGCTGTAGTCAAATGGCCAGTAATATAAAGTGTTTATGGTTTTCTGGATTGGAATTACAATTTCTTGACCTCTCTGATTCAGGCTAGATCCTTGTCCCAGTTTTTCATTTTAATGAACAGAGAACACTTTTGAAGACGCTTAGATTCTGATTTTCTTTTTACATTAGAACCTCAGGGAGTTAAAAAAAAAAAAAATTATTCCCTCAAACATAGCTACAATTTCAGATTGTATTCATTTCCATAAAAGAATACAATTTGTTTCAAAGTAGCGCTCTGATTTTCAATGGAATAAAATAATGAATTATTTTCAGAATATCTCCAGTTTTTAATATCACAAACTTTACTTCCTTACCCAATCTTCCCAATGTAATACAAAAAGGATTGAATATGTAAACGACTTCATCTGCTCTTTTTTTTCCCATAAGAATCTTCTTCCTGATTTTGAAATTCTGTATTTGGAGAAAATAAGTCATGCTAAATTTATTTGCTTTTTACTATATTTACTATTTTCATTTATACACAAATTCCTAAAATAATGTCATTTCACTTTATTTTGTTTGTTGTAATTTCAGCCTCCTCCGGTATTACTTGTATACGTCACAAAATGACAGATGCCAGAAGAAAGGGAGACTGAAATGAAGACTCTGACCAACTTTTAGGCCAAAAAAATGGCTTTACTTTTCAGTATATATTGCCATTTCTTTTAAAGATATTCTTTAACTGGGATGACAAAATGAATGATTAATGATAAAAGATGGAAGGGAGTCATAATTTTTAACGAAATACGATGTTACTATCACATATGTTTTCACTAGAAGTACTTCAAATTATTTGTGGCAATTATTATTACTCGAACTAGAAATATGTAGATATAGATCCCTCAATCAGATAAAATTCTCCAAACTTATCCTAAGGGAAACTAGGAGCCATTACACATGGATCCCTAAAAACAGATAGGGAATGACAGTTGTATAATTTCTATAATTTCAAGACCAAAACTGGATTTGAAGTAGGGATTATCACATGCACTGAAATTTCTTTTCATCAGGTTTTCCCCATTCCCTGCCCTATCCTCAGTGATGTCTATAAGTTAGAGTTAAAAAGTATCTCATTAACTGCTCAGTGTATCTGACATATAAATAAAATGTACATTTAAAAATAAAACCTTGGAGGGAGTTCCCGTCGTGGTGTAGCGGAAACGAATCCGACTAGAGAACCAGAAGCTTGTAGGTTCGATCCCTGGCCTTGATCAGTGGGTTAAGGATCTGGTGTTTCCGTGAGCTGTGGTGTAGGTCGCAGACGTGGCTTACATCCCACATTGCTGTGGCTGTGGCGTAGGCCAGTGGCTGTAGTTCCAATAAGACCCCTAGCCTGGGAACCTCCATATGCCTCAGGTGTAGCCCTAAAAAGTCAAAAGACAAAAGACTAAAAAATAAAAATAAATAAATTTTACAAAATAAAATCTTGGAAGCCTTTTAAATTCTTCCTTACATTTGATGACAACTGCAATAGAGTAGCTTGTCATTAAGAAAATACTTCACCCATACACACCATCTCTATACTCCTCCGCATTTTTACCTAGGAATAGGACATCCGACTATTTTAGTCAATAAAATATTAACAAGATTGAAATGAGCTTGTGTATTTGAGCTTATCCTCTTGCACGTTTGCCATTTCTGTAAAAAGAACATGTTCCAGATAGTTTGCTGATCCCAGCTTTGGGGAGACATTTGGATCAGACCTGAATCCATTTCATAACCTAAATGCCAAGCAGTCAAGCCCAGCCTAGATCAGGTGGATAATCAACCTGCAGACATGTGGGTGAGGAAGAAGTGCCTTACTTTGCATACCACTGAGATTTTCCCAGTTGTTTGCTATGCAGCGATAACTATTGCATATGAGACTATTTAGGGAAAAGTGACTGCATAGGATGTTTCAAAAGAGAAGAAAACAGGCAAGGCAAGCCTATTACTACTGATCTTCTAAGATCAGAAATTTTCTTTCAAGTTCCCCAGATGAATGTTTTTGTTTCTTATATGTGTCACTGCTGCTATGAAGGGGAATAATGTTATTACATCTGCCACCTCTAATTGTCACAAAAATATTTCACATAAGATGCTATGACTTCCATTTCAGAGAGGAAGAAACTGATCCAACAAAGTTAAGGAACTCTTCCTTGTCCACCTAGGTGACAGGACAAACAATGCTGCCTCAACTGATCCAGAAGCCAGTGGAAACTGTCAAGTAGTTGAAAAGAGATCTAAGATATGACAGTGAGGAAAGAAGAGCTCTTCTGGATAATAATTGCAAAACAGTGCAGACCAGACAAGCATCTATAACCTGACATTCATCTTTCAGTCTAGGATGACAAATGAGAATATTTGCTTAAATCACTTCAGGGTTACCATGCAATCATTGTTCATGTTATTCTCTATATGATATTTTGCCTTTATAGAGATGAAAGTCCTGCCACATACAATAAGAAAAATGATATCAATGCCAAGATACAGCTGTAAACACTTCAGACAGTTCTAGAATCCACTATTCTCAATGTCTCCTTCTCTCTAATTGTGCATCTAATTTTATCTGAAGCTTTACTCCTTGTTCCCCACAGCCCAACCCATCCTGAATTCTCTAGTTGAAATGAGGGAAGGATGCATTCTATTTGCCTTAGTAAATGGCTGTTTTAGAAATCAGAATTATTTATTACTATCTTAGGGGTCAGAATTTAGAGTACAAAATTATGGTGCCGGGCTATTTTACAAATGGGCTACCATAGGGTCAAATCATTAATTAGCAATTGTCAATCAAAGAATAGTCTAGGCTGTCTGTCTAGACAGGATGCTGTGGGCATTGCAACCAGGAGGACACCACAGATGTTGACCCACATGTCTAGTATATGGGCCGTCATGGTGACGCTGGAGGACAGATTGTTCTTAAAAAAAGAAAGAAAGAAAGAAAGAAATGTAGGCGACATTTATTTTTTCACATCTAAGTGAGTTCAGGTCTAAGCATATTCCCTTAGACTTTCATTACTTTCTATACTTCCGAATACTGAATCGCATAGAGAAAACCAGAAAACGAATGTCTTACTCTCAACTATAACTTAATTATAACAAAAAATAGGTAAATTTTAGCTCGCGTAAAATTGAGATTTCAAAACAGAACATTTTCTGCTCTCTTCTGATTTTCAACAGCTTCCGAAATATGCACATTTTCCCCAGAACCAGGGAAGATTTTCATCTACTCTGGCAAATAAAACACTTTGATGGGCAGAAGCACCCATTTGTGAGAAAAGAGACTCTGTCGCCTATGCCGTCAAGCCTTCTTCAGATAGTCCAAGATTAATTTTCCTTCAGAGCAACTGACAAGCATTCATTTACCAAATAATTATTTCCTAAATTCATAATTTATCATGTTATGTGATGTCACCAATTAGGTGAAACTGTTTATTAGGGTGGAAATTCCTTTCAGCCTTTACACCGTCATTGGTTTGAGTAGGTTTTTTGGGGGGAGGGGTGAATATTTCTTTATAAATGCATCCTAGAATTTGAAACCTGGACAAAAATGAAAGCCAGGGTCACATCTGTCCTCTCCATCATCATATAAACTGCATTATGAAGGACTTATCTATAAATATGGGACTGCAAGGAATATTAAGGAACATACAAATGTGACCCGTATGGGTGTTAGGAGCGAGTGCATAAATATGCTTTAGGAAGGGGAGGTATATAAGAACAAAAATATAAAACAAAGAATGTCATGAAAAGCCAATTCAGGAAAGGAATTGGAGTGGTATTTTATCTAAAAGAGTTTTAATATGCCCATAGCCGGTGGTTCATCATATTCATAGTGTGCCTTTTAAAACCACAAAGAGAGGCAGTATGCTAAGAAATCTAATAACCAGTATTATAAAAGTAAATCTCAACCCAGACTGAGGGTGGCCTTTACATAGTCTAAGAGTTCTGAGTTTTATAAAGTTTTTTTCTTTAATATACTAGTTTTCTGAGAGAATACAATCAAATGATGACACCTCCAAAGAACATATTGAGCTCATGCCCCAGACATCATGGAAAGAAATGATTATCTTAGTGCTGAGTCTAAATTTCTGATAAAACAAGAAAGCAACACTACTAAAAGAGGTTTGAAAGTCCTTTAAAGAACAAGTGAAAAAATATGAGTAGTGAGTGAACAGAAGGATCTTTCGTATTTCATTTATATATACTAATTCCCATTTAAGAGAGGAAATGCATTTTTTCCCAAATTGCTGGAAAATTGTTTTTTTAATTTTTAAATTTTTTATTGATGTATAATTGATTTTATTGAAGTACAGTTGATTTACAATGTTGTGATCATTTCTGATGTACAACAACGTGATTCAGTTAAACATGTACACACTTCAAGTCTCTTTCAGATTCTTTTCCCACATAGATAATCACAGGAGATTGGGTAGAGCTCCCTGTGCTATACAGTGGGTCCCCATTTGGCCAATCATTCCATATACATCAATGTGCATACGCCAATGCCAAGCCCCCAGTTCATCCCCACCTGTCCCCTTTGGTAACCATAAGTTTTTCAAAGTCTGGTTTTTTTTTAACATACTGCGTGAAGATCCATACGGACATTTCCTTAATAATAAACTCCAAATTCATGGCATTCATGTCAGTATATAGGTCAGGGCCGGTGGGAATTATTGTACTATCAAAATATGATATTATCAAATTAATTTGATTCTTTAGGACCAGTAATTTTTTTTTTTTTATTCTTGGTGGCATTTTTTTTTCAAAGGCATACTCGGTAACTTTGTTAATCAGTCCTATTTATGGGAACTTAATATATTGCCAAAATGGGATCTGAACCTTTTATTGCTCTTTCTTACTCTTTATAGCCACAGCCCTTTTTAATATGTTTATATAATAGAGCATACTACACATATGTTGAGAAATGTGTTATATGCCAACATATCAGAGATCTCCCTCAACTTAAAAACATTTGCTCACCATTTATACTCTGTAGTTAGTATTCAGAAAACAATATTTCCCCCAATCCATTTCATACTAATAATCACCTGGCCAAGCTAGACACAATGCTGAGCATTCTGATATTCTCATATCTCCTCCAAGGAGAGAGTTTAACTTTGCAGTTGAAAATCACTGTTTGTCTGGGGTTAATAGATGCAAACTACTGCGTTTGGAGTAGATAAGCAATGAGATCCTGCTGTATAGCCCAGGAACTGTATTTGGTCACTTGTGATGGAACATGATAGAGGATAATGTGAGAATGTGTATATGTGTGTGTGTGTGTGTGTGTATGCTTGTGACTGTACAGTAGAAATTGACAACACTGTAAACCAACTATAATGTAAAAAATAAAAATCATTAAATCTGAAAAAAAAAGAAAATCACTGATTGGAGCATTTTGTAAGGACAAACTGACTGAGGAGGATTTATGCATATCATTTCTTAAACTTTTTTAAAAAGTTAAATTATATAGCATTAGTCAGTAATTTAATCACAGAGTGTTTCTGGGTGCAGGCACTGCAGTAAGTTTTATGATGCAAACAAAAACAATTCAAGAAGATGCAACATCCATGAAATCTGGTGAGGAAAATAAGATGGCGAAATAAATAAGCATAATGTAATAGAATACATTTTGCACATGGTAGATATAAGGAATTGTAGAGCCCAAAGTTGGGAGCCTTTCTCCCTGGTGAGGTGGAAAGATAAGATTCTTTGGAATGCTTCACAGAAAGGTGCTATTTTAGCCGAGTTGGGAAGGGTCATTATAATTTATTAGGTGCACTAAAAAGTAAAGAAGAAGAAATTCTGAGCAAAGAGAAGAGCCTACAAAAAAGTACAGACATAGGGGATAAAAGTATCAGCTCAGGCTGAGGCAGATTTGAATTTTATTCTAGTCTCATCCATGTATGATTTCTGCCACAATGGGCAGCTTATGAAGCCTCCCAAAACCTCTATTTTTTCCTTTTAAAATGGGGATAATGATTATACCTCTCTCTTAAAGTTGAGCAAAGATTAAATGAGATAAAAATGTAAAATATTCGATACATCTGCTTATGATTCTACCTTCCAAATATTCTTTCCACTCCCCACAGAGGTATTGAAGCAGATGATGCAACTAGAAAACCACTAGGTCGTTCAGTGCCATGTGGGTGCTATGAGAAATGAGCCTGAATGATAACAGGTATTTGGATGTTTGTGGTAACAGATAGGAGTGTCAATGAAAACATCAAGTAGAGAAGAGATGTGATCAGATTTTTGTTCTAGAAATCTAACGCTGGCTGTGTGAAAAATGAACACCTGAGGGAAGTGAGCAGAAGCAGAGACACCACTGAAATCATGAAGGAAATGAACAAGGGATATATGCATCAGGGTGGAGTGAGGTAGAATCTTCTTGAGACTTAGTGAATAGCTGCCTGGAGAGAGAAAAGAGGAGAAGGAGTGCAGCAGGGAGAATGGGAGTCCAGAAAAATTCCCCCAGTGTCTGAAGCTACCACCTCAATAAAATAGCAAAAAGATAATTATGCAAAATAGAGCATGAAAAACTACAAACTGTTATGTGGTTCAGACTACCAAGTCTACAGGCTCCGGGGCTGGTTGTGGTTACTGAAGCTTGAGCAATAAGAGGGATGACCTCATAAAAGAAGATGGCCCTGAGTTGAGTTTGATCCAAGAATCAGATGCACAAGTGTAACCAGTGAAATGAAGTCATACAAGGAATTCACATATGTGCTAGGCTAGACTGACACAAGGGCATAGTAGAATATGTCATCAGGTGGTTCTTTATGTGTTTACTTATATATTTATTTGTTGTTATACTTTATTCCATAAAGGACTGCAAACAGTTAAAGGTTCCTAAACATTAAACCTTAGTTGGAAAGATTTAAGGCTAACCTAAAATACTGTGAAGAAATAAAACATTAAAACACAAATTCAAATAACACAGTATAGCAATATTTAGTTTGTCAACAGTTGGGAAATAACAACAGGCTTTTGGCACTTGTTATTTTTAGCAAAGATACTTGACAACTGGGAGGAACCAAGCAGGGCTTCGTGTAGTAGCAGGCCTTGGAATAACAGTTTCAATCAATTCTATCATACTCAAATTATCATCATAGATCTATTCTTTAAAACAAACTTACCTACAGACACATTATTTTTCCATATGTGGTATTTAACGCCACAGTGGTTGTTAAACCACATTTTACAAGGATCTGTGTTTATCGTCTTTGCTATTCTTTCAGGTTAAATTGAATTCTATTTTTACTAATAGAGACTCCACAATATCCTATTATAGCACTTAAAAGAAGTTGAATGTTCACTTATCAAATAAATAACCAATCCAGCCAACCACAATGAAAGTAATAAGATTTTAGTTTACGTCACAAAAAATAGAAGTATGAAGGATTCAAGTTACATAATATGTTGGATGATGAAACAAATAGGGACATTATGCCCAGGCAGAAACATTTTCTAAGGTCATGTGGTAGTTGACCTAACATATCTGAAATGATTTCATCAGACCCCAAAGAGCAAAATAATTTCGTGGTTGGAAATTACAGCTTGAGTTGCTTCAATAAAATATGTATACCAGCTTGTTAAAAAAGTGTTACATATGAATGCAATGATTTTCATCCTATGGTATTCATCTTGGAAAGCTCAAGGAAAGCTGGATGGCCTCTTTTCGGCATGTTATAGAGGGAACATATTCCAACCGGATCCAAGGAGTTCCATCACCAACAGAGAAACCTTAAATACACTCTATTCATTTGAACTTCTTGCTCACGGTAAAACTGCAAAAATACCACATATCCTGCAGGGTCATTGTATGAGAAATATGTATGATTAAAGAATCAGAAGTTGCCTAACACATAATGGTCCCTGAAAAAAAATGTTAGCTAAATATGTATCTGAAATATTCAGTTGAGGTTATGTCAGGCACTGGTTAGAAGATAGCTCAAGGAACAAAGAAACCAGGTTTAAAAGTATCTATTGAAATATCTGCAGATGGAGAAATCTGTATATGCCCACTTTTATCTATCTTTTATATCTTTCATCAAGCTTTGAAGTTTTATCATTACATATATGTATATAAAATGTGTGGCACATCCTTCTTGCCTCACCTCAATAGTAATTTAGAGCAGAAACAGTGTCGTCTCAATAAGCATGAGGTTCGTCTGCATACAGCAAGAGCAATACTAACAGCTAATTAAATCATAGCAGTTTGTTTCTCTCGTAGATAGAAGAAACTCCTAGTAGACAGTCTAGCTATACTGTGGCAGCTCTTTTTTCATCAGGCTCCCAAGGTGTTCTGATCATTTGCTGTGTATTGTCTCATTTTCTGGGCATAAATTTTGCATTTTAGTCTTTGGGAAAGAAAAATAAAGGAGTCCAAGAAGTAAATATTTTAGAAGTTGCATGCAATGCTTCAAATTATAACTAATTAGCCAAAACTTGGTCATTGACTATGTTTATCCACAAGAGTGATCTTAAAAAATAAACTGTTTTAGCCAGCAAAGGGCCTACTTCAAGATTGAGGCTGTCATTGGAATAAAGGGAGAAAAAAAATTGGATTAGCTCTTCTGTCATGAGTGAACCCTCAAATGTAGACTTTCCTTTGGGAAGGAATTTTGGACCTGTTTCAATACCTGAACAAATGTAGACTTAAATTCCCAGTCCCATGTCATGAAGTATGGCCAACATTATTTTCCCCTGGAAAACTTTGAAAACAGGAGTGATCAGTAAATCTGAGGAGATGATAGAAAATGTCAAAAAAATCTCAGCTTATCTGATGCTCAGAAATTTGATTTGCCGCCATGCCCACTAAGATGAACTAGCTTCAGATACCCTCCCCTCAACTTGAAACCAAATTAATAGGTTGTTATATGGAGTTGTTAGATAGAAATCATTTGCAGGATTATAAAACCATCTACCAAATATAATTCTCTTAGTTTTAGAAAAGTAATTTTTCCTTAGCAGTATCTAATAAATAAAAGCAAATATTTATATGTAGTTCATCCCTTATTTTTTAACAATGTCATTGGCTTATAAAAGGCATTTATTTATTTATTTATCTATTTATTTATTTCCTTTGCCATTTAGAGCCGCACCATGGCATATGGAGACTCCCAGGCTAGGGGTCGAATCTGAGCTGCAGCCACTAGGCTATGCCACAGCCACAGCAACACCAGATCCAAGCCACATCTGTGGCCTACACCACAGCTCACGGCAATGCCAGATCCTTAACCTACTGAGCAAGGCCAGGGATTGAACCTGTGTCCTCACGGATACTAGTCAGATTTGTTACCACTGAGCCACAACAGGAACTCCAGAAGATATTTATTTTTATTCATTTGTTTGGATAGTTCATTTCAAAATGATTTCAATTGAAGTAGTTGAAGTGTGGCAGGGGGAGTATTTCCCCTCTGCTCTTCTAAATTCTCTGCTGGGAACCCTGTAGGAAGAAACAGATTGACAAAAGAAAAGCAAACAGAAGTTTATTAGCATGTATACATGGATACATGAGAAATAATCAGGGGAAAATGAGTAACTCTCAGAGTTGGCTTAGAACTCGGGCTTAAGTGCCATCTTTGGCAAAAGAATGGAGAGTGTAGAAAAGGCCAGTTATGGGGAGATGATCCAGAAAATAGGGTAAACAAGAATACAGTTTATTAAGCAGATTTAAATTGATGCCTTCTCCATTGATAAGAGTTTCTTGTAACTTAGTCATTCTTCTCTTCCTGGTACAGAGAGGGAGACATTCTTACAAATACAAATAACCTTTATAAATAGAAATTTTGTTTAGAAAAATATAATTTTTACTTTATTTTTATTTTACTTTAGTTTTTTTTAATTGTTATTTCCCCAGTACAATTTTTTTTCTCCTGTACAGCTTGGTGACTCAGTTATACATACATATACACATTCTATTTTTGCACATTATCATGCTCAATCATAAGTGACTAGACATAGTTCCCATCGCTACACAGCAGGATCTCATTGCTAATCCATTCCAAAGGCAATAGTTTGCATCTATTAACCCCAAGCTCCCAATCCACCTCAATCCCTCCCCCCCGCCCCCGGCACCAACAAGTCTGTTCTCCAAGTCCATGATTTTCTTTTCTGTGGAAAAGTTCATTTGTGCCATATATTAGATTCCAGATATAAGTGATATCATATGATATTTGCCTCTTTCTGACTTAAAATTTCACTATATCTGTTTTTAAAAATTTAATATTTTCAGGTAAAGTTTTTTTATGATTCACAGTCATTTGGAAGACATCAGTCACGTATAAGGTTATTCATAAAGAAGCCATCACATCTTGATTTATTTCTTTATGTATTACTCATTTATGAATTATTTTTAAAAATAGATTTATATGCAGTTCCCATCGTGGCTCAACAGAAACAAATCCAGCTAGTTCTGTGAGGATGCAGGTTCAATCCCTGGCCTCTCTTGGTGGGTTAAGGATCCGGCGTTGCCGTGAGCTGTGACATGGGTCACAGACGCGGCTCGGATCCGGCATTGCTGTGGCTGTGATGTAGGCTGGTGGCTATAGCTCCAATTCAACCCCTGGCCTGAGAGCTTCCATATGCTACAGGTGCGGTCCTAAAAAAAATAATAATAATAAAAATAAAACAAAATAAAATAGATTTATACTATAATTTCCTTTCCAATACATTTAAGGAAATATTTATGAAATAGAAAAATATTTTATTTAATATTATAAACACTTTTAACTTCACTCAGACTAATAAAGTAAACCTGCCTTTAATCCTATATAGCACTAAAAAGAAATGATCAGCCAGGAAAAGTCATAGAAAAAACTTAAATGCATATTACTAAGTGAAAGAAGTCCATCTGAAAAAGGCTCCGTACTCTATGAATCCAACTATATGACATTTTTGAAAAGGATGAAACAGTAAAGAGATCAGTGGTTGTCAGAGTTGAGGGCAGAGGAAAGGAGTAGAAGTAGAGAGTGTTTTCAGTATAGTGACAATACCTTCAAAATGGATACATATCATTATACATTTGTCCAGACCTACAGAAGGTACAACACGAGAGTGAACTGTTATGTAAACTATGGACTCTGAGTGAAATTATGTGTCAGCGTAGGGTCATCAGCGTAACAAATGTATCACTCAGAGGATATGCATGTGGCGGGGCAGGGATTATATGGGAAATCTACGTATCTTCTCCCCAATTTGCTGTGAACCTAAAACTGCTCCAGAAAGTAAAATCTTAATTAAAAATAAATCCACATTGATGCACAGTACTTTAAGATTATCTGCCCAATTATATTGTATATATTTCAATTTACTGGGAATAGACATTTTCATACTGTAAAGAAAGAACTTTAAAGGAGCTAGAAACACATGCATTATCTGAGATATGAAGACAAAAATATTTTTTAAAAGAGCCTTTAGAAATATGCTTAACATAAATGGATAGTAAATCTGCACTGAACTCAGTGTTACTAGCAAATGATCAACCTCGAAAATTAACTATATTGTTATCTGCTTAAAATGTGAGAGAACTCTTAAGCACTTGAAGTTTTCATTCTTTGACTGTCATGTAATAGAGTGAGAATTTCATTATAATGTAATGTTCAAGACACTCCTGAAATACAAAAATTATCCCCAAATTAAAAAAATTAATTTTGCTGCTAAACTGGCATTACAGTTTATAAACAATTTCAGATAGGAGTTGTTGAAGTTTTTAATGGTATCCAACTTTAAAACAGTTTCTGTTTATCTCACTGAAAATGTATTATGTTTCAAAATCCAAAATTAAGCAACTGAAAACATTTAGAATTTACAATAAAAACTTCTTGAATTATCACCTCTTCAGAAGACTTCGTAGCAGCTCCTAACAGGTCTCCAACCTCAAACTTCCTGCAACGGACAACAAAAAGGATGCTGACAGGACAAAATTTGGGGACATTTTAAATTTTATTTGAATATGTCAAATTAGCCAAAACAGCTTTGATTTATGTGTACACTATTGAAAAAGAAATTATTTTTTACTAAATGCATCTTTATTCACTAGGTTGAAAATCCAAGCCAAGAAAATAACAATCACCATCACTCGCTGAGCATATACTAAATTCTTCTTTCAGTGTTAATAAATTTGCTACATGATTTCACCTTATTCTTACAACACCATGAGAAAATTGTTGCTTTTCTAAAATAGAACTTCACAGAGGTTATTAAACTGGCCTGAGCTTTCATTGCTCCATAATTAATTGCTGACCATGATTCAAAGACAAAAATGTGATTCCAAGTGCTGTTTTCTTAACGATTATACTCTTCTGTTTGCAGATATCCTTGACAAACATAAAAATTAAAAAGCAATCATTTTAATGTATTTGCATATTATGTTTTATAATAAGATTCTTTGGTTTTGAATTTTACATTCAATATTTCTAACCATTACAGATTTTTAAGGTGTAGGTAGAAAGGGAAGTGAATTTGAAACTGTTTCCTTTGAAATGATTGTTTCACATGGTTAAGAGACAATGGATGGTTTCACAAAGTAAGAGGCTCTTAAAAATTTATTAAACAAATAAAGATGATACAACCTCACGTTAATAATCTGAATTGTTGTCATTACAACACAGGTTCTTCTTACAAATGTATTTTGTACCAATTTGACACCAGAAAATAGCCTTTCCTCCTGTTATTCTTCAAATATTGGCATATTATGAAAATTGTTAGGATTTATAGATTTGCCACTTTCCATGAGAAGATTGGAGTGAGTCGAAGGTCCCCTGGGGCCTCATCAAACATTTGTGTTTATTGTGGTCCTCACCTTCTTAAGCTTATGACAAATGGTAACATGTCTTCCTTTCGACTAATTTTGAAGTATCATTCTTCATCCATTTTTATTAATTTGGGGGGAAACTGGATAAAAAATTCTGTGCTTTGGCTTTATTTTACCAACCTTTACTAAGTGGTCTGTTAATGGCATTTTAAACATTATTAAATAGGAAGAATTCATATTACATGTGATTAAGAAAAGAAGAGAGGGCAGGCTGTAGGCACGGCTAAGGTCCCATGTCTGCATTTGCAGCTGTTTTAAAGCAATCATTCAATTGATCATTATTCTGGGAGAAAGCAGGCTTGGGTTCTAGTTAGTCTGCTATTAGTTGGTTGTGTCTCCTGTAGTAGAGAGGCTGGATCTTATATTTCTCAGTTACAGGTGATACAGTTGCATAAGTGTTCTGTAAGTTTTCTTCTCATTTGGAAATCATATGAATATAATTTGGTCTCATGCCTAAGAATAAAATGATATTTATTGCATTATCCTTTATAGGTTGAGTTTAATTCTGTTCAATAAATGTATGTTGATCACTAACCATTTCACCAGACATAATGGAAAAAACAAAGATAAGGAACTAGAATTTAAAGCCTTTCTTCAATTGAAATATTTCAGCATATTTCATATATGTGTTTCAAGACATAAAACACAATGATTCCAACCTTTTTGTTTTTCTCCTATTTTTAGATAAAACTAGAGGGATTGACAGGAAATATTTATCAAAATATTTACAATTTTCTCAGTTTCTTTGTCATTTTAATAATCAAGTCAAAATAAGCTGAATAATCTTATTAAATTCACATTCATAGTAAAATCCTATTTAATAATATTTTTCCTATCAAATGATCTTTTTATGTATCCTCTCTTCTAACTGTACCATATGAAGAGAATAACATCTGAAAGTTGTTAACTTAATAATAACAATGGTTATTTTGGGATTGCTGTTTATTTTTTCTTTGTATTCTGGTTTACTGTGAGAATTCTTCATAATGAAGCTGAATCATCTATGTCTTTATTTTTTTTAAATAAAGATAAAAAAATAGTAACCAAAAAGTTCTCTCAAAAGATAAGAGGAGAAGAAATGGAAATACTTATTAATGTCACTGAGGAGAACCCAGTCCATGTTTTCTGCTGTACATGATGGCAGATGTTTTCCAGAATATCTGAAATCCACGATTATATCCCCGGATTAGTATGAGTTAGGCCTCCTGAGGCACTGATGTCAAATGTTATCACCCCTTCCTCCCATTGCTCACTCTTTATACAGCAGGAGGACTGTGGTCAAGTCTGGGGGAACATCTGTCCATCTCTGTACCCACTTCTCGAGATGCTTTAACCTCTTTTTCCCTTTACTTGATTTCTTGATTTAAGCTACAGTTCCAGATCTGACTATATGCCCAGAGCATTCCAGGCTCTGCAAATTTATCCACTGCCACTAAAATCTCCATTATTTATCCAGACAAGCTCAGTGAGCCCCCTCTATTACACTGTATCTTTGCCACAGTCTTTTCTGGCTTGCTGTCTCCCACCACACATCCCACAATTGTTATATTAAACTGCAGGTCAACTTCTGATCATGCCCTAAAATCCTCTTTGCTTTGATAAGCAGTATGATCTTACTTTTAGCAAATACTGCTGACTTGATTCTGGTGTCCACCCTGCCTCTGTGCCCTGGTGAAGATGGACAGTTCCACTATCTTTCCTTGCTAGTTCCCACTGGTATAAAGCACCGGAGGGCAATTCCTGGGGGATCTGTGTGGCAAATAAAGACCGAATAAATGTTATTCAAGAATGTTTGTGGAATTAAGAATCAAAGACAAAAGTAGTAGCCTAGAAAAGGAGTTAAAGCAGTGGACCAGATGAAAAGACATGAAATCAGCAGCGTGAAAAGGCATAAACAGAAGATGAGTTGACAGGTCATTAAGAAGGGAGATGGGACACGACTAGAATGAAAATAATTCTAGAGTGGTAATGAATTTCAGTGGTTAGGAATCTAAAGTGGAGGATTGTTTTAAGCCTTAGAGGAGTTAAATATGTACTTGTAGGAGGGAGTGAAGAATCATTTATGCATTTGGGACTTACTGTGTGAACCAGCTTAAGGTATGGCTCTTGAAGCTGTAGGTTTTTTTAAGATGCTAGGATCCCTACATAGAAACAAGTCTGATGCCGACAGGTCTTCTGAAATGCATAAGATGTCTTCTATAGAAGGACAGGTGTTAGAAGAGCTTGGTGCTTAGTCCTCAGTCTTTGTTCCACTGGATGAGATTCAGAGCCCCTATGCCACCTGAAATGGAGCAGGATGTAAGTCCAGGTCTTTTCATTGGTTTATTCTTTTAAGCTACTCCATGAACTCATTGAAGTAAATTCCTATCTAGAGAAGCACAAGGTTCCCCTTAGCCTTGCTCTTTAGATGGGCCCAAATATAATCAGGGCTGCTCTAAAGACCAGCATTTGTGCCTTCCAGAGGCTCTGGTCTGGCTGACAATTGGTTCCTGACACTGAAAGCAACACACCCAACCTTTGTTCTAGTAAGAAGGACTACATTTTTTAGTATCTAGGATATGGTAAGGCTACAGTCAAGAAAGCAGGTGGGACTTCGCTTCTCAGGCTGAGGGTTGTATTGTCTCTCCTTGGCAGCTTTCCAGAATCCATTCTATAGATGCCTGGTGCCCAAATCAACGTCTCAATAGATAGATAAGTAGATAGACAGATTGATTAGATGGATAGATTAGATAGATAGAGAGATAGAGAGATTAGATGGGTAGATTAGATAGATAGATAGACATATAAGTAGGTAGATTAGATTAGATAGAGAGACAGACAGATGTCTGAATACAGACAAAGCAAGGAAGGTCTTCTGCTGACAGGTGACATGAAAACCACTGCCCCTAACATAAGCCTCATATAAATGGAACTTTGCATGAACTGCTTTCTGGATTTTATATATGGATATGATATTCTGGTCTTCCATTCAAAAGACTGCTGCATCCCACCTGTAGGCTATTTGTGGCATTTACTGGGATGCTTTCCCAGATTTTTGGAAACAGAGGATGAATAAAACCTGGTGGCAGGGTAGATATCTCTGAAAAACAGAAGGCTTGAAGGGGACTAGGTAAATAGCAAGCAGTCAGGGACAATATTCCCAAGCAAATACGGCAATTGCCCATCTCTGAGGCAAAGAGTAGATTGGATTCTGAGACAGCAGGACAGAGACTAAGTAGCATACACCAAAGGCAATCTTTCTTCGCACCACTACTAATCTTACTGTACACTGTTTAGCTTAGTGGCTAGAGCACAGCTCTGAATGTGAGCTCAGAAATAAGAGTGAATCCATCACTTAGTGGTATGAACGTGGACAAATCACTTAAAATCCCTGTGCCAGCTTCCTCACCTGTAAAAAGTGGCCAATAATAATTATAATACCTACTTTTAGGTATAAAATAGTGTCATATTAGACACTTGTACAGAAATATATGGAATTGCAATCCAAAAGACCCAGCAAGAAAATCCCAGAGAACCCACAGTGTATCTTATGACAGAGCTTTCTACATGAGTCCAGCTCAGAAAACATGAAGCCGGTACCTGGGAAGTAGCAACCACTCAACTCCTTTCCCACTACTCACTCCAACAAAGGAGGGGTCAGAAAACAGACTAGGGAGTAATGGGGAGAAATGAGAATCAGAGGAAAATCTTTCATCCTCTTCCCGAAGGCAGGCACCTCACCTAAAAATGGCCATAGACAGCGGGGAGGTGGGGGCAGGGGAGGTAGCAGGGGAAAAGGAGAGATCGCCTAGCTTTCACTGAAAAATGGAATGTTGGTTAATGTATTGGAACTGCCATTCCATGTCCAATAGAGATGATATTTTGCGACTTAAACAGACATCTGATTTCATTGCCTGAGAGTCACTAGAAAAATGATGTGACTTCCTGAGTTTTCATTCAGTGGCTAGGGTGAAACCACTCTCATGGGAGATTTAAATGGTTTGTGTGGATGAAAATACAGTTGATTTTTGGTTTCTTCCCATGGGTCCTGTTTGCTCCCATACATGGAAGGCTGTTGAGAGGATTAATCTAGTTGATCCATGTGAATTTCTAAGAAATTCACTAGTAGGAGGTCAGAAAGGTGAAACATAGCCTCATTATGATCAATTGCAGCTAATATTACTGTAACAGGGCATGTCTATGTTGTACATTACAAAGCTTAGTTCCTGCAACCATTCTCCTCACCAATCAAAATCTTGCCCAACAAAAAAGACATTTTTTTTTTTTCAAAATAGACGATGCAGGTAGATGGTTTTCTCTACTTAAATCCAAGCATTTTCTCCTTTCTTTTCCTCTTGGTTCATATTCAGATATGAAAATTGGTCCAGGCATCTCTGAACCAACGAAGGCTTTCATCAAGTCACTTTACTGCCTTTGCTTCCTCTTCTGTAAAATGGATGCATTAATACATAATGTACAATGGAGTAGTTGAGCTACTGTATTTTACATGCACGCAGCCTGATAAAATACTGGTATTTCCTATTTTCGTTTCTTTCATTTGCTCAGATCTCTCACCTCCGCTTTTACTGAATTCATGAAATAAATAAACATGTTGAATAATAAAAATAAACAAATGAAAAAAACCAATTCATGCTTTAATGGCCTAAAAGGCCCCAGGAAACATGGCCTCCCCGAACACATCTTCCCACTGCTGATTCTGATATAACCACTGAGCCAAGGGGAAATCATGTCACTCTTCTGCTCAAAACCTCCTGTTTTCCTGTCTCATTCTGAATAAGCGCCAACATTCTTATAGTGCTCTATGAGGTCCCACAGGATCTGGCTTCATACCACATGATCTATCATTATAACCATTCCCTTGTATGCAGGTTAAACCCCCTTGCCCACTTCACTCCATGATACTAACTGGGTAAACTCCAACCCTGGGAAAAACTAGCTCTCCCTATTATCTCTGGCCTGTAACTGAGCAACTGAACATGGCTGGAACACAAACTTTAAATGCCTAGCTAGTCTCAGCACTTTTTTTTTCTTCTTTTTTTGGCCACCCCCTGGCATATGGAATTCCCAGGCCAGGGGTCAGATCTGAGCCACCATTGCAACTTATGCTGCAGCTGCAGCATTGCTGGATCCTTTAACCCCCTGCAGGGCCAGAGATAGAACCTGCATCTGGTGCTACAGAGAGGTCACCACGACACCAATCCCATCCATTGCCCCATTACACCACAGAGAGAACTCTCTCAGCATTCTTTTTTGCTTTAGGGCCAGACTCATAGCATATGGACGTTCCCAGGCTAGGAGTCAAATTGAAGCTTCAGCTGCTGGCTTACACCACAGCCACAGCAACGTGGGATCTGAGCCGCGTCTGCAACCTACACCACAGCTCCTGCCAGTGGTAGATCCCAGACCCACTGAGCAAGGCCAGGGATCGAACCCGCAACATCATCATCGGATTTGTTTCCACAGTGCCACAAGGAGAACTCCCTCCCTCATCATTCTTTTTTTTTTTTTTTTTTTTGTCTTTTGTTGTTGTTGTTGCTATTTCTTGGGCCGCTCCCGCGGCATATGGAGGTTCCCAGGCTAGGGGTTGAATCGGAGCTGTAGCCACCGGCCTACGCCAGAGCCACAGCAACGCGGGATCCGAGCCGCGTCTGCAACCTACACCACAGCTCATGGCAACGCCGGATCGTTAACCCACTGAGCAAGGGCAGGGACCCAACCCGCAACCTCATGGTTCCTAGTCGGATTCGTTAACCACTGCGCCACGACGGGAACTCCATCTCATCATTCTTAATAGAGATCCTGTAGTCCATTTTCTTTCTTTTCATTAAATATCTTTTTCACAGGTCTCTCCTCAAATTATCAACAACCTCTGGCCCCCTCATCACTCTCATTCACTCAAAATGAACTTCCTTCTGCTTCTGTCCATCAAAACTACCAGGCTGTCTGCCCTCCCTTCAGATATAGCAGATGAATTTCCTCTATTCCAAGAACCACCTTTCTACTGAAATCCATCCCCATTTACTTTCTCAAGGACTTTGCCCCTATAATTATGCTCAGTTTCCTCTGCATCACCTCCATCAGCATAAATGCATACTCCAACTTCTCCTACATTAAACAAAAAGTCTCTGAGCCCACATCCCCATCTAACTGAAATTTATCTGCACTCCTATACAGCAGATGTCTCATAAGAATTGTTTGCACAGATAGGCTGTATTTCCTTTTCTCCCATTCTTTCTTGAGTCTAATCTTCTGAGGCTTTATCTTCAAAACTCCACAGAAAGCATTTTCATCTAGGCTGCCAGTACGTTCACATTGGCAAAGACAATAGTCAATAGTCAAGGGACTCGATCACATGTTTTGAGCTTCCATTGTTGTCTTTCATATGAAATTCAATGCAATTGGTGCCCTCAGAAGGTTTCAAACACAATAACCCTGGTATAATTTTTTAGTAACAAATTTTTATTTTTATTTTATTTTATATTAAAGTATAGTTGATTTACATTTCTTCAATTTCTATTGTAAAGCAAAGCGACCCAATCAAACAAGTAAATTTTAAAGTCAACATCACTCTGCTAAACTTTATCAATATTGTTTATATAGCTCACTGTATTTCTTTCTTTGTTTCTTTCTTTTTTTTTTTTTTAGGGCCGCAACCTCGGTATATGGAGGTTCCCAGGCTAGGGGTCCAATCGGAGCTACAGTTGGGTTACTTGCTGGCCTACACCACAGCCACAGTAACGCCAGATCCAAGCCGCATCTGCAAACTACACGTCCACTTATGGCAACATCTGATCCTTAACTCACTGAGTGAGGCCAGGGATTGAACCTGCAACCTTATTGTTCCTAGTCGGTTCATTTCCACTGTACCACGAGGGTAACTCCATCAGTGTATTTATTTCACTGTTGAATAATATTTGGCTGTCTGAATATGCATGTTTATCCATTCTTTTATCAACTGCATTTTTCTTGTTTTTCTATTAAAGACATTTCTAGATGCCTAGCAAAACATCCTTGTACGTGACTTCTGGTGCATATGTGCAATGTTTCCTCTTGGACATATCTTAGGAGTCCAATTACATGATCATCTGGCATGTGAACGTTCACCTTTGTGAGCTAATGACAATGTGTTTTCCAAAAACTATTATTTACAGCAATTAACAAGACATTTTTAACCCATATATCAGAATAATCTCTTTTTTATTAATGTATTTATTTTTCTGTTGTACAGCATGGGGGCCAAGATACACTTACATGTATACATTTTTTTTCCACCCTTTGTTCTGTTACAGTATGAGTATCTAGACATAATTCTCAATGCTACTCAGTAGGATCTCATTGTAAATCCATTCCAAGTTGTATCCGATAACCCCAAGCTCCCGAATAGAATAATCTTTTCTTTTGGAAACTGAACAGGTATAAAATAGCATCGATTTACAGTCTCAATTTTAATTTCTCTAATACCAAAACAGATGGAACATCTTCCCACCTGTTTACTGACCAAATGCAACTTACCTTTTATGAAATGCATGATCACATCTTTGCTCATTTTTCTTTTCTTTCTTCTTTTTTTCTTTTTAATATTTTTTCTCCATTTAGGGCGACACCTGCGGCATATGGAGGTTCCCAAGCTACGGGTCAAATCAGAGTTGTTGCTGCTGGCCTACGCCAGAGCGACAGCAACACCAGATCCAAGCCGCGTCTGCAACCCACACCACAACTCATAGCAACACCAGATCCTTAACCCACTGATCAAGGTCAGGGATCGAACCCGAGTCCTCATGGTTCCTAGTCAGATTCGTTTCCGCTGAACCACAATGAGAACTCCACGTCTTTTGCTCATTTTTCTAGTGAGCTGTTGATTTTTCCATTAATTTAAAGATTTTATTTACATATTACTGACATAAGTTTTTGTCAGTCATATAAGTTGCAGATATATTATCTCAGCTTGTAAACTCTTTTTACTTTCTTTAAGGAGTCCTGATAAATTATCCAAACTTTAGAAGTAAGGCTAAAATACGAGCAGCATAACCTTCTGAAATCATTCAAGGGCAAGGACCACCCAATGATTAGCTAAAAGAATGTGTACTTGGTTAAATCCACTATTTACCACTATTTAAATGTCTGAGATGTTTGAAAATCCCAGACATTTAACCTGTTAACCTGTAGAGAGATGTTCGTCTTGTAGAGATGAAAATAGTTTCAACCCTATAAAACTGATAACCCAAAGATTATAGTGTACTTCCCTATTGGACATTAACCAGTTTTGTATATAATACTGCAATCTTAACCTAACATCGCTTTATTAAATTGCATTTTGGATTACTAAGGTTCAACCAGAGAAGCAGAACGAGGAAGAGAGTATATACACACACATATATACACATTTATAATGTATATGATACTTACACATAGATATATACACAAATATTTTAAATACCTTTCTTTTTTTTCTTTTTAAGGCTGCACAGAAATCATATGGAAGTTCCTGGGATAGGGGTTGAATCATAGCTTCAACTGCTGACCTACACCATAGCCATGCAACCAACGACAGATCCAAGCTGCATCTGGAACCTATACCACAGTTCACAGCAATGCTGGATCCTTAACCCACCGGCAAGGCCAGGGATTGAGCTCAGATCCTCATGGATACTGGTCCTGCTGAGCCACAGTGGGAACTCTCTAAATGTCTTTTGGATTGGTTTTAACATTATAACACTTTTGTCATTATGAGAAGTTAAAACTTTTGAATGTGTTCATTTTATATTTGCATACAAATAATTTTACTGTTTTAAAGATTATAGCTTATCTGATTTGTGGAGCTTCCACTAAGATGCCCAAGTAGATTCACGTGATGCAGCCCTGTAAACTCTCTTGCCAAAGAAGTACACACACACAAAGAGCAAGTGGATATTTTCTTGCCTTTCAGGGTAAATGCTGAGCTTCAAAGGAATTTGAATTTTTTTTTTTTAGTTTTGGTTTAAGTGTGATTTTGTGTTTTATTTATGTTTTTGCTTCAAACAGGTGATATATGGTTCCCCACTTGTGATAATAATGATTAAGTATTTGATTTTTTAGGTGACCATTTGGTGAACAGCTCTATTGCATAGGTAATTGAAACTGTATTCCTTGGAGTGATAGATGGTAGAGAATCCAGTTAGCCTATTTGTTTGTCTATGCTGTTTATTTATATTTTTAAATCAGTTAAAAATGTATGTTCACTGGGAACAACCATCTTTGAGATCTAGACTGCAGAGTTTTATTTTACTTTTAATTTGTGACTGAAGGGGTAGAACTTAAGATACTTGGTCTTTTCTGTAATTTAAAAAAGACTTCAGGAGTTCCTATTGTAGCTCAGCAGGTTCAAACCTGACATTGTCTCCATGTGGTTGCAGGTTTGATTCCTGGCCTCATTCAATGGGTTAAGGATCTGGTGTTGCCACAAGCTGAGGTGTAGGTTGCAAATGCATGTGAGGCTGGGATCCAGCCTTGTTGTGACTGTGGCATAGGCCTGAAACTGCAGCTCTGATTCAAGCCCTAGCCGAGGAACTTCCATGTGCTGCAGGTATGGCCGCAAAAGGAAAAAAAAAAAAGACAAGACATTATATCTCTGTGAAAGTATAAAATGTTTCTATATCTGGAAAATTCTAATAAAATAGATATTTATAATATCTCTTAAATTGAAGGGGCTCTTTGGAAATTGCCTTATAGAAATTAAATAAGTACTTATATAAATCAAATATACTGAAAATTCACAGAAGATACAGAAACTAATCTATTACTTTAAAGCATGCTAGTTTTTTTTTTCCTTTTTTAAAAGAATTTACTTTTTTTTTCCTTTTTGTCTTTTTGCCATTTCTTAGGCTGCTCCCACGGCATGTGGAGGTTCCCAGGCTAGGGGTCTAATTGGAACTGTAGCCACCATCCTACACCAGAGCCACAGCAATGCGGGATCCAAGCTGCATCTGCAGCCCACGCCACAGCTCACAGCAATGCCGGATCCTTAACCCACTGAGCAAGGCCAGGGATCGAACCCACAACCTCATGGTTCCTGGTCAGATTCGTTAACCACTGAGCCATGACAGGAACTCCAAGAATTTACTTTTTAAAGGAAGTTTTAGGTTTACAACAAAGAGGGAGGTACAGAGATTTTTATATACCCTGTGTTGCCACATGCATAGCCTCCCCCATTATCAACATCATTCACCAGAACGGTACAAGAGGCCAACAGTAACCAATTAGAACTAAAAGCATCGGAGTTCCTGTCGTGGCTTTGTGGTTAATGAACCCAATTAGTATCCATAAGAACTCAGGTTTGATCCCCAGCCTCTCTCAGTGGGTTAAGGATCTAGCGTTGCCATGAGCTATTGTGTAAGTTGCAGATTCAGCTGTGGCTGAGGTGCAGGTCAGCAGCTACAGCTCCAATTTGACCCCTAGCTTGGGAACCTCCATATGCTGCGGGTACAGCCCTAAAAAGACCAAAAAAAAAAAAAAGAACTAAAAACATCAATCTGATTCTGATATACTGTGCATGGCAAGATAAAAAGATTTTTGAAAAAATTAATTTTTTAGAGATTGAGCGATTTTGTATCAAATTGATAACAGCTTCATAATAAGGAAACTGGGTCCAACCTGCCTTAAAATCATTTCCATTAGACTTTCTGTAGCCATTCTATTTACTTACTTGAGCAGTTCTGTCAACAGCACATGTGAGTCATTTGAGACCTCGAGTGGCAGCATACAGTCATGAAATATCCCACTCTAAAATCTTTTAGCTCATAGTTCCAATGGAGAGGGAACTGAAGGTTACCAAAGCAATAAATTATCATTAAGCAAGAGGGGATACAATTCTAAACAAAAAAGCATATTCACACTGAGTGTAGTGGCACATTTTATGGTATACATGAAATATGTTGGGAAAAACAAACAGCATGCCATTCCATTTGGACAATATTACATTTAGAGAAATTTTTCAAAACACTTGCAAGAAAAATTGACAGGACTGTACAAAGTGCCTCCAAGCTACTCTTCTGCTTAAGTATAAAATGAAAGATTGCAGTTGTTTAGCTCTACTAGTCAAAAGTTTTAAAATGCACATACTCTTTGACCTACGTATTCCATTTCAAGAAATTTATCCCAAGAATATACAGGCAAAATTTTTCATGGTGTTTCTATAAAGATGTTTATTGTAACACTTCTTAGCAGTATTAAAAAATGAAAAATAGGAGTTCCCGTCATGGCTCAGTGGTTAACGAATCTGACCAGGAACCATGAGGTTACAGGTTCGATCTCTGGCCTTGCTCAGTGGGTTAAGGATCTGGAGTTGCCGTGAGCTGTGGTGTAGGTCGCAGATGCAGCTCGGATCCCGAGTTGCTGTGGCTCTGGTGTAGGCTGGCGGCTACAGCTCTGATTAGACCCCTAGCCTGGGAACCTCCATGCGCCTCGGGAGCAGCCCTAGCAAAAGGGAAAAAGACAACAACAACAACAAAAAAATGAAAAATAGTGTTCATAAATAAGGTGCTTTTGTGTATGACTGTGTCACATTGCTGTACAGCAGAAACAGGGACAACATTGTAGATCAACCATAGTTTAATTAAAAAACAAACAAAAAAGTGCTTTTTAAAAGAATTCTCATATATACATACAGTGGAATAATATGCACTCAGGAAACAGAGTGAGGTAGACCTAGATGTAAAAATATGGAAATTTAGCTAAGCTGTTAATTCTAAGAGAAAAAGCAAAATGAAAGATATACAAATAACAACAATTAGGCAGACAGTGGAAATTTAAAACAAATAGCCAAAATCAGAGAATAGGGAAATACATAGTCATATAATGGACCTCTAAAAAGTAATTTTGAGTGGAATAGGTAAGTCAGAGAAAATGTGGTTTTATTTATGTCAGTTCAAACACCAGCAAAATTAGCATGAAATAACCAGGAAAAAAAAAAAAAAAAAAACCTAAAACGCAGACCAAATTAAGTTGAAGATATCCTTGATGATGAAGACAAAATCGTCAGGCAAACACATAAAGGCAGCTTCTCTCACATTGATAATGGTTTATTCCTTAACTTAGTTCATGGGCATATAGCCATTCATTTTTTTTTTTACTTTTGCCTTTAGATTTTACATATTTTTTATACATTATATATACATATTATTTTCTTTACTACAAAGTTGTTTTAAAATTGTTACCTGATGAGTTTTCATGACCAATATAACATTGAGTACATTGTGTTCTTGTGTACTTGGCACTATCTGAATTATCTTACTTCTAACTCATGCCATCAGGTAAGGTAGAAACTATTAAAACCCTATTGTATAAATCAAGAAACTGAGGCTAATGCATGGAAGCAACTTACTCTATGTCACTTATTAAGTTGTTTGCATTTTAAAAAGTTTTTCTGACTCCAGTGTCCAATCTTCTAAACACAGGAAACACTGCCCATTAAAAATATAAATGCACAAAATGGTTCCAATTTGATATTTTTAACTTATTGTTTGGTGCCTTATGGATTCCCACATCTGGATAATCCTATCATCTGTCATGAAAAATTATCTGTAATTTTATCAATCATAAGTTGGCAGTTAACCATGATAACATTATGTAAATAGCGAACATTTAGCAATCAAAGTACTAAATAAAATATAAGAACCTAAAATAGAACTAAGAAAGTACATTTTGACTTTCAGGGTAATGCCTTGGATCACAGGAAACTAAGATTACATTTTGATATTTCAGGGAAGCTTTTAAAAGAATATATTAGTGATATTATTGGGAAATGCCCATAAAGAGTTTGTTATTTCACTATTTGTTGGATTTCTATTTACCTCCAAATAGTATCCTATATTTTCTCACCTACTTCCAGCCCTTTATTCAACCTCTTTTTGAGAAAAATGTCTATTCTTTTGATTCATACTCAGTTGCCTCACTGCCAGAGATAGACTACAAATCATAGTAGAAGTGAGATTGACTCATTTGCTCAATAACGCACAGCACAGTTTTGCATCTAGGAAGCCACTCACCAACTGTATGCCTGGGCGTTCCCCTCCCAGTACAACTCATGTGTTTATTTGGACTTTCTCCGAGATCCTACTGTCACCATGGCTCTCTGCAGCATCCAAGGACCAGGCACAGGTCTGAGTCCTTGCCTCATACCCTCTGGCCTCAGAGTGGGGCACCCCCACAAAACACCAGTTTATCTTCTGAAGAATACCCTTTCATGTGCATCCTGAGTATTTTTATAGGATGCATATATTTTTAAAGTGTCTGTTTTAAACAATTTCCATGTTAAAGCAAGTCATACCATTTGCATTATAAAATTCTAAGTAAACCGGGAGATATTTTTAAATTAAAAGGTGAAAAGAATATCC
Source organism: Sus scrofa (assembly GCF_054392235.1). Taxonomy (NCBI): domain Eukaryota; kingdom Metazoa; phylum Chordata; class Mammalia; order Artiodactyla; family Suidae; genus Sus; species Sus scrofa. Next base: position 117,443,670 of record NC_139388.1, on the reverse strand, counting down.
AGACCAGAATTAACCTCTATGTACAGAGTATGAAGTGACCAAAATTGTTATTTTGCCTCCTTATCAAGTAGTCCCAGGTCCCTCATGATTACTTGCATCTTAGTGATTAGAATTGATTGTGAAAACTGCTGAAGTTTTTTAGTCATTCTGCCTACAACTTAGCCTATGACTTATTACTACAGTTGTAAATGCTGTAAGTTCAAACAATTTCACAAATAATCAACAGTTTCTTCCATGGTAAATATTTATGATGTTCAGACAGTAAGAACATCTAGAGTCTAAGTGTCCATGGTGTGAAAACAACAGAAGAGACACAGACAGGCAAATATCAGAGATGGGGGAGGAAAATATATAAGATGGGATCCCCATTCTCACGGTGTCATCTCATTGGCAACTGGCTTATTCAGGACATATTTGTCAAAGAGCCTAGAAACTGTTTATATATATATTTGTGACTCTATGTGACATGATTCAAAAGTTTCATCTAGTACAGTTATCTAAATACAAAAAAGTAGTGTTAGGAATTCCCACTGTAGTGCAGCAGGTTAAGTATCTGAAGTTGTCACTGCATAGGCTCAAGTCACTGCTGACTCGGGTTCAGTCCCTGGCCTGGGAACTTCCACATGCTGCAGGCAAGGCCAAAAAAAAAAAAAAAGATAGTGTCAATGATTGGAGTCTTTAAACATATTTGTATGGTGGGGGTGTGTGGGGGGGTGTGTGTGTGTGGGGGGTGTATTTACACAGTGCTTCTCATGATCATAAATAGTGTGTGGTTGCTCCATGTTCTTCTTCATTGTTTGAAGTTTCGAGCTGAAGAATTCATACCGTGAAAAACAGATTGATTCAAGGGTGAATAATAAGTACCTTCTTTATTATGTAGTATTTTATTTAACTTTTATAAGGCCTGCTTTCACAAACTTTTGGAAATTAAATAGCTAAATAAAAGAATACACTTTATTCAGCTTTAATTAAAATAACTACCTGATCAGTTCTGTGAGACAACTGGCTAATAATGGTTATACAGCAAAGATCAGGTGAAATATGAGGTTGGATTCATTGGGTAAGGATTCAGGCCTTACTGATTCACTTATGTGTTTGCCATTAAGAACTAACCTTTCTTTTTAAATAATAATAATTCACAAATGAACTAAAACACGGGATGTAGCGGATTATATCTGTATAAGGTTACCTGTTGAATGAAAATTCAGGGTTTAATACATTACCCAAGTTTTCTTAACTTAGAAGACTGTATGTTTCTGTTGAGATAGATATACTCAGCCTACCTAAGTTACAACTTTGTTAAGAAGAAATTAGGTGCCAAAGTACAGAATGGCTAAAGAGAAGGGTATTTGTATTTAATTCCTCCCATTAAGACTACAGTAAATGAGTAAAATATTAAACAAAGAGTTCCTTTTGTGGCTCAGCAGTAACGAACCAACTAGTATCCATGAGAATGCAGGTTCACTCTCTGGTGTTAATGATCCTGTGTTGTCTCAAGCTGCGGTGTAGGTTGCAGATGCTGCTGGTATCTAGCATTGCTGTGGCTGTGGCATAGGCCAGGAGCTAGAGCTCCAATTTGACCCCCAGCCTGGGAACTTCCATTTGCCAGAGTGTAGCCCAAAAAAGAAATTTAAAAATAATTAAACAAAAGTAATTTGCAAAAAGTCACATATTTATATTATCCATTTCTCAATCTCCAACCTAATAAGTGCTAATAAGCTATGAAACATTACAGATCCCTCTTTTTTTCTACTGACATAAGAGATTGATTCTGACTATATGGGGAGACACCACTGGCCTGGTACTGCCCTTTTGTTTCCATTTAGCTAATTCTGTCCCTGAGCATTTAAGGCCCAAAGGATACCAAAGATGCTGTTTAGTATTACTGTGTCTAAATGATTGTCTCTCTATTGGATCTCTCAATTATTAAAAAAGGGGTGTTGAAGCCTCCAACTTCATATTGGAGGGCATATATGATAAGGATTGTTTTGTCTTTTTGAAGAATTGGGCCTGTTATCATTATGGAATCTCCCTCTTTATCCCTTATAACTTTTTCTTCTCTGATGTTGCTTTGTCTGAAATTAACAGTTACTCTAGCTTTATTTTTCTTGGTTTTAGCATATCACTTTGTCCAGTAAAAGTGTGTTCCCTGCAGACAACATATGGTTAGGTCTTTTTTTTAATCCACTCTGACAGTTCCTGTTTTAATTAAAATAATTTGAACCTTCACTTTAAAAGTTATTATTTATATAGTAGGATTAATATCTACCATTATTCCAATTGCTTCATATTCATTGTACTTGTTCTTTTTTCTTTTTTGCTTTCTTCTCTTTTTTCATTTTTGCTTTCTTCTCTGATTTTAATTGAGAATTTTTTATAATTCTATTTTTTTCTCTCAGAATATCATTTTTTTACTTTTGTTAGTACTTGTCCTGGAGTTTACAATAGACATTTATAACCAATCTAAGTTTTCTTTAAAATATCACTTCATATAAAATGGAAAACCTAGAAGAAATGGACAAATCCTTAGAAAAGTACAATCTTCCAAGACTAAACCAAGATGAAATAGAAAAGACGAATGGACCAATCACAAGTACTGAAATTGAAACTGTGATTAAAAAACTTCATCAAAATCATATGGTACTGGTGCAAAGATAGAAATATAGATCAGTGGAACAGGATAGAAAGCCCAGAATTAAACCCATGCACCTACAGTCAATTCATCTATGACAAAGGAGGCAAGAATATACAATGGAGAAAAGACAGCCCCTTCAATAAGTGGTGCTGGGAAAACTGGACACCGCATGTAAAAGAATGAAATTAGAACACTTCCTAACACCATACACAAAAATAAACTCAAAATGGATTCGAGACCTAAATATAAAACCAGATACTAAAAAATTCTTAGGGAAAAACAGGCCAAACACTCTGACATAAACCACAGCAATATCTTCTCAGATCCACCTCTTAGAGTAATGACAATAAAAGCAAAAATACAAATGGGACTTAATTAAACTTAAAAGTTTCTGCACAGCAAAGGAAACCCTAAACAAAATGAAAAGACAACCCCACAGAATGGGAGAAACTATTTGCAAATGAAGTGACTGACAAGGGATTAATCTCCAAAATTTATAAACATCTTCTGCAGCTCAATACCGAAAAAACAAATAATCCCATCAAAAAATGGGCAGAAGATCTAAACAGACAATTCTCCAAAGAAGACATACAGATAGCCAAAAAACACATGAAAAGATGCAGATCAACAACTATGAGGTACCAACTTACACCAGCCAGAATGGCCATCATCAAAAAGTCTACAATGAATGCTGGAGAGGGTGTGGAGAAATGGGAATCCTATTATACTGTTGGTGGGAATGTAAATTGGTGCAACCACTTTGGAAAGCAGTAATGGAGACTCCTCAAAAAACTAAACATAGGAGTTCCCATCGTGGCTTAGTGGTTAACAAATCCGACTAGGAACCATGAGGTTGCGGGTTCGATCCCTGGCCTTGCTCGGTGGGTTAAGGATCTGGCGTTGCCGTGAGCTGTGGTGGAGGTTGCAGACGTGGCTCGGATCCCGTGTTACTCTGGCTGTGGCGTAGGCGGGCAGCTACAGCTCTGACTCGACCCCTAGCCTGGGAACTTCCGCATGCCGTGGGAGCAGCCCCAAAAATGGCAAAAAGACAAAAAAAAAAAAAAAAAAAAAAAACTAAACATAGAATTACCATTTGATCCAGCAATCCCACACCTGGGCATCTATCCAGAGAAAACCATGACTCGAAAAGATAACATGCACTCCAGTGTTCATTGCAGCACTATATACAATAGCCAAGACATGGAAACAACCTAAATGTCTATCAACAGAGAGTGGATAAAGAAGATGTGGTGCATACACATTATGGAATATTACTCAGCCATTAAAAGGAAATAAATAAAATGGCATTTGCAGCAACATGGATGGACCTAGAAATTATTATGCTAAATGAAGTTGGTCAGACAAAGAGACACCAACATCAAATGCTATCACTTACATGTGGAATCTAAAAAAAGAACCCAATGAACTTCTTTGCAGAACAGATACTGACTTACAGACTTTGAAAAATTTATGTTTCCCAAATGAGACAGGTTGAGGGTGGGGGCATGCATTGGGGGTTTAGAATGGAAATGCTATAATTTGGTTGTGTTGATCATTGTACAACTATAAATGTAATAAAATTCATTGAGTAATTTAAAAAATAAAATAAAATATCACATCGTGGGTAGTCCATGTACCTTATGACAGAATATCCCTAATTCTTTCCTCTTATTTCTTGTAAAAAGGGAAATTACTCAACTACAACCCCTGCTAGCTTTCCTGGATCACCCAATGGAGGAGAGGATGAAACTGAGTAGCACTTGCGAAGGTTACAATTCAGGGGTAAAAATATATGGAAAGACTGAGATCTAATTTTTCCCTACAATTTAAAACCACATCAACAGAGCTCCTTAATAACAACAAAGGATCATAGCTGAAAGAACTGAAAGATTCACATTCTATTTAAACATGAGAAACCTAAAAATAAGCCCAAAGACAATAGGGAAGATGAACATGAGGACATTAGAGGAAATGAAGTTTCTGATACATACACCTGTAGCAAAAAGAAAACGCAGTCTGGTTCCTAGTCAGATAAACAGGAAACCTTACACTAAAAACCTTGCTACTTCAGTTCCTGCAACTCAATCCAGTATGTCCATTTCCAGAAAAAAAGAATTACAAAGAATGCTAAAAAGTAAGAAAAGTGCACTCTAGAGAGACAAAGCAAGCATGAGAACCAGACTCAGACATGACAGATAGTTTAGAATTACCAGAGCAAGGATTTAGAAAAACTAGGATTAATATGCTAATGGCCATAATGGAAAAAGTAGACAATGGGTAAGAACTGAATATAAGCAGAGAGATAGAAATTCTAATAAAGAATCTAAAGGAAAAGCTAAAAATCAAAAACATTGTAATACCCATGAAGCACGGCTTTGATGGACTCATCAGTACACTGGACACAGCCAAAGGAAAAATTTACCGAGCTGGAAGTTATGTTAATAGAAACTTCCAAAACTGCAATGCAAAGAGAAAGACAAATGACATAAATAGATAGATAGATAGCCAGACAGACAGACAGACAGAATTTGCAAGAATTGTGGGATGATTACAAAAGGTACAACATACATGCAATGGGAATATCAGGAGTAGAAACCAGAGAAAGGACCAGAAGATGTATTTAGAAGTTCCTGTTATGGCTTCCAGTGGGTTACGAACCAGACTAGTACACCTGAGAATGCAGGCTCAATCCCCAGCCCTGCTCAGTGGGTTAAGGATCCGGTATTGCCGTGAGCTGTGATGTAGGTCACAGCTCAGATTCAGCTCCTAGCCTGGGGACTTCCATATGCCACAGGTACAGCACAAACACACAAAAGACATATTTAAACTGACAAGAAGTCTGATATAGGTCTTATCCATATTTCTCTTCAGGTAAAATGTTTTTTCCTTTGGATTCTTTGCAGAATTTCTCTTTGTTTAAACATGACATAACTAAATTTAGATTTTTGGTATTTATACTTCTTGATATTCTCTGAATCACCTGACTTGTGGTTTTGTTTCTGTTATTAATTTTGGAAAATTCTCAATCATTGCTGATGGTGATAATGGATAAAATATGCATATAAATAGCACACCAACCCTCCCATTTCAGAGAAATATTGATATATTGCTCAAATAAATGAATATTTCCATCTCAGGAAAAGTGTACAGGAATTAGCATAACACAATTTTATTTTGTAATTTAAATGATGAGGTTATCCTTAATCATACTGTTTAAAATTTCTATTCCAGGTTTCTAATATCCATACAAGCAATCTTTTCTCATAAGCACACCAAACCCTATGGATCCCAACTTTCACACTGTAGGATTTGAGAGTTCAGAGAGGGAAAGGAATGGGTAGCATCAGATAACCTGACTTGTAAGTTTCCATCACTGGCTCCTGATTCTGGATAGCTGCCCATGAGAAGTAAGTCCAGAGAAAAATTCCATCTAAAGCTGGAAATTAGTAGTAGCTAGTTATAAATGTAATAAAATTTTAAAAATGAAAAAGAAGAAAAAATTATCCTCTTTTGAAGCATTTTTTCCAACCTTCACAAATATTTTTAACAGTAAAAATAGATTGTTTTATTTTATTCTGTGATTTTCACTCTCTATTATAAACAAATCCTGTTTCTGATGACCATGAAAATAAGCAGCCAGAGAGAGATGTGTAAATATTAAGGACTTAAACAGGCTACTCCTTCTCTGTCCAATCACAGTGCAGAGACATGACAAATGTAGATGTTGTTACCAGGTATTGCTAAAATTGTTGCCATCTTAGTCATTCCATGGAAGCATGAATCTTCTTTTAATCTAGGTATAGCAAAATTTTGGTAAATTCTGTTATTTAAGTGGATAGCACAATTCATCAGAACTAGTTCAATGTAAACAGCTTTAAAGTATCTTAACTAGACAGTGATTATAAACAATATAATCTAATGTGGAAGAATACAATATGCCCAAAGAATGCCATAATATTTTCCTTTTCTACTTACGATATGTAAACCTAATTGATTAAGTGTTTCATTAGAACTTTTAATAGACAATAAAGCAATTAGTGAGTGCTACAGAAATTTCACAGTCACACATTTATACAATATTAGCATATAATGGCTTAATGGTGCTCCATGAGCTGAGTATCAAATACCTATTTTTAAATGGTGTAATCACAGTTTTATAAAATAGATTCTAATGACACTAATCAATTGTGTGCATGCTAGTTGGATTATTTTAAGGAACTATTAAAAATACACATATACCACAATTCAGGGAAAGGAAGCATGGTAATATGAAAGACCTAGAATCTCCAAAAAAAGGCAAGCTATTGTGATATAAGGCTAATTCCAAGCATTGCCCCATTTGTAACTCCTCTAATATATAATTTTGAGTTAGCCTACACTAATGCAAAGTAGGAAATTTTTATTTTCACTTTTTTCCTGCAATATTTGCCATATTACTTACCATGTTATATTCTGTGGCCATACACTTCTAAATTGTTACAATTTGGGGGCTTGGGGGAGGCTATAATTGACATGTAACATATTAGTTTCAGGTGTACAACACAACGATTTAATATTTGTATGTATTTGAAAGTGATCACCTCAATAATTACAGTTAATATCCATCACCTTACATAGTGCAAGTTATTCTTTCTTGTGACAAGAACTTCTAAGATCTGCTCTCTTAGCAAATTTTAAATATTAAATACTGTAATTTTTTTTTTTTTTGTCTTTTTGCCTTTTTCTAGAGCCACACCCAGGGCATATGGAGGTTTCCAGGCTAGGTGTCCAATCAGAGCTACAGCTGCCGGCCTACGCCACAGCCACAGCAAAGCGGGATCCGAGCCACATCTGCAACCTACACCATAGCTCACAGCACCCCTGGCCTTGCTCAGTGGGGGATCCTTAACCCACTGAGCAAGGCCAGGGATCCAACCCGCAACTTCATGGTTCCTAGTCAGATTCGTTAACCACAGAGCCACGACGGGAACTCCGAAATACTGTATTATTAATTATAGTCACCGTGTTGTGTGGCTTTCTATTTGAAACTGTGTGCCACCCATTAATATATAATTATATTATATATATTATAATATATAATTATATTTATATTATATATTATATTATAATTATAATATTATATATTTATATATTTATAATATAATATATTTATATATATAATATATTTATATAATATATATATTTATATAATATAAAATATATAATATATTTATAATATAATATATTTATATTATATATTATATTATAATTATAATATATAATATATAAATTATAATTATAATAATATGTTTACTTGTGACATAAATGGAAATGGCTTACTGACAAGTATGGATTTATCAGATCTTCTTTACCCCATTTATGGAGGAATCCAAGAAATCAAAATTTGAGTTTAACCAATTTTTATCAAACATGGACAATGAATAATCACAGCCCTTCTATTTGACTTTGGACATGAATCAAGCATGGTTTACTTTAACCTTGGAATTTTAATGATAAAAATAGCTTTAATGAATCATTAAGAAGATTTTAACCATGCAAATGGCTTAAGGAACCCAATGTTAATTAGGCACTTGCACTGGAAAATACCTCTGATAAACTGGTACGATAATTTTTCTGTCAAATTTATTTTCATAACCTTACCATAAATTGATTCTATTGGATAAAGGATATAGCCAAATCATCTGATAGCTAATACTCAGATTTGAGAATCAGCCAAACACACGATTCCTAATAATTGTTAGAGAATGACATTGAGCAATAATAAACCTCTTTCAGATTTGGTTTCCTCATCAGTAAATGAGGGTAAATAATAGAATCTAATTTATTTGGCTATCATGGGAATGCCTAGCATAGTGGGGCTATAGAAAACCCTCAGTTATTGTTACCTGTTGTTACCCATTTTGATGCTGTAATCTTTAAATACATCCTACAGAGCTAGATAGGTAATATTGAAGGACCATGGGAATACAATCTTTTTCAGCAGGCATTATCAGCCTTATACAAGAATGGTTCAAGAGGGAAACTTCACAACTGAATCCTCATCCACTAAATTGATTACGCCCTCATGTGGACTCTTGACTTCACCCTCTGTTGGTAGCAGGGGGATGACTGAATACACGCCCAGGTTTCCAGAGAAGAAGGCATCGTAATGGTGAACGCTGACACCCAGCCCCTTATGCAGATGCAGCGCATCTCTTTATCTTCCCACACAGTGGAAATGCAGTCACTTCTTCTAAGTTTCAACATGCCTTTTCCTGAGGCTCCTACTCATCATTCCTGGCGGGAATCCTGTCCAACGACATATGCTCTGGGAGCACGCTTGAAGGGGACACATTAATCTCCGCTGGTTGGATTGGGAAATGCTACATAGCGAAGGGGCGCATGCCACAACTTGAGCAAGGGTAGGAATTCAAAAGAAATAGGTGGGGAGAGAAGAAATCATGTAGGGAGGGATCAGTGTGAATAAAGGAAAGAAGACTTGGTGTGTACAGAATATGGAAACAGCTTTAGTGTAGCTGAAAATGGAAAATGATGATGGAATGGTGTACTAAAACCTAGAAAAATAAGTTTGAGGAGATTTGGGCAACATATTAAGAAGACTGATCTGCATTTGATGGATAATAGACTATCTCGGAAAGATATCCATCAACAGAGGTAAGTGATCAGCTCTCCCTCAGATACCAAGAGGCCCTCAGTCCCCTGTTTTCCGTCAGAACTTACTGTTCAAAATAATATACAATGGTCTTTTCTATCCCAGAGTGAATAAATTCAACTTCTCTAAGTGGGGAATGGAAGCTCCATTTGCCTGTTAAGATTAGACAAAAAATTTTTGTTCAGCTGAAGATCTTCACACACTAATAGTCAATATTTGAGATATTTATGCAATTTGTGAAATGTGATAAGAATGTTTTATACATATTATCTTATTTAGTTCTTTCAATAATCCAATCAGGTAGGTAATGTTTTTATTCTATCTACAGTTGAATAAACTGAGTTTTAACAGGTAACAGAACTTTTCCAAAATTATCAGCTAAGTATGGCAAAATCATAGCTGGACCCCTGGCTTACCAGCAGTCAGAGCTCATTTGCCCCTTATGTTTACTACCTGCAATCAGGTAAAGATTTTTCATCAGTACCTTTTTATAAGTGGAGTAAAAAGTTTGAGTTTAGAATTAATATCACTAAATTTTTGAATCGGAAACAAGAGTCTGATCATTTTCCTCAACTGGCATTTTGTACCTAAAAATGAATTTATCACTATCCTCTTTCTCCTATCTATCTATATTCTGTATATTCAGTATTTCATGTCTAAGACATAGTGTTATAGCTCTGACTTTATCTAAGAGTAGATTTTTTTTTTTTTTTGGCTGCACGCACAACATATAAAATTTCCCAGGTCAGGCATTTAATCCATGCCACAGCAGTGACCTCAGCCACAATAGTGACAACACCAGATCCCTAACCACTAAGGCCACCAGGAAACTTCGAGAGTGAATGTTTAAAAATTGCCTCCAAAAAAAATTACTAAGACAGGTATATTGTTTTATAATAAAACACATATTCAATTTAGAGTAAATTATAGTGTTTTTTTTTTTTTTTTTTTTTTTTTTTGCTTTTAGGGCCATACCTACGGCATATGGAAGTCCCCAGGCTAGAGATCTGATCAGAGCTACAGCTGCTGGCCTATGCCACAGCCATAGCAATGCCAGATCTGAGCCACGTCTGCAACCTCCACCTGCAGCTCACCAGCAACCATGGATCCTTAACCCATTGAGCGAGGCCAGAGATCGAACCCCAAAACTCACAGTTCCCAATTGGATTTATTTCTGCTTCACCATGATGGGAACACCCAAATTATAATTTTTAAAGTACCAAAGATTGAGTAACTTGAAAAATAATCTCATTTGTTAATATTTGTGCAACTGCAGGCGAGAAGGGCCTTCATTGCCAGCACATTCTTAAGCCTAGAATATTTTCATTTGATTATGAATCGGGTTAATTTCCATTCACTTTCAGTCATTTTTTCTCTAATATCCAAATATCAGTCATGTTGCAATATGTCCCTCTTTTAAATAGCTAATTTCACTTTTTCTGCCACTTAAAATACATCCTGTGCTGGAACATATTCTCAGTGTATGAGAACATGAATCTGCTGCCTTCTCAGGTCCTCTGACATCACATTCCTTATCACCCTTTCTAGTTGAAGTGAACAGGTACTTGAGGAGTCTTAGAGGTGGCTAATCATATTATGAAGGGAAGGAGACTGAAGAGCCAGTGGAAAACAGTTAACCATATAGCATTAACTTCTGCCAATGCACATTGAAAACTTCTCAATTTAAAAAAAAAAAAAAAAAAAAAAAGAGTTTGGAGTTCCCATTGTGGCTCAGCAGTAATAAGCCTGACTAGTATCCATGAGGTTGCAGGTTCAATCCCTGGGTTTGTTCAGTGGGTTAAGGATCTGTTATTGCCACGGGGTATGGTGTAGGTCACAGACATGGCTTGGATCCCACGCTGCTACGGCTGTGGCATAAGCCAACAGCTACAGCTCTGATTTGACCCCTAGCATGGGAACTTCCATGTGCTGTGAGCGTGGCCCTAAAAAGACAAAATAATAATAATAATAGTAGTCCCGCCATGGCACAGTGGGTTGAGAATCCAACTGCAGCAGCTTGGGTCACTGCAGAGGTGAGGGTATGATCCCTGGCCCAGCATGGTGAATTAAATGGTCCAGAGTTGCCAGAGTTGTGGTATAGTCACAGCTGTGGCTTGGATCCAATCCCTGACCCAGGAACTTCCATATGCCATGGATGTGGCCATAATAAAATAATGATAATAATATTTTTTATAAAATGTTTATTGCTAGTATACTTTTTTCATATACCTCAAGCAGTTTTTCTCTTGAATCTCAATAAATGCTAGTAAGCTTTACATGTCCATCCTCAATGCATTATAAAATAGGCAACATATGGGGTTCCCTTGTGGCTTAGCAGGTTAAGAATCTGGCATTGACACTGCAGCAGTTTGGGTCACAGTTGTGGTGTGGGTTTGATCCCTGGCCTGGGAATTTCCACCTGCCGCAGCCATGGCCAAAAAATAAATTAATGGATTAAAGTAAGCAACATATCCTCTTTTAAATAAATTATTAGGAAATAATTAAAACATAGAAAAGTCGAAAACTACTCAAAGAGCTCCTTTACCCACTTTATCGGGATTTCTCTACTGTAAATATTTCACTTAATTGGTTGTCTTTCTCTCTGCCTCTTTTTCCCTCCCCTCCCAGCTCTATTATTATTATTAATGGTAACAATATTGGTAGTAGTCTTTTCTGAAAAAAAAAGCCACAGACATGATGCTTTATCACTTTACTTTTATGCATACTTCCCCAAAGCAAAGACACTCTTTAATCTTTACCACAACACTTCAAGTCACAAAATCAACTCTGATACATTACCATCCAATCTTTAGGCACCATTCAAAGTTCTATAACATTCACAGAAATGTTTTTTCATCTCTTCTGTTCTGGGATCTTGTCCAAGGAAATGCATATCATGTCGATTTTGTTTCCTTCAACCTGACAGTTTCATAGGTTTTTCCCCATCTTTCTTGTCCTTGATAGTTTTAAAGAGCACAGGCCACATATTTTGAAGGATGACCTTTAATCTTTCTGATCATCCTGATAGCTCAGTGGATTCCCCATGGGACAAATTGCTCCCCACGGGTGCTTTCACTTTCCTGAAGACATTTCTGGACTATTGCCACTGGAGGATGGGAGAAGGAGCTATTGACATTTTTGTGGGTAGAGGCTAGAGATGCTGCTAAGATCTATAATGTACAGGACAGATCCCAACAACAACCCAAGTTGCGTTTCTCCCAGAAAAGTGAGATAGTTTCACTCTAGGAAGTATGCAATTTCAAAACTTATAAAGAAGTATAAACATTTTAAGACAAGAATAACACCAGACTAAACCCACTTAAAGAACATAGTAATGACAAAGCCACAGTCATCAAAACAGTGTGGTACTGGTATCAAAACAGACAGACAGTCCACTGGAACAGAATAGAGAACCCGGAAATCAACCCTGACACCTATGGTCAATTAATCTTTGACAAGGGAGGCAAGAACATAAAATGGGAAAAAGAAAGTCTATTCAGCAAGCATTGCTGGGAAACCTGGACAGCTGCATGCAAAGCAATGAAACTAGAACATACCCTCACACCATGCACAAAAATAAACTCCAAATGGCTGAAAGACTTAAATATACGACAGGACACCATCAAACTCCTAGAAGAAAACATAGGCAAAACACTCTCTGACATCAACATCATGAATATTTTCTCAGGTCAGTCTCCCAAAGCAATAGAAATTAGAGCAAAAATAAACCCATGGGACCTCATCAAACTGAAAAGCTTTTGCACAGCAAAGGAAACCAAAAAGAAAACAAAAAGACAACTTACAGAATGGGAGAAAATAATTTCAAATGATGCAACTGACAAGGGCTTAATCTCTAGAATATATAAACAACTTACACAACCCAACAGCAAGAAAAATGGGCAAAAAAAATGGGCAAAAGACCTGAATAGACATTTCTCCAAAGAAGATATACAGATGGCCAACAAACACATGAAAAAATGCTCAACACCGCTGATTATAAGAGAAATGCAAATCAAAACTACCATGAGATACCACCTCACACCAGTCAGAATGGCCATCATTAATAAATCCACAAATAACAAGTGCTGGAGGGGCTGTGGAGAAAAGGGAACCCTCCTGCACTGTTGGTGGGAATGTAAACTGGTATAGCCACTATGGAGAACAGTTTGGAGATACCTTAGAAATCTATACATAGAACTTCCATATGACCCTGCAATCCCACTCTTGGGCATCTATCTGGACAAAACTCTACTTAAAAGAGGCACATGCACCCGCATGTTCATTGCAGCACTATTCACAATAGCCAGGACATGGAAACAACCCAAATGTCCATCGACAGATGATTGGATTTGGAAGATGTGGTATATATACACAATGGAATACTGCTCAGCCATAAAAAAGAATGACATAATGCCATTTGCAGCAACATGGATGGAACTAGAGAATCTCATCCTAAGTGAAATGAGCCAGAAAGAGAAAGACAAACACCATATGATATCACTTATAACTGGAATCTAATATCCAGCACAAATGAACATCTCCTCAGAAAAGAAAATCATGGACTTGGAGAAGAGACTTGTGGCTGCCTGATGGGAGGGGGAGGGAGTGGGAGGGATCGGGAGCTTGGGCTTATCAGACACAACTTAGAATAGATTTACAAGGAGATCCTGCTGAATATCAGCATTGAGAACTTTGTCTAGATACTCATGTTGCAACAGAAGAAAGGGTGGGGGAAAAATGTAATTGTAATGTATACATGTAAGGATAACCTGACCCCCTTGCTGTACAGTGGGAAAATAAAAAAATTATTTAAAAAAAAAGAACATAGTAATGAAATCTTAATATAATTCTGTAGAAATGTTCCAGAATTCAGCACATGCACAAAAAAATGCTGGAAAATATTGAGATAGTCAGATATATAGAGACCAAGGATAGAAGATAGGGGCTAATGCATCAAAGTTTTAAAAATAGAAGAAAGTTTATATTTGAAAATGTAGTGGGCTGAGGAATGTCCAGAAGTGATGAAAGACACTCAAATTCAAGAAGAGAAACAAATCTTAAAAAGGTTAGGTGAAAAGAAATTCACAGCTAGATCTTACAGATGCCGAATAAGAGATCTCTAACAGCATCCTGAGAGGAATAAGAAATAACCTTCAAGGAACAACAATTAAACTGATGACTAACTTCTCAATAACAACAAAAGAAAAGAAAGAAAATTATTTAAAGAAAATTATTCTCAATCAAGAATTCAATAGCCAGAAAAACAATCTTCTTGTATAAGTGGGGGGGGGGGGACATTCTCAGTCAAACAATAATCTGAAATTTTCATTTTATCAAGACACTGAAATGGCAAAAATAACTGAAAAGATGCTCAGACTTATTAGTAATCTGGAAAACATAAACAAAGAACAAAATGAGAACTGCACTGCATGTGCAGTTTGAAATAAATTTTTTAAATCAATGTTAATGAAAAGTATAAAAGTTTTTTAAAAACAAAACATTTATATGCCTGTGGTGAAGAATTAAATGCATGCAAACATTTTGGAAAACACTTCAGCATTATTTTATATATGGGAAAATGCACATACTATATGACCCTACAATTCAGTTTCTTATGTTGATAAAATAGACAAAATTTTGCATGCAAGCAAAAGTGGATATGTTTAAATGTTCATAGGTGTGCTACTGGTAAGAGAAATAAGCTAGAAACATTCCTATCAAACATGAATAATAGTATGAGTAAGTAAATTCTGGAATATTCTTTAATGAGATAACACAGAAGGTGAAAATGAATGGATTATAGCTACACACATGACTGAATCTTGGAAAAAATCTTATGGAGAAAGGAAAAGCATGTTGCATAAAAATATGTAAGATTCCTAAAGATTCTTAAAGTTCAGAATCATCCAAAATTACCCAATACATTACCAGTAATACAAATATATATATATAGAAAAACTATTAAAAAAAAAAAGAGATAACGAAGATAAAATCAGGACAGTAGTTACCTAGGAGCAGGGTGGAACCAGGGACACATTCAGGAAGAGGACAATCAGCAACTTCAAAATGAATGGTAATAATCCTTTTTATTAGAATTGTAATGTGTGTGCGGTTATTCGTTGTACCATAATATGTTATACCAAACATATATAGTATAAATATCACTTGAATCTTCTTAAAATCTGATTTATACATAAACTAGCTAATACTTATCAAGCGATCTCTGGGCAAGGCATTATATATGTAGCATCTCACTTCTTCATAACTCAAAAATCTGATTTCCTCTTTCAATTCCAATAGATGCATTGATATATATTGCTTTGAAAATATTTTCACCTTTCAGCTCTAACACTCAAACAGATGGATAGAAAAGGCATGGAGCCCTGCCATAGTTTTGTCATTCATACAAAATAAGATGCTGCAGCTTCCTATTTCTGACTGAACTCTTTATGCTTTGATATCATGGTACTCTCACTTAAGAGGGATGAATTCTTAGATCCTGTTGGGGAAAGGAAAAATAGTTTGAAATATCTCTTTATTGTGGGCCCCAAAGGTTTTTCATGCTGGGGATGATACCCCAGTATAAGTTCAGGGTGAGAATGAGTCATGGTTTCAAGAGCCAGCTCCTCAAACTTACCAATTGTTCAGCTATAAGGATTTTGACAAGTCAGTCATTAAACACAGCCATTATAAAAAAGTAAATTGTGTGAAGTTACAGTTAACTAATTAGGTTTTTTTTTTAAAGATACTTTTTAAAAACTATCATTTTTAATTATGCTACTCCATCTTACTATTTCCTATGCCCTTGGGGTTATTTATGCTTATTGTATCTGTGGAGTAGAAATGCTTTGTAATGAGGTGTGCACGTCTTTCCAACTCTGTGTTCAGTGACTTCGTCATGTTAACAACTGTATGTACTTTTAAATCTCCATCATTAATCATTTTTTAGTCTATTGGATCTTTTAGATTATGAAAGATGTCTCTTAAATTTTCACAAGGTGACTATAATCACATTTTCCTCATATGATATTATCAAATTTTCCTCACTATTCTCAGGCTTTGCTTTTTACATTTTGATGTTGTTTTGTAAATAATGATTAATGATGGGTAAGGTTTTTCTGGTAAATTTTAGTTAGTGTAAAATATAACTGTTTTATTTAATATTTTATTTAATTTTATATTAATCTCATTATAGTATTATAATAATTATAATTATTAACATTTCTCTGATATTCTTCTTAAATATTACATGATAATTGTGTCTATTATTAACCACATATAGCCAGATTTGCTTTTTCTCAATATGAGATTGTCCATGTTTTCATAGGAAAATAAAAGTTTTGCATATATTTTCACTCCTAATATGTTTGATATAATTTCTGCATCTATAATTTTGCTGCAATACATTTTCAGATGATTACTTTCAAGTTCCTTCTCCAGAAAATGTTGTCAGACTAGGATAAGTTTCCTCATTATGCATTAATTATTGTTGGGAACCATCAAGAAGAAAAACATGGAGATTTTCTCATCTTGAAAACACATCTTGAAATAGAATGACATTTTTAATTAACAGCAGAGCTAAGTATCAATAATTCTCTAGAAACTCCTTTAGTCTCAACAATAATTGCTACCAAAAAAAGAGCAACTGCTTAGGTTAGCATTTCAGCTTAGGTCAGTGCCCAAACTCTGACAGACATCTAAGAGCTAGCAATATTGAAATCCATGTATAGTTCCCTACAAGACCTCTTACATCACTCATGCAAACCTTTCAAAGACAATGTATTGAAGATAGTTTTCACAGCACCATTAAAGCAGCAATATCTCTAACCATTTGGACTGCAACGGCACATATGTTTTAAGGATATTGTCATTCCTTTGAGCTTTCCCATAGTTTAATAGGTAATCTATATTCTGAGTCTTAAAGACACATTTTTTTTCTATAAACATGAGGTTAATCTCACTGCTCTCTGTAGATGTATTATAACTGGCAGCATGAATTGTATATTTAATCCTGTGACCCAGTAGTATTAATTAGCATTACATTTTAATTCACACATCAAGAAAATACCTGTACTGTGAAAAGCTTTTTGCCTAGGGTGCGAGAGAAGTCTATCCTTCATAAACTAAAATTAAAGCTAGCTTAACACTGCAAGATGTTTTTTTCCCTGATATGCTATAAATGTGTTGCTAGGCATATAGTTTCTTACTGTTACATTGCCATATAGACCTCTTTGTGTTAGGAATTTTTACAGCTCAACAAATAACCCAGTGTCAGTAATCCTGGCATTTAGCCCCCACTGTGGTATCAATAGCAATATGACTCAAAGTACCACACTCACACTCTAAAAAGTATTGCTTCTTCAGTGATTATGTTTTCAGGGTTCAGTATACTATCTCTGTCCAAAAACTTCATGCTTGCTCCTCTCCTTACCTGGCACAACCTCTAACTCCTTATCAATCCGGATGACTTCAGTCATTGTGTTGAGACTCTGATCAAACATTTGTATTCTCTCTGAAACCCTTTCTTGTTCATCCAGGAAGAGTTTGATTGATACCCTATTTCTGGGGATGAGTGGAAAGTTCCTTAAGAGCAGATACTGTGGATTCTCACTTTTATATCCCTGAGCCCCAGCCTAATTGTTAGAACAGAGTGGACACTGAAAGCATTTAATGACTAATCAATGAACACATGAATATATACATATATGCATAAACACTGTATTAGGAACTATATGACTAGGAAATAATTTTGGTTAAATCCATCTTTTTCTACTTATAGAAGACTGCCAAGTGAGCAATCAGGGTTCCTTTTGCATTTATGTATTGCATTAAATCTCAGACCAACTCCAATATGTATATGGAGGCTTCCCTACACCAATAAGCAATTATCCAACACCAGCAGGATGTCTGAGAAGTCAGCTCAATTCTGACACTCTCTACCTAGGGACAGAATCAGATTCCACAGTTAAAGGGTTCAGTCCTATGAGACCACCCTCCACTTGAGATGCCAGTTGAAAGCCCAGGTTGTTAACTGTGCTTCTTACCAAGCAGCTACAAACCAGAAGTTCCATTGAGCCCTCCAACTCAGGATACCAACTGCGAGTTCAGGTTGCTGCCTGTGTTTTTGACTGACTGGCTATACATCAGAGGTTCCTCTAATAGCCTCCTTGGATTCAATTAATCTGCTAAAACTGCTCACAAGACTCAGGAAAATGTTCATAAGATAACTGATTTATTATAAAAGGATATGAATCAATATCACATGGAGAGATACATAGGGCAAGGCATGGAGAAAGGGCACAGGGCTTCCATGGCCTCTCCAGGTACCCCCACTCCCTGTAGTCTCCACATACTCATCAATCCAGAAGCTCTACAAAACCCTATCCTTTGAGAGGTTTTGTGGAGGCTTTACTACATTACCATGTTTGATTAAATCATTGGCCATTGGCAACTGATTTTTTTTTTTTTTTTTTTGGCTTTTTGACATTTTCTTGGGCCGCTCTCACGGCATATGGAGGTTCCCAGGCTAGGGGTTGAATTGGAGCTGTAGCCACCGGCCTATACCACAGCCACAGCAACGTAGGGATCCGAGCCGCATCTGCAATCTACACAACAGCTCAGGGCAATGCCGGATCCTTAACCCACTTAGCAAGGCCAGGGATTGAACCCACAACCTCACGGTTCCTAGTCGGATTCGTTAACCACTGAGCCACGACGGGAACTCCCTGGCAACTGATTTGACCTCCAGCTCCCGGGAACTCCCTGGCAACTGATTTGACCTCCAGCTCCTCTCACTTCCCCACTGTGGTAGTGGGGTGGAGGCAGGGGAGGGTAGGTTCAAATCATAGGGTTGGTTCTGCTGGTAACCAGTCCCCACCCTTTGGTGGGATCCAAAAGCCAACTTTCCTGAAGTGTTTTCAGAAACTATGGACAGGAGACCAAATAGCATCTCATTGCTCTTTTGTTCAGGCAATTCCGAAGGTTTGATGGCTGTGAGCCAGGAATTTTGGATAAAGATCAACTATATATGAGAAGTATATATTTTGGTCATCTTATAAATCATGATATCACACTAGATGAATATTAAACCAGTGCTGATGGTGGAGGAAATAATCTGCTTTAAAAAAACAAGGGATGGTGTGTCCAGCTCTTAGAAAAATGGAAAGAAGACTAAGCTTGAACCTACCCATTCAGAGCTTCTCTTTCTCTTGTTTTATGACAGCAATTATAATGAATGGCCAATATTCTGCCAATCTCAAAGTTCTGTAGTCCAAAGAGATTGAAATGAAGGTTTTTCCATTTTAATTAGCAAATGACTTAAAGCCTTCAATATTAAAAGGAATGGTATGTTAATGAAGGAATGACAAATACCTGGTTATTATTTTGTGTCAAGAAACTTGCCAGAAATACCTCACAACTGAATACACTGAGTCTAGCTGACTCAGTGCAAAGTGGCTTCCAACCCAGATACAGGAGGTCATTCTCTGTATCCTGGGAACTTTTCAGAGAGAGCAAAATGGCCCATGGATTATTTGACAACAACAATGTACTGAATTACCTAGATGCTGTCTTAATGTCCATAACAAATGATTGATATCCCAAAAAAGATTATATTTTACTCAAATAAAACTTCCTAAGTTTTGTTATTTTTATCACAAATATGATCTCTCTTGATGAGCTATAACACAAATAAAGTACATGTTGGGTTATTAAAATAATTTTACAAGTATCTTTTTGTGGTAATTTTCAGCTCATGTATGCAGAACAATTTTAATTAGTAAGGATGTATACAACTTACTTGATGTTTTTAAGACGTTAAAAGATAAAAGTGACATGTTGAAAGCAGTTTTTGATTATTTTATAACCCTTTTGGATAATAAAGAGGTTCATTACATTAGTTTAAAGCTGAAAAGGTATATTAATAAAGACATTGATAAAATGAGAAAAATGTGTAAAATGCAAGGAAAATGTGATTATCAAGTTGACAGATCCAACATCCTTAGATGATCCTAAGTATTTCATAGAATTATAAATTCTGATTTTTATTCAGAGGCATATTAATATTGTCATTAGAATCACAGTCTGACAGCCCCAGGAGAGAAGAAAATTATACAGACTAACAATTGTAATAGAAAAAAGCTATTGTCATGTTGATATCAACGGCAATATCAAATTAAAGTTACTTCTGGAGTTTACAATGAATACATTGTTCACCTTTTTTGACAATCAGAATTCCAATTAACAGATGTTAATAATTTAATACTGAAATCCTCAACACAGTTTATTAATTACAACCTGAGAACTCAAACCCTAGCTTGAGGGGTCTATTAAGAGGAAAAAAAATTAATGACATTTTTATACAGAAAGGATAAAATGGATGCTGTAAACTCTCAAGTTGTTATTACTATCTTAAGCTTTTCTTCAAATTCTATCAAGGTATGTGGGTAACCAGATTACAAGTGAGTTGAAAGATAAACATCAAGTGGTTCGCTGTTAGCCTTTGAATATTGGGATTATGGATTATTTTTCTTTCCTTATTTTTGGGGAAATCATCTTTTCCTGTAATAACCATACATTGTCTTATCATATGTCTTAAACATTTAAAGTTGCTTTTCAAAATCTTGAAAATTTTTCCCTTAGTTTCATTGTGCTCAGGAAGATGAGGAAAGTGATTTTCTTAGGCCAGTTCTGGAGTTACGCATCCCATTTTATTTTATTGTTTTAAAGCATTTTATGAGAAAACAAAGCTGTCAGAAGGTACCATAACTCTGGTTGACTTTTCTCTTTCTACACTCACCCCATACTACATTTTAATTACAGTTATTTTATATACATACTGATCTAGACATAGTTGTGACCCACTTAGCTGCTCAGAGTCCCATGATAAGACTCCAACTAAAACCATAGACTTAATTGCTGCTGCTGTTAGCCAGTTGGCATCCACCCAACAAGCCAGCAGCCCTTCTGTTGCTTTCATTCCATCAAAAGGAGTAGTAGCAAAAATTAAGGGTCCAGTCCTTTTTACCCAGGGACTAGGCTGAACCTAACAGGCACACTATTTTTATGGTCCAGGGTAGGAGATGTCCTTAGAGGCTGTGCTCTTGCCACCCCAGGCTTTCAGAGGACACGTGCAAATCATAACCAAGGGACAAAGTCAAATATTATAGCCATAAGGCAGAGTCAAAAAAGCCACTGTAATAAGGCAAGGGCAAGGAGTTTTCAGGGAGAGAAGAGGAAAAGATCAGGAATCAAAGGGCAAGGGGAAAAAATTCAATGCATTAGCTATAAAATATAAGAGGTACTGGGAGCTCTTTCTTATGAAATGCTGACCTTGTTACCTGGAGGGAGTACTTCACATCTACAGATACAGATTCAGGCAGAAAGTAGATAATTTAGCATAAGTCCACCTTCATCCATAGAGCTGTCTAAATCACATTAAATAATGGTTATATGTTGGTATATGAAGCACAATATTTAATTATGTAGACTTCCAGATGAATTCTTCAAAATCCTTTCAGTGATCTATTTTTTGGCAATTCCATTACATATATAATACTTATTTAGGGACAGGTGTGCACCTGAGAAGTGAAACTTTAACAGCACAAACTTTAACCTATAAAATGATCTTATAGTTCTTGAATAAATCCCATAAGTCTTACAACTTCCCAAGAATCTACTACACATTGGAGAATGTCTTGAGTGAAATAAATGCTCTAGGAATCAAAAACATATCCTGAGGAGACTTACTTTAAGAAAAAAAAATTGGTCTCTCCATGTTGCTGAAAATGGCAATATTCCATTCTTTTTATGGCTGCGTAATATTCCATTGCATGTAAATATCACATCCTCTCTATCCATTCATCTATCAGTCAGTGGATACTTAGGTTGCTTCCATGTCTTAACAATTACAAATAGTGCTGCTATTGAGGTGCATGCATCTTTTCTAATTAGAGTGGTGTACCTGGAGATTATCACACTAAGTGAAGTACATCAGACAAAGACAAACATCATATGCTATCACTTACTCGTGGAATCTAAAAAAACTGATTCAAATGAACATATACAAAACAGAGACAGACTCAGACACAGAAAACAATTCTATGGTTACCAAAGGGGAAGGGGCGAGGGATAAATAAGAAGTTTGGGATTAACATATATATACTACCATACATAAAACAAATATAAAAGACCTACTGTAGAGCACAGGGAACTATATTCAATATTTTGTAATAACGGTAGTGAAAAGAGTCTGAAAAAGAAAAAATATATACATATAATTGAATTTATATAGAAAAGGAAGAGTGTAGAATTGGACAGTGGTGTTTGTACACAACTTACATATCAATATCTACATAAACAGTGTCAAATACTATATACTGCAGTTGACTACTCAGAAAGAAATCTCTAGAGTTCCCATTATGACACAGTGGAAATGAATCTGACTAGGAACCATGAGGTTTCAGGTTTGATCCCTGGCCTCGTTCAGTGGGTTAAAGATCTGGGGTTGCCATGAGCTGTGGTGTGGGTTGCAAACATGGCTCTCATCTCATGTTGCTGTGGCTGTGGTGTAAGCCAGCAGCTTTAGCTCCGACTGGACCCCTATCCTGGGAACCTCCATATGCCATGGGTGTGGCCCTAAAAAGCAAAAAAAAAAAAAAAAAAAAAAAAAAAAAAGAAGAAGAAGAAGAAGAAAGAAAAGAAAAAAAGAAATCTTAGAGAAGTATCCACGTCCAGGAGAGGTGGGAGAATGGGCAACGTGCTACAAACATAGGCTATAACTGTAGAACATCGGACACCTGGTTTCTATATTTTTTTGCCGTAGTGTACTCTTTTCTTTTCTACTGTAATTACTGCACTAGTTTCCGTGGCTCTTGGCTACAAAGATTATTTGTGGCAAGTGTATATGTAACAACACCATGCAGGTGTACTATTTTATTTGATGTGATTTCATTCGTCTGAGGACAAAATAGATATGATTAAACTCCTGCTTCAAACCAACACACATTGCATCCTCACAGTGCCAGTTTCGATGAGTCTGTCCTAGGCTTCAGCATAAATAAATAAAAATGTAATCTATTTTCATGCTATTTATTACTCACTAATAGGATCACAAGCAGAATAAAATGCCTCTGCATTTCTCACACTGGGATTTTTTTAAGTTGCCATCTACTCAATTAGAAGATTGAGACCCGAGTGGGATCAATCTCCGATATTCTTTTCTCAGAAGCGTTTTGTTTCCCTTCCCTCATCCTTGGTAATAACCTCTGATTCTATTCCATAATGAGATTGAAAGGAAGCAACTATATAAGCTGAGAGCGAATAATTGTATTATTCTTTAAATGAGCCCATTGAAATGGCAAGGAAGGGACATTATAAATCTTTTTTACTGGGGTATAGATTGAGCTTTTATAGGCCTAAGTTTGCGAAATGCTACACCATATTACCATTTTCAGGATCCCACTGAGGGCTACCACAGTAATAGTAATCACAATAATTACAGGCATGGATGGCAAGGATCGCCTAATCAGTCAGCCGTCTCTAAGCAACCAGGTTTAACCAGACTGACGATCGCCACCTCATATATTCATGGAAAAAGTAAAACTCTCAGAATTTAGTCATTACAGAACTAATGCCTTAAGCCTTCTGACCCCTGATGGATTTGTCATTTGTCTCCAGTGACTGAGATTTCAACTAGCTCTTCCGAGTCATAGACGTGATCATTTGTCCCCTCTGTGCAGAATACTTGATGGTTAATTCAGACGCAATTTTTGAAAATAAAAGCCAGGCATGGGGCTTAGTCAATTCATAACAAATTATTCTTCCCAAACATAAGATTTCTATTGGGAGTTAGACTGTATAGAACCATATGCCATGGCACGGTTACCATATGACACAATTCAACATGCCTTCCAATTCTAAGCCATGGGGATTGACTCTTTAGACCATGTCTCCGTATTCAGCAGTTTTGACGTAATTTGCAGCACCTTTAACCAAAAAATGTAAAGTCTGTGATATTTTACTCACATTTTAGTCTGTGAGAAAGTTGCTAGTATATTGCTGACCAAGTATCTTCTGTCTTTTGAAATCAGGGATCAGAGTACTTAACCCTGGAAACTATAAGCATATTCTTTAATGTCAGCTGATCTAGCATGTGTGTAATGTTTTATTTCTTTTTCTAGCTTTTTCACATATGCAATCTCATTTGATTCTTAATCAACCCCGTAAATTAAGCAGGGTAATATCTTTACTCTGAATTTGCAGGTAAGAAAGACGAGGCACTAAAAGAGTCCTATCCAAGATCAGCAGCCACAGGGCCTGAATCCACCAATTCCTTTTCCAGAAATATCATGTTATTCACTATATAGCCAGGGGCTGGGTGTTGTGAGGAGGGGAGTGGAGCCTATACTCTGTGAATCGCCAAGCAGCATTCCTTTTTTCCTTCTGTGTTCACGCACACACAATCTCACCTAGTCCCAGAAGCTGTAGGTCAGATTGGAAAACTCATGTCTTTCCTAGTACCATACCTGCCTTTTGGCTACAGGAAGTCTACCCAGTATTGTATTAGGCAGTATCTATGAAATCTTTGTTTAGTCGATGTGGACAGTTCTGCAGGGACCTAGCTTTGTATTGCATGGCTTGCTCACCAGGGAACTCTGTCTCTGATTGTGCTGCACTTTCATGGTCTATTTAAGTAATAGTGACATTTGGTGGACAGAAAAGCCCTCCCTTTGACCACCCTTTGCTCTGTCAATACAACTGCGTATACACAAGGGAAGCCAAGCTGGGATTTATGCCCTGTTCCACTCTCCCTTTTTACTGCTGAAACATCCCAATAGAATAGCTGCGAGTGGTCATAAATGCAGTCATACATCCCATTTGTCTTCATAATTAAATCTATGCAGACTGGTGCAGTGGAAGTGCGCTGAAGATCAACTTTATGTTAGCATACACACAACAGGTCACGGGACAACCATGACCGTGAGCAAGACAGAGTTTATCTGCAATACTTTTGCTTTTCTGGATCTTCTACTTTGCTCAAGCAGCCTTTACTGGAAACCAGTGCCTTTGGATCTCTGCTAATCTATTATGGCAGATTAGAGACTTTCAAAGGGATTTATTAGAGTCTGATAATTTAACTGAAGTGTTAATGATATCACAAGCAAAATATTAGAATTTTGATAGTGGTTTGGGAGCTTTCTCCTAAGATATGACTTTGGGTAATAGAAAGTCTTTTCATCGGTCATGGAGATATCACATATATTGAGGCACAAGTGGACTTTCATCCCTCACATAAAATTATGGTAGTAGCTCCTTATGATAAGAGTCATATTAAAACTCTGTATCGTTATAGGAGTTCCCGTCGTGGCGCAGTGGTTAATGAATCCGACTAGGAACCATGAGATTGCGGGTTCAGTCCCTGCCCTTGCTCAGTGGGTTAACGATCCGCGTTGCCGTGAGCTGTGGTGTAGGTTGCAGACACGGCTCGGATCCCGCGTTGCTGTGGCTCTGGCGTAGGCCGGTGGCTACAGCTCCGATTCAACCCCTAGCCTGGGAACCTCCATATGCCGCGGGTGCGGCCAAGAAATAGCAACAACAACAACAACAACAACAAAAGACAAAAAGACAAAAATAAAATAAAATAAAATAAAACTCTGTATCGTTATAGAACAAAAGTGTCTTATGGCATGGGAGAGCAGCACATATGTTCTTGCTGAATATTCCTCAGAAAATGACATAGAAGTGATTATTTCCCCTGATGAAACTCTCTTCAAAGTTTTAGGTCTATGTCCCCATTGACTTTTTCAGAGATGGATATTTTGGGCTTCAAAATGTGGGTAAAATTAATCCACCCTCTATTTTCCTATCTCTACTTTATTGCTCTTTGACAGGTGTGCCCAGTAATTGAGATGTGTCTTTTGAAAGGAGGCAGCTATGGTGATTAAATGCCTTTAACATATTCTATGACTATCAGAATATATTGCATGTCTACACCCTACAGGACCCTTACATCAGGTTTGCTGCCCTCAAGTTTACATACCACTGTTACACAGCTGTAATCTAAGCTTCCCTTTCAAATGAGAAGGTTTGCTTATTTCTATCTAAGTTATTAAATCTTGCCTCCAACCTCCTTCCATTGTATCTTCTCCAAGGCAATGAATCCAGCATTTAACCTTTTTTTTTTTTTTCAGTAACCATTTGAGGTACTTTAGTATGTAAGTTTCTTTGAGGATAAAATATACACATAGTATATACCCGGTCTTCTAATAGTTTACAACATTTAATATTCACGCCAAGCAACCATAATAAAATATGAAAATAAATTATGCAATCCACTGTCCTTGAACATAGCACAGAAGAATATCTACAATTTCACCATAAGGAGAAAGTAAATGAGAAAAATAGGCAGAAATAATAGAATAGGGAAAAGCATAAATACATTGCAGCACATTAAAAGTGCAATAGCCCCCCAAACCTGGAGCCTTTTAAAATTACCCAGGGAGATTTTTCAAATTGCTATTTCTGGGCTCTACTAAAAAAAAAACAAAACAAAACAAAACAAACAAACAAAAAACAGTGAATTGGGAGCTTAGGAAAGTGGGGTCCCCAAATCCATATTTAATAGAAATTATTAGCTTGGCCAGCTTTGGGAACCAATGATCTAGTTTTTGGATATATTTATCCTTTCAAAAAGTATTTATTGACCTCCTAATATGCATCAGACATGCTTTTAGATGCCTGGGCAAAGTAGACAAAGAGCCCATTATTGGGTAGTTTATTTCCTGGTGGTATGAGACAGATACTATTCTAAGTGCAATACATGGATTAACTAAATTCTTCTGTACTAAAACCCTATCAAGTTTTCATTTCCCATATGTGCAAAGCTAAGGCACAAAGAGTTTAAATAATTAATCTAAGGTTACATAACTAGCAGAAGGGGGACCTGGAATTCTCAAATGCGATCTAGCTCCAGTGCTCTCATGCGTGGCCAGCTACATAATTTGCAGAACCAGCGTAAAATGAAAATGTGGGGCCACTTGGTTCAAAAAGCAAGAAAAACTGCTGTTAAAGGTCCCAAAATATAAAGTGTTTTTCTTTCTTCCAGGGCCTCTCTTACAACTTGTGATTTCTTTTTTTAATTTGCTACGCCATATCATTCTAAGAAAAACAAAAATAAATTGTAAATGATTACATGACTGTTACCATTCATCTTCATAGCATACAATGCCAGTTTTTGTTTTGTTTTGTTTTTCTTTTTGCTATCTCTTTGGGCCGCTCCCGCGGCATATGGAGGTTCCCAGGCTAGGGGTCGAATCGGAGCTGCAGCCCCCGGCCTACGCCAGAGCCACAGCAAGGCAGGATCTGAGCCGCGTCTGCAACCTACACCACAGCTCACGGCAACGCCGGATCATTAACCCACTGAACAAGGGCAGGGACCGAACCCGCAATCTCATGGTTCCTAGTGGATTCGTTAACCACTGCACCAAGACAGGAACTCCATAATGCCAGTTTTAAATGCAAATATAAGAGCGCTTAACTCATATTCAGGATCTTTGAAATTACACAATTTGTATTTCATAGCTTATACATTCTTGCCAGAACAGCAGAAATATTGCACAAAACCAACTCAACTCTTTTTATTTTATCTCTTGATAGATATTCATATTTTATCAACACTCTTTACCTTTGACTTAGAGATAAATAAGGAAGGAATGAACGAAAAAGAAACCACGGGTTGCCCTTTTTTCCCTTTCCTACTACATCATTTCACTGTTAAAGTAGTTGGCTAATAACAAAGTAAGGAATACAAATAAGAAAGAGAACAATAGGGATTTCTCTGTCATTCATGTGTCCTAGAGCCAATACTTTAAGTGTTTGAAAAAAGTTCTGGTTCAAGTGGTCTCTACCTCTTACTCACTTTGAGTCTGTCTGAACTTATATTGTGGACCAACCAGGTTTCTGTATGCACAGTCTTCAAGATTCTATGCGGAAAAGATGAAAAAGAACATGTATATCTTGTGTAACTTCTCAACTCACACACATGCCCTTTTATCCCACAAGACATCAAGAGCACATCAGTTTAAAGCTGAAAGTGTGCAAAATTTCAAGATGGCTAAAGCAGAGCATTAAACTATGCATGAGCCCTCTGAGCCCTTCTGTATAATGGCATGGCTCCCACCCCACAATGCCAACCCCACCTAACTCTAACCACCACTCTATACTGCATCCCATAGGAGGTGGTTTCAGCTTGCATATCATTCTTGTCTTTCTTGTCTGAATTAAGTCCTGTTTGTAAAAGTCCCTTTGCACAACGACTGCGAGTGAACATAATATCTAGATCTGCCATTTTCAGAATACAAAGCATTATTATTTGCTTGCTTAGACACTCACCCTAAATGCATCCTAAGTTTCCTAACACAGATAGCTGCAGTGTCCCATCTCATTGTCCTCCCTTCAGTATTCATCCTCTCTAATTATCATACTGTTACTGGTATTACCATGTGCAGGTATTCCTCACATGCTTTATGTAATGCTTCTTTTAATCCTCATAGCAATGCTAGGAAGTATATATTATTTAGGTAAACAGAATAATGCCCCTTCCAAAGATGATCCTGTCCTAATCCCTGGCCTGGAAATATAAAAAAAAATGTGTACAGGGCAAAGGGAAATTAATACTGCAGATGGAACTGAACTTGCTAATTATCTGATTTTAGCATAGGGAGATTATCTGGGTAGGCTCAAGGCAATCACAAGGGTCCTTAAAAAGTATAAGTGGGAGACATAAGAGAAGGTTGGAGTCATTCAAGGTGAGAAAGATTCAACCCATCACAGCTGATGTTGAAGAAGGGAGGGAGCCACCAATTGAGAAATGCTGATAGTCTCTAGAAGCTGTGAAGTCAAGGGCATGGATTCTCCGCTAGAGCTTCTAGGAAGGAATGCAGACCTGCCAACACCTAGAGGCAGTGTCAGACTTCTGCCCTACCAATAAATGCCTTGCCTCAATGGCTCTCATTATATTCCTATTGAACAGTGCTGATGCAAAACACTGCTTTATAAATAGTAGTTTAATAAAATATATGTAAATAAATGATCACTTTCAGCAAAAAAGCAGTCTCTTCTGGTAAGTAGTTATAATGTAATGATATTAATCTATATATCAACATTTAACACATACCTCTCCCTCCATTAATGAAGACCAATTAGAGAGCATGACCAAATTGTATTTTTGAAAAAAAGAAGAGAAACCAAAAGTAACCTCAGGCAAGGCATTTTTTTTTTGCTTTCATCTTTTTTTCTTTTGCAAATTATGCTCCAAGAAGATATTGCATTTATCATTCTAAGACATGAAAAAATATGTCATAGATACTGTCAAGGGGCCATATAAGTCTTGAAGATATTTATTGGCCAATGTGCTGTACATTATTGCCTTCCTGATGGACTGCTGGAAAACATTTTAAAAGAAAGCCTTTTTAGTGCTTGCAAAAAAAAAAAAAAAAACACCAACCAAGAGTTGTTGATTTTGTTGTGAACCAAGCAATTAGCTGAGGTTGGTAATTATTTAAGAAGCTTTTTATTACAGTTGCCAAAACGGTAGCCCCAATCTCAAGTTAAATGAAATGCGTAGCGCTTTAAGTCTGGCTTTCAGGTTGCACACATTTAGATTTTTTCCAGTGTCCTGGTATCCTGCACAATGCACACAATTTTTTATGTCCCTTGTTCTTTATCGTCTGCTCTCTCCTTCCTCCCAGCACTGCACTCTCTTCTGCCAAAGCCTGGAAGCAAATAGGCAGTTTTTACTATAAAGAAGCTACCAATCCAATATTCTCTGCATAATTTATGTGTGCAGCAGGGGGAAATTACCAGCATAATTCCATTGTGTCGTTACCACGGTTATACTCAATTGCTCTTCCCTAAAGGCAACAGTATTTTCATTTCCAAACATTGCCTTCTTTGCCTCTGTCTTCCATTTCCTACTTATGCATTGGGTTGTGTTCCCGAGTCCAGAAGCTCAATCTGAAGGCCTTTTTGAACTGGTCTCTGCCCTTCAGCCTCTTAGCTTGTGGTGGTATTACAGGGCAGCATGAAGCACCAAAGAAACACATAGGGCTTACCTTCCATCTGTGCTTTTTCTGAAGAATCACAGAATATATAAGCTCTAGATTACATTCTGAAAATAATTTTCTTTTTATCCACTTTCTATAGTTTTGATTTTAGATGTTGATTTTAAAAATAAAAGCTTCTTGGCTAATTACCATTTAATGACTGAATTTAAGTGAAATCTGATTTATGTAGCTGATCACATTGATGCTGCCTGTTGAACTTCTCTGAATGTCAGCACTATTCTTTGCAGTCTTTGTGATAACCCCCAAACCAGGTCCTCTCTCTTCTCTCTGCATTCCCATTGTCTTTGGGGTTTTCTTACTCTATCTTCAGCATAACCTCAAGTGTACTTGGGTAACTATATTTGCTGAGGAGTTTCAACCTTTGGGCCCATATATATAAAACTATATTATTTCCTTCTATAGTTCAGCTGAACTTCCTTCTATTAAATTCCCCTTTCCCACTAATTAGTGGGTCTGTTAATTCAGCTCTTGCCTGCTGCCATACATTTTCAGTCACTATCATTACTAAAGTGGGTGCATATTTTTTCTTTTTAGGGCCACACCCCCAGTATATGGAAGTTCCCGAGCTAGGGGTCAAACTGGAACTGCAGCTGCCTGCCTTCCTCATAGCCACAGCAACACCTGATCTGAGCTGCACTCGCGACCTGGGATGCAGCTTGCGGCAACACCAGACCCTTAACCCACTGAGCGAGACCAGGGATGGAACCCACATCCTCATGGATACTAGTAGGATTCTTAACCTGCTGAGCCACAATGGACATTCTCAACATAGGTGCATTTTTATATTTAACACTCAGTTCTATTTATTTAATAAAAGCCTCTACTTCAAACAATGGTCAATTTCATTTTCTCTTTCCTACATCAAGCTAATGCACTGACACCACCCCCCCCAACTTCTTGGTAAGGAGGAAGGGATGGGAATGGTTTAACTCTGAAAAAATTCCTCCTCCTTTCCTCTTCTGGGCAGTAATCATTCCGATGTTGGAGATTAGAAGGGATAAAGAGGTTGCAGCAATATCCCTACTTGACGATGAACACTTACTGAAGGACAGATGTCCCTGGCCTAGCTCTGCTTCTGGCAAATTCAATCTCATACAGGTGCTTTCTATTGATGTTCAGGTCTGCGGCGGGGCAGTTTAAGGAAACGTGACCTTAGCTGTGCAAGATCACATAGTCAAAAGGGCCTTGCACTTGATTAAATGGGCTGCTGATACCATCTTGAAGATCTTAATATTTGAAAAAGGACCCCCATATTTTCACTTTACACTGGGCCCCCTGAATTATGCAGCTGATCCTGGTCTCTGTTTAGGTAATTGTCCTACATTTCTCTGAATGCTATTATTTAATTCCGTTTGGCACAGTGTTTTATTTAGAATCCCCCTCAGAGGGGAAATTCTCTTCCTTTGCCTATGCCAGTCATAATACCCCATTACGAGTACTGGAGTATTATGAGTACACTCTGAGTTGAGCTTGCTCTCTTGAGCTAGGTAGTCATGAGGTTAGCACCCCAAGGAATACTTCTTCACATTAGCCATTAGAACCAATCAGATAATTTTCTATACTTTCTAAGGATTGCCAAGAACTGGGATATATGAGGATTGCCTCCATCTTCATTCCAGACATAATAGAATGTAATTCCTCTTAATAAGAAATAAAAAACTTAATTGACACAGATTAAGTGTTTAGGAATTGAAAGATTTTTTTACTATGGCAATTTTAGCAAATTATTTTAATTCCTTGCTAGTTATATGTCAAAAATCATACCAATGCTCTATCGGCCATAATTATTTAATAATCTATCATATGACAAATTGTTAGGTTCTTTTTCCATTTAGTTAAAAAGTGAAGAATTAGAAACAATCTAACTTGGAAATGTATGTGTTAGCTGTTCATTAGTCATTCATTTCTTTTTAACCTCTTCACTAATATTACAGTTTGTTCCTTTGTTTGGTACCCCAGCAAAATTTGTACCAGAGGCAGTGAATGCCCCTAGTAAGATGCAGGATAGGTGAAAGATATGATTTTCTTGGTAAATCTGGGAAAGGTAATTGTGAAAAGGGTGAAAGAATAGGATAATTTAGGAAAGAATACTATTGGCATACTACTGAATTAAACCATGCTCTAGGATACAAAACAAAAACTCAGGCCTATAAATAGTAAGATACGTCTATAGATTCCGTAACTACTTGATTTGTCCAACATGAAATTAATATTTAGTGAGTCCCTTATACATCAAGAGAAGAAAATTCTGACATAAACGAGATATGCTTCCTGCGTAGAACTTATAGTCTGAGGGCAGATGTTTTTATTTATTTATTTTGACTATATCAGAGGCATGTGGAAGTTCGCCGGCCAGGGATAACACCTGCATCACAGCAGTGACCCCAACCACTGCGGTGACTGCTGAGCCACGAGGGAACACCCAGGTGTTGATTTTTAACCTAGACTTTCTACTTAACCATGAGTTGGGCCAAAAAAAAAAAAAAAAAAAAATGGTTATTTGTTCACCATCAAATCTGATTTGTTTTGATCCACAGAATGTGGTTGAGATGATGAGGTACAACTTCCAAACCTAGTCATCACAGAACTTAGCATGTTCTACTCTCACCATTTTGGAATGCTGTTGTCATGGGGAACAAAAGGCTGGCTATTCTCCTTAAGGAAGAGAAACCACATGAAAACAGATGCCCAGGTGACAGCCGCCGCCACCTCCACCAGACCTGTGAGCAAGGCCACGTTTTACTCAACATACCCAGCCCTTAACTACAGCCACGTAAGTGACCTCAGACAAGTTTTTGAAATGTGAATGATTCTAATGAACAGCTAATAAATCCATTTCCAAGTTGGGTTGTCGCCAATTCTCACTCTCTACCAAATGAAACAAGAACCTAATCAAGTTGTCATCTGATAGGTTATTAAATTTTAAGCCACCAACTTTTCATATCATCTGTGACGTGTCCAAATTTTTCTTCAATCAATTATTCTTTTTTTTTTTTTTTTGTCTTTTTGTCTTTTAGGGCTGCACCCGGGGCATATAGAGGTTCCCAGGCTAGGAATCCAATCGGAGCTGTTCATTAACAGCTGAGTCACACAGGAACTCCTTCAATTATTCTTTTTACTCTTTTATCTATTCTCCTTCTGCAATAAACTTTTTTTTTTTTGGCTACTGAGCCAGTCAGAATTTCTTGCTTACAATAAAATAAACTTCGAGGTACATCCTGATTAAAAGGAATATTTCCTAAGTTTCCCAGCTGACAACTCAGAATTTTTTCACATATTTTCTGTTGATTTCCCATAAATGCACAAGATTTGCAGAAATCAAATGCATATAACAGAAAATGCTTTGGGGACAGAGGGAGAAGTCAGTCAGGATTGAAAGAAAAACAAATTAGCGTAACTCAGAGACACAATATGTTAGTCATGTGTCAACGTGATGGCCCCAGGATTCCTTTATTTACCCTGGAGCTGGCACTCTATTATGATTTTGAGGGGAGTGCCATATGGGACAAATGTATATGAAAATCTGATGTCTAAGAAAGGTTGATGAATTAGAAATTATACACTCCTGAGATATCTATAATACAACTCTTCATCAATTTCAGTATGTCCTCACTCCACAACTTCAAGAAAATTCAAGTTATGCTATAGATGATCTTGCTACCTGAAAGTGAGAAGCTATTCAACCATACATTCCTAAAGGGAGAGCAGCATTTAACCAGTAGTGACCTCCTACAGGACAAGTCTCCTGTCAGCACAGAACATGTCTCTTCCATGGACCATTTTCACTCTTGTACAGGGCATGTGTTGAATAAATGAATTAATGAATGAATTATTTACCTAATCTCAAATAACTGGCATACTGCCTGGCACTGATGGAGAAACTCAGTTTTCTTTTTTGTTTAAAATAGTGAAAAATTGAACAGGAACAAAATAGTATAGTCAGGGGAGGATATAATATAGCTTACAATATGGGAAAATAATCCCTCTTCTGAAGGGTTGAGGAGCCATGCTAATCACATTAAGAAGGATATGTGACTTGGACTAGGATGCATGGTTTTCTAACAAGTTCTTCCTTACAGTTGTGCAAAATCACCTTAGCAAACATGATTAAGCAAACTACAGAAAGAAGCCCCCGGAAAAATCTCCAAAGATTGAGCATCCATATTTCTGTTTATTCAAAATAAATGGTTGTACACATTCTTCTCAGCTGCAAATCCCCTGCTAAGTTTGTATTACAGTTTTCCCTATGTCTTGGTAGCCCAGTTGATGGGCTAATTGGTAAGAACACCTTATATATTTGCAGGAGAAGTACAAGCAAAGGGTTAGATTAGATTATTTAAATGATCAAAGCCCTGGTACTTGAGATACAGTTAGTTACCTAAAGGGGATTGCCAGGCTTTCGGAACAACTGAGAAGATTTTGTAAGCCATATTCCTAAGATAATAATCAATGTCTTTCTTTAATTTTGAAGCCATTCCCTCTTTTATCAAATGTTGAATATAGTTAAAGTTCATAACTCACACATTTATTGTATATATGTATATCTCTCATTCTCCATTATATTTATTGTGTGTATATATATATGTGTGTGTGTGTGTATATCATTCTCCATTCTCATTTTGTCCCTTATAATTCATAAACTATATTACCTTCTTTTTCTCAGTGAAATGCTGTATGTGTGTGTATCCTTTTGACTGAAAGTGTAGGCTTTTATTTAAGGTGCTCATGGGCCAAACTTCCACTGTCTGTGTTAACCTTATTTACTAAAAACATTATCTTTTTTCCACACATACACATCACGCTTAGCACTAATGGTAAAATAAAATCTTCCAAGCTCTGAAAAAACCCTCTGCAAAATACATTTTAACATAAAACTCATATGCCCCAAGCAAAATCTCTATGGATCCAACACCGCTGATAGCTGTATTTTCAGTTTAGTTTTTCAATCACTTATTGCTTCTGTGCTGAGGATTGTCACCTTAGTCTCTCTTCCTCTCGGAATGAATTCAAAATCTCATAGACTCAAGGTAATAAAGGACATTTTAAGTTTTTGACTTAAATCTAGGAGACATCTTTGGATATAGAAAAATCTGTCAAAATG
Organism: Sus scrofa; assembly: GCF_054392235.1. Taxonomy (NCBI): domain Eukaryota; kingdom Metazoa; phylum Chordata; class Mammalia; order Artiodactyla; family Suidae; genus Sus; species Sus scrofa. Next base: position 117,408,160 of record NC_139388.1, on the reverse strand, counting down.
TTATTTAAAAGCATACCCCTATCTTCAAATCTTTTGTAAATTTGCGATTAGATATTTCATAATATCCCTTAATACTTCCTGAATTTCAAATCATTATGATTTTGAATATAATAGGAGTATTAAATTAAATCAGTAAAATCATTGAATTCTCTCCTAGAAGGAAGAATTAAAAAATGTGTGGTGCATGGCTAAACTACTTAGGGAACTAAATATATTTTTATCTCTGATCCTGAATATTTATATTTTTTAATTCTTAAAGATTTCAAATAGTCAGAAAATTTTGTAAAATTAAAAAAAATCTTTAAAGAAAACAGTGAATTTTATCAAATCTTTTTTTTAAATAAATTTTATCGGGGGGTATAGTTGACTTAGAAAGTTGTGTTAGTTTCAAGTGTACAGCAAAGTAAATCAGCTATACATCTACACATATCCCTTCCTTTTCCGATTCTTTTCCTACATGGTTTATTTATTTTTATTTTTTATTTTTTTGGTTGAGTTGTTTGAATTCTTTTTTTTTAACTGTTATTTTCCCAATACAATTTTTTTTTTCCTACTGTACAGCATAGTGACCCAGTTACACATACAGGTACACATTCTATTTTCTCACATTATCATGCTCCATCATAAATCTCAACATTTTTGTCAATTTGCTTCAGATTTTTTTGTTATAAAATATTACAGATATAGTTCAAGCCCCTGGACAACTCTTTCTGATCTCATGTTACTTCCTCCCTTCTATGAAAACCATTCTCCTAAAATTTTATGGAAACAATTACATTGCTTTTGCTACACTCCTACTGTTAAAAAAAAATCATGAAAAAAAATATTTATTGAGGGCTTACGGAATGATGTTTTTAGTTCCTAAATAGCACATAAAACATGAAAATATATTTTAATTGTGTGTGTGTGTGTGTGTGTGTGTGTGTGTGTGTGTGTGTGTCTTTTTGCCTTTTCTAGGCCTGCTTCTGTGGTATATGGAGGTTCCCAGGCTAGGGGTCTCATCGGAGCTGTGGCAGTTGGCCTACACCAGAGCCAAAGCAAAGCGGGATCCGAGCCGCGTCTGCAACCTACACCACAGCTCAAGGCAACACCGGATTCTTAACCAACTGAGCAATGCCAGGGATCAAACCCACAACCTCATGGTTCCTAGTCGGGTTCGTTAACCACTGAGCCATGATAGGAACTCCTTAATTTTTTCTTAATATTGTGTATATGCAATTTTGTACCTCTCTTTTTTCACTCAGCATTATGTTTTTGAGATCAATGGATGTCAATACGTACTCCCTTTGTTCATTTATCTTGATTTCTGGCATAGTTTGCTACTATATGAACATATGACCATTTACTTATTCTTCTGTTGAAAAACAAGTCTTTCCAAAGTTTTGTTATAAATAATAATACAATGAAGTTTATTTCTTTATATTCTTCTTGCACACATGTGTTTGCGAAATCATATGCCTTGAATAAGAATTTCTGAAATGAAGAATATATATATATATATATATATACCTTGAAAGCTAATAGACCCTGCCAATTTGCTCCCTTGAGTAGATGTAACAATTTATACTACAAAGGGAACATTTAAGCATTTCTTGGGAAGGTTTGCTAGACTTGGGACTATTTGCCTGACAGTGAAAATGGTACCCAGTTATTGTTTTAATTTGTATTTTCCTTGTTATTAGCAATGCTAAGCATAGATTACACATTAAATATATCATTGCCTATTGTTTTCTTTGTCTGAAATTCATCTGCAACTCCTTTGCCATTTTCTTAAGGCAGGTTTTTGGTTTTGCTTTTATTACTGATTTTATTTATTTATTTATTTATTTTATTTTCCCACTGTACAGCAAGGGGGTCAGGTTATCCTTAGATGTATACATTGCAGCTACAGGAGATATTTAAAGTGCTCAAAGGAAAAAATATGCAACCTAGAATACTCTATCCAGCAAGAATATCATTTAAAATAGAAGGGGAAATAAAGATTTTTCCCAACAAGCAAAAACTTAAAGAATACAGCAACACAAAACCCAGGTTAAAGGAAATATTGAAAGGGCTTCTCTAAACCAAAAAGAAAGGAAGGAAAGGGAAGAAAAAAGAAAAGAAAAAAAAAAGAAGAAGAAGAAGAAGAGGAAGAACTAGGACTGAGGAAACTGCAATCAGAGAGCAGTCACTCAAATAAGCCAGCATTCAGATTTAATCATGAACATGCTTCAAACAAAATAAAATTAAAAAGAAAAAAATAAAAAAAGAGTCATCAAAACCATAAAATGTGGGCAAGGGATGTCAGGAGGTAAATAACCCTTTTTGTTTATATGTATTACTGATTTTAGAAGCTCCTGATAATACTTTAAATATGATTGTTTTGTGGATAGCACATGTGGAAAATACCTTCCCCTTATATGATATGTATCTACTAATTCTGTTTTTAATGTTTTTGGTTGAGCAGAAAATTTAATATTAATTTAGTCAAGCCTATCAACCTTTTTCTTTCTGCTTTTTGAAGCATAATAGACCTATCCGTACCTGGAGCTTATTAATGAATGAGCCTAAATTTTCTTCTAAAGAGTTAAATGCTTAACTTTTCACATGTGAATTTTTAAAGCACCTAGAATTTGCTTTTACAAAGGATGCTGACCCAGCATGACTAATTAAATATTCCATTTATTCCCACCAATATTTGTGTCCCTTTTGCCTTCAAGTTTCCATACATGTGGGTATGCTATTAGTCATTTTCTAAGCTCTCTGCTCTGTTTGTTTAATCTAGAGGTGTCTCTGCATCAATACCATCTTGTCTTAATTAGATTCACTTTCTATGTGTCCTAGCATCCAGTAGACTGAATCCCCTAGCCTTATTCTTCCATTTGTTTTAGTAGCCGCCCCTTTAGTCTTTTATAGGAAATTTAGAGACCAATGGTAGAATTCAAAAAACAACTAGTTGCAATGTTGGTTGGGACATTTTTTAAATTTCTAAATTAACTTTGGAAGCTTGACATATTTATGGTATTGAGCCTTCTTATCCATGAACATCATTTACCACATTTTTTCATTTAGATTTTCCTGAATGTCTTAGAAAGGAGCTTTGCAGTTTTTTTTACATTAAGGGTTTGCACACATTTATTACGGATTTAGTCCTAGATATACTAGCATTTTTGTTGCTATGGTTACTTTTTTTGCACTGTCATATATGAACTAATTATCTTACTAATTTTTTTGGCTCACTCACAGCATCATCATCTTCATGTAAAGACAATTTTGTCTTTTTTTGCTTTATTTTAATTCATATAAGTCTCTTTGTCTTATTTTGCTGCCTAAGGTATCCAGAATAACACTGAATGGGATTAGTATCAGGGAGTATCCTCACCTTTTCCCTGAATTTAATGAGAAGGCTTCTAATGTTTCCAAATTTTACATGTGCCTAATATTTCTAAAGATAGACACTCTTTATCAGATTACAGAATATTTCTTCTTTCCTAGCGTTCTAAGTCTTCTTATACCATATTTGAAAGTTTTGTTGCATCTATGTGTGTATCTATCCATTTTATGTCATTAAAGGATGCATTAAGCGACCCATGATATCAGCTCAATCCTGATGTTATCTATGAAGGCACCACTCTCAGGAACTATAATTACTACTGAGAATATAATAAGACGTCTAGTCCTGGTTATTCATTACCTACCACAAATATGAGAATACTGCTAACGGACCTAAGGAAAGTGCCTGATGGCACTTAAATATATAATATCCTTATCATTATTAAAGCAGTTTATTCTGTACTATTGATACAGTTGTGTCAATACATTTTGCTTCCAGGGATGTTCCTTTGCTTATGTAGGAGCTTCTGTGAAGTATAAGCCAATATTTTTTTCCAGCTTAGAATTCATGTTCAATTTAGAAAGTATCGAAGCAATAATGGCTTAAAACTTAACTCACTAGGGAAAAATTTTATGTATCTCAATCACTAAAAGGACTTAGAATTAGCAACTTAGCATCACTCAATAACTATCATTTATTATATAAGTAACCAAAGAGTATAAATATTTCCATTACAAAAAAACTGGTATAAACAACATGCTAGTAAGCTGTCATTTTTTAATTTTTCCACATCTTCTCATAAAAAATAGTAATTGTACAGGAGTCTTTTATCTCAGTCAAGCTAAGATGTTAATTTATATTTTATTAATAAAGGGCTAGTTTGATTCCTTGGATTAATAAAGTGATTTGATATTTCAGGTTAATATCATTCTACAATATTTCTTTTAGGAGACTCTCTCTGCAGATTGCAAAAGAACCTTATTTGAGTAAACTGAGTATGTGAACGCCCTAAGGAGCCATCATTGAAGAAGGGGTAATTTCCCTTTGCCCTTTTCCACTATTCTTTTTATTATAGCTTTATGGAATGTTATAATATTCCTAAAGACAGAGAAAGATGCTCTGAATAGCTAAAATTACTGAGCACATAAAGATTTAAAGGTTAGCCTTGAGGGACATTATTATACTTCAGGTCAATAATACCTACTAACCTTTCCCATATCTACTGAGAATAAATAAAAGTTCTGTAATACTGAATTTTGCTCGAAATAAAAGTTTCTAGAAAGTCTGCTTCGAGGTTTGGTGCTTGGAGAAGAGCACCTAGGAGAACAAAACCCTATGGAAAGCCAGCAGTTCCCCTCACAATGTCTCTGGGTTTAATTTAGAAAGAAGGTGCTGATGGGGCTATTTGCTCCCAATGAAACTTTCTGGGATAAATCAGCTGCCAGTCTGGTTCCTATCACCTTTTAAAGCAGTCCATTTTGGAACAGGCTGTTGATAAAATTGCTTATTTTATGAGCTTTTTTGAAAAATTGGTTTAGTAAAAAGAAATGTTATTCCAGCGCTGAGGGGCTATTCTCGCCTCCATTCCAAAAGGCTAGGAAACAAGCAATGTCTGATCTCATAGCAACATGACTTAACCTTATTAATTGTGGAGACATGCCAGGCCCAACAGCAGCTGTGACTTACACCAAAGGGAGGATGTTGACACTGTCCAAAGGGGGCAGCACTGAGCAGGGGGAGAGTTAGAGACTGTGGGCCACACCGCTCTACCACCCTACCCCCTACCCCCGCCTTTGACCATTTACTCTAGGCCACTCTGAACCTCAATTTCCTCATTGGTTAAATGTGATTGCTGGATAAGAATTAGTTTGGAGACAGTTGCTCTGAATTATGATTGTCTAAAAGAATACAGTACTTTCTCAGGATTTAGTTTTCTTACGTGTACACCTGTGCTTAGAATAGCAATTCCAAGTGATGGACAAACTATAGCCCATGGGACAAATCTGGCCTATTGTCTGTTTTTGTACCTACTGTGAGCTAAGAAGAGTTTTTACATTTTTAAAAATTTGTTTTGTATATATATATTATGTGAGAGAGATCATCTGTGGCCCACGAAATGCTAAAATGTTTACTAATCTCATCATTTACAAGAAAAGTTTGGTGACTCCTGCTAGGTAATAATAGCTTAGTTACCTTCTAATTTATCCATTTATGCCTTCTTGTTATTTGGCCAATTTGTAATATTTAGGCTTTTTTTAAAAAAAATTAAAGGATATATTTTTTTCACTCTCTGGTTTTTCTTTTTTACTCCCTGTTTTGTGTCCCTTGGCCAACAAAGCATGTAGAAAACTATGTGTGTTTATTTCCTTTACACATTTCACTTTGGGGTCTCTTTTAAGAAATGATTTTGAGAGTTCCCATAGTGGCTCAGTGGAAGTGAATCTGACTAGTATCCATGAGGATGAAGGTTTGATCCCTGGCCTTGCTCAGTGTGTTAAGGATCTGGCATTGCTATGAGCTGTGGTGTAGTTTGCAGATTCAGCTCGGATCTGGCGTGGCTGTGGCTGGGGCATAGCCTGGTGGCTACAGCTCCAATTCAACCCCTAGCCTGGGAACCTCCATATGCCAGGGGTGTGGCCCTAAAAAGACCAAAAATAAACCAACCAACCAACCAAACAAACAAATAAAAACCAAGAAAGAAAGAAATTATTTTGGCCTGAGGTACTATATTCCTATATGGTCTTCTAACTTTTGTGTTTTACATCTGAGTCTTGAATCCACCCTGAAATGATACATAGATTTGGAATGAAATAGGGCTGGGGTCCAGTCTGGCCGTCTCTCACTATGGCTATCCAATTCTCCTGCACCTTTTATTGATCTGCAATACCTTCCCTCTCATAGATCAAGTTCCTGTGTTCATACAGATTATTTTCTGGACTTATTATTCAATTAGTCTGTGTACCCTTTACCAGTACCAAAATCTTTTAGGTATTATTGCTCTGTGCAAATGTAAGTATGTACAGTCATGTTGGAACATAATTCAGTATTATTTAGTAAAGCTTGAAATGTGCCTATTTTAAAGCTCAGCAATTCCATTCAAGAAAAATGTCCTAGGAAAACTTTGTGTGTGTATGCATATGCATGTATAAATAAATATACAGATACAAGTGAGGAGTTCCCCTGTGACTCAGTAGGTTAAGAATCTGGCATTGTCACCACTGTGATTCAAGTTGCTGCTGTGGTGCGGGTTCGATCCCTGGCCCAGGAACTTCTGCATGCCACAGGTGCAGCCAAAGAAAACAAAACAGAACAAAAAATACATAAATAAATAAATATTCAGATACAAATGAGACATGAACAAAAAAATGTTTTTAGAAGCATTATTTATCATGGCAAAAAATCTCATATTATTCCATTTATAGGAAATATAAAAACATGCAAAACTAAATGATCTATTTTATAAAGATACATTCATCTCTGCTTTAAATAAAAAAAAAACATGAAATAAAAATAAAACCAAATAAAAATTCAGAATTATGGTTACCTTTGGGGACAAGAGAGAGCTCTGGCTTCAGAGAGAACACACAAGGGGTTTCAAGGAATTGCTAACATTCTATCAGTTATATATATGTTTTTATATTAAAAATGGACTATAAACAAATAAAAGAGACAAGAAATTGATGACAGGTAGACATATATGAAAGTTCACTTACTCCAACTCCAACACATTCACCATTACCTTAGATTGATTTTATGGTGTGTTAAAGTTTCGTAAAGATTATTAAAATATAAAATATTTCCTTTCCACTAAACCACCATAAAATTATACTAATTCACATTTCTCCTGTATGTCTTATGTACTATGTGCAATGGAAAAGGCTTTATACACATCAACTCTAATCTTATCAGACATGCAAGCACAAGCAGTATAACATATGTTTGGCAAATGATGAAATTGCAACTCAGAAAAATTAAAAATGTGCTCAAGTTTCACAGCTAGTAAATGGCATAATTGTCTTCTAGACTTAAATTTGTCTGGTTCTCAATAATGTGCTCTACACATTTCAAATGTGCAAGTCTGATGCATTGTAAGACACAAAGTACAAGATTTGCATAATACTGCAATACTTAATTTGAAATATCAACAGAAGTTTTTGCTTGGGCCATGGGGATTGGAGAAAAGAATGGAATGATATTGGAGTTCAAAACCTGGCAATGTTTGTTCTGATCTAGTCTCAATTTGTTCCGTGTAAAGGGATTTTTAATTATCTCTACTAGCTCAGGTGAAATAAATGCAAACAACCTGAAATAATTCATGTTTGGTTGTAGACTATAACCTTGATTTGTGGTCATGTCAGCCTCTCTACAAATTCCTTCCAAGTTAAATCTTAACTTAAATGGAGTTGGGAAAGTTAATCATTTCCATAGTCTCCCTCTGCTTTGGCCAATCATGATGATATAAACCGGGGATAAACTCAGATTGAATACATAATTTATGAAGCTAAACGTGGCCTCATCTCAAGCCTTTTTTGGAAAAAGTCTTGGTGGTTAAGCTTGCGGGCTTCAAAGGACATCCTTATAGAAACATAATCTATGAGCAAAAGAGGCAAAAAGGGAGAGAACTGACCTATTTGCTTTTTGACCTACTATGTGTCAGGTCATCTGCCAAATCTTTTCCATCAAATGCTAGATGATCCCTCCTGACTTTATGGGTTAAGCGGTATCACCTAATTTTTACATTTGAGAGAAAAGACTCAAGTTAAGCTATTGTCCAATAAGCTTCAGATGGCAATGGGTGGAGCCAGGGATCAACTTATCCTTGCCTTTTGAATCATATGTTGCTCCATAACATCATTTTTGAAATAAGTAAACAGACCTGTATTATCAATACAGCAGCCACTAATCAGTGGTTACTCTTAACCGCTAGAAAAGGGGCTAGACCAAACTGAGTTGGGCTATATCAAATGACACTGGAATTCAAAGGCTTAGTAAGAAAAATATATATAAATTACCCCATAAATAATATTCCACATTGATTATTGTGGAATTGATAATTTTATGGTATACTGGATTAAGTAAATAATATGTTGATAATTTCATTGATCTTTACCTTTTAAAATAAGGTTACTTAAAAAAATGTTCAGTTACATATGTATCCTGTATTTTTTTTTTTTTTCATTTTTTAGGGCTGCAGATGGAAGTTCCCAGGTTAGGGGGTGGAATTGGAGCTGTAGCTGCCAGCCTATGCAGCAGCCATAGCAACAGCAGATCCAAGCCACATCTGCGACCTACATCACAGCTCAGGGCAACACTGGATCCTTAACCCACTGAGCGAGGCCAGGGATTGAACCCACATCCTCATGAATACTAGTTGGATTCACTACCACTGAGCCATGATGGGAACCCCTGTATCCTGTATTATATTTCTTTTGGACAGTGCTAATGCAGACTTTTCTATTAGAAGCGAGGAAAATTTAGTTTGGGGAACATTTATGCCCCTTACTGGCTGAAATACCTTGAACAAAATCTTAGTTTAACTGAGCCGTGCTTTTTCATCTAACAAATGTGGATAATAATATATGCCCTGCAGGGCTAACGTTAGTACCAGAGGCAAAAAATGTAAGGCATTCTCCAATTACCAGAAACATGATAGGCACTTGGGAAAAGGTGACATTATTATATTAGTGAATTTTATAGAATCTCAAAATCTTTAATATTTCAATAATCCATAGGAAACTTTAAATACTGTATTTTGAAGTCTATTGGACTCCAAAAGCTATACCCTTTCCATGTCTCATCTTGTTTCTATGTAAAAAAGACTGACTGTACCTTTAGCATTATGGGACCTCAAGAGGAAGGGGAAAGATGAAGATATTGACATTTCAAACAAGCAACTGATTATGCAATGTGGGCCCTCAAAAATGAAAGATGACAATAAAGTAAGCATTGAGTTTGCCATATAGACCTTGACACTAGCTGCTGGTGGCTCTTCAGCCCTTGGAAATGGGGCTAAACTCGAGCTGTGTTGCAAGTATAGAGTATACACCAATTTCTCTAGAGCTTTGAACGGATATTTATTGTTGAAAATAAATCTTTCATCACTGTTTTCCTTTGATAATCTGCCCACAGATAATCACTATTTAACATTTCTCACATATGCTTTGTTTAATTGTATGCAAAATTATTCAAATGGTGGTTCTAACCTCTTACCAATGAAATATAGTGCTGTACGTTACATACCTGTTCAAAGTCAGCTTAGGCAGCACAAAAGGCTTGCTTGAAAGAACCAGGTGGGGCTAACATAATTCCTGCAGTGATCCTTGAAATGCAGGATTTGTTTTATAAGTGTAAACCCCTTTTGATGAGGATGACTGTATATGTACATTTTGGTATAAACCATTACAGTTTATATTATAAAATTCATGCTGCGAGTTCCGATACTAATCTACAATTTCTTCTCCTCAAGAAGTTCATGATAACATTAAACCAGTGTAGCTGAGAAAATCTTTCTTATCTCTTCTGGATCTTCTTTACCATCCCATGTTACTTTCCTTCCACGGAGAATTCTCACTTAGGATTCTCACTGTTGACTACGAGCAATCGATGACATTTCAAGGACAATTATTAAGGACAAGCCCTCATCCGTTGATGGCTGCTCTGAAAGCCTTTGCTTCCCATCCTGAGCTCCACTGAGCACTATTTACCCGATTTTCTTATTATCCCAAACCTCTGTATGGTCCTCCAAGACACTTCCTCTAATCTGAGCCCTCTTGATCTTCATACTTTAAGAGGATAGACCAGCATAAGGTGCTGCTGTGATGATAGGAGAGACATTTTAAGCCAACTTTGGGCATGCAAATTCACTTCTGGATTCTAATCTGACCTGAAAAAGATATGCCACTGGAGAAATGATACTCTGTGACAGTTCCTACTTTATACCATGAAATAATCTCCTCTGAGGCCGCTAGGGGACATTAACATATAATTACTCTTTGCCCAACCTTGTGAATGTTGCCTGTGCAAACAGCTATTTTCCTAGAGATAATAATGATTATTTATATCCAAAATTTCTTCTGCCCACTTTATTATCTCCAGGCTTATTTTGAGAAAGTTGGCCCCTACTCTTTGAACAATTCTCTGTGCAAGATAACACACACACACACATATATATGTGTATGTGTGTGTGTATATAGATATATATACATATATAAACACATACATATATACAAATATAAACATATTTTTTTTAAAGGAAAGTTTGCCTGAGGGAAAGTTCACCTGAGGAAAAGTTCAACCTCTAATAAACACTCATGACAGCAGACACCTCAGCTGTTTTGGCTGCCTGCTCTCTCCTCCCTCAAGGGAACGCAAAGATGATTCTCTTTGATTTGGCATGAATTCCCCAAACTAACACCCCAGTGCACTCTGCCTCCTGCCTGTGGATACAAGGTTCCATTGCTGAGTGCCAAGGGCTTAACAATGGTTAATCTCCTAAAAGAAGCAGGTGGCCCTTGCCACAACTACTTCTATTATTATCTGAGTTCCCCTCCAGCCTCTGCCAATTGCTTGCCTGTCAGATTTGGCAGAAACCCAAAGTTTGAATGACTTTGTTTTTACTCTTTCATAATTCTCTTTAGTGTCCATCTTTTGACATGTTGTTTTTCATTGTCAGCATCCAAAAAATCCTTGAATAATGTTAAATTCAAACTTGGAAAACATATGTCTCACAGTTTTATCTTTTCTTTGATTTTACAAATGCACCTCAAGACCTGTACTCTCTCTCTCTCTCTCTCTCTCTCTCTCTCTCTCTCTCTCTCTCTCTCTCTTGTGTACAACTGAGAGACCAGCACAGGAAGCAAGCCAGCTCCCTCTGCTCCCACATCCCAATCCATCCACTTTTGATATATTCTTACCTGTCAAATTGAAGAGCCATACTGACTATGCCATACAAAATCCCAATCTCAGCTTTTCATCTGAGTTGAGAAGTTATGATGATGAGAAAGTATATTCAATTTTAAATTTGAAGGAATTGTCTTTTTCGTGTGATTAAAAAAAATGCATATTCCAAAAATAGGAACTTGCTTCATCCAACAGTCTTCGACTGTCATAAGGAGTGGTCAAATTGGCATTTATTCTCCATTCTGCTTCAGCTCCTGGTTGAAAACTATGTGAATACCTACAATCATAACCTAATAGCTTTCTTTCAGAGCTTATTATAAACATGGACTATAATTTTCCACAAGGAAAATGCACTGTAGATGTACCTAGTGATCAGTTAACCTCAGAAACATCAGTAAGTACCCAGACCCTGAAGAAATTGATTCATTGTTTTGCAGGTAAGTAGAAAGTGAATGTATCATTTCATTTACATGCATTTTCCAAAAGGCTTTGGCACAGTCAAACCAAGTAAAAGGGGAGAGATTTTGGTAGGGAATATGAATTGTGCTACTGGCCATCCCAGAAAGCAATATCGTGAGAGGATAATATCAAATGATTATGCGCACACTTTCTTATTTACACAGTCTGTATCTTTATCATTAACCAGTTTCTTTCTTAATGTCTTTTAAAGATGTAACTGTGAAAAATTGTGTGGAAAATACACAGAGAATTCAATTTGGTAACAATCACTCTGAGAAATGTTCTAGCCAGTGGTCAATACGCATTGCCTTGATTCCTATTCTTTTTCAGACTATTCAAAATTAGACACGGGTTCTCATTTTTGAGTAGAATTTTTAAAATTGCCCAGTATTAAATAGGTGTCCAATAAACATTTCCAATACATCCTAAATGCCACACAGAATAATTGCCGTTAGAAAGCTTTTCAGAATGCAGGCAACACAGAGCAAATAAAGATGTGTCTGTTAAATAACAACAATTTTTTTAAGCTTAAATTAGATGCGTGGCAAGTAGAAGGAAATTTTTTTTTACTATGATGCTGCAGATAAGTATCGCATCTTCCCTCCCTACTCACCTCTTCCTTCCTCCCTAAATTTCCTCACGTCCAGATTCTAGATTTCCACATCATAGATTTTATGTTTTCTTTTCCAATCTATGTTTTTGAAATTTTGCTATACATATACATATATATGTATATACATACACACACACATATATATTTATAAATCTACAACTGTATATAGCATAGTATTGCATTAGTGTGACTTTAAATGTATATTAACAATATGATCATTGCAAATATTCTGCAACTTGTTCTTTGCACTCAAATAATGTTTAAGATGTATCCATGTTCATCCATTTAGTCTGTTCACTTCTCTGAATGGACTTCTATATATTACTCCCTCCATTTTCCATTCTCTATCTGATAGAACATATGTTTTCTATTTTCTTCTCTTGCGAATGATTCTCAACTAACATACTTTCACGTGCCTTCTTGAATATATTGTGCTGGAGATTTCAAGGTTGTATACCTAAGTAAAGAAGTACAGGGAGTTCCCATTGTGGCTCGGTGGAAATGAATCTGACTAGCATCCATGAAGATGCAGGTTTGATCCCTGGCCTCATTCAGTGGGTTAAGGACCTGGCATTGCCATGAGCTGTAGTGTAGTTCGAAGACTCGGCTTGGATCTGGCATTGCTGTGGCTGTGGCTGTGGCTGTGGCCAGCAGCTGTATCTCCAATTCGATCCCTAGTCTGAGAACCTCCATATGCCACTGGTGTGGCCCTAAAAAGACCAAAAAAAAAAAAAAAGTATTACAGGGTCATAAAGTATGTATGTTTTCTAGATACCATCAACAGATAATTAACCAAATTTACACTCTCATCAGCTCTATCATTCATCTTTACCAATAGTTAGTAGTCAGTCTTTTAGACTTTCATCAACATAGTGGTTTTTAAATGATATCTCATTATTGTCAATGATTGTGTTTTTGACAGTGGTATTATTAGTACATTTTTAGTCTTTTATTTATTTTCTAACTTTTCTTTAATAAGCATATTTTTATTGTGAAAACTTGTATAGCATTTTATGAATCTTTCTTTTTTAGCATTTCCTTTCAATAGGCATTTATTTCAGCATTGTATTGATTGCTGTAGACAGAGGCATAGATTATTAAAAAAAAAAAATATAATCCTTTCCATGAAAAAGTGTGTGGTCTAGTAAGTCAGACAGATGTCATTTGGCTATCACAAAAATAAAAATGTTTGAGAATATAGAAGTAGTAGAGAGTCAGGATTTATTAGCACTAAAAGAGCAATTTCATAGAAGTCCTGGATATGTAATAGATAAGCTCATATAGACTTTTCTTTGTGGAAGCTACAGGCTTCAACTTAGGTTCTAGGTTAACATGACTGGAAAAAATAGTAAAATACAGACAGAAAAATGTGGAATAATGGTTGGATCATCTGAAAATGAACAGACATTAACAATTCATTATGAGAAACAGGGTCAGAATAAATCAGGGTAGACAGGTTGACTTCCTCCCACTCAAAACCTCACAAAATACCCATTTTCTCAAAGTTATTATGGACAGAATTTCTGGGACCAGGCTGCAGAAGCGGGGAAGAGTGGGACAAGGCGGCTGAGCATGAGAGCCTATTACAAGTTCCCCAGGCTTCTGATCTGAAAACCACAATGAGCATAGTTGCATGTCCTCTTAACGATGACAGATGACAGACCCATGACACGATAGATAGACCCATGCTTCTGGTTCACCAAGCACTTTCAAGTTATTATTTCATTTATTGCTCTATATGCTTGATTAATGAGGAGAATTAGTCTCAGAAAAATACAAGTTGTCCAAAATCATGGAACTAAAACATAATTCAATTGAAATGAAAACATAAGACTTGATTGGAAAACTCAGCCTTTATAGAACTCCTTCCATTTTCCTTCTTCTAGAACTTACTTCTAAATACAAATATTTGTCCATAAATTATACTGATACAGATAAATGATAAAGCTGGTAGGAGTATAAATTTGGTCCCACACACAGACAGGCATGCACACACACACACATACACACATATAATCAGTAAAGGATTCTTGAATATCCATTGACTATCCATTTTTATATGGTAAGAATTTTGAGAAACATGAAGATCATACACCTCGGGGTACACCCTTACACAAACTGTTCTCTCCCTTAAATTTTGTATTTATCTGCAATTGAGGATATATAACTGGAGATTTGAATTTTAAATTACATTTAATAAAAGTAATAGCTGATGATTGACTAAAAGAATTTCAGGCAATAAGGAGATATAACCAAATTAATAAAGGTAACCTGGGAGGAAAAAAAATGTTTCCTTTTTCCTTGTAATGAATAATGATTTTATGATGTAATCTAACAAAAAGATTTATCCATGCATCCATTCAACAAATATTTGTTGAGAACTCACTAAGTCCCAAGTCAGGGTTAAGTGTTCTACATAAATTATATCATGCTAATTTCAAAAGCAACTCTATGATATTAGTATTATTAATTCCATTTTAAGACAATAAAACTGCAGGTAAGGAGATTAAATAATTTAATCAAGGTTACACATCTTTTAAGGGGTAGAATTAACCCCACAGCTTATTTCTGATCCAACCTGCTATACTGTGAATATGCTTTATTATATTTTAACAGTTATTTTCGGGCCCATGGACTTGAAAAGCAATAGATCTCTAGAAAATAACAAAAGATGTTCAAATATCTATAATTCTAAAGTACAAAATTCTAAGTGATCCCATTACTGCATAATTGCTACCAATTTAAATAGGTTTTTTTTTTAAAAAAAGATCATGCTAGAAGAGTTCACATGCTTTTGAATGAAAAAAGGACTTTGCATAATATGATTTTTGTCATGTGATCACATTATTTTATGTTTTTCAAAAATGTCAAAGCAATAAGAGAAACAAACAGTACAGACATTGGAATGTGGTGTAACTCTTACTTTGTGTCTGCTACCATGAAATGAAACCAACTTACAGATGATGAAATGAAATATGGTGTAAAACTTTGTCGATTTACTTCCCCAAATGGTATTTATTTGACTTCTTTGTTCATTTGAAATGTTCTACATATGCAGCTTATAATTTCCACAGTGAAGAAAAAAAAAAAAAAGCCACTGGTTATTGTAAAAGGTCACCTTTCTAATTGGTGTAATAAAGCCCAGCTGGTGAGCCAGTCTCCTGAATAACTCTCGGGGCTAGCACAGCGGTGGCAGAGTGAAGAATGGAGTTGGTAAGAGGGAAGTGATTTTAGCATATGTCCTTTATTTCACACATTTGTGATGTTAGTCACCAATATCTAATTTTATTTAAGGTATGGCATCTTTGAATGTTCAAGTGATTTATACTGCCACCTGTGTCCTCATGCTAAACATAAAAGGGTAGACTTATCATGATGAATATAGAAAGGGAAGTAATTGATTCTTTGGTCTGAATTTTTCTCTCAGTTAATAGATTTCCCCCTTAGCAACAACAAGGCAAAATAATAAGGAAGCATACAAGATAACTTAAGAACAGCTTGCTTTGGCACTCCTAGTCACTAAAAGCTTATCTAGTATTTCCAGCACTCTTCATGAATGCCCCTTCTGCTCTGCGTTTAGAATGATAAAATCTTGTAACTCCATAAATATTTTAACTTCTTCTGGTAGAAAAAATTATAAATATGAGTTGGACATACTGCATAATTCTCTATTTTGCCTCTTGACATTTAAGAAAATTATTAAAAGGAGATCTATTTAGAGATACATGTGCTCCATCCTTTCAAATTGTGATAATGCTTAACAATTATAAATATAATTCAGGACCCATATGAAATACAGTTTAGGACTTTTCTGTTCATAATATATTTTTAAAAATACCTCGAAGGAATCCTGGTGATTTCATCAACCTTGAAAATATCATCAAAGTGTTTGTCCAATATCAAGTATGCTTTAAGGGAGTTCCTGTCGTAGTACAGCGGAAATGAACCCGACTAGTACCCATGAGGATGCAGGTTCGATCCCTGGCTTTGCTCAGTGGGTAAGGGATCCAGTGTTGCCATGAGCTATGGTGTAGGTCACAGACAAGGCTCCAATCTGGTGTTGCTGTGGCTGTGGCGGAGGCCAGCAGCTGTAGCTCTGATTCAGCCCCTAGCCTGAGAACGTCTATAAGCCATGGGTGCAGGCCTAAAAAGCAAAAAGAAAGAAAAAAGAAGAAGAAGAAGATGATGCTTTAAGATAATACTACAATCTTATGGAAAAGTTTGGGGAGTTTTTTGTTTGTTTTTTATTTTTTTAACTATTTCAATGCTGTAGACGAAATACATTTGTGTACAACTTTACTGGAAATCTAAGAAAACTGGAAACAAATATAAACTGAAATGGAGGTATGTGGGGAGTTCTGCAGACAAATTTTCTTTCATTCTTTGTATATTAGCTATCCTGAGGTTGTGGCCATTTATGCAAAGCTATGTGGTACACTCATATCACATGCAGTGAGACTGAAAAGAAGTCTAGCATTGTTTGAACATGAGAGTAAACACTAAAATATTAATTTTCAAATTATTCTACTCTCTTGAATATCTCAATTTCAATTGTTCTCTATTCCTTTACATCTTAATCAAAATTATAAAGCATTATTTCATGTACTAAACAAGTGGCATCTTCACTCCAATCTTTCACACTATATTTTTTAAAATAGGAGGATGCCAACACAAAGTCAACTGGATTGCCTATTTTCCACACTATCATTATGAATAGAGTATACCACATAACACAGACACACAATGGAGAAAGAAGAAAGAAATTGTTAATAAATATTAATTTTGCTTTTATCTGGACAGTTAAATTTTGGTGATTATTTTCTTACATTCATTTGAACTTTTTAATAAAGTTTTAAATTCTTGCATTGTTATAATGAAGGTGTAGTTTGAAAAAAAATAATTTCTCTTGAAATCATATTCTGATATTTCTTCAATACGTCAAAACCCCAAGTTGATACCTTCTGAAAATTGCAACAATAGTAGTGGGAAATTTCAAAAAGTAATTTTCTTCATAGAAGAACTCATATAACTTCTTACTGCTTAATTAAATACAAACAGAAAGTACTGTTAAGTATCAAGAATTGTAGCATAGACTTGGTGAGCGAAAAATAGAGAGCACTATTCCAGATGAGGCTAGAATATATTCTAGTTATTTTTGTCATTTACAACCACAATATTTTATGAATCTGTAAGTAACACTTTACATTAAGTTATAACATCTTACGTCTACAATGAATATCTATGTAACAGTGATTGGAAATCCATCTGAAAGATATTCAGGGCTACTGTAAAAACAGATTTATGTTTCTATTTCTTGGCAAGCAGGACGAGCCCGGGCAAAAAATGTGGAAGGGGCAGTTGATCTTTGCTCCAGACAATCTCTCTTTTATACTCAGTCACTCACACTGTCTGCCCCAGAGTCTTGGACATTTCCATCAAATGATTAAAACTGTCACTCATTTATACTCAATTTGCTGTGATATGTTGTAGAACAATGAATTTAAGGGTCTTATTGTCTTTACAAATATTTTCACAATGTTAGGGGTGTTTCTTCATCACCAATAAAAATTACAAAATATTGTGGTGAGTTTCCTAAGAAGTAAATCAGTGGTTGGGCACTCACTGATAGCAATGCCCAGGTTGCATAGTATAAAGAGGATCATTCTGTGATGGGAGAGCACTGTATCTCCCCTTAATTTCCACTTCCTCATATAAATTCTCACTGCTTTTCCTAAGTTATCTCCTTCCATGAACTGTTTTCCCAAGATACTTCCTACCTACCTCTTCCTTCTACCTACACAAGACCCAAGAAAAAGTCAGCTACTTTCAAGTGAGATATGTATCATTATCCTTACTCATCATTTCTCTAAAATCGTATTTTAATTTCTTTGAATTTCTCAGGGTGAAAAACAAACAAACATGCTTTGTTTCATCTGAAAATTTTACACTTTAAATGTTACAATATTGGAGTTCCCATTGTGGCTCAGTGGAAACGAATCTGATTAGCATCCATGAGGACCCAGATTCGATCCCTAGCATGGCTCAGTGGGTTAAGGATACAGCTTTGCTATGAACTGTGAGGTAGGTCTCAGACGCGGCTCGGATCCTGCGTTGCTGTGGCTACAGCTCCAATTCAACCCCTAGCCTGGAACTTCCATATGCCATGGTGCAGGGCTAAAAAGACACACACAAAAAATGTTATTCTATTAACAGGATTAGAAATAGCAAAGGGGTTAAAAATGGTGGAGCAAATCCAACTCCAGTTCTGAAAACTTCCATTCTCATAATTATAGCATTGTCAAATCAGTATTACGGTTAAACACTATTGCATTTTTCATGAATATAATCATTTATGTAAATTAAAGAACTCTAAATCAATAGCTCTTATGGCATGTCCAAATAAATGAAACGTTCTGGAATATATTTTAATAGCAGCCCCGGTGCAGCACATAGAACAAAGATGGAATGAGGAAGAGGATGGGTACATAGAAAAGCAGGGAGGGAAGGATACTATCCACTTTTTTTTTCTTTTTAAGGGCCACACTTTCAGCATATGGAAGTTCCCAGGGGTCGGATTGGAGCTATAGCCATCAGGCTATGCCACAGCCACAGCAACTCAGGATCTGAGCCGCATCTGCAAACCACACCATAGCTCATGGCAACGCCGGGCCTTTAACCCACTGAGAAAACCAGGGATAGAACCCACAACCTCATAGATACTAGTCAGGTTCATTACCTCTGAGCCACAATGGGAACTCTTGGGTTCATCTCTTTAGCAGCAACTGCCACTTGTTGACATGAGAAATTTCCTCCTTGACTGCTACCTTTATGCTGGAGAATTGTGACAGTCAGAATCTGATGGTTTGATTGACTTCATGAGTAAGTCTGACTATAAAATGTACTCAACAAACTTCATTATTAAAGTCACACACTGGGAAGTAGGAGAAAGATCTCTAGCTTCTGAGTCAGAGAGTCCTGCAGTCAAAACCTTGCTCTCCATTTACTCTACATCCTTAAAATTGCAATCTCACCCTCCATACAATATGAATAATAAGAATTACTCAGCTGTCTCTTGCAAAATAATATTTGTGAAATTCTTGGCCCTGAGCTTCATACAAAGAAAGCACTTAATGAAGAATCCAATATTATAATCTTTCTTATTTTCTTGCTGACTATGTAGGTACTCTCATGATTCATTCACCATAGCTGTGTTCCATGAAGTCACCACAATACTGAATGAGGGAACACTGATATTGTTCCATGGGAAATATCAGGGCTAGGCTTCTCCAAGCCTCTAGCCTCAACTTTTTTTTTTTTTTTTTTTTTTGTCAACCAAAATGTCATTTGTGTAAGTTCATTTGCCAACATCCTTGTAAAACAAGCCAGACTCATCAAAGTTGAAAATCTGCTTTTCCTCATAACCTTTTCCTGTGTAACAATTAGAATGTGTAGTCTATCATTGCTCACGGATTTTACATTTGCAAATTTGCCTAAGAACTAAAATGTACTCATAATCCCAAAGTCCATCATGATAGAACATTTCTATCCCTTGAAGACACATAAAATAATAAACAGTGGCGAAAAACTTGTCACTGGTGGTGCACATTGCAAGACTGTGTAGTTGAACAAAGTGACACTCGTTTTCTTGTTTTAGCTCTATAAACAAATGTCCTTTTGGCTGTCTATTCAGTGTCATGTCATGCTTTTTTACATTTTTGCATTTCTGTGCATTTTTGTTAATGCTGTCACTATTTCAGATGGGCTCCAACCTCAGGGCTGAGGCGTGGTCCAGTGTTCCTAAGCACAAGAAGGCCGTGTCACGCCTTATAGAGAAAATACATGCATCAGATTTTTTCTTTTGGCTTCATCTTTCTGGATACTCTACGTATGTACTTATTCTGGTCCACCTAAATCTTGGGAAAACCTACACAGGTTTATTTTGGTCCTGGAAATTTACAAGAAATTTGGGAAAATTTGAATGCATTTAACCCTCAACAAGTATTTTAAGTAAATCTTGCCTTCATTTTACAGAGGAAGAGAAAGAAAATTTGAACCTACACATTTAAAGTCACATTGGTCTCATTCTCTGTAAACATGACTTCCAGTTATGAAGTGGACAAAAAAAAATAAAATAAAATAAAATAAAAAATAAATGACTTCACTACCTGAAGTTTGCCTACAACCAGCCAAGACTTCAAATGCTAGATGTTAGGTTTGTGTTAGCTCTTAAGAAATCATGGTAATCACTTCGTTCAACCTCCTTTCCCAAGCAAGATTTTATTTCCCTGTCTTCACTACTATATAATTCTCATTGTCAATTGCATTTGAATATTGAGAAGAAATTTTCTTTGCAACAAGGAGCCCAACCCATTTTTAAATTACTTACATATCTATCAAGCTGTTCTAAGAGTTAACTAAAAAGTTTTAATGCCAACCATTGACCACTCTTTAATTTCTACAGAAAAAAATACAAACTTGTTCTTTCTTTTCACCTGACAGTTTTTTCCCTTTATGTGGTAGAAGCTTCCAAATAGTTCCCTACCTCAACCCCAGAGTATGCTAACTACTAGAAATAAAATGGAACAGAATTAAACAATTTGATAAATTTAACAATTACAGTTGTTGAAATCTTAATAGTTGTAACCACCATTGGAGCTATATAACATATTACAACTCAGTCACAAACCAAAAGAGTTATGAAAATCTTTTGTTAGTGGAAACAGTTTCGCTAAGATTATTTTCACTGTTTTATAAAAAGCAACCTATACTAAAAGATTGATGCATATTTTTAAAATTGGAGTCTATGAGGGTTGTTAAAAATAGTTAATCACACAATAATTTTTCCTCTTTCTTGCAAGAAAGAAAGAAAAAAGGAAAGAAGGATAGAAGAAGGAGGAAAGGGAAGATAGCCATAAAAAAAGAAAAAAAATAATGCCATTTGCAGCAACATGGGTGAAACTAGAGATTCTCATACTGAGTGAAGTAACTCAGAAAGAGAAAGACAAATATTATATGATATCACTTATACATGGAATCTAAATTATGGCACAAGTTTGAGCCTATCTACAAAACAGAAGCAGATCAACGGACATGGAGAGCCTACTTGTGGTTGCTGTTATTATCTTATAAAGTCTTATCCTCAAAACTGCTGCTGGCTCTAGGATAAAACCATAGTCATTGAAGGTAAGCAACTTGGCTTTACCTGCCAATGAGTTCTAACATATAGGAATTATAATTCTTGAATAATTCCTATTTTGAGTGAGCAAAGAACTCTATAATTCATTACAATTTAAAGGCCTATTCCCACAATATCCTGTTCTCACACAAAAAGCCTTATCCTAGATGGGCCATCCTAAACATTTATTCTAGAGAAAAAATATATGTATTTCAGTAAATCATAATTTTTAAAGGATAGTCACATATAGCTACATACTCTATCTTCACAACAACCCTGGTAAAGGCAAGGATCATTGCTTTTATTTAGAAGTGAAGTAGTTAAAGGAATCAAGTGAGTTGTCCAATGTCACTGCTTCAAAAATAATTTGATTCAAAAATTATGATTTCTAGGGTAATGTTCTTTGCTGTATTTTTCACGGTAGTATTTATAATTATGAATAACTAGAAGCAATTCTATGTCCAGGAATAGGAGATTGGATATATAAGTTATGGTACATCAATAAAACAGAATTTTGTATAGCTATCCAAAATAATAATAAAGAATGACACAGTCAATTGCATTTTAGGTACTTTCAAAGGTATTTAACTGAAATTGTGATGATTTCTCCGGGAAACCAGCTACAAATCAAAAGGAAGAGGAGAAACAGAGAAGGATACTGTAACATTTTCTCTTTTCTGATTTTTTTTTTCATTTCCCAGTCTTAATAGAATAACTTTAATATTTATACCCATAAGTTTCCAAATTAGATGTTTTCTCAAAAATGCCTATTCTTGGTTCATTTAAAATTTTATGTAAACCATCTCTCTATTCCACCTGTGCTTTGGCATTTAGAAAAAAATACTTTACAGAAGAATTCTTGCAGGAAATATTTCTCCAAGACAGCACCATTCCCAGAAAAAATGGTCTGAAATTAGTCTTCTGAGAACACATGTATGAAAGGATAATATTAGAGGAAAAATGTTCTTTTTATGGTTAATCGAGTTGTTTCAATAGCTGAATTCAATACAGATTTCACTGAAGAAATCTAAAATCTTGTTCTTAAACATCTATTATTTGGTTTCACCACAGATTGTTCTTAATGGGACTTTATTTTTCCCTAGAAAGGTTATTCACAGCTAGATATATGTCTGACTATGTCTAATTAGGAGAGGTCTCTTCTTTGCACCTTTGTCATCCCTTTTCACACTAAGAGGGTGTTTCCCTCACCTAAAAATTCATGACTGGCAGTATAAATAGCTGTTCACCTTACAGAGGGTTTGGCTGGTGCAATTGATTTCTAGACTACAGAAAGCGGGGTGGAAGAAGGGTTGGGTATTTGGGGAGGGATTCTATCTCTATTCTTTCTTTAAGATGTTCATTTCGTTATATTTCCTTGTCCCTTAAAGCATCTACTTGGGATTGTGACATGAAAAAGGAAAGAGGAAGCAAGCACAGACAGCTTCACATGCCCTTGAAATAGATATTCCTTGATTTTGCAGCTCACATAATTACTGATAGCAGAGAACACTCTGGTTTTTGAATTAAAATTAAAAAATGAAGCAAGTCCTTTAAAAAACTCTGAATATAAATGTTCATCCAATTAAGAAAGTGCATTCACTTTCAGGCCACAATGTGGTAAGGGACAGATAATTGCAGCTGTCTACGTCAACCTTGTAAAGAGCTTTCTAAAATCATTAAGCATTTGGAAATTTTATTCAGCCTGCAAAATTTTTCTTAACTGAACTCACACTTATTAAAACCACTCCCTGACCATTTTCGCCCACTCTTAGAGCCCTCCAAATCATTAAGTTTAAGCCTGGCAACCATTTTCCTGCAACAGATAATGATATTTTTCTCACCACCATAAATTTCCATCAAGATCAAAATGAAGGACACTAGAAAGCTGTCTCAGAGAATGTGAAATTTCCCTCAGGACTGTATCATGATGGTATTAAAATAGCCATCTTAATTTATTTTTTCATTTTGTACTACATGTGCCATGTAACTAATTTTATACAGATTTTCACGGAAAAGATCATTTGCTGTGGTGTCATATAGATATAGTGCACATTTAATATCAGGTTCCTACTTTTTTTTTGGCTGCACCCAGTCATATGGAAGTTCCAGGGCCAGGGATCAAATCCTAGCTGCAGCTGTGACCTATGCCACAGCTGCAGCAGCACCAAATCCTTAACCCACTGTGCTGGGCTGTGGATCAAACCTGTGCCTCAGCAGCCACCTGAGAGACAGCAGACAACACTAGATCCTTAACCCACTGTGCCACAGCAGGGACTCGCAGGTTCCTACTTTAATTCTCTTTACCAGGGCTATGCCTTGTCTGTGGTGAAGCCATAAAGAGTATACAGTAGGAAGACGTAAACAAATAACTTTCCATATTGCCTGGTGTTGCCTTTTCCACTCCATTCTGACATTCCATGTCAGTAGCTCTTTATTTTATATTTGTTCTTGTGAAGGGTTTTTTTTTTTTTTTTTTTTTTTCGTCTTATGGGAGTTTCATGTATTTTCTCCCTCTGGCAACACTACGATCCTGAACAAACATCTATTGTGAAAATCAAAAGTGGCAGACTTCAAGTCAATGCCAGTTGTTATTCTGAAAGACATTTCCCTCCTAATCCTGGTATCCTCATTTGTATCTCCCACATCAATTTGGTAATTCAACCGAACCAGAAAACACTAGATTCCTCTTTCTGAAAATTATAAGCTTTAAAAACATCCAGGACCCATCCCAGTGGCCTCAAAACTGCCTGAGGTTCCGTGGCCACTGTGTGAATTTTATTGTTCAACATTCAGTGCCAAGCCAACTCCTGCTGGGCCTTGACTGGGACCTCTGGGTCCCGGAGTGAGTAGCAACAGTTAAAATGCACACTCTGTACTACCCAGTCATGGCCATTGCTGGAGACTGTATTTAGACCAGAAAATGCAGCACACTAGAATAATGGCACATTTTCTCCTACTTCGGAACTGGAAATGAAATCTGAAAGGGACTTTGTTTCTCACTTTCCAATGAGATTTTAGAAACAGGGCATTTCCAAGACTTCTGAGCAATGCATTTAATTAACGGCAAAGCTCTGACAACAAAAGTCAGCCTTCCAGCAGGTGGTACTCAGAGAGGTAGCCAGAGACCATTCCAGTGCAGCATTGTGGGTAATTTCTGAGATGACAGTGGTGATGGTGGCTGAAATGTTTATTGATTTTTTTTTTCTCTAGAGATAGTTGTTAAACAAAGGAACAGCTCATTTGACATTTGGTCAGATTTCCTTTTTTTTTTTTTTTTTTTTTTGTCTTTTTGTCTTTTTAGGGCCGTACCCATGGCATATGGAGGTTCCCAGGCTAGTGGTCTAATCAGAGCTGTAGCCACCAGCCTACACCACAGCCACAGCAACACCAGATCCGAGCCACGTCTGCGAACTATACCAGAGCTCATGGCAACACTGGATCTGTGACCCACTGAGCGAGGCCAGGGTTCAAACCCACAACCTCATGGTTCCTAGTCGTATTCGTTTCCACTGCTCCACGACGGGAACTCCAGATTTCCTTCTATGTATGATTTCCAGAAAGGAAGAATACATTCTACTGCTTGTAAGGCAGTCCATTTTGAAGTAGAAAGTTTCCATTAGTCACTTTCCAGGGTAGCTGTGTAGCATCTTATAAAGTAACTTACAGATAGAATATCATACAGAAAGCACAGTCTGAGCCAGAAGAGACTAAAAAGTAGCTGGTTCATCTAAAAGATGATAAACATAAAGACTTTGATATCTTTTGTGGGAAATCTCATTGCTTAAATTCCCTTAGAAATTCAGTTCAACTTGGCAGATCCATAGAATTAACAGGGCAGCATAGTGAAGAGTCAAAAGATTAAAAAAAAAAAAAAAAAACTTTCTCACCTTCACTCTCCAAAATATAAACATTGACATTGAAGACTCCCTATTGCTTACCTGGAGATCAGCAAAATTAATTTCCCAACCTGATTCCATCTTCATGGAGTCTACAGAAATTTTTACAGGTGAACTGTAATGTTCATCACTATTTTCTGGAACTAAAAAATGCTCAAAAATTGTTCTTCAGAGTGTTTTGAGGGCCAGTTTCAGTTGTTTGGGCTTTGGACCAAGTACAGGTTTATGGTGTCACATAACCAACTCCTGCACAAGTAGACGCTGCCAGAACGATGTCTCCTACCTGCAGGATAGATGTCATATTGCAAGATCATCAGCAGTCTTGTTCCTCAGAGACCAGCTGTTGAGTGGGCTATTTCTGGTAGCAGCACAGAACAGGAGGCAAGCAGTGCCAAAAATGATTAAAGAAAGGAAGTGCCAAAAGAAGCTGCTCACAACAGCTGGAAAATGTGCAGAGGCCTTCAGACATGGCACTCAAATCTCTTACAAAGTACCTTAATAAAAAGCTCCTCGCCAAGCTTGGAACCCTTAGAGGAGTGAAGGAATAAAAGGCCCATGGCAACCATTCAACTCCCTTTTCAAGTTGTTATGTCAAAGAAACCCATTGAGAAATAGAAGATATTGAGAGTTCCTATTGTGGCTCAGTGGTAACAAACCCGACTAATATCCATGAGGCCTCAGGTTGGATCCCTGGCCCGGCTCAGCAGGTTAAGGATCCGGCATTGCCTTGAGCTATGGTATAAGTTACAGATCCAGCTCAGATTCTGCATTGCTGTGGTTATGGTGTAGACCAACAGCTACAGCTCTGATATCACCCCTAGCCTGGGAATTTCCATATGCCTCCAGTATAGCCCTAAAAAAAAAAAAAGGAAAAGAAAGAATGGAAGAAGGAAGAAAAGAAAGAAATAGAAGATATTGGAAGAAAAAGTTTATTTCCACCTTTCAAGTTCTGCGGATCTAAACTCAGTATTCTCACACTGTTATGGGGCAACCTAATTGTCTCCCTCCAGAAAAAGAAGGGCCAGTCACCTTTAACATGAAAGCAGCAGATGCCCCAGAACCTCAAGTAAGGAAGCTGGTGAATGGTCAAGGGTTGCGCATGCATGTGTGTGCACAGGGGAAATAGGAAATGCAATGGGGTCTCATCAATGGAGTGCCCAAGGTGGCATGAAACAGAGTACCAATACATCTGTGTATCTCAGTTTAGGATTGGGATCCTTACAGAGACAAGAGGGAGCAAAAAAAAAGAATGGAAAAAATAACTTAAAACACTTTAATATAGTTATGGTTTTTTGCTTTTCATATTTCATGTATTTTATTTATTGCTGAAAAAAAAAGTTGTCTCAATATTTTCCAAGCGTGAGATACTTTTTCAGCTTCTTGTTGCTGCCTGACTGTGCATTCAATATTGCTTTAATGGGCTGGCAGACCACACTGATAACAACTCACAATGCCAACCGTAGCCAAAGGGAAACACCTCAGGACCCCTGGTGTTCACTGTTGGGTTGAATGTAATCTGGTCTTCCAAGCCATGAGGTGCAAATCTCAGAAGTTTTCGAGGAAAATCTCCTTCTAGTTGCATGGTTTTACCGTCCTGCTGCAGGAATCTCAAGTACTGTTTCTACGTCTGGATGCTTCTCTCAGTAAAAAGTGTGATGGGAAACTTTATCCAACTGATCATATTCAGTTGGCAGACAGTCAATTTGGAGCCCATAGTACTTGTTAGTCGAGGTATGACTAAAGCTCACACGGTTTTGATTTCTAGATCAGGAGACTGACCCTGTTTGGCAGCTGTTTGCAGAGCTCCCTGAGCCAGAAAAAAAAGAGGGAAATGCAAATCTTCTCAACCAGAAAAGATTACCTTATGTGATTGGTCAAGAGAAGGAAAACCAAGGATGGGTCTGCAGCCCAGGTGGCAGCCTCTGAATTACACTGAACCATGTGTTTAATACAAATGCCAGCAGCAGCTTTTCTTTTATTTTTTAAAGTAAGTCAGCTTGCTGTTGATTCAGGTGCTTTGTCTTTTAGTCATATGTTGGAACTCCTCCTCCCTAAGTTTAACTCATAAGCAAAACATTTGGATCATCCAGATATGAAAATATCATCTACCAAAGAGTTATGAATTCCAGAAAAGTGTTACTTTATCCCTTTCTTGAGTGTATACCCATTTTTGATTAAAAAAGACCACAAATACCCTGAGCTAACAATGCAATGACATCTTTTACTTTCATCATTTCTGATAATAAGCAGTTCATTCATTCTTTCTTTCTTTTTTTCTTTCCTATTACCAAATCTGTGGCATATGGAAGTTCCCAGGGCTAGGACTGGAATCAGAGCCACAGCTCCAGACTACATCACTGCCATGGCAACACCGGATCCAAGCCGCATCTGTGACCTACACTGCAGCTTGTGACAATGCCCTATCATTAACCCACTGAGCAAGACCAGGGGTCAAACCCAAATCCTCAGTGAGTTCTTAACCCACTGAGCTGCAATGGTACCCCACAAGCAATTTTCAGTTCCTAAAAACTCAGTGACACTACAGAGCAGCAATGGACAGAAGGACAAATAAAGAGGCCTTGGGCAATATTGCACCATGTTTCCTCTTCTTTAATAATGAAAATGGCAAAGGCAGCATGCAGGCCATAATCTAGCTGGTCTCCAAGAGAAAGAAAGATGACCTGTGGGGATTATCTACTGAAATGGAAAATCTACCCTCATCTTAATCTCTGATGCCTACGTAACTATTTACATACAGTAAAAGTTGATTTATTTTATAACATGAACCTAAGCAGAGATATCATTTACCACTTTGGCTCCCTAAAATTGAGACTTTACACTGTGCCAGCCCATCAGCACATGTTCTACAAGCCATAGCATCTCTGAGCTACCTGTTAAACAATTAAAGCTTTAAGCTTGAGCATCCAATCCTCTTTGTGTTTAACCTAGCCTTAACCTCAGACAGCCAAATCATCTCCAAATTCTTGCTGATTAAAAAGAAAAAAAAATCGAGAGTTCCCATTGTGGCTCAGCTGAGTAAGAACCCAATAGTATCCACGAAG
Organism: Sus scrofa; assembly: GCF_054392235.1. Classification (NCBI taxonomy): domain Eukaryota; kingdom Metazoa; phylum Chordata; class Mammalia; order Artiodactyla; family Suidae; genus Sus; species Sus scrofa. The sequence continues at coordinate 117,379,743 of NC_139388.1, read as the reverse complement.
ATGCAGGTTCGATCCCTGGTCTGGCTCTGGGGGTTAAGGATCTGGTATTGCTGCAAGCTGTGATGTTGGCTGGCAGCTGCCCCTCTGATTCAATCCCTAGCCTGGGAACTTCCGTATGCCACAGGTGTGGCCTCCCAAAAAATCACAATAGAATGGGAAATTTTAATGACAGAAATCTCTTAATTTAAAGGAGGAAAAGAAAAGTGTTTTCCATTTGAATATGTAAAGAATTATAAACAAAGTTCTAAGACTCCTGCAGTAAAAATGTTGCTTACATATGTGTGTGCGTGTGTGTGTGTGTTTATGTGTGTGTGTGTGTGTGTGCGTGTGTACATATATATTTAGCCCATAAAATTAGTCCTGTGTTGTTACACAAAATGCTGTGTTCTTTCTGAGAAGACTCTTTGGTAAGTTTGATCAAGAACACTAAATATGAAAATAAGGAAAAATACAACATTGTTGAAAAGTAATTAAAAATATATTTCACCATATGTTCCTCTGCTGTTGGGTCACCTCAGCAAAACAAATTCCTAAAGCATTTATTATGCCCCATCATTTTTTTTTAAAGAGGCCTAATGTTCACATATGTCACTAAAACCATGCTGATAAAAATGAACCAGCTCTGAAACAAATTGGAGGAAATTCATTTGCCTGAATTCCACAGATTGTATGTAAAGAGTCCACTCACATGCCCTTTCCCCTTTTCTGAGGAAATTGCTAGAAAGGATCATCTCCAAACATGGGTCACTCAGACTATATTGAGAGAAGGTCATTTAGGAGTGACAATCTGTACCAGCCCTTTAATGAATGATGTGAAACATGAAACTAGTCTGCTTAATTCGAAATGGCAAATCAAACACACAGGTTTCATTTAAAATCCTATAGTGTATGTCTAAAAGAGGTGTTCATCTTAAGAGTTTCTCCAACATGATTTTTGAATTCATGGAGCATATTCCAAATATTTTTCTTTGGGTGACAATTAAGCTTCACACTAGCAGAATATCACGTTCACCAAACAAAACAATGAGAGAAACTATGAAATGAGTGTTTCCAAAATATGAGCATAACACAAAACTTTCTGGATGGAAATAACCTCCCCCATTTCTTAAGGACCCATACGCCATAACTAAAGAGAGATTGTGTGTTCCTCCTGGGTGGCACGATGGCCTTCACATGGCCATCGGCCATCGCTGTAACAAGCTCTCATTCACCTTGCCTTCTGGTCTTAAGAGAGACTCCTGGACCTGAGCTTCAAACAGTCAGAGTCCTGCATGTGCTCTGTCCATATGGTAAGAAGGCAGGTCAATAGACATGACATAGACAGGGGAAGCTTCCTGCAAACATGTTGGTATAGTGATAATTTACCCCAAAGACTAATTATAAATAAAGAATTAAAGACATTTTTAAGAATCACTAGTAAAATCCTGATCAAATTAATACTGTTTTTGGACCAAAAAATCGTTAAGTATACAATCAATTTGCTATCATTACCCTTTATAATCTCAAAACTTCTTCTTATAAATTGAAAAGGGAAACTAATAAATAACCCCCACAAAAAAACGAAAAAAGCTCTTTTTTTCCTCCCTCTTTTACAAATTTTCCCTTTAGAACTCTATTTTCCTAGGCTCTAAGAGGAAAATGTAAACATGTGATGCCACTGTGCAAAGAAAAAAGATCCACTTCCTCCTGGTGGGATTCAGGCTGACAGCTTGGCATGGCATTTGGTCTGGGTTACAGAAGCGTCCCTTATCCCCTCACCAAGGAGAATTGTGTTTTGGGAGGTTTTTATGCAACACACAACCCTGTGTGGCTTTGCCAGATGAATGAATGGATGGATGGACACATGGATACATAAATAGCTGGATAGGTGATAGACAGAGAAATGTATAATTATGTATATTTTAAAGGGGGAGACTTTTAAGTAATAAATAACAAGGAGAAAAAAATGATATAAATTTGTCAATCTTTTTTAATATAAAAATAAAGAAAATATAACCTTAAATGATAATGTTCAAAATTGCTAATGCACAACTCAAGAGAGTCTGGAGTAAGATTCACCCATCACAGAATAGTGCCTTTAATTTTGATGGTCATGTTGATGAATTTTTAACAAAAGACCTAAAGAGAATCATTCTGGTCAGATATTATTTTTTTCTCATTTCCCTGTTCTGGACTAAATTATGCCCCCTCCCCCCAAATTCATGTGTTGAAGTCCTAATCCCAATTTCGACTATGTTTGGAGACAGTCTTTAAGGAGGTGATTGTGTTAAATGAGATGATTAAGGTGAGGACTTAATTTGACAAGACCGATGTTCTCATAAGAAGAGGAAGAGACCAGAGTGCTTCCCACTCCCATTTCTCCTACTGTCTGTCTGTCTGTCTGTCAGTCTTTCTCATTCTGTCTCTCGCCATATATATGCACAGAAAAAAAGGTCATTTGATGACACAATGAAAATGTGACACCTGCAAAGTTAAGGAGAGAGGCCTCACCAGAAATCAATCCAGATAGCGCTCTGATCTTGGACTTCCAGCATCTAAGGCCAGGAAAAAAAAAAAAATATTGTTTAAGGTGCCTACTCTGTGGCATAGACAACAGGACAAATATTGCATGATCCCACTTATATGAAATAACTAAAATAGCCAAACTCATAGTGTGAGAAAGATTAGAAATTATCAGGAGCTGAGAGGATGGGGTTACAAGAGTTTCTGTTTGGGATAATGAAAAGACTTTAGAAAGAGTGGTGATGGTTACACAACGTTATGAACATAGCGAATGCCACTTGATTCTACACTTAAGAACCATTAATGCAGTAAATTTTGTTATATTTTACCATAGTTTAAAAATTTTAAAGGCCAATGTAAAAAAAAAAGTCAATGTTTTGTACTTTCACATGCTTATTTCCTTAAAACATTCTTACGATAGGCTTATCACCAGAAACTATATTTTAACCAATAATGTCCTTGAAATGCAACATTACTCCAAAAGTATTTATTTTCTAACTTCTTTTCTATAGCAAATGAAAGGTAGTTACTTGTGCATTATGACCCCATCTACAGCTTAGAAAGTCATGGAACTCCACAATGCATAATAAAGAAAATCACCAGTCCAGGAAACACTTGTACATTTGGCCAGTGCATTCCCAACTGCTCGCCTTTTAGTAAACAGAAAGATACATGAGAGCTAGACTATTCTAATGCATCTATTACTTTGGCATTAAAATTATATGATATACTTCTGTGATTACTTTTTTATTGCACACTTTTATGCACAAATTATGCCGACCTGCATTCTCATTGTAGAAAATCGGAACATGAGACAAAGCAAATACCTTCTCCTCTCCAGACGCACTCTCCAAGGCCACTTCTCAGAGGAAATGATGGTTTTCAGCTTGTTGTTTACTCTTCCAGATATCAACACATATTCAGGGGTTTTATTCTTACATTATTTTTATTTGATTAATTCTATGGAAAACTATGAGAAAAAAACCCCAGAGGAACCTATTATATTTTGAATACCTGCTACTGGTGCTAAATATTTTACACACATCTTATTTAATACAGCAAAATTTCAAGGACCAAATTGTTACTCCATTTTAGGTACGTGAAGATTGAGGAGTCTGAGTATATTTCCGATGGCCACATGAGCTAGTAAATAACATCATCAAAACTTTCTGATTCTAAACTCTATGCTTGTAAATCAACTCTACTTGAACCAAAAATTTTTAATTACACAAATAAACTCTGATTGTTGAACTGCCCGCGATAATTCTGAAGGACATGCTAGAGTGAGCAGCTCATTACTATGAACTTGTTCTGTCTTATTAAAAACAAAACTGAGAATGAAGGACGCACAGTACAAAGAACGTTTTATTCCACTCACACAATACTTCGAAGTCTGGAAATGCTTTTCAGGGCATTGGCTAATTTTTTTTTTTTTCCTGCAGATTGATTTTTGTTGGGCATAGTTTTCTGCAGCACTAACAGGAGTGACACTATTCTACATGGTAGACTTGGTCTATAAACATAACTTCTTTAGCAATCGACAATGAGAAAATAAGATAGAGAGGATATGTATGGATAGGAGAAATCAGTTCTAACTATTTTGTAATCTCCAATAGACAAAAGAAAATGTGGAGGCACTTTCCAATAGATCAGAAAGGGGGCTAAAGAATTTAATCATGCTCATTTAACTGAGAAGATGGTATTCCAGTTAAGGAGAAAACACAAAAGGTTTAAACTAACTTGAGATGATAGAATTCCCCAGATCACCACCATTCCCTCCTGTATGACAGAAGACTCTGATCTTCTCTTTGAAAACTGAAAATGATGACCCAGGACAGTCGAAATAGCCAGACTTTGGCATGGAATGGAAGCAGAAGACCTGTCTTTAATTTTTAAAATGAAGTCACTAACCAGACTAGCATAGCAGGATCTTTCCAGTCTTCAAAAAAATTCTGATTTATCTACAGCAGAATAATCTCGAATCTCCCGAGTGGAGAAATTATTTGACTAAGACTTGAGACAACAGTGTTCACTCTATTCAAACAGTGCCCCAAAGCCCATACACTTGACCTCTGGTCTCCACTGAGCACCTTTAGGTACTTCACTATATAGGACTGTGTACCCTTTTCTCCCAGAACAACATATTCTGATTTTTAGTAGATGGTATTAGATTGATTGGGCTAATGTCATTTACACAGTGACAAATGCTTAAAGGAGCCCAGTGTGCACTTCTAGAAAGTTCATATTAAAAAGATTAAGTTATTCTACCTACCAGAATGAAGTTATTTAATTCCAGTTTAAACCTCACCCTTGAGGTTAGCAAGCGCAGATTTCCCTTGTAGCTATAATGCTCACTTATTACATACTTTCTAAAAGATATAACATACTAAGAAACATTTTCAATCAACAGCATTTCCTGTTTGTTTTGTTTGCTATATTTTGTTGAGGTGGGTTGTCATTTTCAACAGTTTAAAGACAGTCGCCCCAAATCTCAATTTTCCTTGAACAGAATCCCTTCTTCAACTGGCATCCACAGTTTTAAAATGGCAGGCGTGGCTAAGAAAGAACTTAACTGGTTTTTTCAAAAATGTATTTTTATGGAGAAAACATACATTTTCTCTGCATTCCTGATCCTAGTCTGAAATCCTAATGAAATGAATTCTAATGAAATACTAATGAAATGTCTATTGGAGATTACAAAATAGTTAGAACTGATTTCTCCTATCCGTATAAATATCCTCTCTGTCTTATTTTATTTTGTCATTGTCAATTGCTAAGGTAGGACATAAGACGTACTTGCAAATCACATGATCATCATTATTTGGTTGAAAAAAAATCTTTATCATACACCAGAAGAAAATACTAACTTCCCTTTTTGCCTCTAATGACTGGGAATCACATAGCTATATTTCGTTTTTGTCTTTTTTTTTTTTTTTTTTTTTTTTTTTTTTTTTTTTTTTTTTAGGGCTGCAACCGCAGCATATGGAGGTTCCCAAGCTAGGGGTCAAATCAGAGCTATAGCTGCCTGCCTTTGCTACAGCAACAGCAACGCAGGGGATCCAAGCCTCATCTGCGACCTACCCCACAGCTCATGGCAATGCCAGATTCTTAACCCACTGAGCGAGGCCAGGGATTGAACCTGCATCCTCATGGATACTAGTCAGGTTCATTAACCACTGAGCCACAACGGGAACTCCTCACATAGCTAAATTTCATACCTGATTGCAGGGACTATTTTAGCCTACAGCCTTACACCGACCCTCTCTAATTTTATATTTCAACAATATTTTTTCTGTTTGAATGTCATTATTGTTTTTATTGTCATTACTGTTTTCTGTTACGTTGCATCAAAGATATTTTTGAGACAGTTGGGTTATAAGTAATAAACACAATAAATGTCTTACTATGTTACAGTTTCCCAAAGGAAAAACCATTAGCAATATCTAATAGTCTGCATAAAACAGAAATTGTAATTTATAAGAAATAATGGATCATTATGAATAGATTAAATAATTAACACTACTTTGGAATAGCATACCCATCAGTGTCTGTATCTGCCTTAGAATAAGACATATTTCAAAACATTATCACCTTCTGCTCTGTGATGGACCACCCTTCAATTCTCTGGGTGGTGATTCAAACTAGATCACAAGATAAGAAATGGTGCCATACCAAGAACAAAACTTTGAGTGTCCTGGGAGATAATGTTTATTAACAGGAAAAGTTTAGAGTTCTCCTGGGGCTCAGCAGATTAGAGATCCAGTGTTGTCACTGCTGAGGCTAGGGTCACTGCCATGGCATGGGTTTGATCCCTGGTCTAAGGAAGAGGTGTGGCAAAATAAGAAGAAAAAAAAAAAAGGAGGAGGAGTTTGTCTTCATGATAAGTAAATGATAACAAAATATATTTGGATCTTCTGGAATCTTTGGATGGATAATTTATTGGGGTAACTGATTCAGGACCCCAATCCTTTAGCTGCTATTTGAATACTAAATTTAAAAAGAAACTAAAACAAACAAAAAATGCACCATGAAAAATTACTTTATAAAAATTCATAATGGTATATCATTCAAATGACTAGTCTAGAATAGACGCACAAATATTTTTCCCTATTATCAAGAGCTCTCTTTTCTATATATTATATATTTTCCTTAAGAGATCATACCATCCTTTGCTTTCTCTTTAGTTGTTCAGTTGCTTGGAGTAGGGGAGCAAAGAAATGAGTAGAGAGCTGACTTCCGATTTCTAGTCTTGGTGGTGCTCTCTACAGAAGTCTTCTTTTTCACTTTAATGCAATCTACACACAATGCAAAGAAAGCCCTGTTCACTTTAGCCCTGATTCATTGTTCCTTCCTCTAGCATCAAACACTCACCAGCCATTCACAGTCTCATTACTTGCTAAGTCCAGACCGCTATTTCCAGCATAGGGAAGACAGCACATCTGAAAAAAGCTTTCAGATGACAGGGCTTTATTTCCTCACACCATCATTTAAAAACCTTTTAAAGAGTTTCTGACAGTAATGCCTTGCCTGGCAATTAGCAGTGGAGGTGCTGGGCTTTAAAGACTTTGAAATTCTGTTATGAAAGGTCCTCCTACAAAGGGCTTTCATTATGTGGGGTAAAGTCCCCCCTCTCCACCCATTTCTGGGGCACAACTACTAAGTTCTTCTCAGGGAGTCACAAAGATTGACAGCTTGAAATATGCCAGACACAAGATTTTCACCTCAACATGGCTGCAAAGGGACACCCAATTTCATATGGAAATTGACTTTTTTCTTTTTTCTTTGCATAGACTTATGAGCAAACTTCAAAAGTTCCTCAGATTTGATTCCTGCTTATCTGATGTCTATCCAAGGGCATCTGTATGACTTTGAACTAAAAAAAAAAAAAAAAAAAAAAAAAAAAAGCAGGATTTTTCTTCAGTAATGGACCCAAAGGGCTGGAACCCTCAGAACTTATCCAACTGCATCCCTGGCAGCGAATCAGCTAGAACAGACTTGCCTGAACTCAGAGCTGCCCCATCACTTGAATAGAAAGGGGAGGGTGCCTCACAAAACCTGTGGAAGAGCAGAAGCAACTAGAAATGGCTAAATCGTTTTCAAGCAAAACCAGTGCTTTGTATGGATTGTCAGGATTTCCAGTCACACTGGACAACTTGCAGACTGGAACTCTTAGCATCTCCCGATTTCTTCAGTAGTGTTTTCACTTTGTTACTTAGAAGAGGTAGCAAATGCCATTTCAATGTCAACAATGTCCTGATTAATTGGAAAGTTAAAAGTAGATCTGGAAGCTGGCTTTGCTGTCTAAATGCAATGCCCTTAATTCTCTTACATTTCTTAATGACTGTGAACTTGGTTGCAAAGGGAAATACAAGGCGACCAAACTGAGGCTGACCCCTTAGCTGAGCAGCTCTAAGAAGAAATGTGGAAAAACCAGTGGCTCCAGGATGTCGAGACTAAGGCTTTTTTCCAGGGGAATCAATCACAGAACCCAATATCCTCATCAGACAATAGACTCTTAAAATCAAACCCAAATGGTCATCATTCCCTTCATTCCCAGAGACCTCCCAAGAGTGTTCCAGGTAATGCAACACCATTTCCTCCTCTGCTATCAGCCTTGCAAACAGGCACCATTTCCCTTTCTGATTGTTTATTTCAAGGGAACTTTTCTAAGCAAAACTAATTTTCTATATGTGCCTGCAAAGTGCTGGGTTTTATTTAAGTTGCTATTTAGGAACCAGTGAGCATTTTCACTAATATTTCAGGAAATAAATTTTGCCTTCTGGGTAAGGGTGAGTTAGAAGTCAGAAATCCTGAGGTTTTTCCCAGATTTAGTACTGATATCTTTTATGAACTTCAAATTTGGGGGAATTCTCTGTTTCTGTTTTTGTTTGTGATTAGATTAAAATCATTACTATGTTTTCATTTTCTTCTATTATAATTTCGATAATGGGCTTTATTGGCCATCTGGAAAAAAATCTTAGAGAAAGAAAATACAGCATCAGTTTGTTTCAAATGAAGGGTAACAAATATTAGAGTGTGGAGTTCCCATTGTGACTCAGCCAGTTAAGAATCCAACTAGTATCCACGAGGATGTGGGTTTGATCCCTGGCCTTGCTCAGTGGGTTAAGGATCCAGCGTTGCCATGAGCTGTGGTGTAGGTTGCAGACACGGCTCAGATCTGGCATTGTTATGGATGTGGTGTAGGCTGGCAGCAACAGCTCTGATTATACCCCTAGCCTGAGAACTTCCACATGCCACAGGTATAGCCATAAAAAGAAAAGAAAAAAATATTAGAATGTGAACTCTATTCGTTTTTCTGTTCCTCATATCCTTTAATATAAATGTACATACAACACCTACTCTGCTCTCACTCTTTTAATGATTGTATGAGTAAAATTATAATCAAAAAAACTTATAATTTGAATAGAAAGATAGAAATGCTGGAAAGTCAATCATTTTCGATTATTCCCTGGAGAAGTTCACTTAATTTCTGATCTTTTTGGCGGCTTTGCTTTCAGAACATGAAGTAGGTCTACCCCTTGTTCTTGAAATAGTGCAAAATCAAAGACAGGAAGGACTCAGCCAATCCCTCAACTGACTCAGACGCTTAAGACAAAACCTCATAGAGTAACTATATGTCTATTAAAGAAAGATGACAACAAGCAACAAGAAAGACTTGTAAATTTCCATGAAAAAAATAATATTTTCTATTTCTTTTTTTCTGTTCCTTTTTTTTCTGTTGATGGCAATGAAACATTGCTACAAGGTTATATCCATTACTGACAAACTGTTTCATCAACTCTCCTATTCCTGACTGAAAGAAAGAAGGTTATTGCCCTTGCATCAGAAGTCATTAGCACTGGTTTCTGGGCCTCAGACAGACATAATTACACACGTGGGCTTCCATGAGTTGCTTGAATTTGTCTAACTTCAATTTCCTCATTTGTAAACTTGACATAAGGCACTGTTCCATTCTACTCTCAAAGTTTTTTTTACGAAAAGATATTTTTAAGTTGTTTTTAAAATATATGTATAAATCCTTATTATATAGTTGTGTGAGTGAACACATACACTGCAGGAAACTGAAAAATAGCCGATGTTTCCAGAGTGAAGAATCAACAAAGTATGAAATGTACTCTACTGACACTCATTGTCAAGGTTAATCGGCTATTAAGCAAGATATTATACCTTGATCATGCATAGGTAAGCACATAAAATAATTGAACAAAGCTGGATTCTTTATTTTATTTTTTCTACATTTTAATATGTTGAAGTAAAATTGATTAACAATATTATACTAGTTTCAGGTGAACAACACTGTGATTCAATATTTTAAATAGATTATATTCCATTTAAAGCTATTGCAAAACAATTTCTCTATGCTGTACAGTATACCTTTATTGATTATCTATTTTATACTTTGTAGTATGTATCTCTTAATCCCATACCCCATCTTTAAAAAATCTTCAAAATTTCTTATGAAAATTAAAGAATATTCTTTTTGATTACTTAAGGACACTGTCTCCAACTAAAGAAAAGTCACATGCTCCAATTACAGCACTGGATTAGAACTACCAATACAATAAATTTTCAGAATATGATCGTTATACTTCCTTAGAGCAAGTAACAGCCAGTGTTGATGTTCTTACCTAATTTTTCCCACAAAAAGTAGCCTGACTATCATACTGAGAATCTTCCTTTCTGCAAATTCCTTTTATTTCTTTAAAGATACGACATTTATTAGAAAATAACTGGCAGTTTAGAGATCATTCCAGCCCAGTTTTTTATAAATTACTCCCAATACTTGAAGATACCTTGGGAATATTATAGATGCCAGGATTTTAATTTAACTGGTAGAAATAGAAAAGACTTCAAAGCGAGACAATATAATAAAAGAAATAGAGTTTTTTAAAAATAGCAGAGTTCCTAATCCATACACCTTTGCTTATATCTCTCACAAAATTTTATGGCCTACCTTGAAGGTGTCCTACCAGATAAAATGACAGTCTTTCTTCAGCTCATCTGTTTCCTAGGATGTCACATTGAGATCTCCAAAAACAGTTGTTTCCTGGCAGGTGCTGCTTCAGATGGGGCTCACTCATGGTGGCGGGAGCAAAATCATAAAGCCAGATGACAGCAAAGGTGACGCACAAGGAGAGCACTTTTTAAAAATTAGTCCATCCTTAGAGGCAAGGGAGGGCCATGAAAACTGGACACAAATAATCAGGAGGAGCACAGAAATCCTAAGTCCAGAGAAATAAAAGTTTAACCAATTCTCTGTTGGGTTTTGCAACTACTAATTTTCTTCTCACAATGCATTAAACTAGATGCTATTAAAATTGGTCATGGCACACCCTAGCTGAGAGTGAATTTGATTATGAGAAGTATAAACAGTGTCGCTTCTTCTGCATCTCAGACTTAGTACTTAATACTCTCCTTTAACAATACGCCATTTCTTCCCAGTTGCTGAGTGGAGTCATTATTCTTCTCAAAATAACTAGTTGCTTGGATCACCTCATTACAGTACAGAGAGCATTCCATAAGTGAAGCATCACAGAAGGCATGGAAGGTCTGCAGTTCACTAAATGAAACACATTTTAAAATAACACGAATTATTCCATGTCTCTGTAATACTCAATGCATGTCCATTTTGTTTCTTTTTTTTTTATTTTATTTTGAATCCTCTCTACATATTCTTCCAGAAAGCATGCAAACTTTTTGTAAACTGGTTCTTAAACTGTGAGATGAGTGGAGTTGGGAGAAAAAGAGCCTTGTCACAAGAGCTTGGAGCAGATAAACAAAACCATGGCTGCCAGCAGCTGTGCTGTCCTAATTGCAGGTGTCTAACGATGGTCTGATTCTCCAAGCAAGGATTCAAAAGTGTTGTTGGGGAATCTAGGTTATACTTGTCCCCATAACCATTGGGATGAGTTTTTGCAAGTCTGGCTTCTAAGAAGCAGGGTCTTTCTTGCTGGAGACAGTGGAGACAGTTGAGGACTTGCTCCAGAGGTGACAGTATGACACAGAAGATTTCAAGGCACCATCTCTGGTTTGTGACCACCATAAAAACTTTCCTTGGATGACTGACCACCTGAATCCTAGTAAGATTGACTACTGTAAGACCTCCTAAGGAGTTCCATTGTTACCAAGTTCAAGCTCATACCACAGGACTGGTGGATAAATCAAGAAATGAGCTGCTGGTGCAAGAAATAGCAATTTTATTCAGAAAACCAGCAAACCCAGGAGATGGTGGGCCAGTGCCCCAAAGAATCATCTTCCCAAGTTAGAATGCAGGCTTCATTTACATTAAAAGGTAGAAGGGATGTGGTTGATTGTTGCAAACTTCTTAGTGTTGGAATCCCTTGCTCTTGCAGCTATCCTACAAAGGTCAGGTCAAGATGTTCCTCTAAACCTCCAACAAGACAAAAGTTATTCTCTGTTCTGCAGCTTTTTATCACTATATGAATGGAAAAGCATTATATCTTTAAAGGTCAGAGGCTTGAGAATGGGCTACCCTGTATATTTCAGGCTATAGGCAACTTCTTAACTTGTAACAAAAGAAATAGAATACAAAGTTTAAAGTAAAAGAAACAGATCCAATGTGAATTCAGATTTATTCTTTCTTATTACACTGTCAGTAAATGGGTGGTAGCAAGGATCTTGGATTTGACTGTACATTTAGACCATTTATCACAAAAAGCCTGAAATATATCACAGCTCAGAACTACTTCATCTCTTGGCAGATGCATTTAACCTAAACTCGCCATAATCTGAGCCCAGTGTCTAGATATGTTAACCTAAACCCTCAACCTAGACCAGGGACCAGTAAACTACAGCCTATAGTCCAAATCTAGCCTACTGCCTGTTCTCATAAAGTATTACTGCAACAGAATCACACATTTATCTCCATGTTGTCTATGGGTGCTACCTAGCTACCAGCTCAGAGTTGAGTTGCTGGGGTAGACTGCAAAACCAAAGATATTTACTATTTGGTATTTTACAGAAAATGTTTGTTCAGCCTCTATGCTGAACATTAAGGGAAAATTCAATATCAGGTCATGATTAGGAAAAACTTACCACGTTAATAGAATGGGACACTATCCCCGAAGGAGAGCTTGTGCAGCAGCAAGCCCTCTCTACTGTCGTAGTGTTAAATGCTAGGGGAAAAGAACACTATTGCTACTTTACATTACTCTGAGAAGGATCTTCCTAAACAATTTTGCACTTTCATTCAGTTTTTGTTTATGTTATCTCATTCCTCAACCATTTATTCGGAAACTGCTACATGTTTGTCAGCTCTGAAACTACCAAGGTGACAAGACCTGGATCGTCAGTGAGCTCAGGAAATGGTGAGACAGATCTAGGAGTAAACAGTTACAATGCCATGCGCTGGGCACTGTCAGAGATTAAGGGGAAAGTGCTGTTCCCATGGCAGAGAGAAACATGGGTGAGAGAGAGAATTACACACAGAGAGTATACTTAGAGGGCTTGGGTTTTGAAGAATGAAGAGGAATTATGTAGGTAGATGCAGTAGTGAGTCACCCCTGGCAGAAGGACTACCTGATGGAAAGCACACACTGTGGATTAGGAAGACCATATGTCCGGGCAGTAAAAGAAAGAAAGAATGGCAAATGCTGATACTGGAGAAGTACACCTGCAGCAAATCAAAGAAGGCTTGTGACATGCTGAGAGGTTTGGACAAATTCTAGAGCAATATTTCTGAACATGTCATTGCATCATCAAAGTTTTTCTTTTTTTTTTTTTTTTTAAGAAAACGAATGTGGTAATCTTATCTGTTGTATTGCACGAAGATGATTCTAGGGGCTATTTGGATATGGAGGAAAACATTTCAAGACAAGGAGAACAGCTAGAGGGCTTTGGAAGAGATGAATGAAATGGTAATAAGATCCTGAATGCAGGGCGGAGGGCATCAGACATGGGTGTGAGAGATATTTCTTACATAAAACCAACATAGCATATCTGTTGATGTGGATATGGTGAGGTAGAAGAGGACTCCATTGAAAGATCACTTAAAGAGGAGCAGTAACAGGTTATCAAGGATTTACTTGTCCAAATTACTTTGTCTCCAGGAGTATAAATACTGAGGGAATGAGATACTAATTAAGTAATTTCTCCCCCTCCTCAGAGGCAAATAGAAGAAATCATTGTAATGGAGAGTAAGAAATACCACTGGACACCACAGGAGAGGAATCTGAGAACTCAGCACAGAGATTCAACTGGAAGGGATTTTGAAATGAAGGAGAGATGTAGAAAAGAGGATTGAGAATGGCACCAAAGAAATTCTTCTCCTAGTTTGACAAAAGTGAGATTTCAGCACAGGCAAAAGGATAATTAGGGAGAAGCAGAGTGGTAAACACTCCCTAAGTTTACTTAATACAATCTTATTAGGCAAAGATATTTTTCCAAGTGCAAAAAAAAAAGAAAAAAAATGGTGAAGGCAAACACCAAAAATTGGTACTTACCATATGATCATTTGGATGTCAAACCACTGACCATATAAGTTTTTAAATTGTTACTCAAAAAAAATTTCCTTCATAATAAAAAATTATTCAGTCATTTTATTAGATATGAAAACTATAGAAAAGTATAAAAAATAAATAAAATGTAGCAGCCAATACATATGCTGTTAACATTTTGTTATATTCATTTTTGATGCATAGATGGAGACTATTTTTAGGACATCCTACCTATGCTGTTCTGTTTTCTGTTCCTTCCCAGTAACATTTTACTTTCTTATATTATTAAATATAGTTTGTCCAAATCTCCCAGTTGGCCATCCTTTTTCTTGTCTCTTAAGCTAAAATTGGCTCAGACATCAAATTACTTACAAGTAAGAAATCTAACAAATGCTCTCTATATTTCTGGAAATCCTTAGAGTTTATCTCCCTCCAGGACAACCAGTCACTGCTTCCAGTGAATTTTTGATTTCTTCTCAGCATCTTGCCACTCTTGGGCACATTCTCTTTTCTGTATAATATTGCTCTGAAGAGCCTCTAATAAATTTATTTCATCAAGTTTGCCAGCTTAAGATTGTGTAATTAGTATGCTTTATGGAAGATCTGAAACAACAGACGGCAATTATATTGCTGGACAGCACAATAAAAGATGTAAAACAGAATATAAGATATTCCTGTTCTTCCAATCCTGTCAACCATCATGGTGTTTTATTAATCAAAAACTACTTTCTTCCCCAGAGGAATTCTACAACCTGTCCTTAAAGTAATATTTTTACTACCTACATAAAGACAAATCATATTTCCCTTGCTTAAGAACACTTATACCAGAGCATCAGGTAGATGTTAAAAAAAAAAGTTTAAACCTAATCTGGTAAATCCAGTCGTTGAGGTATTCTTGAGTGCTTTGGGAATACCTATAGAAGAACACTTAGCTCAGCCTGCATGGGGAGAAAGACCAAATAACACATCATCCAAGAGTGAGTCTTGGTTGAGATTAAGAGGGGGGCAGTGGAGCAGTCTGGTAGTCAGCAAAGACTCGGGAATGAGAGACAGCCTGGTGTTTTCAGGGAGCTGAAATCAGCGGAGCCATGTCAATGTGGAGAGGCAGCTTAGAAGGCAGAAGGAGGTGAGGTCTCTGAAGATCTAGCCTTCGTTTGAGGGTGTCTGTGACTTCTGCTAAGAAAGAGCAACCATCAGAACAAGTTAGGAAGAAAGCAACAGGTTGGCATTCTAGCTTCCGCACAGTAGCAACATTACGGAGTATATATCCGAAGCAGACAAGGCTGGAGACAGGTTCTAGAAGCTAAAGCAGGAGCTATTTCAGACAAGGGTCCTGAGCAAATAGTGACACAAATAGAGGCAAAGTTAAATTTGAAAACATGTAGGGTTGTAAAATTGGCAATGCTTGGGGAATGAGTGGATATGCTTAGAGATTTGATATTAAACAACTGATGGATGAAAGGAATAAAGTTGACAAAATAGTGGATTAGTATCTTTTCTTGGTCAGTAAACTACAGAAAAAGCTAGAAAGATACATTTTTTTTGCTTCCATGTAGGACGCTGAGATCAATTTTAGTTATTTATAATCCCCAAAGAACATCTTGAAGCCCTTTACAGTCATGTTAAAAGTTATTTCTTACTTAATGGGAAACTCCAAAAACACTTTTAAAAGTTGATAGGAGTGGGGCAACCACAGAAAGAGGGCACCTTTTTTCTTGGACTTTCAGACTTAATCCCATTTGTGTGTTAGCACAAGTCATTCATGCTGCTGGGCATCCTGGGGGTAACCCAATAGAGTTAAAATACTTTTATTCTCCCCTGGCTTTACCACCTCTAATGGGACGCTAACTTACATATTCCCTTTCATTCTCTGCTATGTTTTCCAGAAGAAAACATGCCTGAAGCACTTTCTGTACTCATACAATCTCTTCTTTCAACTTTTTATCTCTCTGAGAAAGAACTTTTACAAACTAGGTTATATAAGAGTATCTCAGATGTAAATGTCAATAGGGAAGAGAGATACTGCAACTTGAGAAAACAGTCTTTAAAAATGCCCACCACACCATCTTTGAAAGCAAGAGGTTGCTATCAGATTCCACTATAATCACTCAGCAAAAGGATATGAACATGCATTTTCTGAAAGAAAACTCCTCAAAACTGACCATCATGAAGGGAGTCAAATATACTCAGGAAAATGCAAATAAGATGGCAACAACTTTGCTTCTCCTCGCTATTCACAGGGCATCATGCCTCTTGGAACATGTCCATGACCTCAATCTTGCACCCTCTTATGACAATGAGTGTTGGGGGTGGGAGGTACTTCCTGTTTCAAGACAGTTAACAATTATGTCACTACTTGGAAGGGATTGTAAACTACATAAATATATTCCACCAAATGTATCTCCACCTAAATTTCTGTTAGCATATCTCCAAAATGCCCATGGCCAATCTAAAGCCACAAGAAGAATTATGATAAAGGGAAAATCGGAGTGGAACTAATTGCTCTTTAAAATATCTTATTTTTGAGCATTTTGGAAAAAAAAAAAAAGTCTGACCATGAAGTCACATTATTACAAGGACACCTTCCAAGGATTATTAAAAGGGTTCATGCAAGAGAAGAGACCTGCAGCTTAAGCTTTTTAGACTCAGCCTAGAATTAGGCATTTATACAAGGATCTTAGCTTCCTTTTATTTATGAATATGCATCACTACTGAGTTGTCATTGCTTCCAGATGTTTTCACTAGATAAAATTAGAAAATACATGTTTTTAAAAAGAGGGATATGTACAATAAATTTATACTAATCTTCCCAATTCCAATTTAAAATTGCAGAGTTTTTACTTACATTCTTTTATTTTTTTAAAATACCTACAGGTCTTTGATCTTATACTAAAAATCTTGGTTCCCCCAAGAAACTTACTTGTTTTTCTACAATAGATATAGTATAGATTCCAAATAACAATAACAATATTACTACTAACATAAGTTGAACTGAATTTTAAAAAATGAATATAATTAAGTAGGGTAAAATCCAGGAGAAAAGTGGGAATCATGAAGAATAAACAGTGTGAAGTTCGGGGTCCAGAATAAAGAATATATTTGTAGCAGATACATGATATCAGACATGAAATTTGTTAAGTGCCAAGTTAAGCAGCTCTCACATTATGGTGAATAATCTTAAAAGCAAATAATTATTTTAATTAGGAGAATACAATGATATGATTTGAATTTTCAAAAAGATTCTGGGGGGAGCGATAAATTACGGATTTTGGATTAAAAGAATACACACTACTATGTATAAAGTAGATAAATAATGAAGACCTACTGTATAGCACAGGGAACTATAATTGATATATTGTAATAATCTATAATGGAAAAATCTGAAAAAGAATGTATATATGTATAACTGAATCATTTTGCTGTACACCTGAAACACAGTAAATCAACTATTTCCCTAAAAAAAAAGATTAAAAAAAAGGATCTGGAATGTAGGAGAGAGAAGACTAGCAAGAAACTAGAATGATGTGAGAACAACAGTAGGGGGATGCCCTGAGTGGCCATGGAAATCAGACAGCAACTAAGTCAGCGTGCAGGCGTCCTTGTGTTCACTCTACCAATAATCAAGGAGGCAGGGAACATCAGAAAATAACTGGATTTGCTCACAAGTTAGGATCTTATGGAAAAATTATCAGTAAAGAAAAAGGAGGGAAGGAGGTCCCAATGTGGTGCAGCGGAAACGAATCTGACTAGGAACCATGAGGTTGCAGGTTCAATCCCTGGCCTTGTTCAGGAGGTTAAGGATCCAGCGTTGCCATGAGCTGTGGTGTAGGTCGCAGACGCGGCTCAGATCCCGCGTTGCTATGGCTCTGGCGTAGGTCAGTGGCTACAGCTCCGATTAGACCCCTAGCCTGGGAACCTCCATATGCCACAGGAGCGGGCCTCAAAAGGCAAAAAGACCAAAAAAAGAAAAGAAAAGGAGGGAAAATAGCATTTTTCATGTTGTTTCACTCCTATTAGTCAATAAATATTTATTGAGATTTTCTGTTATGTAGAAAACTAATGAGGATATTGCACTGAACAAGACAAACATTGTCCTTGCATTTATGGAGCTTGTAGTCTTGCAGGAAGAAAGAGTAAATGAACAAAATGGATGAGGTTCTCAAAGAAACCTTTTAAATTCTAAATGTGTTGGATAATTTCAATGTTGTTGTGGTTGTGGTTGTTATAAATCTATATTCCAGATGTTGCACAGGCAAAATAGCAAAGCCATGAAAATTCGGAACCACCTGTCTCTTTTTCCATATGTCTGCTTCTCTATCAAAATTAAACAAATTCACCCTGAAATTGAACTACCCTTTCTCTTATTTAGGCCCAGCTCGATAAAGAATCAAAATGATCACCTAGCTAACTCAATAATCTAATGTTTTCAATATTTATTCAATGTGATTATCTTTTAGAGATGACTCTTTGTTAAAAATTATCCCCAACCCTGTAATCTAATCCCCCTTAGGATGATAGGAATTTCAGACCATGGTGCGCAGAATAGAAGAGGAGTTATTTTGAGTAAAGTGGTGTGTTTTATAGCCTCTAAAAACATGACAGGATAAGAGACCATTTTTCACTTTTAGTGTGGGGCTAGCCTGACTATGTGGAATGCCAAAGGTAAAAATCTGTCTTTGTACCCTTTGTAGTTGCTCTAAAGACTCACCTTGAGAAGACATCTTTCCTTATGGTTGTCTCTTATTTTCTGAGTCTAAACAAAAATCACTGCTACTTTTGTTTTATAAAAATACTTCTGTATATAAAAATTGAGTTGCAAGATGGTAAAAATTCATTTCTTAAGATCACTCACTTGACATATCTTAAGGTGAAAAGCAGAATAAATAAGGAAATTCACGCCAGCTAGTCTTGATTTTCTGCAAATAGAGAAGAAAGTTAAACCCTTGAGTAAATAGAATTTGGAGACTTGAGGAGGAGGATATGTGAATAGGTCAGCTGTTCAAGAAATTCAGATACAGTAACAGCAATAATAACGAATTCTTACAGTGACCAGAAGCACTAATGTTCTTGATGTGGGAATGGAAAATGATGGGAAGGCAAAGAGGTTCTATATGGGTTTGGGGATTTCAGCTGATAATCGTAATTGCTCACATTTCTTGAGCAGTTAATACATGTGAAGCACTGCTTCACATACATTACGTAATATATTCTGCGTAACAAATCAATGTGATGGGTATTAAAATTAGATCTTATTTACAACAGAGAACTTGAGTTTCTCAGCTAAGCCACACTATTTGTCAGTGGCATAACTTGGACTCAAACTTGTGGGACTTCAAGGCCCCTTCAAGGAGCTAGAACACACAGCCTCTGGCCAAGACAGAAATTACCAGACCCTTATCACTACTCCACCAGTATCACTGTAACGCCTCCTCCTCCACCTTGAGTAACCTGGCCTGCTCCTTCCTACTCCTAGGAAAGGTACATGGCTCACTCCTCACTCCACTCCTATGGAAGCCTGATATGCCCCCAACCAACCAGCAAGTGTATCATGAGACCTCTCTTTTCCCAGCCAGTCAGCAGATCAGCAGGTGTACCTTAGGACCTCTCCTGGAGTTCCCATAGTGGCTCAGCAAGTTATGAACCTGACTAGGATCCATGAGGATGTGGTTTGATCCCAGGCCTTTCTCAGTGGGTTAAGGATCTAGCATTGCTGTGAGCTGTGATGTATGTCACAGAGGCAGCTCGGATCCTTCGTTGCTGTGGCTGTGGTATAGGCCAACAGCTGTAGCTCCAATTAGACCCCTAGCCTGGGAACTTCCAGATGCCACAAGTGTGACAAAAAAAAAAAAAAAAAAATCTCTCCTCTCTCTGGGCTATAAAAACAGACATGACCATGTGCTCAGAGTCTGTGCTCCCTGATTATCAGGAAGCTGTCTTACTGTGCTAGCAGCATCTCTTATCTCCATAAACTTTTCACTCTCTTCGCCTGGCTATGCTGAAAAATTCTTTTTCTGACCCACGTGCACAGACAAGGATAAAACTCAACCCTATCGTCAAGATTCATCATCATAATGATTATACTCTCCCGATTTGCCCTCTGTTGTGCTACTTATTAAACCAGGCAAAGAGAGTCTTGGTTAATATAAAGAATGATAAATAGAAGACCCTCTATATGAAGCCACAATTGGGAAAAGGTGAATGGAAGGTGAGGTGTTGTAAAATTCCTTATGACTATGTTGTCACTATAAATCAATCGATAAATGCTTTTAGGGCAACATGCATTCATAACTCAAGTTAAGGTTTTGAAGGATTTCAGAGTCAAAAAGACATTCTTAAAATATGTGTAGAAGGCATGAATAGGTGGAACTCAAGAGATTTTTAGGGCAGTGAAAATATTCTGCATGACACCATGAAGATGGAAGCATCTCATTATTCATTTATCCAAACTCAGTATGTACAGCCCTGAGAGTGAACCATGATGTAAGCTCTAGATTTGGGTGATTGTGATATGTCAGCATAGGGTCATCGGCTGTAATAAATGTACTCTCTTGTGGGGGATGTTGATAATGGGGCTCTGAACATAAGTGGGACAGGGGGTATCTGGGAAATTACTGTACCTTTATTGTAATTTTGCTGAGAATTTAAAACTACTCTAAAATATATATAGATGCTAGGTCATAAAAGAGAACAAGTAGTGCCATGGCCTATATAAAACCTCAATGTTAAGACACTGGTCCATTATTCTTTATTTTTTGGCTAGATCTCTTGTCATTTCAATACTTTTATATACTTGCTTTTCATGATTTTCATCTGTTTTAAATTAATTTTATGCTATGAATTTTATCCTACTACTTTCTTTTGGTTTGTTTTATTTTATTCTCTATTTGAATTTTATGCTTAGTTATTTTTTCGTTTCTTGTAGATGGGAGTGTGGATCAATACGATCACTCAAATTGTAAACTGGCAAATTGTATCTGAGGTCTTAAGAATATTCAGAAACAATTAACTGTGCAATTTTACTTCTAGAATTCCCCTTCCACCTAGAAATTAGGCATAGATGTGCAGAAAGTTTTAGCTTCAAAGATATTCGTCATGAAACATAAAATAGTGAAATACAGAAATGCCTAAATTGTCAGGACACCGACCGAATATATAACTAATTCTAAGCTTTAACAAAACACAGGTCTCTCTTTCTAAAGTGTCTGTCCTCCAGATGTGAAACCTAGAATGTTCTCAAGGCCTCACTTGAGTGTCTCCCCTACCTAGAAACCTCCCCAATTACTCCCAGTTGTCTTGGGTGACCCTTCTTTAACATCACCTAATTCTGGTCAGATTCTGACACTCATTGTGTCTGTCGTATGATCATTTCTCTCTTTGCATGACAAATCTCCCTTTTTCTAGATTATGAAGTTTTTGATAATAGGAATCATGTCTTATTCATCATTTATCAGCATTACCTAGCAGCATTTTATCATATAGTTGACATTTAAAATTTTTTATTAGATGACTAAATGAAGGATTAAGTGTTGGCTGGGCAAATATTTTTGATGACATTGAACAACAGCATAACAACCATTGTTAGAATATAAAATGCTGTTAATAAAAAATACACTTCTTAGCCTAACTTAGTCTGGTAAATATTGATTACATTCTTATAATTAAAACAGCAAAAATAGGCTTATTTTAGAAAAGGTAGAAAATAGACACATTTATAAAGAAGTTTCAGAAGTATATTTCTTGCTTGGATTTTCTTTCAGCTTTTTTCTAAGTGAAGATAAGCAACTACATAGAGATAGACAGATAGATGGATAGGTAGAGAGAAGGAGATAAAAATAAATTATAGGGAGTTTCTGTTGTGCCTCAGTGGAAACAAACCCAACTAGTATCCATGAGGATGTGGGTTTGATACCTGGCCTCACTCAGTGGTTTAAGGATCAAGTGTTGCCATGAGTTGTGGTGTAGGTTGCAGACACCACTCGGATCCCTCGTTGATGTGGCTGTGGTGTAGGCCAGCAGGGGCAGCTCTGATTCAAGCCCTAGCCTGGGAAGTTCCATGTACTGCACATGCAACCTTAAAAAAAAAAAAAAAAAATTATATATATATCTATCCATACATAAATATACACAAATAGACTCCTTTTTTCTGTACTTGAAGAATTTTTCAAAATATCTATGAGACATTCCAAGATTTTTTTGGTCATCATATTAACATTTGGAAATACGTATAAATGAGAAAATATTTACAAATAGCTTTCTCTTATATTTTATACTTCAAATAACTTGCAATGTAGAAATGTTTCCATAGCCTAGAAATTTTTGCACTATGTATCAGAGAGAAATGTTTTAAAATGTAGTTAACTACATTTAGTACATTTAACTACATTTAGTAGACGACTAAATCATACTGTAGGTAACTTTCAATGAGCTATTTCGTTTCACAGACCTCCTTGCTGATAAAATATTAAAAGGTTCCTTGATCTCATTAGTAATCTACATAATAATGGAGGATTAGGGTCACAGGCAAGATTCCACTCATCAAAACACACCCATTCATGGATTATGTATTGTGCTAGAATTTAACCTGAGAGCCAGTAGAGGCCTTATGTATGCTTTGGTTTCTAGAGTAACCAATGTCAATGGCCTAGAAAAATCCTCATGATTTAGATCCTCAGGTTTCCTAGCGTCTTTGACAGCAGTACCTGCAAGAGCTGTTTGTAGTTTAATCTAATTAGGCCAAACACAGAAACCTATGTTTTTTACTTATTGCCAAAATGAAGTCAATTACATAAAGCATTTTTGATAGCTATATATTTTATTTAAAAATTGGCAAGGGACATCATGGAAAAGGTTATGGTCTGATCTGAAAAGCTCTTAAAGATGAGATGGAAATTTAGAAGGAAGTCAAATCACAGAAGGCATCATTCTGTTGATACACTTTCTCCATACTTTATGAATATAGAACATTGTATGATTCAGA
This sequence comes from Sus scrofa, assembly GCF_054392235.1. Lineage (NCBI taxonomy): Eukaryota > Metazoa > Chordata > Mammalia > Artiodactyla > Suidae > Sus > Sus scrofa. The sequence goes on along the minus strand of NC_139388.1, from coordinate 117,356,787 downwards.
GAGCATTTTGCAAAGACGCAAGCCAGGTTCAAGGGCAAGGAGGTGCCTTGTAGAAGACTTCTGGAATATTGCAGGATTTTGCAAATAAAAATGCAGGAAGCACAGCTGAATTTAAATATCAGAGACATAGGTTTTCTTTTCAGTATAAGTAAATCCCAAATATTGTGTGGGGTAAACTTACACTAAAAAAAAAAACCAGTGTGTTGATCTGAAACTCAAATTTAACTGAGCATCCTGTATTTTATCTGGCAACTCTACTCCTGGGTCCATTCACCCGCAGCCCCCTAATTTGGAAACACATAAGTTGTGACTTAAATATCTGGTCTTGAGGTTTAAGTGAATCCAAATTTCAATAATTTGGCAGAGAGGTCATTTGGTAAATTTATTTGGATCTAGTTGACCAACTCCATTGGAAAATCTATAACTTTCAGAAAATAAATTTTTTACATTCTTCCTGACCAAGATTTGAAAGCAAATTTTTAGGACTGTATAGTCATATTACTATTAGCGTTTTAAAGAGAACCTCTATCAAGTGTGGTTTAAAAATTTAACAGCAAATCCCAGAGAAATGGTAAGAAAAGTATCTACTCTTTCTGAAAACTTATTGGAGACAAACATTGTAAGCTTCTGGACAGTGAAGCGAAGACATTGGGGGAATTCAGCAGAGACTAAGTAGACTGAAAATTACTATATTTGTCAGAGAATTTTCAAACTTTTCATACCAAATGATTCCTAGGCTGACCCAAGAAGGATCCAAAGGCAAATTTTCAGAAATGATGGGCTTATCTTCCAGACCTAGGATTTATCTCTTACATAGAAACACGTGGAGTTCATGATTATGCTTCCCGTTGAATCTCTACCTTCAAGTCATTTATTTACATAATAGTCTTGAAATAATAGAATATAGAACTGACAAAAGTTAAGGATTGGATGGAGGTGGGAGGGAAGTGGATATGGGTATAAAAGGGCAATGTGAGGGATCCTTGTGGTGATGGAACAGTTCTGTACCATAATTGCATCATTGCTAACATCCTGGTTGTGATATCATTCCATAAGAATATGTGGAGTTCGTGATTATGCTTCCCATTGAATCTCTACGTTCAAGTCTGAACATTAGGGAACTATAAACAGAGCTTGACAGTAGTCTAGAATCAGTACTCAACCCCAACCTTAACAACACTTCATGTTTGTCAGTGTATCTCCCAGTTGCTGGGACTGCTGGCAGAAGGCTGTCAGCCCTCTTTGGGGACTGCCTCACATGAAGAAAAATGCTTTGATCAAGGTCCCATCTTCTTCCACAGGTAGCCCCACCCAATCACCAGAATTCTAACACCGACTCAAGACAATGCTTGGGCCATCTCAGCTCCAAAGCTCCCCACAGGCTTAGCTAACATTCCACTTCCTCATTCTGTAGTTTTGCAAGATGTAACCATTGAGGGAAATTAGATGGAGTGTGCACAGGATCTCTCATTATTTTTTACAATTGTATATTGCAAAGGGAAAAACCTCGTGGTGTATCTGTCAGTCTTTCTTTACCCTCACACAAAAAAAACACTTCACTTTGACACTTCTGGGAACCAAATGTCTGGTTTCACCCCCACGCCCCACCAAGCAATGGTCTTTGACACCAACTGCGTGTCCTAAAACTTAACTCTGTCATAATACTATCTGCCTGGAATACTGTCAGACCCCACAGGTTAATGGCTCAGCCCCACAAGACTGCCCCTTCTTCTACCTTCGGATGCCAGTTGCAAGTACAGGTTGTCACCTGTGCCTCTGATTTCAGAGGCTCTAATGATGCCCTCCTTGGGTTTGATTGGTTTGTTAGACCTGCTCACAGAACTTAGGGGAAAAGTTTACTAATGTTTACCAGTTTATTATAAAAGAATATACATAGGATACAGATGAGCCTCCAGATGGGAGAGATGCACAGGGAAAGGTATGTAGGAAGGGGCGTGTAGCTCCCATCCCCTCACTGGGTGAGATGTGCCATTGTCTCAGCCACTCTCTGAACCCTAGCCTTGGGATTTTACAGCAGTTTCATCACATGAGCATGTTCAATTATTAATTCCATTTTCAACTATTGTCCTGTCTCAAGAGAATCGGGGTGGGTGGGTTAAACATCCCAGCCTTCTAATCATGGTTTTGTCTTCCTGGTGACCAGGAGCCCACCCAGAGTCACCTCATTAGAACAAAAAATATTCCTGTCACCCAGGAACTTACAAAGTTTTCAGGAGCCCTGTGTCAGGGACCAGAGTCAAAGACCAAATATTAGAAAAAGATGCTCTTAGTGTTCTTATCACTTAGGAAATGACAAGAGTTTCAGGAGTTCTGTGTCAGAAATCAGGGGCAGAGATTAACATATATTTTCCATCATTTTAAACATATGAATCTACCTTTATCAAATTCACAGTTTAAGAAAAACAATTTTAAGCATATGTGTACCTCTATATACATGTTATTAATATGATTTTGTGTTATATCTTTGTTTATTAACATATGTACCCCTTGATACCTGCAAGTTTTGTGTAACAGTGAGTCTTAGGAAGGGGGAAGTTAACATTGCAAAAAATGGAAGACTTCAAGTTTCAAGTCCGTATTCAAATTCTAATGAATACTATCATCTAACCCTTACTATTTAAGATTTCAAACAAAGGTGAAACTGATATATTTAAGTCAAACCAGAACTCTGTAGGGTTATGTGTCCTCAAGTAACTCCCCTTACATTTCGGTGGAACACTGTTAAGTATCTATAATAACGCATTGCATTGATTATTCCAATTTTACAAGTTATAACAGTTTCTCAACTCCGTTATCTCTTTTTATCTTCACAAGAATTGCAGGTAGTTGGTCGGGCATATACTATCACCCTCAGTTTTTTTTCCCAAGAAATAAAACCAGAAGTCAGAGGGTTTAAATGAACTTGCCCACATCTTGCTGTGGTTAACAAGTATGAGAACAGAAACTGAAATTTTGTCTTTGAAGAAGCTCCTTCTGCTCGATGCTGCATCAAAATGTTAACTGCCTTTTGTTCTTATCTCTTCACACATAATAGCAATTTTTTTTAGACTAGAAGGAGTGTGAATCGGTTCTTTCCTCAGAGGTGCCACTTTTAATATAGTAGTGTCCTCCTTTCTTTAGGCACAATAGGGTCTACTCTGACTACCTATACATTTTCTTCAATCTTAGTTCCTGAGATATGGCGAGTCATTCTTCCCAACCAAGTGCATTTAAACATACAGTTAAATTCTACTGAAAATTTTTTTAAAAAATCAGAACTAGAGGAGTCGTGCAATCTTATTGAGCATGTTTTTTAGATAGCAATTAGTATTTCTGAATGAAATACTGTAAGCGTATCTAATATTGACTAAACAGATTCCACTGAAAGAAGCATTGCATTGTCCCTCACAAACAAGATGACCAATTTTACTCAAAACTTTGAACCAAAAGTCTTTTCCCCCATCATGGAAGGATATTTTCTTCCTTCCCATAAATAAAACAATAAAGAATTGTTGGTACCAACTGACCAATCTGGATAAAATACCCACTAACTTGACTTAGCCAAACTTGGGTAAAGCTTCTCTTCTTCCCTAAAGCTTCTTAACATTGACCCCAACTCATTCTGAGCCAGCGCAGGAAAGTGAAACAACTCCTCCTTACCAGCCTTTTAAATTATTGCCAGGAAAGATATTTCTTGCTTGACTATTTGTTCATACCACTGGCTTATCCCACTCCATTATATCTGGTTCTTTCAAGACTAGTTTTCCTTTCAGTATAAAGGAAACTTTCTTCTTCCGGACCTCTGAGATTCTTTCAGATCTTGCTGTCAAATAATTCTCCCAATTGTAAGTCTCCTTCCCCTATGGCAATAGACTTTTCTAATAAAGTCTTTCCTTATTTAAGTCCAGATATGTTTTTAGTGGACAGTAGTAAGGGAATGAACACAGAATGTTGAGACACCCGTGGATGATGAAGGAGCATTATCATCCCCAGGCCCAGAGGCGCAGGGCAAGAAAACTAGAGCCTGCTTTAGAGCTGCTCATGTGAAAGGGGATGTGATGTTATGACTTCTGTGTTAGGAGTCCTATTCATCTTGTGTGAAACTTAGAGGATCTAAGCTGAGTAAGCATGTCAAGTAGTTCTAAATGGGTTCACAGTGGCTGACGCGAACTTCCTTCCAAATGTGCTGTTTTGAAGCATCTCCTGTAGGACTGCCAGGGTCTTAGATGGATAAACTAAGAGTGTTACGTTAGATTAGGAATTTGATGGGCAGCTTACCTTGCTGAAACAGAAAGAGCACCTCATAGAACTAAGACCTCTCCCTTGGGATAACCATTTCTCCTTTAAAAGAAACCACTGAGCAGAGTGACCTGAAGGCTCTTCGCTGGGGGACCCAGCTACAAGCTACTTAGAGCTGGTCCACATTGCTGCTGCTGCTGGAGGTCCTGAAGGAGCAAGGAGCAACTTTCCCACTCACACTCATTATGCTGTCCTGCTGCCCTGCTGAGATGCCTCTTTCCCGGACTTCTCCTTGGAGAAGTCCATTACCTGCTTTCCTACCTTGACTAACCTGTGTTATGTGCTGATTGTGTGCAGTCAACTGAGTTTGTGACTTGAATATTGACTCTGTTTCATATTTCTCCAATCCCAAGATTCTTACCAACCCTTCCTGCTGGACCCTGTGACAAACAGGAGGCCACTCCACAAGGGTATTTCTCTAGAAGGATGCAATTCTGTCAAAACTGGAGTGCCAGGGTAGGAAAGGAAGAAAGAAATACCTTATTCTCTCTCTGCCATTCTTCCTTTGTTCTTCCTAGGTCTTGATGGTGCTGTCAGCCTAAAATAGGCAAAAGCTGAAACGCAGTAGACTGAATAATATGGTTCTAGAGATTAACTCCCCACTCCCACCCCAGGGCACACAGTAGGCTACTGGAGGGCAGCTACCATGGACCTGGGAGCAGAGAACTAACACCATTGCTTTCTTTCAATCTCATAGTCACCTTTTGTTATGGTGCTTGAGCTTTTTCTTCAAGTTGCCTCATTCTCATCTTTGGATGTAGATAGATATAAATCTGTCAGTTCATTAGGGAACACAAGATCAAGTTAAAATTTTCATAAATTTTAGCAGCATTGGACAATTCCTGAATTCAGTAGTAGCTCGAGTTTGATTTATTGTCTTGCTGACGATTTTGTGCTCAAGTTCATCAACTGATTTACCTCAAATAGAGTACCCTATATCAGATATTGTTTCCCTGTTTATATTAATAATGAAAAAGAAAATTTAGATTTTGTTAGTCATTAAATTAGTTTACAATTATGTAATGCATGGTCAATACTGGCATTATTAGAATTCATGCAGGTGTAATTATGAAAGCGTATTATGACTTGATTTGCTACCTCTGAATATCAGGATCTTGACTACGATGACTAGAAAATTCTATGTATTTTATGGCTTTTTTTTTTTTTTTTGTCTTTTTGCCTTTTCTAGGGCCGCTTTCATGGCATATGGAGGTTCCCAGGCTAGGGGTCGAATCAGAGCTGTAGCCGCCGGCCTAAGCCAGAGCCACAGCAACGCGGAATCCGAGCCGTGTCTGCGACCTACACCACAGCTCAAGCAAAGCCAGATCCTTAATCCACTGAGCAAGGCCAGGGATCAAACCCGTAACCTCATGGTTCTTAGTTAGATTCGTTAACCACTGTGCCATGACGGGAACCCCTTTATGGCCCTTTTTAACCACAGCTTCCAAGTTTCTTCAGTTTGATACTCTTAAAATTAATAAAAACCACTTATGAATAATGGATCTCAAAATATGGGACATAACATTAAATTCATTTATGTAGTATATATTTATTGAGCATCTGCTATGTTCTAGGTACTGTCTTGGGAAGGGATGGGGTTGTCAGATAAAATACAGGGTGTTCAGTTAAACTTGAATTTCAAGTGAACAATGAAACATTTTTTAGCATAAGTATATCCCATGCCAGATGAGATGGAGATGGTCAGAACCATTTTCACTCAGCAACATTAAAAGGAAGTCTTCAGATCTTTTCCAATCTAGGCTATGAGGAATTCACATACATTTTGGAGAGAAAAAAGAAAACTGTGTGTCCTGTAATTTGCTAATTCTGGAAACCCTAGGTGTGGATACATAGTAATGAACCCAAGATGCAGGATGTTCATCCTCATAAAGATCGCAGTTGGTGGAACAGATACTTGATAAAGAACTAGAAAATAACTACAAAACCATAAAAATTAACTGTATAATTGTGATTTGTGGTGGCAAGAATTAGGTGGTAAAAGCCATACCAGATATCAAGCACTCCTGGAAAGAGAGCCACACATGCAAAAAGTCCTGAAGTCAGGATGAACGTTAGCACATTTTAGGAACTGAGAGAAGGTCACTGTGACTGGAGCCTGGAGGCTAAGGGTAAGAGCCTAGGGAAAGATGCTGAAGATATATCAAGGATCACGTAAAGCACATCTTTTTCGGTACCATCACAGTCCTTTGATCTTTGCTCTAAAATTTAATAAATTTATTAACAGGGGAGAAATGGGCATTTACAAATATGACCCAGGCAGAATAGGAAACTATTTGGAAGAGAGCAGAATTAAAACAATTAGGGGTTGGGGAGAACAGTTTGATTTTTGTTCCCACAAAAGATTAAAGAAGTTTGAACTAAGGAGGCAGCATTGGATATTGGGGGAAATGAACAGATAAATATTTAAGAAGCAAAACAGAGAGGATGTAGGAATTAATCATGAGAGATGAGGAAGAAGAAGGAATTAAGGATAATTCTTTGGTTTCTGATTAGAACAAAAACATGTAGAAGGGTAAGGGCAGAAAAGATGTGCTAAGAGCACCAGGGAGTGTGGTTCAGGATAGACCTAACTTTATGCTTCCTGAGTCACACAAGTAGATAGCAGGGAGTTGGGTTTATGAGCCTATTGCTCCCAAGAAACCTATGGATCACAATTCTTAGCCTCTTGATGACTTTCACAACTGTTTATCCATCATGAAATAATTTCTAAAATTGGTATGTTAATCACATTATCAATCATTTAGGCACATAAAGTTTTATTTTAATAGATACGTATTTTTTGTTAAAATGTATAATCAGGAGTTCCCGTCGTGGCTCAGTGGTTAACAAATCTAACTAGGAACCATGAGGTTGCGGGTTTGATCCCTGGGCTCGCTCAGTGGGTTAAAGATCCGGCGTTGCCTTAAGCTGTGGTGTAGGTCAGCGGCTACAGCTCCAATTAGACCCCTAGCCTGGGAACCTCCATATGCCACAGGAAGCAGCCCTTTTTGTAAAGGCAAAAAGACAAAAAAAAAAAAAAAAAAGTATACTCAGCATATCAAGTTCATGATATCATGATATCTTGGGAAAATATTGCACCTCTGTAGACCAGAGGATGTCCAAGTTTGTCTTACGCTTCCCCTAATTTCCACATTCCCTATGTCTTCTGCGTGACCTTTTGGAAGCATGGATGACGTACATGATCTACAGTCCAAGTGTGGAGCACATGGACTAAATGTAAATAAGTGAGTTTCTCTCAGGAACAGGGTGAAAGGTCACTTCTTACTTTTTGAAAATCTTTTATTAGGCAATTAAGAGAATTCACGCTTTGAATAAATTGTTTTACTGGAAGTAAAACCTATTCTCTATGGTATAACCAAAGGAATCTCCTGCTAGTTATAAAATATAAGAATGCTTAGAAAATGAATTCATGACATTGTAAAAATATCAGTTGTATTAAGGAACTGACTCTTAAATCTCCCCTGTTTCTTTCAGTCTTGTGAAGAGCTTGGCAGCTGGTCAATTATGACTTTTGCAAACTAAGGTTGAGTGGCATGACTATGGAAAAGTGCTCAGTTCTCTATTTCACTGTCTGAAAGAAATTTCAGACTCAAGCCTACATGAATATCCCACTTGCAAGAACAATTATCAACATTTGGAGCCAGGATCTATATACCCTCCTCATGTTAAGTTGGTTAATTTTGCTTTGTTTCATCTTGGTTGAAGAACATATCCATATTATAAATAATGAATAAAACATAAAAATATTTTGAATATAATGAGATACTTGAAATACTAGGAGCGATGGTCTTCATAATTATTTTCTCCTAATCAAAGCTCATAAGCATTTCTTCCAAATCAAACCACTTTTCAGATATTACCAAATAATATGGCTCATTTAGAACAAAAACACGTTAGGAAGAACTTCAGATGGTTTCTGGAAAAAAAAAATCTATATGATATCTGATAAAGACAGTAAGAGAAACAAAAGCCATAGCTTGATCCTACTTACAAAAATAGATGCAAAAATTTTAAATAAAAAAAATTAATTAAATATTTGCAAGCTGTATCTAGCAGTTATCAAAAGATCATGACCAAGAAGAATTTATTTTAGAAATTAAATTATCGAGAAAAACAATATAATTCATTTCAATAAAAATATTAGAGAAAACTATATAATCATGACAGAAGTGATTATAAAAGCATTTAATAGCAATCAGCAGCTATTCTTAATAAAATCTCCAACAAAAATTGGAAGAGAGTAAACTTGTAAAATGTAACATATAATATTATGTTTTAGATATATAAAGAAGATGTCTAAAGAAAACATCATTCTAAAATGCTAAAGCCATCCCATTAAAGCCTGAAAGAGTATACAGATGTTATCACAAATACTGTTCAATATTGCTTTGAGTGTTTGAAACCACAGATATAAACAAGAGGTGTTCAAATTGTTTTACTTCCTCCTTTCTTTTCTGTTGATGATATAATCATACACCCAAAAACCCAGTAGAATCTAGCCCAAATTTTCTAGAATTATCAAAGGAATTTGAGGAAAATGATGGGCACATGATCAATATAAAAATCAAGAGTTTTCACTATATTAGCAATAACTAATAACAGAAAGGAAAAACTATTTCACCCACCATAACAATGAATGCTATAAGATATTGAAAAGAATGGTACTGTATAAATATGAAGAAAGGCTATGAAATCCTATTGAAGTACACAGAGTAAAATAATAATTGCAAACACACAGTGCTTCTTATGGACCAGGCTTTACCTTATTTTTCAATACTCAGACTCCTATGAAGCAGATGATATTATTATTCCTATTTTAAAGAAGAGAAAACAAAAATACAGAGAGGCAGCATAATTTGATCAGGGTCAGACAAATAAGTGTCAGAGTCAGAAACTGAATCCAGGGGATCTGATCCAAGATTCATGCCCTTAACCATTAAACAGCTCTGTCTTGGGGGGCAGATCACCTTGGAATGGGATTCCAACCTTACAATAATATCAATTCTTAAACTCACATGAAAAATATAATGTTTCTGGGATAGGATGCCTTAATAACATAGCAAATCAATTCTCAAAATTTCGCTGTAAATGTAATGTATGGACTCTTCGAGCAGGGCATATTGGATAAAATGACTGTAAATTCAAATGGAAGAAAAATATCTGAGTCAATAAAAGGTTTGTTTCTTTTTAATCAAAGGAATAATGAAGATGCCTGACAATAGACACTAAAAGCATGCTTTTAGGCACTCACACAGCTTCCTGCTAACTTTCTAGAACTGGCAAAGGAATTCTCCATTACACATCACCAAAAAAGGGAATTCTCTGTGAAACACAGACAGAAGAGAGTTTTTTTATGTGCTGTTTAAGTTTTAGGCTGCTGGGCTTGTCAGATTCTTGTTCCAAATTATATCAAGGGCAGAAGTGTTAGTATAATATTTCTGGAAAAATGTATGTCCTGAAAAACATAACTCTGAAAAATATTTGAATATTTGTTAATTGCCAAGACTCGTATACATATGCAAACAAAAAAATATGAAATCTTATTCTAAATTGCCGCTGGTCTATGTAGTGAGGACTCATGGTTAGGGTCTTTCAAATCCTTATGTATTATCCCTTAGGTATGGAAACTTGATGAGGATACTTCATATGTTAACTAAAACCTCCTGGTGTATAGATTAAACTAATACATATTTATATTATTCTGTCTACACTAAGGTGTTTTAAAGTAAGTTACAATGAGACTAGACAGCTATTATAAGAAATTGTAAGAACGAATCTGCATGTTCACTTTATATCTGCTTTATAGTGCGTTCTGAATTAAATAGCATTTAGTCAATTAAAATATTTTAGTCAATTAAAATGTTCAGATATATGTCTAAAATTCTGATAGACACAGAATATACAGTATAACACATTGATATATACAGTGTGATATACTATGAACTACTAATAGATCCTCTCTAGAGGAGTGGTGCAAATACCCACCAATAAGGGAGATATCTTAGTCTTGGTTATACATTTAATCCTTTGGTTCCATCCTCATGTACCTCCAAGTTATATAGCAACTGTTTTATTCTCCAGGTCACACTGTCACAGTTTGAGTTTTCTTGGGTACAAAAACTAAGAGATTAGCATGCAAGGCATTTGTTAGGAAGTGCTCTTGGGATCAATGCTGGTGGAAAGGAAAAGAAGGATGCAAAATTTGTTAGAGGGAGAAGTGGAACCCTGGTGATCAAATGGGGTTGGAGCTGAGATGGCCTAAGGGTTGTCTTGAATTGATTTTAGGGGATTGGTGATTGGATGGGGCTGCCTGTGGAAGAAGACAGGACCTTGATCAAAGCATTTTTCTTCATGTGAGGCAGTCCCCAAAGAGGGCTGACAGCTGAGACCTGCCTTCTGCCAGCAGTCCCAGCAACTGGGAGATACACTGACAAACATGAAGTGTTGTTAAGGTTGGGGTTGAGTACTGATTCTAGACTACTGTCAAGCTCTGTTTATAGTTTAATATATAGTTTATATATTAAACTCAAGTTTAATGTTCAGACTTGAACGTAGAGATTCAATGGGAAGCATAATCACGAACTCCACATATTCTTATGGAATGATATCACAACCAGGATGTTAGCAATGATGCAATCATGGTACAGAACTGTTCCATCACCACAAGGATCTCTCACATTGCCCTTTTATACCCATACCCACTTCCCTCCCACCTCCATCCAATCCTTAACTTTTGGCATTTGTCAGTTCTATATTCTGTTATTTCAAGATTATTATGTAAATTAATGAATATATAAATTAACATTACATAATGAATTAATCTTTTGGAATTGACATTTACTCATTACCTATTTAGGGCTATTAAAAAGAAAGATGCTGTAAACAACAATAAAAGATTTTTTAATGAGCTTAAGTTTTCATTGTTTGGGATAAATTACCAAAAATACAAATGATAGGTAAAATGGTAGTTGCATGTTGAATTTTGGGTTTTTTCTTGATAGTCAACTGCTTTCCAGTGTGGTTGTACCAGCACTCAGCAGTGCATGAGTCTGAGTTTCTCGGTATCTTCATCTGCACTTGCTGTCACTATTTTTTTAATTTTATCTATATGATTACATTGAAGCAAATTTATTTTAGACAGCATATAGTTATGTTTTTAATTCACTCTTCCAATCTCTATCTTTGAATTAGTACATTCAAAGTATTTGCCTTTAATATAACTATCAATATAGTAGAGGTAAAGTCAGCCATCTTATTTTTGTTTCCTGTTCTCTGTTTTTTATATCTATTTTTTCTTCTTTTCTGTCTTCCTGAGGGTTACATGATAACATTTTGTAATTCCATTTTAATATATCATCTTTATTGTATCTCTATATAGCGTTTTTAGTGATTATTCCAGATCATCTACTTGTATCATCATTTTATCAAGTCAAGAGAGATGAAATCTCTTTATGTCCAAGTCTTAGATATGAGACATAAAGAAAACCCAGGGAACTCATCACCAATTCATTTCTTGGACTCTGAGGTCCCCAGTCAGTTTTCCTTCTTTTCTCCATACTTCAGAGTCTTATGTTATTTTATATATACTCTTGACCCTTGAACTGAACTGCACAGGTCCACTTATACTTGGATTTTTTTCAATAAATATAGTACCTGCATTTTCATTTTACAGACCTTTAAATTAATTAAGTGTGAGGGAAAGTTTGTGTTAGAATAGAGATCACAGTATGTGGAATCAAATGAACTAGGGTTTGCATCCTGATTCTATCAAAACTCTTTTTGTTTCCTGCTCTTGGATGACTCATTTATCAATTCCTTTAATTTTGAGGCCAAGATATCAGTTCTCAGATTTGTGATGGTGTGGGGGTTGGCACTCCTAACACCTGCATTATTCAAAGGTCTATTGTAATGCCCAGGGATTTTCATTGAACTTAGTGAGAAGAATAGGAAAAAGTATGTGTGATACAAATCATATCACTAATCTGCATATAGACATATGGTCATTATATAAATGCATTAAGCAATATGTTTTTTGTAATCAATCCATGCAGCTTTAGCCACCTAACCCACAGAGTGGAGAATTATCTCGGGGGCTGCTCAGTCCAAGAATCAAAGTCCTAGAGATATTAAGGTTTACAGAATCTGTATCTAAAAAGCCAGATATTCTTAAAAGGGAATGGCCAGCCCAGGCCAGACCTCAGTGCTCTCATCTGCCACCCCTCAGGGCCCATCAAAACCCTCCTCATTTGGTCCCATTAAAAAAAGTGTGCTCAGCCATTTCTCAAACTAGCCTTTAAGGAAATTGCCTAAGTCTTGAAGCAGGAAAAAAAGACATGCCCTATAATTAAATTTCTCAAATTTGAAATATGAGCATATAATATGATAGCTTTTGCTTTATTTGGACACCATATGTAACTTAACTCTTTTTTTTTTTATATTTTACATTACATGGTGCACTGCACACAGGAGCTAACAGAAAGAGTGCATCCCCATTTAGCATCATGATGGACAACTGCACCTGGAACTGAAGGATACAGGTAGTAGGCTTTCTGAAGCAATCTTTCCTCTTGTCTCCTCTGCAGCAAGGTTACCTGCCTCTGGCTTAAATATATGAACTAATCTAAAACACACACATTCTCTCTCTTTCTTTTTTTCTCTCTCTCTTTCTCTCTCTCACACATACACGCTTTACAAAAGCACCTGAAGTAGTGCTTTTTAATTATTCCAAAAGATTAACAAGAAATTATAAACTTCTTTGAGAGACAAATTACTTGGGGTGGGGAAGCAAGGAGAGGTAAAATAAATAATCAGGAACACATAAAATTATAAATCCTATAATTAAACTGTTTCAATTAGACCAATTAGTCAACTGAAAGGAAAATCAATTATTCTGGTGAGAAAGAAAGGGAAGGATCATTTGCCAAGGCTTCCTATGAGCTCAAAGACTAAGCAACGCTCTTTCACATTCACTTACTCCTTTAATTGTCACAATACCATGAAGTAAGCATTACTATCCCAAATTCACAGACAGAGAACATAAAGGTTTTAATTTACTAAGTAATAAGTGGCTGCTGGATTCAGCTCAGCTGCTTCACCTGGCAGCATGACTTATATTCTTTCTGCTTCGTGTCCAGAAAACAGGACTGCAAAGTTAAATTTGAATAATGTAGGGAAATACTGTATTTTTTTCTAGTGATCTCTCAATATTACAAATATCTTTTACCATTTAACCCAATCTAAAGGTGTAATCCTATACTTAATTTTAGGGGGAAGAAAGATACCCTGGAATTAAAAATTATTGCCCAGATAAATGAATGATTTAATCATGGAAAGTTAAAAAGAATAGGGCATCGTGCTAATAAACATTCGTTAGTCATCAAGAGCAGGTATTGGATTAGTTTTTCTAGTAGGTTCTTCTTTGCCTTGTTTTTCTCCATTCTCTATAACCCTAAGAAGTGCACAGCACAAAAGCAATAGTTCAGTTCTGAAGAAAACTCAAAATAAGAGAAAATGAAAGCTCCAAACTCCAGCTCTTTTTTCCAAAATGGAAAAACAACAACAACGACAACAATAACAAGCATTATGAAGGCAATCTTTTTCCTATAGGGGCCAAAGTTTTTACCAGGTGGCAATAATACTCTCCATGTTATACATGTAAAAAGTAAGCAATTGAGAATGAGGAGTCTTCCCAGAGGTGTATGCAATGTCATTGATGGATAACATAATCTCTGTTTCCGGATTCCAGGTACTTTTCCATTGGAAACTCTCTTCAGTCTAGAACAGGTTTACAGATGTTGTCTACAGTTGGCCTGATGTATCAAAAAAGCTTATAAAATATTGCTCAAATATTCAGCAGGGAGAAATAATACTAAAGTCGAAGTAGAACAATCATTACATATTACTTATATATCAGTCAGTATAAGTCTCTGTTCATCTCTATCATCCAGTTACAAACACACCAAAAGGATATTTAGTGATGTGATTTGGCATATTGAGGATACTACATTAAAAATTCTATTTTATTTAATCAGGAGAAAACCTTAAATTAGACCAAGATTGAGTTATAAGCACAGTTTTGAAATGAAAACAATTACTCTCATTTAGGGTATAGGGAATACAGACAATATCTTAGGGAAGCAGCAAAAGGCAAAAGACCTGACACTGATGGCTACCTGACACAACCAAGTGAAAACTATTCAACTATTCCCGTGAAAAGTTCCCCCACTTTTCATACCCATTGATCTCTTCTCCATACACACAGGTATGTAGGTAGATATGTGATGGTTCAAGGATCTGGTAAATGAGGCACACAAAAATCTCAATACAATTAGAGCCATATGTAACCATTCCACACATCCATTTGACAAGCATATGATATCATGGTTGAAACCATGTAACATCCTTTCTCTCCCCCTCTCTGTTTTTGTTTTGTTTGTTGTGTGTTTGTGTGTGGTTTTCTTTCCCTTTCCCTTCCCTTCTTTTTTTTTTTTTTTTTTTTTTGTCTTTTGTCTTTTTAGGGCCACTCATGTGGCATATGGAGGTTCCCAGGCTAGGGATTGAATCGGAGCTATAGCCTCCAGCTTATGCCACAGCTACAGCAACATGGGATCTGAGCCATGTCTGCAGCATACACCACAGCTGGTGACAATGCCAGATCCTTAACCCACTGAGCAAGGCCAGGGATTGAACCTGCAGCCTCATGGATACTAGTCCGGTTCGTTAACCACTGAGCCATGACGGAAACTCCACCTTTCCTTTCTTTACCTTCTTTTCCTTCCCTCCTTCCCTTCCCTTCTTTTTTCTTTTTGGTCTCTCTGTATCCCTACTGATGTCACTGTTGTTCTAACTCTGGATGAAAACAAAACCAGCCCCAGTATATTTCCAATCACTTTTAGGACACAAAATACTGCTTCAATTTCACAATCATAAAAGCTAGATCTATTTAATAAAGACTAGCTCTATTTAATAATCAAAATGATTAAAATTCATGTAGAGCTACAATTTTGTGTAACTAATGCAGACTTAGGATAATCAGGAAGTCTGCAGTGGGAGACAAAGGGCATGGTCATGGGTCTTTTCCCAACTTGTGTTTGACCTCAACTCCTCCTTCCCTAGGACCTCTCAATTAAGGGATACTTTCATGTAATCCACTGTCCCTGCTCTCAGAAACTGATATTTGAAATGCAAGCTTTCTCTTATGAGCGTTCAGTGAGTTCTTTGGATTTAACCCCATTTCTACATATCTTTCACAAGCAATTTCTGGGAGTTGATTTGAATTTCCAGTTCTTTTGTGAAAAATACTAGTACAAAGCAAAGATTATTTAGCTGCTTGTTCCATGCAGTTCTTGATGCCAGGAAGATAAACCATTTAATACAGATTATGTATCAAGGTAATACCTTACACATCAAGATGATTCCAATATGCAGTTTGCCTATCGAGGTTTGTTTTATGAGGCTCCTTTTGCTCTGCTCTCCAATCCAAAGTCGTTATAGCTGCACATTCTCAGAGATCTACTGCCTTCAAATCATCCAGCCTGGCTCTAAACCACATGTATTCCCTTCTCCAACTTTTTTTTTTTTTTTTTTTTTTTGGTCTTTTTAGGACAGCACTGGCAGCATATGGAGGAGCCCAGGCTAGGGGTCACATTGGAGCTGTAGCTGCCAGCCTACACCACAGCCACAGCAACGCGGGATCCTAGCCAGGTCTGTGACCTAAACCACAGCTCACAGCAAACTTTCCTTTTTTGAGACATTATTAAGATTCTGTCAAGATGGTGTCCTCCCTTGCCATAATATGTTTAGTAAACTCAATTTTGTTTCATTGGAGTTTTCTGGAGATCTTTGGGGTGGAGGCACAGAACCCTGACATCTTCCTACCCAGGCTGATGCCACTGTGTTCTGGGAGGTAACCTATTCCTCCCTCAGTCCCTCTTAACCTGGCAAATCCACAGCTTCTCTCAGTCCTTCCAGACTTGGACAATAACACCTGGACTTTTCTTCAGGTGTGGATCTCCTTACCCCACAGCCATCACTTTTTTCTGGACAAGCCCCCAGTGTGCACAGAGACCTTGAGCCTTTGCATGCTTCAGGTAGAAGTTCACTGTGTTCCCCAAAACAATAAAGGACACTCTCTAGCTTCCTTCAGGTCCATTTCATATGACTCAGGGTAAGGAGTTGGCAGCAATATATAACTACCATCAGAATTTCACAACTCAGGGGTCTTCAAAGAAATTGTCCTCACAAATCCTTCTTTAATTTCTAATACATAAATTCTCTTAAAAAATTTTTATTATGGTTGATTTACAAGGTTCTGTCAATTTCTGCTATACATCAAAGTGACCCAGTTGTTTATACATATATTATATATACATAATATATATATATACATTCTTTTTCTAATATTATTCTCCATCATATTCCATCACATGTGGTTAGACATAGTTCCCTATGCTGAAACAGCAGGACTTCATTGCTTATCCATTCTCAATGCAATAGTTTGCATCTACTAAACCCCAAATCCCAGTTGATCCCACCCCCTGCCCCTCCCCCTTGGCAACCACAAGTCTGTTCTCCACATCCATGAGTTTGTTTCTTTTCTGTAGATAGGTTCATTTGTGCCATATTTTAGATTCCATGTATAAGTGATATCATTCGATATTTGTCCTTTTTCTGACTTACTTCACTTAGTATGAGAATCTATAGTTCCATCCATGTTGCTGCAAATGGTATTATTTTGTTCTTTTTCATGACTGAGTAGTATTCCATTGTGTATATGTACCACATCTTCTTAATACATTCATCTGTCAATGGACATTGAGGTTCTTATATCCTCAATATGAGTGAGAACTCCAGGAGGCCTCTAAATAACTTTCGTTATCTGTGATGTGTTTATGTTACAGGGCAGCCTGTTTTACAACTCACGGATCATAGGTAACAAAGGTATCTATAATTTTGGAGTCTTGGCCAAAACATCTACTTTCATATAAATGTTATAGGATAGCTCATTTTCCTAAAAGGAATCCTCCCCTTCTTCCATGTTAACATAGTTTTGTTATGCATCTTGAAGACCCAGCTGAAGACTGAAACTCCCACCCTCCCTTGAAGCTGATTATAACTGCCTATCTAGGTTCCGACCAATAGAATTTGAAAGAAATGATATATTAAGACTTCCTCATCGTCTAGAGAGAAGAAATTGCTTATTCTCCACTTTTTCTTCCTTCTTTCACATGAACATGGACATGGCACAACCCAGTTTAACCAGTAATCTAGTGAATGGAAGAACAGTAGGATGACAGAAAGAGCATACCTTAGCAAACAAATATGAAATAAAGCAATGAATTAGGATGGAGCTGGGAGCAATGCATAAAATATATTTCTGAGGCAGTGAATGTCAGTTTGCTCCTGAAAAGTTAACAGACAAGCAGGCCTTAAATAATAAGAGGGTACCAGGTTCCTCTTTACATCAGTCACACAGCATCCACAAAAGGAGTGCAGGAAACTTCCTGCTTCCTTTTATATTTTCCATTTGTCATAAACATAAAAATGTGTCTTCTCACTTATACTTGATAAGGTTATATAGCAAAAATCACATTTCTTTACAGTTACATTTTCTGTAACTTTCCATTTCAGCAAATTCACAGTACTGTTATTAACAAACTCAAGATGTGAAAGCTGCCTTTTGAACCTATGGCCACAGATTATTATTATGCAGGCAACTAGATTATATCAATATAAATTACATTTAAATATCAGACCTCCTTTTTACCATTTATTGTCTCATAATTATTCATTTTTAATACTGGGTCTAGAAAATTCTTTGGCTGGCATTATTGAATCATCCTTTCTCCCCAAGAAGTCTCCTGCTCAAACAAAGAAATCTTATTTCTGAAGGATCTAAATGGTACATAATGTTCATCTACATATGGCACTGTGCTTCCAAATGACAAAAAGAAAATATAGTTTCTCATAATTTATGTAGGAAAAATCTAAAGGTCTGACTAAACACGATGGTGATGCTAAAGTATTTGATTTATTCAATTATGAAATATTTAGAGTCAGTCATAAAATGCGCACCTATTTGTGTGCTACTTTTCTGTTATACTGATACATCATTGCTTCCCAGGAATTCCAGAGTGAGGAACAGGAGCACATCAGGGAGTCCATGAAAAGCCAAGTCATCATCGTGAACAGTCCAGGGCCAAGTCAAACAAATCATATCTAAAAATCCTGCCACTTTTTCAGAAGACATTTGCTAGTCACGTCAATGACTGCTCATTCCAGGGCATCTAAAAGGCAGTGCAGAGACCCTGACTACTTCTAACTAGCAGAAAGATCTAGGATGGTGTTTTATTGAGCTCTTACTGCAAAACAAATTACTCTCAAACTTCAGGGCTTAAAAATAAGAAACACTCATTATCTCTCACAGGTTCTGTGGGCCAGGAATTCAAGAGATAGAGAGCAGGGGTGCTTAGATGGCAGGTTCTGGCTAAGTGTCTCTCACGAGACTGAAACCAGAGATTGGCTAGGGCTTTGGTCATCTGCAGCTTGCATGAAACGACAGGATTTGCTTCCCAGGTGGGCTTTTATATGTTTATTTATTTTGCTTGTTAGGGCCACACCCATAGCATATGGAAGTTCCCAGGTCAGAGGCCTGTGCCACAGCTCATGGCAATGCCGGATCCCCAACCCACTAAGCAAGGCCAGGGATCAAACCCACATCCTCATGGATACTAGTTGGGTTCATTTCCGCTGAGCCACAACTAGGACTCCCCACCTGGGCCTTTATACATGGCTGCTCAAGTGTCTTTCCTGTGGTTACTGGCTCTCCCCAAAATGCAAGGTCCAAGAAACCAAGGTACAAGCTGTAATGCCTTTTATGATCTTGCCTCAGAAATTATATGGTGTCAGAGTTCACTGTGTTCTATTGGTCACACCAACCACTTTTGATTCATTACGGGAGGGAAACTACACAAGGGTGTAAATGTCAGAAGAGGATCACTGGGGACATAATAGAAGCAGCTAAGACAGATTATCCAAAACTTGTTGTGCTTTATAATTCTTAAGTTTTTAACCACAAAAATGTAGAACTGTCTAAAAAGCTAAAAATATGCACTCTGCTCCATAGATTAGAAGGCCTATGTCTTCTAATGTGTATCCTTCTGTCCTTTGATTGAGTAAAGAGAGAGAGTGAGAGGGAGATTTTCCCTATAAAAAAAGGATCACACAAAATAAAGTGTTCTGTAACAAAGCACTTAAATTTCACTGAGAAAGGTAATATAATTACATTACAGACCATTCAGTAAACCTAAAAAAGTCGCTAATTGTAATGCTATGCAACACAACTGTTCATTTTATGTATTCTCTGTTTGTTTATATGCATCAATATATTATTTACAAGGTCACTGTAATAATGTAGATACAATTTATACCCTACCTTTTTTTTTAACTTAACACTTACTTAATACTTTCATGTTCCACAATTATTATTATATGAGTTGTATAAATTTCAGATGGTGCTGGAAAAGTTTTGGATAGGCATATAAGGGGATACTTGTATTGATTTCAATTATTAATCAATGAGCACTCATGTGTGACTGCCAAATGATCTCACTAGCTTCCCTAATAACCTAGAATTTCTAATATCTAACAATTATACAGAAAAACTTTTTTTGCATTTAACTATGTAATTTAATAAATGATACCCTTATCATATTGTAACATAATTTCCTAAAATTGTTGCTTCTTAATAAGATTCCTTATTTCCTATTGTTGAAATATTCATTAAATATGGCAATATTTGCTCAATAGTATTCATACATATTTTTATGCAAATTAGCATTTTAAATCCCAGATATTTCCTTAATTTGTTGAATGATAAACATAAGGGATTCTCAATTTAATTGGGAAGACAAATAGCACATGCTGTAGACAAGTGACAGAGATAAGAGATTATATGCCAGCAGGGAGGAAGTAGTGTAATAAGGAAGAAAACTCCCAACTTGATCTAATTTAGAGCCCAGAAGAGCTTTAGGAATGTCAGAGAATTAATCTTCTCATTTATCCAGACTGAAAGGAGACAATTAAGGTTAAGAAAAATAAAATGGAAATGAGCAGATTTTTTAAAAAAGCAATATTCTACCCCGTTTTCTAATAACTGGAGGTTTATAAAGCCAAATTTAGCATTAAGAATATTTTATACTTCTTCCTTATGGAAAAAAGAAAAAAGGACTTGAGACAGCATATATTTAAATTAAAAGACAAATGGATAACCATCAAAATATGTCAAACTTGAAAATTAGATACTGAAATTAACATAATGTATTATAACTATTGGTGTATGTGCCTTTCTTTCCCCATTCACCTGGGAGTGCCATCAGAGGAAGATACATCTTGTACTGTCACCAAGAACACTGTTTAGCACAGAGACATGCAAGAAACACTTGCCAAATTAATTTTTTTAATTGTCCTATAATTTAAATAAAAGTATAAAGTCTCAACTAATTGAATATAAAACTTGCTTCTCTTTCCTAAACTACAGCTTCATTCTGTTAATTTCAACATCTTGAATGTTCTGACTTTGGCCATTGGCAAGTTTAGTTGTCTCTTTAGTTGAAGATGATGTTTCTAATATCATTTCCTATAGTTGGTTAACAAGTCTAACATTTGAGAAAAAAAATATAGATACACACAAATACATGGGCATGTTCAGAAGTAATAAAAGAGGATGAAATCCACCCTCACATCTACATCTAAACCTCACTCTGAAATCAATCTCTTTTTAAATATTTATGTCTTAGTTCTTTTTTTTTTTTCTTTTTTGTATTTTTAGGGCCACAGCCGCAGCATATGGAGGTTCCCAGGCTAGTGGTCCAATCGGACCTAGAGCTGCTGGCCTATACCACAGCCACAGGAACGTGGGGTCCAAGCCAAGTCTGCAACCTACATCACAGCTCACAGCAACGTAGGATCCTTAACCTACTGAGCAAGGCCAGTGATCAAATCTGCATCCTTATGGATGCCAGTCAGATTAGTTTCTGCTGAGCCATGTCAGGAACTCCACGTTTTATTTCTTTTTGATGGCTGCCTCCACTTGTCTAAATAATAAGTTCTATTACTTTTAACAGTTTGTTAGCTTTAGGCTATATTAACTTGCAATCATGAAATCATTTGATTTCTCCTCCTGCTCTTCGTGAATTGCATCATCATTTCTAGTTATTCTATTGCTTACTTTTGGAACTTTAACTGATAGGCTTCTACTTCTATCTCCTGTTTCTTCAGTGCCAATTATTATCTTGACTCCTTGTTGAGAGGGAAAGTCTTCCATATGTTTCTCATGCCACATTCTTGTGTTGGACATGCCAAGATGGCAAGACCCTGACTTCTCTTTCCTGGGGTTGTACTTGTAGTGAGCAACCTTGAGGGATAAGGTAATGTCTCCTCAGGGGCAAAAAAGCAGTCTTGCTTAATGCCTGTTATAAAAGATGTGGATTCTCTGAACTCAGTGTCCCTCAGGTACAATGCAAACCAGCTGTGTACACAGCATCCTGCTACATCAAGATGCTCATGTTGCTTGCTATGCTGTGAGTAGTACGTCCTTTGGCTCTGAATCATTAGCCTTGGTCTTCTGCTAGCAATTGTCAAACAGTAATAGGCTTAGTTTGTAAGTTAGGGGAAAACTGAATCATAAGCCTGACACTCCCATCTATGGAAAATGATGTAAAATATACTAGTCTCCCTGTCCTTTCTTCTGCCTCTTTTAGCTTATATACAATGCCTAAACAGACACACATCCCACCTCAGTCAGCTATGTGCTAACTTTGACATTACTGATGTTTTTAACATTCACTTCTCATTCTAAAATGTTAATTAAACTTTCTATGCTTTATCCTAAATTGGCAGTATAATCTAAAATCTGATAAGCAGCTTACATTATTAACAACTATTAAACATTAGTATACTAGGATTTTATGTCCCTCTCTGGGTTCAACGTTCCATTCCCTGAACCAATCTACAAAGACTTTTCAGAGCATCAAGAACCCCTTCAATATGAAGTGTCTCCTTCTTCTGAATGAAATCTTCTATTATTTCCCCTATATTTTCTTCCATCATCTCTCCTCTCTCCTCCTATACTCTTTTAGTCAATTGTTATAGTAACTCTTCACCCATATGCCTGCTTTTGACCTCTTGATTTTTGCTCTAGATTCTTAGATGTTTGCTTAATGTAGGTGCCATAATTTTTAATTTAATTTTTATACTTATTTTCAAACTATTTTTTAATCTATAAGAACTCTTTCCTGTTCTAATGTAACTTTTATAACTATCCAATTCTAGCTCTATTGATATGATGGTCTTCTGTATCTCTTGGACTGTTGAGTTTCCCCCCCTCCTTCTATTTCAAAAATTGATTTTTTTCTCCCAAGATAGTAGTTTTTCATTTATTAGATTGTGTTTCACATTGACTTTTTCCTCCTACATCTGTGGTGTAGAGTATGCTATGATGTGTCAATCAAATTTCCCCTGCAGGATTAAAGGATTTATTCCCCAGCTATGGAGATAGATGTCAGCTGACCCCTCTCGGCTGTCAGTCTACTGCTTGAATTGCCTTAGCTGAGTGTTCCACTTAGCCAAAGGTCATGTGCTTTCCTTACAGCAGTTCACATGCAACGTCTAATCAACAATGCAACATAAAGCCCCAGAGTCCTTGCTCCAAAACCTTTGAAGGACTATCAAATCTCTCTGTAGGATCAGTGGTATCCTTGCTGTAAATGGATCACAGACCATTTCTCCTTTTACCCAATTCTACCTTACAGGTGTTGATTCCAAGACCTGTCCCTTATAAACTTCCTGCATGATCCTCTATCTCAGACCCGGCTTCATGGGAAACCCAAACTTCAACATGTGATTGTTGGTTCCCCAATACATAAGCATTAAGATGGAGAGAATGAACAACCTCTGCTACCGGGCAAAATGGTAGGTTTTCTCATAATTCCTCCCTCTGAATGGAGGGGCTGCATGGCATCTCACTAGTAGGTTTCAACTTAAGATAGGAGGACAAGGAGACAGTATCAGATGTGTCCACCCTCAGATGCCAAAATGAGGAGGGCTCTGCTTTATGAAGCACAACAATCGCTCTAGGGACCTTAACTCTCCCCCTCAAATTATTTTTAGATAAAGTGCCCCAAATTTGCTTGTGTGATGCCTGGTAAGTTCCTGAAATATAGAGAAATCAATATTTCTAGATAAAGAACTTCAACGAATTATTTTATTTTCAACTCATCTTTAAAAATCCCTTTCTCTACTACAATTATTTCCTAAAGCTTTTCCATACTTCTAACAGCAGGTAAGTTCTAGTAGATACTGTAGTCTCTTCTAGAATATTCTGGACTCTGATATGTTTTCTCCATTAACACTCTTCCACGGTCTTTCTAACTTTCAAAAATGTGTTGAAATATTCCTTGCACTGATAGCTCCTCTTACTATTCTCTTCACTGAATTTAGTTTATATTTACATGTTTTTTTTTTAATTTCAGGGGGCTCTAAAAATGGATTAGAAGTAAAGAAGCATAATGAGGTATCACCTCACATTGGTCAGAATGGCCATCAACAAAAAGACTACAAACAACAAATGCTGGAGAGGGTGCAGAGAAAAGGGAACCCTCCTACACTGTTGGTGGGAATGTAAATTGGTACAAGCACTATAGAAAACAGTATGGATGTTCCTCAGAAAACTAAAAATAGAACTACTATATGATCCAGCAATCCCACTCTTGTGCATCTATCCAGAGAAAACCATAATTTGAAAAGATACATACACCCCAATGTTCACTGAAGCATTATTTACAATAGCCAAGACATAGAAGCCACCTAAATGTCTATCAATAGAAGACTGGATAAAGAAGATGTGGTACATACATGTCATGGAATATTACTCAGCCATAAAAACAATGAAATAATGTCATTTTTCAGCAACATGGATGGACCTAGAGATTATCCTACGATGAGAATCAGAGAAGGACAAATATACAATATCGCTTATATGTGGAATCTAAATAAAGATTAAAACGAACTTATTTACAAAACAGAAACAGAGTAATAGGCTTCAAAAACAAGTATATGGTTACCAAACAGGAAAGGTGCAGGGAGGGATAGATTAGGAGTGGGAGTTTGGCATTGGCATATGCACATCATTACATATAATGGTCAACAGGGACCTGCTATATAGCATAGGAAAGTACTCAATATTCTGTGATAACCTATATGGAAAAAGAATCTGGAAAAGAATGGATAAGTGCATATGTATAATTAAATCACTTTGCTGTACAGGAGAAATTAACACAACATTGCAAATCAACCATACCTGAATAGAATTTTTAAAAATGAAAAAAGGGGAGTTCCCGTCGTGGCGCAGTGGTTAACGAATCCGACTAGGAACCATGAGGTTGCGGGTTCGGTCCCTGCCCTTGCTCAGTGGGTTAACGATCCGGCGTTGCCGTGAGCTGTGGTGTAGGTTGCAGACGCGGCTCGGATCCCACGTTGCTGTGGCTCTGGCGTAGGCTGGTGGCTGCAGCTCCGATTGGACCCCTAGCCTGGGAACCTCCATATGCCGCAGGAGCGGCCCAAAGAAAATAGCAAAAAGACAAAAAAAAAAAAAAAAGAAAAGAAAAAAGGAAGCAAAGAAGTACTCAGTTTTTTATCCTAAACTGAAACTGCTCACTCAGTTTAAATAGTACACTATTATGTGAGATTTCATCCTGTGTCCATAAATTGTGGTAGCAGTAGTACTGTCCAAAAACTTGGGCTTGAGTTCGAGTTCATAATTCAAATAATTATGAACATTGGACAAATAACTTCACTGGGTCATTTTTTTTTTTTTGGCCCCAAATGTTTATTCAAGGATAGCTATTTAAGATTTGGAGGGAGATCCTGCTGTGGCACAACACGTTAAGGATCTAGCATTGTCTCAGCAGCAGCTCAGGTCACTGCTGAGGCTCAGGTTTTGATCCCTGGCCCAACAGAGTGGTTAAGGATCCAATGTTGCTGCAGCTGTGGCATAGGTCGCAGCTGCAGTTCAGATTCAATTCCTGGCCTGGGAACTTATACCATGGGTGCCACCAAGAAAACATTTAATTTAAAAATAAAACAAAATAAAATTTGGAGAATATTCTTAAATTTTTGCAATGATTTCAAATTTAGATACACAGCTAGATGGAAAAGAATGAACAACAAATCCAAAATTTATATTTTCATAAAAATTGAAAGTTAATATTCTACTTTAATGCTTTTGAGGACATTAGATCTGGATATTATTTAGATGCTAACTAGATCTAGTATTTAACAGCTTCACTATGTAAATTGGAATTGGCCTAATTTCTGAAGAAATTACTCATATTTTTGTTTTTTTTAAATTATCCCTTTGGTTATCTAGCCCTCATGATCATAAGCCAGTTATTGATATGTCCCTGGTAACTCAACTTTCTCTAATTATAGCTCTGTTTTTCAATCATAAGTGAATTTATACATTCATGTATGATCTGATACAGAAGAGGGGCATTCCATAAGCTTCATTTACTCTTGATTTGGGCATTCACCAAATATTCTGGCTTAATTTCCTATTACATGCCAATTAAGCTAATTTTGATGAATATGAGTCATCCACAATTTATTGAACATAACATGGAAACAAACTATTTTTTAAAATGAGCAAAATTAGGTCACAGGTCAAACATGAATAAAGTCTTTGTTATCTTTCTTGGAACATTTTTATCATTTCATAATTGAAGTGTATAAAACAATTGTAGCTTTTTAAATATTAGTCATCTATGTTGGGTCTGAAGGAAAAACACTGTAAAATTTCTGCTCCAGTATATTTGCTACAAATTATTATAATAAAGTTTTAGATTCTTACTGTGAGTACATAAGATTTCCACATAACTAGAAATAGTGTTATAAAATTTCATCAAAGAGAACTCATTTATGAGTTGATAGGGACAAAAAATGACCTCTAACTATGTGACAGCATTAAGCGTTTTGGGCTTTCACATTCACTTCATAGGAAAATGTTTGCATATTAACTGTAATTGAATGTCATAATTATTTTTCTAAAACAGTCAAGTAAGAAATGTGTGGAAACATTAAATGCCTTAATTTTAAGGAAACTGTAAAACATGGATAGTCTTCACAATGTAGTTCTGATTAAGAATTTCCCTGGTCATCTACTTCCAGATACCCTACAAAGAATCCACAATATGCCCTTGAAATCACTTCCAGATCCAGATATCTTTGACATTTGAAAAGTGTACATCTAAACAGAATTCATATTTTACCAATTTTTTTGATTTCTTTAATTATGCCATTGACTGTGGAGCCAAAACTAGACCCAGAAACTAACCCCACTTTTGGTAAGTAACCCTGGGTGAGCCACTTAATCTTACTGTGCCTCTGTTTTCTCCTCTGTAAAATGGAAATAATAATTGCTTCTACCTCGTAGGACTGATGTAGAAATTAAATGAGTTTTTACAAATTAAGTTCTCACAAGATGCTTGGCATATCATCAGCTTACAATAAGTGTTTGCTAAAATAAAAATTATTATTACTATGATGGCAAATAAAGGCACATTTTCCTTTATGCTATCATATTTTCAGATGTTTATTAAGTCACCTTGACTTTGTTCATTTCAAAACTGATAGTCTGATCTCTGCAACTTTTCATAAAACTAGTAATTAAAAAATATTTAGTCAATTTGATTTTAGGCAAAATAATATTAATTTAGTGAATTCCATCTGCCAAAATTTGCATTAAAAAATGTGGAGAAAATCAGAGTTCCCGTCGCAGCTCAGCAAAATGACTCTGACTAGTATCCATGAGGACACAGGTTTTAATCCCTGGCCTTACTCAGTGGGCTAAGGATCAGGTGATGCCATGAGCTGTGGTGTAAGTCATAGACACAGCTCGGATCTGGTGTTGCTGTGGCTGTGGCATAGGCTGGCTGCTGAAGCTCATATTCAACCCCTAGCCTGGGAACTTCCATATGCCATGGGTATGGCCCTAAAAAAGACAAAAAAAAAAAAAAAAAAAAATGGGGAAAATAGTGTTCCCTAGTGGCTCAGCAGGTTAAGGATCCAGCATTTTCACTGTTGTGGCTTGAATCACTGCTCTGATAGGGGTTAGTCCCTGGCCCTGGAACTTCTGCATGCCATGGTGCAGCCAAAACAAACAAACATGTGGAAAATAAGTCATTAATATGACACTCCTAAGGAGCTTACAAGTTAGTAGACTGGTATCCACATAAAAAGAGTTCAATGGAATATGTAAATAGAGCTTTATTCTCACTTTAGATATCAGCGCACAGAGAAGGAAGGGTTAAATTCCACTAAACTCATGAGAAAAGATAGCTAACATCTGAGATGGGCCTTGGATAATGTGTAAGATTCCAAAAGCTAGAGGCAAAAGGAAGTTCATTCAGGGAAATTTATTGTAAAAACACCATAAAATACATAAAATAGAAAGCACAAGTATATGAGGTGAAGGCAAGTCATCTAAGTGAGCTAATCAAACTTGAGGTCAGACATATTTAAAAGAAAAAATTCTCATAGGCAAAGGTTAATTAATTCTTCTTATTTTGTACAATGTGTATATACACACTATAATATCAGTTTAAATACCTCCTATTGCAGTTTTTACCCAAATATAAAATAAAAATTTTTATAAATTACATGAAAAACTACCAAACCATAAAATTCTTATCAAGAACATTAGTAAAATATAATGAGTGACATATTCGCAAGTAAATCACTGCTCAAAATATGAAAAATTTAAGGCCCAGGTCCTTCCAAATTTATCATGTTTGTATATTACCATATGCCTTGGGAAAATTCCATTCTCTCACTAGTCTTTTATACCCAAACCACCAGGATACCCTTGTTTATAGAATATGCAAAGACAGTAATTAGTGACTATTGATGCTATTACATGATTTCCATATTAACCCAATTTCTCCTTTTCTAATTTCCTTTCAATACTTAAGGTAAATATTAAATAGTATTGTCAATACCATCCTAAACACAAATACAAATAAAACATGAAAATAATGCAATAGATGATCTTAAATATGGTTACATACACATGTACATGCATTTAGAGAGAAAAGGAAAAGGAGCCTGCGTAGCTGTCCAGGCCATGGCACTTCCTACTGAACATAAACCACTTCACAGGACACCAGCATTAAAAAGACCTCTATGACCATCCTGGAGCAAGACAAAGACAAGATCACTTCATAATCACGTCTGAACACAGGTAAAACAAGATCAAACAGACAAACACAAAGAGGATAAACTACAAAAATGGTCAAACATAGCGATTCCCTAGATACCATGCTGTTTCTTTATCAAACTGCATTTTAGCCTCCCTCTGTTCCTCCTGTATTCCATATAAAACATATTAAAATAACAATTCATAGAATTGTCCCCACTTTCTGAGAGCACCAAACCAAAGCTTCACTAGACCATCAAAATACCAACAAAGTCTAATAATCCTATAGCAAGCCCCTCCTAACACCCGTTCCTGGTTCCCCATGCTGTGTAATATCTTTTATTGTAAGAAGCACCAATAAATACAATTCTAATTAGATGTGTTCCTGCTGGTCTTTTCTAGAGTGCATTAAATATATAGATGGACAAATGGATAGAGATAAACAGATCATACATACATGCATACCTGCATACACACATACATATATGTTTACATATTTGTATAATAAGTTTACATATTTGTGTGTATATATATTTGTTTTCATTTAAAGATTTTAGTTCTCTCAAAACCCCAGGTGAGGAGCTCCTGTCATGTCTCAGTGGTAACGAACCCTACTAGTATCCAAGAAGACCCGGGTTCGATCCCTGGCCTCGCTCAGTGGGTTAAGGATCTGGTGTTGTCATGAGCTGTGGTGCAGGTCCTAGAGGGATCCCACATTGCTGTGGTTGTGGCATAGGCTGGCAGCTACAGCTCAGATTCCACCTCTAGCCTGGGAACTTCCATATGCCCCAGATGCAGCCCTAAAAAATAAACAAAAACAAACAAACAAATAAAAAACCCAGGTGAGAAAGGGCAAGAACATAAATACTTAGAAATAATTAGGTTTACACCATGTCACTGATGGACTTAAAAATCAGGCTAAAAACTTTATTCTAGAGACAATGGGCAGGCAATTCCTGAAACAGAACATGCAAAACCAAACTTTAGAAAAGTTAACAGTTTAAGTACCCTATGCATGCAAACTTTATTTTCCCCAGTATTTTCCTAGGTGCATTTCCATTTCTATTTCAAGCATTCTTTCTTTTTTTCTTTTTTTTTATTGTTATTTCCCCAATACAAATTTTTTTCTACTATACAGCATGGTGACCCAGTTACACATACATGTGCACATTCTATTTGCTCACATTATCATGCTCAATCATAAGTGACTAGTGCTACACAGTGCTACACAGTGCTACACAGCAGGATCTCATTGCTAATCCATTCCAAAGGCAATAGTTTGCATCTATTAACCGCAAGCTCCCAATACACCCCGCCCCTCCCCCTCCCCCTAGGCAACCACAGGTCGATTCTCCAAGTCCATGATTTTCTTTTCTGTGAAAAGGTTCCTTTGTGCCATACATTAGATTCCATATATAAGTGATATCATATGGTATTTGTCTTTCTCTTGACTGACTTGACTCAGGATGAGAGTCTCTAGTTCCATCCATGTTGCTACAAACGGCATTACCTCATCTTTTTTATGGCTATTAGTATTCCATTGTGTACATATATACCACATCTTCCTAATCCAATTGTCTGTCGATGGACATTTAGGTTGTTTCCATGTCTTGGCTATTGTGAATAGTGCTGCAATGAACATGTGGGTCCATGTGTCTTTTTTAAGGAAAGTTTTGTCTGGATCTAAGCCCAAGAGTGGGATTGCTGGGTTATATGGTAGTTCTATGAATGGATTTCTAAGGTATCTCCATACTGTTCTCCATAATGTTTGTACCAGCTTACATTCCCACCAACAGTGCAGGAGGGTTCCTTTTTCTCCACACCCCCTCCAGCACTTGTTATTTGTGGATTTATTAATGATGGCCATTCTGACTGGTGTGAGGTTGTATCTAGTAGTAGTTTTGATTTGCTTTTCTGTAATAATCAGTGATGTTGAGCATTTTTTCATGTGCTTGTTGGTCATCTGTACATCCTCCTTAGAAAAATATCTATTCAGGTTTTTGCCCATTTTTCAATTGGGTTGTTGGGGGTTTTTTTTGCTGTTATGTAAGTTGCCTGTATATTCTAGAGATTAAGCCCTTGTCAGTTGCATCATTTGACACTATTTTCTCCCATTCTTTAAATTGCCTTTTTGGTTTCTTTTTGGTTTCCTTTGTTGTGCAAAAGCTTTTCAGTTTCATTAGGTCCCAATGGGTTATTTTTGCTTTTATTTCTGTTGCTTTGGGAGACTGACCTGAGAAAATATTCATACGGTTGATGTCAGAGAATGTTTTGCCTATGTTCTCTTACAGGAGTTTGATGGTGTCTTGTCTTATATTTAAGTCTTTCAGCCATTTTGAGTTTATTTTCGAGCATGATGTGAGGGTGTGTTCTAGTTTCATTGATTTGCATGCAGCTGTCCAGGTTTCCCAGCAATACTTGCTGAAAAGACTGTCTTTTTCCCATTTTATGCTCTTGTCCCCTTTGTCAAAGATTAATTGACTATAGGTGTCAGGGTTTATTTCCTGGTTCTCTATTCTGTTCCATTGGTCTATATGTCTGCTTGGTACCAGTACTACATTGTCTTGATGACTGTGGCTTGGTGATATTGCCTGAAGTCTGGGAGAGTTATGCCTCCTGCTTGGTTTCTGGTCCTCAGAATTGCTTTGGAAATTCTGGGTCTTTCTTGTGGTTCCATATAAATTTTTGGATTGTTTGTTCTAGTTCTGTGAAAAATGTCATGTGTAATTTGATAGGTATTGCATTGAATCTGTAGATTGCTTTGGGTAGTATAGCCATTTTTACAATATTAATTTTTCCAACCAAGGAACATGGAATATCTTTCCATTTCTTTACATCTTCTTTGATTTCTTTGATTAATGTTTTATAGTGCTCAGCATATAAGTCCTTTAACCTCCTTGGTCAGGTGTATTCCCAGGCATTTGATTTTGGGGAGTGCAATTTTCAAAGGTGTTGCATTTTTGTGTTCCTTTTCTAATATTTCATTGTTAGTATATAGATATGCAACTGATTTCTGAATGTTAATCTTATATCCTGCTACTTTGCTGAATTTGTTAATCAGTTAGAGTAGTTTTTGGGTTGTGTCCTCGGGGTTTTCTATATACAGTATCATGTCATCTGCATACAGTGACAGTTTTACCTCTTGTCTTCCTATTTGGATGCCTTTTATGTTTTGTTTGTTTGTTTGTTTGTCTGATTTCTGTGGCTAGGAGTTCCAGTACTATGTTGAAGAGCAGTGGTGAGAGTGGGCATCCCTGTCTTGTTCCAGATTTTAGTGGGAAGGCTTTCAGTTTTTCTCCATTGAGTATTATATTTGCTGTGGGTTTATCATAAATGGCTTTGATTATGTTAAGATATGTTCCTTCTATACCCGCTTTGGTAAGAGTTTTGATCGTGAAGGGATATTAGACTTTGTCAAATGCTTTCTCTGCATCTATTGAGATGATCACATGGTTTTTGACTTTTCTTTTGTTAATGTGGTGTATGATATGTTGATTGATTTGCGTATGTTGAACCATCCTTGTGCACCTGGGATGAATCCCACCTGGCAGTGGTGTATGATCTTTTTGATATGTTGTTGGATTTGGTTGGCTAAACTTTTGCTGAGAATTTTTGCATCTATATTCATCAAAGATATTCGCCTATAGTTTTCTTTTTCAGTGGTATCTTTGTCTGGTTTTGAAATTAGGGTGATTATGGCATCCTAGTATGTCTTTGGGAGTGTTCCTTCTTCTTCAAACTTTTGAAAAAGTTTAAGGAGGATGGGTATAAGTTCCTCTTTGAATGGTTGGTAGAATTCACCTGTGAAGCCATCTGGTCCTGGGCTTTTATTTGTAGGGAGTGTTCTTATGACATATTCAATTTCATTTCCAGTGATCAGTCTGTTCAGTTGATCTATTTCTTCTTGATTCAGTTTTGTCAGGCTGTAAGATTCTAGAAAATTGTCCATTTTTTCCTAGGTTGTCAAATTTGTTGGCATACGATTGTTCACAGTATTCTCTCATGGCTTTTTGTATTTCTGTAGTATCAGTTGTGATTTCTCCTTTTTCATTTCTTATTTCGTTTATTTGGTTTTTTTCTCTCCTCTTCTTGGTGAGTTTAGCCAGAGGTTTGTCAATTTTTTTTTAACCTTTTCAAAGAACCAGATCTTGGTTTTACTGATTTTTTCCTATTGTTTTTTGAATCTCTATTTTATTGATTTCCTTCCTTCTGCTGACTTTAGGTTTTTCTTGTTCTTCTTTTTCTAATTCATTTAGGTGGTGAGTTAAGTTGTCAATTTGAGATTTTTCTTCTTTTTTGAGGAAGGCCTGTATTGCTATGAATTTCCCTCTGAGCACTGCTTTTGCAGTGTCCCATAGATTTTGAGTGGTTGTGTCTCCATTATCATGTGTGTCGAGGTATTTTTTACTTTCCTTCTTGATTTCCTCATTGACCCATTGGTTTTTCTAGTAGCATATTGTTTAGTCTCCATATTGTAAGTTTTTTCTCATTTTTTTTTCCTGTGGTTGATTTATAGTTTCATGCCATTGTGGTCAGAGAATATACCTGAAATGATTTCTATACTCTTAGATTTGTGGAGGTTAGGAGTGCCTATAGTGGCTCAGTGGTTAACAAATCCAACTAAGAACCATGAGGTTGCATGTTCAATCCCTGGTCTTACTCAGTGGGTTAATGATCCTGCATTGCTGTGGTTGTGGCATAGGCCAGAGGCTACAGCTCTGATTAGACCCCTAGCCTGGGAACCTCCATACACCATGGGTGTGGCCCTGGAAAAGCCAAAAATAAATTGTTGAGCTTAGCTTTGTGCCCCAGTATGTGATCAATTCTTGAGAATTTTCCATGTGCACTTGAGAAGAAGGTATACTCTGATTTTTTTGGATGTAATGTCCTGAAAATGTCGATTAAGTCTAACTTTTCTATCATATCCTTTAGGATCTCTTTCCTTATTGACTTTCTGTCTAGAGAATCTGTCCATTGATGTGAGTGGGGTGTTAAAGTCTCCTACTATGATTGTATTCCCATCAATTTCTCCTTTTATGTCTGTTAGTATTTGTTGGAGGTATCTGGGTGCTCCTATATTAGGGGCATATATATTGACATTTGTAATGTCCTCTTCTTGAATGGATCCTTTAACCATTAAATAGTGTCTTTCTTTGTCTTTCTTTATGGCCTTCATTTATTTTGTCTGATATGAGTATTGCAACTCCTGCTTATTTTTTCTTAAGGCATTTCTATATCCAGGCTGAAGAATGCTTCCCACACAGACTATTTTTTTGAGGGGTGTCAGAAGATACGTATTAGTATTTTATTATAAATATGACCTATGTGATATATTTTTACATGACAAGATCCATACCATTACCCCAGTAGGAAAGGGAAATATAGACATAATCCTCTTTCATTTAGTAACACTAAATAAGCACAGAACTTTGAAAGATACTTGACCCACGAAAATTGTATTAGACATTTTACCTCTCTTGCCAATCACCTACTAGTCATGGGCAGTAAATGACTATTGTTCCATACTTGATGATTTAGCAATAGCAACATGTTAACAACTCACTGTCTACTTTAGAATATAATGACCCTGACCCTTTTTTCAACTCTTTTATTAATATTTTTAATACTAAAGTTGAGACTGAAAATCTTCTCCTGTGTATAATATCTAACTAAAATTC
This sequence comes from Sus scrofa, assembly GCF_054392235.1. NCBI lineage: Eukaryota > Metazoa > Chordata > Mammalia > Artiodactyla > Suidae > Sus > Sus scrofa. Next base: position 117,322,542 of record NC_139388.1, on the reverse strand, counting down.
TAAGCCAGGGGAGAATGATGTTTAAAGCCTGGAGTTATATTAAGATAAGATGAATGATTTGGAAAGTACAGAGTACTAGTTAAAACTGGTAGCATTTCCAAAGAAGTCTGAGAACAAGAAAATATTATTCAGAAGGTGGGTTAGACACTCAGAAATGGGAGTTTGCGGATACATCATCAACCACAAAATATTCATGTCTTAGAAAAAGAACACAAGAAAAATAAAAAATTCTATTTGCCAAAAGTCATTGCTAAGACCAAGATTCAATATTCTTAGTCCAAATGGGGAATGGGCTGATGATCACCAAGATTCAAGTGTCGGGCTATCCCCAGTAAGTCCAAGTAAGCTCTTGGCATCTCCTCCATCTGGCATTAGGAAATAGAGACAAAGTTATGGGGTCAAAGAGAAAAATGCATATTATCTACCAAGATCAGCATTACAGTAAGAATGCTAAGCCAGAAATTTTCTGACTAAAGTCTTTTGTAGTCATTTGAGTCAGAATTGGTTCCAAAATCTGAGTTAGGATTAAATCTACAAGCACAGATAAAAGTGATCTTGACCATGAGAAAAAGGAAGTACAGGAGCGGAGCCAGTCACCCCGATAAAATAAAATATAATTAGGAATTTTTTTTTGGCCGCACCCAACACATGCAGGAGTTTCTGGCATTTGTTCCAAGGATCAAACCCATATCACAGTAGTGACCTAAGCCACTGCAGTGACAATGCCAGATCCACTGTACCACTAATTAGAAATTTTTATTAAAATAACTATTACAATTATAAACAGAGTAAATCTTGGCTATAAAAGTAGTCTACTTCAAGCAAAAACAGCAGTGATTAGTCTGTGTAATTCAGCATTATAAGATTTTACTCATGTCTCTCCTAATTAAGATTACCAGTTGGTCTATCTGGCTTCATTTCAAAGTAAGTTGGTATATTATTAACTAAACGCTGTGGATTTTTTTTTTTTTCTCAGTCTTGTGTCTTCTAATAGCAGTGACATAAATTTAGAGAAGACTAATTAGATGAGGCATCAACATATATCTCAGAAGAATAAACTTACCGCTTCATTTTCTCAGCCATATGGCTGAGAGATCACACCAGGCATGACCTTTCCAGCAGGGAGGTCAGAATTTCATTTATAAATAGATAATTGGAAGTCCACCCATCTGAGATTCCATGGTGCTGAAGAACTAGTTTTTCAGAGAGAGCTATTAAAAGACCAAAAGGATAAAAACTACCTTCTTTTCAACACTGTATGAGCAGGATTGGGGGTATTCTGAAATGCTAAAGCAAAAATTATAGGAAGTTATTTATTTGTGTATGAGTTTTTTTCTAATTATATCTGTATGAAAACTAACTGTAGAAAAACTAATTAAAATATGTGTTTCTAGACACCTTATCACAAATGGGTTTCTCAACAACTCAAGTGACTCCCAAAGATAAGTTTTTTCCATCTTATTTTTGGAAGTTCCAGAAAATTCCCTACTTTCAGGGTAGCTCTCTATCAGTGATTCTCAATACTGGCTGCACATTAGAATCACCTTGGGGATTCTATTAAAAACTGGTGTTATACCCTACTTTAGAGATTTGGGTTTAATTGGACTAGGGTACCACCTTGGTATTTTTCAACAGTTTCAACTACAATACATGGTCAAGGTTGAAAACTGGTCTAAATGATAGGTATGGCGGGCACAGAGATATGCCCCCACATCTCCCTTCAAGGAAGGATTCTCTGTCCAGTTTAAGAATTGAAACAGCCTCCAGCTGTTGGCTCTTTGAGAGTCTACCTTAGCTGCTAAGAGCCACCTTGCCTAAGGTCATTCTCTTCCCAGAGCAGTCATGTCATTGACTGAGTGAGGTAGGGTATTAAGGTCCACTTATAATTGAGACAATGCAGTACCCTCTGTTGGACAGAATTTGCTCCAGATCCTCACTGAGTTGACCAAGGCTTTATCAAATCTGTATCAGAATTTGAATTCTGCCCAAATCTGCTCATTTGCCCTAATTTACAGATGTTGATCCCAAATAAATATTTTCTGCCTCAAACTCTGTCACAGCGTCTGCTTCCAGAGAACCCAATCTGTGATGATAGAATGATGTTCATGGGTGGTGGTGGAGGTCTTTTCATCTTGCCTCCACCTCATTTGTAAGCCAGCATTACCTCAAGGTTAAGCATTCAGACTCTAGAATTAAAATTCCTGTATTCACATACCACTTCTCCATGACTTCGTTACTAGTTATTTACCTCTCTGTGCCTCAGTTTTCTCATTTACAAACTATAGATAATTATTGTTCTAAAACTGTAAGGATTAAATGACATAATACAAGAATACTGCTTAGCATAGGGACAGGCACATATCGAGTGCTTCATAAATTTTAGCCATTTCCCGGGGCAGGGCAGAGGGGGATTAATTCTATGTGAATTGGATGATGCTGTCCTCAACCCACCCCCAGATTCAGAAATGGACTTGTGATTCAAGCCTTTCAAAGTTCTTCCTTGGGAGGGCTTTTTTATTTTGGACGGTTTTGTTTTGTTTTTCATTCTCCGTTGGAGTAGAATCTGTCTTAATAGCAAGCTGAATGGTGGCTCCAAAGATATCCAGATTCTAGACTATGGAAACTGTGAATGCTACCTTAGGTGACAAAACGGACAAGGGACTTTGCAAATATGATTAAAGATTGAGATGTCGATATTACTCTGTATTATCCAGGTGGGTTTTAAATGCCATCACAAGTGTTTTTATAAGAAGGGACTGAAAAGGTCACATGACAATGGACATAAAGTTTGGAGCGATGTGAATTTGAAGGTGGAAGAAGGGCCTACAAGCCAAAGAATACAAGCAGCCAAAAGAAGCTGGAAAAAGCAAAGAAGTGGATTTTCCCTCAATGTTTTCAGATGGATCCAGACCTTTCAACATCTTGACTTTGATGATTTTGGACTTCTGACCTCCAGAACCATAAAAGAATAAATTCATGTTGTTTTCAAGCACCAGACTTGTGATCATTTGTCACAGCAGCCATAGGAAACCAATATAGTTTCCAACCATCTGAACACAATTCCTATTTTAGAACAATTCCCAATTGTGTGGAAATTGCTGGAAAGCAATGCCCTGTCTCCCTTCATGAAGAGCAAGAGAGGTACCCTTTTATGCCATTCTGGGATACAAATGCCTGAAATACTCAGGATTCTTGATAGAAAACTACAGACTTAAATAAGCTAGCTCGAGCAGATACGAAGTTAATTGAAAAACTGCCAAGAAGCTCGTAAAAATTTGTTGGCATGACTTGGCTCAACAACGTACAAATCCTGTCATATAAGCTGATTTGTCTTCTACCCCACTGAGAGCCTAATACCCAGCAGCAGTGACCAAACTTGAACCCCCTACCTGGGGACAACCAGACACCTGGGGACAAGCTCATTGCCTTTAATGCTTTCCGCTTTAGAGGGAAGCAATTTGTCATCACTAAAATAGAAATTGATTCTAATTTGGATTTTATCATTCTGCAAGCCACACCAGCTGTACTCTTATCAGTTGCCTTCCAGGCCATCATTTTGTGCTAATAGCATCTTTTACCACCAGAAAGTCACTGCATAGCAAAATAAGTAAATAATCAGGCTGGTAGTCCAAAGATCACTGGTTTTACATGAACATGAGACAAAATTAGACATAAAGAAGACTTAAAGTAAGCTCTCATTTGGAGAGAACACTGTTCACCAACGGTTGCATCAAATTGAAAGCTGAAACCGTAGGACCTGTTATTCCAAGAAGATTATATTGCTTCTAGGATTATGGTTATTGACAATCAGTTGGAAAACAAACATTGCAATGTTACAATGGAAGAAGGCAGATGTATGAATGAATTCAAGAGATCACCTGGGACAACTCCTTATACTATCATGTTCTATAGTAAGAGTGAATAGAAAGCTCTGGCAACCCCATACAGATAAGAGACTGCCACACCACAGAAACTATGGTCTATTTCATCCCAGTGGATAAAAAACTTAACTCCAAAAGCTGAGTTACTAGTTGAAGTAAAATGAGACACGAAGTGTATTAGAGAGGAGAACTTCTAAATAGCATTTCCAGCCTCAAAAACAATTACAAGAACAGTAACTCCTTACAATATTTCCTTCCTTGATCTGTCATATATGTATTTAAATACTTTCTCCTCATGTTTACTGAAAGAGTAGATTTTTTTTTTTTTTTTTTTTTTTTTTTTTTTTTTGCTTTTTAGGGACACACCCATGGCATATGGAGGGGTCCAACTGGATATACAGCTGCCAGTCTACACCACCGCCACAGCATGGGGGCCAACTGGATATACAGCTAGGGGTCCAACTGGATATAAAGCTTCCAGTCTACACCACCGCCACAGCAATGTAGGATCCGAGCCACCTCTGTGACCTACACCACAGCTCACAGCAACACCAGATCCTTAACCCACGTCAGGGACTGAACCCACAACTTCATGGTTCCTAGTCAGGTTCGTTTCTGCTGTGCCCATGTGCGATTTGGGAACACTTGGAGATTTTTGTGGCATTTGGAGAACAGTAATTACTTTAAGTCAATTCCCCATTGTCCAGGGCTAGCAGAATCAGCAGCAGTAGGGAGTGACCAGTGGTGGCTTCACAGGCAGTGTCTCCAGGACAATTCTTGAGCTGTGATCTGGATTCTTAGCCTCTGAAACTTAGGCCCATTCATCCAGATCAGTACTCTAGACCATCTCATTAATTCGGCAGACTGCTGAATATTCTTCCAAAAATTTTACTTTTTCTTCTAAGTCATGAAGTTAGCTTTTGTTTTGTAACCAAGAATCCGTGATGTTGCATGCAATTGAGTAAGCTCCTAAGACATGTCTTGAATTGCTAACAGAGATTTTTTACCATATGAAAAGATTGTGTCTGAGAGAGGAAAACAGAGAGTCCTAAAAATACTGTGAACCTCTCCATGTCCTAGTGCTTGAAGCCACCTACCAATGGATTTTTAATTCAATTACATGAGCCAATAAATCCCTCCCATGACCCCTTCCTTTTATTTGCTTAATTTGTTTGTTTGCTATAGTTAAGCTAGTTCCAGTTCCATTTCTGTTACTTAAAACCAAAAGAATCTTGAATAGCACGTGAGTGTTTATGGGGGAAAGAGCATTAATTTTATAGTTATAAGGATTTCACGTGTTATCTCTAGCTTGTAATTCAAGGCCTAAGTAATTGTATCTAAAACTTTTCATTCTCCTGTGGGAAAAAAGTAGAACAAGTTTGTAACTAATAATCTCAGTCTCCTAAATCAGAGTGAAAGAGGAGTGATTTTTACTTGAAATTACCAGGATTTCCTCACATCTGAGGGAATGAACAGAACAAACATATTCAATCAATGTTTTATCAGATCTGAGAGTCCAAAGTAAGCATCAAAAGCTAATGTGTGTGCATGTGTCAGACATTTAGGAAAAGTAAGAGTAAGAAGCTATGGTGTCAAATGAAAGAAGAGGTTCTTGGTACCAGTTCTGGAGTTAAATTTTCCACTTGTTCCCATGTATTTTTTGCAGGGATGTTGAAAGTCCCTGTAAAGGAGCTGAGGGGGCTGGACTAGCAGGTGAACCTACCACACCAATGTTGATTGTCAGTCATGCTTTACTAATTGTTGCCTGTCTGACTATAAAATAATTGATATTTACAAAAGAGAGATATACTTACAGACATAGAAAACAAACTTATGGTTACCAATGGGGAAAGAGGGAGAGGGATAAATTAGGAGTTTGGGATTAACAGATATACACTACTATACATGAAATAGATAACAAGGGCCTACTGTATAGCACAGGAAACTATGTTCAATATCTTGAAATTACCTGCAATAGAAAATAATCTGAAAAAGAAGAGAGAGAAATCTGAAATGCTTTGCTATATACCTGAAACTAATACAGTACTGTGAATCAACGACACTTCAATTAAAAAATAACTGAGGGAGTTCCCGTCGTGGCGCAGTGGTTAACGAATCCGACTAGGAACCATGAGGTTGCGGGTTCGATCCCTGCCCTTGCTCAGTGGGTTGACAATCCGGCATTGCCCTGAGCTGTGGCGTAGGTTGCAGACGAGGCTCCGATCCAGCGTTGCTGTGTCTCTGCCATAGGCTGGTGACTACAGCTCCGATTCGACCCCTAGCCCGGGAACCTCCATATGCCGTGGGAGCGGCCCAAAGAAATAGCAAAAAAAAAGACAAATAAATAAATAAATAAATAAATAAATAAATAACTGAGAAGTTCCCATTGCAGCTTATCAGGTTAAGAACCCATCTAGTATCCAAGACTATTGGCCTTGCTCAGTGGGTTAATGATCTGGCATTGCAGCAAGTTGTGGTGTAGGTCACAGATGTGGCTCAGATCAGCATTGCTGTGGCAGTGGTGTAGGCCAGCAGCTGCAGTTGCAATTTGACCAGTAGCCTGGGAACTTCCATATGCCACAGGTGTGGCTCTTAAAAAAAAAAAAAAAAAATTGACATTATTACCAATTGTGTTGAAATTTTCTATTAAAGCACATCAATTTCTTTCTTTTTTTTTTTCTTTTTCTTTTTTCTTTTTTTTGGCCAGGCCCATGGCACATGAAAGTTCCCAGGCCAGGGATCAAACCCAAGCCATAGCAGAGACCCAAGCCACTGCAGTGACAATGCCAGATCCTTAACTCATTGCCAGACAAGAGAACTCCAACAGATGAATTTCTTGAAAATTCAAAATTTCACAATTCTCAGCAGAAATCCATCCCTCCAAACACTTCCACAGCCTTTGCCTCACACCCACCTGGCTCTTTGTGTCTCTTCGCTCCTCTTCCAGACAGATCTCCTTCATTATAAATTTTCTCCCATGGACCATTATAACCCCTCTCAAGTTTTCTCCTTTATAGTCCCATCCTGTTCGGTACAAACCAAAGGGTATTCCTCACTATTCACCCTACCGAAAAGAGAGGAGGTGTTAATAATATTGGTTCTGCTCAGTTTTATTTGGGGGGAAATTTGTTTATGTTGTCACTTAACCAGAAATGAACACATGCATCACACAAATGTACCTATACATCTTTACTGTAGGGCTGGGATGGAAATACTCCAAGGAATGGGCAATGACTTGCTCAGCTGGGCTCATCCCTATGAAGTAAACTGAGATGCTGGCTCTAGAATAAGGGCTTGGCCTGAGTCAAGGGCTGGAGAAGCCATGGCTATGGATCAGAAATAGATGTCAATTCTTGTGTCTCTTTCCACATCTGTAACAGCACTGTCTATGACAAATATGAGTTATAGTGACTGAAAGAGCAGAAGCACAGTACCTATCAATTGGCAGCTATTTAAAAATTCAAATATCGGTTTTTAGTGAGTAGTACGTCTTATGCCAAAATTATAGCTATATTTGTACTTGATGAGCATCCAATAATAAGCCTTTTTATTAGCCATCTTCTCAGTACATGGCATTTATTAGGTGCTAACACATTACAAAGGCGCCTTCCAAGCTTCATGACACCATACTGAGATCCCTTTGAGCCTCATACCAGTTGCCAAGCACAGTCCTGTGTAGCATTTTGAGTCCTTTTACTAGCTGTCACAGTCAACTTTAATTGATTTTGAAACATGCAGAATGTAAACTTGTGCTTCATTTTTCCTGGCTGCCTTGAGCTAAATCAAGGTTTTAGAGAGGTTACAGCAGTGGTTCTCAACTTGGAGCAATGTTGGCCCCCAGGAGACATTGAGCAATGTCTTAGATAACTGGGGTACAGGGTGCCACTGGCATCTGAGGCCAGGGAAGTTAAGTATCCCGCAATGTACAGGACAGCTGCCAGAAACAAGAATTATCCAGTCCAAAACGTCAAGTGCTGAGGCTCAGAAATCTTGGGTTAGTGTAAAGAAAGACATACAATAAATGTGCTGTTATAAAGAAAAATATTTCTCTTAGTATCATGATGATGAGTTTTTCAATCTTTCTTTGCAGGTGTCCCCTTGACTTGCTATACTGTTTTCCACATTTCATTCTAAAAAGGATTTTGCCTAATTCAGATTAACCAGGTCTGACTGCACATTATTTAAAAATTAGAAAGACAAAAGCAGTCACTAAATAAAAATAAGGAAAATCTTTCTTCCAATGCAAAAGATTGGATTTAATGCTTCCACATTTCGAGAGGAGGGGAGTGGAAAGAAGGTACTAGAAGAACTGTTTTTAGAGAAATGCATGCTCCCTTTTGTCCTCAGACAATAAAACATGTCTGCCTAGCAAAATTAAATGATCCAAAAAATAAAACACACAATAAAGATCAAGAATTGTGACACCATGGTGTAACTCAATCCATCACCAAAACCTGTTAGATATATTACATATTGATATTAAGCAGTATTATTAAACCAAGAACAGTAAACTAACCATTTCTCAAATGTGTCTGTGTCTAAATGCATACGGCCAGCATAAAACAGAAATATGCTCTGTTAAAATGAAAATGGATGAGCATTTAAACCAGACTCTTACATTCTAGTTTTCCAAGAGCTGGGCCAGACTGAATAACAGTAATACAAAAATAAGCAATTTATTATAACATTATTAGCAAAATTACAAGCCCATTAGATTGATATGTTGTGTCATAATAAGAATCAAAATGTATGCATCAAAGAAGCAGCAAATTAGTTTTAGTAGACATTGATTGTTTCCATGCCTAAAAATGTCTGGATAATTTAAGAGTGGTTGAGGGAATTTAAGAGATATTATACATGTTCAAGTTATACTATGGACTGTACCCTCTCCAGTTAAAGAAAAGTACAAAGCTTTTTTGAATACAGTTATTACGGAGCCCCAATTATACATCATCATATTTTAAACAATTGATTCCGTTAATTCAATACTTTATATATAGTCAAGCCCCTCATTTAGAGATTTTTTTTTAGAATTCTCACTATTTTCTAGTAGTCAAATGCCTATTAGAATTAACCATGTGAAACTGCCATTCTTGTAGGTCAAAAACTATCCAGGAGCAGCAATTTCAGTTGCTTCCAACTACATTTCCATATTGCTTATAATCCTGTTCTATGTCTCCCATTATTTGTATGTGCATTTGATGCGAACAAACAAGATATTAATTTAAAATATGACTATTGTATACTCTTATATTTTAACTATATACTTCATTTTGCCCTTATTTGGGGAAAGAGAAAAATGGTGTTGGAGATTGTGGTGTGTGAGAAAAAATGAGCCTATTAACTATCTTGATGTTTGCATAAGTAAAAGCCTCTCTGAGCTATCATGACCTACCTTTTTTTAATGACTTCAAGGTTCTAAAATTTATTTTCTCTTATTAAAGACTGACTTAAAATCTTTAACTTTTTTCCTGATGTGTACTATTGTTATTTATTTGTATATATACATATTTTAGAGTTTCAAACATGTTATTCATTTGATTCTCTAAAGACTTATTTGTTTTCCTGTTTTTTTATTATGGTAAAATATATACATAAAATATAAAATGCAACTGTCTTAAAACTTTTTTTTTCTTTTTTCCTTTTTTTTTTTTAACAGCCACACCCATGGCATAAGAAAATTCCTGGGCCAGGGAATAAATCTGAGCTGCACCTACAGCAACACTGGATTCTTTAACCCACTGCGCCATGGCAGGAACTACTCTTAAAACTACTCTTAAGCATACAGCTCAGTGGTAATATATATGTTTATAGTGTTGTGGCCAACGCCACCATCCATCTCCAGAACCCTTTTCATCTTGTGAAACTGAAATTCTATACCCTTTCAACAACAGCTCCTTATCTCCGTTTCCTTCTGCCCCTGGCAACCACCATTCCATTTTCTCTGTGATTTTGACTACTCGAAGTACCTCAGAGGTGGACTCATACGCGATTTGTCTTTTTGTGATTTGCTTATTTCACATGGCCATGTCCTCAAGGTCCACTCATGTTGTGGTGTGTGTCAGAATTTCCTTCATTTTTAAGGCTGAATTGCATTATGGTTTATGTATATAACACATTTTGTTTATCCACTCATCAGTTGATGGAATGCTTGGCTTGCGTCCACATTTTAGCTGCTATGAATAATGCTACTATAACCATGGTTGTACAGATAGCTTTTGGAGGCCCTGCTTTCAACTCTTCTGGGTACATACCCAGGAGAATTGCTGGATCATATGATAAGTCTATTTTTAATTTTCTGAGGAAACACTGTACTGTTTTCCAAAGTAACTGCCATTTTACATTCCCACAAACAGTGCAAGAGGGTTCCAATTTCTCCACCTGCTTACTGGCATTTTTCATCTTCTGGTTCTGCTGTGTTTCGTTTTGTTTTGTGATAGTAGCTATCCCAAGGCTGTGAAATGTAATCTCATGGTAGCTTTGATTTACACCTATCTGATGATTCGTGACATTAAGCATCTTTTCATGTATCTGTATATGTATCTTCTTTGGTGAAATATCTATTCAAGTCCTTTGCTCATTTTTTTTTTTAAATAGGCTTGTTTTTGTTGCTCTTTTGGAATTTTAAGAGTTGTTTATATATTCTGAATATTAATCCCTTATCAGATACATGATTTGCAAATACTTTCTCTCACTCCATGGGTTGCCTTTTTATTCTGTTGATATTGTCTTTAGACACATAATTTTTTAACTTTTCTTGAAGTCAAATGTCTATTTTTTCTATTGTTGCCTGTAGCTTTAGGGTCTTATTCAGGAAACCATTGTTAAATCTGATCTTGTGAAACCCTTGCCCTATGTCTCCTTCTAAGAGTTTTATAATGTTATATATACATTTATATTACATTACATCTTTACATTTAGATCTTTGATCTATTTTGAGTTAATTTCTATAGATGGTGTTAAGGGTCTTATAGCTTTTTATTATTCCTTTTCTACGTATTTCATTGTCTACGTAGATTTTGTTTACTTATTCAGAATACTTTTCTCTAGTTCTAGATTATAAACTACACTGGGAGAGTATATTTGTTTCTTCTTTCTATCATCCTCTATTATCATATAAAGACATGAATAGTTAGTTATTGAAACATATTTTTAATTTATGAAGGAGTGAATGAACTACTTCCAAAGATAGCATATGTAAGGTTTTAAAATCTTATTCTTTGACATTTATTTATTAACACTCCTATTCTCTGAACTTATTCATGGACTTGTTTGGGGGAGAAAGGAACGGGCAAGCAACACTTCAGTATGTGTGATTCTAAAGAGCGCATCTATTATGGATGATATTGGGATATTTTTAAAACTCGATGGAGAGGAAGTTATATCAGGGGAAGCTTTTCTCACTCCCCTCCCTATGACCTTAAAATCTGAGAGAAGAGGGATAGCAAACTAAGAGGAAAGTTCTAAGGTACAAAGTCAAGAACTTGCTCTCTGTGAATAAAAATGTTTACCTGCCTAGGAGACATATCAATAGACAAGATTTATTAATGTCTAACAAGCTACCTTTTGTCATACATACAGAATGTTTTTAAGTCATGGTTCTCATTAAATTTAAAATTATTTTCCTGATATCTGCTCATTACAGGCAATTTTTTTTTAATGATAAGGAAAGAAATGAAAATCACCTATCATCACACAAAAAAAGCACCACTTACACATGGCTGTAATTACTTCTCATCTTTTTTTAATGTAGCTCGATGCATGGATCCTGTGAAAAATATGGAGAGAAGCAGACATAGAGAGATCACATTAGTGAGTGCAACACAAAAGATAAAAACCCAAGTTAGAATAAGAGCACAAGGTAGAATAAAAGCAGAATATCTTCCTACCACATTCTGCCTACGTTCCACTTTTTCCATTTAACATCTTACTTTAAGCGTTCCTTTCGTTACTGAAAAAGTTTTTAAGTGGTTTTAAGATATTCCTTTTCATGAATATACCATACCTTATTTAGTCACTTGCCTATTGTTGAATATATACTTATGTATAATTTTTTTAATATTGAACTCATATTACAGTTCAACTTATACAGTGAACTACTTATACATAAAGCTTTGTTGGCATGTTTTTTTTTTTCCATAAGAGTGTTTCCTACAAGAATAAATGGATGAAAACACATGAATCCCTCAGAATTTTTATACATAATGCAAAATCTTTTTTTTAATGATGCCAATTTACACTTACAGAAGAAATGGGAGAATATTACTGTATCCTTATCAACCCTGATTCTTACAAACATGTTTGCTGACTGACCAAGATAAAGCTCTATCTCAGGGTTTTGGTAATGTCAAGTCTCTGGCAAGAGCTCAATACATTTAGGAAAAGCACTTCATCCTTAAAATGGAAGATACAACTAGAAAGCCTTCCTCTACAACCCCTGACATCTTTTACTTGTTGTCTCAACACTCTTTGTTAGTTATAACTTTCCACTGGATGGAGGAGTTGTATGTCTCTTTGTGTCTGGGTAGGAGAAAGCTGAGACAGAAAAAGAACTCTGATCATCATAGGAAAGGTATCCATGCTATAAAAGTACAGTTATCTGGTTTTATAAATTTCTTAGATTACCTGGGACAGGGAAAGATGGACAGACAAGGACAAAATATCTTTTGATCTTGTTCCTGGGAAGTGATGCTCTTTTTTTGAAAATGGAAAATGCCTAAGTGGGTTATCATTTGTTTAATGCTACTCTTGGAAAGGCTGCTTTTAATTTTCTGTGCTGTGAATTTTAATACTTCTTATCTTTACAAAAACACCAATAAGAAATTTGGAGATACTGTATACAGGCTTTGGATAAGCAATAGTTTCAGCTATGAGTAAGAAGCTCGAACTGCAATGACTTCGCCAAATGCACCTTTATTTTTCTTCCATGACGAGGAGTCTAGACTTACCCGGTTGCTGATGCTTGTTCTGCTCCTGAAGAATGTGAAGCAGGAATTGACAAACTGTATCCACTGGCCAAATTTGGCTCACCATCTATTTTAGTAAATATGGTTTTATTGGCACACAGCCTTAGCCATCCATTCAAGTACTATGTATGAGTGCTTCCACAACAGGACAATAGAACTGAGTATTTGCGACAGAGATAGCATAGCCTACCAAATGTAAAATCTAAGATTTCACAGAAAAAAATGTATGCCAGTCACTGATAGAAGGTATAGAATCTCTGCGATTTCTTGACATTTTCCATGGGTTAAAGATGGCAGCTATGGCCATCCCACCCCATTAGAGAGATAAAAAGAAAGGGGAAAATAGGTAGAAATAACTGTTTGTGGCCTCTACTATCAAGAAAATCTAAAGCCATCCCAGAAACAGTTCTTATGTCACATTAGCTAGAACTTAGCTATAGGAGAGATTGTAAAAGTGAGCATCTAAATTCTAATGAGTAAGAAGAAGTTGGGAATTCCTGTTGGCTTAGTCCATAAACAATCCACATCATAAACTATTAGTGATTTTTTAAGGCGTTTCTATTGTGGCTCAGCAGGTTAAGATCCTGACATGATGTCCATGAGGATGTGGGTGTGATCCCTGGCCTTGCTCAGTGAGTTAAGGATCCAACATTGCTGCAAGTTGTGGCATAGGTCATAGATGTGGCTTGGATCGTGCATCACTGTGGCTGTGGCATAGGCCTGCAGCTGCAGCTCCGATTCAACCCCTAGCCTGGGAACTTCCACATGTTGCAGGTGTGACTATACAAAGAAATAATAATAATAATAATAATTTTTAAGTTATTGAGTATTTTAGTTTAGCTTCTCACTTGTTTTTCCTTCTCTGTGTGATTATATGGGCAACTGTTAGCAAATGAAGAAAAAAAAGACATATTTTAAATGACAGAGATGATCATAACTGCCCTACGGTTACTTTCTGGGTTGTTAATAACTGAATTTTATCATGTAAGACCTCTGCTTCTTTCTCAGTACAAAATCCTTGGACATTGTATATAAAATATACACAGGAAAAAATGAAGAAGAAAAAAAAATGCAGCTTGGTTAGGGACCTGGGAATTCAAGGATCAACACAGCAGTGAGTTCTCTGTTTTCTTTTTGCTTCATATATCTGAGAGTGGGTGCTGGAGAAATGAGCAACCAGAAAGGGCAACAGGAACAGGAAAAAAGAGCCCAAAGAATATTGGCCTTCTGTGTTTAAAGGACCAGTAAAAAGGCACCTTAGCATGACTGCAAACGTTAGACAAAAACCGCTCTGTTCCAAATACCACAGAAAAAACTCTGCCCCCACTCCACCCACCACTAGCCCAGATTCTGACTTCACGAGATTGTAATGAATAACTATAACTCCTCTGCCTGGATATCAACAAAAGCCAACGAGCTGGAACTTTTATCCCCTGGGAGGTAATGAAGGGCCTATGGTGCCAGCAGAGGGAAGACGAAAGCCCAGACTTGTACCACCACCTGATGAATCTGAGGTGCCCTTCCCACTGAGTGCTGGGGTGGATTTAGCGCTAATGGAAGGGCTGGACTTTATTACCACTCAGACATAAAGAGACCATCCCTCTACCAGTGTCACAGGAGGTTACCTGGGGAGCAAAAACAAGAACCCGAAGAACCTCTCAACCAACGTGATACAAGCGGAGACCTAGTGGAGACCTGAACAACCACAAGCACCCAGCAGTCACGAGCAGACTTCCTCTTTCCAGGTTATAAATGGAGGCTAAGTGGGCAACCTGGACTTCACTCCCATGTGGTAATAAAGAGATGGAGATGCCAACCTTCTACCCCTTCTGGAGCAGTGCCAGTAATAGAATCTATCACACAACGTGATTCCCAAACTGTCCAAGTTTCAGTCAAAAATTTCTTTCCATACCAAGAACCAGAAAAATCTCAATCCAGAAGAGAAAAGCCAACCAACAGATACCAAGACCAATAATGATGCAGGTTATGAATTATCTAATAAGAATTTGAAATTTACCACCACAAAATGCTTCAACAGTCAATTATAAATATGTTTGAAACATATGGAAAATAGAAAGTCTCAGTAAAAAAAAAAGGGGGGTATAAAAAGAATCAAATAAAAATTTGATTTATTTAGTTTTTAAAATTTTCTCCAGATTCACTGTTGTATAACTGACAAATAAAGCTGCATATACTTAAAGTAGGGAGTTCCTGTTGTGGTTCAGGGGGTTATGAACTCGACTAGTATCCATGAGGATGTGAGTTTGATCCCTCACCTCACTCAGTGGGTTAAGGATCTCATGTTGGTGTAGGTCACAGATGCAGCTCTAATCCCACATTGCTGCGGCACAGGCTAGCAGCTACAGCTGATTCAACCCCTAACCTGGGAACTTCCATATGCCACATGTGTGGCCCTAAAAAGTCAAAAAAAAAAAAAAAAAGTAAAGAAAACATGTATCTCATGGTGATCTGATAAACATATACATTTTGAAACATTTACCACAATCAAATTAATACACACCTCACCTTACAAAGTTACTATTTTGTGTGTGTGTGGTGGGAATGCTTAGGCTATTTCCCCTAGCAAATTTCAAATATGTATTTTTATTAACTATAGTCACCTTGCTGTACATTAGATCTCCAGAACTTATGAAAGATTATGCCCTTTGACCATCTGCTCTATTTGTTAATTTCCTTCCATCTGATAATTTTGTGTTTAGTTTTTTTTTTCTTTTTCTAGTTCCTTGAGGTATAAAGTTATTTATGTGAGGTTTTTCTTTTTTTCTTAATGTTAGTGTTTATGCTATAAACTTCTCTGTTAGAATTGTTTTGGATGCATTCCTAATTTTTGATATGTTGTGCTTCTATTTTCATTTGTTTAAAGATATTTTTTGATTCTCCTTTGACTTCTTCTTTGAACCACTGGTTGTTCAGGAGTGTGTCATTTAATTTCCACATATTTGTGAATTCTCCACTTTTCCTCCTATTATTGAAGTCTAGTTTCATACTGTTGTGCTCAATAAAGACCTTAATATGATTCCAATTTTCTTAAATTTGTTAAGACTTGTTTTGAGACCTAACATATAATCTATCATGGAAAGCAACTCATGTAGGCTTAAGAAGAATGTGTATTCTATTACTTTTGGTTGGAAATACTCCATATACATAATTAGGGTTATTTAGTCTAAATATTTTGTTTGTTTGCTGTTTGTTTGATTTTTAGGGCTGCACCCACAGCATATGGAATTTCCCAGGCTAGGGGTCGCATTGAAGCTACAGCTGTCGGCCTACGCCACAGCAACAGCAACATCAAATCCAAGCTGTATCTGCAACCTACACCACAGCTCATGGCAACACTGGATCCTTAACACTCTGAGTGAAGCCAAGGATCCAACCTGCAATCTCATGGTTCCTAGTTGGGTAATGGGAACTCCAAAATCTAATTTTTTTTTTTCCTAGGGCTGCACCTGTGGCATATGGAGGTTCCCAGGCTAGGGGTCTAATCAGAGCTGTAGCTGCCGGCCTACACCAGCCATAGCAACACAGT
This sequence comes from Sus scrofa, assembly GCF_054392235.1. Taxonomy (NCBI): domain Eukaryota; kingdom Metazoa; phylum Chordata; class Mammalia; order Artiodactyla; family Suidae; genus Sus; species Sus scrofa. The sequence continues at coordinate 117,306,148 of NC_139388.1, read as the reverse complement.
TAATGGCAATGCCAGATCCTTAACCCACTGAGTGAGGCCAGGGATTGAACCTGCAACCTCATGGTTCCTAGTCAGATTCGTTAACCACTGAGCCACAATGAGAACTCCCGAAATATTTTTAAAGCCCAATATTTCCTTATTGACTTTTCCTCTAGATGGCCTATTCATTGATGAAAATGAGGTACTGGAGTCCCATCTATTACTATATTACCATCTATTTCTCACTGAAGATCTGGCAACATTTGCTTAGTATATTTAGTTATGCCAATGTTATGTGCAAATATATTTACAATTGTTATATTCTCTTGTGAAACTGATCCCTTACCACTATATAATGACTTTCTTTGTCTCTTGTTACAGTTTTTGATTTAAATTCTATTTTGTCTGATGTATCGCTACCACTACTAACTTTTTGTTTACATTTGCCTGGGATATTTTTTTCCATCCCTTCACTTTCAGCCTGTGTGTCCTTAAAGCTCAGGTAAGTCTCTTACAAGCAGAAAATAGCTGGGTCTTGGCTTTTTAATCCATTCACCCACTCTATGTCTTTTGATTGGAAAATTTAATCCACCTGCATTAAAAGTAATTATTCATTGGTAAGGACTTGGTTACAGCTGTTTTCTTAATTGTTTTGTGGTGTTTTTTTTAGTTTCAGTTTTTTTCTTTCTTTCTCTCTTGCTGTCTTCTTTTGGGATTTAATGACTGCCAGTGGTGGTATCCTTTGATGCCTTCTCTTTATCTTTAAGTTTTTGCTTTTAGTTGCCATTAAGGCTTACATAAAACTTAACTAACAAGTGAAATTAACAATGTCACATGTTAATTTATAAGATCAACATACAAATATTAACTGTGTCTACTTACTAACAATGAATACATGGAAACCAAAAGTAGCATTTACAATAGCTAGAGAGAAAGAGAGAGAGGGAGAGGGACAGAGAGAGAGAGAGAGAGTGAAAGAGAGAGAGAGAGAGAGAGAGAGAGAAAGAAAGAAAGAAAGAAAGAAAGAAAGAAAGAAAGAAAGGAAGGAAGGAAGGAAGGAAGGAAGGAAAAAAGATCAAAAGAAAGAGAAGCATACATCTAAAAGAAAATGTACAGGGCTTATATGCTAAAAACTACAAAATTTTAATGAATGAAATCAAATAAGATTTAAATAAATGGAAAGACATAGCATGTTCATAGGTTGAAGACAGAATGTAATCAAGATTCTCCCCAAATGAACAAGATTGCCTCAACTCCTAGCAAAATATCAGTAAGATTTCTTATCAGAAAGATTATTCTAAAGTGTATGTGAAAGGGCAAAGGAACAATTTTGAAAAAGAAAATTTTAAACATTAGTCTACCCAATTTCAAGGCATATTAGCTACACTTATCAAGATGCTGAAATTATTTGCAGAAGAATAGATTATTTGCAGAGAATAGATCAGTGGAATAGAATAAAGAACCCAGAAATAATCCCCTTCAAAAATGATATCAAATGATTTTTTTAAAGAAAAATACAAACAATTCAAGGGAGAAAGAATATTCTTTACAACAAATGGGAGAAGAGTAGCTGAATGTTCATAGCCAAAAATATAAGCCTCAATCTAAAACTCACATCTCATGTAAGAATTAACCTGAATGAATCAAAGATTTAAATTTTAAAGATAAAACTACAAGATTACAGGGAACAAATAGAAAATTTTCAGCATCTAGGACTTGGTGAAGAATTCTTAGACTTAACACCAAAAACATGCTCCATAAAACACTAGTAAGTGTGTACTATCAAAATTAAAATAGTTTTGCATTACAAAAGACTCTGTTAAGAGTGAAAGATGTAGTTTGTGACAAAACACAAACCAAGAGAAAATACTTAAAAACCACATTTCTAACAAAGGACTCATATCTAAAATTTTTAAAGTACTCTCAAAACTCAACCATTAAAAATAATATTAATAATATAATTAGAAGATACAAAGAGACGGGAGTTCCCGTTGTGGCACAGTGGTCGGCGAATCTGACTAGGAAGCATGAGGTTGCTGGTTCAACCCCTGGCCTCACTCAGGGGGTTAAGGATCCGGCATTGCTGTGAGCTGTGGTGTAGGTTGCAGACACAGCTTGGATCCCACATTGCTGTGGCTGTGGTGTAGGCCGGTGGCTACAGCTCTGATTAAATCCCTAGCCTAGGAACCTCCATATGCCATGAGTGCGGCCCCAGGGGAAAAAAAAAAAAGAAGAAGATACAAAGAGACATTTCCCAGAACAGGAGTTATTGCTATAAAGATGAGCACAGAAAAAATTGTTCAACATTCCCAGCCATCAGGGAAATGCAAAGTGAATATGAGATTTGGCTACAATGAGATATGACTACACTCCTATCAGAACAGCTAAAATAAAAAATAGTGACAGTACCAAATATTGGCAAGGATTCTGAGAAACTGAATTTCTCATATATTGCTTGTAGGAATGTAGTATGAAAAATAGTTAAGAAGTTACTTTAAAAAAAAAAAAAAAACCTAAACATACATTTACCATTTAACACAGCAATCTTCCTCCTGGGCTTTATCCAGAGAAACGAAAACTTATATCCACACAAAACCTGTACATGAGTGATTTTTAGCAACTTTATTTGCAATAGCCAAAAACTAGACCAGCCAAAATGTCCTTCAATGGGTGAATGGTCAAATAAAGAATGGTACATCCATACCACGAGAAGAAAAGAGCCATATAAAGGAATACCAAATAAATAAAAAGAACATTTGATATAGGTTAAGTGCTGCATTTATTTTATTTAATTTTTTTTGTCTTTTTGTCTCTTCTAGGGCCATACCCATGGCATATGGGAGTTCCCAGGCTAGGGGTCTAATCAGAGCTGTAGCCACCGGCCTAGGCCACAGCCACAGCAATGCCAGGTCCAAGCCACATTTGCAACCTACACCACACCTCATGGCAACACCGGATCCTTAACCCACTGAGCAAGGCCAGGGATCGAACCCACAACCTCACGGTTCCTAGTCGGATTCGTTAACCACTGTGCCACGACGGGAACTTCCTTAAGTGCTGCATTAAAAAAACCAATCTCAGAGTTCCCTGGTAACCTAGCAGTTAAAGATTTGGCATTGTCACTGCTGTGGCTCAGGCTACTGCTGTGGCATGGGTTCGATCCCTGGCCCGGGACTTCTGCAGGTCACAGGTCTGGCACAAAAAAGAAATAATAATAATCCTAAAGAGTCAGCTCTTATATAATTCTATTAGAATAATATGATTAAAATGATAAAACTATGGATATGGAGAGCAGATGAGGAGTTGCTAGGGGTTAAATACAGTTAAGGAAAGATGGAGGGATGAGAAAGGGGATGAGTATCAAAAAGTAACTCCACAACTATATGCCAACAAGTTTGACAATCTGTAAGAAATGGACAGTTTTCTAGAATCTTACAGCCTGCCAAAACTGAATCAAGAAGAAACAGACCAACTGAACAGACCGATCACTAGAAATGAAATTGAAGAGGTCATAAAAACACTCCCTACAAATAAAAGTCCAGGACCAGATGGCTTCACAGGCGAATTCTACCAAACATATAAAGAGGAACTGGTGCCCATCCTCCTTAAACTCTTTCAAAAGGTTGAAGAAGAAGGAATACTCCCAAAGACATTCTATGATGCCACCATCACCCTCATTCCAAAACCAGACAGAGATACCACCAAAAAAGAAAACTATCGCCCAATATCATTGATGAATATAGATGCAAAAATTCTCAACAAAATCTTAGCCAACCGAATCCAACAACATATCAAAAAAATTATACACCATGACCAGGTAGGGTTCATCCCAGGTTCACAAGGATGGTTCAACATACGCAAATCAATCAACATATCATACACCACATTAACAAAAAAAAGTCAAAAATCATATGATCATCTCAATAGATGCAGAAAAAGCATTTGACAAAGTCAAACATCCATTCATGATCAAGACCCTCACCAAAGTGGGTATAGAGGGAACATTCCCGAATATAATCAAAGCCATTTATGATAAACCCACAGCAAATATAATACTCAATGGAGAAAAACTGAAAGCCTTCTCACTCAGATATGGAACAAGATGCCCACTCTCACCACTGCTCTTCAACATAGTACTGGAAGTCCTAGCCACAGAAATCAGAAAAACGAAAGAAATAAAAGGCATCAAAATAGGAAGAGAAGAGGTAAAACTGTCACTGTATGTAGACGACATGATACTATACATAGAAAACCCAAAGGACTCAACCCAAAAACTACTTGAACTGATTAATAAATTCAGCAAAGTAGCAGGATATAAGATTAACATTCAGAAGTCAGTCACATTTCTGTATACCAGCAATGAAATATTAGAAAAGGAATACAAAAATACAATACCTTTTAAAATTGCACCCCAAAAAATCAAGTACCTCAGAATACACCTGACCAAAGAGGTGAAGGACCTATATGCGGAGAACTATAAAATTTTAATCAAAGAAATCAAAGAAGATGTAAAGAAATGGAAAGATATTCCATGTTCCTGGATTGGGAAAATCAATATTGTAAAAATGGCCATGCTACCCAAAGCAATCTACAGATTCAATGCAATCCCTATCAAATTACCCATGACATTTTTCACAGAACTAGAACAAACAATCCAAACATTTATATGGAGCAACAAAAGACCCAGAATCGCCAAAGCAATCCTGAGAAACAAAAACCAAGCAGGAGGCATAACTCTCCCAGACTTCAAGAAATACTACAAAGCCACAGGCATCAAAACAGTGTGGTACTGGTATCAAAACAGACAGACAGTCCAATGGAACAGAATAGAGAACCCGGAAATAAACCCGGACACCTATGGTCAATTAATCTTTGACAAGGGAGGCAAGAACATAAAATGGGAAAAAGAAAGTCTATTCGGCAAGCATTGCTGGGAAACCTGGACAGCTGCATGCAAAGCAATGAAACTAGAACTCACCCTCACACCATGCACAAAAATAAACTCAAAATGGCTGAAAGACTTAAATATACGACAGGACACCATCAAACTCCTAGAAGAAAACATAGGCAAAACACTCTCTGACATCAACCTTACAAATATTTTCTCAGGTCAGTCTCCCAAAGCAATAGAAATTAGAGCAAAAATAAACCCATGGGACCTCATCAAACTGAAAAGCTTTTGCACAGCAAAGGAAACCAAAAAGACAACTTACAGAATGGGAGAAAACAGTTTCAAATGATGCACCTGACAAGGGCTTAATCTCTAGAATATATAAACAACTTATACAACCCAACAGCAAAAAAACCAATCAATCAATGGAAAAATGGGCAAAAGACCTGAATAGACATTTCTCCAAAGAAGATATACAGATGGCCAACAAACACATGAAAAAATGCTCAACACCACTGGTTATAAGAGAAATGCAAATCAAAACTACCATGAGATACCACCTCACACCAGTCAGAATGGCCATCATTAATAAATCCACAAATAACAAGTGCTGGAGGGGCTGTGGAGAAAAGGGAACCTTCCTGCACTGTTGGTGGGAATGTCAACTGGTACAGCCACTATGGAGAACAGTTTGGAGATACCTTAGAAATCTATACATAGAACTTCCATATGACCCTGCAATCCCACTCTTGGGCATATATCCGGACAAAACTCTACTTTTAAGAGACACATGCACCCGCATGTTCATTGCAGCACTGTTCACAATAGCCAGGACATGGAAACAACCCAAATGTCCATCGACAGATGATTGGATTTGGAAGATGTGGTATATATACACAATGGAATACTACTCAGCCATAAAAAAAGAATGACATAATGCCATTTGTAGCAACATGGATGGAACTAGAGAATCTCATACTGAGTGAAATGAGTCAGAAAGACAAAGACAAATACCATATGATATCACTTATAACTGGAATCTAATATCCAGCACAAATGAACATTTCCACAGAAAAGAAAATCATGGACTTGGAGAAAAGACTTGTGGCTGCCTGATGGGAGAGGGAGGGAGTGGGAGGGATTGGGACCTTGGGCTTATCAGACACAAATTAGAATAGATTTACAAGGAGATCCTGCTGAGTAGCATTGAGAACTATGTGTAGATACTCATATTGCAATAGAACAAAGGGTGGGGAAAAAAATGTAAATGTAACGTACACATGTAAGGATAACTTGATTCCCTTGCCATACAGTGGGAAAATAAAATAAAATAAAATAAACTCCAAGGAGATCTTTGTGGTGAGAGAAAAGTTTTCTCTCTTGATTGCAGTGATTGTCATACAAATCTCCACAAGTGATAAAATGACATAGATCTATGACTACAAGATGTACTAATGTCAATCTCTGGTTTCAATATTGTACTATTGAAATGCAAGAAGAAGCCATGGGAAAAAGCTGATTAAAGTGTCTGGGGCAGGGGCAGGGGCAGGTGGGGTGTCTCTCTGTTCTATTATTACAACTTCTTTTGACTAATTATTTCAAAATAAAAATTTCAAACTAAGTAGCCTAAATTTTTCTATGCTTTCCTCTATTTAATTAAACACCACTCACTTAACATTCTAAATCATTTATATTGTCTGGGTAAATAAATAAATAATGCTTTCTGATTTTTTTTTTTCTGATTTAGAAAATGAATGCCTTAGAAGTCTATAAGTGATCACGATCTGGGAAAAGTCTTTTGTTCTCAAGGCCACAGTGTTGATTAATTTTAAGTGAAGTGTTTTGATTACATATTAGGAATTTAAAACATTTAAAGACGAGCCACTTGAACAGACATCTGCATAAATGTAGACCATACTGATGTATGTAATGGTGAGCCTTGAGTATATTTGCTTAGCGTAAACATATTACATACAATTAAAGCATCAGCCTACCTAATTTTTTCATAAATTTTTTATAAAATTTCATTAAATTATATCATACCACGTAATAATTTCTACTTAAGATTTAATTTAATCTGTCAATAGGCAATTGTAAATGGTGTTGGTACATGGTTAGAAACTGCTAGCCTACCAGCATAAGAAGGCTGATTCATGTACTTTTTAAAAATGGGGAAACTCTCAGAGAAGCATAGACTAATTTGATCAGAAAGCCATACATTTAATATCCAGGGACTCACTGATTTCATGGGACCCACCAGCCCTAAAATGATGTAATAAAGACTATGCAACATTAGGTGACATTTTTGTCTCAGCAGAACAATTGAGAATAGCTTAATTAGTGAATAGAAATAGTCATAGTTTGATACAATTCTACTTGTCAGAGACTCTCAAATTAGACTTTTAAATACAGCTCTATGCCGTTAACAAGAGATATAACTAAGGCAAAATTGAAAACATTATGGATCCAGATAGCAAATTAATACCTGCATTTATTCCAACTGTCCATCCAAAATCCAACTGCAGTACAAGGAAAATATACAGAAGATAATAAATCTGTAACAATACTAAAAAGAAGAAAGGCCCTTTAGCAAACACGATATTTTGACAAATATCTTGAGGATAGAACAAATGAAACCACACTGACAAAGAGGCTGAAAGATGCACAGGAGAAAGCAGAAGTGGAAGAGAGGGCCTGACTTTGGTAGTGTTTTCAAATACTTTCATGTTCTCTTTGCTTTTGTTGCTACATTTAACCTTTTACCTTTTGCGGAATGTGTTGCTGTGTAGAGATATCTTTATTCTTTTTTCCCATTGAGCAGTTTCTCATCATCATTGGTTGCACAGTCCATGTGAGGTTATCGATTTTTTGAGAATGTCTTCTCCAGGAGCAGGAGTGAGGGATGGAGGTCAACGGGGGACTGAAAGTAATTCACACGTAATCTAGTGTGCCACAGCTTCGGGGCACTAGGTACCCAGTCAGAGACATTCTGAGGTGCTTTACAACATGTGACTCAATTGAATCTCAAAAGAGAGAAGCATTCATCCATTAGCTCCCATTCCCTTCCACATGGCCTGGATCAGGGTCAAGTGCATGCACGTGGAATTACCAGAAAAGCCCCATGACAGGAAACAAGAGATACTCCGCATACACTTGTGATTGGGGAACTGATAGCAAGCAGGTCAAAACCTGTGCAGAACAGTGCCCCAGCCCTGAGCTGGAATCAGAGGCCAAGTCAAGAGCACATAAGGCAGCCCTCCGGCTGTGGCGGATACACCTTCCTTTCAGCACTGATATGAAATACTCACTTAACCACATATTAAATTTCCGTAGATATATTAAGTCTCTTCCCAGAGCCTTTACAATGTTCCACTGGTCAATTTTATTATTCCTGTGCCAATAAGGCCATTTTTTACTATAGTAGTGTTATGGTATAAGTTGATATGTGGTAGGAGAACATCTCTTATGATTCACTATTTCAAATATGTAATAGCTATTTTCCAGATTCTATGTTCCAGATGTACTTTAGGATCACTTTGGTAGAAAACAAAAAAATCTTGTTAGAAGCTGGTGTCGAGTTGCTTTGAATCCATAGATAATTTGAGGAGACTTGAGAACTTTACCATACTACACTTTCCCATCTAGAATAGAATATTTTGCCCTGTTTCTTCTACTCTTCTTTCATGTCCTTTAGTTAAATGCGATATCTCTCTTTCTACATGCATTGTATATTTCCTGCTAGGTTTATACCTACGTATATTAGGTAGCTGCTAATAGGCTGTTTCATTATATCTTTAAATTGGCATTGTTGCATGACAAAGCTGTGGAATTCTGTATTTATTTTCTGTGTGACCATCTTATTAAATGAACAAGAGTTTCCTGTTTTCATCATTTTCCATTTTATTAATTCATTGGGGATTCCAGGTATCCAATTAGAGTCTACAATTTGTTTACACTTAAACCTATTTTAATCCCAAAATTTTAATGAAACTGCTTTTCATAAAGTCATCAATTGCCTCCATGGTGCAAATTCATGGTTACTTCTTCAACAGGACTCCTATTTGAATTTTTAGCTGAATATCAGAAATGACCATGTTTCCCTTCTTGAAATACTCTGTCTTCCTGGTTTTGGTGATAACACTGTCTTTTCATATTTCTTTTATTTCTCCAGTCATTTTTCCTTGTCTCCTTCTCCATCTTGCTGCTAAACTTGGAGGGCCTCATGATTCGGTACCAGTCTTCATTTGTTTTCACTAAAAACTTCCCCTTGAAAAATTCCTATCATGTTCATGAGTTTAAATACTATTAACTCCTAATTTTATATCATCAATTTGTGACAAACCAAAACTGTAGCAGCAGAGAACCTGCACCCAATTGTAGACAATAAAGAGATGCTTTGCCTGAAGATAATTTAAAATAAAAACAAAACAGACTAATAATCAGTCTACTATTTATCACTATTTGTTGGAAATTTTAAACAACATCAGTGATAAAATACTCTTCTCTGAAAAAAAAAAAAAAAGACCTTGATGGATTAAGTTCTAAACAGTTGCTATGATTATTGCTGAGTTACAACAATATATATGTAAACTTCAAACTAGAATATTTTAATTTTATACCCTTTCATAAAGAATGCCTTCTAATGGAAATTACCTGGGGAAACTCTTAGTAATACAGAAAGTCCCTGATTTACCTGGAGTCACCTACACACATTGATTTTAAGATTAACTTCATAAGGTTAATACTAATTTGATCTTGATTCACACGCTCTCCAAATCCAATATATTCCTGCTTTTAAACAGCAGATTCCAAATAACCACTGATAGCACAGTAATTATAAAGATGAAGAAACAGAACTTGAATTATTTCAGTTCCGTCATTCTATGAGACCACTTTGATGTTTTAATTTGGGCTTGCAGTTTTTCAACAGCAGAAATATTTCAAAACCACTAGAATCAATCCTGAAGAAATAAAGACATGAACATTATTGTAATTTCTGGAATTTATTATGAAAGGGGATTTTTTTTATGATCTACCCCAAGCTTATCATTATATTTAAAGTTCCCTTTGTACATTTTTTCCTTCATGTGAAAGAAATTTTGTGAAATTACATAGATAAAAAGAATTCTTCAATTACCTAGGGAGGAAGATATAGTGACAAATGTTGCTGCCCTAGATATGGAGTGAAAAATATATGATAAAGACACATATTTTCCTAAGACCTTTGCTACATTTGCAGAAGGTTCAAAAACAAAAAACTGTGATGTCATTGTTACAGGTCTGTTATTCATTTTGGTTCTTGCCTCCACACAGCAAGGATTTGAAGCAGCAGGCATTAGGGATGTAAACAAACGCTTTGGTGGGACCATTCCAGCTGGCAGTTGGGCTGCCTCAGAACGAAAGGGGCATTAGGGATGCAGGCAGGCAGGCTCTTTGGAATCTGAACATGGGGGGGAGGGTGGCTGGAATCAAGGGGGCCCCTTTTAAAGCAACAGCATCTTGGAGTTCCCTTCGTGGTGCATTGGAAGCGAATCGGACTAAGAACCATGAGGTTGCAGGTTCAATCCCTGGCCTTGCTCAGCGGGTTAAGGATCCAGCCTTGCCGTGAGCTGTGGTGTAGGTTGCAGACACAGCTCGGATCTGGCATTGCTGTGGCTTGTGGCGTAGGCCAGCAACTGCAGTTCTGATTGGACTGGCCTGGGACCCTCCATATGCCATGGGTGTGGCCCTAAAAAGACAAAAAAATAAAAAATAAATAAAGCAACAGTATCTCAGGTCAAAAGTTACAGCTCTCATTAGGGTGCTCTAAGTGGCCACCCCCGGTCCATCTCTGTCAGAATGAAAACACTGCCACTGCTGGTTGCCCTTGGAGATCACAACTGATGCAAATCATGTTCACTGGAACAAAGTGGACAGCAACTTTATTTACACCCCGAGAGAGAGCAGGCCTCCCTAAGAGTAGGGACTGGCCCCGCTTTACAAATGGTTTCCCTTAGAGCCCCTTGCTGAAGACCTGAGTGAGGACCTGATTTCTCCTGCCCCAGGTCCACTAATTTCCCCTGCCCTGGCCCCCTGCCCTGTGCATAAGAGCTGAACATTGATCGATCTCTGTATTGGGATATATTTTGATTCTCTGACTGGTTTCGGACAGGATGCCTCATCTACATGGGAAACAAGTGATATAAAGGCTGGGTGAGGAGTCGCAACATACCTTTCCTAGTAGGGAAAAGGAAGGAGGAGGCCAGGTTGCTCAAGGTAGGAGAAGACGCATTACAATGAGACAGGTGGGGCAATGACAAGGGCCCGGTAATTCTTGTCTTGGCCGGAGGTTTTGGGTTTAATCTCCTTGAAGGGGACTTGAAGGCTATGACATCATCATTGCAGTAACAAAACAGTGGGTAGGTATAATTTATTCCACATTTCTCTGGACACTCCATGTAATTAAAAAGTATTGTTCTATTACTCTTTCTTTTTGTATACTTGAATCTTGGACGTTTCCATTCTAAATCATTTCAAGTCTAACATATCTTAAACTGGACATTTGATATTCTTGCCAAAATCCGCCCCTTGTGTGTTTTTTTTTAATCTCAGTAAATGATATTTCCGTCCCTCCCTTTGTCTATTTTAGAAAGTGAAGAGGCGTATTTGATTCCTCTCCTTCTCTCACGACTCCTCATTTAAGATCCATCACTAACTTCTGTGGCTTCTTCCTCCAAAATAGACCTGGGCTCTAGTTTCTAGTTCTAATAAATCTAGTCTAAGGAATGTGGTGAACTAATATATGGATAAAAGAGAAAAAAAGCACATGAGAAAAATTAAAACCAAAGTCATTTTCTACTTAATATGGTTTGAGATCCACATTGGTCAGAGGCCTCTAAGGGCACACATGGGAACTAGTGAAGGTGGATGGGAGGAAAAGGTGAATATTCTTCCCAAGATGACTCCTCTCCCTCCCCCCACATTCCCCTCTTATACCTGAAGCTTCATACCCCTTTCAGATATCAACATACTACCCACTGGAAGAGTACCACTCAAGTGATGTGAAGAATTACAGAGAAAAGAAGTAGAAATGAGGAGACAAAGAACAAGCACAACAAATGAGAATATAGTACTTGATATCGCTGTGGGGAAACACAAGTTTTTACAAGTGACGTGTGCGGCAAGGCTAGATACTTCATATAACTTCACAGCACTTCACCTGTATGTGTTTGCTTTACCGTTACATTCCTGTGGATTAAGGAAAGAGACTGAGTGATTTTGAGTGCCTTTGGGTTTTTGTAAATCAAAGAAATAAAACACTGTTAATTAATTCTATAAAATCCTCATGTAGAACCAATCTGTCACCATCAGTTTCCTGGGATGAGCTCTTTATTCTCAGGTATTTTGATGCTGCTTAGAATTTAGCCTCAAAAAGTTACACTGGACCAAAACCAGGGTGGGAATGTTAATCATGAGTCTCTGCAAACTCATGAACAATTACCAAGACTAACTTTGCTATACTTCTGACCCAGATATTAAGCTGAGGGCTGACTTTGAAGGATCTGGGATGGCTTTCAGAAGCTTTATGTGTTTATCCATCTCTCCCCATGGACCTTCACTCAGAGAACAGCTGCATCATACTCCAAAAAAAACAAGCTTCTAAACCATGAAATCACTAGCTGCTAGGTGAGTTGGGCCAACACTCTATTTGAAAGAGAATTATAAATTCAGGCAACATTACTTTGGCACTACTCAAATGTGATGTGTACTTTATGGTTCATAATTTAGAGTATGAATACATTTATGACACCAGAGATCATATGTTCAGTTTTTAGTAAATGTGACTCCCAGAGCCTGGATGTCCTAGGCAATATGTTATATTTAAAGCTGGACAATAAAGCAAAGAAAATGTTACTTTTTAAAAAAAGTGTAAATGGCTTGAGGTAAGAGCCTCAAAACATACAGGGTTCCTTTTCTGGTTTTGCTGAAAATTTCCTAGACCTTTGTGGCAATTCACAAAAAAACGATGCAATTCTTCATCCTTCCATATACCCACGACCTTCACCATAAACTTTGTAGGGCTCTCCTACTCTGACTCTGAGTCATGTAAGTTGGTTTGGCCAATGGATCTTAGCAAATGTAACACAAGCAGAAGGATGAAAAGTACCTGCATGACTGGCTTTTCTGCTCCTTGCTGCTCTAAGATGTCCATTAGAACATTCCCAGGCTAGGATAATGAGAGTCACTGTAGTCACTTCAGATGAGACCATCTAAATGTGCCAGCAGCCGGCCAAGCTCCGCACACATGAGCTAGCCCCATCAGGATGGGCAGAGCTGCCTAGATGACCCACAGCTAACTGCAGACAAATAAGCTAACCCAGCCAGGATCAGCTAGACCTCCCCATCCCCAGATTCAAGAGCCAAATAAACAGTTGTTGTGTGTGCATGACTGAAGTTTTGTGGTTCAGTGTTATTTAGCAGTATTGTGGCATTAGATGTCAGATACAACCTTCTCTTTTTTTTTTTCAACATATTTCAAAGTGCCTTAATAGGCACTTAATAAAGTTAGTATGATGTAATAAAGACAGATACCATAGAAGAATCCAAAAAAATCTTAAGTCAGAAGATTTACTTCACTCGGGGTGCCAAATCTATTCCTTACTGGTTTTGTGACTCTGCACAAAGTATTTGAATTCCCTGCACCAGCCAACTGGGTAATTGTGAGGATTAAAAGATATGTTGTACCAAACTTGTTATATGACCCTGAGCAACTTACTTAATCGCCTTAATCTCGCTTTTCATTAGTAAAATGAGGTTTTAAAATGGTTGTTATCCCTCTAAAGTAATTGTGAAGTTTTGCGGGGTTTTTTTTAAGGATATAAAGCATTTAACACAGAGCTTGGCAGTTATAAAAGTGCTCGATATATGTTAAAAATTACTAGTTCATCAATTAACTACGCTTTCAGTTTGGACCACAAAGGAGGGGCATGGTGGCCAAAAGATTCCTGCTAAAATGAACTTGTTACTCAAGGAGGCCTTTGGGGCCTTACATGCAAGAATCCATCTCCTGTGGCTTCCTTTTATTAACACAAATGAGTTGTTTGATAACAAATTAGCTAATCGTCACCTCCAAAGGTGAAAAAGTCTTCATAGTGTGGAATGAATTTTAAAAATCTGGTGGTTAAAATGGAAAAAGTGAATGAAGCAGAGAGGTAAACTACTTCTGTTAGCCAGAGGGCCCATATGAAATACCTGGTAGGAAATCCCTGAGGGCGATAAGAGCCCTGCAGGTTCAGACCTAGGACAGAAAAGGCCATCCTGAGCATTGGGATGCTGAAGGGAGATTCGGGGTAAAATTAAATAATCCTGGTGATTTTTTTTTTTTTTTTTTTTTTTTGCTTTTTTGCTTTTTAAGGCCCCTACAGTATATGTCAGTCAGTTCCCAGGCTAGGGGTCAAATTGGAGCTGCAGCTGCCAGTCTACACCATGGCCACAGCCATGCAGGATCTGAGCCACATCTGCAACCTACACCACAGCTGACAGCAACTCCAGATTCCCAATGCTCTAAGCGAGGCCAGGGATCGAACCTGCATCCTCTTGGATACCGGTCAGATTCACTTCCTATGGGCCACAACGAGAACTCCTGGTGAATTATTTTAGTGAAAGTTTTAAAGTTGGTACATCGATACATCTGAAATTTTGAGACTTTCTTTTATTCTGCATAAAATAAACCAAGTTGTACAATCTGGAGGATTCCCATGAGACAGTTGATTGGAGCTACAAGAAATAGAATCAGGGCCTCTAGACAGCCTACTTTGGTAGTGATTTAGGTGACAAAGACGAGTGTCCCACATGAAAGGTAATAGCAAAAGAAGAATGAAAAGGCTACAGAACTCAGTAGAGGCAGAGATGGCATAGGAATCCTTTTCAGCCTAAAGGCAGAGAAGTGCACAGAAGGCAGGCAAAACAAAAATAATCAAATGGCAGAGGCTAGCTGAGCAGTGTTATACCTATAGAAAAGATTTCTCCATTTTTGTATTCAGAAAATAATGAATCTAAATATTTTAGGATTTTTAAAAAAATTAATCTGTGTTGCTATGAAGAATAATGCCATTTGGAAGAAATAAATACCCAGGAGAACATCTTTTGTGCCTCTAAAAGTGAGTTTGACCAAGGTAAAGCCCTTCAGCAAATGGCGCTCTAAGCAGCAAGATGTTCCAAGATGAAAAGTAGAAAAGAGATAGCGCTAGAGGGCAAGAGGCTGCCTCTGATTTAATGTGCAGAAACAAGTGGTTCAGAGGTGAGGATGAGGAGGAGGACAACAGGGCTAATGAGAACAATTCTGTAAACAAGACAAGAGCAAATTACAAGAAAAGCATCACAGCAAGACAGATGATTTAAGGAAAAAATAGTCACTCTTTTCATGAGGTCTGTTTGGTTTGTGTAATTAGAAGTCATAGTCTGCTACTGCTGATCGTGACTCAGTGGACCAGAATAATGTCATTCCCACTCCACACCCAGATGGCAACAAACCATCATCACCTAATCACTTCCCTAAGAATTGATTTTCTTGATCTGCCCTTAGTGTTCCCGGCTGAATGGGTCTAACTTTTCCTTAAATTTGATGGAAATACAATCAAAACAGCTAAAAAGAAACAGTAAGGGGTCTTGAATCCTAGTCCCAGAGCTGCCAGCAGCCAGAGATTGGGCATTTAATTCCTCCTTGTTGAAAGCAAGGAGGTTCAATTAAAGAGATGTTATTTGTTAGCAGGTTTCTGACTGGAAACATTGCTCTATAAAAATGTTGCAAGGCAAGAATAAAAAGCACAGATGCTGTCATCAAGAGTGCACAGGAGTTTCTTTTTTACAACAGTATGAACACCCCAGAAGTTTTCTTTGCCTTCAGCAACAAGGTGGCCCTAATATTTTAACATAGATTTCTACATCTGGATGTCATATAACTACATTAACACTGTAAAATTTATTTTTTTCCAAAAGGGCTATAATATTTAACGTATCATTTTCCCCAAGATCATATACACACTGATATTAGAATTGAAATTATTACTTAATTAACTCAATAAATACTGTGGAGTTCCTGCTATATGTATTACTCTAGGTCCCAGGGATAGAGCACTGAAACCAAAAAATATATATAATAGAGAGAAATCCTAATTCTCATGGAACTTGCAATCTAATGTGGGGAACTAAACAAATATAAATAAGTAGACAAACTGAATATAAAAATAAATAAATAAACACATATATTAGATGATGTAAGTGTGTTGGAGAAAAATAGAGGGACATGAAGTCATCAGGTATTTGAAGAAGGTTTCAATTGCTCAAGGTGAGTTCCATTGATCTTTAAAGAAAGATCTACAGGAAGTTGAGGGATGAACTTTCCATGCAAAGGGAACAGCAAGAAGCTGTAAATACCCTGAGGCAGGCACATGTCTGTGTATCACAAAACAAGAAGGATACTGGTGTGGATGCAGCATAATAGATGATGGGGAGAGTGACAGGAGATGAGGTTGGAAAAGAAGTGGGAGGCATGTCAGCTCCACCCACAGTGGGCTAGCACTAGCACCAGGAACCCTGGGGGCCCCATAGCCAGATGCCTCGTGACCCACCCAGCAGTGGGTCAGGTACTAGGACCATCCAGACAGTTGGACCACTTCCTGGCCCCACCCATCAGCAACCAACAACCACTGTATTAGGCAGGCCTGGCAAACAACTAAACCAGGGACCAGCCATGCCTACAAACACACCTTCAGTAGACAGTCTGCCACAATAGAAGGTCCCAAGCAGCCCACATAGAGGGCAGTCCTAGAGCATATAGCTCTGGTGACCATAGGGGCGTGTGCTTCTGGGCCTCATAGGATGACTCCTACATAAGGCCAATTCTCCAAGATTGAGGAACATAACTAACCTACCAAATATACAAAAATTTAAAAAGAGAAATAGGTAAAATGAGTCAACAAAGGAATAAGGTTCAAATGAAAGAACTAGATAAAACCCCAGAAGAACTAAGCAAAGTGGAAGTACGAAATCTACTCAATAAAGAGTTCAAAATAATAATCATAAAGATGCTCAAAGAACTCAGGTTAAAAATGAATGAACACAGTGAGAAGTTAGAATTTTCTTTTCTTTTTTTGTCTTTTTTTTGTCTTTTTGCCACTTCTTGGGCTGCTCCCGCAGCATGTGGAAGTTCCCAGGATAGGGGTCTAATTGGAGCTGTAGCTGCCAGCCTATGCCAGAGCCACAGCAACACTGGATCCGAGCCGCATCTGCAACCTACACCACAGCTCACGGCAACACCAGATCGTTAACCCACTGAGCAAGGGCAGGGATCGAATCCGCAACCTCATGGTTCCTAGTTGGATTCATTAACCACTGCGCCACAACAGGAACTCTGAAGTTAGAATTTTTTAACAGAGTTAGAAAATATAAAAAAGAGCCAAAGAGAGATGAAGAATATAATACCTGAAATAAGAAATATATTAGAAGGAATCAACAGCAGATTAGATGATACTGAGGAATAGATTAGTGAACTGAAAAACAGAGTAGTGGAAATCACTTAAGCTGAACAGGAAAAAGAAAAAAGAATTTTAAAAATGAGGACAGGATAGATCATATGCTAGACCACAAAAAAAGTCTCAGTAAATTTAAGAGGATTGAAACCATATCAAGAATGTTTTCTCACCTTAGTACTGTGAGAAGAGAAATCAACTACAGGAAAAAACTGCAAAAACATACAAACCCATAGGCAAAACAATATTATACTAAACAATCAATGGGTCACTGAAGAAATCAAAAAGGAAACAAAAAAAAAAAATACCTGGATACAAATGACAATGAAAATACAACAACACAGAGTTCCCGTTGTGGCGCACTGGAAACAAATCCGACTAGGAAACATGACATTGCAGGTTCAATCCCTGGCCTCACACAATGGGTTAAGGATCTGGCATTGCCATGAGCTATAGTGTAGGTCGCAGACATGGCTCAGATCTGACATTGCTGTGGCTCTGGCATAGGCCAGTGGCTACAGCTCTGATTAGACCCCTAGCCTGGGCACCTCCAAATGCCGTGGGTGTGGCCTAAAAAAAAAGAAAAAAGAAAAATACAACACAAAATCTATGGGACACAGCAAAAGCAGTCCTAAAAGGGAAGTTTAATGCAATACAAGCCTACCTCAGAAAATAAGAAAAATCTCAAATAAACAATCTAAGCTTACACTTAAAAGAAATACAAAAAGAAGAACAAACAAGAAATCATAAAGATCAGGGAGAAAATAAATTAAATGGAGACTAAAAAAATGATCATTGAAACTAAGAGCTTGTTATTAGCAAAGATCAACAGAATTGATGTCTTTATTCAGACTCATCAAGAAAAAAAGAGAACCCAAATAAATAAAATCAGAAATGAAAAAAAGAAAATTATAACTATAAGACACTAATGAAAGAAATCAAAGATAACACAAACAGATGGAAAGCCATACCATGCTCTTGGATTGGAAGAGTCTGTATTATCAAAATGACTATACTACCTAAGGCAATCTACAGATTCAATGCAATCCCTATCAAATTACCAAGGACATTTTTCACAGAACTCAAACAAAATATTTTAAAGTTTGTTTGGAAGACCCAGAATAGCCAAAGACATCCTGAAAAATAAAAATGGAGCTGGGGGAATCAGGCTCCTGAACTTTAGACTATACTACAAAGCAACAGTCATCAAAACTGCATGGTACTGACACAAAGACAGAAGTATAGATCAGTGGAACAGGATAGAAAGCCTAGAATTAAACCCATGCACCTAGAGCCAACTAATCTATGACAAAGGAGGCAAGAATATACAATGGAGAAAGGATGGCCTGTTCAATAGTGGTGCTGGGAAAACTGAACAGCCACATGGAAAAGAATGAAAGTAGAACACTCCCTAACACCATACACAAAAATAAACTCCAAATGGATGAAAGACCTAGATATAAGACCAGACACTATAAAACTCCTAGAGGAAAACATAGGCCAAACACCCTCTGACATAAACGACAGCAACATCTTCTCAGATCCACCTCTTAGACTATTGACAAGAAAAACAAAAATAAACAAATGAGACCTAATCAAACTTCAAAGTTTCTGCACAGCAAAGGAAACCCTAAACAAAACGAAAAGACAACTCACAGAATGAGAGAAAATCTTTGCAAATTAATCAACTGACAAGGGATTAACCTCCAAAATTTATAAACACCTTCTGCAGCTCCATTCCAAAAAACAAACCACCCCATCAAAAAGTGGGCAGAAGATCTAAACAGGTAGTTCTCCAAAGACATACAGATGGCCAAAAAACACATGAAAAGATGTTCAACATCACTCATTCTTAGAGAAATGCAAATCAAAACCACTATGAGGTACCACCTTACACTAGCCAGAATGGCCATCATCCAAAAGTCTACAAACAATAAGTGCTGGAGAGGGTGTGGAGAAAAAGGAACTCTGTTATACTGTTGGTGGGATTGTACATTGGTGCAACCACTGTGGAAAACATTATGGAGATGCCTCAGAAAGCTAAGCATAGAACTACCATTTGATATAGCAATCCCACTCCTTGGCATCTATCCAGAGAAAACCACGACTCGCAAAGACACTTGTACTCCGATGTACATTGCAGCACTATTTGCAATAGCCAAGACGTGGAAACAACCTAAATATCCATCAACGGAGGAGTGGATCAAGAAGAGGTGGTACATATACACAATGGAATATTACTCGGCCATTAAAAGGAACGAAATACCAGCATTTTTAGCAACATGGATGGACCTAGAAATTATCATGCTAAGAGAAGTCAGCCATACAATGAGACACCAACATCAAATGCTTTCACTGACATGTGGAATCTGAAAAAAGGACAAACTGAACTTCTTTGCAGAACAGATGCTGACTCACAGACATTGAAAAACTTATGGTCTCCAGAGGAGAGAGTTTGGGGGGCGGGGGAATGTGCTTGGGTTGTGGGATGGAAATCCTGTGAAATTGGATTGTGATGATCACTATACAACTTCAGATGTGATAACCCATTGAGTAATAAAAAAAAAAGAAGGAAACAAAAGGAAAGAAAAAAGAAAATTATAACTGATACCATATAAATACAAAGGATCATAAGAGATTACTATGAAAAATCATATGCCAGTAAAATGGACAGTTTAACAGAAACAGACAAATTCATGGACATGCACTTCCAAAACTGAACCAGGAAGAAATAGAAAATATGACAGACCAATTACCATCAATACAAATAGTAATAACTAAAAAAGAAAAAACTCCCACCAAAGAAAAGTCCAGGACTAGAGGGTCTCACAGGTGAATTCTATCAAACATTTGAAAAAGAGTTAACATCTTTGTTTCTTTCTCAAACTATTCCAAAAAATTGTAGAGGAAAGAATGCTTCCAAACTCATTCACAAAAAGAAAACTTTAGGCCAATATCACTGATGAAAATAGATGTAAAAATCCTGAACAAATAATTAGCAAAACAAATTCAATAATACATTTAAATGATCACACATCACAAACAAGTGGAATTTATCTCAAGGAGGCAAGGATTGTTCAACATCAGCAGCTCAGTCAAAGCAATCACCACATTAACAAGTTAAGGAATAAAAATCAGGAGTTCCTGTCATGGCTCAGAGGTTAAGGAATCCAACTAGAAACCATAAGGTTGCAAGTTTGATCCCTGGCCTCGCTCAGTGGGTTAAGGATCTGGCATTGCCATGAGCTTTGGTGTAGGTGGCAGACGCAGCACAGATCTGGTGTTGTTGTGGCTCTGGTATGGGCTGGTGGCTACAGCTCCAATTGGACCCCTAGCCTGGGAACCTCCATATGCCTTGGGTGTGGCCCTAGAAGAAAAAAAAAAGAATAAAAATCATATAATGATCTCAATAGATGCAGAAAAAGCTTTTGACAAAATTCAATACCCATCTGTGATAAAAAAAACTCTCCACAAAGTGCACATAGAGGGAACATAATTCAACATAATAATGGCCATTTATAAGCCCACAGCTAACATCATACTCAACAGTGAAATGCTAAAAGCATTTCCTTTAAGTTCAGAAACAAAACAAGGATGCGCACTCTTGTCACTTTTATTTAACATAATACTGGAAGTTCTATCCACAGCAATCAGAGACTAAAAACTGGACTACTTCCTTACAACAGATACAAAAATTAAGTCAAAAGATTTAAATGTAAGGCTTGAAACCATAAAACTTCTAGAAGAAAACACAGCCAGTACACTATTTAATATTGGTTTTACAATATTTTTTGGATCTGTCTCCTCAACAAAGAGAAACAAAAAGCAAAAATAAACAAATGGAATCATTTCAAACTAAAAAGCTTTTGCATAGCAAAGGAAACTATCAACAAAATGAAAAGGTTGCTTAGGGAATGGGCAAAGGGATCTGCAAACAATGTATCCAATAAGAGCTTAATTTCCAAAATGCACAAAGAATATATACAACTCAACATCAAAAAAAAAAAAAACCAACCTGATTGAAAAATGAGCAGAGAGCCCGAATAGACATTTTTCAAAAGAAGACATACAGATGGCTAATAAATACATGAAAAGATGTTCAAAATTACTAATTATCAGGAAATTGCAAATAAAAACCACAGTCAGAAAAGTTATTATAAAAAGACAACAAAAAAGTGCTGTTCAGGAGACAGAGAAAAAGGAGCTCTCATACACTGTTGGTGGGAATGTAAACTGGCACGATCACGATGAAAAACAGTATGGAATTTCTTCAAAAAACAGAAATACCCTATGATCTAGTGATTCTACTCCTGGGTATTTTTCTGAAAAATGAACACTCATTAGAAAACATATATGATCCCCTATGTTCATCACAGCATTATTTACTATAAAAAGATATGAAAGCAACCTAAATGCCTAATGTAATGTATATATATACACATACACATTAGAATGTTGCTCAGCCATAAAAAAATGAAATTTTGCCATTTGTGACAATATGGGTATACCCTAATAGGTATTATGCTAAGTGAAATAAGTCAGAGAAAAGCAAATACTGCATAATTTCACTTATATGTAAAATCAAAAAAAAAAAAAAACAAATGAGCAAGCAACAGAAACAGACGCAGAGAACAAAAAGGTAGTTGCCAGAGGGAATGGAGTTGGGATGCGAAGGAAAAAAAATGGGTGAGGAGATTAAGAGGTATAATCCACCAGTTATAAAATAAATAAGTCATGGGTATGAAATGTATAGTTCATATTTGAGTGAGGAATATAGTTAACAATTATGTAATATCTTCGTATGATAACAGATTGTCATAACAGTGATGATGATCATTTTGAAATGAATAGAAATATTGAATTGCTATGTTTTGTACTAGGAACTAACAGTGTTGAGGGTCAATTATACTTCAAAAACAAATTCATAGAAAAAGAGATCACATCTGTAATTGAGGGGGGATGGGAAATTGGAGGAAGGTAGTCAAAAGGTATAAACTTCCAATTATAAGATTAAATAGGTGCTAGGAATATAACATAGAATAGGCCCAATATAATTAAAACCACTGTATGTAATATATGAATGTTAAGAGAATAAATTCCAAGAGTTCTCATCCTAAAGAAATGTTCTATTTTTTAAATTTTGTATCTACTGTAGTTATTATTTCATGAGTTATGTAAATCAAATCATTTTGCTGTGCATCTTAAGCTCATACAGTGCTGTATGTCATTTATATCTCAATAAAAGTGGAAGGAAGTTACAAAGATTGGCTTGCCTATCTATATTCAAGGGGAAAATCCAAGCAAGCATATACAAAGCCTGGAATTTGGAAAAACATTCAGTTTAGAGCAATAAATATAGAAGTCATCAGCATCAATGGGTATCTGTAGCCAAAAGACTAGATGACATTAGCAAAGGGATGAATGAAAGCAGAAAAGAAAAGAGGTCCATAGACTGAGACTTGAGCATTCTAACATTAAGAGGTTGGGAGGTGAAGTGTTACTTACCAAGGTGACTGAGAAGGAGTGGTCAGTGAGGCCAAAGGAAAAGCAGGAGAATGCTGTGTCACAGAAGTCAAGTGAAGAAAGTGTTTCAAGGAGAAGAGAGTTAACAGATGGATCAACTGAGAAATGGCCATCAGATTTAGCAACACAGAGGTAGAGTGTTGACAGAGCACTAGTCTCTCTGTGAAGGAAGAAAGGCTATCAGCTGAGAGACAGGAAAGGAAAGAGGTGTTTGGGGTTTGTGGAGATGGATGCAGCAATTTCCTAAGAAAGAGGAAGAAGGATTGAGCGATGGGTGTGCAGTGTAATTCCTGATTCTGTGATTCCATCTGCCCCAGGAATCAAGAATTTCAAGTGGGATGAGTCAGCCAAGGTGTGTCTTTTCCTCCAGACACGTTAAGCGAAGGCAGGTACCCATAGAATAAGCAGAGAGTCGGGTTTCACCAGGACTAAGCTGAGTATGAGGAAATGAAAGAAGAATGAGTGAATGAGAAAAGACCAAGGATGTCAAACATATGTGCAAGGGAGTAATGACGACTGACCAAGGAACTGAAGCTGGGAAGAGAGGAATGAAGACATGAAAAGAGGGAAGACAAGTGAAAAACAATGCATTTTAAGTCTCAGAGAGAAAAAAAAAAGAAAGATTGTTGCAGGAAGGTCACCAGATGGAAGTGAGCTGGAAAAATAGAAGGTGGCAGTCTGAATATAGGATGCTTAAAATTAGAATCATGGAATCACGCTTATGGGAAATGCTAAGACTAAGGATATGAGTATGAGTGTAAGAGGTGCAAGGAAATTGTTGGACAAGATCACAGAAGGAGAAGATGACAAAGAACTGAGAGTCCAGGGTATTTAAGAGGTGATCGACATGGATACTGAAATCATGATGAATTGTGCCAAGAGCAGTGTTCAAGAGCACCACATTTGGGGGAAGAAAAACACACCAAGTTCTTGACATTTATTTTTTCATATGTGCCCAAGAATCCATAGAATGACTGAAGGGGACAGAGCAACAAGGAATACGCATCTCACTTTATCTGAATTGATTTACAGCAGAGGCATTCTGTTTACACTCCCCACACTGCTAAGTATTTGACTCTCTCTTGCACTTCTCTACATGTGCTCTGGGCAACGTGTTTTATTTTGTTGACCAAAATCTCATTTATAGTTCAATTAATGCAGTGGAGAAAACATGGTACATGCCAAGCCCTTCCATTCTTTGTGGTCTGCATGGTGATGCTGCAAGGCCAAAACCAATTAATTCAAAAGAGAGAGCAAAGGAGAAAAGACATTTAGTTCATTCTTATTAAGAGCCAGTGATTCCTGCTCACACAAAATCTGTGGAAATGTTGATATCCAAAGTTAACTGTATCTTAGATTCAGGCCCTTTTGAAATTTTAGTATTTTTGAACTTGCTTTGATATGTATTAAAAATGCCAGCAACTACATTTAGCCTTGTATATGTACATGCAAACACACATAGAAAGCACATTTTACCAAGGATATGTCCTATTTAACGCTCATAACTGAATCAAAGATTTCATCCACACTCTAGTCACTTGCTAAGATTTCCTTTCAGAGTCAGGCAATTTGCTGTGCTATCCAGTTGATAAGAGGTGTTTATACCTAAATCAGTCGTGCTAAAAATGTGGATGCAAAATAGGGGCGCTAGGTATCATTCTGCAGTGTAGTATCCTTTGAGTATTGTTCAAGTTTATCCACATTTCCTTCACCAGAGATTGTAATCTACTATACACAATGCACTATCATTTTTGGTGCAAAACTTCCTGTCAAGGGACTTCTTACAAATATGATATAGTAATATGACTGATTCGTTTCCCCTCTACCAGCAACTATATAAAATAAATGGTTGCTTTGCTTCTCTTCCATAGGAAGGGAAAAGATGAGATTTGGGATAAACAATAGTTATCTTTTATTAATGCATACCCATTTAAAATAAAATTAACATAAGCTGTGAGTAAATAAATATGTTAAGGTTCTATGTCCTTGAACTTTAAAAATACAGTTTGACATGTTATAATAATATCTTATATTCAAATGTTTCTTTAGGATATAGACAGTATCACATAATTTTTTTTAAGTGACTTTAAAATAAATGGTAGTGTATCAGGTACAGGATCAAGTTGTAACACCTTCTCTTAATTTATTTTTATTTGTCAGAAAGAAGAGCTATTTAATATCCAGATAAAGTTGCTGGTAGGAAAAGTCTGTGAAATTATAAAAAGGATTTGAGTTGGTCAGAAATACCAAAAGAAAAAAGTCAATTGAATTCTATCATATAAACCATAATAGTTATCACAAACTTAAGAGGAAAATGAATTTTATTTACTAAATAAGGGGGTTATAATATTATATGAAATTTTAAAATGACAGGGAGTGAACTGAAATGTTAATCAGAAAATAGGTATTGTTTATTTTTGCTTTTTTCCTATACTTAAACATCGATTTTGTGTGTGTGTGTCTTTTTTTTTGAGGGCTGCACCCAAAGCATATGGAAGTTCCCAGGTTAGGGGTCGAGTGGGAGCTGTAGCCACTGGCCTACACCACAGCCACAGCAACACCAGATCAGAGCTGCGTGTGTGACCTATACCACAGCAATGCCAGATCCTTAATGCACTGAGCAAGGCCAGGGATCAAAACTGCATCCTCATGGATATTAGTTAGATTTGTTTCCACTGAGTCATGATGGGAACTCTTTAGCATCGATTTAAATACATTTTTTACTATCTTATGACTTAAATGAAACCTTGATCCAATTCCTAATTAGACATAAATCTTCAGCTTTAGATTTTTTCCTGCTTTCCATTATTATTCTATTTTAAGGTACAAAACAACAAAAGGGGCACCCTACATTCTCAGTAATCTCAGCCATCACAGTTTCCTAACCATCCTCCTTCTCTCACTCAGAACTCCATCAGGCCCTGGGCTACTGGATGTTTAATTCATGCCTATTTGGCAAGGTTTATCTCCTCTACAACTTGAATAATACATTCTCCTACAATTCAAATTTGTGTTAC
This sequence comes from Sus scrofa, assembly GCF_054392235.1. Classification (NCBI taxonomy): domain Eukaryota; kingdom Metazoa; phylum Chordata; class Mammalia; order Artiodactyla; family Suidae; genus Sus; species Sus scrofa. The sequence goes on along the minus strand of NC_139388.1, from coordinate 117,280,229 downwards.
TACCACCAACACAATACTAATGTAAGTTCAACATCTGGTGTATGAAGTGGGAAGGCTCTAAAAAGGAACGAGTGAAAAACAAAAGTATAAAGCAAAAGATCTACTGTTTCCTAAAATCTTTGCCAGGTCTAATGCTGGGTCAAGTGCAGCTGCCAAACTCTCCTGCTTTTTGAAGTTCCACAGCACTTTGTCTCTTCTCTCTTCTGGCTGTAAATTCTGTTCCATCTTACAGCTCCCATAATGGGAGAAAAGCAAAAATGAAGAGTCTCTATCCCTTTTCCAAAGCTCACTATCTCTTTGGAGTTCTATGGCAAGGACTTCACATGGAGCCCAGTTCTGTACAGGACAGCCAACTGAAAATATTGGCTAAATTTTTTGAAGCCTACTATAACTTCTCACCATGAGCTGTGAATTAGGTGAAGCTCCTAAGTGGCCCTAAAATGCACCAAAACCTATAATGATGCTCATTCTCTCTCCAAGTGTTGCTCCACTCTGAGTAAGAGGCTAGAGAAGGCATTCTTGCTCCAAAAATAAATTTATTCCTAGTGAGTTGTGACGTTTCTGATGTGGAATGTGAAATCCCTGCTTCCTGTCTAGGATAAGAATCACTAAAAACAGGAGGAAGTCTCAAATCAAAAGGATGCTCCACACAGGCATGGTGAAGTGCATAAAATGGAAAGTCATGTGATATCATTCTCCTCTTCTTATTTCAGAAATGGGACACCTGAATGTTAACTGAGCACACGGGCCCCCAAAATAAAGACCACATAGAGCAGCCTTCATTGGGAATATCTAAATTCTAGCCAGTGAAGTAGTAGTGAAGCTTTTAGGTAGTGCCCTGCTACTGGTACAGATGAGATGGATGATGCTGGAGTAGGCGTCCTGGACCACAAAATGGAAGTCAAACATTGGAGATGATGAAGAAATGAGATAGAAGAAATCTGACCCTTGATGATCCTGGAAGCCCTGGACCTCTTATCCAGACTTTTACCAAGAGAAAAATAATTATATCTTATTTCAGCCACTGTCATATATTTCTCTTGTCACATGCAGATGAAACTAATCATAACCGATACATTAGAGAAGGCTAATTGTCTCATTTTATTAGAAGCATTCAGAAACAATTATGAAAAACTCCCTTTCACAGGTGTTCCTGTGAGATGATTTCAATATTATATGCATTTCAAGAAGCATAATAACATTGGATAATGTAATTAATTCAACCCATTCTGCTCCCTCATCCATCTTCTCTGAATCCTACAGTTCTTTTTTAAGCTTTGAATGTAATGTTGTAATCATTACGAATGTTCACAGCGTTTCTGGTTCTCCTTCCAGACATTGGGTAGGGCTGCCCTTTTCTGGCCACCTGAACTCAGGTGGCTATGTGACTAGCTTGGCCAATGAAACAGAAGCAGAAGTAACATGTCATTTCCATAAGAAAGCTTCAAGTGACTGATGCAGGTAACTGTCTGAGCAATTGTTATGACTCAGATCATCCATGTGCATTCAGGGAGAGAAAGAAAGTGAGAGAAAGAGAGACAGAGAGAGACAAGAAACAGAGACAGAAAGAAAAAGAGAAACTGAATTTAACAATTTCTTATATAGCATTATATATCAACTCTACTCCAATAAAATTAAATTAAAAAAAAACAATTTCTTGAGTTCCCATTGCAGCTCAGTGGTAATGAATCTGACTAGTACCCATGATGATGAGGTTTGGATCCCTGGCCTCACTCAGTGGGTTAAGAATCCAGCATTGCTGTAAGCTCTGGTGTGGGTCGGAAGTACCGCTCAGATTTTGTGTTGCTGTGGCTGTGGTGTAACCTGGCAGCTACAGCTCTAATTTCTAGCCTGGAAACTTTCATGTGTCACAGGTATGCCTCTCCCCCCCCCAAAAAAAAAAAAAACAATGTTTATACAAACTGAAATATCGAATTTCTTTCCTAAGAGTTTTCTTTCTCCACTGGACTCCCCAGTACAAACATTCACTCTCAGGTATCTCTTCCTTTCCATGGCATCTTTCAACATACAACCCCATGTATCTTCTTGTTCTGTTCCCAAACATCTATAAAGATGTCTGTGCTACCTCCCTCCACCTAGTCACCACTCTCATCATTAAAATCTAGGATTACCCCCAGATCCCCTGCAGGTCTTGTCCCTACCAATCTGCTGAAAATGCTGTCTGTAAAAATATCAGTGACTTCATAGTTACCAAAACAGAAGGCTGCATTCTCCTCAATTATGCTTCCCCTTGGGCCCCTGATGACTTTTCTCCACAGCTTTAATGATAAAGCTTCTCTAGAGAAGATTTTCCTGGCCCTCTTCTATCTCTCTAATCACTTTTCTCCACCTCCTTTCCTGATTGCTTTTCCAATCTCAGCAGCCACCAAGATTCTCCAATCCATCTCCTTTTCACTTACTCTCCTTTTTTTTTTTCTCCAGATGGGCTCATCAACCCCTAATTTATGAGCCGATGTCTCAAAATCTGTATCTGTAACCCCAAAATTCACTCAGCAATTATTCACAAACTTCACAGAACGCTAGCATCTCATATACAAAACAGAAATCATTACCTTCTGACTCAATTTGGGGCTGCCTCTTCTATTTTCTACCCTATCTCAACTCAAGATGCTAAAGATCCCAGTAATTCTCAACTCCTCCTTCTCTCATATCCAATCAATCGGTTCCTTCAACCTATTTCTTTTTTTTTTTTTTTTTTTTTTTTTTTTCCCTTTCTAGGGCTGCTCCCACGGCATATGGAGGTTCCCAGGCTAAGGGTCTAATCGGAGCTGTAGCCACCGCCTACCAGAGCCACAGCAATGTCAGATCCGAGCCGCATCTGCAACCTACACCACAGACCACGGCAACACCAGATCCTTAACCCACTGAGCGAGGCCAAGGATTGAACCCAAAACCTCATGGTTCCTAGTCGGATTTGTTAACCACTGAGCCACGACGGGAACTCCACCCTTCAACCTATTTCTTTCTCTGCGTTAGCATTGGCAACTCTTTTGTTCATATTTGTTTCATCTCTACTTGCTCTTTGAAATAGCCTCTTTACTGACCTACCTGCCTTTATTGTCAATTCACGGCAACCCTTCATTTATGAGATCTCCTAAATTATCTCTATCAATTCTTGATTGGATTGTATCTTCCCTATAAAATAAAGTTCGAATTATCATGGCACTGTAAAGCCCTCTGAATCTGACCGTATATCTTTTCTGCTTTATATCCTACATGGTCCAACTCACACTATAATCTGAAAACTTAGATGACTCTGTATGCCTCAAATCTTTACATTGCCCAGGTTTCCACTTCCCTGTTACATTTTTCTACTTGGCTTTATGTTTCTATCTCCTGTCTGCTAAACTAAACCATGAACTACTCTCTGTCTTATTAAACTTGGTATTTGCATTACCTAATATACCTATCTATTTTATGTGTCTGTCTATCTATCAACCTATCTATCTTGGGTAATAGTAAATTCTAAGCTTCTATCACACTTTGTGGGAGGAAAAAAAAAAAAAGGTTCAACAGACCTGCTATAGTTTCCTTCAACTTACTACTATTTTTTCTTTCAATCAGGAGCAATGTAAAAACGGGTGTTAACTCTTCATAAAAGTTCATGTTATCAAAAAGCAAATCTTTTATTTCAGCAGAAAGCATTTTATGATCTTTTATAGAAGAGGAAAGTCAGGGCTAAATTACTTAGAAATAGTTTCAGAACGTTGGAATGTAAAAGCTGTAATGAATAACTTGTCCATACTTTATGCTGAGACATTTTTGAGCCAATCTTAAAAGCAACGCATGGGAATTTAGTTTCAAGACTTCCAGCAAGATTAATGGAAGCAATATTCCTTAAATCCCCCAGCACAGTTTTGAAAATGTCCCACATGCTATCAGTGATGTCTTTGTGACTTAAAATTCTGGCTTTAGTTTCAGGTTGCAGACTTAAGGAAGCAATGGATGTGTTTGATACCGACAACCATGTGGCCTCAATTACATAATAACAGGATACCAGGTTTTGATGATAACCTAGAGACCATTCTATCTGATACTCGAATTCTTTCTACAGCACTGGTCAAGTAATCATGTTACTTCTGTTTGAGTAGGAGAATCATTGCCTCTCAAATGTCCATTTTATTTAGACAAACCAGAGACAAAGATTAAACTAACAATTTATGATAGTGAAAGATATAAATTTTAAACTTTAGAGAAAGAAAATTTAATTGTTGTATAGCTTTACAAATACCCCAACAAATCTTGAAGCTTCTAATAACAGCTGAAGCACACTCATAAAAAAAGAGGCTTCACATTTATTCAGAGGGGGTTCACTAATGTTAGAACATTTTTGAAAGAGGTTTCTTTACACTTAGTTGGTCATGGGATGGCTTTTGTTCACAGATATCCTCAAGATAAGACATTTATAGAACTTTCTCCCCAGATGGGAAATTTTCATCCATTTTGCATATAGAGGGGAATCTTCAGGAGGTTTAACATTAAACTTAGATTTTCCAAAATCTTTATTTCAAACAGTCAACATGCTATGGAGTTTTCTAAAACCAATCTTTTCCTTTCATGGATCTTTCATATAACCAAAACCATTTTTAGATTCTATGAAAAATTCTGCAAACTCTGTGCAAGTCCCACCTTGATTTAAATCTGCAGGGTAGTCCAGCCACTGTGTAAAACTTAACAACTAGCATTCTAAACTTCCCTATTTTTTACCTCTATTGTCAAGAACTGAAATACATTAATGTTTTTTAAAAATGTTTCCTTTTTATAATCTTTATGGCACTATTTTTCTCTTGTCAAAATCATTTTAAGAAACTTCTGTAACAGCTAAACTTCCACTAAATGTGCCACCAATTTCAGCCAAAAGGATGTCAACAGCAAACATATTTTAACAAGAAGTTTAATCTATATCTCCATAGAGATGGCTGTTTCTGATTCAGGATTCTGCCAGAGAACCAACCTAAGAAAAAGAAAACCAAATCTATTTTAAATGGAAAAGCCTAGAGTTCAAAGAATGGCAAGCTACAATGTAGGCATTTTATACTTTGATTCATAAAGGAATCACAGAGTGTGCTTTTTAAGTGTTGTTGTTTCCCTTGGCAATAAGAAGAATTTTCATATCTTGAAGGCAATTGTACTCCCTCGTCTAAATTATCTTAATCTGAAGTAGTCCTTTAAACAAAGGTCATTATCACTTAAATATCTAAAATGTTCCATAAAATCTTCTTGGGACTGAAACAGTAAGCTCTCAGATTGAAAGTCTGTGCTTTTATGGGGAAAACTCACCATAACAACAATGTAGATTGAGAATGTATATTGAAAAGATAACGTTCTTTTGCTTTAAAAAGGACAGTGAAATATGTTTGAGAAACAACTTCTGAGTTCTGTTGACCTGATAGGTCATGCAAAATATCAAATAATGCCACTGGGAAGACAGATGATGCTTTCTGGATTTCTGAAATATTTAGGACAAGAGAAGCAAGGAAGATGGATGAAGGAGAAAATAGAATAACCTCCCCAAGACATTCCTCCTAAGGAGTGGATAAGAAATGGAAAATAGAGTTCCCGTTGTGGCTCAGAGGTAACAAACCTGTCTAGTATCCATGAGGATGTGGGTTCAATTCCTGGCCTCGCTCAGTGGGTTAAGGACCCTGCATTGCCATGAGCTGTGGTGTAGGTCACAGATGCAGTTCGGATCTGGAGTTGCTATAGCTGTGGTGTAAGCCAGCAGCTGCAGCTCTGATTCATCCCCTAGCCTGGGAACTTCCATATGCCCAGGTGCAGCCCTTAAAAAAAGGAAAATATGTGGCTATAAGATATCAAAATAGACTCACTGTTGGGCTTAAAACGCCTGTGAGGAAATGTTTGCATGTAACATTGAGAGAGTAAATAGTTTCAGACACAAATGATGTCTTACCTTTAAGAAACAGCTGGGAGTTGCCATGCTTTTAGCCATATTCTTTCTGGAATCTACTTTATTGTATTAAACATAGATTTACAATGTTTTGCCGATTTCTGCTGTTCAGCAAAGTGACTCAGTTATGGATGTATATATGTTCTTTTTTTAATATTCTTTTCCATCATGGTCTATCCCAAGATTAAAGTTTCCTGTGCTATACAGAAGGACCTTGTTGTTTAACCATTCTAAATGTAGTAGTTTGAGTCTCTTAAAGTAGATTTGACCCAGAGTACTGGGGCCAAAATACATTATAAAATCTTTAAAAAAAAATAGCTTTTGATCTGATAATAAAAGCGTAGATATACAATGTGGGAGAAATTGACCCAAAAGCTGGAGGATGAAATAGGATGAAATGAAATGAAAATCAAAAATTAATGTCATTAATTTTGTTCATCTATGCCTACCCTAGGTGAACAAAAGAAAAACGAAGCTTCATTCCTCTTTGACGTATGTATGTGTTGGGTTTTTGTTGTTATACAAGTGTTCTTATATGTTTTACTTTTTCTTTTCTTTTTTTTTAAAGGGCTGCACCTACAACATATGAAAGTTCCCAGGCTAGGGGTCAAATCAGAGCTGCAGCTTCTGATCTATGCCACAGCCACAACAGTGCCAGATCAGAGTTGCATCTGCAGCCTACACTGTAGCTCACAGCCAGATCCTTAACCCACTAAGTGGGGCCAGGGATCAAGCCTGTGTCCTCATGGATACTAGTCAGGTTCATCACCACTGAGCCACAAGGGGAACTCCTTATATGATTTAGAGTTCAGTTGGATGACATATGTTTGTGTTCGTAAAGAGCCGAGGAAACATGAAGAAGCTATTTTAGGCAGACCCTCCAAAGAGAGCTGGTGGTGTGGCATTATTTGAGTATTGGTGACCTGAATGGAAGCTGAACATTTGTACCTTAGATTTATGTGGCAAACTGGCATTCTTTCAAATATAACCTTTACCCTTCCCTCTAAGCAATTGATTAAGCTTCCACGTTGGAAGACTGTGTTTATGTCATTATGTGCACTCAGACTTGTATGTCTATTTTACCAAGTGACCACACTCTGAAGAAATACATAGATTAAAACATAAGCAAGTTATTATTTGTCCATAACCTCAATATTTTTGAGCAGCCTTTACATGCTACCTCATTTTAGCAAAACCAAAGCACAGAGTTCAAAGAAACTTCTAGCATGTATAATTATCTTTGTCCAAGATTACTCTTGTAATTATATAATTGAGATCACATGGCTATGGTGGAGAAGCATTCCATCTAAAGCTTACCCCAAATCACCCTTCTGTGTACAAACTTTCTCTAGCTACTCTCCACAATTAAACAGGAAAATTATTTAATTTAGTTTAGACTGTAGCATTTCCAAGTGAGAAATAAAGTTCTTTAAACCATAGCTATAGAGGAAGAATTCTTCCTAAATTTACACAGTAACCAGAATTTTGGACCTTAGAGTTGGTCTGATTCAATTATTAGGTATCAATAACTACGAGTACCTAGAGTGTGTCTTTAAATTATGATGTTATGAGTATGACAAAATAAAATTTCAGGAAGAGTTTAATCCAAGATCTTTTGAGAACCATATATTTTTTATGCCTACTTATACAAGGTGAACTATAAGGAATACATTGAAGCTGTTTATAACAACTTCCAGTTCCTCTTGCTAAAAGTAGGAATCAAATGTTCAAACATGTGGCTAAGTTCTAAACCAGCTGGATGTTCTTCTGTGTTTATAAGCACAGGTCTTCTCCCTCAGGGTCCAATCTTCTCTGAAATACAAACTGCTTATCACTAACTGGAAGAATAAGCAATGTATCATACTTTTCTATAATTCCAGGGTATTAGGAGTTGTTTGTATATGCAGGAATGAATAGGAAGAGCTTGCATCTTTCTGTTGCTTTCATGTGTTTCTTTGGTTTCTCTGTCAAGTGCAATTATTTTCCATTGATAGTCACTGTATTATATGAGAGGGGAAATGTTTTTCATAAAGAGTCACTTTAAACTAGATGGGGGAAATGAAAATGAATTCCCTTGTAAGACTATTATACTCTCTACATAATATGTCTCTGGCTGGGGCAGCTATTACTTTTCTTAAAGAGAATAAAATGAGGTGACTCATTTTTATCTAAAGACTATTGTGAGGTGGCTAGGAACAGGGGATGCCAATTGCTTTTTCTTCTTCACACCTGCCTGTGGGATTCCATTCACACAGATACACGTGCACTTTAAGATTCCTCTGGGTGCTTGTACACCTTTCCCATACTTTGCTCACAGTTCCCAGATTCAGAGGTGAGCCCTTGACCCTAGATGGGCCCATGTGAGTATCTGGCTGGAAATTTTTGCATGGAGACTGAAAAGCTCCAATCTGGTTTAAATGATGGAAAGTAAAGGAGCTGTCATATGCTGGTTCCACTGACTAGAGAAGAGAAAAGGGATTTGTGATAAAAAGATAAAAGGAAAGAATGAATCAAACAACATAGTGTGGCAAGGGTATTAGGACAATGTTTGGTTGCTTCAAATACCTAGCCCCATCCCTCTCCTCAGGCTTGGAGATATCCAGATATTCTTCTCTCTCCTAGTTTGAAGTGGTTTAATGTTGCTAGCAAACAAAACAGCCTGAAATAAAACACTAGAATATAAATCATGACCCTAAAGGGTAGGATGATGTCTTGCTTTCAGAAAAATGGTGTCCATGAATGTACTGGACTCTAGCCATCCTTGATTTCCTTCTCTTTAACTCAGGAGATGCAGCTGACTGCAATGAACAGGTGCTGGATATGCTATTAGGCCCTGTCATCCCCAGGGGCTAAATTGCATTGTCCACCCTGAGGCAGATGTTTCATGGTCCTATCAAGTCTAATGCTTCACTCTTAGGTTAACTCAGGGGCTAAATTGCATTGTCCACCCTGAGGCAGATGTTTCATGGTCCTATCAAGTCTAATGCTTCACTCTTAGGTTAATCACTCTTAGTGATTAAATACACTAGTTCTTATCAAGCATGAGCCAAGAAGCTAAGTGAATTCTTGAAAAGTGCTCCCATACAATTAAAAGTAAGCCCAATTGACTGAAAAACTTAAGGTTACCAAAGGGGATAGGTGTGGAAACTTGGGAGTTTGGGGTTGGCATATTCACATTGAGGTATATGGAATTATTGTGCAATGGGGACCTGCTGCATAGCACAGAGAACTCTACCCAATATTCTGTGATAATCTATGTGGAAAAAGAATCTGAAAGACAATGGATGTGTGTACATGTATAAGTGAATCACTTTTCTTGTGCAGCAGAAATTATCTTAACATTGCAAATCAACTAAAACTTTTAAAAAATGATTTTAAAAAAATTAAGCCTGATGGAAGACAGACTGACAGAATAACTTTTATGGAAAGGTATGTGTATAAGACACAGAGTATAACCAGCAAGTTTTACTAATAAACACAGGGTAATACTCTTTAATCCCTTAATACCAAATACTATTTACACAACACCTGCTTGGCCTTTTCCAAATTTTCTTTTCTTACAATTGCTTCTGGTTGCCTAGCTACTAGTTACTTGGTTCTCTGCAGGGCTACCCCAGAAAATTTTCTACTCTGAGAGGTTTTAAGGTGAATCCATGTTTTATAAGGCAGGGCCCACAGCAAAATCCACTCAATTCCAAGACTCGGGTTAATGAAAATCAATTCAGTGTGAACTCAGGATGCAAGCCAGAAAGGGTAAGATGGACTTACACATCAAAGAAAGTTCTTGCATGATGTGATCTTAGGTGAGCCCTCTCCAAATATCTCCATCATCCATTGATACATATAGAAATTCTACCATTCTCTTAAAAAGTTAATCCACTCAGAATGAAAATCCCCAAGAATGAGCATAGCATTACACTTTTCTGTAATTCAGACTGTGACAGAAATGAGCAATCTAAGCACATTTGTTGAGGAGTGAAGGGAAGGGGAAGCAGGTACAGATCTGAGACCTGGGCAATGGTAAAACAGCATCAAACCAGGAGACTGAGTTTGCCAAAAGCAAATTTTTTCACTTGATGGTTTTTACTTATTCTCTGCCTTATTGGGAGGCCTTCAATGACATCTGTGATCATTTTAAAGACATGAATGGAGATCATGAACAAGATTATTTTCATTTTAAATTCTATGTCAAAAGTTTCAGCAAACTGATATGTAGGTGACAAAAGATTACTAGTTACTGGTCACCATGGCCAAATGACTATTTTTGTGTCAGTATGATTTAATAAGCATACATTCTAATAAATGTTATAAATGCTGTTTTTCTTAATAATTTTAATAACAAATATAAAATAACTACTAAATAATTACAGTGCAGTATTATTCAAAGGGGAAACAACATAACAATTGATTTCTGTATCTCTGACGGGGCCTAGAACAGAAGCTGGGAAATATCTGAAACACTAAAAACACCAGAAAATCCCTTAAAGCAAAATATTAAAAAATCTTAAAAGTCTAGCTTCAATTAGCTTATTTTATATTTAGTCTTATTTCTTCTTGAGCATAATCTTGGATTTTCCTTTTCCCTAATTCTTCAATAAAATTATGAATCATGGGAGATCGTGCCACTCATTGGAAATACAATCTTTTTTGAATGTTATAACCTTTTTTGAAAGTCAAGTAGTTAATATGTGCACTATAATCTTGTACCTAACACACAAAATTCTAGGGCAGTATTTCTTGATCTTAGATAAAACTACAAAACCTTCAAAAATAGAAGATGCATTAACCACTCACAAAATTCATATTCTCAGGAACATGGCTAGGAAAATACTGGTTAAAAGTTCCCTTCATTTTTTTCACCATTCCTGGTGAAATACCCAGCTATTTCAACACTTTCTTCCCTAATTGTCAAGGCTTCATTTTCTTAACTGGAACTGTATCATGACCGCCCCCCTCCCAAGTCACAATGGCTATGCTCACAGTGTGAGGAAAGATTTTCTTCTGGCCATCTGATAACCATATCTCTCAATAAAGAGCTGACATCAAATTTAAGTAAATATTTTCACACTTTAACACTGAAACAGATGACTTTAGTAAGGGTTTAAGGGTTATAATTTTAAAACCTACTTTTAATTTTTTAAGGTCCACAATCATTTTTTAAAAACTGTTTAAAAATATGGAAATTATAAATTTGAATCTCCAGCAATCTCACAGGGACTCCAGCATTAGGGCTGCCTCTATCTGCCCCCACTCCCACACTTTTAGAATAACCTCACTTCCAAATATTTGTCAACTGCCGCTTATGAGTCCAGCAATATTTTCTGGACTTGAAGATAACACAAGCAAAGGAGGCAAGTAATTCCCTGCCCCCAATTATCTGATAATACAGTAGTGGATAAACAGTTAGCAAGGAAAGAAAGTTTTTACCCTAAATTTTCCATCCCCAAATCTACCTCCAGGGCAACTTTGCTTCTGAAGGTTACATGCTATCACTGGGCCTCTGTTATTTTGAGATCTTGTGATTTCCTTTGCTGTCAGGGAGCCGAGTTCTATAAACCCATCCCTACTCAGTTCTGGCTGGTAGAAGACAGCAGCTACCTCCCTTTTCTGTGAAGCAGGTGCCCCATAGACAATGCAACCCTGACAATGCTGGCAGACAATGTCCTCTCCCCTCGAATATGGCCATCAGGAGAGATTTCCAACCTCATTTATTTCAGTTGATTGACCCTTCTTCTACCATTTTCTGCAGCAGTTCTGGCATTTTTTATCAAACTCAGAGTGGGCCATTACTTTCTTCAAGATTTCAAGAGCCAAAGCGGCATCGTGTTAGCACCAGGACCCTTGCCAGATAATTATTCTAGTGTTGGAGAATGCTTCCTATCCACAATCTCTTCTTTATCCAGCCTTCTGTAATGGTCTTTTTGTTCCAGCATTCTCACGATGCAGTCCCAGAGATATCTCCAGGCTCCTGCCAGTGTATTTTGGCTAGTCCCTCAGCTGTTTATTGCAACAGCATTTTTCCTCCCTTTACAGGCTTAGCATTTCCTCTCCATGACCAGTTCATTCTGTGACTTCACTCATGTTACTGTTCCAGTGGCCTAAAGAAGAAGTGAGATCATATCCTAAAGGTGGGGATGGGGACATGTCCCATTTTGCAAACCATCAAATTCAAGCACGTGGGAACAGGAGACATGAATCACTACTGCAAGGGCAGATGGCTCATGAAAATCTTGGGTTACAATATTTTCAAGTACATCAATCTAGATGTCTCTGTCCAAAATCTCGGGGTCCAGTTGTTTCAACAAGGGTCCTGACTTTGGCATAATACTTGCCTGGGCTAAGAACTCAAATTGCTTCTGGGTTACACTGCTCTTATAATTAGGTCCGGGCATGGTTCTCAGCTATTTTTTGCCCTCTGCCTGCAGGAGATTGGAGTTTCTCCTTTTGCTTCCCAGAAGGTCCTCTGGTTTCAACACTTTGCCATTTAATTCTCTTTATCAAGTGCATCAAATTCTCCCAGCAACAACAATCAAATTCCATAATCCTTATAATGACTACCTCTTCCAAACTTCTAAATCACCTGAGATATTGCCCCACTGGTGCATTTACTTCCATGGGTAGCCCATTCCAGTTCATCACATCACAAATGAAAACTTTTAAAAATTGTACCACTACGGTGTGCCAAGAGCGTCCCAGGGATGGAGTCTTCATTGGTCTCCACTGCAACTGGCTGATGGTGATTTAATCCCCAAATCCTATTTTAGATTCAGTCTCTGCAGACTACTCCAGGCCCCACCTCTCCTATTTTTATTCCAGGCTGGAGAAGAAAGTATCTTAATCCTGATAAATACTGCAACAAGGAGCGTCATGGCAATTCAGATAGCTCGGGTTTTAGGGGGATGAAGGGCTAAGTGAACTTGAATGGTAATGAAAGAAAAAAACATGTTCACCCCCTTTCTAGGCATTGTGTTATGGGGGGGGGGGGCGGGGTGAGAAAGAGAGAAAAAAAATAAACTAAACTAAAAACCCGTTGTAAAGCTGTAGAGGAATCCAACATCCTCAAGTGAAGGTCAGGTTTCAATAAAACCAGAAGTTAAAGATGATACACAATTTTACTATAATTGAACCTGAGTTCTAGAAAGCACATGTGTATGTCTAGGCAGTGAGGGTGGGGAGGGAGGAGACAGGAAGAAGTATGGTAACTAGGGAGGTGTGTAGATTCTATCAGATGAGAGGATGTCAAGAGTCAAGTGGAGGTGTATAACAGTAACCATGTATGTCTAGAGAGGACTGAACTTCTGGTGAAGACTGAGATCAAAGATATGTACAGCATGAATATATAACTCCTGATAAACTCTCAGGAAAAACGTGAATATTCAATTTTAATTACAATCTTCCTAAAAAAAAAAAACTCTCAACTATTTGTAATGGTGAAGTCTTGGCTTGGATGCTCAGTGGGGCAGTCTCAAGACCCTAGGAATCACCTTTTATCTTTCTTAATCCTGATAGGAATAAGATCATGGGCAGTGAAAGATCCATGACTCAAGGAAGCCAATCTCAATACCTCAACAGCTGGTTATGGATTGGATCTGGGTCCAAATTTTCCAAAATTTTGCCAAGGGTTCCTAAACAGAGCTGGCTGCAAAGATGTCTTTTGTCTTTGGTGACTGAGACATCAAGTACTGGACCCATGCTCCCTGCCAATTCTATCTGCCAAGGAGAGAATGGGTGCCCCAGAGGGAGAAGCAGAGAAGACAGAAGAAAAGCAGATTTTATCGCCTTCCAGTCTCTGAACCCAGTTGTTTCTAACACCAACACTAGCCACACCCTTTTATAAATGAGCCAATACATTGTATTTTCCCTATTACTCTGATTCAAATTGGATATGTCACCTGCAGCAACCATACTCAACCTGGACATATATTTACAACGAACCCATTTTAAGCAGTGGGAGAACTCCAGATCATACTGTGGAAAGTTTAAGGAGAATGACCTTGAAAGGTCATCTAATCCATTTCTTTGCCTTCAAGCAGAATGACACTTAAACCATCCAAGAACACATGTGGATTTTTAATAAATACCATCTGTTGGTGACATATGCCTGTGGGACTTGTATGTGTAAATTACAATTATGAGACACTCAAAAAACAAAAAACAACTATACATTTCTATTGCCTTCTTTGGAAAGCAATGAATCATGTTGAACAACGCATACTTTGTTTTTCTTTTTGAAAGGCCATTACCAATTACTTTAGCAATTGATTTTAAGCAAAGCTGAAACTGCCTTAATGAGACTATCTCAAGATTTCTGCTTTTTGCAAACATATTCAACTATCATCAAATGTTTCATTTAACAAAGTCTTACCTTTGACAAATAGTTTTTTTCTGCCGTTATCAGTGTCTTAGGGAAGAAGAAACATAAGCCTCACAAAAAAACTTTCTGCCCGAACAGTATGACCTCATTTCTGACATTATCAAAGGTGCTTCCAGAAAACACACTCCACAAACGGAAGGCAATGTTGACGTTTCTTCCATGAAAGCCAGGAACAGTGATCAATGCTCAACAAATAACAAAGGATTTTCTAAAAGGTAAAGAGAGAGATTTATTGAGGTTCCTAAAAGAGTTCTACCAATAACAGAAGGAAAAGGATGAACGCAACATTAAATCAGAGCACATTAGGTAATTTACTATTCCATTATTGTGAACACCACATGAAATTGTAAGCAATATTTGAAATCAGACTGAGTCTATCTAAAGATTGCATATCCAGGCACAGATAAACACCTATTTCAGGCATAACCCTCTGAAGAGGATCTGTATGGACCCTTCACACTCCGGAAGTCAAAAAGGACCAAGAAATCAGTAGAGTCAGCCCCATTCAAATCTTTCCCATAACACAGTTGCTGGAGAGAGCTCTTTAACAGGGATTTTATAAAATCAAAAATAACAATAATAATAATAACAAGGGGGAGGAGTACATGAAATTCAATATCCCCATTCTGTACAACATACAATTTATATAGCAAATTTTAAAAGACAAGTTTCAAAATAAGGGAAGGCTTGTGTGTATTTGTTTGCATATTGTGTGTATGGCCATTTGTTTGTGTATTGTGTTTGTCTCCCCAAGTATAACTATTTTTGTAAAATATCACAGTGGGGAGAATGTTACAGACTATTTTTGTCAGAATTCTCCAGACCAGAAAGGCACCGTGACACTTCATCTGTAATCGACACCAGCCACTGGAATGACTTAGCAGGAGTAAAATGTGATATTCAAATCAAATAAAACTCGTTTCTTTGTGCAATTTACATCTTTCTATACAGTAAAAGGAATCATATTTTCTTCAAACACTTTCCTTAATTCAATAAACAACTCCTACTTTTTGTTGAAAGTGAAGCCAAGTTATTTCACAGTCAACAGTTCCAAGAAATAGCATTTTACATTTTCTTTTTCTATAATATACGTGTCATTTGTTAAAGAGATAAATAACATTTTGTATATTTTGAATTTTCTTTCATTACACCTCTTACATTAAGATAGTAACAATTTATGAGGAATTTTAATTTAAATGTTGTACCTTTACCAACATTACCCAAAGTGAACTGCACTGAATTCTAGTCACAGGAAATACTTGGCAGAGTTTTTATGAAAAATACATTTGGAAAATGCTCTTATTAATAAACTGAAATCCCTAAGACATGCACTCATACACACATACTTTTATAATTTCATGTAATCCAAGATTCCACAAATTTATATTACCATAGACTACCTTGAGGGAAGTATCATTTCTATTGACTTGACTTTATTATTTTGTTTTCCTTTTACAGCCATACCTGTAGCATATGGAAGTTTCTGGTCCAGGGGTCAAATCAGAGCTATGGCTGCCAGCCTACGTATGCCACAGCCAACAGAAACACCAGATCCAAGCCACATTCCCAACCTACAGTGCAGCTTGTGGCAATGCCGGATCATTAACCCACTGAGTGAAGCCAGGGATTGAACCCACAACCTCATGGAGACAACGTCAGGTCCTTAACCTGCTGAGCCTCAACGGATACTTCTCTGTTGACATAACTTTAAATGAACAAGTCTACTATTCATAGAAGTGAACTGCATGCAAAAGTACTAAAACAAAAACAAAACAAAAATAACTCTCACATATTTGCAAATGGTTGTATAGAATGAATGCTCCCTCCTCCCTGGACGACTGGAGAAACCCTGGTCCGAGAATGGTTCAGAATGTGACTCTGCCCATCTTGCGTTTCCCCCTCCTGTCTCTGGCCCACACTGCTCCCATGCTGTACCACGGCTACTTCTGATATACTAATTGCTAAGGATTCTCAGATTTGAAAACTCTTAACTGCCTTGAATTCAGTCTGTCTTCAAGGTATGTTTTTATTAATTTAACTTAGTACCAATCGGAAGAGACCAAAATGGAATCAGAGAGAACATAAGCTGTGTATTAGGTAAGATGTTTGGTAAAGGAGCTGCCCTGGCAGGAGCCAGCTTTTATGGACGTGGATATGTAAAACCATGGTCTTCTTCACCTAGAAGACAAAAACATGAGGCTTTTTTCCTTGTTCCAAACAGACCTTAAATGCATCTTTTACTTTTTTTTTCTTAGCATTTTTCTAAAGTATTTCCTAGTTCTGTCTGCACCTTTTAATAATCTGAGTATATCAAGGTATATGCCATGCTTTCATCTTCATTCTATGTTCTTCCCAGTTTTTAAAGACAAAGTTTTCAAATAGCTGGTCATCTAAGAGCAAAGTGAAAAACCAAAAGCCCTCATCAAATACTGCACCTTTGCCTTCACATCAGTTCCTTTGTGATTACAGCCCTCCCCTGACTATTTCTAAGTGGATTATTTTCTGCAATTTTTAATGCTCACCCATCAAACTTTTTCTTAAACCTTTGGTTTTTCAGCAATATAAGATGCAAATAAGTGAGAAAATAAATAGTACTAAAGAAATAAAATCATCACCATCATCCCAAGGCATTATAAAAGAAGGGGAACTGTTTCACAATAGAACCCAGAAGCTTCAAAGTTAATTTTTAGGTTCTGCATTGCTTCACAGTTTTATAAGTTCTTCCAACAGTAGAATAATAAAGGGAGATAAGGCCATGAATTCACTACTTTCTAACAGGTAAATAAATCCTGAAAGTGGTTTGGGTTGATTGGCTCAGACTTTTAGTGCTTTCTTAAAAAAAAAAAAAAAAAAAAAAAAACAGATTTTAGGTTCAAGTCTTCTAAGGGATCAAGTAACTAGGCAGTTTCCAAATCATAAACAACATGCATAATCCAAGCCAACCATCTCATAATTATCTACCTTTGGTCAGCTGGTTGCCTAGATAAGAGAAAATGGATAGATCCCCCCAAAAGAAAAATAAAATTACTGTAATACAAAACTCACTGAGGAAATAAGGTCATTTACATACATTTTTGCAGAAATTTTATCCAATCAAATCAGACACTTCCAAAATATCTGAATTGCCTCAAACCCCATGGAATTTGTATGTGCAAATTTGTTTTCCTAGAAAGTCATTTCTATTTCTTTCTTTGAAAGAGGTGAAACATAGCCTTCTCCAGGAACATATACATGGCCTGTTCCCTCCTTCCTAGGGGGCCTTCACTAACTTGCCCCCCTTCTCCTTTCTACCCAGGTCTGGAATAGGAATGTCTCCTATGTACCCTACACATAATTTTTGCAATGACCTTTAACAACAGTACTGTGATGACCCAATGATGTGCCTATTTGTATGTCATCCCCAGAAGACAGTGCTTTCCTGGATGGCATAACTGGGTATCTTCCTTCTGTGTTTTCAATGCATGAATTCTATAGATTCTATAAGGCTTCTCCAAAGAATTGGGAAATAAGATAAAAGCTGCCCTCTTAGATTGAGATTTAAAATCAACAAAAAATGGAAATGAATATATCTTTTTAGTTTGCAAAACCAGATCAATCAACTCTGAGTTTCCATGCACATATCTGGTTGACTGAAACTTAGCTATTAATAATTTGTTGTGGGGAAAGGGACCTCTCCAGTTCTCTAAGATCATGCAAAAGTCCCAGGAGTTTTAGACTAAAACATTCAGGTACGCCCCTGCTCTCCAGTCTACCTAGGAGCTACTGATTCCATCTGAGCTTACAGAGCAACCCTCTGTTCCCAGGCTAAACCTGGGCACAGAAATCTTTCACCAGCAGTCTCAAGGTCTCAGAGGTTCAGGTTCAGGCCATTGGCATCACTATGTCTACACCATCAGAGGCTTTTTATCCTCTTAGGATGCTGCATGGGAGACCATCCCAGGCACCCTTGATGGAGCAGGGGCCTCTTATGATTCCTCCACCCAATCACTCACCTCATCTCACACTTCCCTGGGGCAGGGGCCTCTTATGATTCCTCCACCCAATCACTCACCTCATCTCACACTTCTCTCTTTAGCCTGGACCCCGTTATCTCTCCTCATTGTGACCTTTCTCCTGGGGGAGAAGTAGCACAAGGACCATTTACCTTTTGTTCTACAACGCTCACCTCTTTCCTGAGGCGTAGGTGGGAAAGATGTTAACAACAGAGAGTTTCTTTTTATTTTCTATTAGCTCACTTGTTACGCATCCTTCAGAGGCAAAGACTAGTCAGCCATGTCAGCAAAAACAAGGAATCACTGAGGTGAGCACTGTAAGCTCTGACTCAAAAACACTCTTGGGAAGAGGCAGCCTTAGCTGAGTGTTTTCAGGTGTTGTAGCCCCTTTGCAGCATGGACACATTCCTGAAGATTCACTGCGTTAGGTCAACATTCAAAGCTTCTATTTCCTGTGATTCAAACTCCAGATTTACCCCCCAAACCCTGCTAACTGTAGCTTGGCTTCCTCTATAGTTCCACTGATGAGGATAAAATGTGACAGGCATGCCCACTTGCTGATTTCAGCCTACACGGTGTTTGTGTTCTCTTATTGTGAAGTAATAAGTTGGCATTCTGGTTTTGTAAATTCATCTCAGGAGCTTTGATAATGTGCTAAAGAAAAGGATTCCCTATGTGTGAGCTGACCATGGAAGGTGGAAGACCAAATCAAGGTCATGCTATGCTGCCACAGGGAGCCTTGGGAGACCATGAGGAAGCTGCTCCCACAAACTCCCCCAGCGTCTCAGATGCTTTCCCTTTTTGTCTTCCGTCATCTGAATCCATACAAGGGGTTCAAGAGCTATCATTTTAATATTAAATCTTTCAATTTCTATATCTTATTTAGATTACAAGTCCCCCAAGCATTATCTTTTTCTATTATTATTTTTAGACAATACTACAGGTACATATTGAAGGTTATATGCCCAATTTATGGGTGAAGAAACTGAGCCATACAATTACAGTGACTTGTTTGAAGTCATAATGCTAGTAGCTAATCAAGCCACAGTGGACTCAAAAAAGTGACTGCAAATATTTTTAATGCCCTGGACATACCATTAAGGCCTTGCTGTCAAAAATATGCTTCTCAAAACATATTTAGGTAAATAATAATGTAATAGCTAAAAGTTACGTGGCTCTGATGTACACGATACTGTGCTGGCAATTTAGATATCTTAATTTGTTCAGTCCTTATGAAGTTAGTACAAATTGTTTTTCTCATTTTACAGGTGATGAAAATAAACCTCAGAGAAATCTTGTAGGTTGCTCAAGGTCATAAGGTAAAGAAGTAGCAGAGCCAGGAATGAAACCCAAATACCCAAAACCTATGGCCTTACCCCATGTTATATCACAAAGAGATGAAAATCCTCGCCTGGTTGGATACCATAAATCTTGGATTCTTCTTTCAGGTTGATTTGTCATGTGCAAAAGGCATCTTTTCCACTTGGTTTAGTAGCCAAGTTTGAGATTTGGTTTCTATGCCCATATTGTCTCATCATGCCTGTACTTGGAAATCTGTCACTTCCTCCAAACTCACCACGCCTGCCAACTTTTACTTTCTAAGATAGGGACGATCCCAAGAATTGACACCTAAACTCCCAATTCTAGATTTCCCCAGTCTGGTTCAAACTCCTTCTAAATAAGCCCAATTATGATAGATAAGATTAGATGAAAGGCTATTCTATCAAAAGACAATTCCATTGGCATACCAAGCATTGAATAACATCTTTTCAGATCAACTTATTAGACAACCAGCTGTGTTTCAATAGGTATCTTATCCAGTGGAATATTTTGTGATATTATTGAGAGTATTCTCTCCCGAGGCCATCCACCACAATCATCCATGTTACTCTTTCATCCACTACCTATTTATTGCACCATTAATAGTTGTGAGGCATAAGCCTAAACTGATTCCTTTGAGAAACAAGGCAAAGGTACAACCCTTGTTGTCAAGCTGCTGATTATTTATTAGAGTTAAAATGATGTACAAAAATGAGTATTTGACGAAAAGAATTTTTTTTTTTTTTTTTTTGGCCGCACCTATGGCATGGAGATATTCCCGGGCCAGGGATCGAACCTGCAGCACAGCAGCGAGCCCAGCACCTACAGTGACAACGCCAGATCCTTAACCTGCTGAGCTATAAGAGAACTCTTGAAGAAAAGTATTATTAGTTCCAAACACATGTATTTAAAAACTATGGAGGTTTAAAGGAGGAATTGTTCCATTTATTTTAAGGAGTCAGATGGTCTCATAAAGAGAGTCACATTTAAGTTGGAGTTAAGCAGGAGTGTCAAGCAAAGACACTATTTCAGGCTGGATACCATAAATCTTGGATTCTTCTTTCAGCCAGCTTGCTTTCATCACATTTTTAAAGTTTTCGTCTATTTAAGTGAAGCAGTGTCTGACGAGTATTTAAACTTTCACTCCTCTCATTATTAGAGAGGTAGTCATTTTTTCATATGTTTATTTACTATTTGCTTTTCAGTAAAGTACCTCTTTATGGTTTGGATTGTGTGTGTGTGTGTGTGTGTGTGTGTGTGTGTTTTCTTTCTATTTTTGTATTGAAGTTTAAAAGTCTGTTCTTATTAAGTTAAGGGAGTTTTTTGCATATTCTTCTATGAATCCTTTGTAACTTGTGCATGTGGCTTGTCTCTTACTCCAGATATAGCTTGCCTTTTACTATAATGCCTTGATATTTGATGGCACAAGTGTCCCCAGACTCTTTCTTTGAAATTGTTTTTGTCCTTTAACAATTTGGTATTAAGCTTCTCAAGTTTCAGGAATGGTTCTGTATGTATCTTGATTGGAATTTCATTACACCTGTAGATTAATTTGAAGAAAATTAACATCTTTACTATCCTGCAGCTAGACTTTTCTTAATATTCATATGCTGTTTTCACTCACAAGGCTATCTTGACACTTTGGATCATGTACTCTGCCCAACTAGGATATAATTTATGTGCCCAATTATCTACAATAAAAAGGTAAACTACGAGTTTCTGTTGTGGCTTAGCAGTAACAAATCCTACTAGTATCCATGAGGTTGCAGGTTCGATCCCTGGCCCAGCTCAGTTAAGGATCCAGCATTGCCGTGAGCTGTGGTGTAGGTCACAGACACGGCTTGTATCTGGTGTTGCTATGACTGAGGGGTAGGCTGGCAGCTGAATCTCCAATTTGACCCCTTGCCTAGGACTCTTCATACACCATGAGTGTGGCCCTAAATTAAAAAAAATTTTTGAAAACTAAAAAAAAAAAAGTAAACTAGATATTGTTTCCATCATTTGCTCTTTGTTAACACCTGCTGGTTTTCTATGATGACGGTTTTCTTATCTAAACACTCCTCAAATATTTGTTTTATATTCATGCTTTTCTCAAAGTTCCTAACATACATACAGAAGAAGCTTTGTGATCTGGCCAATATCCTTACAAGAGCTTTACCAGGGAAGTTAGTATGGATTCTTGAATTTACACATTAGTTGTGTGGGTAGATGGCATGGAGATGGATCAGGAAACAGGGCGAGGCTGTTAGCTACATCTATATAACATGAGATATGTTTATTTACAAAACCCTTTGCTCAGCAGACTGAGTTGGTTAAGTATTTCCAAGGCATATTTTATGGTATTTTGCAAGCAAAAGAACATATTCTGAGGACTTCACTTTTTATATGGAAACAACACGGATGCAAAGGAAGAATATAACAATTAATTTTGTTTCCTGAAGTCATTTCATTCAACGACAACAGCTAGAAATTCTGCTTTTTCAAACAGGATTTAGCAATTAACAATACAAAAAAAATAACAGAGAATGCAAAGATTTTATTCTGCTCAGCATTCAAAATGAGTTGTTCTATCCAAAGGAGTTGAAAGAGACTTCTTTTGACCCTGACCACCAGTTCCATTTGTAGTTCATTGTCCCAAATCTCTTGCCCTAAAAAGCCTTCACATAGCAAACACCTTGGAAGCTTATTCTGTCACCTCTATTGCACTTTGTCCAATAAATTGGGTCAATATACTTCCTATTCTCAGCCTTTTCTTCTGACTCAACAGGATGCTGGCATCATTCCAAACCTGCTGGGTCCCAATCCTGGTTTTATAGAAATTTAAAAAAAAAAATCAATGAGAGAAAAAAAAAAAAATGTTTCTGGATAGCCTAGCTGACATAGCCACGGGCAGGAGCCGACTGGCACTATTCAGTATTAGCCACATGACCAGCCAGACAGAGACTTTGTTATTTCACAGCTCACCTTGCCATCCAAGTCACTCAGTCGCTGCAATCAGTGCGAATGCTTCAGGGTGAAAATAAATAAATAACAAATGTGGACGAGCACACGTGCTGGCCGGCACTGGGAATACACGCAGAACAGCAGTAGAGATAGATTTAGCCTGTCGGGGTCTACATTGGCTAATCAATTCTTGATTTTTTTTTCTCTTTTTTTGTTTATACTTTGTCAGCTAACAGATGGTGACCCATGAAATTACTTCTTTGGAAAGGAGCTTGCTTTAGGTAATACTCTTCTCTGTAAAAGGAAATCTACTGACTATGGCATCACTGGGTGAAAGCCCCTAGCACAGGTTACTGCAAGTCAAGAGGCAAAAGGGAAGGGTTGGCTAGCAACTAACACGAAGGGATTCTTTGCTTTGAAGTAAATGAACTCTGTAAAAGGCTTTAGAAGCTACCTTCCCATGCAGTAGCCTGGGGATGGTATAATTCATCCAAAGATCCTCATTCAGAATGGGAAAAATAAAAATACGAACCTATCCAACTTGGCATGAAGAACATAAATGGGTTTGAATAATTGAAAGCAAGCAGACTTTACCACATCACAGCCAAAACTCGAAACAGCATGCTGGCTCCTGCTACACAGAAAAGCAATCTAGGGCATTATCTTATGTGTCATTCTTTCGACTTTCCTTTAAGGAAACTCCAGCAAGAGGATTTGTGTTTTAAAGATCAATGCCAGATATGAGCACCATGAAGAATGAATAGGCATATCTTTAAAATGTTGGAGAGGCAGGTTTTTAGGAGAAAATAAACCTATTTGTAATTTGAAATCCTGTCTCTTCTTTGTGCCAAGTAACAGGCTATGCCATCCATTACAGAAGCACAGGATGTTTAAATGTTAAAGGCATAAGAGGAAAGGGAGGTAGCTATAGGCAATTCCATTTCTACCATCCATGTGAAAAGAAAGAAGAGCATCATTTTAATAAAGGAAGGAAATACCTGTTTTCACCAGCAGCGGTAGAATTTCATAGCTTTACTTCATTATTCTAACCTCTCCCAAACTAGCTCTCATTCCCTACCACTGCACTGCAGCACAACCCAGACTTTTTTTACAAAATATAACATACAGCTATTTCCCTCATGCATGATGTCCAAATTATAGTCACAATTTGACAGTAGTTTAAATCATGCAACCACATAGATTTCATTTATAAACAGAAATTCTTGTCAGCTTTACAAAGTAGAAAGAAAAACATAAAAACAACCGGGGAAAGACATAAAAAGAGCTGATGGGTTGTCCTTAGGACACGGATTGTTGGGACTAAAAAGGTTAATTTCATCAGCAGAAAAATTACAATCGGAACAAACCAGCTATAATCAAACAGAAGTGGGTAGTGGGACAACACCGATTGGAGAGTGCTGGAAAATTGGACAGAACTGGGAACAAGTAGCAGATAAAGACATGTTATTGAAGGAGACCAGGCAAGAGAATGTAGGACCAATAAATTCCAATTTGATTAAGAAGGTTGTAAGTACCTGGGGGAGAAGAAAGAAGACCACTCTCCACTGATTGTGGAAGGAGAGCTTGTGGACTGCTGTAGCCTTTGAGCCCAGCAGATGCCTCTGGGCTCAGCAAAACACTTTGTCACACCTCCGTTTTTTTTCTCCTACATGCCAAGACCCCACCCACTCCCACTTTCAGTAGGTGCCTCCTCCTTGACAAAGAGTGTGACTTTCTTAGGCTCATTTCTGAAAGCTAAGCAGATGAAACCTGGCCATGGAAAGGTGCATTGTGAGTCCACTGTGTGTTGTAAAATAAACTAGGTTTTCTCCTTTTATTAAACACTGGCTTCAATTATTTACTGAAATGGAACTACCTCAACTACATTACCTTGAGACAAAGAGGGTGATCATCAGCCTGGATCTGACACTCTCTGGAAGCACAACTCTGATCACTCCCTGCAGCTGAAGTGTGCCAATGCATGGGGGCAAGTTCAAATCTCATGGGCCTACCACCCAGTTGCACCCTAAGGCTATGGTTGGTCCATAGGTTGATAAATCTCACCTAGTGTCTATTATTAATTCCATCACATCCAATGTTCACCTTCACTCCAAACTCAGAAGCCACCTGAGACTGAGTTCCAAAAAGGAGAAAGACTACAAGGAATTTCACAGTCACTGTGGCCTATCTTTCTAAAAACATTTTCGAAGCTTAAAGTTATAAAATCAATGGGTCCAAAGGGATTATTGTGCTTAATTGTTTTATAAGATTTTTTTTGTCTGCTCCTGCAGCATGCTGAAGTTCTTGAGCCAGGGAGCAAACCCGAACCACAGGAGCAACCCAAGCCACAGCAGTGACAATGCCAGATCCTTAAATCACTGAGCCACCAGGGAACTCCAACAGCAATACGGATTTTTAATACTCCTAAGCTCTCCTGAATAATAAATCAGGAGTGTTACAGAAGACAAAACATGCAAAACTGTGAAGAATATCCTCAAAAAAAACTAGGTACAGGGAATCCCCATGAACTTTAGAACAGGCATGAGTGTGGCCCAACCACCAACAACTGTGTGCCCTGCATAGCATCACCCCTATGTAGCTGGAGCACTGACGAGTCAAAGAGTGATATCCACTTGCACGACAAGCTACAGGAACCAAATCTTATTCCAAAATAATCACAACCAAAATTAAATAACCCTATGGAAGCAGAGACTAAAATATCTGGGAACAATCTAAATGTCTTTAAAGGATACAAGTTTCAGAGTAAATATAGGTTATGAATGTGAGAAGATCAAACAGAGCTTTGTCAGGGTAAGCCCTTGAGAAATACAGAGCAAACATTCATTTACAGAAGTAAAAATCGTTACTCTCAAGGAACACTGCTGGAAATAGATGCTAAAGGGTGTGGAAGAGAAACACTGGGTGTAAAAAAGAGAGTAAAGCTTCAGATAGAGGGTGGAGGTACCCAAAGGAAGCTAGTCCTGAAAAGTAGGGTAAAGAGACTAAATCTGATAGCACTGCTTAGAATACAAGGCTTCCATAGCTCAGGGTTAAAGCATGCAGTTGAAGATAGAAAATATCGGATTGGGGAGTTCCCACCGTGGTGCAGTGGTTAACGAATCTGACTAGGAACCATGAGGTCACGGGTTTGATCCCTGGCCTCGCTCAGTGGGTTAAGGGTCCGGCGTTGCCATGAGCTGTGGTGTAGGTCGCAGACACAGCTCAGATCCCGTGTTGCTGTGGCCCTGGCCAGTGGCTATAGCTCTGATTAGACCTCCTAGCCTGGGAACCTCCATATGCCACGGGAGTGGCCCTAGAAAAGGCAAAAAGACAAAAAAAAAAAAAAAAAAAAAAAGAATTAGAATTACACAGAGTATAATCTCTGACTACATTGGAATCCAACTAGGAAACAATAACATAAAGATAACAGGAAAATCTTCAAACTCTTAAACACCTTTCTAAATAATTCATAAGTCAAAAAGGAAATTGCAAGGGAAATTTAAAAAAA
The DNA here is from genome assembly GCF_054392235.1 of Sus scrofa. Taxonomy (NCBI): domain Eukaryota; kingdom Metazoa; phylum Chordata; class Mammalia; order Artiodactyla; family Suidae; genus Sus; species Sus scrofa. Next base: position 117,254,163 of record NC_139388.1, on the reverse strand, counting down.
AAGAAAATATCGGATTAGACCCCTAGCCTCAGAAGCTCCATGTGCCACAGTGTAGCCCTAAAAAGACAAAAGACCCAAAAAAAAAAAAAAAATTCTGATCCATATATACCTGTGAAAGACAGAAAAGCAACTACAGAGAGGTCATACTTGAGTATTTCACATAAGAACAGAAAGGAAATTCTCATTCCAAGGAGCTCTCCCAAGACCATCTTCCTAATAGCCTAAGAAAACCCACAACATTGAAATATGGGGTGGGGGAGCAATAGGATCTAAACCATATAAAGTTATTAGTAAGAAAAGTGATAACAATTAAAATAGTGACATTTCAATAGACAAAGAGAATAAATACACTGGGAAAATATGCCAACAAAATAAATGGAAATGAACTACGAGGTATCAAGAAGATTAAGAAAGCAATTGCAGCTTTGAAAAGAGCACAAATCTTAATAGAAAAGATCAGAAATTACAGGATGACACCAAGAGAATATAAAACCACAGATCTCGAGGAAAAAAATAGGAAACAAAATTAGAACTAAAGACTGAAATACAAGGAATACAAGAGTGAATACATACCACAGAATGAACAAAAACCAATGCAGAATGAAAAGAAAAATTATAAAATTTTAAACAGAAAGGAAAGAGAGAGTAAAAGGATTGTCAAGAAAACCCGTTGAGCACAGCAGGAAGCCTGGTCAGAGAGGCCCAGCTCAGGCAGAGAGCCAAGCCAGCAGCCCCACCAATTGCTGAGATATCTCACATCTCCATCTCATCAGGGAGCCCAAACAGTGACCCCTGGGACTCCTTACAGTTCAGCCTTGTTTTTCCAGCAACACAAAGATCAGAGGGAAATAAGATTAGAGAGGGAGAAGTTAAATTATACTGAAAGACATTTGTGATTCGAATGACAATCGAATAAAATATATGGACCCTGTTAGGTTTTGGGGTTGAACAAAAGAACTTTTAAAATCAAAATAAAACAGGAGTTCCCGTGGTGGTGCAGTAGTTAACGAATCCGACTAGGAACCATGAGGTTACAGGTTCGACCCCTGCCCTTCCTCAGTGGGTTAACAATCCGGCGTTGCCATGAGCTGTGGTGTAGGTTGCAGACACGGCTCGGAGTTGCTGTGGCTCTGGTGTAGGCTGGTGGCTACAGCTCCGATTCGACCCCTAGCCTGGGAACCTCCATATGCCACAGAGAGCGGCCCTAGAAAAGGCAAAAAAAAAAAAAAAGGAAAGTTGATAGAACACTGTAAACCAGCTATAATAGAAAAAATAAAAATCATTTTTAAATAAATAAATAAATAAATAAAACAGAAACTTTTTTGAAATAAGGAGGAAAATTTGCCTCTAGACCGGGTGCCATAGATGAAAACCACTGCATCAGCCAAGGTCCTGGTAGGAAAAAAGATGGTCCACTCAAGAAAGTTATTGAGATATAGTAGTGAAGAGAGACTTACAAAGGTGTGGGCACGGTTAAGATATAAAACAAAGAATGGTAAAGTCCCCAGGACTCAACTTTGAGGAAGAGCTATCTCCACTAGGCGATGAGGGGCACAGGGAGGGAAAGTAGACTAGAATCCAAGAAGACATGGAAGCCAGGATCACCTACTCAAAACTTTCATCTTAGGTTCGAGAAGCATAGCCAAGCAGCCCAGCAGGAAAGAAACCAGGGCAATCAGTAACCCAAAGGCCACTCTCTTGCCCTCCAAACTCTCCTCCACGAATGGAGCCAGAGGGAACAAGGCTCAGCCATGCCCTTTCTAGGGATGAGTGTCTTGCCAAGCAGAGCAGGGTGGAGAAGGATTGAGAACAATCCTTGGAAGAGCAGAAAATATCCAGTACCCCAGAGAAGTAGCATAAAATGTATTAGGTAAGCTAATGGCATTAAGGTGATGCAAGAAAATCTTCCTATTTTTTAGGCAGATTCAAACAAATTCAAACATTTTTTTAAAATTTCGTAAACTATACAAGTTAAACATGTGCTTGGTTCTGTTTTTGTTTTTCTCATAATTGGGGACCAAATGATCATGGTTTTACACTGCCCATGAAATAGAAAGAGAAAACCATCCCAATCTTGCTGGAAAGCTGTTTGGCTCTACTCTTCCAGTCTTAAAAATAAGTAGACCATACAACAAATGTACACAGAAAAACAACCTTCATGGCTGGACTATTTTAAAAGGCAAATTGTAAGAAACTTAAAGTTGAGTGATAGGGAAATATCAGCTAATATTAGAGTTTTAATGACTTGGGAAAATGCTCCACAGCCTTTAGGCTCTTTCAAATCATCATGAGACAGCCCTAAAGTGTTTGGCATGCTAACCAATTTAATCAATATAGGATGTTCCACTACTACCTGCTTAATAACCATCCAGGTGTCCCTGAGATGATTTCTCTGTGCCCTTCGAGTACAAATCAACTTCACTCATTCTTTTGCAAGAAGATATATTTTTATTTAAATAAGTTATATTTCTCCTTGTTAAAATGCAACAAAACAAATCACCTCATACATGAAGCATAACATGAAAGCCTCATTTGGTACCACACCAGCCCCTATTCCTTTCCTCTGAGGAAATCACAGGGTAAATCCTTCTATTCTACCTTCCACAAATTCATATAGATGCAAAATACATGTATTTTATATATATGTATGTATATGTTTGCATATGTTGTATATGAGACTTTTCTAAATACATGTAAATAATTTATATACCTACACATGTGCGTACACACACACACACCAATTCAATAATAGCTTCATGTAAAAATGCTGTCCATTTTTAAAGACCTCACCCATTTATATCTCATCAACAATGTTTGTTCACATCCTGGCCAAAAATAGTTCTTATCAATTACTTTAAATTTTGTTAACCTTATGGAAGAAAAGTGTCTTTATTATCTTAATTTGCATTTGCGAGTGTTATAATTTTCATACATTTATCAGTTATCATCAACAATCTCCATTATTCATTTTCCTAATTATCTTTTTCTTTTAGATCCATAGTAGCCCTTTATATTTATATACATGTAATTATTATCTGCTGATGTGTGGCCAACAATGTCTCCTGTTCTTTATTTTTAAATTTACTTTATGGATAACATATTTTTAACAGAAGTTTTAAATTTTTATTAGATCAAATTTGCTAGTCATTTTTCAAGGCTTGAAGGATTTCTGATTTTTTAATCAAGAAATCTTACCCCCTGTTAATTAAAAAAAACTCTTCATATTACGTTTACACATTTCAATACATTGTGTTTATGTACACATTTTCTCTTCAACTTCTCATGGATATCCTCTAGAAAAATATCCATTTTTTCAGGATTTCTTTCCATTTGTTGCCAATTTACCCATTATTTATATGGACTGTTTTAATCACTTCGATATTGATAAATAAAACCATTCCAATTTCTAACTTTGAATAGACTATATTTCACTGATCAGACTGGCCAAAGTTAAATCCATTTTTTTTTTTTTTAAGCATCAGCTTTTAGTTTTAGGAATAAAATAACTATAAAAATAGTTCAGGGGCCGGATCCAGCGCTGTGGCGGGAAAGTGGCGCTGGTTCCTGGGTGCAGAGGGGCCACTGGCGCCGCCATAGACCCGGCAGACATGACGTTTGCGGCCCAGAAGGAGACAGTCACCATTATTCCGAACTTCGTTCTAGGCAAGGTCTACCTCCTGAGGGGTACCTGGGGCCCTTCCACCCTTGCTTACCAGTGAAGGAGCCTCTGTGGCTGGAGGTTCACCTGAAACCAAGACAAGGGAGGCTGCTTCGTCCCAAGCAGAGGGATGTAGAAAAGTTGGAAAGAATAAGGGGTCACGAACACAAATTAGAGACTTTCCCCCCTCGCCTAAAGCTTTTTCCATGGAACTTACCAACCTCCGTTAAAGTAGACTTCAGCCAACATCCCAAAAGCAGACGCGATCCAGACCCAGCACAGGGACACGCGGGAGACTTGCAGAGCCAAGCTCAGCGGTCCGCTGCCGAGCGGGGGGACTTGATGGAGGTCGACACTCGCTTTCCTTCCGCACTCACTGAATGGCACGGACAAACTCCGCACAAGCCTGCAACCTTCTGAAGTGCCCAGTCTCCAGAGCTGAGGGAGAGACTGGCTAAGCCCTGCCTGTGTCTGAGGCGGGAGGTCCCCCGTGGTGGTGAGCACTCAGGACGTGATGGAGGTACTCACATTTCTGGAGTTCTCCAACCGCTTTTAGAGCATTGCTGGAAAGCGGCGGGCTTGTGCTTAGTCCCCGAGACCTTCTGCAATTCCACATCCGTATCTAGGAGCCAGCCGACCTATCATGGCCAAATGAAAGCTTTGGCAGAACAAGCGATTTTCCCAGCAGAGCCCTGAGTCTCCTGAGCGGAACTGTCATGCGCAGATGAGTCTTCAGTGACATCAAGTGTGGGTTTTAAAAGAGATATGGCCTGGGTGGTGATGCCACGATCTTTTTTTTTTTTTTTTTTAATCCTTCTTAATCTTGATCTCTGGGACTAAATTTTAGAATCTCCTGCAAAGTTTATTCTGAGAAGGATAGCAGATGAGTGGCTAGTGATAATTGACCCAAGTTTATCATCTAAGTCCAACAAAGATGGAGTTTCACAGGAGTTCTGTTGTGGCGAAGCGGAAAGAAATCCGTCTAGTAACCATGAGGTGGCAGATTCGATTCCTGGCCCCACTCAGGGGGTTAAGGATCCAGCATTGCCCTGAGCTGTGGTGTAGGTTGCAAGTGTGACTTGGATCCTGCCTTGCTGTTGGCATAGGCCAGCAAGCTGTAGCTCCGATTGGAACCTCCATATGCCAAAGGTGCAGCCCTAAAAAAGCAAAAAAATGGAATCTTACAAAGACAAGGTAGGGAACACTTTGTTAATTACCGTTTTTTATTTCCTTCAATTTTCTTTAGTTTTTATTTTATTGTTTTCCCGGCATCTTAATTCATAAATTTCTTATCAGTTTTCTTACTTTGAAACATATATATGTGTTTAAAATTTTATCTTTATTCTGAACAGAATTTGAGAAAAATTGTCCTGCCAGTGACATCTGTGTTTTGATATTTATACACAGTCTGAGAGTTGCCTGTTACTAGAAAGTTTCAAAGTATTTAAAGAGTTCCTGTCTGGCTCAGTGGTTAACAAATCTGACTGGGAGTCAGAGGCTGCAGGTTCTATCCCTGGCCTCCCTTTGTGGGTTAAGGATCTGGCATTGCTGTGAATTTGGAGCAAATGGGATACTTTCTTACAGTTATTTGGTTGTTTGTGTGGGTGTTTCAGATAGATAGATCACCCTAGATTTTAAAGGACCGTGTGCATTAGATCTGGAAGTTTGAAGAAAGTGTCAACCTCTATCTTCCAGGAATTCTGAATCTTGTCTCACAGCTCCACCACAACTTCCTGTCAAATATGAGTTAGCTGGAAGAATCAGGGATCCTCTAAGTTTGAATTTGAAGAAGGAAATGGGATCTTTCATCTTCACATTGTCTTTGCTTCCCCCCAAGTCCTTCCTATTCAAGAAAGAGTTCTAAAGCATTGGCCGTCAATGATCTGGGTCATTCTCATTCTCCCTTCCCCCAAACTAGCAAGATCTGTTCTTGCAGAAACAAACACCTAAACCTCATGCTGTTTGTTAAATATGTGAACAATTTTGTTATAGCAGATATTCAGCTTCTAATCTCATTATGTTTGTTAAAATACTGTGTTTTTACCGCTACGTACCATATTTTACTTTTGAGGGTTTTTTGTTTTGTTTTGTTTTGATGTATTTTATACAGAGCATGTGGTTAAAATTAAAGTACTACTGTTCATCCTGCATACAACATATTTTTCGTCTTGGGAAAAACCTTGATTATTCCCAGAGAACACTGCTGCCCAGTAGTTATTACTTTTACCATTTTGTAGATGAAGAGGGAGAGGAGGAAATAAAGACTAAAAATAGAATATGTGTGAGGAGCCCTAGCTGGACTCAAAGTTGGACTTTCAAGGTCTGTGGTTTTTCATTTCAACCTCAGAACCGTCCTTACTTTATTTAAAGTTATAACCTAATTCGCTCTTAATTAATTGTGAGTATATTTTAGGTAGTTAATCTAAACTTAGCCCAACAAACAGTCAGAAGGAAGGAAGAGAGTGAGTGAGGGAGGGAGAGAGGGAGGCATGAAGGAGGAACTAATAAGACTTATTAGTCATATTGTGCTGTTAATTCCATCAAACAGTTTGTTGACTTTTTCCATGGGAAGAACTCAGCAATAATATTTGTGAAACAAGGGTATTGCCACTTCCTTCCTCCACCCTGGTTTTATCATCTGGAAAATGTCGTGAAACCACACAGCCCTTATGCACCGTCACAGGATTTATAAATCATCCATACACAAAAATAGCTGCTTTTGCCCCCAAATCTCTATCGCCTATAGAGAGAGCCTGCCTTACCACTGCAAAGATACCTAACTGTTTGTGGATGGATGGGGTTTGTTTTAGATTCCTACAGAGGGAATTTTTAAGTTCATAAGAAAGAGAGGAAGTTGTTTCTCTTTTGAGAAATATCTTTAAAGATTTTACTCCAGAGGAAAATCTCAGTTATAAATATCCTGTCCACGTGATTTCACCTATCCCAACACCTTTTCTTCTTAAATGTATTTTCTCCTTAAATATAGCTAGGAAACCCCTTCTCCTTGTTATGAAGTCTAAAATTCCACCAAATAGAATTGTGTTTTAGTTAACAATAATTCTCTCCTTTAAAATCCAAAGAGTTTTGAGAATATTATAGACTTGTCCCTTCACCAGGATCTCCACAAGCTTAATTAGAGAAGTTAGGTGTTTAATTTGTGGGGGCTGCAGAATAGCAATTATGTACAGTGGGGCAGGCCTGGATAAACAAGCAAAATGCAGGCTAGTGCTCCTTATACTTTAGAATATGCAACATCAAATTCTAGAATTGGGGGAAATGCAAAGATTTTGGCTCCATCTCAGAGACTCAGAAGTTTGAGATGCAAACAGGAATTTGCATTCAAACAAGTATCTCTTGGTGATTCTGATGCATGTTGCTTGATTCCAGGAAATGTTATGCCCTGGAGATGAGCACAACACATTATGTAGAGCCCTACATGGGCCTGTGCATACCATTTTGATAAGGGTTTAGGTAATCTGAATACACAGAATGTAGGAGATCATGAGGGAAGAACTGAAAAGGGAAGATAGATGAATATTTGAAAATAACTCGATGACAAAATACACTTTGCCATTTCAAATTTCATCAAAGTTTGGCTTTGCACCCAGGAGAACAGCAACCTCCCATTTTCTTCCTCCTCTTCCATCTTCTCCTGCTCTGCTACAAAAAACTCCCTACACTTACAGCCTAGAATTTATTTTACATAGTCCTATATCACAGACACAAAATATTTTCTCGATGACACCTTGGGAATCTGTCATTTTCAACATCACTTCAATAAGAAAATTTATAAGGTACAGACAATCTGCACACCCCTTTCCAAATATAGAAACTTAAATGTGTACTAAAGAAATCAGATGGACAAACTCCCCAGCTAAAACATAAAGCAACTCTATGTTGTTGAGAGCCAGCACGTAAGTTGATTATATTGCCCCTCAAAAAAAAAAAAATTGCAGTTATTAGAAGGAGCATATTAGGAGATTATTACCACATAATAATTAGGAGATTATTATTTCTAGGGTTTCCAAGTCTTTGTAGTTGTTCCTTAGAACATTTCAATTGAAGTGCTCTAAATTTTTAAAATACTATATAAATTCACAATCAGAGAAGTATAAAAGAATATTCTAAAGCCATTTATGAGTGAATTTTGAACTATTCATCTGCTTCTTTCCATTAAGACAAACTGTAATGTCTTTGTCCCTTCGTTATTTAAAGTATGGAACTCAGACTTACAGCAATAGCATCACTTTAGGTACTTGAAGAATTACAGGCCCCACTTCAGATCAACTGAGTCCAAATCCACATTCCAGCAAGATTTCTGGTGACTTGTATGCACATCAGCATTTGAGAAGCACTCTTTCATTTCACAGCAGAACCTACCTCTGAGGGAACTCCGAGCCTATATGATTATTCTTATATCTGAGTTTGATATATTCAGACTATGACTTTAGAATTGATTTTCAGAAATAATCCCATTTTTAGGAAAGTAGGTTTCCACACAAAAAAGTATATTATTGACATTTTATTTCCTGTCAAGGATTCTGTAAAACTAAGGCTAAGGGTCTTAATTTAGTAGTTGACCAATGAGTAGATAATTAATGGTAGAGTCTCCTTTAACAGAGGGTAGGACCAAGAATCCTACCAATCAGGATTTTTGAAATACATGTTCAAAGACACATAATACTGTAAAATAAATGCTTTTTCCAGCCTAAACCATTTATTTACCCTTATTGGGATACCTGATGGTGGGCCACTTTCAATGAAAATGCAGAAAAGAAAGCTGTTACCTTCAGCATTCATAAAGCCTTCTACATTACTTTGGTTATGATATCCCAGAAGCAAATTTTTATTCCTTACTTCAGACTCTCCACCTCAAATATCTTAAGCCCTCAGTGAAAGCCATCAACACAATTGTCAAAACACACAATAAAGTGGAAGGGAAAAAAAAAGAAGATATTGGATAAAGAAGATATGACATTTTAGGAGTTTCTCTGTGCTTTAGTGGGTTAAGGACTCAATGTTGTCACTGCAGTGGCTCAGGTCACTGCTGTGGTACAGGTTCAGAACCTAGTCCAGGAACTTCCACATGCCTTGAGTGTGGCCAAAAAGAAAGAAATCAAAATAAATGACGTTTTCAAATGTGTCTGTTTAAACTATTTGTTTTTCTTGGTCATTAGTTCTTAGAAAGTAGGCTTCAGAAACTAGGGTATGTTTTCTGATGTCTTATTCCTTTCACCAGCTGTGATAAGTAAAGTAATTGCTTTACTTGGGGTCAAGGACAGAGTTTCTGTCCTTTGAGGAATATTCCCCCCACTTTATTTCTTAACTGTAACTGCAGCCCATACCCAAGCCAATCAGCACAAATATATATATAGTTTTTATATGCATAATTTTAAAAGCGTGTTGTAAGAGAGTGCATAGATGAACACAAAACCAGCAGCATAATCAAACAATTCAAAGCATGTTCCTTCAGTGAATTCATGACGTATGTGATGAAAAAGCATCTTTTTATTGGCCATAATAAAACACTATACAATTTTGATGACCTAATTTTTGCTCATTTAAATTATTTTATCTTTAATTTACTTTGATTTACTGATTTCTTCTTGCTAACTTTGCATCTTTCCAATTTATGACAATCTCTGATTTCTTCTCTTAACGTTTTTACACAATTTCATCCATTTCAACACTCTCCATTCCAACATTTTGATATTTCCTAATCAACTTCAATATTATAATCAGCTTCTCAAGGATGGGGCTTAGTCATACCATTAGTATGGAAATGCTACATATATTCAGCAGAAAAAAGTCACTACCGGTATTAATCTTTGATAAGTACATGGGCTCGCTTATGTGAACAGAATAAAGGGAGACAGATATTTGTGATTTAGCTTATATAATTCAAAATCGTCATTTGTGCTATGTAATTACTTACCTTTTATTTTACTAATAGATGGAGGGTAAATGGAATGAGACACGACATTTAAACAGAAAGAAATATAGCTTTATATTCTAGGTCTTAGCCTTTGTTAGGAATTGGGGGCTTAGCTACCTCTGTAAATACACGGACATACACAAACATACGCAGTGCGTGTAGAATTCTTCAATGTCTATCAAGTAGCTTAATGCTATCAAAGTACTCCAGTGATAATGAAAAACTCAAGGCTCAAAGGACAGTGAGAATATTATTCCATATAATGTATTATGCATCAATAGTTTCAGCCAGGCAAATCCTACCAGTCTCTCAGGCCACCACAACGGAGTTAGTGAAAAGAATATTAACCAATTCAAGAAACAGAAAAATAGAAAGAAGAAAGGGAGACCATAGGGAGTAAAAATATAGGCGTAAAAATACAGACCCTTCTTTCCGGCTTTTTTTTTTTTTTTTTTGCCTTCTAGCCATCTTTTTATCCACCTTTTTGTCCACACATCTGCTCCTTGGATTCTCTCCTCTTACTCTCCATCATCCGAGCCTTCTTTTGCCTCCAGTTTTCCTTCTCTTACTCTGTTTTTTCTTTATTTGCCATCAAGCTCAATTCGAGGTCAGAGTTAAAATACATACTTGTGTTTATTCAGCCCCAGATATTTGCTTGTCAAATTAAAGCTTCTAATTCAAATCAATCTATTATTACGACTGCACGCTATTTCTAACCCTAATTAATATGTGTATTTCACAATCCATGACATTATTTGCACCTGAGCAATATTCTTGTCTTTTTCTGCATAGAAAAACTAGTTTGTCATAAACAGCAAATTTGAAAGATTTGCTGAAGTCCCTCTTCACCGTAATAGTGTCCAGCTGTCATTTTCAAGAAAGATAAATTGGGTCCATTACTAGGAAAGAGTTGCTATTGCCAATTTTTTTTTTAAACACCAGAACTGTACCTTGATCTTTAAAACCCCTTTCTATTGATCTCTCTCATATCAGGTTATATTGGAAAGACATATTTTGGACAGTTTAAGATTCTTTCACACTGTTGCATAAAAATGAAACAGACAAAATTTCTATTGATGTTTACTCAGAGATATGTGCTTCATTTCTTGGGTACCAGGTGAAAAAATAATGCACTCTAAATGTCAGGCATATTACACAATTTTCATGGGTATTTTGAAAAGATGGTTTAACAAAAAGCTGAAGTAGCACAAGGGAGAAATTTTTGTAACTTCATTATTTTCCAAGCGGCATAGATTACCAGCATTGCAAAACTTACTCTATTGAGCTTAAACATACTATATGTATAAGTGTTTTAACAGGTAAATTTTTTTATTATAAAGGAGGAATTGCCCCTGAGTATCAGGAATTTGCTAACTTAACTAAACTATCCTAAGAGTGTTGAAGACACAATCATAATTTTCTCTCCTGGCGTCACTAGCCCCTTCCAGCAAAGCCATGTCCCTCACTTTTTGCGTCCTGCCTCCTTGACTTTCAGTCTCAGCTCAGGAGTTTCTTCATCAAGCACATGTCCCAGCAGGTGCATGTGCATGTCTGCTCATCTCTTTTGTTATTGCTGTTCACATAAAGACAAGAGTGCCACTTCTGAAAAATGGTGCAGGAGAGTACGTCAAAAATTGAGGAAACATCAAACTTTGAAATGTGCAACGGACATGCTATGGAAATTTTGTGATTTAAATTTGGTAGGTGGTTTGGGGGCTTATTGTTGTGTTTGCCTTAACTTTTTAGGTAAAGTGCCCCTAAATGAAACAATACCACATGGATATTAGATAGATAGATACATACATACATACATATGTATATATGACAGTATTTCCTCTGTATGAATTATTTTAGCATGAGTAGAGTAGGAATTGAGAAGAAAAGCTCATTATTCCTTTAGCTCCCTGGTTAAGACATTGGCTTTTCTTCCTACACACTGTCTCTGGATGGATGGCAGCTCTTGTCCGGGTCCTTCTATCCCCTCCGACCTCCCTGATCCAAGAAAATGAATGTTGCAACCCAATAATATGCTTCCAACAGTCTCTGTCATACATTTAATGTCACTAGGACCATGGAAAAAAGTTATCAAAAATATAACTAATTATCTTCCTTCTCTCACTGTCATAAAAGGCATTTGCTCTAGTCTTTTTATGATAAATAAAAAGTATTTGACCCCATCTATCTGCTTAAGAAAGAGCATAATTTGGTACTCTATTGTTCAAAAAATTTTTGCAAGCTAGACCTGAACCTGAATTATGTTTAAAAAGGAAATAAAGTTCCTTTATATAGTTCAGAACAAATGGTTTCCAGATGAGAGTGAAAACTCAAAAACGAGCCTAGAATTCAGAACTGTTCCATTGGATTGTGGAATTTGTAGGCTAAGACAAAAACAAAGGCTGAAAATCAGCTAAAAGCATATATTTTTTGGTCTCTTAGCTCTTTGGGGAATGTTCATCATGAATGCTATGGAATTGCTGTCAATTCCGAAATAACCAAATATTCTACTTTGAGAAACCTAAATAAGTAAGAAACAGATTTTTTCATGTAGCATAGCATAAAGTTCAAAAGGAAGGTTGGAAGCTAAGTCCATTAACTGGAACAGTACACAGCAGATGCAGGCAAATCATCTACATTGCCTCTGTGCTCCTATTCCTTTCCATTTTTTGGATTTTTTTTTTTTTTCTATGTTAGTTACCAGGTGCAGAGTCTCCTACCTTGGGAAAGGGAACTATAAAAAGAGTTCAAGTGCCTTATTCTTTCACAGATTTTCTCTTCTGAAACCAGAAAATATTCAGAATCATAAAATAATAATAATTTGAGACTGATTTTTTTTTTTTTTTTTTTTTTTTTTTGCCTTTTAGGACTGCACCTGCAGCATATGGAGGTTCTCAGGCTAGGGGGGATCGAATCGGAGCTACAGCTGCTGGCCTACGCCAAGCTGCATCTGTGACCTACACCACAGCTCATGGCAATGCTGGACCCTTAACCCACTGAGCAAGGCCAGGGATGAAACCCGCAACCTCATCGTTCCTAGTTGGATTCGTTTCTGCTGAGCCACGATGGGAACTCCTGAGATTTACATATTTTATGACAAATCCATCCCTCTTAGCACAGTGAATGTATGTTTCAGCTTACTGTTATAGACACAATGTAATATAAAAGAGAAAGCTAGAATTTTGATTTGGGGCAATTGAGGTTGAATTCTAGCTTGAGTGCCTACAAAGTAAAGATCCCCCTGAGCTTCAATTTTCTCCTCCGTAAAATGGGATTAATATCTAATTTTTAAGAATGTTGGAAGAGTCAGGGATGATGTTTCTAAGTCCATAACACAGTCTTTGACACATAATAGATGGTCCGTGTGAGACCTATTACATTGCTGGTATTATAGGAATGGATAGAATTCACATGCCTGCCCCTGGATTTATTCAGCAATCCCTCCCTGAATCTGGGTGTATTGAAGAGCATCACAGGTATGTATTATCCTTGTTAGTTTCTGGATTCACCTTGAAGGAGAAGCCTGGTTTCACTATGGCTTTAGGTATAAGGCAGAACTGGTTGTCACCATTCTGAAACAAATGGAAACTAACTAAGCACTGTAACATGAACCGGTGAAGTCACTCATGCCCTCTTCCACTTTCTCCAATACATTTTCTTGTATGCAGCATTTCTTTGACAAATCTTATCATTTATATTTAAAGAAGTACTAATCAATCATAGATAAATATGTACACGTCGTTCAAAGTTGTTTGAAGAAAACTACTCAAAACATACCAGGAAATAAAAATCTGGCACGTCTGTCTCCTCACTGCCCATGATTTCTCCTGTCTTCTTCCTTGTCTCTCTCTCTTCGCTGAAGTCCCAATTCACAAAGGTCACCTCTTCCTGTCTCCTTTATAACTATCACAAAAATATGATTGCATTTTTTTTAACAGTAATTATTATTCACAAGCGAGTACTAAGCTGTTGCTTCTGCAGTAACACACACCAGAAACCTGGGACTTGCCTTCATCTTCTTTATCTGTATCGACAACTCATCCCAAGGTCACCTTGGGCTGCCCTGGTTACCGCTGTCACTTCCTTAATTTGTGACTTTTCCCCGCCTTGCTCTCCTCACCTGACCCACAATAAAGCCTCTAAATTGGTCTTCTGCCTCCAGTCCTGCACCTCTGCAATTTTTCTCCCCACTGTTAACACAATGTTTTCTTTAAAGCGCAGACCTCACCATAGCACCAACTTTGTAAATCTTTTTTCCTTTGTCGACCTAATGAAATTCCAAGTCTGGGACAAGACTGCCTGTTCTTTCCTGAGAAGATGGGTTTAGACAGGGGCTCAGAGCTTAGGTTTTAGAGTTGCCCTCTCCTGGGCTTGCAGCCCGGTTCCAGCCCTTCCTGGCTGTGTGTCTTATACATTGATCCAACTTCTTTCACTTTGATTTCTCTCAAAGTATTATCTGGAGCATTAAAAGCAATAATGAATTTATAGTGACTAGCAGAAAGCCTCTCACAGACAAATCCCTTAGCAAATGGTTATCATTATTCTTAATGTGATGCCCTAATTGCAATCTATCCTCAGCATCTACTCCTCCTCCATCAACTCCACACACCAGAAGTTCACTGACAGTGTTACCCACTCTCAGACCTCTTAGAAGACACTATCTCTGCCTAGAGGATTCTTCAGCCCTGTTCACTTCATTAGTAATAGTAATAATAATAGAAATAATAAGACTCAGTGCCCACAGCCTTGGGTTTGAAAGAAATAATACATTTTATAGTAACTAAAATTTATTTTCTTTTGCAGGGCTCCATCTTTGGGGGAGTGAACACTTAATCAGTGCATGAATCTACCTCCCTTTTTCCATCTCCTAAGGGCTGTGTCAGTTCGGAGACGCTCATATTGCACAGAAGTGCTGGGCAGGGGCAGGTGTTCAGCGATCCTCATCAGCCCATGCTTGCATCTCTGATCATTGTACCGCCCTTGGTCACTGGTCGGGCAGTCCTGGGAACCCCACGCTATTTCCACGCCCTTCCTGGCTGGTCGAGTATTTATTCTGCTACTTCTGCCTCACTCTGAAACTCTGAGTCAGCCTGGTATATCTGCTAGATTCCACCAGATAGTGAGTTTTTCTTTGGGATCCTGTTATGTGCCTGAGGCTCCACAAATCCTCCTGCTCCACTTTTATCTAGTCTGAGTCATCAGAGTTTTTTCTGAGCCTTCAGTGCTTTGGACTCTATTCATTTTATACCCCAAAGTTTTCTTTTCTTTTTTTTTTTTCTCTGCTTATGGCTGTAACAAACCCCTTTATGAAGAATGAAATCAGCAGCCTACTAACTGCTTTAATTGCAAATGGCAAAGTGATTGTAGGCAATACTGGAAGGAAAAAAAGTTCGTACACTTCAAAATATTACAAGAATGCAATATTAAAAGTAGCTCACTGGAGTTCCCGTCGTGGCGCAGTGGTTAACGAATCCGACTGGGAACCATGAGGTTGCGGGTTCGGTCCCTGCCCTTGCTCAGTGGGTTAACGATCCGGCGTTGCCGTGAGCTGTGCTGTAGGTTGCAGACACGGCTCGGATCCCGCGTTGCTGTGGCTCTGGCGTAGGCTGGCGGCTACAGCTCCGATTCGACCTCTAGCCTGGGAACCTCCATATGCCGCGGCAGCGGCCCAAGAAATAGCAACAACAACAACAACAAAAGACAAAAAAAAAACAAAACAAAACAAAACAAAATAGCTCACATCTATTGGGTGAAATACATCCTCACACAATTTATAATCTATATCCGTTAGGGTCCCAGCAGGCCACAAATGGTGCACTCAGATTAGGATGCTTGGAATTGGGTTTAATAAAGGGACAAATGAAGTTCCCTTCATGGCTCAGTGGATAATGAACCCGACTAGGATCCCTGAGGATGCATGTTCAATCCCTGGCCTCACTCAGTGGGTTAAGTTTCCAGCATTGCCGTGAGCCGTAGGTTGCAGATGCAGCTCAGATCCCACATTGCTGTGGCTGTGGCTGTGGTGTGGGCCAACAGCTGTAGCTCCAACTTGACCCCTAGCCTGGGAACTCCCATATGCCGTGGGGGGGGGGGCCTAAAAAGCAAAAAAAAGAAAAATAAAATAAATGGACAATTTGCGAATGTCTGCACATAGTGTAGATAAACCGAAAGACATAGTGAAGTTCCCCGGGGGTTAGCAATGGGGTGAGGAAGGTTACCATGCCTAGACTCAAAGAAACAAAGGGAACAGTATCTGGAATCCAGAAGGAGAGGGTCATGTAGAGCAAGCACCTCGAAGGGAGCAGTGACCTTTCATTAAGAGGAAGGGAGTCATTGAAAACCCTGCTGGAGGGAAACCTTTGGAAGAAACACCACAACCTCATTCCCTGCCCTCGTTCACAGCTCCTTCCAGGGCTCAGGAATGGAAAGTTAGGGCACAAACAATAGAGACCTATAGAAGTAGCCCTCAAGGCTTTGTGGAGCAGAGAGAAAGATGAGGAAGCGTAGAGAGCCGATCTGCAGGGTCGGATAGAAGATAGCAGCACACAGTCCACAAGGAAACCCCTGTGAATTCAAGTTCACCTCTGTCTTAGATCTGGCTGCTGTAACAAAATACAAGAGACTGAGTGGCTTAAACAATGTTTATTTTCTCTCACTTCTGCTGGAAGTCTGAGATCAGGGTTGTGGTCCATGCCTGTGGGTTGGAAGAAGAATTTCTGGACTAAGTGAGGTGAAGAGAAGAGTTTTTTGAGTTAAGTGCAGAGGAACAACTTCCTGATAATCTGGGAGAGCCAACCCTGAGTGTATGGTGGTGTCTGTTTTTATAACCCAGAGAGAGGAGAGTTTTTACAATACACCTACTGACCTGCTGATTGGTTGGAGAAAGAAGAGTCTTATGATACACTTGCTGGTTGGTTTGGGTATATAAGGTCCTTATGGGGCGGGTGAGGAGTGGACCAGGTACCTTTCCTAGAAGGGGCATGAAGGAGTAGGCAGGTTGCTCAAGGTCGGGGAGGGGCATTACAATGAGACCAGTGAGGCAATGATAAGGGTCTGGTTATTCTTGTCTTGGCCAGAGGCTTCAAGTTCTATCTCCTTGGAGAGGACTTAAAGTCCCACAATCAGGGCACATCATGGTTGGATTCTGATGAGGGCTTTGTACCGGGCTTGCAGAGAGCCACCTCCCCACGGTGTCTTCACATGGCCTTTCCTCAGTGTGTGTGCACGGAGAGAAAGTTCTCTCTCTTTCTCTTCTTATAAGGCCACTAATCCCATCGCGAGGGCCCCACCCTCGTGACACCATCTGTCCTTAACTACCTCCCAAAACCCAGCTCCAAATATCATCACATTGGGGGTTAGGATTTCAACATATGAACTGGGGTAGGGAAGGGACACAGACATTCAGTCCATAACAAATTCAATTCTATTTTCTTAAAGAAATCTTCCTCATCCCTCAGGACTGGCTTTTTCTAGATTTTATTCCTTGCTACAATGCTTTGTACATACTTCCATGAAAGAAATCCAAATATCAATTTTATTTTTGTTGCAAATGTCTCTTTCACTACATTGAGTGCTTTAAGAAGAGAAAAAGGTTTTTTTGCTTTTTTTTTTTTTTTTTTTGTCCTGACATCAATGACAATGCCTAAAATATAAAATATAGTGTGCTGGCTGAATGAACAGATAAATGAATAAATGCCTTTTCTCCATTGCTCAGGATCAGACTCCTTAAAGAGCAATCCTTTCATAGATAAACTAGTTCATGATATCATCTTTTTTTCCTGTAAAATATGTGTTGTTTAATTGTTGGCATTTCATAGGCAACATCCTAGCATTTGTCAAATGGAAATGGATTTGCTCTGATAGCATGAATTTTAGGTATAAAAAGAGAAAAGGAAAAAAGGAGTTTGTGGCAGGGTGATAAAATATATTCTCTATTTGAAGGCAGGCATATCTATGACATTCCCTAACTTGTCAACTAGAACTTACTTGAGTTGAACACAAATGTTAATATGTATTCAGCAGGGAATTCCTACAGAAAATCTCACCTAAAATTATAGTCCATGCTAACATATTTTTAAGCCAGTATAAAGTTTTCTTGTTTTAAACAAAGCAAGTGTTTATTGACGAATTTAGAGTTAGCTATTAATTATCTATCTCAGGCAGAGGGGGAAGCACAGTTGTCCAGGCAGTGCACTGAACAAAAACCCTTGCTCAGAGGAGTACAGAGATGACTCTTCCTGCTAAATTTAAGCTTTGACATGGGGCTGCATGTAACTGAAGAAAGGGTGCTTTTTGCCTTCAAATAAAGGTGTAATTAATTGACCCAGAAGGAATTGATCCAGAGGAAGCACTTTCTTCAATACACTGAGAGATCTCTCTAGGTCAACAGCACCTCTGACTTCAAGCTCACCTCAGATTCAATAAATCCAAATAAGCTGTCCATCCTATGCCTCTTTCTCTCTTTTTAATGATATAATCATCATCTTTGACTTGTTTGTTCAAGATCAAGGTATTAGTTTTGACTCTACCATCTCCTTTAACCCCTCCATCATCATCAGTTTAGGTGTTCTTCATGAAATGAGATGGGATTTAAATAAATAGGGAGGCGTTATATACAATTGTGTCCCAGGGACTATAGCAGCTCTTTACAAAAAAGAAGAAATAAGACAAAAACCAGATTTGCAAAAATCTAAGAACAAGCAAAGCATTTAGGTCTGGGAGATAAAATATAAAGGCATAGAATGACAAATAACTGAAAAGGATAATAAATGGAAAGTATTGAATAATAAGCACAGAAATACTCATCACAATCCCTGTGTGACCCTGACTCTGCCCGTAGACTTGTGCTGCCAGCCTCTTGCCTCTGTTAATCTCCAAGAGGTGGCCGGGGTGTACTTAGTAACCTCCAGTTCCATCAACCCCCTTCCCCTATTGCTACCCAGTAGAAGAATTAATATTTTCTAAATCTTGTACAAAAAGTGAATATAGGCATTTTTAGAAAAACTCATTAGTTTTATTAATGGAAAACTTACAAGCTGAGTGAAAACAATGTGTATAATATGCAAATGAATTTTTAGGACAAGCCCTTCCAAATATCTTGCTCATATCCTTCCAAAAATTATTGTTAAAAGATATACAGCCTTCTCACATTTTTAAGTTGACCTCTAAAACTTTTCTGTGTATCTTCAAGTAGTTGTAAAGGATGTAATTTACAGCATATTGTACATTTAAATTGTTTGACTAAAACCACTTTCAGGTGTTCCTGCCATTGTGCAGCAGGTTAAGAATCTGACTATAGGGCTTGGGTCACTGCGGAGGTGTGGGTTCAATCCACAACCCAGAACAGTGGGTTAAAGGATCTGACATTGTCTCATTTAAATATATTCAATGGAAAATTACCATAGGAATTTGATACCCTCCAATATGAATTTAAAAAACATATGACTAGAGTTCTGGTCGTGGCTCAGTGGTTAATGAATCCGACTACGAATCATGAGGTTGTGGATTTGATCCCCGGCCTCACTCAGTGGGTCAAGGATCTGGAGTTGCCGTGAGCCGTGGTGTAGGCCACAGACACGGCTCAGATCCTAGTTGCTGTGGCTCTGGAGTAGGCCAGTGGCTACAGCTCCAAATGGACCCTTAGACTGGGAACCCCCATATGCCACAGATGCGGCCATAGAAAAAGACAAAAAAAGAAAATGACCAAACTGTTTTTAACACCATTCCTTTTTCTACTTGAATTCATATTTCCATTCCATTTCATTGCAAAATTTTAACTTTATGTAATATATTTTATACATGAAGTTTTGTATTGTTAGCCCATCTATATATTTATATTTTACAGGATAATTAAGACTCTAAATATTTAATTAAATTAATATTTTTGTAATTAGTGTATAACTGGTGAAACCAACATAAATGCATCTGATATGCTGATTGATAATTATTAAGTAAACAATGTAGACTATCACCAAAATATATATATGTGTGTGTGTGAAAGAAATGAAACTTCCTAAAAATTATTTTGGTATTTGTGAATACATATTAATTATTCCTAGGATAAGATGGAGATTTTTATCAATTCTATTCTTTTTACTTATTTGTGGAAGTAAGCATTTGGCAGCTTTGTTCAAATAAGTAGTTGGGAATAAAAATCCTTCTTTTTTCCCATAGTAACATCACTCAATTATTTATACTGCCTTCAAGTTTTATGTAAAAAATCACACCCTATCAAAATCAAGATTAATAATCAATCAAATGTCAACCTGGCTAGGTTCTTTACATTTTGTTGAAAGAAATGCATTGGAAACTCTTGTAAAGGATTTCTTACCAGGTCCTTCGTTAGTGGTTCTCACTTTCTTAACATCAACAGCAGTATTTCAGATTGTCTCCTTGTTTGACATGTAGGAGGTTTATTCACCCCACAGCTATAAACCAGAATGAGATTCTGCAATAGTAAGAGGAAACTGGCTCTTTTTTAAAGTGGGAGAAGGGTCATGGTAAGAACCTACATGACGTTTCAACCGCAGGTCAATTTTCAGAAAATAAAAATGGAAGTTGAGGATTTAAAAATTAATTTCCTTAAAACCATGCTTTTGAAATGTCTCCATGGAAACTCAAGAATACTAATACCCCATTTTGAAGACTGCCATCCCAACCTACCTCTTTCCCATCAGATTAGGTGGCCTAAACCCTTCTTCTAAATTCTAAGATATCACCAGGTCACTTAACACTCAATAACTCTCAATGTCTCGCCAATGCGTCAGATATAAACACATAGACTCATGAATCATTCTACCCGAATCAATCTAAGTGGAACCCTTGGCGCTTCCTAATCCATCCTTCCACCTTGACCTCCTTCTAGGGAATCTAAAATAAGCAGTCTCTGCACCGGTCTCATGGCTCTCCTCCCGATTTTATGCATATAGTTGCTCGCTTTCAGATCTAATCTTTGCTCATGTGACTTCCTTAGCTTGAACTGCCTCATTATTATCATCCTTCCTTTCTTTGTGTGATCATCTTCTCAGATCCCTTCCTCCAGGAAATCTCCCCTTCCCACTGCTGGCTCAACTGATCACTGAATTCTGGTGAACTTATATACAAAATATGGCTGTAAATATTGGGATTCCTTTTTTTGATGAGAGGAAGATTAATGAAAATCAGTTGTATTCCCTAAGCAGATGGTTTTACTGTTTGTTACTCTTTCATATTTATTAATTTTGCATTTCCAGCCAGGCAGTGATTGGACAGTGTTATAGAACAGTGTTTTGTGTCTCTCACACTAACAAGCCAGATGCCCAAAAAAGAAGGCCCAAAAAGTGTTTGATTTGACCCATACTCAACAACCAAACATAAAATAGCCATTTCTTCTGAATTTTAGGGGAGAAGGGTGCAGTCTCTTACATGGCTTTCCAAAAATCCTTTGTGCATCACATAACCAATTAAAACTTCCAAAAGAGTGGTAACAAGTGAACTAGTTACTACTTATTCACTACAAGCTTTAGTGAATGGGGACGAAAACATTTTCAGTAATATAAGTTATCATTTAGTGGTTTATCCCCCACTGGACGGTAGAAGCACCTACATATCAGTGAGTTGAAACTGCAGAATTCTACCAGAAGAAAGTCTCCTAAGTAAATGGATTCATGGGCTATGAAATGCATTTTTCTCCTATAGAACCAGAGCTTGCTCATCACAGTAACATCTTGTGTCACCAGTTCTGTTTTGTTTTTGTTTTTTTAATGCTTTATTGTTTCCTACATGCTATTACGAATGGAAAATGACAAGACATATTGAATTTAAAGCACCAAAACCTAACTAAAACCTCAATACTAACATTGTTAACCTTGGGTTTGTTTTATTTGCCACAGCCAACCAATGCCCTCATCTGGAATGAATTGACTGTCTAAGAAAAGGCCATGTGGAGTTTCTTTATAAGGCGTAAGTAAAGTTATAGCAGTCATCTCTAATAATCTATGTTTCCCCACCCTAGAAGCTTGTAATCATTTACTGAGTTTTAATTCTAACTTCTGTTACTATATGTATATTATATTGTTTGATGATGACTTGTTCTATATTATTTGATATTTAAGCATTTTAATTATGTGTTTTTTATCTCCAAGGAAACTATATAGATTTTATTTTAAAAAAACTTTGACCTAGGTTTAGCACGGAGATAGCCACATACTCTCTGATAAATCAGTATGTTCCAAGGAATCACAAGTAAGATAGAACATGGTACCATGTATTCTAACAAGTGGCCTTATTGCCTTAATTTACAAAAATTAAAATTTCATTGAAAGAGGCCTCTATGAAATTATTTGAGTATTTAGGGGCTAAATAGGTAAACTTATCATGAAGGATGGAACAGAGGATGTTTTTGTAGAAAAATACAAACCTAAGTATAAGTTTGTTGCCGAAATTAGATGCAGCTTTTTAATTATGACACTGAACCAAACACACTGATCACCAGGATGTTGTTCTTGGTTCCAAAGATAATCAGAGGCCTTTTTTTACCTTTCAATCTGTTTGACAAGAAAATCTCTATGACGTCCCTGACATTTCATTCATGGATCAGGAAATCTATAATCTACAGATGGGGTTAGAATGAGCCATGGGGAAAATGTCTTCTGCTATCTCTATGCTGAGACTTCTGTAGAACTCATTGAAGTCAGATTCTAATAAGACTTGGTCAGAAACTCCTACAAAATCAACACCTTAACTGGAAGGATTATAAACCTGGCAGCTATGAAGACATCAGACCTTCACAGAACCAGAATTAAATGCATGTACTTCACTAACTTAGAGAGGGGTTATTTCAAAGTGTGGGATACAGGAGACATAGGCAAATTATGCAATTATTCTGCCTTTTCCTACAAAGCCTTTTGATGTAAAAAGATCTCATTACGCACTGGTATAGGAACAGGTGAAATGAGCAGAGGAAGCTTTATTACATCTATTTCTTTAGTAAGAAAAAAATTTATAGACTAAGATTAATCAGAAAACAAATTTGGAAATATTGAGTGGTGGAAATTAAAGGAAAAAAGAATGAAGGGAAAATAAATTTGGAGAGGAAAGTGATGTACTAATTATCCCATAATTTTGTTCCTGACTTGACTAAACCTTAGCTCTTCCTTTGCTACATTCCCTAGAATCCATTTCATTTCTTAACTCCAAGAGTCTGTTATGCATTCTCTCAATGTATCATTTTATTCTCTGTGCTGACTAATTGATATTCATTTGAACATCTGTTACAGAATTTTTCCTGTAACAACAACAAAATCATTTATACACAAAGTATTCCTTGCTTTTCCTCTCCCTTTTCCTCTGGTTCTTCTCCCTTTCAAAAGGAAAAAGATACCTTATGAATAGTTCTTGGATCATCCTATTGTACTGCAGAATTTAAGTGACAGGTTGAATTTCTTGAGGAAGGCTGTCAGAGGTTAGGAGCTGTTTATATTTCTCTGTGGTCTCTGTTTAGTTGGGAACAAATGAGTCTTCTGAGAAGGAGGCAATAGACAGAATTATCTAAAAGACGATGTGAATAGAAGATATCAGTTTGGCTATTTGGTTGAGAGAGGAAGGAAATTTGGGGACTTGCCAACAGAGAGCAGCGCTGGATGTCAGCAGAGAGCTGGGTGTTTGTAGGCATCTGAAAGTGAGGGACAAAGAGAAAGGCTTTGGAGCAACTGCCTTTCTGAAGATGCTAAGGAACAGGAGAAACATTGCTATGGGTTATAAAGCTATTTCTATCAATATCCTTTAAGGGGTGGAAGTGGTGAGAAACAGTCCTTTTCTTATATAACAATCATTACTATCCCTCTTTTTCCCTGATTAAAAAAAGGAAGTATAGATCACAGGTTAAGAGAGATCTTTATCTGAACAAGTGGCTCCACCAGTTCTAAGACACAAAGTATGACCTGACAGTCTGTCCCTCTACTAGCACTGTTCTTGGCCTTGATTGCTTTAAACCTGATCATCATGTGTCTTGGGTCTGAGAAATAGATGCCATGGGAAATCAGACCAAGAGAGAAGACCCTCTGCTCCTGAATACAAATGCAAATGTATTAAAGATAAAGCTCTTCTCCCCTTCTCCTCCCTTCATTCTTTCTGCCTTGAAGCTGAATTGGTGGTTGAGGCCACCTTGGACCATAAAGATAAAAGCCAAGGAAATCACAAATCTTAGAGACTTACATATTGACTTATTATTGACTTAACTACTAGTTATTGAGACACTGACCTAATGCCATTGACTACTCTTTAGGATTTTTCTATAGTGGGAGAAAAAGTAAACTCCTATTTGTTTAAACCACTGCAATTGGATTTTCTGTTGCTTATTACTAAGTATATTCTTAGTGAATCAAGATCCCTCATGATGACTAGCATTATTTCTAGGAATGGATAAAATATCACTTCAATCCAGAAATGTGAGCAGCCCTGAGACTGATTAGCTTTATTATCACAGTGCAAAATAATTATGTGCACATGTATACCTCCTAAATTATGAGACCCTCAAGAAGAAGGATTATGTTCCATTTACTTACCTATCTCTACTCTTATCTCAAGTGCAAGGTATACCATGGCAGCTTATTAAATGCTGGCTAAGCAAATGGATACAAGTAAGGTTACCTTCAGGACAGAGCAATAAAAGAACTATTGGTTAAGGTATAAATTCAAGTTCTTCAGAGCCAACTCAGAAAACTTTCATTTTGATCAATAGCTTTTATCCTACCTTTAATCATTTGAACTATATGAATTTTGAAATAAATTAACTTCAGATTTTCTAAGATCTAGGTTTCTAAGTTTATCTTCCCTACACATCAAATCCACTCAACCCAGCCCCCATTTCATGTTGCTTAGGTGATCATTCAACCCACTGGTTAAATAAATCCAATTTACATCATACTTTTTAACATTCATTTTTTTTTTCAATGTGACAGGATGCTTGAATCAAAATACTGATTTGCACTTTCTGCATAAATTTACATATTATGTTAAAGCATCCTTAACTCTAATCTTGTAAAATAGAACCCAATTAATTAGTGCAACTTACTGCAATTGTATTTAAACCCAATATTCACAGCATGACACACAGTGTATTTTTAAACCAATTAATTTAATCACATTCTAGTCCTGAAACAGCAGACACATAAAGACAAAAAACTAGTGACAGGGCTGGAAAAAGAGATAGAACCAGAGGAGGCTGGAGCCCCCGTATGGATTCAAGCTTAACATCAATATTAACATCAAGTTTTAGATTAGAAGTCTGAAAGTCAGAAGTATTCATCAGAATGTTTAAGAA
Source organism: Sus scrofa (assembly GCF_054392235.1). Lineage (NCBI taxonomy): Eukaryota > Metazoa > Chordata > Mammalia > Artiodactyla > Suidae > Sus > Sus scrofa. The sequence goes on along the minus strand of NC_139388.1, from coordinate 117,229,275 downwards.
CCTCATGTCATCAGCAATGGTTCTCTTGTGATAATAAGAAATCTATTCTTGGTATTTTAAAAAAGGGGACATTTTACTCTCAGTACAGTTCTATGTAAGTTCTATTGCCAGATATTATGTAAGAATTGGATTCTATCTCCAGATTACTCCTGCAATTGCAGCTGTTACTACAGTCCACACAAATGTTTCTTTTTATTGAATTATTAATCTTATGGTTACTATCTCACAATTTAACACTTAATCATTCTACATTATTTTATATGCTGTTGTCGCTCATTAATTTGATTATAATCTCTACAAAGGCCAGGATTGGTTTCTGCAGGTGCCCAAGTCCCTGGCAATGCCTTGAAGGATAGCTGTTTGATAACTTGAATTAGATAGCACTTACTGAGTTGTAAAGAATAAAACATTTAAGAGCCACTATAGCTTCACAGAGATCATTTAGTCACATTTACAAGTGACCCAGAGCACTGGCATTCCAAGGGACAAATCTGAGGAGAGTCATATTGTAGAAGCAGACCCACGCATTGGCCAATATTGGAACAAGCTGAAAAGAATTACTTTAGAGTTCAAGAAAGTAGAGGAAATAATGGGGAAAAAATGATTAAAGCTGAAGAATTATGAGGCAAAACAGAAGTTATAAAAAAAGTAACAGTGAGAATTCCATAAATAAAATTATCTAAAATTAAGAGCTCAGCATATAGATTCAATAGCAGCTTGAACACAGCAGAATACATTTTGAGTGAACTTAAATTTTAAAAAATTAAAACTGAATCACTGAGAGAAAATTATGGTAATGGAAGAGAGCCTATAAAACACGTGGGCAAAGTAAAAAAATATAATATTTATAGAACTAGAGTATTAAAAAATCGAGAAAGGACAAGGGTAAAAAATTACTGTAGAAATAGTAGCCAAGTGTCTTTTAATCATATAAAAACAAGAAACATACAAAAGTACAAAGCTCAGCAAACTCCTAGTAGGATAAATACAAAGAAAACACACCTAGGCCAATCTTGGAAAAACTGCTAAGCATGTAATTAAAAACAAAAAATCTTTAAAGCAGACAACAGTGTTCAAAGAACAACAAGACTGACTGATTACTTTCAACGGTAATCAACCTCTCAACAATAAAAATATCTCCAAAGAGAAAACAGTGGAATGACATCTAAGTGTTGAAAGGAAAAAAGTACTAACTTGTAACTCTGAACACAAGAAAATATCCTTTAAACATTAAAGAAATATGCTTTAGATCTTTTTGTTTAATGAAAGAATTCATTGCCAACGAATAAATCTGGAGGGTTCTTCAAAAGAAGGAAAAATTTCCTAGACCAAAAAAAAAAAAAAAAAATGATGCAATCCAGAAAGAGCAAATATGTGACTAAACATAGAGGAATGTTGACTACTAAAAAATATGTATAATGACTTATACAATTAAAAATATTTTTGGAGTTCCCGTCGTGGCGCAGTGGTTAGCGAATCCGACTAGGAACCATGAGGTTGCGGGTTCGGTCCCTGCCCTTGCTCAGTGGGTTGACAATCCGGCATTGCCATGAGCTGTGGTGTAGGTTGCAGACGCGGCTCGGATCCAGCGTTGCTGTGGCTCTGGCGTAGGCCGGTGGCCACAGCTCCGATTCGACCCCTAGCCTGGGAACCTCCATATGCCGCGGGAGCGGCCCAAAGAAATAGCAAAAAGACAAAAAAAAAAAATTTTTATGTGACATTTTGTGTGAAAGTAATGCAGTTGCTATGAAGAGTTTAAAGAGGATCAAAAAGTACAAATGCCTTAGAACTAGAGGAGAATGTTCAAAATAAAAATTGGAATTAGTTCATAATATGACAAGGATAAACACTGAGATCTCCAGAGTAGCCAAAAGAAAAAACAGAAACAAAGATTTTTAATTCCATCTAACAAGTTAATAAAAGGAAAAAAATAATACAGCAGAAATTGACAGAACCTTATAAATCAACTATAATAAAAAGATTTTTTAAAGAAAATATTTTAAATATTTTGATTACACAAAATAAGGTCAAGAAAGAAGAGGAACAGGATCATAAAAAAGATGGGTTAAAAAGTAAAGGAGTAATGAGATGAAAGGCTGTCTTCATTAAATGCATGTGAGCTAAATCATGTTAAGCTCAATACAAAATTAGAGTGTTTGACTGAATAGAAATGAACTGTATAGTAGTTTACAGAGATGTATTTTAAATATAACAACACAAAAAAAGACTAAAAGAATGGAAGAAAATATACTACACAACACTGCACATTGGTGACAAAGAAAATTGTTTTAGCTGGTTTAGATAAACTAATATCAGACAAAGTAGGCCTGAAGGCAAGAAACATTGTTAGAGATTAAATATAAAAGGATAGGAGTTGCCACCGTGGCTCAGTGGTTACCGAACCTGACTAGTAGCCATGAGGATGTGGGTTCAATCCCTGGCCTCGCTCAGTGGGTTAAGGATCCGGCTTTGTCGTGAGCTGTGGTAGGTCTCAGGCACGGTTCGGATCCAGTGTTGTTGTGGCTGTAATGTAGGCAAGCAGCTACAGCTCCAATTCAACCCCTATCCTGGGAACCTCCACATGCTGCAGGTGTGGCCCTAAAACAACAAAAGACCAAAAATAAATAAATAAATTTTAAAAATAAAGGGATATTTCAAAATGATTAAAGGGCAATCTAACAAAAAGATATCAGAATATTAAATTATGTTTCCAATAATATATCTTCAAAATAAGCAAACATTCACAGAATTAAAAGGATGCATTGGTAAACCCAACAAAGACATTAAAATAATTTCCTCAGTAACTAGCAGGAAAAAACTAAAATATTAGGAGAATACAACCAATCTAAACAGATTTAACAAAATTGAACCAACTCAAATATATAAAATAATGCACTCAACAACAGTAGAACTTTTGTCTCTTCAAGAGTATGTGGAACATTTATTTACCAGAATGAACCACATATTGACATAAAAATAGCATCAACAACAAAAAAGAACAAAAACAAAACAAATCAAAAATGAAAAATAGCATCAACAAATATCAAAGGATTCCAATCACACAGAGTATATTTTCCAACCACAGTAGAAATAAATGAGGAATCAATAACAAAAACAATTAGTCTCTAATTTCTAAAAATTAAAGAGCACACCACTAATTAATCCACAAGTCAAAGCAGAAATCAATAAAGAAATCAGAAAATATTTTGAACAGAATGATAATGAAGACACATCACATCAAAACTTATGGGACCGCAACTAAAGCAGTGTCCAGAGAGAAATGTAGAAATGAATAAAGTCTAAAAATCAAAGATTGAAGCTTTTATTTCAAGAAACTAAAACAAAAGTAATGAATTAAACTAAAAGAAATTGAGTTTAGAAATATTAAAAGTGCAAACACAGATTAATGAAATTTTTTAAAAACGTGGTATAAAAAAAGTCAAAAATTTTTTTAAATAAAATTGATGGAGTTCTAGAAAGGTAGATCAAATTAAAAGGAGAAAAAATACAAATTACCAATGAATGGCAAAAATTTTTTACATGAAATCATTCCAAATCCTGGAGACATTACAGGTTATATTGTTAGTAATTTTATGCCAATAAAGATCACAATTTGGATAAAACGGATCTTTTTTTTTTTTTTGTCTTTGTTGTTGTTGTTGTTGCTATTTCTTGGGCCGCTCCCGCGGCATATGGAGGTTCCCAGGCTAGGGGTTGAATCGGAGCTGTAGCCACCGGCCTACGCCAGAGCCACAGCAACGCGGGATCCGAGCCCGCGGCAACGCCGGATCGTTAACCCACTGAGCAAGGGCAGGGACCGAACCCGCAACCTCATGGTTCCTAGTCGGATTCGTTAACCACTGCGCCACGACGGGAACTCCTTATTTTTTAATAAATTCATTTTCACCTGGAAAGAAAGTCCCAGGTCCAAATGACATATTTTGTGACTTTCCACAAATATTTAAGAAAGAATAAGTGATTTTACACAAACATTTCTAGAAGGTATAAAGAGGAGAAACACTTCCCAACTATTTTAATGAGGAAAGCATAATCTTTACACCAAAATGAAAAATACAGATTAGTTTTTCTTATAAACATAATTATACAAATCTTAAATAAAATATTAGCAAATGGGACAATATATAAAAGGACAATACATCATGATCAAGTGAAGTTTATTTTAGAAAAATAAGACTGGTGCAATTGAAAAATCAAACAATGTAATATATTTTATCAGCAGGATAAAGAATAAAATATATTATCCAATTTATATAAGCAGAAAATGCATTTAATTTAATTCAACACATCCTTCATGATCAAAACTCTGAACAAAATGGAAATAGAGATTTTCCTTAATCTGATAAATGATCACCAAAACTATAGGAACATCACTTTTGGTAGTGAAATCATTATTCCTCCACGAGACTGAGCATGAGTGAAGGATGTTCACATAAATTAAGAATACCATTTAAGTGAGTTCCCATCAAGGCTCGCAGAAACAAATCTGACTTGTATCCATGAGGACACAGGTTCGATCCCTGGCCTTAATCAGTGTGTTAAGGATCCAGCATTGCTATGAGCTGTGATGTAGGTTGCAGACGCAGCTCAGATCCTGCATTGCTGTGGCTGTGGCGTAGGCCAGCAGCTACATCTCCTATTCACCCCCTAGCCTGGGAACTTCCATTTGCTGCCAGTGCAGCCCTAAAAAGAATTAAAATATAAATATATATATACACACACACACACACATATACATATATACACATATATATACACATACACACACACATATACACATACACACATATATATATGTATATATACCATTTAAGTTCAACAATGCCCTAAAAGCATCTGCCTGTGAAATAAAATAAAACATCATTAAAAGGGATTTGAACTAGAAAAGAAGAAAGAACTTTTATTGTTTGCAGAAGATAAGATTATGTGCCTAGAAAATCCAAAAGAATACACAGATAGTCTATTAGAATTAATAACTGATTGTTCCAATTCGCTGAACATAAAATCAATATATAAATTATGTTTCTATGAACCAACAATAAAGAAATGGGAAGTGGCATTTTAAAAGCTGATATTATTTATAATTGCACAAAAAATATCATATACTCAAGTATAATTCAAATTTTTTAAATGTGCAAGACTGCTACACAAAAACTGTAAAACATTATTAAATGAAACTAAAGGTCTAAATGTCTAAAGAGATAGCCAGATTTATGGATTAAAATACTCAATATTTCATAAATATAGGTATTCTTCACAATACTCTATAGATTTCATGCAATATCAATCAAAATCCCAGCAGGTTTTGTTTTGGTTCTTATTGTTGTTTAATTTATATGGAAATGCAGGGAAGCAGGAATAACCAAGCCAAATTTTCCAAAAAAAACAAAAAGGAAATGTTTACAATACCAAATAAAATATTACATAATGTAACATATGAGTACAATGATAAACAGATGAAAAATTGGAAGGATAGATCAAAAGCCATACCAATATGTATATGAATAATTGATTTATGATAAATGGTATGCAGTGCAGTGGAAGAAGGAAAGGTATTTCATTAAATGGGTCAGTTGGATGTGCATATTTTAAGTGCCTTAACCCCTAATTAACATCATAACAATTTCAGATGGGTTAAAAATCATAATGTGAAAAGTAAAATGTTAAAGTTTTAAGAAGGAAATATAAGAAAATAGTTCATGACATTAGCATTAAGCCAAGAATTCTTAAATAGGACCCAAAGATATAAAAAGCCACTTAAGGAAGAAGCTAAAATGTACTCAATTAAGACTCAGAACTTGTATTTAACAAAAGACACAATTAAGGAAAAAATAAGACGAATCATAAAAGAGATGTTTCTAACCAATGTATCAAATGGAGGACTTATATCCAGAATATATAATAACTCCTAAAAACATTCAGAAAAAGACAACAAATCTGAGAGGAAAAAGAAATGGACAAAGGAATTGAATGGGAACTTTATAAAAGAGGCTATAGATAAATGGCCAATATGTATATTAAGTTGCTTAACTTCACGATAGCCATTCTGATAAGTGTGAGTGGTATCTAATTGGGGTTTTGATTTGCATTTGCTGATAATTACTCATGGTGAACATCATGTGCCTGTTGGCCATCTGTCTGGCTTCTTTGGAAAAATATCTATTCAGGACCTCTGCCTATTTTTTAATTGGGTTGTTTTTTTGGATATTGTGTTGTGTGAGTTCTTTGTATATTTTAGATATTAACCCCTTATCAGGTATATTCTTTGAAAATGGCTTCTTCCACTCAGGAGGCTCCCTTTTCATTTTGTTGATAGTTTCCTGTCAACCTAAAACCTTTCATTTTCAATGTGGTCTTATTTTTATTTTTTCGTTTTTTCCCTTACCTGAAGAGACAGGCAGTAGTAGTGTCTTACCAATAATAGACAATATATATTGCCTACCTCCTTAGGCAAGGGAAACAAAATAAAATGATTGATGTCAAAGAGCATACTGCCTATGTTTTCTTATAAAAGTGTTATGGTTTCAGTTCTTACATTTAAGTCTTAACTTCTTTTTGAATTTATTTTTTATATGGTCCAAGAAGGTCATCTAGTTTGATTCTTTTTTATGTAGCTGTGTAGTTTTCCCAATGCCACTTATTAAAGAGCTATCTTTTCCCCATTGTGTATTCTTGCCTCCTTTGTCATAGATTACTGACTATATAAGAGTGAGTTTATTTCTGGGATCTCTTTTTGTTCCATTGATCTGTTTTTGTGCCAGTACCATACTGTTTTAATAACTGTAACTTTGTGGTATTATCAGAAGACAACAAATACCATGCATTGGCAAGGATATGGAGACCCATATTCACACATGTCCAGCAATTTCACTTTTAGGTATACCTGAAGAAAACAAAAACACTCATTCAAGGAGTTCCCATGGTGGCACAGTGGTCAACGAATCCGACTAGGAACCATGAGGTTGCGGGTTTGGTCCCTGCCCTTGCTCAGTGGGTTAACGATCCGGCATTGCTGTGAGCTGTGGTGTAGGTTGCAGCCTTGGCTTGGATCCTGTGTTGCTGTGGCTCTGGCGTAGGCCGGCAGCTATAGCTCCGATTCGACCCCTAGCCTGAGAACCTCCATATGCCGCGGGAGCGGCCCAAGAAATAGCAAAAAAAGATAAAAAAAAAAAAAAAAAAAAAAACCTCATTCAAAAGATATATTCACTCCAATGTTTATTGCCACGTTATTTACAGTAGCCAAGATATGGAAGCAACTTATGTGCTTGTCAGGTGATGAACGGCTAAAGCAGATGTGTTATGCATATGCAAAGGAGTATTATTCAGCCATTAAAAAATGAAATCTTGGGAGTTTCTGTTGTGACTCAGTGGTAACGAACCTGACTAGTATCCAGGAGGCTGTGGGTTTGATCCCTGACCTTGCTCAGTGGGTTAAGGATCCAGTGTTGCCATGAGCTGTGCTATAGGATGCAGACACCATTCGGATCCCACATTGCTGTGGCTGTGGTGTTGGCTGACAGTAGCAGCTCTGTTTCGACCCCTAGACCGGGAGTTTCCATAGGCCACAGGTGCAGCCCTAAAAAGAATAAAAAGAAACGAAATCTTCTCATTTGTGATAACATGGATAGATCTAGAAGATATTATGCTAAGTGAAATCAATCAGAAAGAGAAAGACAAATATTATATGATCTCACTTATATATGTGGAATCTAAAAAAGGAAAAAAAACAGGCTTATAGATACAAAGAACAAACAGGTGGAATAGAGGGGGTGCGCAAAATAGGTGAAGGAGATTAAAAGATGAAAAACCCCAATAATCAAATAAATAAGCCACAGGGATATAATATACTGCATGAGAAATATGTTCGATAATACTGTGGTAACTTTATATGGGGCCAGATAGTTACTAGCCTTATCATGGTGATCATTTCATAATGTATACAAATATTAAATCTCTATGTTGTAAACCTGAAAATAACATCATATTGTATATAAACTATATTTCAACAAAATGAATAAAAATTCAAAATATAAACAGATGAATAGTTGCTTACTTCATTAGTCTTCAGGAAATACAAATTAAAACCACAGTATGACACTAGGACACCCCTCCCAGAATAGCTCAGTTTTTTGGCTTTTTTTTTTTTTTTTTTTTAGTCCTATCCAGGGTTGGCAAGGATGCAGAGCCACCAGAACTCTCATACGCTGGCATGAAGGAAAAAAAATTGACATACTGACTTTAGAAAACTGTTTGGTCATATGTACTGAGCATGTACCTACTTTATGATTCAGCAATTTCATTTTGTTAAGATTCTGGCAGGTGGGTGCAGATATCTACTTATTTTGTGGCCACCAAGACAAGCCTTATATATCAGTTCCCTTGCTTATTCAAGCTGACACCTACCAATTCAGGGTGATCTGCCTCGTTCTTCCATTTCTCCTTGCCCTCCGAGTTGGGGGCGGGGGTCAATTTCAGATTTTGTCAGGGACGCTTCGGAAGTTTTGAACCAACAACGTAAAGGTACTGCAACATATATCATTATTCCAGTGAATCTCACAAACGCAATGTGAACAAAAGGTAGACATGAAGAAATGTATACTGTCTGATGCCACTTTTATATAAGTCAGAAATGGGGGGATTAACCCCTGGTATTACTTTTGCTGAACCAGTGACTAGAAGGAGACCTGATTAATGTTCTCTTGGTCTGGATGCTGGTCTGGATTCTGATAACATGGATCCATTAACCTTGTAAAATTGTTTTTTGTTTGTTTGTTTGTTTGTTTGCTTGCTTTTTAGAGCTGCACCCAAGGCATATGGAGGTTCCCAGGCTAGGGGTCAAATCGGAGCTGTAGGTGCTGGCCTACAGCAACACCAGACCTGAGCCGCATCTGCGACCTACACCACAACTCACGGAACTGCTGGATCCTTAACCCACTGATAGAGGCCAGGGATCGAACCCACAACCTCATGGTTCCTAGTCGGATTCATTCCCGCTGCACCACAACGGGAACTCCACCCTTGCAAGATTCATTTATGGTTTTGTGCACATTTTGACCATGTATGTTATACCTTATAAAAAGTTCAAAAAATCAATCACAGCACATGCCTAAGCTAGTATCATGGGAAACGTGCATGAATAATTATAATGATTATACTCTACCCGATACTTGTGGGCAAGACACTCATAGAACTTTTTATATTTATTATATAACTTAATTCACAGGAAAAAAAATCAAAGGAGTTGAAATTATTAGTCCAATTTTCCCAATGAGGCAATTAAGGATTAAAGAATTTAAGAAACTTGTCAAAGACCACAGTTAGTTAATGATGAGGGCTCTAATTCACAGTTAGTTAATGATGAGAGCTCTAATTCAGTGTATGATCTTCCTACCATGTCATTCTTCCTCCTAAAAGCTATGAGTTTCTAGAGCTCATCCATGTTGTAATAATCCATTATAAGCTTAATTCATGCCTGTCACAGATTGGGATTCTCTGGAAGATCAAAACCTGGGAAAGGAAGGAAGCAGGATGGGACAGAGGGAAGAGAAGAGCACCTTACTTTCTCCCAACAAGACTTCAGCCAACCTGGCAGGGAGCCCACCACTGGGTTCCTCACTGAGCCCGAGTGGATGAGCCTTTGTTCCACTCAGCTCCCGGATGCAGGTGGCCTCTGGGAAGATGGGATGTCAGGCGAGGAGACTCTGTAGCTGAAAAGAGCCCACAACCGGAGTCTGCCTGCCAACCACTCTCCACATTGGGCAACAAGTCCTTCTTGGAGGGAGGAACTGGGCAGCACATCTCTAGGTCTACCACGAGGATTTCAATGATCTTGATCTTTCTCAATCTTCACAGTTATCTTATAGGGTAGCCATGCATGTGCTCTGCTCAGGGCCTTTACAAACTGTCACTTCTGTTAGGAACCTGCTTCCCTCTGTGGCCTGAGTAACTCACCTTCAAGTCTTCGGTCAACCATCACCTTCTTAAGGAGGCACAACCTAAACAGTATATGTGACATTGCAACCAACTCCCATGCCTCACATTATATCCTCTTCACCTTATTCTACTTTTGCTTCTTTCCTTTGCATTTATCATTTCCTAGCATATTACATTATTTATTATCTTGCTCATCATTGGGCACCTCCCCCTCCTAGAATATAAACTCCACAATGACAGGAATCCTTGTTTTGTTTCCTGAAGTGTTCCTAGAATAGTACTTGACACAAAGTAGGTCTCAACTAATATTTGTCCAATTAAATTGAATAAAAGTTCATTTTTACCTCTGAACATGCACCCACTAGTGAAATATGATTAAGCTCAACATCACCAAAAAAAGGAAATTACAGCTTCCAATGTGAGGAATGAGGGGGAGGCTGCCTGCCTGTGAGAAAGAAAAGGTGAGTGTTAAATAGCTGTGTTGTTAATTAGTGTCCCCTGCTCCATTATCCCTAAGAGAATCTTCACACTGTATGTCCCTGATGAGCAAAGTAGGAAAGACATAAAAACTGTCATAGAAGTAGGCACCATGTACAAGTTGCTAAAAATCTCTTCCTAAACATCATTTTTGTTTAAAATAGAGCAATTCTTATCTAAATCAGAGTTAAGTAATAACAAAAGTTCAGAAATATAAGTATCATAGAAAAAGGTTAAAAACCCAATTATCTATTCTAATAAAAACTATAATAGTTAACTTTTGAATGTTTATTATGTATCAGTTACAGTGTTAAGTCCTTTTATGAATTTTCTTGTTTAATATATGCATTTCTATAAACTAGACCCTATCATTATCTCACTCTTATTTAATTTATATTATCCTGACATAATATAAAACTACTACTTTTTTGGGGTGGGGGATCTTTTTGTCTTCTTAGGGCTGTACCCGCAGCATGTGGAGGTTCCGAGGCTAGGGGTCCAATAGGAGTTGTAGCTGCCAGTCTATGCCAGAGCCACAGCAACGCGGGACCTGAGCTGTATCTGTGACCTACACCACAGCTCATGGCAACACCAGATCCTTAACCTACTGAGCGAGGCCAGGGATCAAACCCTTGTCCTCATGGATGCCAGTTGGGTTCACTAACCGCTGAGCCACAACAGGAACCCCTAAAACTATCACTTTTTCAGTTTCAAAAATCAAAGCATAGAGAGATTAATCAAGGTCACAAATTTAGTCTTTGGTGAGGCTGGAACTGAACCCAGGCCACCTGATTGCAGAGCCCATAACCACCTGCTTCATCTCCTAACTTCTCCAATTGAACTTGACAAGAATGCAAAATCAACTTCTCATGTGATAACTTACTGACATATTGGAGCTTGTCTATTTCAGCCTGTGGTATTACCCTGACTAACCAGAGGGAGGTTAGGAGAGTGGGGATGTATACTTCTGTGCTTGCCTTGTGGCTGGCTCAAGCACAGGGAAATCCTAAGAGATACCCCACTTGTTAACTCCCTGTGGTACACCTCCAACCCTCATACCCACCCCTTAGAGGTGGTGGGAGCCCAGGGAGCTCCATCATGGAGTCTAGGTTGCCTTGAACACAGGACGTGAGAAGCCTCTGCTTTTGCTCAGCCCTTGGTTTCTGGTTTCTGGGGTATTCTTCAAAGCATCAATCCTGAAAAGTCCAATTCATAAAGCTGCCTTGTTTTTGACCTCCCCTGACTTGGCTGGGTTTACAGGATCCAGAAGCTCTCTCCAACATAATCTCAAGAATAAAATCTTACGTAAGTCAAATGCTTCCCTTACTTGACCCCACAAAAATCCTCCCAAACTGCTCCTCAGACTTTCCTCCAAGGCCAAACTTACAGAGCCATTGAGACCCACTTTCTAATTATGGAACTTTCATTTACATATGTATTTTCTCTTATCATATCATTATCATTAGGCAGGAGTTGTGCTGCTCTGAGTGAATCATTCAACAGTAGGATTACCCCAAACATAACTCAGTTTAGCAAGATCCCTATCATGATAGAGACTTTCCTCAATCTTGATGTCAACAGAAAGTAAAGCATCCCACAGTTCCAGCCCTTTCTTGTTTTGTCCTGGACCTTTCTACCTGAAAGATCTGACTCTCTCTCTTCAAGGTCTGGCTGATAACTTCTCTTTATCTAATAATAATTAATAGCTTTCTTTCCCTCTTTTCTTCCTTGAATCAAGATTTCTGGAGTTCCCATTGTGGCTCAGTGGGTAACGAATCCGAATAGGAACCATGAGGTTGTGGGTTCGATCCCTGGCCTCGCTCAGTGGGTTAAGGATTCGGCGTTGCCATGAGCTGTGCTATTGGTCACAGATCCTGAGTTTCTGCGGCTCTGGCGCAGGCCAGCGGCTACAGCTCCAATTAGACCCCTAGCCTGGGAACCTCCACATGCTGTGGGAGTGGCCCTAGAAAAGGCAAAAAGACAAAAAAAAAAAAAAAAAAAAGGACTATATATACATATATATATATATATGTATGTATATATTTCTCATACTCCTTCCACATGCATCTCATTGGCCCATACTTAGTCTCAAGGCTCCAACCACTGTGACATAGGCTGAGAAATATCTCCTTTGGCTGGGCATCCATGAGCCCAGCTGTCACTCAGGGTGCTCTTACTAAAAGCAAGTCCACAGAAGAGAGTTTTATGAGTTGTATTGTGGCATAAAGGAGAAAGGGGAGAATCTGGAAGTCAACAACCAATCTACCTTTTAGAAATTGTCTATACAGAAAAATGAGGCTTCCTCCTACAACCTTCACCTCTACTGAGAGTTTTCTTTTTGAGCCATAAATGGTCTAGCTAATATTGCTTAGTTTTCTCTTTCTGTATGCCCTTGAGCTGACATGATTTTGAACCAGATTTGGAAGCTCGACTGGAATAAACCTGCCTGGGGAAGCTGAAGAATTGGCACAGTCAAGAGAGGAGGAAAAGAGGAGGCAGCAGCTAGCTTGGTTGAAGAAAGCTGGAGAAAGACTGGTTAAAGGATTGTTGGCTTTTTCCTTCTGTTTTTGTTTTTGAAACTGTACCATCCAAACTGCTGCATTCTTTTCTGCATCTTCCCCCAAGAATATAAATAAGATATCAATTGTCCTTTTTGGAGTTTTCAATGTTGTTTTGTGTTTAGGGAGAACTTTACAAGTGTGAAATTATCTTTAGGGAGGGTGGGTGTGAAGCAAAGGAATTAAGTCCTATATAAGATAAGTGTGCAAAGAATCTCCTATGTGAGACTTTTGAGAGTTTTAACATCCTTTTCTTAAACTATAATTTACCAAAGGAAAGGTACTCTTCTGTTTTATGTACGTTATTATAATATACTTTCCAGCCACCCTATGAAGCTGGCCTTATTTTCCTACTTTATTGGTTGAGAAAACTAAAGCTTCAGGATGAAGTAATTAGCACAATATTTCATAGCTAATAAATAGCAGGGCAAGAATTTTAACCAAAGAACTAACCCAAGGCCCATTCTGCGTTTCTGTAATAATCCTCTCTTCCACCCTCCACATTTACAAGGTCACCAACCTAATTAAATGACACTGTTTTGATGGACTTTATTTCCACTATCACTAAATTTATGAAAGGCTCATATATACATCTACATATTGCTGATACATTTCAGCAAAAATTATTGAGTGACTCCTGTGTGCTGAGGACCATGCTGGGATCGAGGCAAAGAAAAATAAGATATGGTAGAAGACCTAAGAGCCTCGTAATTTAGCATGAATAAGTTGAATCCAATCTTTTCATTTGTTATAACATGGTGTTGTTATTTTTCAAAAGTCTATTTGGAAATGTAAATAATGGTGATAATAATTGGTCACAAAATACACAGTGAAATATGATATGAAAAATCATCAGCCTGGCAATTTTTCTCATTCCTAAATAGGTATAAAACTCAAGTATTGGAGTTTCTTTTGTGGCTCAGCGGGTTAAGAACTTGACACAGTGTCTGCGAGAATGTGGGTTGGATCCCTGGCCTCACCCAGTGGGTGAAGGATCCGGTGTTGCCGTGGCTGGGGCTGCAGCTCCGATTCAACCCCTAGCCTGGGAATTTCCATATGCCACAGGTGCAGCTGTAAAAACAAACAAAAAACACAAGTATTATGTTGGGCTAGAAATGTTCATCTTCAAAGTAAATTTTCTTCTATCACCTCTAAAATATGATGGCTTTAACAAATACACATACTGAGAGTGTGGACCTACTACTCTCAGTAATCTTCCAGAAACGATTCAATCAGCAGTTAATTCATCTGTAAACTAAAAGCTGTGATATGCTAATGAGCTCTGACCGGCTTGAGCCCACGTGTTTGTTACACAGATGAAAATTCAAAATGTCCCAAGTCCCAGAGAAAGGATGAGCAAGAAATACTTAGCTGGCTCTATTAGACTGCCTTTTTTAATTAGTGCTGTCAAAGTACTTCAGCCAGGTTTAATCATAGGCTTCTCTTTGACTGTACTCCTCTTAGCAGCATCTCACCTGGACATAACATTCCCTCTCAAATCTCTTTGACTTTTGCAGTGTTTTGCAAATACATCACTTTGATATTTCCAGTAGCTATTATCTTACAAAATGGAAAACATTGTCTGCAGCACAAGCAGTAATGCCCAGAGTGAGTCTCTGTGCAACTTAGCAATGTTCTTTCCTCTTTCTCAATTCCAACCCATCTTGGGATTTCATTTCATATTATGTGTTAACAGTGAGAATATGAACAGTGAACTCTAAAAGTTGCATATTTTCTGTTCAGGAAGTCTTCTTTCCCTGTTTAATCCAATGTTCTCTTCTTTGTCATGTCAGTTTTTCTCCCCCAAGCTAGACCAGTGGTTTTCAAATTATGTGGATTAGAATCCATTCTTTTTTCAAACACAATGGTTCAGAAGCACATGGCACACCATCTAGGAAGAGGTGAACTCTTTTCTCAGGAAATTGAACTCTTTATTGTTTCTTGGAAGATTCATCATTGAAACCATATGATCTTAGAGCAGATCGATTATCACTCCTTTAGATATATCTTCTGTAACTTGCAAAAAACAGCATATTTGCCTGCAGCTTCCCTTTAGATGCTATTATTCCTCCATCTGTGGATCTTTAATGAATTTGTAAACTTGGGGTAACTAGAGTCACACGGAACTGGACTCAAACTCTGATTCCACTGCTTGCTTACTGCAGTGACCTTGAGCAATTTATTCAAACTCCCTGTTTCAGGGCTTTCTTATCTCTCAAGGGAAAAGAACAATTCTCATGATATATGGTGATGTTGAAGAGTCCTAAGGTCAAGGTCAGTAGATCTTTGACATTCAGCAAAGCTCTCAGGAGAGACCTTGTCTTCTTGATTGCACTGTATATATCATAATACACACCAATAAAGCATTCAGGCCACAAAATTTAGTAAAATGTAACTACACTAGTGTCTTCACTATCATCTGGTTTTCAGAAATTATTTGAAAAGCTATTGGCTTTCCAAGTCATGTTTCCATTGAAAATCACAATTTTTGTCACAAGTCAACTGTCTCTTCAACTTTCACAAAAAAATTTATCTCACGCAGAGAGAAATGTTTTGACATCTATTGGCAGGAATGTAAAATTGTAGAGCCATTTTGGCAAACAGTAAGAAGAATCCTCAAAACATTAGAAATTGAACTACCACCCAATCCAGCAATCCCACTTCCAGATATATAGCTGTTGTTTCCATGTCCTTTCCATTTTTTTTTTTTTTGTCTTTTGTCTTTTTGTTGTTGTTGCTATTTCTTGGGCCACTCCCGCGGCATATGGAGGTTCCCAGGCTAGGGGTCGAATCGGAGCTGTAGCTGCCAGCCTATGCCAGAGCCACAGCAACGCTGGATCCAAGCCGCGTCTGCAACCCACACCACAGCTCACAGCAACGCTGGATCGTTAACCCACTGAGCAAGGGCAGGGACCGAACCCGCAACCTCATGGTTCCTAGTCGGATTCGTTAACCACTGCGCCACGACGGGAACTCCCAAATTCTCATGTTTATCGCATTATTATTCACAATAGCCAAGATATGGAAATAACCAAGTGTCTGTCAATGGATGAACAGATAAATATGTGGAATGGAATGGAATGTTATTCAGCCATGAGAAAGAAGGAAATCCTGCCATTTGCAACCACACAGATGTACCTTGAGGTGCATTATGCCAGATGAAACGTCACATGGAGAAAGACAAATACTGTATGATATGTGGAATCTAAAAAAGCCAAGCCCCTCTAAGCAAAAAGTAGATGGTGGTTACCAAGGGCTGAGAGATGGGGGAATGGAGAGAAGTTGGTCAGAGTGTATAAACATCCATTTAGAAGATAAGTGAGTTCTGGAGATCTAATGCACAGCATTGTGGTTATAGTTAGCAATACTGGGCTAAATGCTTGTAAGTTGCTAAGAGAGAAGATCTTAAATGTTCTCATAATGGTAATTATGTGAAGTGATGCAGGTGTTTGCTGACTTTACAGTAGTAATCATATTGCATTATATAAGTGTATCAAATCAACATGGTGCACACCTTAAACTTACACAGTGTTACATGTGAGTTTTATCTCAGTAAGCTTGGGGGAAAATAAAGACCAAATGAGAATGTCGGGAGGAAAAAAAAAAAAAAAAGAAAGAAAGGTGTATGCTGTTTGGACCATTTAACTTGCACTTAATTCACATCATTCATATATTTTGTCTTGTCACATATATGAGCCACCACTCAATTCTTCTCTTTAGCCTTTAAATATAATGAAAATTCTATTTTATAACAACATATACTTTATTGTAGTTTTTTTTCCTCTGCACTTTTGTCATCTACCCACTGTTGCTTTCTTTAAATCATATGTTGTAAGTATTCTGTAGTAGTTGAGATGTGCCTTTGATGCAGGCATTTATACCATACTTGCCATTTTTAAAGTCAAGTGCACACCAGTTTAATAATTTCATAAAGTAGTGGCCAGTCTTTTTCTAATCTCAGTTGAGTTCACACGTTATTTTTTTTTTAATTTTTTTTTTTTTTTTGTCTTTTTGCTATTTCTTTGGGCTGCTCCCACAGCATATGGAGATTCCCAGGCTAGGGGTCTAATCAGAGCCGTAGCCACCGCCTATGCCAGAGCCACAGCAACACGGGATCCGAGCCACGTCTGCAACCTACACCACAGCTCATGGCAACGCCGGATCATTAACCCACTGAGCAAGGGCAGGGACCGAACCCACAACCTCATGGTTCCTAGTCAGATTCGTTAACCACTGCGCCACGACGGGAACTCCCGAGTTCACATGTTAAAATACAGAAGTGGGACTATTTTCAAAGAAAGAAGATAAAATACAAATCAATATGCATTGGAATTTTTATTTGTTTCTATGCTGTTTTGATTGCAGAATATCTCTTGGGGAACATTCCCTACTACTGTTTCTTAGAAACTATATTGTTTTTGTTTGTTTATTTTTTAATAGACTATTTTTAAAGCAGTTTTAGCCTCATGGCAAAACTGAGTGGAAAGGACCAAGTTTCCATGTAATTCCTGCCGCTCCCATACCCACACAACCCTCCTCCCTATCCACATCCCTCACCAAAGTCATACATTTGTACAGTCGATGAACCTACAATGACATCATTGCCCCTCAGTTTACAGATTACATTAGGGATTGTTCTTGATTTTGTACATCTCATGGGTTTTAAATACTGTGTAATGACATATGTCTACTATTATAGTATTATTCATAATATTATACATAATAGTTTCATGCATAATAGTTATACATAATAATTATACATAATAGTTTCAAATACAGATACATATTTTTATACATAATAGTTTCTCTCTCATCCCCTAATCCTTGGCAACCAGTGTCTTTGTACTGTCTCCATAGTTTTGCTTTTTCCAGAATGCCATATATATGACCCATACAGTATGTAGCCTTTTCAGATTGGCATCTCTCACTTATTAGTATGCACTTATCATTCTTCTATGTCCTTACAGCTTTATAGCTCATTTCTTTTTAGTGCTGAATAATATTCCATTGGCAGGGTATACTACACTTTATGCATGCATTCACCTACTAAAAGACATTTTGGTTGCTTCCAAGTTTTGTCAATTATGAATAAAGATGCTCCAAGCATCTGTGTGCAGGTTTTTTGTGTGAACATAAGTTTTCAGTTCATTTGGACAAATACCAAGGAGAGAGCTTGCTCAATCATATAGCTAAAAGTATGTTCAGTTTTGTAAGAAACTGCCAAACTCCTTTCCAAAGTATTGGCCTTGTTTTGCTTTCCCTGCAGTAATGAACCAAAGTGTCTGTTGCTCCACTTCCTCTCTAGGACTTGGTGTTGCCAGTGTTTGGGGTTTTTACCAATCATAAACGTGTGTAGAGGTATTTCCTTGTTTTAATTTGCAATTCTCTAGTGACAAAATGATGCTGAATATTTTTGTATCATTATTTATATATTATTTCATCTAATTTGTAATATTTTCTATCTGTATATGTTCTCAGATCCTTGCCTCACTTTTTAATAGAGTTGTTTATTTTCTGATTGTCGATTTGTGTGTGTGTGTGTGTGTGTGTGTGTGTCTTTTTGCCTTTTCTGCGACTGCTCCCGAGGCATATGGAGGTTCTCAGGCTCAGGGTCTAATCGGAGCTGTAGCTGCCGGCCTACACCACATCCACAGCAACGCAGGATCCGAGACGCGTCTGCGACCCAACACCACAGCTCACAGCAACGCCAGATCCTTAACCCACTGAGCGCGGCCAGGGATCAAACTGCAACCCCATGGTTCCTAGACGGATTCATTAACCACTGAGCCACAACAGGAACTCCTGATTGTTGATTTGTAAGAGATTTAATGGTCATTGGACAATAATCCTTTATTAGATTGTGTTTTTGTTTTCCTGTACCTGTGACTTACCTGTAAATTCCCTTGGTATTCACAGAGCAGAATTTTTAAATTTTAATGAAGTCCAGCGTATCAGTTATTCCTTTCATGCATCATGCTTTCGGAGTTGTATCTAAAAGGGCATCACCAGCAGTTTTCCTGGTGGCTCACTATGTTATGGATCTGGCACTGTCACGGCTGTGGCTCAAGGTCACTGCTGTCGCCTGGGGTCAATCCCTGGCCCAGGAACTTTCAGATGCCATGGACACAGCCAAAAAAACAAGGTCATCACCAAACTGAAAGTTATCTGAGTTTTTTTTAATCCAGTTTCCTTCAGGAGTTTTATAGCTTTGTACTTTACGTTTAAGTCTATGATCCAGAGTTCTTGGCTCAGTGGTTAACGAATCAAAACAGTGTGGTATCAGCAAAGGAATACATGAATAGTTCAATGGAATACAATGTAGAACCTACAAAGAGACCCACATAAGACGAGTCAACTGATGTTTGACGAAGGGACAAAGGCAATATAATGGCAGAAAGATGGCCTCTTCAACAAATAGTGTTGGGATAACTGGATCTCCACCTGCAAAAAAAAAAAAAAAAAACTAGGCACAGTCCTTATACTTTTGATAAAAATTAATTCAATATGGATCATAGACTTTTTTTTTTTTTTTTGTCTTTTTGCCATGTCTTGGGCCGCTCCCATGGCATATGGAGCATTTGGTTCTGTTTTATAGACTAAAATCCTCTCAGTTTTTAAATTTGCAAGCAACCAAATAGGCATATTTGGGAGGTCCAGAAATCAAGGCTAGAAGTTCCCCAAAGAGTATATGTACATCAGAACCATAATGGATGTGTAGAAGACAGGGCACAGAATGTAATAGCAAAAGGGACCTGGTTTTTGTTTGTTTGTTTGCTTTGTCTTTTTGCATTTTCTCGAGCCACTCCTGCAGCATATGGAGATTCCCAGGCTAGGGGTCAAATCGGAGCTGAAGCCACCGGCCTACGCCAGAGCCACAGCAACCCGGAATCCGAGCCGCGTCTGCAACCCACACCACAACTCACAGCAACACCAGATCCTTAACCCACTGAGCAAGGCCAGGGATTGAATCTGAAACCTCATGGTTCCTAGTCGGATTTGTTAACCACTGCGTCATGACAGGAACTCCAAAGGGACCTGAGTTTAAATTTTAACAATTTCTTTTACTAACCACATGACATTGTTCAAACTCCTCAACAACTTGGAGTCTCTCAGTTTCTTCATCTATAATATGGGAATAATATCACATTTCCTACTCGATTTTCTTCAAACACTTTATTTTCTTTTTGAAAAAAAAATGCATTTTATGAAAACAAGATCGAAACATGTTGTCTTGAATGAATGAATGAGGCCTAGAATTCAGATGATCAAGTGACTGAGACCAGGAGAAAAGGAGAAGAGAGTAGAAGAAACAATAATCCAAAAATAGAGGAGTTTCCATTGTGGTCAGCAGAAATGAACCTGGCTAGTATCTATAAGGATGCGGGTTCAATCCCTGGCCTTGCTCAGGATTTGCTGTTGCCATGAACTTTGGTGTCGGTCAAGATGTAGGTCACAGAAGCAGCTCAGCTCTGGCATTGCCATGGCTGTGGTGTAGGCCAGCAGCTGTAGCTCCGATTCACCCCTAAACTGGGCACTTCCTTTTGCTGTACCTGTGGCCCTAAAAGAGAAAGGAAAATACAGCAAAATATTTAGATTTTTAAAATCCACATCCAAATTCAAAGATTCAAAGACAATAAGTCAAAATCTGGACCTTAATCTGTTTAACAATTTAGAGCACCGGCAAGAATCACTGATTTCTAGCTAAAGAGAGAGATAAAGTGCCTTAAACACTTTTTCATTGAATCTGATCTAGCTAGAAAATTGGCTATATTTGGGAGCATTAGAATCCAGGGACAGTGGGGTTTTTCTGTCTTATTCAGTACAGTATAGTCAATATATAGAAAACAACCCAAATGAATGCTTATACAATGCACTCAATGAATATTTACTGAGTGAACACAAAAATTAATGAACAAGGTAATAAGGCCAAATTCCTTTAAAGTTGGAAATGTTCATACTCTAATTTGGGTAAAATAAAATCCAATATTTAGTACAGCATCAATGATACTTTATCAGACTGGGAATCTTGACATGGTTCATCAATATATTGATTGATTGAGCATCTGTAATATAACTAACTGCTATCAACTGCTATCATTTAGAAGTACAATAGTTCAAATGCTTCAAGTAAAAGTAAAAAGTAACTAGTAAGAGTAATCCTATTCTTTTCCTCTTGTGCTTCTTTCAGGTCCTAATGTGTTACCTACCTTTGGCTTTTGTCTCCTTATGTTATAAATAAAATGGTCTCCTTGGCTTCAAGCTAACATGTGATTAACTCTTGCCTTTGAATAGCAATGATAACATTGACTCCGACATAGGCTAATGACATTTCCCATATTTTTTTGGTTTCCAAATTCCTTTATTAACTTAAAAAAGAGGCCAGAGTATTACAGTAAAAAAGCAGCAAGATATTAAATACAAAAGATATTGCAAATCATTCATAGAATAGAAAATTGATCTATTGATATTTCTTAGAAATAACATGACAGAAAATCAGGGTTTTGTTAAAGACACTAAACTAAAATAGGTTACAGAAGGTTTTTAAACTTTCCTTACTGAGCAAGTCTAACATTTTAAGTAAAACTAACAATTTAAAAGAATAAACACTCATTGAATCCTGTGTGATAATTTGTTAGTTTGTGCTGTATGTCTCTTTCCATAGCCAATTCCAAGTTCTCTAAAGAGGGACAGTCTAACAGGTTTAGAGTATTCCTAGGGACTGGGAGTGGAGGGAAGAAGGTAGTACTATATGTTGAAATCCTCAAGACTTTCCGTCATGGTTCTAGAAAGGAATGCTTTACAAAAGCTTTCCCATATGAAACCAAGAACTGATGATTCTCACCTGCATACACACATGGAAATAAGATCCTAAATATAGAATTCAGGACTAAAATGTTTCCTGTAAAGGCCAGGCCAGGTGTTTGCACTGTGTGTTGCACTTGGCAATGGCCAGTCCACCTCGTGGCTGGGTCAGTTTCTGATAACCAGGTACCATTGTTCTATCACCGGAGCTATTACCAGCTGACGTGAATAATTTCTGGGGGAAAAGTTATTCTTGAAAGTTCGGTTTGGCTTCAAGAAAGAGAAATTGCCGGAGTTATCCTCGTGGCTCAGCAGAAACAAATCTGATTTGTATCCATCAGGATGCAGGTTAGATCCCCAGCCTCACTCAGTGGGTTAAAGATCCGGTGTTGCCGTGAGCCGTGGTGTAGGTCACAGATTCGTCTCAGATCCAGCATTGCTGTGGCTGTGGCATAGGTGGGAGGCTCCAATTCGACCCCTAGCCTGAGAACCTCCATGTGCTGTGAGTGCGGCCCTAAAAAGAAAAAAGAGAGAGAGAGAGAGAGAAATTGCTGAAGAACTTAATTCAGATTGACTGGAGAATTCTAAGACATTCATTGTCCCTTGCAAGCCCCAAGTGCCTGGCTCTTTTTTGGCACATTCAGTTCCATATTGCCTCTCTTTTTTGTCACATTATGGAAAAGTCATTGTCTCTCCTAGAATCTGTTCTTAATCTTCCCCTGACCCCCTAGTCTGAAGTCATTCACTTATATTAGAACATGGTTAAAGGCAATGTTCAAAACTAAGAAAGGCAAAAATTGTGTTAAGATGCGAAATGACTTTAGAATAGTGGTAGGGAAACACCTATCTACCTACTAGGTGTTTCAGCTCCAGTTCTGTTCATGGTCCACTCATGTCTTGGGCTCTCATTGTTCAAGATTTGAGGATATTGAGTAAATTGCCGAAGTTATTCTCCAATGATTTAACACAGTTTCTCTTTACTCTCAGAAAAGGGAGTTGTATGTTGTCTCTAGTCCCAATGACATTTTGTTCAGCAGAAATTTCAGATTATGAAGTGTGATTAGTATATTATATATTTTTATTTTTATCAACCACTCACACACAGAGTTTTATTCTTATGGTTGTCATTGGCCTTTTTATTTACTTTTGTTTGATTTTCATCATTCTCCCCTTAATTTTTACATTACAAAAGCCCAGCTCACCCTAGTTTAAACAAATAAAATGCATTTGATTTTTTTGTTTGTTTGTTTCTTTCTTTTTGCCTTTTCTAGGGCCACACCCGAGGCATATGGAGGTTCCCAGACTAGGAGTCTAATCGGAGCTGTAGCCTCAGGCCTACACCACAGCCACAGCAACTTGAGATCCCAGCCGCCTCTGCACCACAGCTCACAGCAACGGCAGACCCTTAACCCACTAAGCGAGGCCAGGGATCAAACACGAAACCTCCCTCATGGTTCCCAGTCAGATTCGTTAACCACTGAGCCAAAACGGGAACTCCTAAAATGCATTTGTTGATTCACACATGCAAAGTTGAAACAATTGTGGCCAAATTCAGGGCACAATTTAAGTGTTTTATCACTGATCATTTCTTTATCTCTCAGGTCTGTTTGATAGTCCTGTTATATTTTATGAATAGGGTCTGTCCATGTGGCAGGTCCCTGTAATGTCAAGCTTATACATTCCTTGCAGTTAAGGCAACCATCTTTCCTGATGGTTGCTGACTGCTCAGAGGTCATTAATTAACTGAAAAATCTTCTGCCATTTAACAGGCTAAAACCCGTTTAGCCTGGTCCTAGTCATCTAGTCATCCGGATCCTTTTTGCTTAGAAAGTCTTTCAAATTATCTCCCTTTTCACATTTTCCCATAAGCAGCAAGAAGAACAGTCAGTCCTTTCAACACTTTGCATGGCTATCTCCTTATCTGAATTCATTACTTACATATTTTTTCCATATAAATACAAGTGAATTTCATTAAGCTTTTTGCCACTACAAAATATACATTCCCCCATCACAAGTTTCTAATAACATGTTCCCCCTTTTCTTTGAAGCCCTCACTGGAAGTGCCCTCAAAGTCCACATTTCTGAAGTTAAGAACCTGGCTTTGCTGCAGTTGTGGCACAGGTCACAGCTGTGGGTCAGATTCAGTTTCTGGACTAGGAACTTCCATATGCCATAAGTGTGGCCATTAAAAAAAAAAAAGTCCAGATGTCTACTAAGTGTTAAAGGCAATTTAGGTTTTTTACATAATCCTCAAAAACCATTCAGTCGGAGTTCCCGTCGTGGCGCAGTGGTTAACGAATCCGACTAGGAACCATGAGGTTGCGGGTTCGGTCCCTGCCCTTGCTCAGTGGGTTAACGATCCGGCATTGCCGTGAGCTGTGGTGTAGGTTGCAGACGCGGCTCGGATCCCGAGTTGCTGTGGCTCTGGCGTAGGCCGGTGGCTATAGCTCCGATTCAACCCCTAGCCTGGGAACCTCCATATGCCGTGGGAGCGGCCCAAGAAATAGCAGCAACAACAACAACAAAATGACAAAAGACAAAAAAAAAAAAAAAAAAAAAAAAACCATTCAGTCTTTCCATTGACCAAATCCAAAGCCACTGCCACATTTTTAGACATCGTTACAGCAACAACCACTGCTATGGGGCTAAATCACGTCTCCCCAAGTGAGTTTATGGTCTACCCTTCCCCCAGTATTTGTGAATATGACCTTATTGTGGAATAACCTTGGCAGATAATCAAGTTACGATCTTGAGATTGTAATTTCCACAGCTGTGAGATGATAAGTTTCTATTGTTTAAGCCATTCAGTTTGCTGTATCTTGTGACTACAGATCCAGCTAATACACCTTGCTCCCCCATATACTATCACAAATTCAGCTGCTTAAAACAACACATATTTCTCACCTTGCACTTTCTGTGAAGCAGATGTCCAGGTGTAGCTTACCTGGATCCACTCTAAGTCTGTCATCAAGGTGTCAGCAAGGGCTGAGTTCTCATCAGAAGCTCCACTGGGGAGGGATCTGATTCCCAGCTCATGTGATTGTGGGCAAAATTCCATTCCAATCCTGCTGTAGGAATTAAGGGTCTCAGTTTCTTGATAGCCGTTGACCAGAGGCTGCCATAAATTCTGTAGTATGTTACTCTCTCCCTATGGCTACTCAGAACATAGCAGCAGGTTTCTTCAAAGCCCAGCAAGGAGAGAGAATCTCCTAATAAGAGGTACATTACAATCATCTTTAGAATAACAGTGTACATGTATGTAATAATATTCACCTAATCACTCTGTCATATCCCATTGGTTAGAACCAACTCATAAACCCTAATCACATCCAAAGTGAGAAGATTCTACAAGGGCATGAAATATAAAACACATTGGTAAAGGGGGAAATAAGGCAGTATTATCAAAGGGTACAAATTTTGGTTAAACAAGTCCTGAATAGCATAGTTTGTATAGTCACCGATACTATTGTATACTTAAAAATTTTCTGAGAAGGTAGATTTTATGTTGTGTTCTTTTCACACAAATAAAAATGATGTTAATAATAATTAAAGAGGGCAGAAGGAAACTTTGGGAGCTTATGAACATGTTAACAGCATAGACTAGTGATGGATTTCTGAAGATACACTCATCTCCAAACTTATCAAATTTTATACATTAAATATGCACAACTTTTTAAAGTAAATTATACATTTTAATAAACTGATTTTTCAAATAGTTATCCTAGGAGTTCCTGTTGTGGCTCAGCGGGTTAAGAATCTGAGTGTCCGCTGTATGCAAAGCAATGAAACTAGAACACACCCTCACACCATGCACAAAAATAAACTCCAAATGGCTGAAAGACTTAAGTATACGACAGGACACCATCAAACTCCTAGAAGAAAACATAGGCAAAACATTCTCTGACATCAACATCATGAATATTTTCTCAGGTCAGTCTCCCAAAGCAATAGAAATTAGAGCAAAAATAAACCCATGGGACTTCATCAAACTGAAAAGCTTTTGCACAGCAAAGGAAACCAAAAAGAAAACAAAAAGACAACTTACAGAATGGGAGAAAAGAGTTTCAAATGATGCAACCGACAAGGGCTTAATCTCTAGAATATACAAGCAACTTATACAACTCAACAGCAAAAAAGCCAATCAATCAATGGAAAAATGGGCAAAAGACCTGAATAGACATTTCTCCAAAGAAGATATATAGATGGCCAACAAACACATGAAAAAATGCTCAACATCGCTGATTATAAGAGAAATGCAAATCAAAACTACCATGAGATACCACCTCACACCAGTCAGAATGGCCATCATTAATAAATCCACAAATAACAAGTGCTGGAGGGGCTGTGGAGAAAAGGGAACCCTCCTGCACTGCTGGTGGGAATGTAAACTGGTACAGCCACTATGGAGAACAGTTTGGAGATACCTTAGAAATCTATACATAGAACTTCCATATGACCCTGCAATCCCACTCTTGGGCATCTATCTGGACAAAGCTCTACTTAAAAGAGACACATGCACCCGCATGTTCATTGCAGCCCTATTCACAATAGCCAGGACATGGAAACAATCCAAATGTCCATCAACAGATGATTGGATTCGGAAGAGGTGGTATATATACACAATGGAATACTACTCAGCCATAAAAAAGGATGACATCATGTCATTTGCAGCAACATGGATGGAACTAGAGAATCTCATACTGAGTGAAATGAGCCAGAAAGACAAAGACAAATACCATATGATATCACTTATAACTGGAATCTAATATCCAGCACAAATGAACATCTCCTCAGAAAAGAAAATCATGGACTTGGAGAAGAGACTTGTGGTTGCCTGATGGGAGGGGGAGGGAGTGGGAGGGATCGGGAGCTTGGGCTTATCAGACACAACCTAGAATAGATTTATAAGGAGATCCTGCTGAATAGCATTGAGAACTATGTCTAGATACTCATGTCGCAACAGAAGAAAGAGTGGGGGAAAAAACTGTAACTGCAATGTATACATCTAAGGATGACCTGACCCCCTTGCTGTACAGTGGGAAAATAATAAAAGAAAAAAAAAAAAAAACTGTAACTGCAATGTATACACCTAAGGATAACCTAACCCCCTTGCTGTACAGTGGGAAAATAAATTAAAAAAAAGAAAAAAGAAAAAAAAAAAAAAGAATCTGAGTGTCCATGAGGATGTGGGTTCAATCTCTGTTCTCGCTCAGTTGGTTAAGGATCCAGTGTTGCCACAAGCTGTGGCATAGGTCAAAGATGCAGCTCAGATCTGTCATTGCTGTGGCTGTGACGTAGGCCAGCAGCTGCACCTCTGATTTGACCCCTAGCTTGGGAACTTCCTTATGCTGCAAGTGTGGCCCTAAAAAAAAGGAAAAATAAATAAATAAATATATAAAATAGTTGTCCTCAGATAACATACTGCAAAACAGTGGTCCTGAAAGGACATATTTGTGTGTGTGCATGTATAAATATATATACATACACAAAATGTATCATGTATTCTGTTGTTATTATTTCCCAAAACTGCAATAAAATCGCATGGTGACAAAGGATTCAACTTGAGATGATCTATCCTTAAGAGAAATAGCCCTATACTGAGTTATTATTTTATCAGCTATATTACAATTTCCTTAGGCAATAAGGAACAATGAAAATGAAAATGGCCACAGTTTGTTGATTTGTCCAAGCCATAATGCTGCAGACAGTATTTTATATCCTGGTGCTCTTAAACATGTCAAAATAAATTTTGTCCAAAGCCTGTGCGTAAGACCAGGATAAACTAAATACAAATAATTGTCAGGAGGACTGTCTTCAATCACTTCCTCTCCTCCTTTTAAAAGTATTATGCGGAGTTCCTGTCGTGGCGCAGTGGTTAACGAATCCGACTAGGAACCATGAGGTTGCGGGTTCGGTCTCTGCCCTTGCTCAGTGGGTTAACGATCCGGCATTGCCGTGAGCTGTGGTGTAGGTTGCAGACGCGGCTCGGATCCCGAGTTGCTGTGGCTCTGGCGTAGGCCGGTGGCTATAGCTCCGATTCAACCCCTAGCCTGGGAACCTCCATATGCCGTGGGAGCGGCCCAAGAAATAGCAACACAACAACAAAAGACAAAAAAAAAAAAGTATTATGCCACTAACACATCACATGATCTTGGTTGCGATTTCTTGAATCTTTTTCTGCATCACTTCCTCTGTTATAAAATTTTCCTTGCCTGGAGTTCCCATCGTGGCACAGTGGTTAACGAATCCGACTAGGAACCATGAGGTTGCGGGTTCGATCCCTGGCCTTGCTCAGTGGGTTGAGGATCTGGTGTTGCCGTGAGCTGTGGTGTAGATCGCAGATGCGGCTTGGATCCCGCGTTGCTGTGGCTCTGGCGTAGGCCAGCAGCTACTGCTCCAATTGGACCCCTAGCCTGGGAACCTCCATGTGCCACAGGAGCGGCCCTAGAAAAGGCAAAAAGACTAAATAAATAAATAAATAAATAAATAAATAAATAAAATAAAATTTTCCTTGCCTTCTTCTCAGTGTAAACCCTGGGTGGGCATAGGAGGATAAGAAAAGATGTTCCAGTTGCTTTCTGTAGGTACTTTTTTTTTGTTTCTAGCAGACTCAATGGCTATGCTAAGGGTTACATCACCTCTTCCATTTGTTTGACTTCACTGAATGGATTGCAATGTCTCCAATACCTGTCTTTGCTTCCAACATTCTAACCAAACAGAGATCTTAATGAGATTCATGGATTCACTGATTTGAGAGACTTCCTTAGAT
The DNA here is from genome assembly GCF_054392235.1 of Sus scrofa. Taxonomy (NCBI): domain Eukaryota; kingdom Metazoa; phylum Chordata; class Mammalia; order Artiodactyla; family Suidae; genus Sus; species Sus scrofa. The sequence continues at coordinate 117,200,718 of NC_139388.1, read as the reverse complement.
GTCATTACTTCATTTTTCTATCCTATCTATCTAGCTACTTCTTTGATTAAGCCTCATAAGTGTAATATCTGCTAGTCATAGCATATTTGTGATGTATTTTTTCTTATACATCAGGCTGCCAGCTATTATGGATATAACTTCAAACATTTCAAATTATGTTTGGGAACACCACTGTGATCTGAAATTAACTTTTTTAAGACTGTGCAAGGAAATAAAACACTTCAAAAGCATGAAAATTTTAGTCTGGGTCATGTTCCTTTCTGCCTGAACTAATGTTTATATAATATAAATACCTTAATACTTTAATATAAATGCTTTAATTTCCTTAGCACATTGCTAACTTTTCCACCACAACATTTTTCAGCCCTGTTATAAACTAAAGAGTCAGGGACAAAGCACCTTTTAATTCAAGTGCCTAGAAAAGCATCATGAGCAAAACCATGAGGGCTGTGGTGAGGAACAGACAGGCAGAAGGGAAAATACTTGAAGAGGTGGCCTCTAAGTGAGTCTGCAAATCAACAATGCTAGCGGCCTAAACAAATAAAAGTTCAAGAATCAAACAGGGTGAACCAGAGGCCAATGGTAACCTCTCTTGGCCATGAGCTAGGTAGGATTCACATCCAGATCCATCCGATTCCAAGACTTCAGTGCCATTTGTAATCCACTGCTCTGCCTGATAGAGTTAGCAGATGGCAAGGGCAGGTATACCTTCCAACAGTCTTTATTTTTTTTAAAAAAATCTTATTATTCCAAATGATATTGCAATAAAACACTAACTTTAAAATAAGGGAAGTAAGTGCTTAAGTCATATTTCAACAGTAAGAAACACATTGTGTAAGTTAATTTAAATTACCAAGAGAAGTCTGTTTGAAGTTTAGTAAATAAGTAGAATCTTTTCAAACTTCTAAGCAATGTAAACTAAATTTCACAGTGGGTAATAGTTACATCAGTTATTTTTTAATACATGAAGTAAGGTAAGTAACACAACAATCAATTATTTCCTAGAACTCTTTCAAAGTGAAAATATAAAGAAACATATCCCCTGGCTTTGTTATCTTCAAAGAAATAAGAAGCTCAAGAATGATATTTGTGATTTGACTAAAGTTATGTTTTTGAACTATTTGTGATTTGACTAGATATTTTTCTGCTGTCTTAACAGGGCAGTGCAATTTTTATTTCTACAAAATAAGCCTATTGAGGTTATAAATCAATTACAAAACTCCGCTAACAAAATGAGCTAAAACTTAGAGTTAACTTCAGTTGACCCTAATGTTTCTAAAGTCATTAGAGTATTTCCTGAATCCAGTTTTCTCTTCACTGAAACAGAGAAAACTGACAGATGTTTATCTCCCTTATAGTGTTATACGTTCATAAAAGTTGTTTGTAAGAAATCAATATATATTAAGAATCTACAATGTGCTCAGTGTTTTGCTAAATACAGCAGAAGTAAAGAGTATACTCTGTATTCTTCTGGAACTTATATGCTGTCTAAATCAACAACATATGAACAATTTAGAAATTTTTGATACTAGTTTCATTAACTCTTTCTTCCTAACAAAATATCTCTTTTAAAAATATATTGGCATAGAATTAACTTACAATGTTGTATTAGTTTCAGGGGTTCAGCAAAGTGAAACAGTTTTACAAATAAATTCTTAACTGTGAGGATTCAGTAAATATTAGACCCATACATGCTTCAGAGATAAAGAAATATCTTTATAGGGGAATTGTATATAAAAAATGTTCAAACATGGAGTTCCCATCGTGGCCCAGTGGTTAACGAATCTGACTAGGAACCATGGGATTGCAGGTTCTATCCCTGCCCTTGCTCAGTGGGTTAACGATCCGGCGTTGCCGTGAGCTGTGGTGTAGGTCGCAGACAGCTCAGATCCGAGTTGCTGTGGCTCTGGTGTAGGCCGGCGGCTACAGCTCCGATTAGACCCCTAGCCTGGGAACCTTGATGTGCCGCGGGCGTGGCCCAAGAAATGGCAAAAAGACAAAAAAAAAAAAAAAAAGCTCAAACATGACTAGGATTTCATCTAGGTGAAAAGGAGGAACGGGTAATTTGGGGGCAAAAGAAGTAATAAATAAAATAACAACAACAACAACAACAACAATGAAATGATGAATTTATAAAATGGTGGTGAAAGAATGAAAGAACCCCCGTGCAGCCAAGTAGCAATAGCACTGTTTCCTTCCCCTTTTGGAGCGCCCTCTCCTACACTGGTAAAGTTTTCATGCTGACAGAGAAAGGATTAAAAGAATCAAGTAGGTGTTCTCGTTGTGGCTCAGCAGGCTAAGGGCCCAACAAGTAGCCATGAGGATGCAGGTTCGATCCCTGGCCTCCTTTAGTGGGTTAAGGATCAGCATTGCAACAAGCTGCAGTGTAGCTCACAGATGTAGCTCAGATTGGATGTTGCTGTGGCTGTGGTATAGACCACCAGCTTTAGCTCCCATTCAACCCCTAGCCTGGGAACATCCATATGCCGTGGGTGCAACACTAAAAAGAAAAAAAAATGGAGTTCCCATCATGGTGTAGTGGTTGACGAATCTGACTAGGAACCACGAGGTTGCAGGTTCGACCCCTGGCCTTGCTCAGTGGGTTAACCATCCGGCATTGCCTTGAACTGTGGTGCAGGTCATAGACGCAGCCCGGATCCTGCATTGCTGTGGCTCTGGCATAGGCCAGCAGCAACAGCTCCGATTGGATCCCTAGCCTGGGAACCTCCATATGCCGTGGGAGCAGCCCTAGAACAGGCAAAAAAAGAAAAAGAAAAAAAAAGGTCAAGTGGAATACCCTGATTGGGTGCAAGATTCTCTCTGCCTGTTCCCATGTATTATGTCACCTATCTCGCTCTGATTCTTTCTAAATTGTAACTTTCCTAAAAGGTTAAAAAAAAAAAACAGCAAAAACAAAAACAAAAAAACAGTAATGGTGAGTAAAAATCAGTATCTAATTGGAAAAACAGTGACATTAATTTGAAAGATACTATATACCCACTTTGGGGGAAAAAATTGCAAAGTATACTATATCTTTTTGATTTAGTATTTAGCATTTAGCACTAAACTTTCAAGAAACGTCCTTTTTTAAATTGAAGTATAGCTGGAGTTCCCCTAGTGGCTCAACAGAAACGAATCTGACTAGCATCCATAAGGACGTAGGTTCAATCCCTGGCCTCACTCAGAGGGTTAAGGGTCCGGCATTGCCATGAGCTGTGGTGTAGGTTGCAGTCGCAGCTCAGACCTAGTGTTGCTGTGGCTCGGGTGCAGGCCGGCGGCTACAGCTCTGATTTGACCCGTAACCTCAGAACTTCCATATGCAACAGGTGTGGCCCTAAAAAGACAATAAATAAATAAATAAATTGAAGTATAGTTGATGTACACTATTACATAAGTTATAGTTGTATAATATAGTGACTCACAATTTTTAACAAGCATTTATGGTTATTATAAAATATTGCCCTTAGTCCCTGTGTCATACCACATATCCTTGTAGTTTATTTTATACATAATAGCTTGTATCTCTTAAACCCCTGTCTGCAGCTTCCCAAATATAAATAGATTGCATGAGCAAAAAAATAAAATGAAACTATTTTGTTTTTATCGCAAAGGAAGTGATGGTATTATTTTGGTCAGCTTCTGATACTTACCATGGATAGTTCATTTCAATAAAAGGTCAAATCCTTCTCTAGTGAGTCTTAAGGACAAGGGGAAAAAAATAAGAAAACCAAGGAGGACAGGCTCAGTGAGTGCCACGGGCGACCATGCTCCTCCTCCCTGTGGGAGACGTGACAGAGGAACATGAATGGGATTTGCAGAGTCACAGTCTCCACACTGACCGATCTTCACTTCCAATGTCTCACAAAAAACAGGTTTTCCCCTGGACAGCTGCATGCAAAGCAATGAAACTAGAACACACCCTCACACCATGCACAAAAATAAACTCCAAATGGCTGAAAGACTTAAATATACGACAGGACACCATCAAACTCCTAGAAGAAAACATAGGCAAAACACTCTCTGACATCAACATCATGAATATTTTCTTTTTTTTTTTTTTTTTTTTTGTCTTTTGTCTTTGTTGTTGTTGTTGTTATTGTTGCTATTTTGCTATTTCTTGGGCCACTCCCGCGGCATATGGAGGTTCCCAGGCTAGGGGTCGAATCGGAGCTGTAGCCACCGGCCTACGCCAGAGCCACAGCAACGCGGGATCCGAGCCGCGTCTGCAACCTACACCACAGCTCACGGCAACGCCGGATCGTTAACCCACTGAGCAAGGGCAGGGACCGAACCCGCAACCTCATGGTTCCTAGTCGGATTCGTTAACCACTGCGCCACGACGGGAAATCCTATGAATATTTTCTCAGGTCAGTCTCCCAAAGCAATAGAAACTAGAGCAAAAATAAACCCATGGGACCTCATCAAACTGAAAAGCTTTTGCACAGCAAAGGAAACCAAAAAGAAAACAAAAAGACAACTTACAGAATGGGAGAAAAGAGTTTCAAATGATGCAACCAACAAGGGCTTAATCTCTAGAATATATAAACAACTTACACAACCCAACAGCAAAAAAGCCAATCAATCAATGGAAAATGGGCAAAAGACCTGAATAGACATTTCTCCAAAGAAGATATATAGATGGCCAACAAACACATGAAAAAATGCTCAACATCGCTGATTATAAGAGAAATGCAAATCAAAACTACCATGAGATACCACCTCACACCAGTCAGAATGGCCATCATTAATAAATCCACAAATAACAAGTGCTGGAGGGGCTGTGGAAAAAAGAGAACCCTCCTGAACTGTTGGTGGGAATGTCAACTGGTACAGCCACTATGGAGAACAGTTTGGAGATACCTTAGAAATCTATACATAGAACTACCATACGACCCTGCAATCCCATTCTTGGGCATATATCCGGACAAAACTCTACTTTTAAGAGACACATGCACCCGCATGTTCATTGCAGCACTATTCACAATAGCCAGGACATGGAAACAACCCAAATGTCTATCGACAGATGATTGGATTCGGAAGAGGTGGTATATATACACAATGGAATACTACTCAGCCATAAAAAAGAATGACATAATGCCATTTGTAGCAACATGGATGGAACTAGAGAATCTCATACTGAGTGAAATGAGTCAGAAAGACAAAGACAAATACCATATGATATCACTTATAACTGGAATCTAATATCCAGCACAAATGAACATTTCCACAGAAAAGAAAATCATGGACTTGGAGAAACGACTTGTGGCTGCCTGATGGGAGGGGGAGGAAGTGGGAAGGATTGGGACCTTGGGATTATCAGACACAAATTAGAATAGATTTACAAGGAGATCCTACTGAGTAGCATTGAGAGCTTTGTCTAGATACTCATGTTGCAACAGAAGAAAGGGTGGGGGAAAAAAATGTAAATGTAATGTATACATGTAAGGATAACTTGATCCCCTTGCTGTACAGTGGGAAAATAAAATAAAAATAAAAAAAAAACAGGTTTTCCTAGAATACCGCATGCTTATATAACAGGGCATATAAATTGAAAAAGATGAAAGGACACTATCCCAAATCCAAAATAATGGAGAGCAACGCTATAGTTATTAGGCAAAGTATAAACTACAATTACATAAAATAATCATCATCATCATCACCGTCATCTGCCATCCTGCGTATAGACACAGTCTGAAATTCTTTTGCACAAAGTAGGCAAACTTAAAAATTATATATTAGAAATAAGTAACAATAATATATAGGTAATTCCATCCCTAAATGACTGAGCAGCAATCTCTGTAACGGGACGTAACCCAGTTAGGAATAGATGTGCTCAAATATGATGAGACTGAAGAATTGAGAAACACAGAGAAAAAAATAACTAATTCTAAAAAGAAAATAAAACTAAAATTCAAAATCTAGTGAAAAATTCCAGGGGTGGCAGGTGACTAATACCCCCCTTTTTTTCCTTGAAGACAAAACCTCTAATTACATAGGACACTCTGTACAGAAAATGAATTCAGTACTAACTTGATGGGAAGAATGACATTACAAAAGCAACACTACTTTCCTCTTCCTAAAGATCACAGGTATTCCTTGGAGATGCACACACAAAGAAAATCAAAGATTAACTTTGAAGATTATTACCTATAAACACCTCAGTCTTTGCTGTGGATTAAGATAAACAAATGAGAAAAACACTTTTATTCCCTTAATAAGGTTGTGGAACATAAAAACATGCATATTGATAAATATATATATAACACTTTTATTCCCTTAATAAGGTTGTGGAACATAAAAACATCTATCCATATATTTTTAGTTTTTAAATTATTTAAAAATAGAGTAATGCTTTCCGAGAACTATATAAGCCATAATATAAAAGGTAGGCAATATAAGAGTATCATGTTTACTTAGCAAATGAGGTCTAACAGCAGTATAGCGTATATCACTTTAAAGCCAGTGATACATTTGGTTCCTTTATATCTGCATTACATAGGGTTTGAAACATGTTTGTCAGGACTCTTCAGGTGTTCATGACAGAAATCCAATCTGAAATGTATTAAGCAAAAGGAGAATGTGCGGAGGTCCCATGGTGGCTCAGCAGTAACGAACCTGACTAGTACCCATGAGGACGCCAGCTTGATCCCCGGCCTCACTCAGTGGGTTAAGGATGCAGCGTTGCAGCAAGCTGTGGCACAGATCTGGCATTGCTATGGCTGTGGTGTAAGCCATTGGCTACATATGGCTCCAATTCAACCCTGACTCCTAGCCTGGGAACCTTCATATGCTGTAGGTGTGGTCCTAAAAAGACAAAAAAAAAAAAAAAAAAGATTTGAGAATAGAGAAAGAAAGAGTTACTGTGGAAAAAAAGTCATCTTTTATATCCCTCAGTCAACAAATATTGTCTAAATTTTATTCAAGCAATAGATTTATATTATCTAGACTTACAGAGGAAACAAATAAAAACAAAACAATTCTCAGTAAAAGACTGTATAGCACATAGAACTCTACCTAATATTCTGCGATAGTTTATATGAGAAAAGAATATGAAAGAGAATAGATATGTGTACACGTACAACTGAATCGCTTTGTCATACAGCAGAAATTATCATAACATTTTAAATCAACTATTCTTCATTAAAACTTAAAAAAAATAAATAAAGCAGAAGTTCCCGTCTTGGCGCAGTGGTTAACGAATCCAACCAGGAACGATGAGGTTGCGGGTTCGATCCCTGGCCTTGCTCAGTGGGTTAAGGATCCCGCGTTGCCCTGAGCTGTGGCGTTATGTCGCAGATGTGGCTCAGATCTCGAGATGCTGTGGCTCTGGTATAGGCCAGCGGCTACAGTTCTGATTAAACCCCTAGCCTGGGAACCTCCATGTGCCAAGGGAGTGGCCCAAGAAATGGCAAAAAGACAAAAAAAAAAAAAAAAAAAATCAAAAAAAGTTTGTCTTTGGAGAAGAGCAATTAGGGTTTGGAAGAAAAGGGTAGGAAACATTTGCAATTCATCAAGCACAAATTTTTCTGCACTATTGGATTCTGTTACCGTGTATTGGTATTAATTTGTTTAAAATATGACATTTAAAACTTATTTGGAACAGGAGTTCCTGTCGTGGTGCAGAGGAAACAAAGCCGACTAGGAGCCATGAGGTTGTGTGTTCGACCCCTGGCCTCGCTCAGTGGGTCAAGGCTCTGGCATTGCTGTGAGCTGTGGTGTAGGTGGCAGACTTGGCTCGGGATCTGGTGTTGCTGTGGCTGTGGTATAGGCCAGCGGCTACAGCTCCAATTATACCCCTAGCCTGGGAACCTCCATATACCATGGGTGCGGCCCTAAAAAGACAAAAAGATAAATAAATAAATAAATAAAATTATGGGTGCGGCCCCAAAAAGACAAAAAGATAATAAATAAATAAATAAATAAAATTTATTTGGAACAATATTTTCCCTGTTAAAGAAATAACTGCATTTGAAAGATGTTGTTCGTATTTGTTCTGAAATTCTGTAATTTTGACAGATTCAAACAAGAGAGTTACCAATTCTCTCATCAAACTTTTCTATTTATCATTTTTAAATGTTGCAAAAAACTAACATATAAACTTCGTATTTATCACACTGTGTTTTATATGGGCATATTATCAAATTAAATGGCATTCGCCATAATCTGTTCAAATGAGAAAGACCAGACTATGCTGAAATTTTCTGGGTATAACTTCCAGAAACCCAGATATCCCAGGAAGTCTTGCCTCCAGGGCAGCTCTGCCGTGCTACCCTAAATAGAAGATAGCTTGAACCAAAAAAGCTTACTTATTTAAAGCTTGGAAGAGAACAAAGGCAAGGAATGTAACCTAATTTAAGCTTGTTTTGTTTTTCCAAATATAAATGATGTACTGCCACAGAATGTACTAGCAGGCTGCCCTCTTTCTGAATAAAGGCTAATAAGGACTTTTCTCCTTCCTCAAAGAACCCGGTAATGGGGAATCAGAAAGTGTCACTAATTGCTGAGGAATGAGTAATGGGAGAGTTCTGATCATTTTCACTTTAAGACTATGAAAGCACTGGATCAATTGTATAGGTCAATTCACATGTGAGCTTATTGATTATAAATTGAAGTTAGTTATTATAATGGGAAAACAAAGATAACTGACACTTTTATTAACAAATGAAGCATCTCCATTTAAAGACATACACATGGACACACTCACACCCAAGTCTGATAGCTTTGCTATCCAATTTTTTTTCTCAAATTTTAAAGTTAATTAAATACCAGTCACCTGGGGATCTGCGATGGGGTTGAGATCCTGCTTTTCTAACAAATTTCCATATAATGCTAAGCTGCTGTTCCTCTAATCACATTTTGTATAGTAAGGAAAGTATCCAAATCTGTGTTTTATTCAATGACTGAAAACAACCTGATGAATAAAAGTCGTTATTATTCACAAGAGCCAAGACACGGAAACAATCCAAGTACCTAATACTTGACTGGATCATGAAAATGTAGTATGTACATATACCATAAAATACTATTCAGTCTTAACAAAGAAGGAAATCTTGTCATTTTCTACAGTGTGAATGAACCTGTAGGATATTATGCTAATTAAAATAAGCCAGTCCCAGAAGAACAAATACCATGTGATTTCACCTAGGTGAAGTATCTGAAATAGTCAAATTCATAGAAGCAGAGGGTAGAATGTTGGTTACTGGTGACTGTGGGGGAGGGGGAGATGGGCAGTTGTTTAATGGTATAAAGTTTCAGTTATGCAAGATCAGTAAGTCCTAGAGATCCTCCAGACAACATAGTACCTTCGGTTAAACATACAGTATCGTGCACTTCAAAATATAAGAAGCTCAATCCCATGTTAAATGTTCCTATCAAAAGAAAGAAAGGCGGTGGTGGAGAGAACCCAGGAACACTTTGAGAAGTACTGGTTAAGTTCACTGCTTGGCTGGTGATGATCTCACAGATGTTTGCATATGGCTAAATTCATCAAATTGCCCACTTTAAATATATGCAGGGAATTTTTTGTATATCAATTACATCTTGATAATGCTGTTGAATAAAAAAAAAGTAATTTGAGGGTTAGATTAGCAATGAAAGGTATGAGACAAATACCTTGGAGAAAAAAAAAAGAACAAAATGACTGTGGTGCAGTGTTTTAAGAATCTGACTGTAATGGCTGGGGTTGCGTGGAGGTGAGGGTTTGATAAAGTGATTTGGGGTTGCCATAGCTGCAGCTCGGATTCAGTCCCTGGACCGGGAACTTCCATGTGCAGCAGGTGCGACAATATCTTAAAAAACAAAAAGACTAACAAAAACAGTAGAACTTTGAAACCGGAAGAAACTAAGTAACCTCTTCTGTGTTTACATATCTACATTATTCTCTTAGAATATTGGAATAGCTCCTTAAACTGCTTAAAATGTATGAATTATATCAAATTTGTAGGAGTTCCCATCAAGGCTCAGTGGTTAATAAACTGGACTAGTATCCATGAGGTTGCAGGTTCGATCCCTGGCCTTGCTCAGTGGGTTATGGATCCTGCATTGCTGTGACTGTGGTGTAGGCTGGCAGCTTCAGCTCTGATTCTGCGCCTAGCCTGGGAACCTCCATATGCCACAGGTGTGGCCCTAAAAAGACAAAAAATAAACAAACAAATAAACAAGCACAATAAAATTATTCAAGATTTCTTAGACTCAAAAGAGGGATCTTTACTCTCGAAGCATATATATTTTTCTGCCCACACATTTCCTCAGATTGTGCTAAGCTCCAACAAAGTGAAAAAGCGACTGATTTAGAATTCTTTGTCAGTTCTAAAGGTCATGGATTACTGATCAGTCATTGCAAAGGGAGATCTGTAAGACTAAGTATTATCACACAGATAAAAAAGGGGAGGGAGGATGTGGTCTTGTAATAAAAGCCTTATTTATTTATGAATGAATACAACCTCAAAGGAAATTAAAAATTACTGTGGAAGAATGAAGAATTAGAATATCCTTCTATTAAATACGAATATAGCTGAAAGGTCAGTTGAGTTTAAAATAACAGCCACTACTAAATAAATTAATGTATTTAATTTGTGATTTAAGGCCAATTATAATCCTTTTTTTCAGAACTTATCATTTTTCCCCCCTGAAAAACTGAATGAGATTTTAACACCATTGCTAATTATCTGTAGATTTAAGGAAAAAATAAGCATCCAAAATATATTTATCCATTTTTTATTTATTTATAAAAATCTTACATTTACAGCTAAAGAAAGAATACTATTTTAATGAACCAAAGTAAAACAAGTGCTAATGACTGAGTCCATTTCCAGCTTGTAGGCCAAATCTACATAAACCTTAGAGTTTAACCTTGCAAAGCAAAAGAAATATCAAGCTGTCAAACACATTTCTAGCTGGTTTAAAATATTTAAGTTAGAAAAATATTGCTTTTGTTTCCAGAAAAAAAAAAAAAAACTATTGAACTAAGAAACTTCTGGGCTTGAAGATTATAAAAAAGATTGTCCAATGTGTGACTGCTGTGAACCAACAAAAATTCAATTTTTATTTGCTAAGTTAAATCTTCCAGCAAATTGTTGGCAGTGTGGTAGTGGATACTCATATCACAATAATCCTGCCCAAATAGTCATGTTTGATTACTCCTTCTTCTGTGCTGAGAGGGAAAAGTCCAATAAATTCTCCCTACTACTTTTCAAAGCAGACAGTGGTCACTGTCAACATAAAAGAATAAGACAAAATGTATGCCAGCACGTGCACACCTTTTGTCCTAAATGTTAGATTCTGAGAGAAGTGTAATACGTGAACATGAAGAAAATGCCTAAAAATATAAAGCTTTGAGAGACTAGAGACTAGGAATACATTAGTAAGACTCCTCACTAACTTACTTTATATGAAAAGAAAAATAAGTATTTCTCCATTAATGTGAAAGTAAAAAAAATAGAAGGCAGGTCATTCCAAAGCATATCTCCCACAGGTAGGGAGTTCCCAGATTGATAGACGATTAACAACTGTACAAAAATAAGCCTGTTTGTTCAAGGCACCATAACAAATATTTGACTCATCATAATTCATAAGGGACTTCTGTTCAGTTACCATTTCAGTTACTACATGCACTTAGCTGCTGTAAGTGAGACACAAAACAATAATGTCTTTCAAAAGATAAAAGTTTATTTCTCTCATACACAAAATTTGAGCTGATGTGGTGACTGTACGCCATGAGGTCACGTGGGGCTAAGCAACCTTTCATCTTACTGCTCTGGTGTCCGTAGGTTTTGCCATCACACACGCAGTCTGAGATGGCAATTTCACATTCCAGTCATCAAAAAAGAAAGGAAAGAAGAAGACATTCTTTCATTATAAAAATATGACGAAGAAACTGAATTCATCATGTCTGCTTTCTTTCCACTGACCAGAAATTTAGTCACATGACTATACTCAGCTGTAAGGAAATCTGGAAAACACAGCCATTAATTGGGCAGCCACATGCCAAAATGCTGAGTTCTGCCATTCTTGAGACCATGAATTTTTGTCATATTTATTGAGAGGGGTCTTAAGATCTCAGTGACCAAAAATAACTCCTCCCCTGCTGAAGTCTCTGAAATCCCAGCTTAAAGACCTATTATTTTTTATTCAAGAATAAAAACAGATGTTCTTTGCTCCTCTTTGCCAATGTTCACCTTTAAGCTATTTATCAATCATGATCACTTTAGCACAGAACAGGTTACTCGACACCTGGAAGCTAAGGGAGAGCTGGGCTGCCACGGAATGCAGTAGACTCATACCATGATGATGCAGAAAGTGGGCATGTCGGTGCTGCAACATAACCACAATTCTATTTGTACAGAAGGGGGAACTGTGTATTGGGGGACAATTACCACCTCTGCCACTACGACTTTTGGATGTCACAGCATGGCTGCAGGTTAGTTTTTCCCATTGTCAAATCAAGATACTAAGCTTTCCTCATCTCCTTCACAGTCAGGATTCAGTGAAAAAATATGCGTAACAGTTTGTGCAAACCATAAAGCAAAGTATACATATAAGACCTCAATTATACATTATACTGATGTTTCACTGACTGGGAAAGATAAAAGGGGGAAGATGAAACTGAGAAAATAGGGAATTATTTGTTGATACTGTCTTCATAGAAGGAGCATAGAGAAAACTTTTTTTAGGTACAGTTTGAAGTTCAATCTAGTTATCTGTGACATGTTAGACTCAGGATGAATTTAGAGGATGAATGTCTTTGCCATGATTTCAGACGACACCTATTTGCATCAGAATATTTCAGATGACAGTCCAATTCATGATTCTTTCACAGGAACTGCTGCCACTTTCATTTTTATGAATTCAACACCAAGTGCCAGAAACTGTCTGGTATTGGAGATGAAGATGGATGCTGGTCAGGTATGAAAGATGTGTACATGCATGTTTCAACAAAAAATTACAAAGCAATGTCAAAGCTGAAATTACACAGATTTTTTTAAGCTCTGTGGGAAGAGACTACAAAGGAAAAAACGTATGCTAGCAAGCATAGCATTTTGGTATCCTGCTAACAATGCTTACAAATGTCCACATATTAATAGCATGCTTCTCTAAAGTTAAAATTCTGAGTGGAAATTCACCGACGTTTTGTGAAATTCACTGGTGTTTGGAATAAAAGGTATACCTCTCACCTGCTTAAGTCCCTGAAATCCCAGCTCAAAATCAGACAACAGAAATGGAAAAACTCTTCAAATAAACCACTTTACGAGAAGATTCAGAGATAACTTAATAAGGACTAATAAATTCATTTAATATGAGAATATTTAAGATGACAAAACTCATATATATTAACTTATGAATTACTTATTATGTTTTTTAATTTATATGTAACATAAATACAGGATTGTTTCTTACATTTCTAGCTTTAATGAATTCATTTCTTTTTTAAGAATTATTCTTTGAAGAAAGGGAATGTATATGGAATAAAAGTGACTTTCAGTAGTCTTGAATTTTTTCTTTAAATAAATTTGTTTTTTAAAAACAAAAAAGAGGAGTTCCCATTGTGGCTCAGTGGGTTAAGAACCTGACTAGTATCCATGAGGATACAGGTTAGATCCCCGGCCTCCTTCAGTGGTTTAAGGTCTGGCATTGCCACAAGCTGGTAGTAGGGTTCAGATACTGCTCAGATACGGTGTTGCCATGGCTCTGGTGGAGATGGGCAGTTGCAGCTCTGATTTGATCCCTAGTCTGAGGATTTCCATATGCAATGGGCAAATCCCTAAAAAGAAAGGAGGGAGGGAGGGAGGGAGGAAGGGAGGAAAGGAGGAAGGAAGGAAGGAAGGAAGGAAGGAAGGAAGGAAGGAAGGAAGGAAGGAAGGAAGGAGGGAAGGAAGGAAGGAGGGAAGGAAGGAAGGAGGGAAGGAAGGAAGGAAGGAAGGAAGGAAGGAAGGAAGGAAGGAAGGAAGGAAGGAAAACGAAGCAAAGCAACTCATCAGAACATAAAGTTTTTTCCAGTGTGAAAAATTTCAGGGCATTATTTTTAGAGGATTTATAACTATCTCCTGGTATGTTTTCCTAGATGGATGTTTAAGGCCAGAGTGATAAAAAGGTAATATTGTTAGACACTAAATATTCCGGCACCACTGAGCCTGTTATTACATTTCATGTCATTATTAAGTCAAAAAACATCCAGGATGTAATTTTGTTTGGGATATCTTGCTAGCTAGACAGTAAAATTAGAACTCTGAGGCCAACTAGCAAGTCATCTTAAGGTATTGGTTTATAGCCTGATGGATGTTTCAGCATAAAACATTTGCATATTCAAGTGAATTTTGTTTGATGATTATATATGCAATCTGAATACATATAAACTTTCCTACTTTTATTTGATCTTATCTTTTAAAATATTTTCTGAAATTAAATATTTTTAGCAAAATATAGTATTTTACCATGCATTTAGTATTCTTAAGGTACTTGTTTTCTGGAACATTCCTCTACAAATTATATTCTCATAGATATTTCACTATTTAATGAAACAGATTTTTTTTTGGAAGTTCCTCAATTATGACCCCAGTTTGTCTTAAACTTAGAAAATTAATTTTTTAAAAAAAATAAGAGCTCTGGAGTTCCCGTCGTGGCTCAGTGGTTAACGAATCCGACTAGGAACCATGAGGTTGCAGGTTTGATCCCTGGCCTCGCTCAGTGGGTTAAGGATCCGGCGTTGCCATGGGCTGTGGTGTAGGTTGCAGACGAGGCTCGGATCCCATGTTGCTGTGGCTGTGGCGGAGGCTGGCGGCTGTGGCTCCGATTCGACCCCTAGCCTGGGAACCTCCATATGCTGGGGGAGTAGCCCAAAAAATGGCAAAAAGACAAAAAAAAAAAAAAAAAAAAAAAAAAGAGCTCTGCCATATTTGCGCATATATGTTATTTATTGAGGGGGTGTCTTCAGATCTCAGTGACCAAAGACATCTCCCACCCATTCATTTTTTTGTTTGTTTCTTTGTTTTTCTTTTTTTTCTCTTAGGACCGAACCCTCAGGCATATGGAAGTTCCCAGGCTAGGGGTCCAATCGGAGCTATAGACGCCGGCCTACACCACAGCCACAGCAACTCAGGATCCGAGCTGCATCTGCGACCTACACCATAGCTCATAGCAATGCCAGATCCTTAACCCCCTGAGTGAGGCCAGGGGTTGAACCCGCAACCTCATGGTTCCTAGTAGGATTTGTTAATCACTGAGCCATGACGAGAACTCCCCCATCCATTCGTTTTTTTATTAAAGTCTAAACAGAGATGTTCTTGGCTCCTCTCCATCAATGTCTACCTTGAAGCTATTTATCATCATGAACACATGAGCAGGTTTCTTGACACCTGGCAGCCAAGGAAGGACTAGGGTGCCATGGAACACTGTAGAAGCATACTGTGATGATGGGGAAAGTGGGCATTACTGCCATGCATGATGTATCTCAGGGGGAAGAAATACCAGAAAAGACTGTCAGCGAGTGACCTGGGCATTCTGAAGCAAGAGTAAGAACATGAGGTGTCAAGAGACAAGCTATGAAAAGCAAGGACACTAACTGAGATAGAGTAAAGCATTATAAACGATGGCAAGACCATGCCAAAGGCAAATATTTCCTATTTCATCATTTTACCAAGAACCTGGATCTCAGGGATTTTCAGAGAAAAGAAAAATTTTAGAGGCTAAAATATTTTTTAATGTTTTCCAAGCATCGAAGGCATGCAGGGGTGAGCCAGCACATCTCGAAGTCATTGGAAGTTGGCTGGGTGGATGCTTAATTCAGCATCTCCAAGGTGTTTTCATTTTGGTGGTCTGATAAGGTGTGCTATTAGAAATGATTTCTGTAGTCAAACAGGTGTGGAGAACTCAACATCCTATAATGCCCTCTCGGGGACCCAAAACTTGTATTAGCATATTAAAGGCTTGAACAAGTTTTAGAGTTGAGAAGTGTTTATAAGAGCCAACATTTCCCAGAGTTATTTATCCTCCTAACAATGTTTTTAGAATACCTATGACTGTTTAGCTGGAAATATTAAAATGATAATCAGTTTCTATCTGTGGCAGTATAAATGTGTTCCCAGTTACACACAATGATAATGCAAATACAACTGATATATGTTCTACCCAGTAATAAGAGTTACAAAATAATGATTGATTAAAATGAATATCTTTGTCAAAATCACCCCTTGTAATATAAAGCTTAGAACTGGAGAGAGTTAAATGGATAATCACTAAAAATTCTAATCCCCCTGATACGTTAAAAATAACTACCATGTAAGCAATAATCAACCAAGTATTCCCAACAGTAAGTAGATTGACTGATTTAAAAATGGAATGTGGATTTGACCAATTTAGTCAGCACTGCTCCTCTGGAACTGACTGAAGGGTTGATAATTGTGGTGATTGTAGGGATGTGGCTTCCTGCCCAACAGAAAGTGGACCGATGTGACCATCAGTTGACATGAGGCCCAGAACCAATTATTAAGGTCTTTTTAGGATACTAATCCAAGCCAACTTATAACATAGCCTATCAGAGGTCATCTGGATTTCATATCTAATCTCTTCCAGGTCCTGCATACCCATATACAAAATTAGGCAAACACATGCAAATATACATGTAAAGTTTAGAATAAGAAGATGCCAGGAACAGTGTCTTGGGTCACTCTCATAGGCTGAAGCCATTTCTCCAGCACTACCCCCAACTGAGAACTCCTCTATTCACACAAGTTTCTGGTTTAAGCAGAGGAGGCAAATAAGATAGCTTCCCAAACATTACAATCTGAAGGGAATGTAAAGGTTTATGTAGCAACACTCATGTTTTCTTAATCCCGCCTCAAGACTGCTCTTCCCTCCATCAGAACTTTTGAAATGATGGCTTTGGGTTACACAGAAAACACCTGCTGGTTGCCTCACTAACACATATATTTGAATGGTTGGAATGTATCTCTTAAAATGACAAAGCAAGGCAGTTTTGTTTTAGTAGGAAACTTGAATAGCCTGTCTTGGAAATAAATTTCTAATTTCTGTCCATAAGACACTGGGACAATGAGCTGGTAAAGCAAAACAAAAGAGAGGAGATAGGAAGAAAACTGAAAAAGAGATAGCAAAAGAAGGGAATGCCAAAGGCTGGTGTTTCAAACATTACAAATCGATCCCTCTTTTGCTTCTAAAATTCTCATTAAAGAGATTTCTAGAAAGTTTTTAGAGTATTTTAATGTCTATGATGCTGAACTGCACTTATAAATCTCTATCATTTAATATGTGGATGTGATGTGATATAGTGAAAGCATAGAGGCTTGGAAAAAGGTAGATCTGGATTCAAAGACCAGCTCTCTAATATTCTGGCACCAAGCTCCTACCCCTGCCATGGGTTTACACTAGCTAGTCATCACCCACAATGCCCACCTCTGCAGCAGTTAGGTCCAGGATGCTGTAACCACAGCAACCTCCCTGCCTTGGACTCATTCAACTATTCCAAGTAAACTTCTCCAATTCCCAAGATCCAAAACATGATTTTATTGTGGGGGTGTTTTGTGTGCTCATTATTTACTACTACTATAATCTTCTTTCTACACTGCAGTATCTCCCTGGAAAATAACTTTTTTTCCTCTGCTCTTTATTTTCTCTGGGAAAACAGGGCAGTGGGTTTTCTTGCTGAACGTGCTAAGATAATAAACAGTAATAAATACTCATTATGCACTTTTGAAGAATATTACCTAACCTCTCAGATCCCCTTTTTATCTCCCCTTTTAAACATGGACTAAAAGTAGTAGAATTTTCATGAAAGTTAAAAATGAGGTGGCTAACACATATAGCTCTCTTGCACATAAAAAGTAATCAGAAAATATTAACTCCTTTATCCATGCCCTTTTTTCCTAGGAGACAAAGCCACTAGAAAGATAATATATCAGGGGAAGGAAGGGGAGATCTCTTTCTGCTTTATGGTCATGATTATAGAGGTTTCGTTTAAAGATTACGTAGAAAATTTTATCATGTCTTCAACATATTTTATTACAATTTTCTTTTTTCCAACAAACTAAATTCATGTCGTGTTTTTAAAAAGAGTGTTCCAAAGTTCCCCTTGTGTCGCAGCGGAAACGAATTGACCAGGAACCATAAAGTTTCAGGTTCAGATCTCTGGCCTCCTCAGTGGGTTGAGGATCTGGCATTGTCATGAGCTGTGGTGTAGGTCACAGACACGGCTCAGATCCTTCGTTGTTGTGGCTGTGGTGTAGGCCAGCAGCTGTAGCTCCAATTTGACCCCTAGCCTGGGAACCTCCATATGCTGTGAGTGAGGCCCTAAAAAGCAAAAAATAATAAAATAAAATAAAATAAAATAAAATAAAATAGTAAAATAAAATGTGTTCCTATTTCTGCATTATTGTTCCCATATATTCATATGTGTTATTCATAAATGTAAATGATCAGGCAAGGATTTTGCTTATGTAATTGACACCACACTACTGACATGAAACAGAGATATTTACAACCTGCTAGGTGGAGAAGGAGGAAAAGGAGATAGTTAAGGGAGTTAAACAGGATATAACAAGAAGTCCTTATTTCTGACCATGAGGAAACTGTTTGCAGCTCAGATTCCTCTCGGAATATTAATCTTCCTGCAAAAACATGTGTAAGATAAAACCCTTTCTCCTCTGAGCAATCAAGGGCCCAGGAGCAAAACCCAACATGCTAGAAAATCATGTCAGCAGAAAAAGAAACCATTTCAAGATAATAAGTAATTAGGGCTGGCATTTTACAGAGCATAATTGAGAGATGATACTGCCTTAAAAGGCCCCATTGATTAAAACTCAGTATTGAAAGTGAACCTAGTGAACCCTCATAAGCAAAGACTGAGGATTTTCTGTAAATAGTGAAAACAGCCCTCAATCAAGAAACAGAGATTCTACTGGAGACCTATATGGAAAGTGAATATTGAGTAGCAGAGGAAAAGATAAGTAGAATTTGCCATAGAAGGAAACGATTTGAGGAAAAAAAAAAAAAAAGCATTTTTGGAGTTCCCATCGTGGCACAGTGGAAACGAATCTGACTAGCATCCATGAGGTTGCGGGTTCGATCCCTGGCTTCACTCAGTGGGTTAAGGAATCAGCATTGCTGTGAGCTGTGGTGTAGGTCACAGACACAGCTTGGATCTGGCTTTGCTATGGCTGTAGTGTAGGCCAGCAGCTACAGCTACAATTTGACCCCTAGCCTGGGAACCTCCATATGCCGCAAGTGCGGCCCTAAAAACCAAAAAAAAAAAAAAAAAAGGCATTCTTTAAACCATACCTGTCCAAGTGTTAACATTGGTTCCTTAAGGAGGGGAATATGAAATTTATACATCAGAAATAAAGTGTATATTATTTAGCATTACATTGTAAATGAGTATGCTTAGGTTTACTATATGGTAAAATATCTATGGTTCTTCACTCAAGTTTCAGTTCATTCTCATCTTAATAAGATTCTTTTATCATCTTAATACTATTCTGAGATAAAATTCATTCATTTATTGTTATATTTTTTAAGTGGAAGGACTATACCTGACATGGTAGTAGAGATTCAAAAGCCTAGGGAAGAAAAATCTGCTAAATAATAACACCAACAACTTGACTGAATGAAGTTTCTTTTTTTTTCTGTGTATACTTCTGATTAGACCTCCATGTGAATAGAGAGAGATGAATAGGAAACACTTATGGCTTCCTGACAGCCCTATATTCAGTTTCTTCCTCATCCTTTCCTCTAATTGATCCTGCACGTCACTGGCAGATTCAATTTAATTAAGTACATGTTTACAGAATAAATACGTACCAGGAAGTTTCCAGGGCACTGTCGATGTAATAATGAGTGGCAGATCCTGTCCTCAAATTCTCAGAAGTCACTGGGGAAACAAATAAAATAGGAAACCCTCTTGTAAGGGATAAAGGCTCATATGATGGGAGAAAATTAAGAAGCCCTTAAGAGAGCCACTTATAACAGACTGATGGATGTAGACAAGGTTCACTAGAGGAAGTGGTTTCCAAGATGCACAGCAGTGAATAACATACAGTGGTTGGCCAGATGAACGTGCTGAAACATGCATCCTTAGAGGGTCACTGGAGAGTTGAGAGATGAGAAAAGAGAAGTAAAGATGGGAGCCTTTACCCTACTTTACAATACAATAGAACTTTCAAAGATAAACAAATTTTTGATGAGCCACTTACTGTCCATTTTCCCTGCTGATACTGGATCCCCTGTCTTGGGAAGGAACCCTTGAACCAGAGAATGGATTGGAAAAGAGTAGATTTTGATAAAACTGGGAGCAGGACAGCCATCATCATTGTTGCAGTCATCAAGTGATGATGTAGGACAGAACTAAGTTACCAATAGTGAAGGAGAAAAAATAGACCAAGTACAAAGATATTTAGGAAGCAAAGACAACCGAATCTAGTTATTGACTAGATGTGCTTTTAGGGAGGAAGTCTGAAGAGTCAAATATGCAAACAGATTTTGACCTTGAGCAACTGAGTGCGTGGCACTGGCATTCCTTTAGTTATGAGGATTTGGTTTATGGGGGAGAGAGATCAAGAATATAATGTTTTACATGATGAATTTTATGCATTTTTTGGCAGTCCCTTGGCATCCCAGGCCAGGAAGAGAACTCAAGCCACAGCAATAACCCCAACCAAAACCATGACAATGCCATATCTTTAACCCAATAGTCTCCAGGCAACTCCTGAATTCTATGCATTTTTGTAATAATCAAGTGTAAGTGTCCAATACACAGTTGGATATATATGTCTAAAACTCAGGGGAAATATATATAGAAGAGATCCAAACTGGGAAGGTTACAAAGTTTTTATACAACATGCATTTGTAAGAGTTAAAGACTCTCTGCCTTTATTCTTCCATTCCTGTTGATGGATCCACTTCTGTGCTAAATCTCAATGCCTCCCACCTGCTCTGGGTCCTGTCAATTATTCATTACCCCATATTGTCATCTTCCTCCTCCCCACAGGCTCCTTTCCATCATTTATATACACTAAAGCTTCTTTCATGTTTATCAACAAGGAAGCAAACAAGTAAAGCCCTCGTCTCCTTAGTTACCATCCTATATCCTTCCTTTTTTATTTGGTCTTTTTAGGCTGCCCTTGTAGCATATGGAAGTTCCCAGGCTAGGGGTCAAATCAGAGCTGCAGCTGCTGGCCTACACCACAGCCACAGCAATGCAGTATCTGAGCCACATCTGTGACCTATGCCACAGCTCTCAGCAATGCCAGATCCTGAACCCACTGAGAGAGGCCAGGAATCAAACCCAGTCTTCATGGATACTAGTCGGGTTCATTACCGCTAAGTCATGGTGGGAACTCCTATCCTTCTTTCTTATATGAACTATCTAAGCTTCCTTTTTTCTGTTTCTTCTAAATTTGGCTTTTGTTCTTCACCCCCCACCTCCAGGGCCATTATTCTACCCTGATTACTCTGTCCACTTTCCCACCAAAATTGTATGGCTTGCTTTGCTGTGAAATTCAGCGATTCTTCTTCATCCTCATTTTCACGGGCTCTGTGCATCACTTGATACCACTGACCACTCCCTCCTCTGGAAGCCCTCTCTTGGCTTAGTGACCAGCTAATATCCTGGTTATTGCCCCTTTATGGGGTTCTCTCTTGTCACTCAAAGGCTAATACTTTTTTCTTACCTTATATATATATATATATATATATATCCCTCATCTACTCCTGCTGATTATTACTTTGTATTGATGATTCCCAAATCTTTATTTCTGGCAACAGCTCTCTCTGGGGACAATATGACAAAATGAAATTCTCTCTAGCTCTTTAGCTAGGCATCCTCTAAGCCTTCAGACCTTTTGCATGCTACCAGTCTAACTTGTTTCCTGACTATTCCTCTGTACATCACAAGTAAGAACACCTGTGTCTTTTTCTCCCCCGTCTCTATTCTAGAATGCCCTGCTCCCTGGTTCTATTAATTTAGTCTTATTAGCCTTTTGAGTATCAGCCCAAAATTTATTTCTCCAGTAGACCTTTCCTGACCACTCTTTCCTCTGAATTTGTATCATGTCACTGGACCATCCCCATAGTACAGGAAGAACAAATAGGTTGCATCTGGAGTGAAAATGCTGATTCACAGGTATCACCAAGCTAGAGTTCAGTACCTAGGAAAATTCAGCCTTTCCCATGTCCATACAGACCAGGCAAGTATCATGATTATCAGCGTCCACCTGGAGCATACGAGGCAGGGGGGTAGCCTCAATACACCTGGTTGCCATGCATGTTATAGCTCTTAAGATACACTGCCTAAGGAGTTCTCACTGTGGTGCAGAAGGTTAAGGATCTGGCATTGTCTCTGTGGTGGTACAGGTTCGATCCTTGGCCCGGGAACATTCATATGCCACAGGAGCAGCCAAATAAATAAATATTTGTAAAAATATATCTTACCTTAAACTATTTTTTACCTTGATTGTAAATGCCCTGTCTTTGCAACCTGATTTTAAATCATAGCAAACTAAAGCCTGGGTCTTCTTTTTCATATTTCCATGCAAAAAATGCATGATTAATAAATATTTGAAGAGAAGGAGGGGAAGGAGGAGCTGCCAGTTGAGTAAATTTTAGAAGTGGAAACAAATGTGGTGTTAGCTTTCTAAAAAGAGGAATTGATGTCTTACTACCTATTCTCAAAAGATACATTCCAAAATTAAATCACCTTACTCTCTACAGAACCAGATGGGATAATAATATTTTTGGAGAACATATTTTTTTCTTATGAATCTCATGCAATCTCCTTTAAAAAAAAAAAACTATTGATTTTAAAGTATATGCTGTGGTTGAAATGGTTTCCATGAAGCTGTGCATATGGCCTCTATAAAATACAAAGTAAGGCTTTAGTTAAACAATGGCTTGAGACGTAGAGTGCATTTAGATTTTTAAACATACTTTGGAAGAGATAATGTAGAGAGTGTTACACTATATGAGATATGTAGAGAGTGTTACACTATAGCAATGTTTAAAAAATGAACAATGACAGGAGCAAAAAATATCTTAAAAAAATATTCTCAGAGTTTCCACTGTGGCACAGTGGGTTAAGAATCTGACAACAGGAGTTCCTCTGTGGTGCAGCTGAAACAAATCGGACTAGTATCCATGAGGATTGGGTTTGATCCTTAGCTTTGCTTAGGGGGTTGGGGATCTGGCCTTGCTGTGAGCTGTGGTGTAGGTTGCAGACACGGCTTGTATCTCACATTGCTATGGCTATGGTGTAGGCCTGCAGCTCTAAGTCCGATGGACCCCTTACCTGGGAACTTCCATATGCCCAGGGTGTGTCCCTAAACAGCTTAAGAAAGAAAGAAGGAAAGAAAGAAAGAGAGAAAGAGAGAAAGACAGAAAGACAGAAAGACAGACAGAAAGAAAGAAAGAAAGAAAGAAAGAAAGAAAGAAAGAAAGAAAGAAGAAAGGAAGGAAGGAAGGAAGGAAGGAAGGAAGGAAGGAAGGAAGGAAGGAGGAGAAAATTCTGACTTCAGTGGCTCAACTCACTGGGGAAGCTTGGGTTTGATACCTGGCCTAGCAGAGTGGTTAAAGGATCTGGTGTTGCCATAGTTGCAGCCCAGATTCTATCCCTGGCCCAGGAACTTCTCTATGCTGCAGGTGCTGCCTTAAAAAAAAGAGAGAAAATATTCTCTCACACCCTCCCTCTCTTGCCATGTCCCATGGCACATATTCTTGGGGGATGTTCTCATAGTGACACCATGTAAAATATGTGCTTTGTGTTATAAATGAAAGCTCCAGATTTAGAGGAAAAACTAAATCCATGAATTTAAATTCAGTTTCCTAGTTTCAAGCCATCATTGTTTTTAACATCTTTTGTGTGCTATTATCATATTAATGGTTGATGGACTGAAATCAATTTACAGCCCTTCAAGCAACAAATCAGAATATCCAGAGTTTCTAAATTTAGCTTTTTAAGTTATTCCTCTTTCATTGCATGCTGTACTACTTCTCTTGCAGCAATGGAGAAAGAAGCACCAACTCGTAGAGACATGGTCCTGAAATAATGCTAAGAAAGCACTGTATTGAAAAGATTATACCTGTTTCAATAGTGGAGAGACCATGGTCTTCAGAATCAGACAGGCCAGATTTTGAATCCCTTTCCATCACTTACTCTCTTATCTCAGATAAGTTGTTTAACCTCCATACAACTTTTGACAAGTGACTCACCTGCAGAATAGGAATGGTAGTATCTATCACGTCAAAGTAGACTGTGTTCAAATGAAATCATGAGTATTGTATAAAAAGCACAATGCCTAGAACATAAAAAGTGATTTTCAGATGCTGGCCCTGATGATTGTTTTCCTTTCAAATAATCCAAACTAAAATTACAAGCGGAAAATGTGTATTTTAAATCATCTATTATGATTTTTCCTTAAGGTATTCACGAAAGTATTTGCTTGAAAGAAGTAAGAAAAGTACAATATCAAATTTTAAATATAAAAATGTGGTAATATCTAAACATATGATCTGCCGCATTTGTTTTCTACTTGTATTTTTGCTATTTTACCTTTAACACACTATCTAATATAAAAGTTACCCTAAAGTAATTTACAGCACACTAAGTAATATGTGTTGTTATACCTTTATAGCACCATAGATAGTACTTTTAGAAAATGCATACTGGAGGTCCCTCATGGCTCAGCTGGTTGAAAATCTGGCATTGTCACAGCTGTGGCTTGGGTTGCTGCTGCTGCACTGGTCCATTCCTGGCAGGGGAACTTCCACATGCTGTGGACGTGGCCAAAAATACTTACAAAGGAGCAGTGCCATTTATTCTCAAAATATGTTCGTAAATAAAATAATGTTTGATATTTTATTCTATTTTCATGACTCTTGACATAATCCCAAAATCTCTTTTCTATAGTTCTCAAAAAATTTTAATTAAGTAGGAAGAACATGGTTGGTATTTAGACTCGATTTGCATTTTTCCTCTAACACGTAAATAATTTTATCATACCTCTCTAAGAGGTTTTCATAATCTCCTTGTTTGTACTACCCCTGACTGATCTAAGATTATCAACAGGAGAGCTTGAATAATGCTAACATCTATAAAATAGCCTAAGAAATGATCAAAAATTACTTGGAAACTAAACTAAGACACACACTCATTTGGCGCTCTGAAGGATAGCCATCCTTCTAAAAGCGGGGGCAGGTGGAGATTTTACATGGGCATTTTTTTCCATTATTATGATATAAATTTTGACAATACTCATTATATCATACTCTCTGGAGAAGATATGAGAACTCCCCAGATATCATAAAGCCTTAAAAATAGGAAAGCAGGAGACAAAAGAGGGTGCCTCAATGAATTTCAAGAGAGTGGAGGCTGAAAAGATAGTGTAAATAAAATGAAATGTAAAATTAGAGTTTCAAAAAGCTTATAATTCAATAATCTATACATAACAGAAATCTCGAGGATTCAGAATATATATTTGCGAGGATTTCTGTGCCCCTTTGAGGATCCAAAACAATAGCTTGATCTTATTAGTAGTTTAAAGGCAAATAATTTTGTTTGTTTTAGAGTTCCAGAGTAGGTAGAAAAAGCAATATCTTGGGTATTATTATTCACTTTTGCCATTATCTACCGTATCTGCCTAAGAAAAGCTACCATGTTCTAGTTGGGAGATTAATAAATCAGGAGAAAGTGGTGTTTCAATAAATAATTGATCATCAGCCCCCATAGAATTTGGTCATTTGCAGAGCACTGATTCTCAAGGAAATCCCAAGCATTATGTTCTTTCTGTGAAGTGATAATAGTGATTGTGATCTCAAAATACTATTATAAAATTAATGTGGTGGCACATTGAAAATCCTTCAAATGATAGGTTTTGTATAAGACCCAAAATAGTAATCATGTGTCAAAAACCAAAAAACTGCTCTTGAAGGTAAAAAAACAGAACTTTCTGTATAAAAATAACACTGTATTACATACACTCTTTGAAGTAGCAAACAATTTGGGAGGGTGAAATCTTATTTTCTCAGCTGTTCCAATGACACATAATTCTATGAAAAAAAAATTAGATCTAGATATGAAATAGAGAACACCTGGAGACAGATGAATTGAAAAGCTAAATTTGAAATGAATCATTGAGCTAATGCATAAAAGTTGTGGGTTGAAATGTTTTACCCAGGCTTCCTTTGCTAATTGCATTTGTTTCCTGCTGCTGCCCTTATTGCCATGAAGTTTTAATACTAAACCTGTGTGTGCGGAGAATAAGCCCTGTTACCTTTCAGGCGTAGAGTTCCTGGACAACAGGGGCCTATATTTAGTCCAATGGTGAAAAGAATTATGAGAATTCTGGAGAATGCTGATATATCACTTGCTAAACCATTGCTCATCAATCTGAAGACATGTTGATTGACAATCTTGATCTGAAAATTCAGATATCCTTTCCTTTTCCCTTCCTAAGTTCTCCTAAAGTAGAGCCATGATGTGACATCGATAATACACCTGTAATTAAAGACTATGGAGCCATCATCAGCTTCAAGTTTTGATGCCATTGTATTTTCCAAGGTATGTCGAGGTTACATTAAAGAAAACAGACTCTCACTGTTCCACTAACAGGTATTTGCAAAATTTTGGCTTCATTCTATTTTATACTATCCCAAAGTCAAGCTAAATCCTGGAAACCAAATAATCAGGAAACCAAATCAAGAAACTAAATGTAACTTAACTCACTGCCTAACTTAAAACTAATGGCAAAGCTATTTTTCTTTCCATCAGTAGAGGTGACAGTGAGCTGATACAGTCAGTGTAACCAATGTCCATCAAAGCCAACAAACCATATTGTTTATGTGGAAGACTGAACAAATATCTACTGGAAATTTTAAAAAAAACAGATACCAGTTGTAATCTTCATTTTTACCTCTTTTTCCTCAAAAATGTTCAAAGGAAGAGATAGAAAAGAATGGCATTTGGAGTAAATTTTTTAAAAAGATGGATTCTAGCTTGTGAATTTCTGCAATAAGAAACTAATAAACAAAGAATCTTTAAATGTATTTGTCACTTTCAATTAGGAGAAATATTATCATGATCAAGTATGCAAAGAGTTTAATACATATATCTAAACGGTGCCTGCAATTTAACTCAGTGAAGCTTTAATTAACATGCTATTCTAATGCCCTGTAAGAAGCAAGTCTTTGGGTCAGCACAAAAGGACCCAAACATTTTTCAGATGTTTGAACAAGGCGAAACTAATACTCTATGCAATTTAAATTTCAGTTTGTATTAATTATTTTTATCTTTGTCTTTGTATCCTTTTCTATTCTACCCTATACACTGTTATATACTATGGAAATCAGTGCTTTGCCGGTAACACTGCACTAAACACAGAATGTGAATCCTACATTTTATGATGGATGGGTCATAAAATGTAGGATTTATGTGTAAACATAAAATGATCTAAAACTACTAACTAGTACACTTTTCTTTCAAACATGACAAAAATATGAAAAGATGCTTTTGGTACTTTAAGCTCCAAACTCCGCATGTGTGCCTGTTGTTGACGAAAATATAAAGTCTTAGTTGATATCTATCAAAAGGTCCATCAAGTTGAGTGGCTTATAAGAATAACATGAACATATGTCAGAATGCTTCAAAATTTCTTATCTGACTTCACTATGCCTTATCCGGAGTCTTTGCTATGATGCCTCAGCATGAACCCTTAGTTACAGAAAAACTCTATGTGATCATTTTTTTTTCCTCTGCCTCCCTCCTCTTACTCCACACACCTGTTAAGTCACCTGCCTGGATTGATATCTCTGGAACTTCCCTCTTAAAATCCAGCATTTCCATTCTCCCACGTCCAACCTACACAAATTCCTTTCTCACATGTATGCTTCTAATATTCATACAACTTCTTGCTTGTTTACATTCTCTGTTGTGCTGTTTTGCAAGTTGCTTTTTGTGTACATATATCATTAAATCTTCAGTCAGACTAGATGTTGCTCTAAGTGAAAAGAGCCTCCTCTACATTTTATACATTCCACGACCCCTGCAGTTAATGCTAAACAGGGAGCTATAGCATAATGAAGAAATCATGCCTATTTCTCTATTCTTCAATAATGGTACATATCTTTTGTTTTAATACTATAATAAAAATGTTTAATCATTTAGGAAACAGAACAAAGTTCCTATTGTGGCTCAATGGGTGAAGGACCTGATGGTGTCTCTGTGAGGATGTGGGTCCAAGCCCTGGCCTCGCTCAGTAGGTTAAGCATCTGGCATTACCACAAGCTGTGGTGTAGGTCACAGATGAGGATCAGTTCCAGTGGTGCCATGGCTGTGGTGTGGGCCTCAGCTTCAGCTCCAATTCAACCCCTAGCCTCGGAACTTTCATAGGCCGCAGGCAGCCATAAAAAGAAAAAATAAAATAAAAATAAAAAATAAACAACAGAACACTAAAACACATTTTGGGTTTATCAGATTAATGGTTTGATTAAAGATCTCTCCAAGTACTATAGTAAATATGGGAGAGTTAAATGATTGCCTGCAAGATGGGATCATTTTGAATTCTGATGTTTCATAGAGATTCGGAGACAGATTAGGACCTAGGCCCCCATGTCAAATACCACTTTCTCACTTTTCTTTCTTTGGTCATCAAACTATTCTCTCAATTACTTGAGGCATACAGGCTTTACGTATTAAGCAACTGTTGCAACTTCTCTATCACAGAGCAAGTTGAGTTTAGGCCCACAAGTTAGCTTTGAAATGTAAGAACATGACCTATTTCAAGAGTGTGTTTTAAGAGGTCTGTGGCAGAGTTCCCATTGTGGAGCAAAGGAAACGAATCCAGCTAGTATCCATGAGGCTGTGAGTTCGATCCTGGCCTCACTTATTGGGTTAAGGATCTCGCATTTCCATGAGCTGTGGTATAGATCACAGACGCAGCTCGGATCCCGCGTTGCTGTGGTTGTGGTCTAGGCCAGCTGCTGAAGCTCCGTTTCGAGCCCTAGCCTGGGAACCACCATATGCCTCGGGTGTGGACCTAAAAAGACAATAAATAAATAAACAAATGAAAATTTTTACAGCCTTAAAAATTCTCTCTCTCAATAATGCATTTAACTTAGTAAAGACTGGGACAAGATCTGTAGTAAAAAAATCAGTTTAAGTTAGATTGATCTTGTCCTTTCTCAAAATAACTTATAGAGATTCTTTTATTTTTTTCCACAACATCTATAAACTTTTCATAATAGATTTGTGTTTCCCAGGACACATTCAGGAAATAGTGCTTAAAGCCTTTTAAGATTTGAATAAAGTCATCCTAATGAAAACATGGTCCAGGTCCAATAACACTGATTGAGTCTGTACCTACCCCTTCCTTCTTAATTAAATAATTTAGTAACTTCTCTTTATATCCACATGACTTACAATTTTTCTTCATCACATTGAAGGGTGATAGGTAAGAATTACTTTTTACTATTGTTGAAGGATATTTTTGGAAAAAAACAAAGTCTTAACTCACATGCAAATGTAAAATGAACTCATATTCAAGATCTCATTTAACTCATTAGTCAATGGGGGAACCAGTAAGATGTTGCAGCCTGTTGAAAGAATTCAAAGGATATTCACATAGGAGTTCCCACCATGGCTCAGCAGAAGCAAATCCGACTAGGAACCATCAGGTTGCGGGTTCGATCCCTGGCCTTTCTCAGTGGGTTAAGGATCCGGCGTTGCCCTGAGCTGTGGTGTAGATGGCAGACAAGGCTCTGATCTGGCATTTCTGTGGCTCTGGCATAAGCCAGCAGCTGCAGCTCTGACAAGAACCCTGGCCTGGGAATCTCCATATGCCTCAGGTGCAGCCCCAAAAAGACAAAAGACAAAAGACCAAAAAAAAAAGGATATACACATAAAGGTAATCACGAATGCCGAGATGAATTTACAGGCATATTTAATCTCCATTGGCCATAATTGATTGGCATTTCTACGGATAAGAATCATTTTGTATTGTTAATTTTCATACAATTAAACAGTTATAAAATAACTCAAGGACAATGAAAGGTGGAGCTAGCCTACAAGGGTAGAGTGTGCCAGGAATAACATTTTTGCCCATTTCTAAGTCTTTCGCAATTTTTCCTGACATTTTTTTAAATGCAAAACAACCCCACTGAACTTAAATGCTATTAACAAATGCTTTTCTTTGTATTCATTACCCTTTTTAAGACCTACATGCCTTATGCTTTCACCATAGATTTACCGCTGTCTTATATATGGAGTGATTGCTGATACTGAACATTATGCTAATTGCTTATATGTGTTATTTCATATAAACTTCACAGTAGAATTTTATCAGGATACTGAGATGAGGATACTGAGACTCAGAGTGACTAGATCTTCAGGGTCACAAAGAAAAAAATGAAGCAAAAGTAGGCCTCAAAATGGTCTGACTCTGAGGTTCACTCTCCTAACCAATCTATCAACTTGAACACACTGCTTAACCTACATCCCTCAAAAAGTAAAATAAACTCACCTTTAGTTTGGCATGGACATCAGTCTTATTAACTGATCCCAATGAGAACCTGATCATGGAGTTCCTGCCATAGCTCCATGGAAATGAATCTGACTAGTATCCATGAGGACGCAGGTTCGATCCCAGGCATTGCTCAGTGGTTTAAGGAGCCAGCGTTGCCATAAGCTGTGGTGTAGTTTGCAGACATGGCTCAGATCTGGCATTGCTGTGGCTGTGGTGTAGACAGCTCCACTTCAACCCCTAGCCTAGGAACCTCCATATGCTGAGGATGCAGCCCTAAAAAGACCAAAAAAAGGAACCTGATTACATATTTCTAGACCTTGCCTCTTCCTTGAGACTGGGATTTATTATATTCAACTACCTCCTTGCTTTCACTTGGATATCTAGTGAACATTTCAAAATTCCTCAGCCCTGTAGCCTATTCATCAAGAAAGTTCAACATCTCTTTTTCCAACATTTTTTTTTTTTTTGGTCTTTTTGCCATTTCTTGGGCCACTCCCGTGGCATATGGAGGTTCCCAGGCTAGGGGATCTAATCAGAGCTGTAGCCGCCAGCCTACACCACAGCCACAGCAATGCAGGATCCGAGCCGCATCTTCGACCTACACCACAGCTCAGGGCAAGGCCGGATCGTTAACTCACTGAGCAAGGGCAGGGATCGAACCCGCAACCT
Source organism: Sus scrofa (assembly GCF_054392235.1). Classification (NCBI taxonomy): domain Eukaryota; kingdom Metazoa; phylum Chordata; class Mammalia; order Artiodactyla; family Suidae; genus Sus; species Sus scrofa. The sequence goes on along the minus strand of NC_139388.1, from coordinate 117,169,540 downwards.
CATGGTTCCTAGTTGGATTCATTAACCACTGCACCACGACAGGAACTCCCCAACATTTATTTTAACCTTGCCCACTCTTCTCCATCTTTGGGCTACCACTCTGGTTCATGCAATCATCATTTCTTACCTGAACTGCTTCAATAGCTCATCTTCTTCAATAGTAAGACCATAACTTGAGGATGGAAAAAGAATGGGCCAAAACAAAACATTTTTATTGTTTTCATCTCTCCTGGGTTATCTGTTCACATTGCCAAGGCAACCACTTAACAATGAATACTAAGAAATGTAGTCAAATAATTATTCTGTTGAAGTTCTACAAATTCAGACAATGGCTTTTCCCATAGAACAGCATGATCGCTTCCCCAAATAGGCCAACTAGTTATTATCTAGAATGAGACTCCCCTGAATTTAGGAACATTGTCCTATTTCTAGTGTCTTTTTAGTCCCAGCTCTGTGATCAATGTGGAGCATACAATAGATAGTCATTAAATGGCATTAAAAAATGAAATATTGTACTAGATGTAGGTCCAAGTGATAGTTTATATTGCCACACAGCATACCAAGTCAATTATAATATATATATCAGCCACTAACACAAATTAAAAATAAAGCTCAAGGGCTGATTTAGTTGTTTCTTTTTCAATCACAAATGTTAAGTCCTAAATGGTAGGTAATTTTAGATCATTAAGAACATAAACGGAGGGAATTCCTGCTGTGGCTTAGCAGTAATGAACCTGACTAGTATACATGAGGATGCGGGTTCAATCCCCGGCCCTGATCAGTGAGTTAAGGATCACAGATGTGGCTTGGATCTGATGTTGCTGTGGACTGTGGCTGTGGTATAGGCCAATAGCTAAAGCTCTGATTCAACCCCTAGCCTGGGAACTTCCGTATGCTGCAGATGCAGTTCCCCACCACCACCAAAAAAAAAAAACATTAACTCACAAAACCCCAAGAACTAACAGATCGAATTTCTAACCCCCATGATGGGATATTTAACTATACTGTTTTTATTAAATGATGAGTGAACTTCAAGGAGAGGTGGAGCTGACATGCTTTTGGTGGGACTGTCTTCTTAAAAATCTGTTTGGATTTTTGCAAGAAATTAAACTAGTAGTTTCACAAAATAATTGACTCCTTCATGAAAATTCAAATAGTTATTTTGATCCTTGACTATATTTTCCTGTATGTTTTCCTGAAGGTTTATAAGGAAAGCTTCACAAAAAAAGGCAAACTGTTCTCAAAATAGCTATGAACTTGCTATATAATATAATAATAATAACAAATATACTCCAAAAAATTTCACAAAAGCAGGAGTTCTCATTGTGGCTTAGTGGGTTAAGGATCCAGCGTTGTCTCTGTGAGGATGTGGGTTTGATGCCTGGTCTCACTCAGTCGTTGCTGCCAGCTGTGGTGTAGGTTGCCATGGCTGAGATGCAGGCCTCAGCTGCAGCTCCAATTTGACTCCAGCCTAGGAACTTCCATATGCCACAGGTATGGCCATAAAAAGGAAAAAAAAAAAAAAAAAAGCACACAAAAGCAAATTGAATGGAGAAAGTGAGGTAGGAAATCAGGCTAAGGTTCAAAGCAAAGAATATCAGTATGACCTTGAATCCAGGGACCAGGTCATAACGTGGAGCAATAATAAAGCCAGAAAAGCTGAGTCCTATCAGCACCTTGATCTCACATTCAAAACCAAGAAAAGCATACATATCCCATAAGAAATCTGAGTGTACCTGAGAAGCACCGTGGGACAGCACATTGGAAACTAAGATTGTTCTGAAAGATCTAAATATATGCATCTCCTAAGTATAAAATCAACATATCAAGAGAACAGAAGCTAAAGTTAAATCAGCAAGAGCCTGCAATCTGTCTGTCCCAGGAGAGCTGATACAGCAGTCTCAGCTTCCAAACGAGGCCTTCTAGAAAGCAAGAAATCTGGAAAAATTATATTCAACCCTTATCATTCATCATCTACATCCAAAAGATCAGCCTTGTCAGTCAATTACTGTGAGTAACTTACTTTGTAATAAAGAAGACCAGTAAGTGGTAAATACATTAAACAATTGGTCTAATAATAATATAGGACCCTAACAACTAAGACAAAATTTACATTAAATATTTCTTTGCTATAAAAAATGAGTTTCTATTATACTAAACCATAACTATCTGACTCAAAATAACTAATGATAGTAGAAAGAGTGATACTTTTATTCACTTGGCCATTGTCATAGACTAGGCACTATGATTGGTACATCAATCTTCTGATTTATTTATCAAAGCAGCTCTATACAGGAAATTCCTCCTATGGCACTAGTTAAGAATCCGGCATTGCTGCAGCTATGACATAGGTCACAGCTCCAGCTCAGGTTCAGTCTCTGACCTGGGAATTTCCATAACCTGAAAAAGGAAAAAAAAAAAAAAAAAGAAAGAAAGAAAGAAAAGAAAAGAAAAGAAAAGAGGTTACAACTATAAGGAAACTAGGCTTGGAGAGGTTAAATAATTTTTCCAAGGTCACATGACTATTACATGATTATGAAAGACATGAATGTAAGTCAAAATGGGACAGTCCAACAGAAACCAGGATCTGTGGTTTCTCTAGGAAAAAGGTCTTTATAAATCTAATTTTTATTCTAATGGCTATTTTGAGAAAATCAGATTATAGCAATTTAGGCCCTTTGACTTTTTACCAACAATAAGATTTTAGGAAGACAGGGAACCACTAAAGTGATTACTTTTTAAAATCAGTAACATCATTGGACATGATCACTCTAAACATAACACTATTTGACTTGGGATGAGGAGCTACATTCTTCATAAAAGACCACAAAATGTTCCATGCCTATTCAGTGCCTAGGTCCACTCCATCCTCAAGCATCTCTAGTATCCACAGCCCATGCCATCCATCTTCCTTTATCCTCCAGCAACTTCCACCTTCAGGAGGGTACCATTGCCTTTTCTCACTAACAGAAAGATAAACATCCAAAAGTAAGGCTAGGGATCACAGTTCATATCCCTAGAACTCAGAATCACAAGTGCTTAATAAATACATTTTTAAAATGTAAGCAAAAACAAGGAAAGAAAGAAAAAGTAAAGCAAAGAGAAAGAAGTGAGATGGGGAGGAAGGGAAGAGGAGGAGGAAGGGAAGAGGAAGGGAGGGCTACAATTTACATTATTAAAAAATCTACCTTAATTTGTCAAAACACTTTTTTTTTTAATATAATTTTTGAGGGCCATGCCTGTGGCACATGGAAAGTCCCAGGCCAGGGATCAAACCCTCACCACAGCAGTGACAACACCAGATCCTTAACTACTAGGCCACCAGTGAACTCCATAAATGTAATTTTTTTAATGGAAGTTCCCAGGCCAGGGATTGAATCTGAGTCACAGCTGCTACCTGCACCAGAGCTGTGCAACAGCACATCCTTAACCCACAATTCCAGGCTTGGAATTGACCTCACACCTCTGCAATGACCCAAGCCACTGCAGTTGAATATTTAACCCATTGTGCCACAGCAGGAACTCCCATAAATATATATATATATATATATTTTTTTTTTTTTTTTGTCTTTTGTCTTTTTGTTGTTGTTGTTGCTATTTCTTGGGCCGCTCCCACGGCATATGGAGGTTCCCAGGCTAGGGGTCGAATTGGAGCTGTAGCCACCGGCCTACGCCAGAGCCACAGCAACGCGGAATCCGAGCCGCGTCTGCAACCTACACCACAGCTCACGGCAACGCCAGATCGTTAACCCACTGAGCAAGGGCAGGGACCGAACCCGCAACCTCATGGTTCCTAGTCGGATTCGTTAACCACTGCGCCACGACGGGAAGTCCCCATAAATATAATTTTTTAATGAATGTTTCTAAGGAGCAAGAGTTAACAAAAGCAACTCAGATTTAAAGTTAATAGGTAATATCAAAATAATTCATTCTGTGCCATAGAGCCTTATTAGTGTTATAAAAAATTTAATATAAAATGTAAAGAAATGTAAAAAGTTAATGTAGAATGTATAATGGCATCAAATCTAGTGGGAGAGGTGATAATATTTGTAAAAGCAAAACAAATTTTTTTGTTATTATTTTAAACTGATTGGTGTGATCTTGGCAGCTTTGAATAAATACACTTTCACTTGAGTTAACAATTATCTTAAATGATAAATGGAACTTTTGTAGATTCAAAAAACTTTCTGAAAATAAGTGCTTATGTGCCTATTTTTAGCTTGATAGCATGTAACACATTACAAGAAATGCAATGGTCAATCTTTGTGGAGTTACAAATAGAAAACTATTCTTTACAATTTTATATTTTGATATTTTACAATTTGATATTTAGATTTTCATACATAGGTCTTCTGCTTAGATTATGAAGCATAAGAAGTTAATAAAGACACTATTAAAATGTTAACTTTTTATTTTTCATAGCTATATTGAGGAATAAAAAACATACACTAAACTGCAAATATTTAAAGTATACATTCTGACAAGTTTTGCCTTCTACATATACCCATGAAGCTGTCACCATAATCAAAACAATTAATATATCTATCATACCTAGAAGTTTCCTCAGTCTTCTTGAAATCCCTCTCTCGCCCTTCCTACCTTTCCTCCTCATTCTCTTGTCAATTACTTCTTTTGTCACCAGAGATTCACTTGCATCTTCTAGAATTTTATATAAATGAAATCATACAGTATGTACTCTTTTTTGTTATTGTTCTATCTAGTGTCTTTTATGCATCATAACCAATTTAAGATGTATCCATTTTGTGGCATAGCAATAGTTCAGGTTTTTAATTGCTGGTAGTGTGCTGTTAAATGAACATACCACAATTTATTTATCCATTCATCTGCGGTTTTTTTCGGCCACACCCGCAGCATGTGAAAGTTTCAGGCCAGGGACTGAACCGTGCCACAGTAGTAATCCAAGCCTCTGCAGTGACACCAGGTCCTTAACCTGCTGTACCACAAGAGAACTCCTATCCATTCATCTATTGATGGGCATTTGCATTTGTGTCCAGTTTAGGACTCGAAAAAATAAAACTGCTATGACTATTTATGGACAAATCTTTGTGTGGATATGTATTTTTATTTATCCTGGGCAAATATTTAGGAATAGAATGGCCTAGTTATATGGTAAGCATATAATTAACTTCTTCTTGCTGCCCTAACTAAAACCTAAAATATATGGCAATAGTGTAATGGTCGGATCAGAAAGCTGGTAACTCTGTCATATCATAATAAAATTTTGGCAAAACAGTTTCCTGTGAGAACTTGAGAGGTAGAACTTTTATCTACTAAGACCGTGGCTCTGTGAAAACATATTGGAAACCATCAGGGTGTCGGTGCTGTTCACAGCCAATGCCAGGCAAAAAGGTACTAAAAAAAGAGAGCACTCAAGTGAGAATTAACCACTTCACATTTCACAAGCAGAGAACCAAAGAAAGTTCTGCTAAAGGAAGTTCTCTGTCAGTTTGCTAAGTGACTGGGAAATTGGAGGCAAGGCTGAGCTAGAAAAGCTAGCCGCTCTGTTTCCCAAACAGCAGGAGATAAAGCTGATACGCAGACATGTCTCCAGAGGCTTGGGTTAAGGGTTCTCACAGGTGAACCAGGCGGTGGCAAAAGCAGATGAAGGGTTGCCAGTTGCTTCAAAGAGCCTCAGGGTGGCAAGTGGTAACTTAAGAGAAACAGGGATGGTCAGGAACAGGAATCAATCAATAAATCAGTCTCTACAACAAGAAACAAGAGAGGAGGAGATCTTTGACCGTTTGCTCTTTGAGGTAAATGGAACCAACTAGAAGCCTTTGACTAAAAGTCTGCATGTTGGAGATAAGTTGACATTAAAAAGTATGCCTTTCTGGGGCCACACATCTTTTCACAGCCTGCTTCATTACAGGGCAGGTTAAAAGGCCTGGAGGTCAATCAGTTACCCCCCCTAAAGCTTTTGCCACTCTGACTTGTGGTTTCTCTTATTTTGAACAAATGCAATTTGTTCAAAATCTGAGTAAGAAAAATCTCCTAAAAAAGCATATCTGGGAGCCATAGAAAACAAGGAGCAAAGCCGTTCCTGACAGAGCATGGATCCAGGATTTAAACAAGAAACTTTCTCCATGGCCTTCTGAACTACAGAATTTCACTACTGCTATGGACCAGTGGCTTCTGTGTTTTTCTCCATTTTCTATTTTCCACATGAAAAACCATATTGGTGCTGTTGTGATTCTATGCCACTCTTCTCTATTGGGTATGACATGGGAGACAGAAAAATGAGTTTTTATAGGTCATTGGACATTTAGGAACTACTTCCAAGCCTATTGGAATGCGTGGCACATCACTCAGAGGTCCTGGACTTTGAGTTGGATGCAGTTTACTGGGCGGGACTTGGGCTATTCTTACTTAGAACAAGGGTGATGTGGTCTCCGTGGGAAAAAGAGTGCCCAAGGCAGACTAGGGGCCCACAACCATGAACTGGAGCATGTAGCCTTTGTCTCTAAACACTATTCTCCCCTTCTTCTTTTTAAGAGTAGAAACCCCTTGTGTTCTAGTTAAGCACATGTCCACTAAGCTGCTGACTACATTTTCCAGCTTAATATATATCCTCTTCCTTTATTCCTATAAATGTCAAGTTTATTTATTGCACTTAAATACACAGTAAGATAACATTCACAAAGAACCATCAAAGCAAACTGATTAATATATGAGGCTTCCTACAAGGAATGGTAGAATAAAGAGTTTAAACATTATTCGGATAACTCAGGCTGAAGTAGCTTCAACAGGCAAATAAGACAATTGTTTATCTGAAAATATTCAACAAATTCTTTAAATAAATCTCTGTTAAATTTCTCTGTGAAGCAGTCACTTTAGTGATTGCATTGGCCTTGATTGATGTGAGAACTGGTCATCTTTGTGCAAATTATAGTCACTTAGAGATCTAAAACCACTTGGCTTTCTCAGCATATCAAAACTTTTGTTATATCTGGCTTAATGTGTGTGTATGCATATATGTATTTACATGTATTAATTATATATGAGTGGATTAGATGCGCATATATGCATATGAGAGTTGTAATTATTGTTTTGAGAGCTAGAAAAAATTTAGCTAGAAAAGATGAGTTAATATTTGATAAGATAGTTGATACTTCAATTAAAATAAATGTTATTAGAAAATAGGGGAAAGGCTTTTGCAAATTAATTCATAAGAACTGTCCTAGAGACTAATATCATATGCTTGCCTTGGAGCTTTCCTTTTTGGAAAATACTGAATGAATATAATGTCATGTCACAACTAAGTAGAGAAAATCATGAAACTAACAGCTAATGGTGCCATTAAAATGACATTAAGTAGCTTTAGAGGGAGAGCAAAGCAGCTGAGAAGATGGCATCTGCCCAGCTAAGATGGTAATGTTGTTTGGTGCATCTAAAGTGCAAAGATTGAGCCACCTGAGGCCCACACCCACAGAATGCCAAAAGAACTAACCAGTGTTATGTACTCAGTCTAAGATAAAATACAGCATTTACTTGAAGAGGGAAAAAAAAAAAAAAAGGCCAGTATGGACTGCTTTAAAAACGTATAAAGTGACAGTTAAGAATTGAAAAATCGTAAGATTGCAGCTAATTAGAAAGAATAACATTTTTGCAAAGCTATAGTTTTCCTGAGACTAATATATTTTTATCATATTTTGTGTATAACATGTTCTAATGCTCTTTCAACCCAGATGGAATGTGGAAGCATTTTGTGATTTCGATTTTATTAAAGCAGTTGTTTTATGAACAAAGAAAATAATTCAGGATTACAAAGATGGTGACCTATTAAGGCAATCTGTAGTTAAAATATTTTCATTTTGTTAAATACCACATTATATGCGTTCCTCTGCAGAAATTCTGGGTAGAGTATGAAGGACAACATTTCTAAAACTGATTGGGTATTAAATAATTCAAAACCCAAGAGTTGTGATCAAACAGATCTGTAGGCATATGTAAGTACCGCTGGAGGTGAAAGTGCCAACCAAAGCAATTAGATAGAAAATTAATGTCTGGAGGTAATCAATGGAAGAACTGGCTGTGCATCTTCACATCTGCATCATCTTTGTTTATTGCTGAAGCTGGATATCACAGAAAAACCAACTCATCTCTCAAAGACAAAGAAAGGATGTTCCCCTCAATTTGGGCATTCCTAAATTAAATTAGAATCTATAGGAAGTGATTCTTTGCTAGATCTTAAGCTGATTTTTATTAATGTTGCTGGGCAATAATGAAGATAAATGGTAAGTACATTCCTCTTAAGTCAGGAACTACAAATGCAAGGTTGGGACAGTTGGGAGTGACTAATTATATTTTCTCTGCAAGAGTTCATGGGGCCGGGGGTTACCTTTCCCTCTAATGATGTGCCTTCTCCCAACAACGACAGCACTGATGTTGGAATTGGACATTTGACATTCTCTTCAGTATCCAAATGTGACTTAGAGGCATCATAATGAATGCTTCAAGATAGGCCAACTTGGACATGTTCTTTACATTTCATCATGTCTATTATACCCACTGGTAAAATTAAAAATCCCAGCAAGACCCATTTTAGCACTCATGTGTATGATTAGAGAACCATTAACTTCTCATGAACAGAATTCTGTTAACTACTCATAAATAGCATTTTTCTGGATAACCGAGGGGTTAAACAGAAAAAAACTGTTTTGTTTCCGCCTAAGTAGCTGAAAAAAATCTTTGCAAAATGCATTAGTTCACTTTACAGCCTTGCTAAGTACAGTACACTAAAGCTAATTTAATATTTCTTTTATGATTGATGACTTTGCAATGCCTCAGGGTCAGTATGAATTGTTGTTGAGGTAATAAGCTGTAGTATATTGAACTCTGAATCTGAACTGACTAGACATTGGTTTATTTCATTGTGCTTTCTTTCTTCCTAAAACCAAGTGTAGAAAAGAAACTCACTGGTATTATGATTCTAGTTAGAGCTTTTCACTGAAGGTGTATGTCACACATTGTGGTTCCTTAGGGCAGGTGTGACATGTAAAACATTAAAAGTTTCCAGTGATCCTACTGTGTAGTCTTAGCCATTCTCACAATCCTGTTCCTAAATATGACTCCTGTCAGCCCCACTCAGTTTACAGGTACTGTAATGCTTTCACATGCTCTGAAATTGCCATGATTCCAATCAGTGAAGAAATAAGCACAACTGTAATTGGATTGTCAGCATCACTAATGACTTCATGGCCAAGTTGGCAAGCATGACAATTGTGTTCTGAATTCTGATCTTTTAATAAGGAGATAATAATAACAATTTACTGACAAATTATGCCATCAATATAAAATTCTAGCCCCTGTAACAGCAGTGTCCCAGTCCAAGTCTGCAGACTGATACAAGCTTTCTCATTGTACTGGGGAAATTTATAGTAACAAAACATCCAGGATTTTTCCTAGACCTTCTCCTTCAGGAAATTAGGAGAGAGATCCATCACTTTTCTGTTTTTGTTTTAGGATCTTTTCATTTTGTTCAGACAAAGGAACCACAACTCAAAAAAAGAAAAGAAAAGAAAAAACACCTTGAGGAGCAAAAATAGAAACTACATAATGGACTCCTCAGGAATACTTTATATAGGAACAGAAGGATCAGTTCTCTCCACACTGTTGTAGAGCTAAGACTAGAGATACCCGTGGGAGATTACAGAATACACCATGGCAATGGTGCTGGAAGATGGGCCAAGGTTATTCCATATGTTTTCATAACTTTTCTAACCTAAAAAGCCAAAGTCCTTTGGCTTTAATTTTACTCATTTTTAAACAGCACAACATACTCAAGAGTTGAGGAACTTTTGGAAATATCTCTTTTTATTTTTTGGCCACTCTCAGAGCATGCAGAAGTTCTTAGGCCAGGATTCAAACCCATGCCACAGCAGCATCCCAAGCTACAGAAGTGGCAATGTCAGATCTGTAAGCCACTGAGTCACCAGGGAGCTCCTGGAAATTTCTCTTTTAAAAGAACAAGGAAATTGCTCCTTGGCTGCATGAAGGAATAAGATGTGAGAAAGGGAGTGGGAGGATGGAGGATAAAGATCATTCATGGCGCACCTACTGTGAAAACAGTTTAATTGCTATTGTGTAGAATTTAATTCTCTTTTTAGTCTTAATTCTCTTTTTCATCTTATTTCTCTTTTAATCAAATTAAAGGATACAATGTTAGCCCTATTTATAAAAAAAGAACTCAAGTTCTAGTGGTATAAAGGAATCTGCTAAAAGTAGTAATTTTTTAATAGCAACAGTAATAATTAGCAATAGTTACTATTTGTGGAAAGCCTATTCTATGTCAGGCATTGGGCTAGGCCCTTCGCAAACATTATATAATTTAAATACCACCATAGTGGGTAAATATTACTCATTTTTTTATGAAAGCCCACTGGGGGTCAGAGAGTTAGTTCTAAGTGACTGCCAATGTTAAAGTAAAAGGTAACTGGGATTTAAGTCGGGTTAGTCTGTGTCCAAAGCCTGTTTTATTTCCCCTAGACCAAGTTTAAATGGAGAGATCTACACACCCTGGTTCCCTCAAGTATTGAGTAAAACTTATAGATCCAACTAGGCTGGGTGCTGAATGGGGAGTTTTGCCCATTCAGTAAAAAATGGGATTTTTCAGATTACTGTAAGGCACAATTTTAGGCATTAAGAGAGATACCAAGATGCATGCAAGGCAATCTTTGCCTTCCAGGAATTTATGATGTGTAAAATATTCAGAAAAAAATGCTAGAGTGGCAGTGTCTGATAAAAACCAATGGTTTCTAATAATAGCAAATTATTAACACTTAGCTGATGCCAGACCTTTGTTTTAAGCTCTATATGTGTTAACTAACTTATCCATATCCATAAGAAAGATAAGTAGGTAATGTCACTACCCCCCATTTTATAAAAGAGGAAACAGATTTCTCTGCAACATAAACTATGAAGATGTTCTGAAGTTGAAAAGATTCATTTCCCCCAGGGCATTATTGAAATCCCCCAGGGTCAGAGCTTTGGAGAGGCTTCAAAATGGACCATGTTTCACACAACAATAAAAATCGTTTCTTTTTTCAATAGCTTAAGTCCTTTAGTAATAGTTAAAATTTACATAATGGAAAAATTCAATATCCTTATATACAGATGGATAGTGACAAAGAAGCAACAAGAAAAACAGTTTATATAATAAGCACTTGAAATCCTACATACACATATAAAATCCTACATACACAGAGGATAGCCAAAAAAATTCTATTTTTTTTTTTTATATTTTAAAGAAATTATGGGAAGGACTTAATAAAAGGGATTTTTCATTAACATGACTGAAAAAGAAGTGGAAGGAAAAGAACATAAATAACTTGAAATAACTACAAAAATAACATCACTTTTCAATTATCCAGGGAAATTTTGAAGAAGGAGTGGAAATTCCATTGTTAGAACCTGACCATGGGGAAGTTAGTGGATGACAATGGCAATGGAGGTCAGACTACCAAACTCACCCCACCTCTAAACAGAGCACCTTTTTCTCCAGCCCTGTTTAGGGGGATGGCTCGGAGTGGAGTCGGGCATGAAACAGAATGACCCTGTTTTCCCTAAAATGTCTCTGCATTGAAGAGCTAAGTACCATATTTCATCTAATATAAGGAACTGTAAATTGAAAGCACACCATTCATTTAAATGTCACTGAGAAAGAAAAATCGAACTATGGTAATCAAACCACGACAAAATTCTTCCTTTTCATCAAGTAAGGCCATCCTGATTTCAAAGATGTTAAAATATGAACAAGTGAGCATATTCCAATCAATGAAATATTACACAATCCAATTCGCAACTAGGTCTTAACTTTCACTACTTTGCAGATCTATTCTGGATTAATGAAAATCTGACTCTATGACCAAGCATAAATTAGGAATGGACAAGCCTAAGTGATAATCTATTTTAAAAGAACAACAGGAGTTCCTGTCGTGGCGCAGTGGTTAACGAATCCGACTAGGAACCATGAGGTTGCGGGTTCGATCCCTGCCCTTGCTCAGTGGGTTAAGGATCCGGCGTTGCCGTGAGCTGTGCTGTAGGTTGCAGACGCGGCTCGGATCCCGTGTTGCTGTGGCTCTGGCGTAGGCCGGTGGCTACAGCTCCGATTCAACCCCTAGGCTGGGAACCTCCATATGCCGCGGGAGCGGCCCAAGAAATAGCAACAATAACAACAACAACAACAAAAGACAAAAGACAAAAGACAAAAAAAAAAAAAAAGAACAATAAAACTAAAAAGACATAGCAAAGTGTTATAGAAAGAGTATAGATTTTGCAATTAAAGATATTTGGCTTTTAACTTCAGTCTCATGCTGCATATATAAGATGAAAATTGTTTAATCTTTTAATCTTCCATTGTTTAATTTATCAAATAGGAGTAATGCATACTTAGCCGTCAGGGTTCTTGTGAGGCTTGAATAGTCATTTATGTGTAGCACCAACCACAATTTCTGGCCCAAGGAACTATGCACGAAACAGACTCTCAGTAGAATAAATAGGGATTTACAGTTATTAAATTATGATACCAGGTGAGTTGTCAATATTAATATTAAAGGCATAAGGTCCTCTCAATCCCAAAATTAACTAATTGCCTCTTCCTCACTGTTATCACCATATATTTCTATTGGGATAGTGTGCCAAGGCAGGGAACCAATGGAAATCAACATTGGACAAAATGAAGAATAAATTCGAAGTTAATTTCTAGATAAATTGGTAACAATGTATTGATGACACCACAAATGAAAGCAAAAGTGGAGTGTACAATATGATAATTGATTTGAGTTCAAGATTCGAGTAACATGAGGTTTCACATTCAAGGGAAAAGGACTACCGATGGCCACAAATTCTAATCTCTCTGGTTTTTTGAGGAATAATCTGTTGCAAAATAGCTTTTGTTTGTTTGCTTGTTTTAATTTATTCTTCATGTCTCTTATAGTCATAATGATCTTTAGACTTAGATTTTGTTTCTCCCTAAGGATATAATAAATTAAGCTTTCTTATACTCTGGCTGATTACATTTGCCTACATTAAATTCATCCTGTCTCTGTTGTACTCCATGGTGGCTTAGAAATGCTCTGGTGGACTTAATTTTTGTTTTCTTTTTCCTTCAGTAATACATGCTGTCATATTGACTTGTAGCCAATATGAAGAATAAGAAAAATTTAGAAAAAATCAGATAAACAAAATTCTAGGATGTCAAAATTTTAAAAAGCAATTCTCTCATTTTTCTCAAGAATAAAATTTTTTTAAATAAGGAGAGTCGTTTTTTTTCATAAAACCTAGTCTTTTAAAAAAAAAGGACCCTGATGATTTTTAAGAAATGCTTTATTTTCAATTATATCATTGGTGCAAGTTTCCATATTACATTTTATATCATTAAAATTAATAGAATTAATAGAATTAACCGAAACCTGAATATATGTTTCAGTTTCTAGTATTCCTAAGATTAAGCCCACATTGCCATGGTTAGATATAATAATAGTAATTTTGTTTGTACAAAGCCAGGTCAATATCAGGCCCAATAGCTACCTCAAGTACCTATTTAAAACAATTAATTAAATCCAAATGAATCTAAACCAAATAAAGTAGATTACTTGTATTGATAGGCAGTGGGGTCTAAGAAACAATTCCATGTAGCCACATCCACAGGCTTTTTAAGAAGTGTGCTGAGTTAAAATTAAAGTAACTACAATCAGGAAAAAAATCACCTAAAAAGATTCTATCACTTAGGATTTTTGTCATAATCGTTAAATAATTGACACATATACATAAAACTGATATACGATCTCTACTAAACTCTGAATCTTTGATCAAATCAGTGCTTTTGAAAAGAACGAAAAAATAATACAAAACCACGGGGAACAAATGATTCCAGACTAAGCCTTGCTGAGCCAAAGGAGAGTCCATATGGCTTCATGACCCCAGGTACATGGGGAAATAAAGACCAGTTATTTTAACATCTTAAACAGAAGATAACCCAATAGAGGATTCTCAAGGACTTTGAGGAAATCTAGGGTTCATTTCCTTATTTTATATAAGGAAAGAAAATCTCCCCTACAATTGGGTATTATCAAGCAAGGCAGTTGTCTGTCCCCTCCACTGGGAAGTAGCCATGAGTTTTGACTCTAAGTACAACTGGGAAGGGCCTAGAAACTAGTCTTCACCAATCAAAAAAATGCATATCTCCTGCAATAGCCATAGATTTACGGGATGAGCAGGCATGGAATCTAAGATGATCCATTCAGGTATTCTCCTCCATGGATACAAAGAAGGAAACGTGAAGCCCGGGTTGGTGCTAGCTGTCTTTTCATTCATGCCAACTCATGGCAGAAGGCAGATCCAGAAGGGTCAGAGAGAAGCAAGACCATGCCTGCATTTTCCTCCATGGGTGTGCATTTTAGTTACAAGGCACAGTAAATCCCCTTTAGTTTTTTAGCCAAAGAGTTGTCACCTAAAGTGTCCTAACTGAAGCAGGAGGATGGGCTGACCTGTTCATCCAGAACCTTAATGAAGCCAGTAGGCATGTTTTTTATTTCCCAAGACAAGAGATAAGAGTTACTGACCCAGCACATGTTGTGCCTTGAGAGCACTTCATCATCCCCCTGAAGCATGGGGACCACCTGTGTCCTCCTAGCTTCTGTCACCTAAGCAGACAGTCTACTTTAGGACATCTCATAAAATTGTTATAGCAAATTCCCTCCATATCTGAGCAGATCTAGATAGATTCTCTTAAAAGCCACTTCTGTCAATATGGAAGGCCACCTCCTCCTAACACAACTCTCCCCACCATTGAAAGCCTTTGTGTCAAAAGGTGAACATTCTAGAAAATAACTGAGACTAAGGGTTCCTGTCGTGGTGCAGTGGAAACCAATCGGACTAGGAACCATGAGGTTGTGGGTTCAATCCCTGGCCTCCCTCAGTGGGTTAAGGATCCAGTGTTGCCGTGAGCTGTGGTTTAGTTCGCGGATGCAGGTCGGATCCCGCGTTGCTGTGGCTGTGGTGTAGCCTGGCAGCTGTAGCTCCAATTTGACGTCTAGCCTGGGAACCTCCACATGTGGCGGGTGCAGCCCTGAAAAAGACAAAAGACAAAAATAAAATAAAATAAATAAAAATAACTGAGAATAAATAGCTTCCTTTTGTTGTGGCCCCACTAATAGAGAATAAATAAAGCACCTGAGATTTTGTGCTTTCAGCCACTCACCAGGTTGTGGAGAAGTCTAGGCTTAACCAGTTTTCCAAACAGGAAAGGATGAAGCCAGGAAGAGAAAAGGGAAGGAGCACATGGATTTCTCCTTCCCTGCAGGACATCAGCAGTGGCTGATACCATCACCAGCACTGGAATTCCCAGCCAGTGGACAGGGGCTTCCTTCCATCCTTTCACTCTTGGACACCAGGGCAGTTGGGAAATCTGTAAGAATCTTCTAAGCATCCCAGAGAGTCACTAGTTACAGAAAGTCAGTCAACAACCAGACATGCATGACCTTATTTTCAATTTGGGAGTTTGGGATTTTATATGTGATATGAATTCTAATTACAGACTTTGATAATTAAGAGTGGTGTCGATTTTTTTTTTTTTTTTTTTTTTTAACCTAAGAGCAATTGTAAAAATCATGGAAATGACCAAACGTTCAATTGGAGGATTGGGGAGGTAAGAACTTTTCCCACTGATCACAGGTTTTTTTTGTTTCCTTTTGTTTTTTTGTTTGTTTGTTTGTTTGTTTTGTTTTTGTCTTTTGTCTTTTTAGGGCCGTGCCCAAGGGATATGGAGGTTCCCAGGCTCTGAGTTCAGTTGGAGCTGGACTGGACTCCTAGCCTGGGAACCTCCATGTATTGCCAGTCTACACCACAGCCACAGCAAGGTGGGATCTTTAACCCCCTGAGCGAGGCCAGGAATCGAACCCGCAACCACATGTTTCCTAGTCAAATTGGTTTTCACTGCACCATGACAGGAACTCTGGTTATTTAATCATTTTTAAACATTTTTGAGTATTTTAAAAAATAGTCACATGGTAAGATCCTTGGGGAGAGGAAAGAGCTCTATTAGGATATCTCAACACTACCAAAAGGCTGAGCGTTAGTAGAAAGAAAGACCCTTTGGAGCTAAAGGGTTTTATTTCTCTGAGGGATAAAAAAAAAAGTTGCTCACTTTGGAAGAGAGACACTATTCTTACACAGTAGAATTTGGTTCTGGGCAAGACACAAAGAATCGTAAAAGCGAAGAACAAAATAAACTTGAACAGACTTTGTAGACATGTAGGGAAGTTTTGTTGACTACATAAACAATCTTCCTAAATCTGGATTTAATACCTAAGCTTTTGAAATGTGTTATCATCTAAATGTTTCCTTACCTTAATACAATCGGATTCAGTTAACAATGGAACCTCACTAATATGTAAAGTAATGCATGTTTGTTTACTACCACAAAAGCCTAGCATTGTTATCAATATATATTGTAAACGTGTGGCTCACGTTTCCTCCAAAGAGCTCAAAGCGAAGTAATTATGTCAGGCATTTCTGTAGAGTGGGCAGGAGCGCTCGATATTATAAAAATAAATTAAGGCACACAGATCTGAAATGATGTTCCCAGGTTCACACAATGAATTGACTCGTGGCAGCTAAAAAGTAACTGCTTCTCTCTTGATTTCTACCTCAGGGCTTAAGAGTATTAGTATGCCTGGTTACCGTTGTTTGTATGATCTTTAAAATGTACAGCCTACATTTTTTTTCATTAATTCAACAAATGCATATCTGGTAACTCCTCTGTCCAGGCACTGTTAGATGATGTCTAACTATCATCAAAGGAGTAAAAACTATCAAAACAGCCATACATATTAAGGATACTAGTGATTGTGACCATATCATTAAATGATTTAATTTTGTTTCTAATACAAATGTTTCAATTTTGTGTTTCCTAGGGATGGACAAGGGGACTAGAGGGCCATGAATGATCTAGACTAATTCACTTTCGGTTTCTATTCAGACAACATATACTCTATCTCACTGGTTGTAAACAACAACAGGATTTTATTTTGGATGCTAAGGACTTATTCTGTTTTCATTCAAATATTTAATTCTTTATTCTGTTGTGTGGTTTTCATTTTTGAAAGGATATAATTAAACTTTGCCAAATTTTAGTTGTTACATTGCTTTTGCTTTCTGTTATTGTTTGCCATTCATTAATCTGTTTTTTGTATCATTGTAATCAGCCAGGATGTGATTCTGTGCTTGTTTTTTTTTTTTCTAACCACAAAATAATGTTAGCAAAAATCAACCTTAGAATGAATGCGTGTAGGCGCTGATAGTTCTTGTTCTGTGTCAATTGAACCGTGAACATTTTAATCAACATTCACATACACTGTATAAGTTAAGATGTAAATGCCTTTAATTACCTCTTTGGATACAAAGCCATAAAAAAATCAAATTCACAGACTATGTCAGGAGGGCTCATTATTCTCTCTGTGTAACCTAGCACTGCTTCCCCATCTTAACCTCCCCCTATTTTCCATGGCTAGAATCCCTTGCCAATAGGATTCCAGGTTGCATTCTGCCAATGAGCAGCATTGTGAGAGATTTGAAAAGTGCAAAAGAGAAAGCAGAATTCACATAACTGCTGTATGTCAATAGTGGGCAGAAACTTAGTCTTCAGCCCAGTTGAGGATTTACAGTCACCTCTGGGTATTTCCTAGTAAATTGTCTACTATAACATTATGAGAAATTGTGTCAATTACTATTAATTTTCCACGACTTTTGAAATCCCCTCCTCCTCAGTAAGGTTGTAGTGAACCTGAGAGTTAACAGAGATCATCCATGACCCTGACCTCTCCAGGCATTCTAACAATTAGGAAAGCTTCTAATGACCACAGCTAAATTCTCTCCTGTCTGAAATAATTCAGAGAGCTTCTTCTTGTCCAGGTAGGACCTTCTGAGAAAATATTTGGTACTGAAGGTGGTCCTAAAAAAAAGCCCTCAAGGAGTTCCTGTCATGGCTCAGTGGTTAACGAATCCGACTAGGAACCATGAGGTTGCAGGTTCGATCCCTGGCCTTGCTCAGTGGGTTAAGGATCCGGCAGCATTGCCCTGAGCTGTGATATAGGTTGCAGATGAGGCTCGGATCCGTGTTGCTGGGGCTGTGGCGTAGGCCAGAGGCTACAGCTCCGATTAGACCCCTAGCCTGGGAACCTCCATATGCCGAGGGAGCGGCCCAAGAAATGGCAAGAAGACAAATAAAATAAAATAGCCTTCGAAAATGAGAAGAACCTGGGATAACCTGGTTAAGTTTGGAAATAAAATAACCTCATTGCCTTGATCCATGATATTCAAATATTTTTAAATAATCGTTAGCCTATCAGTGTAGTTGCCTGAAATGAAGTGCCTGTTAAAGACAAGGCTTTGGGATGCAAAGATGTCGTTATAGTAACGCATTCTGTTGTAAATGACGGCTACGAGGACCGTGGGGCAGGCTGTCTGCTTCAGGATGCAATACTTCTTTCTACAAAGAGAAATTGAAAAACTCAGGGTTTTAAATTTTTAGCTCAAAGCATAATCAGAAAGCAAAAGAGCTTCCTAAAATTTGTCTTGTTCTCATAGCCAAATACATGCCCAATGTATTTGGAAAACTTGGCTCAACGTCTGATGATGCATATTGCAGGATTACAAAGTACATTGAATTCACAGCCTCAGTTGATATCTCCTGTGAAAGTTAGGGTACATAGTAGAGAAAAGAGGGGACTTTGGGATGGATTTTGTTTTGTCCCTACCCAGAGCATATGGATGTTCCCGGGCTAGGGATCAAACCCACGCCCCAGCAGCGACCCAAGCCACTGCAGAGACAACACTGGATCCTTAACCCACTGTGCCACACTGGGAACTCAAGGATTCTAATGGAGTTCCACTGAACCTCCTTGAAAGTAGAAGGAGCCCTTCTGTTCTTGGGTGGCTGTGGGGTAAGTATGCTGAACTCTAACCGCTTGATGTAGGTCCTAAGTACTTGTCCCTTTGGAGAAAGAATTTGGCAAAGAGACAGAGTAGTGAGGCAAATAAGTGTTTATTAAGAGAGAAGATAGGTGTGGAGAAAGCACAGGGAGGTCTGGTGAGGGGTGAGGGAGAGGGAAAGAGGCAGAGACAGACAGAGACTCATGCTTTGGAGGTGGTGTAAATCACTTGTATGGGAGCAGTCCCTCCAGGCTTCCTCTGGCAATCATCTTGTTTTGTCTGGCCTTGCACCCACATTTGGCCTGAGTCAGGGCCCTCCCCTGTGCGCATGCGCATCTTTTAGCCAGGGTGGGTTCCAGCACAGGGGTCTCTGGGAAGTTAACAAGATGTACTGCGGTCGGTGCCCCTCCCTTCTCTGACCCCTGAGGCATCTTTCTGCAAATGCATGCCATTCCAAAGGTCTCCTTGACCTCAAAGAATGAGAAATAGGTAGTCCCTATCTTTTAACCAAGAGGGACACAGTTCCTCCTTGTTCCTGCCATAATCTATCTTGAAGTTATCAGTCCACAGGGAACAGATTACAGTTGCTCAACCTGGGACCCATCCATCCCCTGCTTCACTCCCTCACCTGTCTGAAGAACACACAGGGAGGCATTAGAGCCAGTTATTTTGCTTAGAGGTGCTGGTTCTCCACAGATGTGCCTCCTCACCTTGCACTGCTTCCAGAACCATCTCTACACTCAGCATGCAGGAGAATGGTTACCCCGACTGACTTGTGAGGGGAAAGCTCCCCCATTAAAAGAACTGGAAGCTTTGACTAACTTATATTGGTGGAAAGTTGGGGAGGAATGCTACAAACAGATTCTGAGGGTCCTGGTACAGGGAGAGAGAACCAGAGATTGGATTAGGCCACACTTATTCACTTAATTCCTTTTTCTTGGATACAGTGGACTAAACATGTTCGATGTTTGGTGTACAATTGTGGCTCACCGGATTACTTGGTCAGAAGGCTGAAAACTGTCTTCAGGGTGGCCAAGGTTAAATGCAATTGAGGTGTAAGGATTTCCGGGGTGTAACCCAGATGAAGGTGTACAAAGAAAGACGTGCTAGTGCTGATTTATTAAGTATGTGTGTTTCTCACCCCCTCACTGTATCACCTACATGATTCTAAGGATGCTCCTTCATCAGAGCACCAAGAAACATCCAGTGGGGGACACGGATGACTATAGGAAGGAACTCCATTGAAATGGGCTTCTTAAGTTCAGTGGGGATATAATGAGGTTCTGCACGGTGCCATAAGCCTCAGAAGTCATGGGGGGAGGCAAATAGATCATAGCGTCTACTGGACTGGAAAAGAACTGTTCCCTCCTACCTACTGGATTTTTATAATTTAAAGCATTCTAGGTCTCATTTTCAGATTTTTTTTTACAATAGAGAGTAGTGGCTTCCCACTCAATTTCTAGACTCAGAGCTCTTGAAATGAAAAGTGTGCCATTTGTTTGTTTGTTTGTTTGTTTGGCAGGGTTTTTTTTTTTCTGAAGAAGAAGCACCTTGTGTTTTTGCCAAAATAATAAACTTTGGGAGTTCCTGCCGTGGCTCAGTGGGTTATGAACCTGACTAGTATCCATGAGGATGCAGGTTCGATCCCTGGCCTCGCTCAGTGGGTTAAGGATCCCATGTTGCCATGAGCTACAGCTCTGATTCAACCCCCCGCCTGGGAACTGCCATATGCTATGGGTGCAGCCCTAAAAAGCAAATAATAATAATAACAATAATAATAATAAACTTTGAACTTTCCTAAAGAGTCCTCAAAGGGACCTATAGTCCTCAATCTGAGTGACTATGCATTATATAAAAAGAGGTCATTTCATCCCTTTTTGAATGCATAGTAAACAAATGCACTCTGCCCACGCCAGGACACCCCTTTGGTTCTTTGACATGTAGGATATTAGGAAGGAATGTTTACTAGCCCCAGAACTGCTTCTCCTCTTCCCAATTGCAAACTACACCGAAGGATGGCACAGATCCATGCCATCAAAACAAGACTAAAACAACGCAGATGTAGGATTCATATCATATTTATATTTCAACTGATTTGACCGGGGCTGAATATAGATGTCCTTAGAGAAAGACAGTAGATTACATAAACATAATCAGGAAGTAACTCCAATTGTAGCGGCTTTTCCATATGTGGTCTCTCTTCTGGAGTAAATCAACACAGCGCTGAGATCTGGTGTGCAGCTATTGATCAGGCAAATGCTTTTTCAATATGCTATCAGGAAAAAAAATACAGCAAAGAGGTTTGATTTCCCTAGTAGGGCAGCGCTATATCTTCACTCCCACTTTGCCTGAGGCCTAAACTAGCCCTCTGCCCTTCTGTCCTAATCTAATCCATGGAGCTTAGTCATTCAGCCACGTATAGGAGGTTTCATTGATCCCCTACATTGATGCGATGGATTGCATTTTCCAAAATGGAAAGATGGTCTCCATAGGTTTCTCTTAACCTCTGATGAATCTAATACAAGACACTTGATTCTTTGGTTGAACAAACACAGTCCTGGGACTTTGGTCATGCAGAGGTACTAAAATGAGACCGAGTAAGCAAAAGGACCTTGTGCTATCTTTTTAAAATTGGTTGCTCATTTTCTTTTGGTAGCTCAGGGGAGAAAAGTCTTAGAGGAGACCCTGGTCTTGAACAAGAGGATGAAGAAAAGGGATTTCTATAGAAAATGAGGGCAGGTCAGCCACAAGGCACAAGGCACGAGGGACAGCTCTAGGTCCTCATGAAGGGAATCCTTGTGTTAGAAATTCTGATAAGTAGGAGTTAGTTGCTATCTTTCCCTGATGCAACCGTCATCCATTAACCTTCTACATTACAGAAAACCTCCAGATATTGTAGAAATCACCATGATATACTTTTCTGGGTTTTGTCAGTGCTGTATCCAAGGACAAGACTATCACCTGGCACATACTAGTTGGTCCACAATAAGAAAAGAAAAAGGCGGGAGTTCCCGTCGTGGCGCAGTGGTTAACGAATCCGACTAGGAACCATGAGGTTGCAGGTTCGATCCCTGCCCTTGCTCAGTGGGTTAAGGATCCGGCGTTGCTGTGAGCTGTGGTGTAGGTGGCAGACGCGGCTCGGACCCTGCGTTGCTGTGGCTCTGGCGTAGGCTGGCAGCTACAGCTCCGATTCGACCCCTAGCCTGGGAACCTCCATATGCCTAGAAATGGCAAAAAGACAAAAAAAAAAAAAAAAAAAAAAAAAAAAGAAAAGAAAAAGGCGGAGTTCCTGTAGTGGCTCAGAGGTAATGAACCCAGTTAGTATCCATAAGGATGTAGGTTCAATCCCTGGCCTCGCTCAGTGGGTTAAGGATCTCTTGCCATGAGCTGAGGTGTAGGTCACAGATGTGGCTCAGATCCCAAGTTGCTATGGCTGTGGTGTAGGCTGGCAGCTACAGCTCCAATTCAACCCCTAGCCCGGGAACTTCCATATATGGCAGATGCAGCCATAAAAAGGAAAAAGAAAAAATGACTGGATGAGTGGTGCTTTTGGACATGTCTCCATGATGTTTTGTCTCTGTTTGGTATAAAATATGAGTGACTGCTAGATATACAGACGAAACTGCTGTAGGTGAAAACAAAAGCAGTGATACAGAGATCAGAGTATGTGGTATAGACAATAGACAACATCATATGTTTAGGCACAGATACCCTGCACCTACTGAAGAATCCTTAGAAATAGCAGGGAAGGCTTTGGTTTTCCATCAATGACTTGAAATGGAGGCTCATGGGATTGTATGAAAGTATCAAAGGGAAGGCAGATGTCAAGAGTTTGGAGATATTAGGGAACGCAGAATAGATGCCTTTCAGTGATATCTCATGAGTGTGCACTCTGTTTGATGAAAGTTCAAAATTACTGACCCACCTCTGGTCTGCAAAGGGAAAATGCACAAAGCAAAGGTGCACAGTTGCACTACAAGCCAAACCAGTGTGCAACCAAAAAGACAAGGCTCCCAGCTGAAATACTTGCAACTGACATCTGATCGCTTCTTAAATTTTATGCTAGACCCTTGAAAGGAGAGGATCCCACTCAGCTGGAAAGTGAATGTTGGTACCGTATCTGCTGTGGGTGCATGAGGACCTGGAGCAAGTCACAAATGGGGCACATAGTCTGTTTGTGTGGGGGCCCAGATGGAGAATCATGACCATGGGAGCCATGTTCCCAGGCACACAGATGTTCTGCCTTCTCGTAGCTCTCAGCAGGGTTGTCCACTCACACATAGCTTCTCTCTTCTCTGCTCTCTAAGGAGGCCCAGGGGATGAGCAGCAGATTGGTGGTCCCAGGGCAACGGAAACATCTCACTTCTAGGTGGGTTAAGAAGCAAAATGTTGTCTGACAGAGCTTCAGTCTGACAAAGGACCCACACATCCATTCTGAATGTTTCCTTGCCAGAAGTCCTAAATTTGTACTTAAATCTTCATACTAAATGCCAGCTGACTGGGCACTCATTTCCACAGTTACAAAATTTAGGTTTTCAAGTGGTCAGTTCCTTTATTTCTCTACAACTGAAATGAATTTAGCACCTGAGCCCAGATTTCTGCTGATGGTGGTGAATTTTAGGCAGAAATCAAGGTTCACTGTCACCTTTCAACTAGTGATTTCTTAGTACTTTGGAGTGTAAACTCACTCTCTTTGGGATAACTTAGCCTGTCAGGATGTATCCCCTTCCCTTTCTTTTTTCATATCTCTCCGAGGGCCATCTAAATTCTGTGTGTGTGTGTGTGTGTGTGTGTGTGTGTGTGTGTGTGTGTTTGGGGGAGGGGGTGGTATCTTAAGTTTAGAGGAGAGACATTTGAGCAATAAGAGTGCTTTTCAAGTTCCCATTGTGGTTCAGCAGGTTAAGAACCCGACTAGTATTCATGAGGATATGGGTTTGATCCCAGGCCTCCTTCAGTGGGTTAAGGGCCTGGTGTTGCCACAAGCTGTGGTATAGGTCCCAGATGTGGCTCGGATCTGGTGTTGTGGCTGTGGCATAGGCTGGCAGCTATGGTACAGGCTGGCAGCTGCAGTTCTAAGTTGACCCCTGGCCTGGGAACTTCTGTTGGCCAGAGGTACGGCCCTAAAAATATATTAAATAAATAAATAAAATATTTTTTAAAAAGACTAGAGTTTTTCAAAGTGAAATTCTCGATTAGCAACATCAGCGTCACCCAGGGACTTGTTAGAAATGCCGAGCATTGTGGCCCATCCCACATAGACCTACTGAATCAGAAAATCTGGATGTTCCAACAGGCTTCCACATCATTCTGACATGCACCTACCTTTGAGAAGTGCTGGTTCAAATCCATCAGCTTCCACCCACCTTGGCCTCTGATGAGACATATGATCACTGCCAGCGTTTAGTCTTGTGGTACCCAGCTCATCGAATGCACAATTGGAATGCCCATCTCTTTCATGAGCCACCTCCATGGTTGTTCTGCTTTTTCCTTAGACTTGCCTGGTCTGTGTGCCTGCTCAGATCTTGGGATCTTCTCCTATGCTCCTCTCCAGCCATTTCTACTCTACAGCTTGGGTTCCATGCTCAACACAGGGCTTCTCTAAAGGCTTGAGATCCTCCTTTTCTATCTGGAAACTAGGCCTTGCATCTCTTCCCTGGAATCCCCCAAACACCAGTGGCGTCTCCATCATCATTACTCATCAGGGATGGCTCTTGGGAGAGGGCAAGGAGGAAGACTCAGTTCTCAGGCCCCTGAGTCATCACTTCTTCAGCTTTTTTATCTCAGTGCTCTTTCTTGTCCACAGTCAGGACATTGTTTTGGTTTTTTTTATCTTTGCTTCCTATGGAAAGAAAAAAAAAGTCCTAGCTAGACACATAAACTTCTAAACTTACCATTTTTTTTTTTTTTTGTTCCAGTCTGTGGCATGTGGAAGTTCCCTGGCCAGGGATCAAACCTGTGCCACAGCAGTGATAACACTGTGCCTCAGGAGAACTCTTAAACTTGTCATTTTTTATAGGACCCTTGCTCTATATACAAATCATAATTTTCTCTAATAATATTCACTCGTTATCAAAGACCTTGACTTGCATTTCAAATGGCCCTTTAAAAGTTTCAAAATCTGTGTTATATGTCAAAACCTTAGCATTGATTGGTTCTTTGCATTTCTTCTATAATAATCCTCATTTTCCTTTAAACAATCAATGATGCCTTGCACTGAATATGGGAAGATGAAAAATAAGGATGTGTAGGAAAGTAAACATACTAATTAAAATGTAAAGACATATGCACACCACACCTGAATTTGAAACACTGTAATAATTTCCTAAGAGTACTACCTGGTTCTAGGATTTCACACTAAAATCCTTCTGCTACTAAACTACATAGAATACTCCTTTTAATATGTCATTTTCTTCCTTGGGTTCTTTCAATAGGTCCTTTTAAACATAATTTTTAGGCATGTCTGTACTCTAAAAAGCATATTTCTATGCACATGTACAATGCTTGAAAATGAATGAATGAATTCCAAGCCATCCCTGACCTGGTTTTGACTCTTGTATTAAACATGATTTCTACAATATCACTTATACTCAGCTTAATTTACATCATAACAAGATTTGTATTAAAAAATGTAGTCTCCCTTTGTGGACTCAGCCTGATTCTGGATCCAGCATCAATCCTTATCTTCCGCAAGGAATGTTTAAGCAACATCAGACCAAAACTCCAGTCTTAGAAACAAGCCACTATGGAGTTCCCATCGTGGCACAGTGGAAATAAATCCGATTAGGAACCATGAGGTTTATGGTTCGATTCCTCACCGCACTCGTTAGGTTAAGGATCCGGTGGTGTTGTGAGCTGTGGCGTAGGTCGCACACAAGGGCTTGGATCCTGTGTTGCTATGGCTGTGGTGTAGGCTGGCAGCTATAGCTCTGATTCGACCCCTAGCCTGGGAACCTCCATGTGCCATAGGTGCGGCCCTAAAAAGCAAAAAAAATTAAAAATAAAATAGAATGAATGAAAGAAAGAAAGAAAGAAAGGAAGGAAGGAAGGAAGAAAGAAAGAAAGGAAAAAAGAAACTAGTCACTCTTATGGGAGCCCCCCATCCCTGTTATAATAGAGTATCTGTTTTATTCTCAAGAATCAGTTCTGACCATAGTCTCCAATATTTTCCATCATTATTTGTTTGCCTTTCTACTGACATTCAACAACAACAGCAACACTAAGTTTTCAATAACATCGTTTTAATTCACTGAGATTTTTCATTTTATTGGTCCTATTAAAATATCTCCATTGACATTTGCAAAATCAAATTTTCCTCCATTTACTACGAAGCTATGATAGGACCCCAAATGTATTCCATTTGTCAGGACATCACAGGATTGGAAGCCTGTGCCCTCTTTAATGATTTATTCCAACATTTTGGATTCAATAAGATAGTCATATCTAAATTTAGAGTAAGTAATCTTAATTATACACTTGTATAATGTAATCTTTGGCTAAAAGGCTTTTTTCCCCATTAAATGTGATATATAAAGGTTACAATGGCAGCTCCTATTACACATTTCTAGTCTTCTGTATTTCACATTTCACAGCTCTGTGAAATTCTGTAAAATAGTAAGGGAGGGGGTGGGCAGGAACTATAATAGTTCTTTAAAAATTCCTCACAGGAAACACAGTCAGTTTCTTCAATTTCGGGCACTCTGTTTGATGACAAAATGATTTCCAACTGTTGTCCCAGGTATTACAGAGTATTTTATTGTAACGATGTGTCCTCTTCTGTTCTATATCAGCACCTCTCAATGCACTTCTGTCAGGAGATTGGGGCAATACAGTGGTGCTTCGTGATTACTTTGTGGTTCTCTGTGACGCCTTTGAAACCCTCTTTTTCTCCCTCGCTCTCCCTCCTGGCAGCCTTTCAGGTTGGAGAAAGATCCACTTGTTCAAAATTACCCATATAGCCATGCGTCGAATTAGTTATAGAGAAAGGATCTCTGTTAAAATCGAAGGTCTCCATGATCGTCACATTCTGGTCTCCCAGGAGCTGCATGAAAAACTAAAAACATAGATTCGCTAATACTCTCATAAATATGATTTACAGAATGCACAGTCAAATGTGTTTATCTAATATATTTCTATTCTGGTCACACTTATCCTTAACAAGTTGCTTTTAAAAATCTGAAATAAATATAATATGGTATCTAAAAAAATTCTTAACAACTCAGATTTTATGTCATGGAATACTATTTTGAGTGTACATATTTTTTTAGAGTACCTGTATTCAGTGGATTTTTAAAAGAATCAGCCTTTTTAAAAAGCTATGTAAAACACTACACCTACAGAGAACCTAATCTGAGTCCGTTTTTAACCTATGATGATTTTTTACAGCCAAATAATAGGGCTTTGAATAACACAACTGCTTTAATTAATTTAGTTGTCAATGGAGGCACTTTTTCCAGGGCATCCCTTCATAGTTTGAAATATTCCTAAATACACTAGTCTATTGCCATTATTATAGCACTTTAGAAAAGAATGCCTAGCTGCACCTGAATCTTTTTCTAATATTCAATTTAGGAAACAATTAAAATCATATATCAGATGTATTATAAGAATGTAGGGTCATGTAACTAATATTATGACAAGAACTTTTGGAGAAGTTGGTGCTTTTTATTTGCAAAATCAGAACCACAATTACAACCTTTCTTATGCCAACCAAACCCAATTCATTGTCTAGCTTAAACTGATGCTTGAGCTGAGAAGCCTTCTCAACCAAAGGCCTTTACATTTATTTAGGATTTCAGTTTCAAGGAAAAAAAAATTACTAAAGCAAAAGAATTTACTTAAATTTAAGAGTAGCAATCAACACATTCAGGAAATTCACCAGCTGTAGAAAAACTCTTAATGATGTTAATTGTAAATTATATACAGATTTATGTAACAAAGGATAGATTATAGTTGATTTTTTAAAATTTCTCTATAATGTGAACAAACATATAGCCCCCCCCCCTTTTTTTTTGTCTTTTTAGGACTGCACCTATTGCTTATGGAAGCTCCCAGGCTAGGGGCTGAATCGGAGCTGCAGCTGCTGGCCACAGCCACACAGGATCTGAGCCTCCTCAGAGAACCTACATCACACCCCATGGCAACACCAGATCCATAACCCACTGAGCGAAGCCAGGGATCGAATTTCATCCTTCTGGATACTAGTTGGGTTCATTATTCACTGAGTCACAATGGGAACTCCCCTCCATCTTAAAGATAGTTATTTTCTTTAGGTAATTGGCTTTAAAAAATAAATCAAAATGAGATATTTATGACAATAAACTGAAATATAAAAGCACTAAAGGATACTTTCAAGAGATTATGGTATTTTATATTACAATGATTTGCATCTTCAGTGAAATCAAAAAAGACATGAGGCCTTGCTGAGATAAAGCCTTCTTCAAACTCTGCTGGTGAGAAAGAGCTGCACTGTTTTTAGCCCATGATGCTCAGGAATGGAGCTGAAACAGCTTAGGAAAGGAAGAGGAAGGACGGTGTTAAGAGGTTCCCAAGGGTTCATGCTGCCAGCGCTGGCCCTTCCTGGTGAAGGTGTCCTTGGCCACACCCCAGGACGTGTGGGACAGGGTTCCCAGGGAGGCTGCAGCAGAAACCCGGTAACAGGCCAGCATCCAGAAAAGGAAGAGAAAATGGTGCTAATATGGCAATCACACAAGCTTCTAATTGGGATATTAGCAAACACTTCAAGCTTCAAAAATGAGTCTGTGCCAACCAGCTAAAAGAGCAGTTCTGTGGAGTGAATGTAAGAACATCTCTTTTCACCCCCAAATGTTTAGCGTCTTGTGAAAAATCTGTTAATCAAAGGTCTAGTATTATTTTTAAATCAGAAAAGAGAATGAAGTTTGGGTGCAGTATGTTTCTGAGAGAGAGAAAAGACTCTGGCTAAAAGATTTGACCCCCAAACTTTCCCTTTTCCTGGGATGCATATGGAGAGCATGCAAAACCGTGTTGGAAATGATGAGCCTGGTGACAATTTTTCTGTCTTTATAATCTTAAAACATGCATCAAATCTTTTCTGATCAGACTAGAGTTAAGAGTGTATTATTATTTTCTAGCCTAAATTTAAGGGTCACTGATCCCCATTTAATCTGTAAAGGACATGTTTATCACCACAGGCCTTCTTTACTACAAAGAAATTTTATGAAAAAAGACTGCATGGGGAGATTAATATTATTCCCTAAAGACCCCTGATGGTTTTGCTATACTGATTTCTACCGTTTTATGAAGTGTATGTCCTCCAGGCAACTTAGCTATGCAGCTGATTTTCCCAGATGCTAGATTGCAAACTGGCACCCTCTGTGGTGAATTTTAACTGATTCACAAAATGTTTATTTCTGAAAGGGGCTTGGAGCTTGTGGCTCCCCTGCCAGTACCCAAGATGTCCTGGTGGTCAAGCAATAAGATCCAGCCCACAGTCACCCAGGGCTCTGGTCTTTCTCCCATAGGGTACCACTCCCTCCCCCGGGCCAACCATCCTCCTCTTGTCTCTGAGATTTCCACTCCTTTCATTCATCACAGATGGTCTAGTATCTGTGCTTTGAGCTTATCCAACACTGATTACAGGCTTACACTGAGCTGGACACTGCCCAACACACCAAGGCAAATAAGAAATCAGTCCCAGCCTTGAAGAGCTTATGGTAAACTGGGGCTGGTTCAATACAAACAAACAAAGCAGAGCCATCCACAGAAAGGACCATACAGCACCAGGTCTTATATTGCCACCTAGGGATTCAATCAGAGATTCCTGGAGGGGAGTGACCTGGAACTAGCCTTGAAAGATGATGGCAACTTGGTCACTTAAGAAAAAGAAGGGTCATTTCACTCAGTATGAGATTCTCTAGTTCCATCCATGTTGCTGCAAATGGAAAGACAAAGGCAAATACCATATGATACCACTTATAACTGGAATCTAATATCCAGCACAAATGAACATCTCCTCAGAAAAGAAAATCA
The DNA here is from genome assembly GCF_054392235.1 of Sus scrofa. NCBI lineage: Eukaryota > Metazoa > Chordata > Mammalia > Artiodactyla > Suidae > Sus > Sus scrofa. The sequence goes on along the minus strand of NC_139388.1, from coordinate 117,139,582 downwards.
TGGACTTGGAGAAGAGACTTGTGGTTGCCTGATGGGAGGGGGAGGGAGTGGGAGGGATCGGGAGCTTGGGCTTATCAGACACAACCTAGAATAGATTTACAAGGAGATCCTGCTGAATAGCATGTCTAGATACTCATGTTGCAACAGAAGAAAGGGTGGGGGAAAAACTGTAATTGCAATGTATACATGTAAGGATAACCTGACCCCCTTGCTGTACAGTGGGAAAATAAAAAAGAAAAAGAAAAAGAAGGGCCGTGAGCTGCAGCATAGGTCCCAGGCACAACTCGGATCTTGCTGTGGTTGTGGTATAGTCCAGCAGCTGCAGCTCTGATTCGAGTCCTATCTTAGGCACTTCCATGTGCCACAGATGAGGCCCTAAAAAGCAAAAAAAAAAAAAAAAAAGAAAGGGCTTTAAAACCCTGATTATAGCATAAACGAAGTTGTCAAGGGTTATATTGCTTTTTTGTGTCTTCTGTTAAATTCATATGTTGAAGCTCTAACCCCCAAAATGACTGTATTTGGAGACAGGACTTTTAAATAATTAAGGTTAAATTAAGTCATAAGTGTGGGGTCCTAACCCAATAGGGTTAGTGGCCTTATAAGAAGAGAGAGATGTCTCTCATTCTCCAAGTGTACACATCACGGTAAGGCCTAAGAGCACACAACTAGAAGACTACCTGCAAACCAGGAAGAGTATTGCCCCCCTCCCCACCCATGCTGGGACCAGCCTCTAGAACTGTGAGGAAATAGATTTCTATTGTTTAAGCCAGCTAGTCTATGATATTATGGAAGCTAGAGAAGACTAACACAGGTACTCCCGTGTACTTGGGTTTTTGGAAAGTATACTAATTAGACTATGAAGTTTGAGATCTACGGTTGGTGAGAAGATACTGGAGATGTAAGGAAGTAAAAACGTGTTGAAAAGAGAAGAACAGGGAACAGATAAGTTCACCGTGCCCCAGAGAAGCTTTGGATAAAAGGAGAAGAGGTCATCCCTAGGGATCTTAGAAGCATGCCATGAATTCTGGCATCTGCAGAGGGGAACTCTCAGCTTCCCTTCCTTCCTCATCATTCTGCCCACTCCTTGCAGAAAGGTCAATTTCATTCTCTGGAGCTGGGCTGCCTAGACCCACTGGAATTCTTGTTCACTTCCACCTTGGCTGCAAAGCACAAAGAAACTGGGGAGTTTAGAATATTTCTCTTGGTCTTTGACCTGTGATGGTAGTGTTCCAGCAGCTGTTGCAACATATGACACTAGAGAATAAAGCTAATGCTGAAAACTCGAAATAATTTGTGTTATTTGGGTAATAAAAAGCAACAACTTAGAAATTCCAATTTCTTGGAAAGAGGAACATGTATAGATACATTGATGACAAAGTTTACATAACCAGATTACTGAATACTGGGTAGGGGAAAGAAATGGATAAAGAAAACATAATTAACAAGAGCCTCTTTGTTGCTATTTTGATTAAGAAACAAACGGTTATGAATATATGTTAATTATAAGATAACTACTAACAGAACTAAACACAGGAAGTCTCCTTTCTAAAATGCTGAGAATGTAAAAATAAACAAAATAGATTATAGAACAGAGGCCAGATGGGAAGCAAACAAAAACCAGACAACAAGATTATCTAAGTCAGACCAACAGAATTAATGAAGATAGTATAAACTTCCCTATTAAAAGGCAAATGTATACAAATGGATAAAAACAAAACCAGTGATTTATTACTTTTAAGAGAGATCTAAATAATAACTCAAATAATTACAGCAGAAGTGGCAACTTTAAGAAATAAGATTTAAAAGGGTTGTTATATATTGACAAAATAAAAATCTGTAAAAAATTTTAAAAAACTGAATAAAGCTTAATAGAAAATTTTTAAAAATTATTTAAAAGATAGGAAATGACATTTATTCACTTATTTATTTATTTATTTATTTTATTTATTTTTTTCATTGCACCTGCAGCATATGGAAATTCCCAGGCTAGGGGTCAAATCGAAACTGCAGCTGCTGGCTTACTCCTCAGCCACAGCAACCCAGGATCATAGCTGTATCTGTGACCCACACCACAGCTCCCAGGAATAGCGGATTCCCTATCCACTGAGCAAGGCCAGGGATGGAAACTGCATCCTCATGGATACTGGTCAGATTTGTTTGTTTCCGCTGTGCCACAAGGGAACTCCAGAAATGATTTTTTTTTTTTTTTGTCTTTTTGTCATTTCTTGGGCCGCTCCCTCGGCATATGGAGGTTCCCAGGCTAGGGGTCTAATCGGAGCTGTAGCTGCTGGCCTACACCAAAGCCACAGCAACGCAGGATGCAAGCCATGTCTGTGACCTACACCACAGCTCACAGCAATGCTGGATCCTTAACCCACTGAGCAAGGCCAGGGATCGAACCCACAACCCATGGTTCCTAGTTGGATTTGTTAACCACTGAGCCAGGACAGGAACTCCCTAGAAAGGACATTTTAAACATAAAACCTTATCTATCCATCGATCTGTACTATTATATATCAAGCACTCTAGACAGATAGATAGAACAAATGTCCCTATTTTTATATCAATGTCTATATTATAAAACAAGTATAAGAAACCTGAACAAAGTAGAACTGATATATATATATATATAGAGAGAGAGAGAGAGAGAGAGAAAGAGAGAGAGAGACCCTCCTCACCTCATCCTGTGGAAATGGCAGCATGAGGAACTGACATGAAAATGATATCTTTCTAGCTATTGCTATTGCCCTGAGTAACAAAATTCTTTCTGACACAAATTTCATGTCTTCTCTGAAGATTCATACAACCATGGAAACTAACTTGTAAGCTACCAAGTAGGGCAACATCCCAACCTTACACAGTTCTTGGCATGACCAATAATTTTCTTCATATAAAATATGCAAGAAGCATGTATGGCAATTGATACCAGACCAAAGGCAAAATCAGTAATGCAAAGAAACCAAAATCAGGTCTCATTGTGGTGCAGTGGAAACAAATCCGACTAGTATCATGAGGATACTGGTTCGATCCCTGGCCTCACTCAGTGGGTAGTGGATCTGGCGTTGCTGTGAGCTGTGGTGTAGGCTGGCAGCTACAGTTCCTTTTCGACCCCTAACCTGGGAACTTCCATATGCTGTGGGTTCAACCCTAAAAAGCAATAAATAAATAAATAAACAAACAAACAAACAAACAAAAAAGAAAGAAACCAAAATTATGCACCATATTAAGTGACAACAAGGAGTAAAAATATAATTTTTTTGTACTGAAAATAAGGTTCAACCCCCTTAAATGAAAACAGACCTTTCTAAATAACTACTGAGGTAGGGAAGAGATAAAATGTAATATACAAAAATGTTAGAGCAAAGATGGTGTGCAAAGGTGAATTCATAGGTATAAATATTTTTCTATGTGTTGTGAAAAACCCAAACTAAATTTTAGAAAAAGAAAATAAGATCAATTTTTAAAAAGGAAGAAGTGGATTAAAAACTAACAGGAAATAAAAATAAAAAGATCTAAATAATTTTTAAAATAGAATAAAAGAAAATATCTATTAACATTATTAGCAAATGTCAAAATTATGTAATAAACACAATACAATAGTACTTTTAAAAATAAATAAAATACGGAATTCCCACTGTGGCTCAGCAGAATGAAGCCAACTAGTATCCATGAGGATGCAGGTTTGATTCCTGGCCTCAATCGGTGGATCAAGGATTGGGCATTGACATGAGCTGTGGTGTAGTTTGCAGACATGGCTCAGATCCTGAGTGGCTATGGCTGCATCATAGGCTGGCAGCTGCAGTTCCAATTTGACCCCTAGCCTGGGAACTTCCATATGTTGCAGGTGCGGCCCTAAAAAGCAAAAATAAATAAGTAAATAAATAACCAAATTTTGCCAAAGATATCAATACAAGAAAAGAGCCAACCTATCTCGAATGAATAGGAATTTTTAAAATCACATATAAGATCTTAGAGACTTGTGATTTTTTACCACTATATAAAAAAATCATCAAGTGGGATTTGTTTTAGGAATACATAAAGAATCAGTATTATATAGTTTATTGTTATAAAGTAGGTCAATTAAGAAAAACAGGAGTTCTCGTCGTGGCTAAGTGGCTAGCGAATCCGACTAGGAACCATGAGGTTGTGGGTTTGATCCCAGGCCTTGCTCAGGGGCTGAAGGATCCGGCATTGCCGTGAGCTGTGGTGTAGATTGCAGACGCAGTTCGGATCCCGCATTGCTGTGGCTCTGGTGTAGGCCAGCGGCTACAGCTCCGTTTGGACCCCTAACCTGGGAACCTCCATATGCCACGGGAGCAGCCCAAGAAATCGCAAAAATACAAAAAAAAAAAAAAAAAAAAAATTATAAATTTTTTTTTTTGGTCTTTTTTTTGTCGTCAATCATTATAATTTTTGAGCAAGGCATTGAAAAAATTCAACAGACACAATTACTGAAAATGTTCATAGCATACAACATACTATCAACATGATTAAAAAACAGTCACTATCATACATTTCTAATGGTTAAACCCAAGGAAGACTTGCATTAAATGTGGAAAAAAAACAATAATGTTGTCTAATATCCTTATTGGAAGCCTTTGGTCAATGATAGAAGACAAGACAGAGAACTAAGAGATAAATAAAAAACATAAAGAGCAAATCTAAGAAGAGCAGAAATTGGCACAACATTGCAAATCAACTATAATTAAAAAAAACCCCACAGAGCTGAGATAAACAGAAGACATAAAGAACAATGATTTATTTAAAGAAAATCCAAAATGATTTCTTATAGAAAATCTATACAATTATTTCACTTATTACAAGAGAAAAATACATAAACAATAGCATGTCCAGTAATAGAAAATGGGGGGAGGGGGGGACATATAAAGAAGTTTCTCTCATTATTGCAACAAAAATATAAAATCCCACAGATCTATTTCAATAAAAACACTTTTAACATATGAAGAACTTTAAAAATATTTGGGGATATATAAAGGACTCTTGTGGGGAGACATAAAATTATTGCCGAATTAATTGGTAGCTTAATGCTATTCAAATAAAAAATCAAATATGATTTGGGGAAATTTAACAAAATACTAAAATTTTCTGGAAGAACAGTTGGGTGAGAATAACTAGTAATTTTTTAAAGAACAATAAAAGGAAGAGATAAGTCTTCTCAAATAGTTAATTTTTTATAAAGCTATATCAGTTAAAGTAGTGTGAAATTGATGCAAATCAGAAAGACCATAATTATTGCTCAGGAAAAAAACAGAAAAAAAAAGAAAACTCAGGTCTTTAGTGACTATCCTTGGGACAGTAGGCTAGTAATTACCTGTGGGGTTGGAGGATGAATTGAATATCAGTCTTCACTTTGCACTTTTTATCATTAATAATCATAGACATAATATGAGCAGGAATTAATTTGTTGTTAATTTAAGGCACTGAGTTTTAGGGACTCTTAGCATAGCATCATTTCCCTTAACAAACCGATAGTCATGCTCCAAAATATATTTTTTTCCAGTAAAGCTAATGTTGAGTCATAATTTAAGCAGATTTGAAATAGCTTTATCTTAAGTAACAAGGGGCTTCAGTGTCTTATGGAACTAGGGTGCAAAACCCTATGCAGCCAGTAGGTGTCATGATTTACATTATTCGGTGTAGGCTGAAAACAAAACAAAACAAAAGCAAAAAAAACCCTTGAGCTTCAGACTTAGGAGTTGGGTGCCAAAGATAAGAAAATGGGTAAGTATTCCTATTCGCCAAGAAAGAGTTAAATCCTAGTGATAATAATTTTTTAAAACTAGCTCTCTGTCTTATCAGTTGTACAATTTAAAACTTTTGAGCACTGCTTTCTTTCAATATGGAAATTTCTAAAAAATATAGTGTCAATGTTTGATTGCCACAGAGAACTTGATAGTTATATGAAATTATTGAAGCCACTGTTTAATGTGTTAAGTAATTCAGCACAGCATTCTAAAATTTTGATACCAGTACCAACACCTATAACCCCTTAACAAGAATTTGTATTACAAAAACCTGCCTAAAATCATTTACTCTCCTTCAGTGTCTCAGCAGCAATGGAAACCTTCTAAGGTTTTCTGTTGGTTTTACTTGTTCTTTAGTCTTTGTTCCATGCATGTTCACATTTGCACCTCATGCTGGTCAAGTGGCCAGTTTGGGTCTGTTATAGCAAATAAAAAACAGTAATGGCAGAAACAAATGGATAGTTAACAGTCTGAATGGTCTCCATAATTAAGAGCTGTGAAACTGCATTAGGAAAGTAGCCTCAATTCTGGCAGCATATTCGGGATATAAATATATCCTTCTGTTTTACAAAAGTAGATGCTGCCTCGGGGAAAACGTCCTGAAGACCACTGCTCTTCACCAGTTAGCATCTACTCTTACCTCTCTGAAGGTAAAGTAGCTGAGAAGTTATTCTTTCTCAAATACGTGTTTTTCTTTCAACCGGATGAGTTTGTCTGGTGTTCTGTGGTGATAGATGCCACAAGAACACTTGTTTTTTTGGGCTAATTGGATGGCTTCAGTTTCCAGAGCTGTGCACTTGACAATTTTTACAAGTGGTAAGTTCATGGGAAAGAACATTTCTAAAATTAAAGATCAGTTCTACAAAACATTTTTAAAAAAACCTAGACTTTAAGTAGTCTTAAAGGTTTGAAAGAGTTTGTTCTAAAGTATGAGCACCTCCTAAAGACTGGTTCAATGAGCAAAGCCACACCACTTGCATTTTTAGAATTAGACATTTAAACAAAGCATAAAAAAAAATCCACACTGTGGATAGCTAAGTATCCCTTTGTTCTTTCCTCATCTCCCTCTTTGTTCTTTCTTGCTTGCTTGTTTTTAAGATATTATAAGCTGGCTCAGAAAGAATACAGATTTTTAAACATAGCATCCATCACAGAGCTAAGAAATTATATTAGCTACGGGTTCTGACTCAAAGGAGGACAAAGGTGGAGAAATGTTTAGTGAAGACAACTGCAGTCAAAAGCAAATATTTTTAAACAAAAACAAAAGTTGGGAAAATGATAACTAAGGACACAAAATATTTATTTTTACGTTCAAAATTCTGCACGAACAGTTAAGAATTTTATTTCTGGAAAATAGTAATTATGATATTGGTTGTTTAAAATAAATGCAATATTTTGGAAGATTACACATTTCTTTCGTACTCTTAGTGAAGCGTTTTTTTTTTTTTTTTTTTTTTTTTTGGTCTTTTTGCCATTTCTAGGCATATGGAGGTTCCCAGGCTAGGGGTCTAATCGGAGCTATAGCCTCAGGCCTATGCCAGAGCCACAACAAGGCAGGATCCAAGCCTCGTCTGCAACCTACACCACAGCTCAAGGCAATGCTGGATACTTAAGCCACTGAGCAAGGGCAGGGATCGAACCCACAACCTCATGGTTCCTAGGCGGATTCGCTAACCACTGAGCCATGACGGGAACTCCTAGTGAAGATTTTTTTAACATTAACTTTGAGAAACTAAAAACAGCAAATGTATTTTTACTTTAACTTTCATAATAATCTGATTCTTTAAAAATTTTGTTTTATTGAAATATAGTTGACTTACAATGTTGTGTTAATTTCTGCTGTACAACAACACGATTCAGTTAAATATATATATTAAGTTATATATGTGTGTGTATATATATATATTCTTATTCACATTCTTTTCCATTATGATTTATTACAGGACACTGAATATAGTTCTCTGTGCTATACTCTAGGACCTTATTATTTAACCATTCTATATTTAATAGTTTGCATCTGCTAATTCCAGACTCTGAATTCATCCCTCCTTCCTCTTCCTTCCCCATCCCTCTCTCCCCCTTGGCAACCACAGGTCTGTTCTCTATGCATAATAATTTCATTTTGTTATTACGTTGATTACAGGAGACGCTGTCAGTAGTCTGAACTGCAAGACTTATAGACAAATGCAAAGGGATTTCTTAAAGGTATACATCATGTAAGCAACTGGATTGATTTTGTGAGTTTTAAAAACAGACAAAAAAAGAAAAATGAGCAAAATAGCATATACCACAGGGGAACACGTTAAGATTTTATCCAGGCTCTTGGATTAGCTTTTCTAGGCTCTGCTGACCAAAGTGAAGAATTTCCTGCTTATCCTAATCCAAGGCATCTGCTTTCCTTCAGGCAGGAGCTATATGAACTCATCATCTATTCATCACCAGCCTTTGCCAGGCACATACAGTATAAAAATCTCACTAGAGCCTTCATCATCCATGCTCCAGCTCACCATTGATCTCCCTCCCTGCCAGCATGTCCCTTGCCTCTTTGTTTCTTTCCTCATAAACTCCATAGCCTGTACAGGGCTGCTCTAAATCCACCTGTCCTCCACAGCACTAAGGTTAAAATACATTGATTTGCAGAGTTCCTGCCGTGGCGCAGTAGGTTAAGGATCCTGCATTCCTGCAGCTATGGGTTAGGTGGCAGCTACAGCACAAATTCCATCCCTGGCCTGGAAACTTCCATATACCATGGGTGTGGCTGAAAAAATAAAAGGGGGGGGGGGGAAAGAAGTTGATTTGTGGAGTTCCCGTCTTGGCTCCGTGGAAACAAATCTGACTAGCATCCAAGAGGACACAGGTTTGATCCCTGGCCTTGCTCAATGGGTTAAGGATCTGGCATTGCGGTGAGCTGTGGTGTAGGTTGCAAATGTGGTTCAGATCCCGAGTTGCTGTGGCTGCGGTGCAGGCCAGCAGCTACAGCTCCGATTACACACATAGCCTGGGAAACTCCATATGCTGGGTGTGGCCCTAAAAATAAAAAAAAGAAAAGAAAAAGAAGTTGATTTGCTGTTTTGGTCTTATATTCTGATCTCACTCAATAAGTTCTCCAATTTGCAATCTTTTAAAAAGTAATCATCTTAAAAAATAAATATTTCTTTTATTATGAAAAAACAGTAATATGTGGTAACCTCTCCAGTTCTACCGAAAGGTAAACCAGATACTCAAATCAGGAGAAATACATTTCTTAGAACAGATTATCTGGACATAAAAACTTCTGGTGAAATGGTGAATGATTTCTATGCACCTGTTAAATAGATGCTAACCTCCCTTTCAACTCCATCTTGAAACTATCATGTAACTAAAATCTTTATAAATCCCTATAAGGCGAAGTGATAGAGCCCTGTTGAACAGCAAGATGATGAAATTCAACCTCGTAAGACTCCAAACAAACAGAAGATTTATACTAAGTGAAAAGCGAAGAGCAATTAAATATTCAAGCAGAGAATCCCAACACTAGGCTTGTGGGGAAAGCAGTAACGACAATCTCCATCAGGAAAATGTCACGGTATTTGGGGCAAGGTTTAGTAAAATCACCTATAGATTCATGTACATCTATCAGGTACAACTCCCCCAGTGAAAGACATTTTTTTTCTCAGACATTTTAGTACACATACACAGTATGACAACGTTTAAAAAAAAAAATGGAAGATAATTGTACTAAATATATTAGTGAATGAGATGCTTCTTTCTCATCTACTCTAAATTTCAGGTTTGCATTACGAATGCTATAAATTTATATTTCATTATTGTCTATTGGAACCATGAATACAGCTATATTATATAAATAAATACTTCATTCTGCATTGTTTTAGCTAGTGAGCACGTAAAGGAACACATCAGGGTGAATACACACTCATGAATTGCTTCGACTCCATGTGGTGAAACCTCAGAAATGGTTTTCACAACTATAACTATGTTGTGGATAGGGCACTTAACTTTTTTTTTTTTAAGTTGAAAACCGTGGGGGCTAAAACAATGATTTGGTACCAGGTAATCTGTGGAGGTTACGCTCTGTCTCACAGAACATGGAAAAAGGGCGGGGGGCAGGGTTGGTGGGGAGCTTCCTTAACTGGAGGAAGGGCTGGATCCCAACAGGAGTTCTAAGCTGCTGCTGCCATAGACGTGGGCCTCACTTGAGACTGCTGTGTATCTCATCCTTGGTAAGAGGTAGATGGCCAATTTAGGGGAAACTATCAGCCTCCAGAAAATCACCTAAGGCTCCTTTTTTCCCTTTGTCAAGGCATAAGGCACAGACTACATCTGGACAGAGGAAAGTGAGGTCAAGCCAGCCGCAGAGTACAGGGTGGCGTGACTCTTTAGACACTAGACAAGCTCTGAACTCTTGACCCAGGAAAAACTGAGGTAAGGTCGGATGGCTAATCAAAACCTGGGAAGATGAATCCCCAAGAAAGTCTCTCTCTAGCTTGAAAGACAGAGACAAAAATAAACTGCAAGAAAAGCGACAGGGAGGAAACCAAGATAATCCGGGGAACAGAAGACAGCTTTTAAACAATATGTAAAGAGATAAGAAAAGCTCTCACATCATGAAACAATAACCAGGTTCTAGGAAAGAAAGCACCCTCAGAGAACTGAAAACTGGCAGAAATCAAAAATACGACATACATTTTAGCAGAAAGGCTGGAAGGTAGAACTAAAGAAAACTCCTGGAAAATTTCTTTGAAAGAAAGAGAGAAAGACATTGTGGGTTGGGGAAGATGAGAAAATTAAGGATCCATCTGCGAAGTTCTAAAAAACAGGAGTTCTGGAAAATGAGAAAAATTAAGGAAGTCAACCATATCTTCAAGTTAAAGCATATCCTCTCTCATTGACAAGTGGGTAATGCTTGTTTTTGACTTAAAAACAAGTAAACAAACAAACAAAAAGCCATCTCACATCATTTCCATCTTAACAAAAACAACTCAAGGGAATTTTTGAAGGATAAATAGAGTTTTAATATCTGTTATAGTAAACAATTTGAGAGCAGAGATTAGCAGCCCACGTCCCCACTAGCAAGCATCTCAGAGTGAAACTTTCTTACTGGTGGTGACTTTGCTCTTATCAAAGGATGTGCAAATTCTGGGAGAGGATGGACTGAGCTGCCCTGAATGGACCCTGACTTATCAGTTGACCTGTTGCGTGGCCCTTCTATCAATTCTAAATGCCAAAAGCCTGTCCCATGCTCTAGTCCAAATTCCACGTCCTGCTTTAGTAGGATTTTTTTTTTTTTTTTTGCATGACTCATTCCTAAAACTGAGCAAATGTTTATTGAACAACTATTGGGATTATGACCTTGGCCCTATCCTGTCCTTTGGCCTTGGTCCACATTCTCTCCATTCTCTCATTCAAGAGCACAACAAACCTCAGGCGCTTTTAGTCCTTTTCTTCTTCTGATGTCAAGTTGTGCCTATTTGTCCTCACCGCTGCTTCTCCCCGCCTTCCCTCAGAGCCCAGATGATCAGACTGCTTCCTTCTTCTGCAGACCTCAGGTGTCCCAAGGATGCTCGAAGAGTTTGCAATTTCATATGGCTTGGAAAAGTCAGTTTTGAAATGCAAATACATGTTTTTTGTCAGCTGTCCTGACAACTTTAGAAGTGAGAATATTCTCATCTCCTGCAAAAGGGTTTTTGAAAAACCTTTCTCAAAATAATAGACCTCCCAGAAAGATAATGCGTATTTGTGATAATCACTCGGCTCTTTTGAGCTACATAAAAGAATGAATCACAGTGACATACATTACAAATTCTGTAATAAATGAGACTATCGTTGGGTTTTGTTTTTTGTTTTGCATTCACTGTTTAAAGGAAAACTAGGATTGTATCTTTCTAGAGATATAAAGAACCAACTATGAATCATCTATGAATGATCATGGTGCACAGAACAATCTAATTTTCTCAAGTATCTATGCATGAACCTGGGTTGCTGTTGTATAAGTATGTTATTTTTAAATTTTGTGGATAAGTGAAAATAAAAAAGGAGAAAAATTTAATAAGCACTTGGTGGCTATGCCACATCATTAAATGTGACTTAACTTTTGGAACCGATTAATCATCCTCTTGTGACAGCTGAATCCACAGCCTTAAAGAATTCCAGGTATTTATCTAGAATTCTCTCTAAAGAACTAAATAGGCTTTATTGACATTCTTGGCTTCCTTTCAGTATTTTGTGAGGAAAGTGGAATTACTTCTGTCCTATAGATGAGAAAACATGTAAAGAAATTAAGTGGCGTCCTTTCAGTATTTTGTGAGGAAAGTGGAATTACTTCTGTCCTATAGATGAGAAAACATGTAAAGAAATTAAGTGGCGTGTTTAAGATGATTCAGCCATCCATCCACCTAGGATGAGAACACAGGTACCCCAGGTCTAATAAATACTTTATCACCACCTCAATTTTCACTAGAGGAAAGAAGACAGTCAGTGTAAGTTCAGATACTAAATATATTTTACTAGCCTCTAAACACTGACCATTGTATTTCAGAACTTTCCAAAAGGCAGATATTTGCTTTAAAAAGGACGTGAGGACAAAAGTTTGGCACCACCAAACGTTAGGACAGTCTTCAGTATGATTTGTTTTATTTTCTGAAGAGATATTTATCTTGAGAAACAAGCCTTCTGACTTTTTTTTTTTTTTTTTTGGTCTTTTCCAGGGCCTCACCCGTGGCACATGGAGTACCCAGGCTAGGGATCCAGTTGGAGCTGTTGCTGCCGGCTCATGCCAGAGCCACAGCAACGCCAGATCTGAGCTGCATCTGTGACCTACACCACAGCCCATGGCAATGCCGGATCCTTAACCCACTGAGCAAGGCCAGGGATCAAACCCGCAGCCTCATGGTTCCTAGATTGATTCATTAACCACTGAGCCATGAAGGGAACTCCCTGACTTTTAAACAATCCAAAGTGGTGCCCCGTAAATACTCACACTTCTGAGGCAGCAGGTAGATTTCTTTCTTTTCTTTTTTGACTGCACCCATGCTTCCCGGGCCAGGGATTGAACCCATGTCAGAGATCCAGGCCACTGCAGTGACAATGCTGGATCCTTAACATGCTATTTCACAAAAGAACTCCCTAGATTTCTTGAACATCATGCAAATCATATTTTCTCAAATTCAGCTGATCTTTAAGCAGGACTCATGAAATCAACTATGAAACCTAGATCCTGGGAACAAATTAAACAGAAAGTGGTTCAAGAAATGACAAAAGCCAGGTTCAGCAGAGAAAGGCTCTAAGAATGAGTTTTAGTTCTGGTCTTGCTATGAACAACCTATGAGATAATTCAAACATGAATTTGTTTTCCTATATGAAATCAATACATTAATATTGACTGTTTCCTACAAATACTTACATATTTGCAGATTTGTTTTTATGTACCTTATAAAGTCACCAAATTTTTTATTACTTTTGTCAGTCTGTGGATTATTTACTGAGCCATTATTACCTACATTAGATATTGTGTGTTCTATAAAATGTGAGCTTCCCAAATAAAACTGATTAAAAGCCTTGCCTTTTTTTTTTTTTTTTTTTTTAATTGCAGACAGAACTAGAGGTGAGAAGAGCATTCACTGAGATTCCTGGGCAACTCTGTTCCAAAACCTCAATAGAAATAAGTATATTTAATGCACGTATAGATAAAAAGCTAAGCTCCTATTGTGTCCCTTTGTGTTTACATCAGGCTTTCCTAAAAAATTCTAGTATACTATCCACATTTTGGAAATAAGCAAGAGGAGCCTTAGAAATGTCCAGAAACTCACCCGATTTCACAGAGCTAAGTCTACCTGAATTTGAATCCATAACCTATTTATTATATCCTTCTACCTTCCAGAGAGGATTTTTTTATTTTGGTGATGGTGGTGGTGGTGGGTGATTGTTGCGGGTTTTTTTTTTTTTTTTTTTTTCCACAATACAGGGGCTCCTTGTGAATTATTTCCCTTGTCATGCAAATGTATAACTCACCAACCGCCTTGACCATGTGTACTTCGAGTTACAAATCTGGTTATATTTTCCATTAAAAACTTTTAGAGTTTGGTTTTCAAATACGGAAGACAGAAAGAGGAAGAAAGGAAGGAAGGGAGGGAGAGAAAGTGAGGGAGGAAGGAAGGAAAGAAAGAACCTTTAAGCCAGGGTAGACTTTAAAAAGCCAGGTTTGGGGATTTCCCTAATGGTTCCGTAGGTTAAGGATCTGGCGTTGTCACTGCTGTGGCTTGGGTTCGATCCCCAGCCCAGGAATTTCTACATGCCTCAGGCCCAGCCAAAAAATAGAAAAATAAAAAGCCAAGGTTTTTTTCTAGTATTGGAACAGATCTTCTCTGGGTGAGGACCCCATGAATGGCTGTCTTTTTATATCAAAGATGTGGATAGAGAAACACCAGAATCATACTAAATATGGTGAGAGTGAGATGATCACACTGAGAAAGGCAACTGGGAATGGAGATTGTGAAAGGAAACAGAAGAGCTACGTCTCTAACTTCACACACATTTCTAAGAACAAAATACCTGAGAGAGTGGACAAATCTCCAGTATCATTACATTTTCTTTTTTTTTTTTTTAAACTTCCTTATTCCACATAGGCGAATTTTTCTAAAGTTAAAAGGGACTCCCTAGGAGTTCTCTGGTGGCTCAGTGGGTTAAGGACCTGGTGTTGTCACTACTGTGGCTCGGGTTGCTGCTGTGGCTCGGGTTCGATCCCTGGCCGGGGAACTTCCGAATGCCACATGAATGACCAAAAAATGGGGCAGGGGGAGTCTCGAGAATAATGTAAAGAGCCCAGTGAAAGTGGGAGTAAGGCAGCCTGAGTCCATCTAGCATTCTCCACTTGCCAGCTGGTAGCCTTGCATACATCTTTAAGCCTCAGTGTTCCTATAAAATGAGAGAGTTGCATAGACCATCTTTTGTTTCATTTAGAATAGTCCGTAACTCTAAAAGGCCTATTAACGCAGGGAAGGTCAGCTTTAACACACTAAAGCTAATTGGAGAGAAACTTGCAAACATAAGGGATACTTCTTAAGGGACAAAGGACAATCCTAGCTTGTCCTGGAGACTGGGAGAGAAAGAGGAAGAGTGGAAGACCATCTTGAGTAACACTGGGGAAGGACACTGGGCTGGTGTCAGAGGCCAAGACTATTGTGGGTCCTGCCCTAGAGGTGTAGGGGTGGGGGCGTGGTGGTGGGGTGGGTGCAGACTTGACAACCACTGGTTGCATGTCTTTCCAAAGTGAGGACCCTTTTAGGAAAAGACTCACATGATGTATTTGTATGCTTTGCATCTCCTGTATGAGAATACACACTAGAACAAAAAGTTACAATGACTTTTCTTTGAAATGAATGTTTAAAAAGGAATCATCATGGCATCTACATGCATATGAACACTTGCTACGAGTTGCAGGAACAACATTCATTCAGTCTGTCCATAATGTTTGATGCACATGTTCTCCTTTGCAGACCACTTGTAGTTAAGTCGGCGGCGGCGGCAGCAGCAGCAGCAGCGCATGGGTCAAAAAATAAGGGATTAGGTTGATTTTCAGTGCATGAGCCCAGCCTTAGTTTTAATGATTATTTTGCTGGTCTTTCCCGCCTTCCACCTTCTCCCCCCACAATCACACTGTTTCTCTGGGTTACCGCCTAGGCCCCTGCAGTCCCGGAGCTGTGCAAGTGGATAGAAAATCAGTTTTCAAACTGGCAGTGCTTTGAGCAGAAGCTGAAAACCTGATAGTTGGGTTACCACTTGCCCAGAGAAATGAAAGGCCCCATTAGATTACCTTCAGAATGATGCAGTGGAAGTACCATTAGTGTTGGATGCCAAAGTCAACACTAGATCCACCTGCATTAGCATCAAATGGATGCACAAATCTCCAATAAGATAATTTTAGAAAAGGCTATACCTTCTCCTGATCAGTCTGACTAGCAAGATTTGGCTGTCCATGTGATCAGCCAGGAAACTCAGGCAGAATTCCAAAGCTATCCACAGCCATTGAAGAGTGAGAGGCCTGGAAGTTGGACATAAAATTAAAAAAAAAACCCAAAAACAAATGCTGCCAAGTGCTTACCTATCTGATTGAAAACTACTGCAATCAGAGCATAAGTTGACTGACAGGCATTCCAAAGCAGATTCTGAAGTCATAATAAGAGTTCAATTTGTAAGGGGCACACGGTTTAAAACTTTAAGCAAATAATACTAACAAGCAATAGTTATTCATGTTGAAATCTCTTCTACATTTAAATTAATCAGAATGGCAATAAACATCAATGGCTACTGTTGGGAGTGGTGAGGATGCAACTAAGGCCTCAAGTCCAGGGTCAAAGCTTAATTCTTAGGCATGGAGATGGGATTTATAAATCCCACTTTGGTACACAACAAATACTATCCCCATATTGCCACTAAATGTTTTACTACTATGCATGACTTATTGAAAGTGGAATTTATGAATACCCTATGGCAAGGAGAAATTTTAGGCTGATTGGCAATAGTGTGACAATATCTAGCAAAGAAGTAAGCAAAAGAACAAATGGAGCCTTTTGTCTTTAAATGTAATTAACATATTCTTCCTTATCCTTTTGGAAAGAAAATTCAGAAAAATTTTTTTTGAGTTTCATTTTTTGAAGGCTGACGATATTATGTTTTAATTAAAATTGAATAAACTTCCGTTTGCATACTGATTTAAAAGCCTAGCCAGCAACAGCACATTAAAAGCTGCATTACTTACATCAAATAAATTTTTACTTGATTTTTAGATTCATTATCAAGTTCTCAAATGATCAGTATCCTGAAACTCAAATAATGTTAATACTTCAGTTACCCGAAGCAGAAGAGTAAAGTTCAATAAGCAAAGAAGGTGGATGACCTCCGAAGTGCTAAAACCCTTAGGAAAAAACCGATATTTTCATTTACTTGAAAAAATCTAAAAAAAAAGTTCTGATAAAACCTTATCACTTTGCCAAAATCAATTGCTCCTCACCCCTCCCTCCATTCCACAAATGCTTGTGACCCCAACTTGTAAAGTCTCTCTTTTGTGTTCCACTCCAAGTTCCGTGCCTCAAAAGGAGGAAGCAAAAATCCTTTACTTGGATTGAACTCTGAATCAGTCATTTCATCTCTTAGATAATCCTATTTTTCACGGCAAGTTCTGGCCTTTAGGTTGTGTCCCCATTTCTTTTTCTTTCTTTCGTTGTTGCGGGTGGTGTAGGGAGGGAGTCAAAGTCCCTTCAACCGTTTGCTAAAAAATGTGAACAGCACCACTAAGGAGCAGAAACAGAAAATGGGAGGTTTCAAACAGAATAACACGCACTCTCAAACCCCCAGAAAGAATAACAACAAAACAAGCACACAGAAACTTGGGCTGGTCCAGCACATCCGCAAAGGAGGGAGAGGTGCGAGCGCTTCAGAGAAGCCGATGGGCCTCCGCCCTGCCCGCCCGCAGGTGGCTCCTGGCAAGCGCCGCAGACAACAATGGCCAGCATGGGCTTTGCCCGCGTCGCTAGTTTGCTGTGTCTGTCCCTGCCCAGAAAAACGGTCTATCTTGAAAGAATGACCAAACAGAAAGGGAAGCGAAGCGTGCGTTAGGCTGTGAAGAAAGCATTCCCCCTTCAATGCCTAACATCTATCTGATGCCCCATCGCTGTCCAAAGATGAACCTGCCACCGATCAAGTTCCGGCGCAAGTTCTTTTCTTTCCCGCAGCCCCTACACCTGCCGGGCAGTGCTCTGCACATCCCCAGGTTTCCCTCCCGCGGCCCCCCTCGGGCTGCAGCAAAAATGGGGCGCTTCGGTGGGGCGGGGGCGGGCGGCTGCCGCGGATCCCGCCGGCTACCGCCGCAGCTTGGTGGCCTCCGATTGGCCACGACGCGGGCGGGGAAGCTCCGCGGCGGAGGAGGGAGGCGGGGGCGAGGGCGGCGGCAGCGGGAGGGGATCGGAGCGGGGAGCTGGCTGCGCAGCCGGGCAGCGCGCGGGGAGAGCGGTGGCGGCGGCTCACCCTAGTCGCGCTCGCGGAGGCCGAGAGGGGCGCGCGGGCGGCGGCGGGGGGTGGGGGCGGCGCGCGCGAGTGAGCCGAAAGGGGCGAGGACCCGCGGGCGGGTGCCGGCGCGCGGGCAGCAGGGGCGGCCGTAGCGGCAGCTGCGCGGGACGGAGCCGCGGCGGGAGCGGCCGGGCGGGCCCCTGGCCTCACCCCCGCGCGGCAGAGGCCGGAGAATAGTCTCCAACTCTCAGGGGGACCGGAAAGGGGAGCGGAGAAGCGGTCCTTGCCTCCCACGCAGCAGAGGAGCCAGGCGGCGGGACTGCTGCCCTTTGTGGGCGCAGCGCGCGCGGCCCAGAGCGCCCTCCCCGCGGCGCTCTCGCCCGCGTCTTCATCTTGCAGAGCGGCCCTGGAGAAGGGACCCGGAGGAAGCAAAACCCGAGCCCGAAACCTCGCGTTGCGGAGCTCCTGGGGAGCGCCAGCCGCTCCACTTCCACCTCCGCATCCTCCACTGGCCAAGGTCTCCGCCGCCTGCATCCCTCCTGGCTTCCGCTGCGCTTTGGGCCAGAGCAGAGCCGCCTGCGCTGCCACCGCGGCCACACACACACACACACACACAGACACACGCACTCACGCGCACGCCCGCCTTCTCTCCCGCCCCTCCCCAGCTCCTTGATCTCTAGGTCTGTTTTATTACTCGTGGTGCGAGTCCCGACTCCGCGGCCCGCTATTTGTCATCAGCTCTCTCTCCATTGGCGGGGAGCAGAGAGCGGCGGCGAAGGGGGTGGGGTGGGGAGGGGAAGGGAAGGGGGTGGAAACTGCCTGGAGCCGTCTCTCCGCGCCGCTGTTGGTGCTGCCGCTGCTGCCGCCGACGCCTCCGGCTCCTCGCTCGGCCCCTCTCCGCCTCCATGTGCCGGATACTGGGAGCGCCGCGGACCCTGCTGCCGCTCCTGGCGGCTCTGCTTCAGGTACGCAGCGGTCCCCGCGGGCCGGGCTGCGGGCGGGGTGGGGCAGGCAGCGCCGGGTCCCTTTGTTCCCCGCGCCGCTGCGGGGCCGGGCTGCGCACCCGGGAAGGGAGGTGCCGCACCGCGCGGACGGTTGCTGCGCAGACACGAGGCTTGGGCCGTGCGCAGGGACAGGGCTGCTGGGGCCAACCAGTCTCCCGCGCCACTCTTGGCGGGTCGCAAAGGGGCTAATCCGGGGCCCCCTCTGCTCCTCCAGCGGGGTCGGGCGAGCTCGCGGCGGGTGTTTCTAGGCAGTAGAAGACTGAGGTAGGATAGGGCTCTGGTTTTGCAGTTTCCTAAGCTTCTCGCCCCTCGCCTTGCACTTTGCTCCAATTTTTTTGTTTATTTCTGCAGGGATAGGTCGCGAGTTTGCAGAAAGAATTCTCACTCTGATGTCTTAGTTACGGGACTTGCCTCTACCTACCCCACCCTGGTACCCGCGCGCCTCCCGGTGCCCGAGGGCTCCTCTGTCCTATTGTCTTTACCCCCAGCCCAGAGTTGCTTCCTATTTTTGTTCTTCTGCCTTCTCAGTTTTCTGTTTCGCTCTTACCTGGAAAGAAAACCTCGCCCCTTTGCCCCAAAAGTCTGCTCGGGTCGGCGACTCCGCATCCAGCCCCTGGGCCCCGCAGGTCCCTTATCCTGCCGCGCGGGGAGAAGTTCCGTTACTCGGCTATTATTCTTTTTCTGTCCCGCTGCCTCTGCCCTGAGTGCGTCTTGGGGGCGCCTTTACCGGGAGACTGCACTTTTCACGCCTTGGGGAGAGTGCCAGACAGCTTTCCCCTGGAAATGGTACTGGGAGTCTCCTCCGCAGCAGGAAGCACCTGCTCCAGGCAGGTCACAGGCTCCTTTCCCACTTCGCGCCTCCGGTCCCCAGCCCGGCCTAGCTCCCAACTTTCCCGCGGCGTCCGGTCGGAGGATGCCGCGAGGCCCCTGCCTGCTCGCCAGACAGGTAGCGGGGAACTGAGCCGTGCGCCGCGGCCGCTACCCCCGCGCTGGGCGGAGACCGGCCAGGGGTCCAGAGTCTGCCCCCGAGGGTGGTGAGGTCCCCAAGCGGCTGCGGGCGAGGGGCGGGTCCGCCCTCCACTAGCCCGCAGAGTCTCCGGGGAAATCCTTTCAAGTGGCCCCCAGCGCACCGCCGGCGGCTGGGGGTGTCCGGCTGACGGTCGCTCCAAAAAGCGCGGGCGCGGCTGGGATGTGCCGATGCGCCCGGGGCGACCGGGAAAGGAACAGATGGTACGGATCGCTCCCCTCCATGGTCTTCACGGGTCAGGGCCTGGCGCGCTCCGGCCGCGGGCGCCGGGGGCGGGACGGGACCGGCGCCCGCGGTCTCTCGCGCTCCCTCCCGCTGCCCCCTAGAGGGGTGTGGGCCGTGGCGGTGCCGAGCCCTGTCCATGGTGCGCGGAGGAGCCGTCCCGGCTCCGTGCTCTCCTCCCCCGGGTCATGCTCGCCCACTTTCGGGCTCCCTCCCTCCCACTGGCTCTCGGGCCGCCTGGGTCCCGTCGTTCCTTTCTCCTTTCTTGGGTTTCTCCTTTTGTTCTTTCGTCTCCTGCTGGTCGTTCCCTCTCCCCTTCCCCCACTCGCCATTCCGCCCCCACCTCGATTCTCTTCTGACTCTGGGGTTTCAGAACTAGTAGACTAGACATTTTTTGGCCTCTGCACTTTTGGGGAGTGGATGGAATTTTTTCTAACTTGGGGGAGGAGACCTGCCAGTCACTTGCTAACAAAAGTACCTCCTGTTATAAAACCACCCTTTATTCTTGGAGTGCACACTCCTCATTCTTTCACCTCCTGTCACTTCATTTATTGTTTCTTCTTTGAAAATGGGGTTTATTGACGGAGTTAGGCTGAAAGGGAAGAAGAAAAAAAGCGCTATTTCAAATGTTTAAAGTTAAGGGGAAAGCAAGATAAATTTAAGAACTTCGGATTTTTTTTTTTTAAACCTGTATCATAGATTTAGAAAAATCTTTAAAAACCATGTTTTGGATATCATGGAGTGGTCTTACTTATTTAAAGATGACATAAAATCCCAAGAGTGTGAGTGAAGTGGTGGTATGCACACTAACTTTTTGATCTGAAAGTGAGTTTTAATTGAATACTTCGCAGTGAAGTTAGGACTGTTACCACAAATAACATGGGACTTAAGTGTGGTGCCACGGGAGCAGTCTCCTGTCCTCTTTGAGTCCTCTGCCTAGAGGCCAGGTGCGGAATTTTTAGGTCATATTCTTTTTTGTTTCCTTAAGCATTAAAAAAGTATTATATTGAAAAGCCAAACAATGGGCTTGCCCTTTCCCCTTGTACGTTCTTTCTCAGTTTCTTCCAGGCCAACGTCATGTTGATTTTTCTAAAACCTTGAGGAATGGAGAGATTAAAACTTTGTCATCGAGTTGTTTGGCAGACTTTTAATTCCTGGTGCAAGTCAAGCAATAACACTGAGTGATTTGCAAGGTCATTAGAAGTGGAAGCAGAGTTTATGCAACATCAGTTTTTGGGTTGTTTTAGGGTTAAGTGCACCATGTGGATTGTACACACTGAGGTTGGAAATGACTTTGTCCTAATGGTCTGCTTTACACACCAGAATAACCAGATCTATCTGCAAGGTGAATATGGCCCCTCTGCAGTCATCTGCTGTTAAAAATCTAATTCCCCCCGCCCCGACTCAGGCCAATCTAAGGACTCAAGAGTTTTAGAACAGCAGATGAGTAGGTTATTAGTGTAAATACCAACTGCCTTATTTTTTCAGACCAATTGAAGAATAATTGAATATTCAAAAGGACGCCAGGCCTTTAATTAACTAAAGTATTCTTTGTTTTACTTTGAACACTTCCTTTTTTTCACTTTGAGAGATTCTTTACTAGTTGAGGTATTCTCTTACCTAGATTTACATAATTCGAGTCAATTTTGCATATCATCGTATTCAGCTTTAAGGTTTTCTCTATTTTCCTCCGTATTTTAGCCTGAGGCATTAGTATTGTCCTATTAAAAAAAAAGCAGAACTTGAGCATTAAACTTCACTGATCAAGGGATATCAGAAAGTTATGACAAGCTTTCCTTTTAAACTGTACAAGTGACTTTTAAATGCTTAGATTTATCAGCAGAAAAAAAATCAATTTTACTTTTACCACCCATCCAGTAATTAATAGATTAGAACCTGCTTTGTTTTTCTAGTTCACATTTTAATTGCATAGCTCCATTGTTCTAATTTAAATACACTGTGTGAATTATAAAGCATCAAGGACATCACCTTTGTGTTCACAGGTATTCTAGATTATTAGTCTTATCACATAGGTCCTGCTTTCAATCCTGGATGAGGACTTATGAAAAAAAATGCACAAACCATAGGCGCTTTTCACCTATTAGGTAAAGACTTTGAGAATGGTAATATTTAATACATGAAACTTTAAAAAAACCAAAAAGCTCTGTTTTAGAATGGATAATCTAGGACACAATGATCATTTTAAGTAAAAAACATATATGTATTCTCCATGTTTATTTGATTGGCATGTCTTGGTAATAAGTTCCTGTAAAAGTAAGGAAAATTAGCATAGTTGGTGTTCATAGTTTATTCTACTTATGCATATCTTTGCCCTTTTAAAATTTGTGGCATGTGGCCTTTACTATGATGTGGTGAATTGCAAATGTACTAGGTGCAATTTGAAAAATAATTTGTGTATCTTAAACTATTATTATAAACATATTTTAAATGATATATATATACACACACAAAATTACACACACGCACACGCATATTCTTAGGCCTTAATTGCAAGTTCGGAATTTCCTTACAGAGTATGTTTTGACTTTCATACCTTCATCAAAGTCCGCCCTGACCTTCTTCTAAAAGTTTGGACTGAGATTTTAAGAGGGAATTCTTTTTTGATAGTTTGTATTTTTTAATGTAGAGTCTCATTTCTTTTTGGAACAGATTACTTTGGTGACAGTATTGTACCAAACCGTCCTCAATTTCCGTTTTCATTAAAAATCTTCAGTTCTTAAATCTATTGTGCCTCATTAAGCTTTAGGGTTATTAATGGGGAAATGTCAAGACTTAAAGCAACAGTTAATCTTGCTTTAAAATCCCTTTTAAAAAATCCTAAGCAACTCAAATCCCCATCCTGTTTTCAAACGGGTAGTCTCAAGTTGGAAGAGTGATTTTTGTAAAAAAAAAAAAAAAAAAAAATCAGAGCTGTTATTTGAGAAATATAGTGCTTGTATATACTTTTTGTATATACTTTATGGTTTCACCCAAGTTAACATTATTCAAATTTGTTTTTTTGGCTCAAATACAAAACGTAATCAAGTTTAAGCACTGCACAGACTTGTGGTGAATTTTATCACCCATTTAAAAAATATGATAGATTTGGAATTTGGATTTTGTTATTTGAGTAATTATTTCACATCTGCCATGAGTACATGTTTTAGAATCTGTTTTCAAGTTGGGTTAAGAACTCTAAGTTGAAAGTAATTTGTATCAACAAATCATTATGCTTCGCCCTTATGTTTTTTCCTTCTACAAACTTATTTTTGTTTTAAGTTTTCAGTAAATTATATCAGTTAATTTGAGTGGATGCTAGTCTTTGTGTATTTAACTAAATGTAGATACGTTTTAAATTAAACCACCTTATTCATGCCAGGGAGGAGATAAAATATATACAGATAAATATTGTAGTAAATGCTCCATCTTCTACATAAAATGATGAGTTTAAAGTAGGCAGAAGGTGAATTCAGGAACTGAATGGGACCTTTTGAAAACTTTTAAGATTGTGATTTATATTAGTGTTTTTAAAAGGAAACTTGAGGTTATGCATAAATACTGCTCGGTTCTTATGCCCTGTAACTCTCTTTAGGACTCAGTATACTTCTTCGTCTGAACTTCCAACTGTACTTACAGCACCCAAGCTCTTGAGTTGCATGTATACAGGCAACATATATGTTAGGGACTGCTCTCTATGTGTGTGTCCCCTGCAACATCAACCCGTTTGGCATGAAGTGCCATTCGATAGTGTGTGTATCCTCTTAGGTGGTTTGGGCGCCAGGAGTGTAGTAGCTTTGTTCTGTGCAAGTGAGCTGCCTTGGCATAATGTCAAGGGCAGGAGCTAGGGTCAAGGGCAAGAGCTAGTGTCAAGGGCAGGAAGCCTAGGGTTCTAATCTGGTCCAGATGTAGTTTAGTTTCTTAAACTCTGATGACCTCATTTTCCTTAATAAATCTTTCGCCCTGTTGGATTAGTTGATCGCTAAGGGACTTTCTAGTTCCGTGACTCTTAGGGTGGCCTAAAATATCCCAAAATGATTCCTTTTCAAAGGCTTTGGATGACTTTAATTTTTAGCCTGAAATGCAGGGATTTTCAGATACTCAGAGTGATAGAGTGTGATTTTTTTGAGGGTTGTTAACAATAGTTTATCATATATGATAGGTTAGAAGTCATCTGTATTTTTTATACGCTTGAGTTTTAAAGATAATTTTTTCCGCCCATTGGCTGTGCTGCTTTTATCACTAAAAATAAACTATTTAGGGGGTGGGGTGGGAGATAGGCTTCGAGGAAGGGAAATGTAATATTACTAAGAATAGATATTATTTACTCTATTACTTTTATACTTTTCTATTTCTTTGAGAGAAGATAGTTTCCAGGAGAACCATCAGATAGAGTGATAGGCATCAGCATTAAAAATATAGCCCTTTTGAATAGATGTAGAGATCATCATATTAAGTGAAGTAAGTCAGACAAAGAAAGACATAGCATGTGATACTGCTTATTCGGAATCTTAAAAAATGATATAAATGAACTTATTTGCGAAATAGAGACTTACAAACATAGAAAACAAAGTTATGGTTACCAAAGAGGGAAGTGGGGGGAAAGGACAAATTGGGAGTTA
The DNA here is from genome assembly GCF_054392235.1 of Sus scrofa. Classification (NCBI taxonomy): domain Eukaryota; kingdom Metazoa; phylum Chordata; class Mammalia; order Artiodactyla; family Suidae; genus Sus; species Sus scrofa. The sequence continues at coordinate 117,114,945 of NC_139388.1, read as the reverse complement.
GGGATTAACAGATACACACTACTTTGCATAAAATAGATAAACAGCAGTGACCTAATGTATAGCACAGGGAACTATATTCAATATCTTTTAATAACCTATAATGCAAAAGAATCTTAAGAATATATATGTATGTATATATATATATAATATGTAAATGTGTGTGTATATATATAAAAACTGAATCACTTTGCTGTACACATGAAATTAACACATTGTAAATTAATTTACTTCAATTAAAAAAATTTTTTAAAGAATATAGTCCTTTGCCCTAGCAAGTTCTCCTCTAGTCGTTTTTACAGATATGTGTGTATTCGTGATGCATATATACACATACAGATATACATATATATGCATTGAAGCATTGTTTCTAATTATAAAAGATTGGATTAGTTGATTTCTGAAAGTCCATCAATAGGAACTGATTTAATAAATTATGGAGTAATATGTAGTCAGATTTGAGAACCCCTGCTCTGTGGAATAAAACATTTTAGTTCGACTTCCAGCTCAAGAAAATGATTGTTAAACCACTCAATAGTTTTGGCATAGTCTTGGGTCTCGAACAGTTTCAGGGAAGGACAGCCAAAATACTCAGTGGGATTTCAGGGCCTCTGAATGAAGAGAGCTTGGACACAGACCACAGGTAGAAGCTATAACTGAAGAGTAGAAAATCAAGCAGAGTAGAAATAAGATGAAAATGAAGATAAACTAACCCTGGAACACTAAAATTGGATTGAGAACAACCTATAGCAGCCTGAGCAGCTATAAGTAAGTTCAAAGGAAGATTGGCTAAGTTAGTGGGTAGTGTGATTGATAAGTTCCCATGTTGTATGCTGGAATGACCCTACTGTGCTGAGTTATCTGTGCCTGAGAGATTATACTAGTTGGTTAAACCATGATGATATTTCTTATATTCTCTTGACTGAATATTTAGCTTTTCATCTGCTATGGTGAAAGGGTATTCTAAAGAGGACCTTACAAGTACCTAGACCCTAAGGTGCAGAAGAACGTTTAGTATTGGAATCAGAAGTTCTGGTCTATAGCCTCTACTAAGGTAACTGTTTACTTGAGTTTTTTCCCAAGAAGCATTGGTGTAATGCTTTTAAAACAGCTTGAGTCATTTAAAAGGAGGTGCTGTTATAAATACAATATGGCATTCATAGTCAAGTAACTTGGGGAAGTATTCATCCTTGATCTGTTCTTAGGTTTTTTTTTTGTTTTTTTTTTTTGTCTTTTTAGGGCCACACCTGGGGCATATGGAAATTCCCAGGCTAGGGGTTGAATCAGAGCTCCAGCTGCTGGCCTCCACTACAGCCACAGCGACGCAGGATCTGATGACCTTCACTACAGCTCATGGCAATACCAGATCCTTAACCCACTGAGCGAGGCCAGGGATTGAACTTGTGTCCTAGTGGATGCTGGTTGGGTTTGTTACCACTGAGCCATGCTGGGAACTCCTTAGGTTTTCTTTTATAGAATATACCTACCTATACAAAAAATAAATGCATGAATATTGGAGTATTAGTGTATTTCTGTACTCCTATATACTGTAATTTAAAATTATTTTTATATTAATTAAAAATTGACTTGACTATAATATACTTATGTATGACTGTATATTGTAGTTTTAATATTGGATTTTGTGTTTATTTTAAAAAAATTTTATTTAAACATCCTAATTTAAAACATTTATATGGAGTTTCCCCTTCCTGATTCTGATATATAATGTATGCTTTGATGGGTTAAGGAAATAATTTTTAAAAAGTTAAAGGATCATAATTTGCATTCTTTATTATTCCAGAAATTATTGGAACTAGAAATGTGAAATGATTCTATTTGTCCTCACATTTAAAGTAAATTTTTAGTTTATTCAGCTTTCTTCTGTGGCATTAAGTATCAACATTTGTATTACTGCTTCTAGTAAGCATTCTAAGGAATGCCCTTTCAGTTTTTTGGTTTTTTTTTTTTCCTCATATATAGTTCTAAGACATCTCACTAATTTATTTTTGGTAATAATCAGTAGGCCATTCATAGAACTCAGAAGAGCACAGATACCAGAGAAAGCTGTTTGAAACTTTAGATATTTACTGCCATCTCTTCAAATCTTTTTTTAAAAACCAATGTCTGGTAGAACTACACCTTAAAAATGAAAGCTTTTTTATTTCAGAGGAGGAAACTGGTATGTTACCTCAGCTAATTGTTTCTATAACCTTGCCACTCAAGTGGTTTTATTCCTGTTTTAGAGATGATGAAAGTGGAAGTCAGGCAGTAGGACTATTTATTGTGAGAGTCCAAAGTGGAACCATGTCTGTTTTTAGTAGAGAGTTAAGCCTGACTGCAAAGCAAGTGATTTCTCCCTTTACTGGACTGGGACCCTTTTAATATGATGCTTGGAATGAATATCAAATTAGAGGGGAATTTCAGTTCCTTACTACTGAGTTTATGAGATTTTTGTAAAGTGGTTAACTTTTGAGATATTTTCTGCTTAATTTTGATCTTAAATATTTTGACTTATTTTGGCATTTGAAGCCAAAATGTAATGTTTGGTCAGGATTTTCATTCTTTCTTAAAAAAACAAAATACATTCTCTTAGAGAAAGAAGAAAAACATCTTAAGTAAACGATTTATAATCAGCTTTATCTTTTTTTTTTTTTTTTTTTTTTGGCTTTTTAGGGCTGTACCTGCGGCATATGGAGGTTCCTAGGCTAGGGGTCCAGTTGGAACTGTAGCTGCCGGCCTACGCCACAGCAACGCCAGATCTGAGCTGCATCTGCAGCCTACACCACAGCTCATAGCAACGCCAGATCCTTAACCCACTGAACGAGGCCAGGGATTGAACCTGCAACCTCATGGTACCTAGTCGGATTTGTTTCCACAGCGCCACAATGGGAACTCCTATAATCAGCTTTATAATGCTCTTTAAATTGTCTTGAGCAACAAATAATGTGTTGATAAGTACTCAAAAAATAATTTTTTGTGTGTTTACCCTAGAACTTAAAAATATTTTCTAATAACCAAGAAAACCTCAGGCTATGCATGTTTGTCTGTCTGTTTTTTGGAAACTTTTTTTTAGCATTCGTTTCCGTAAAAATAAATTCAAGAGATTCTGTCATTAAGTATTGAAATATTTTTATGTTCAGTGGCACATTTTTCATGATTGAATAGTTTGAATTACTTTTTCTCTCACAAGTGAAATTAATTGGCATCTTTTAAAAATATCTACATCCACATCTGGAAAGGGCCTACTAGCACAGGTTAATGTGAATGTTTTGTGGGGGGTGACTGAGTCCACACTGATTTGTTTGCTTCCCAGAAAGCCTAGAACTATTTTGTTTGTAACTTGACCTATGGTCAGTGGGTGGATACACTTGGCTTGACTGCAATCACTAACAAAATTTCTGTTGGTTGTTTGGGGGAGCTGTTAGGTGAACTCTGAAATAAATGACTAAAAAAAAATTTATTAACTTTAAAGGGTATAATCCAGTCCCTCTGCTCAATATAAATCTTTTAATAAACTAGAGGCCCTGACTACGTTAATTTTTTTTTTTTCTTTTGTCTTAATTGGTTAACACAGTGGTTCAGAGTCTGAAGTCCATTCTTTATGGCTTTCTGGTCCAGTAAATGAAGAAAAGTGTGTTTTGAACAGCCAAAATATTAGCCTTTCCCAGCTCCTTTGGTTCCCATCCCCTGGAAGAGCATCTCTAAGATTCTCATGTCTTGCTTTATATTACAGTTCAGGGAATTGAAAATTTAAATTGCACGCACGCACACACACACACACACACACACACACACACTCATACATACTCACCCTTTATGGAAGTATCAGATACATGCAGGACAGTATATACACATATAAGTGGAAAACCTGCTGAGTATTCATTAGTTGAACATAGTATTAAATCAGCATCCAATCAAGACATAGTGTTTCCAGCACCCCAGAAACGTTACCCTCTTTTTTTAAAACCATCCCTTCAATGGTAACTATTTACTTTTATTTATTTTATTTATTTATTTTTTTATTTTTTTGTCTTTTTGCCATTTTCTCGGGCCGCTCTCTCGGCATACGGATGTTCCCAGGCTAGGGGTCGAATCGGAGCCGTAGCCGCTGGTCTACACCAGAGCCACAACAACGCGGGATCCGAGCCGCGTCTGCAACCTGCACCACAGCTCATGGCAACGCCGGATCGTTAACCCACTGAGCAAGGGCAGGGATCGAACCCGCAACCTCATGGTTCCTAGTCGGATTCGTTAACCCCTGCGCCACAACGGGAACTCCACTATTTACTTTTAATCGCATGGATCACTTTAGCTTATTCCCATCTTTTATGAAGTCATGCACTATATGCCCTTTGGAGCTAGCACATGCCACTCAATTTGTAGAATTGTCTGTATATTTAGGTCTGCTATTTTTTTTTTAAGGAAAATTAGGTAAGACTCATGGACCCCTGTAGACATATCCAGGAGGTTAAGGCAGGTGAAAACTGATTTGAAAACAAAAATAAAAACAGATCGTTTCATTACATCTAAAGGTCACTTGAGTGTTTATGGTGTCAAACCACGAAACACCTTTAGTGGGTTTTCTTACCTAAATATCTTCTTCTGCAGTTCTGGCAAGTTGGCCTTATTGCTTCAGCCAAAAGCTAGAGACGTTTGGAATTGAGTAAGTTACAGCTTTTTTGCCCTTTCCTTTATCAGGAGGGTGGAGGACTTGAAGTCCCAAGCAGAAGGTTTGGGTGTTAACAGACTAATCTTTTCAGTGATACTTCTTAATACCTTCTCTGAGCTTACTAGTGACCCACTTCCCAATGAAGCCCTACCCAGATGTAATTTTACGTTTAAAAAAGGTTAAGCTGGGGGGTTACAAGCCCACAAACATTGAGTTTTCTGGCTGGGCAGTGCATCTTTGGGCATAGTTGATCCTCTTGTGTTTGTGTAGGTTTTTTTTAAAGCTCTGAGAGGTTGCCATGAAGGATGCAGAGGGCCATGCTTGGCCCCAGATCGTTCCTTCTGGATGCCTTTTCTGTTTATAGTCCTTGTCTACAAGACCTAGATTCTAGGTGGAGGATTCTGTGCATTAGGATGAAGACTGAGGCATCTACATTCAAGGGTCATGGCCCTCCAAGGGGTTGTTTGCTTCAAGGCAGCTCTAATTTATTTCTGTTCGTACATGAGTGGACTTCATTTTACAGTATATAAGAAGACCCTGTGTGTGGCATTAGCTTATTGATATCTAATTTGCATTTCACTTGTGTTTCACCCTTACACATAGTTTTCTTACCATAAAAGCAATTGTTTACCTATAGTGTTTCTGTTTTCAGCATTCAGTTTTACCTACAGTTCTGTCCTTTTTGTTTGACAGATAGCTAAGAACACTGGGGGGAGAATAAGCATAACTGTTGATCTAATTTACCAATTGCTTTATAGCTGAGTACCTTGTAAACGAAACTGAGTTAAACCCATGACTTGGTTTATGGTCTTTACCTTTATTTGAGGCCGTCTCAGTGGAGCTTTGTTTAAAAGGGGGAGAGTGGTATACTTGAATGTAGATAGCAATGGATTGTGTAAGATTTTCTGGCCTAGAATAAAAGCATTTTGGAAAACAGTATGGTTACCTTTTGTTTTTAGTATTTGTGTATGTAATGGATTTGTCAAGAATTGTCATGATCCTGATATCTTATTTTCTGAAGTCTGGTGGTTTTTTGTTTGTTTCGTATTTTAGGGCTGCATTCGAGGCATATGGAGGTTCCCAGGCTAGGGGTCCAATTGGAGCTGTAGCTGCCAGCCTATACCACAGCCACAGTGACGCGGGATCCGAGCCGTGTCTGTGACCTACACCACAGCTCACAGCAGCGCCGGATCCTTAAGTCACTGAGCGGGGCCAGGGATCGAACCTGAATCCTCATGGATGCCAGTTGGGTTTGTTAACCCCTGACCACGACGGGAACTCCCTTTTTCTGAAGTCTTGGTCCTTCATAATTAATATAAATAAGATATAATTATATAATTATAATAAATAATGTATTAAGTTATAAATTATATGTAATAAATCATACACTTCTACATAATACTTGGTATGTTTCTGGTCTGGTGGGTATACCAAGATATAAACTGAGACTCTCCACCCCAAACAGTATTCTCAAACTTCATGTTATATCGAAGAAGTGTATTTGCCCCATTATATTTTCACATTGAGATATTTTACTTATCTGAAATTTATTTTTGTACTTGGAGGTAGGGAGCCTTCCTTTATTTTTCTCCCCAGATTTTATGCGTATTACACACACACACGCCCCCCCAACACAGAGGTGGCTGTCATTTGTCAAATAAAATTTCTGTTTTTCTCAACAGAAATACTTCCTTTATTAAGTATAAATTGCCATCGATTTTGAGGTCTCCTGTATTTTCTCTCCAGCGTGCTGATCGCCTAGGGAGGCATTGTGCGCAGTTAAGAATGTTGACTCCGGAGCTGGTCCATTTGTTTCTGTTCCCTGGTTTTGACACTTGGTGGTTGTGTGCACTTGGATGGCACATGTGACGTTTCTACCCCTCAGTCTGTCCATTTGTAAAATGGGGATAATCAGTAGAATCTGTCATAAGATTGTTGTGAAGAGTAAGTGGGTTAATGTACATGTATCATTTAGAAAAGTGCTTTCATATGGTGAACAGGATCTAAGATCTTTAATTGAAGATTTGGGGGCATAATCATTACCCTTGTTTTACACAAATGTAATCAGGGGGTAATGTGATGATTTGAGCGAGTTTGAGTACTTGATATGTTCGGAGCTTTGTTCTGTGTTCGCCTTACAGCGGGATGACTTGTACCTCTGCATGCAACACTGCCAGTGCCTCTCAGACCACATTTGGAAGCCACAATTGAAGGGCACATCTTTTAACATTCCTCCTTGAATTCTAACAGATGTTGTATAGGCTGATACAATTAGGGACAGGGATTAATATATATATGGAGTGTTATTCTGCCAGCAGTTTGATTTGGGAATTACAGGTAAGCAAACAGGAGCTATTCTGGTGTCTTTCTAGGTCTGTCTTTTTACTTCTGTGATTTAATTTTTTAATATCCTACTATGGATGCAAGGCGCGTGTGTGCGTGTGTGTGTGTGTGTGTGTGTGTTTTGAGACCAGCCTGGAACCAGAGCAAGTTACTTAGTCTCCACGTGCTTTGAACATGATGACAAGGACCCAGTAGAGGGGAGAGGGCTGAGGGTAATCTTATATTGGCTGATGCCAGTACAGAATCTGCCGAAACATGGTGAAGGTAGATTTATTGTTCGTGTAGATGTTGATGATTTATTGATGATTAGGTGTAGGAATTGTTGCATTAACTTAGTTTCATCCTATCTTAATAATAATAATATCTTAATGATATTGCATCGTTTTTGAGTAATTACTACATGTCAGACTCTGTTCTAAGTACATGACATGATTAACTCATCTAATTCACACATAAAACATACCCATTTATGTATGAGGCTGCCAAAGTACGATTAGGTGAAACTGAGGTGCCCAGAGTTCTTTTGTTTAGTGGTGGAACTAGGATTCAAATGCCAGCAGCCTGCTGTCTGAGCCTGTGTTCCTAGGGTATGATTTTATTTTATTTTATTTTATTTATTTATTTATTTATTTTTATGGCCACACACTTGGCACGTGGAAGTTCCTAGGCCTGCGACCCTGCACGAACACTAGATCCTTTAACCCACTGCTTCAGGCAGGGGACCAAACCCCGGGCTTCCATGACAACCTGAGCTGATACAGTTGGGTTCTTAACCCACTGTGCCACAGTGTGAACTCCGTAGGTGTGATATTTATTTGAACGCAGGTAAAAAAATTTAAGCAGGATTAGCATCCACTTCATCTTGTGTATGTATGAAATTCAACCTTTTAAAAAAACTTCTTCTATTATAAAATGTGGTACATGTAGAGGAGCGTGTATATATATATGTATAAAGTATATGTATAAGCATATAAAAGCATATATATTGCAGTTTAAACAATAAGGTTTACCAAATATGTCAATATAACTACCAGACAGCTTGAGAAATAGAGTATTACTACCTGGGGGGAAGGGCCGGAGGTAACTCTAGGGCTGTTTTCCCAAATTTTAGCTTGCGTATCAGTCGTTGAAAATCTGTTAAACATAAATTCTTGGTGCCATCCCCTATGCCTCTGATTTAGTAAATCTCCAGTAAGCTCCCAATGATGGAGTGCTGGTCTGCTCTAGGGTATGTACGAAGAGGTAGCATCGCTAGGTTAAAGCTATTGTTTATCCTTCACCTTGCTGCTGCAAGAGTCTTTCCCAAATTGGTCCATTAGCACTGTGTACATATTTTTGTTCTTCCATAATTTTTGTGTACACGTGGTTAAATTTAAAAAATTTTTTTTTTTTTTTTGGTCTTTTTAGGGCCACATCTGTGGCATATGGAAGTTCCCAGGCTAGGGGTTGAAACGGAGCTGTGGCTGCTGGCCTGCACCACAGCCACAGCCATGTAGGATCCAAGCCAAGTCTGCGACCTGTACCACAGGTTACAGCAAAACCAGATGCTTTAACCCACTGATCAGGGCCAGGGATCAGACCCATGTCCTCATGGATACAAGTCGGGTTTGTTGCTGCTGAGCCGTGACAGGAACTCTGAGCTTTGAGATTTTTAACAACTTGGTGGACTCTCGTTTTGATTTCAGTTTGCATTCCTCTGGTTATTAAGGAGGTAGAGATTGTTTTTATGTATGATTTGGCCTTGCATCTTCCTTGAGGTGTCTGTGAGCCCTAGCCTGTGAGATTGAAACTAGTCTATAACGTGGCCTTGCTATTTGTTGCTCATTCCCTTTGCTTAAGGTTTGCCATCATGGTTTGTATGGTCCTTCCAAGGAGTGTGAGCCTTCTGGAAAGCTGACTCCAAAGCTGACTCCTGCGATTAAATCTAATATTTGCAAAGCCCTTACTATGTGCCCCGCTGAATGCTCTTCCTGCATTGTTTCAGGTAATCCTCACCTCAGGCCCCTGAGATAAGTTGGTATTATTCTCATTATCCATTTTACAGAAGTCTTAAGGCAGCCTGGTTTAACCCATTCACCCAGAGGCACACCTCTAGGAACCTCCTGGAGCTAGAGTGTTCTTCCTCCCTGGTAACTATCAGGTGCTTGAAAGTCCCCTAGAGCTGACCCAGCAGGGGCAAGATAAGTGTTTCTATTCAAGATTCTGTAGGATTGCAACCTGGAGGAGAGTTTGGACTTTAAAATGAAGGCTTCAAGGATCTCAATTCCAGGGAACAAACTTTGGCCTTATGAGTGGGAAATTCCAACATTGAGCCATGGAAGTAGGTGATTTCTGTCATTGGTCAAACAACCCTTTCGTGGTGAACTTAAGAGATGCAGGTAACAGATGAATGGGTGACAGTACTGTGCATTGCCTTGTTTTTCCCAACCCTGAGTGGCTTGGCCCAGAATGGTTAGTTGCCCAGAATGGTTAGTTACCCAGCAGTGCGGAGGCCCATGTGACTTTCTGTTCCCAGGACCTGGGTTTCTCTGAGCATTTAAAGAGACTTGGTTTTTTGCTCTCAGATCCTCAGTGTCCAGCCATGCTGGTGGATTTGTGCCCCTGCTGGTAGTGTAAGGATATTCTTTGGCCTGGCTTCTTTTTGATCTTTAGCCTTGGCCTTTGAGTATTTAGTTACGTTGAGGCTTTGTTGGTAATTTTAGTGTCTTTGAAGAGATCTAGTAAAGAGTGCTTCTTATCCATCTAAGTTCTGGACAAATAAAGACAAAAGAGTCAGTAGATAGAGAATCCAAATACAGCCTTGATTCCTGACAAAGACAGTGGAGATTGCGGCTTAAATATGTTGAAGGTCTGAGTTAATCCCCCCCACCCCCCTCGTCCCTCACCTTGGATCTTTAACAAGGCAGGGGGAGGGCTAGCCTCCCACCCAGGGATCCTGCCCTTGTAAGTGCATCTACAGCATAGCAACATGTGCACTGTCAGAGCAGCTGGGCTCCCAGCAGAAAAGAGGTGAGGAAGGGACCAGGCTCTGTATGTGCAGTTGTTTCCTCCAAACTTGCCAGAAAAGTTGGCAGAGGTCAGGAGTGTAATTTGCTAGTGTAGCTCCTTAGTGACTAAGGGTTCCACTCAACCCTCCACAGAATTTGCATTAACCATTGGCTTTATGTTCTTACCCATCAAGTGTGTGCTCATCTGGGCGAGTGGCAATCACCTGCAGAGGGGGAGATGGCCTCTTTCCGGATCGTCTTGCTCCCAACCTCATGAAGTCTTAGAAGATCAATAGCTTTACTTTATAAAGAGTCCTCAAGCCTAATGGGGTACCCGAGACAATCCTGGCCATGCAGACAGACCTCGGAGATATTGTACGTTTGGTTCCAGGACACTGGGTCATAGTGAGTGGAGTCACGAACTGATTTCCTCGTGCAGCATGCCCAAGTAATGTACTTTGCTGTGGTCTGTGAAGTGTGCAATAGCATGTTTTCTACAAATACAGGGTCTATACCTTCATCAAAGAATGCTTTCTTCCTAAAATAATGCTAACCATCATCTGACAATGCAGGGTTGCCACAAACCATCAATTTGTAAAAAAAAAAAAAAAAAAAAAAAAAAGAAGAAGCAGTATCTGCAAAACACAGTAAAGCCAATAAAGCCAGGTGTGCTTGAGTTAGGCAGCCTACATAGTTGGAAAGCAAACCAGTCCTGATCCTAGGAGAGTTTTCTAGGCGACATTAGGACCCCAGCGCCCTGTCCTTAAATGTTCCAAAGACCATGATAAGGGAGCTGGTGACATCTGAGGGAAGGACTCCAGTGGGTGGTGAGAACCTCTCCCCCACCCCCCGTTGAGCCTTACCTGAATGCTAAGAAGACTAAGCTCTGGTCTGTAATCCGTGACCTTTGAACTAAACAGGAGTTCAAAGGGGAAATGAAGACTTAGACTGAACGAGAAGGAAAGGCACCGCCCAAAAGGTGGGAGTTGCTACCATGGGGTATTTCTGAACCTTGCACATAGAAGCCAGCATCTCACATGCCAACCTCCTGAAAGAAAACCCAGAGTATACAGGTGGATCCCCACCCCCCAGGTAAATACAAACTATGAAATTTAACCTCCCACTGAGAGCTTCTCCCTCATGGGTTTGGATATGCAACCAGCACATTCATACTTGGCCTTCCCCACAAGCCTTTGCAGACTGTCAGCTCAGTGCTGTCCCCAGTGTGGGATCCCTTGGGTGGGTGGCTATGGGACACATCGTCTTGGGAGCAGATGTTTTCAGTCTCTCATCACATGGCTGTGGGGTTGCTTTGACCAAAAAAGGCTCTCTGCCGGGGAAGATTTCTCCTTAGCCAGTGAAGACCAGTCCACGCCACTTGGCTAAGCCTGGATATGAGAAGCCAAGATGTGCCTTCCATGGCCTCTGAATGCAGAGCCGAATTAGAGGCAGACAATCTGGTGCTGCCCTCCTAGACCTGTCATTAATAATTTAAAGTGAGAATCTCAGTAGGGCTCTTGAATTCACTGTCGTTTAAAAATAGCAAATATTGTTCTGCTCAGTAGTCTTTAGGAAGGAGATGTTGAAATAATCCCCCTTTTCTGTGCCTCAGCTGTCTGCTCATTCAGGCCTGGGGTCCCCAGGCACCCCCTCCTCCAGAGCCCTGAGCTTCCTCAGACTTTTCCCAAGGCCACACTGCTGCTGCCCTCACCCAGAGGCCCTTCACCATTTGGGTAAAGTCACCATGCACCCTGCCTCTTTGCTGAGACCCTGGCCTATCACCTTCCCTGAAGTCTACCATCTTTGCTCTGGGCCCTACCTCTGTAAACAGCCACTTTTCCTGGAGAATAACCATCACGAGTTGTGGTCACACATCAAGATCAAAATACCCTGTGGTTTAGGAATTAAAGCCTCTTGATGTTAAAAGCTACCTGCCCAACTATAAAAACCCACCGCAGGGTGCAATCAAGGCTGCAAACCACCAAGTTCAAAACTGGGCAGGGCTGTAGGACAGCACCCTTTCTCCCCTGCCCAGAGCCCCGGTACCTCTGTGACTGTCTTCTCTCCCAGCCTTGGATTCCTTTTTTGAGGATTTCTCCAGGTTTCCAATGAGAACACCAGATGCCAAAGTCTCTCAGGTGGCCCGATAAATAGGACCACTCGTCCCTGAACCAAGTTCTGAACTCAATGAAATAGAAGCCAAAGGAGTCAACAGTTGAAGGGAAAATATACCTGTGGTTCTGACAAGATCTAGGCTGGAGGGCATGGCCTTGATCCAGGGGCTTGTCTCTTGCCAAGATGGAATCTCAGAATTCCATGGACAAGCTCACTCAGCCTCTGGCAGCGCTGAGCCCCCTCCCCTCCACCCCGAGGCTGCAGGGGATCCCTGAGCTCCCAGCGTGGAAAATGAGATCTCCATGCTTGTTTTCTGCAGGCCTGTGACTCCCAGGTGGGAGGAGTGGGGGGCCGAGCTGGGCACCAGCTGCCCAGATTGTTCATTCAAATTCAGCCTTCAGATGAGCTCAGCTCCTCCACCTCCTCTCCAGGGCAGCAGTTCACATGGTTCATGGTCTCAGGACCCTTTTACCTGCTTAAAAATCATGAAGTGCCCTAATGAGCTTTTCTGAGGTGGGACTATCTATCATTTAACAGTTGAGAAATTAAACTGAGAAAATTATACAGTATTGATATAATTCAGTTAAAAGTATTAAACCCATTAGGTATGGAACACAAATACCAATTTTTATGAAAAAATAACCAGATTTTCCAAAACAGGAAAATGAAATTCGTGGGAGGAGGAACACTGGGCTTTTTCTCTTTTTGCAGATTTCAGGGTCTGGCTTAATAGAAGACAGTGGGTTTTGAATCCCTGCTTCTGCATTTACTCTCTGAGGATATCATGCATCCCCTGCCCTTTGGAAAACTCCACTTTACACTTGGGAGAGAATTGAGTGAAGAGGAAAAGAATGTTCTTATATGATGGAAAGAGTTTTGCCTCTTCAGTTCCCCTGGAAGGGTCTTGGGGACACAAGGGGTCCCGAGATCACACTTGGAGAACTGCCATTCAGAGTTAAACATGGGTCCTGTGGAAAGAGGTGAGAGTGTTAGAATTAGCAGAGTTCCTTCCACAGGGAAAGAAGCTTCGAGAAGGGAAGAAGCACCCCTCCCCCCCCATAGGATGCACAGTGCAGTTGTTCAAATGCCAGACTTAAACCTCTCATGATAGTTGTGGTGGAGAAAATGCTCGTCTCCAGCCCCCAGTTGAACCTGGAACTGTGCTATTAGCCCTGAAGGCTCTGACTTCGGCTACAGAGGCTGGTGGCTTTGCGTCCTCATTGCTTAACCCAGGAACACACCCCTGGGCAGGGTGCTGCTGGGGGAGCAGCTTCGGGAATGGTTTTGAACTCTGATGTTACTGACAGAGCTCTCTTGACTGCAGCACATTTCTGGAAGCTGCAGTCTTGAATGTGATTTTCTCACAAGAATAATGGTATAATTGGGTTGGGTTTATCTTATCAAGGACTCAGAATTAAATAAATCATCACTCTGGCCAACTATTTAAATGAAATCAGAGTTACAGGGACTGGAACCATCGGTAACTATTTTTTAAAAAGTGAAACCATGCTCCAGGTTTTATGAAATTGTACATGAAGCCCAGGGTGGGTGGGGTATAGACAGTGTACAAAGAGCTTGTTACGGACTGTAATTATGTCCTTGTCATATCACCTACTGAAAAGTAATATGCTCGCCATGGTGGGTATTTATGGGTAATTTTCCGTGTGTGCTTGTAGATGGATTTGGGGTTGGTTTGCCTGGGGGCAAGGCAGGGGAGATTTAGGTGACTTAAAAACAACAAGATGTTGGAGTTCCCATTGTAGCACAGTGGTTAACGGAATCTGACTAGGAACCATGAGGTTGCGGGTTCGATCTCTGGCCTTGCTCAGTGGGTTAAGGAACCAGCGTTACTGTGGCTCTGGCGTAGGCTGGTGGCTACAGCTCTGTTTAGACCCCTAACCTGGGAACCTCCATATGCTGAGGGAGCGGCCTAAGAAAATGCAAAAAGACAAAAAAAACTCAAGATGGTTACAAAAGCTTGACCTCATGTCTTTTTCTTCCCACTTTTTTCCATGGTGAACAGAAACACTGAAATTGTGCTGTTAACATATATCATACCAGAATCGTATTTGAGAATTATGTTTCAGAACAGAACGCTCCATGGTAGTGGGTAGATTTGTCCCTTGGTCTTAAGTCATATAGGACAATTTCCAGTTCTTAACTAGTGCCTGAAGATGCTTCCTGGATTTTTTTTTTTTTTTTTTTTTTTTTGTGCTCAGGCAGTGGTTAAGAGTGGTCCCCAAAGCCTTTTGGTATAACTTTGCATACCATCCCTAAATTGACTAGCTAAATGACCTACCTTTTCGTGAGGATTCTTGAGAAATATGCATGGAGAGCATCATGGCCATACCTGGAATGTGCTAGGCACTCTGAATTTTTTTTTTTTCTTTTCACGGCTGTACCTACAGCATATGGAAGTTCCCAGGCTAGGGGTCAAATCAGAGCTGCAGCTGCAGGCCTATGCCACAGCCATAGCAACGCCAGATCAGAGTCACATCTGCGACCTACACCACAGTTTGTAGCAACACTGGACCCGAAACCCACTGAGCAAGGCCAGGGATCGAACCTGCATCCTCATGGACACTTTGTTGGGTCCTCAACCTGCTGAGCCGCAGTGGGAACTCCTGGCACTCGATAAATATTAGCAGTCAGCGATATTCAGTGTTTTTAGTCACATGAATCCCCAAGTTGATCGTAAACACAGTTCGATGCTAGGTACTCTACTTCTTGATGACATCTTGAATGTTGCAGATAAGCATGTCGCAGTCTCTGCTAAATGTAATGAGTCGATGGGGCAGAATCAATCAAATGCACGATTGGCCCAGTCTCCTGGAATTGCTGTAGGCATTTCTCGAACTTTCAATGGCAGTTTAATTGCATAACTGCCTGCACTGCTATCTCATGGTAGTGTTATACTTTTACAAGCCGAGTCCCTCAGTAGATATAGTGTTGCTGCCCCTGACGTTAAACATCCAGGACATGTCTTGGTAAACTCCTGTCTGTCTTTTAGGAAGACAGAGCCTTGATGCTAGGAAGCCTCAGCTCCCAGGGGCTGAAGAGATTGGGGGCAGTGGGGAGGGGGGGACTGCACAGATCTCTGTGGACCTGATTTGGTGCATGTTTGTATATGATCTTAAGGTTTGATAGGTTCAGCTCCTGAGGAGGCCACACTCTCAATCGCAGCTCAGAGGAGGCACTCCAGATTTTTGTCTGTCAAGCTCATGTATAGTGGTGCTGTCTTCTAGCTCAAGGTTCAATGTCAGCATGGCTGTCAAGTTCCTAGGCCAGCATCGACACGGCTCTTTGACTATTCTCTTTGTCGTTACTTGATTAAAAGAGACAAAAACCAAAAAAGAGAAAAGTACTGAACCTAGAGATATTCAGGGACCCATACTAATAACAGAATGGCAGTAAGGATGGAAATCACGAGGCGGGGCATGCCGGGCAATATTTTGGGCCTCTGTCAAGGGTTCTTTGCACCGACACTGGTTTAGTGGCATCATGAAGGCAAGAAAGAGTTAAAGAACCAGTTCAAAACACTGTGCTCTCCCTCCAGGGTAGAATGTGACAAAACCAAAATATCAAAGTCCAGGGTTAAACTTCTGCACATTTCAAGCATGTTTCCAGGGATGTGAAATTCAAAGTGTCATCAGCAGCATGACTGACACAGAGAAAAATCTTTAAAGAGTGGCACTAGCTCTTGAATAATCTTCTTAAACAGCCTCCCACGTCATGGATGGTATCCTGTGAAAAGTAGAGAATCTGGCAAATGTAATGGTGTGGTGATAAACTGGATTAGAAAACAAAACAAAAAAGATGAGGCATGCAGAACTGAAGAGTTCCATTATTATATTACCGTGTACCCCACCAACCACTCTAAAATGTCTTCACTGAGTGTGTCTATCCACTTAGATCGTTTGGAAGACATATAGGCCTAAGGAAAGTGTTATTAGAGCTGCCCCCCTCTTCTTTTACCCCCACTGCCCACCCCCACTCCACAAATCACATTATGAAAGGAATTTCACTTGGTTTCTTTTGTACATGTTTGCGAATGAATTTTTATTTTCTGTCAACCTTGGTTTCTTTCTGGCATTCCTACTTCACAAAATTTTTAAAAATATTTCTTAGGTACCCATGTAGCAAAGAGATAAAAGTCCTAACCACAAAAACAGCAATATCATGACAGTAGCTAACCCTTGTCTTGTGAATTGGGTGTTGTTTTTATGCCCTTCATATGCTTCACAGCAATCCTGAGGCCAATACAACAATAACTACTACTACTTCTACTATTTTTTCTCCTCTTCCTCCTTCTTCTTCTTCCTCTTCTCCTCCTTTTCCTCTTTCTTCTTCTTCTTCTTCTTATGGAAGAGGTTGAGGCACAGATGAAGTTATAAAGCTTGTCATGGTCACGTAGGTAGCAGGACGGAAGCCAGGATTTAAACCTGGTGGGTTTGCTTAGAGGCTCCAGTCTGTACTACATACAATTCCTGACTTTATTTCCCATAAAGGATAAGGGGAATGGACATATACATAAAAAAAAAAAAAAAGGTTTCCAGTTTTGAGGACTGCATTTGATAATCTATGTCTCAGTACTTAATTGTTACTAGATTCTGGCTATAGAATAGCTGGAAAGGATAAAAGGAAGAGATTGATGTTTGGGGAGCAAAGTCCAGTTGATTAAATTTAAGAGTTTATGATAAGCAACAGAGCCTAGGTTTCTAGGTGGGTAATTTCAGAGCCAGAGAGAAAAGAGGAAGATTCCATTAGGTTAGGGTTGCTTTCAGTTCTGAGAATTCAAGCCAGTCCACATAAATGATCTTGACCAGGAAGAAGAGGGAGAGGCAGGGGGATGAAAGGAGCCATGGTGGCTTCGGTGGAGTGTTTAAGAGCTGAGATTTAGGGGTGACTCGGAAACTGGAAATCAGAGCCAGTGACCAAGGAAGACTATAAAAAAGAATCATGATAACAGGCACCCAAAAGAGTAGGGGACTCAGGGCTTGAAAGCTCATGGTATGGAGATTTTGGAAAAATTATAACGAGAACAAAAAGCAGTGTTGCTACGAGTTCAGAACCAGAACAGACAAACCAACCTAACCGGCACGCAGACCTCCTCAACTCCTGTTATACAGCCGTCCCTTATAGACAAGGAGGTCTATCTTCAGCCTGGGAAGAGGAGAGCAAATACTTGTAGGAGGAAATTGAAACTCAAGATAGGTGAGCTGACTGTGGGCAGGGCAGCCCTCAGTGAGTTCAGATCCTCCAGCCAGTGTGAATCTCATCCTGGCGGCCCTGGAGGAACGCGCTGTCTGCTTTCATCTTGGAAGAATTAGGGAGAACAGGGGAATTAGTAAAGGACCGGGGATGGAACCATGTCCCAATTAAAAGAAAAGCAAAGTCCAGAAGATGTGATGTTCGAACAAAGGAGGCGAAAGCCCCGTGCTGACCCCGGGGCAGAATTCAGCCAGTAATGAGGCAAGGCTGGCTTGTAGTGTTCATTTTCAGATGTACTCAGTAACTAGGAGACAGCATGGAATTGTTAAGAACAGAAAAAAAAAAAATTGTTTCTTTATTCCCTTTTGTTGCAAAGATATTCAACTTGAAGACTAGGGCAGAAAGGTGGGCGTGGTGAGAAAGGTTTGGCAAGACGGAGGTGCCAGGTTGGATGTGTGGCTGCCCGGTGCTGCACAGGCACTTGTTAAGCATAACCAGTTTATTCATCACATCATCTCTTGAGATTCTGTTTGAGTGCGTCTTGGGACCCAGGAATCTGGATTTGGGCACGTGTCCCAGACTGCTTGCCATGCTGAGTAAGTTTGGAAACCTCTGGGCTATAGAACGAACAGACCACAAGTTAGATCTGGGCTGTCATCATGGTATTAATACTTTGATGACTAATGGCTAATACACTGAATAACTATGTGCCGGACACCATGCTAAGCAGTTTACACACGTGATCTTGTTTAATCCTCACACCTGCCCCAAGAGTGCGTGCATCTCATTACACACATTGTACACGTGGTAAGTGATGGGCGGAATTCAGACTCAGGCAGTCCTGCATGTTGCAAGTCTGGGCTCCAAACTGCTGCGGAGCCTGCCCCTCTTAAGGGCCTGGTTTATGGCTCTGGCTCAGTGGGAAGGACTGTGACTGAGTCTGTGTCATGCCCTGTCTTTAGATTCTGAGTAGCAGCATTATGAAGACATTGGGGTGATACAGACAGCCGGGAAGAATGACTAAAGCTGGATGGAATTATTAATTTATCAAGATCAAATAGTGGAGGGTTAAATGTAATTGCTGCCCCTGGGGGACCCCAATTGGAGCAAAGATACTGGAAGCCATGACTGAACGGTTGCCTGGTAAAAAAAGACCTGGGTTGTTTGGGTCGACTGCACGCTTGATATAAATCAACAGGGCCTTTGTCTGTGCTGCACCTTTCGCCTGAAATGCCCTTTTCCACTTCCTCCTCTTTCTCCTGGCGAATTTTTAATCATCTTTAAAGACGGAACCTAAATGTCACTGCGGCTATGGAGTCTTCTTTGATTTCCACAGGCAGATTTATCATCCCTTTCTGCTGCTTTAGCACTTTGTTCCTGACGTTATAATTTTGCGATTATCTTTCTTAGTTTGTGCCACTCCTGTCCCCGGTCACTGGGCTGGAAACACGGGGGAGGGCAACACCTCCTCCCTCCCTCCTTGCCTCCCTCCCTTCCACTCCGAGTCCCTGCCTCGCACTTAGTCCTTTCAGTCAGTTTTAACTGTCTGCTTATTGATACAGTCGTCCCTTCCTCATTCCCAAAGCCCCTGCTGGATTCAAGACTGTGCCGTAACTTGTCCCCCACCTGTCATTTGTTGCCCCCGCCCCATTTCCCACGAAGCATCAGAGAATTCTCTCTTGGACATACTGCCTGTGCTGAAAACATATCCTTGGCTTCCCACAGCTAACAGGATAACCCCAAGCCCCCAACCATTTATGATCTAACCCTGGCTAACTTTCCAGTCTCAACTTTTGACTCCCTGCCTTGCTTCTTGGACTCCAGCAACACTGAGCTCATTGTCATTCCCCAGGCAGTATGCTGTTTCTCCCTGCCTTGTTCTGGCTCAAGCAGGGACCGCCTGGGATGGCTTCCCCGCCACCCCTCGCTGTCTGGCCACTCCTGGCTCAGCCTGGGAGGCCCTCACATCCCTTCCCTGGGCTCTCCTCAAACCCTCTGTGTCCCTGAACCTCTCACTCACCGCTTTCTGTTGTAGTCGTCTCTATTTTGTTCTCACTTGAAGTCTTGAACTTCTTAAGGGCAGGGCTCTGCCTTGTTCTGTTTCCTGCAGCAAGTGGACTCTCAGTATGTGTTTCTTCAAAGAACTGTGATTATTTGTTGTACTTGGCAAGCCCATAGGGTTAGGATCTTGCCTATTCCTCTTCCTGGTGGTGAGACTTTGGGTCTTAGAAGTGTGAACCTGTTCGCTCATTTGTAAAATGCAGATAATTTCCCCCTGGGGGCTATTGTGAGAATTAAAGAGATGGGGATGTTCTATAAAACTTAGCATCCTGTTCCACTGATCTGCAAACTTCAGTCCTGGTGCCTGATTTGGGGCCAAGAGTCCTTTTCACACTTTAAAATGCTTTTTGAAAAAGCCTAAGGACACTTGAAAACTACATGAAACTCCAGTTTTGGTGTCCAGGAATGAAGTTTTATTTGCACGGACAGAGCCATGTTTATTCATTTACTGATTGCCCAGTCTTGCGCCAGGACAGCAGAGCTGAGTAGGTTCAGGGGAGACCCCTGCTTTTTCAGGGGAGGCCTGAAAAGCCTCAAATGTTTGCTCTCTGGCCCTTTGCAGAAACTAGGTCTGAGCCCTACATTATTCAAGTATTAGGAAATTGTTATGATTCACAGCCCCCTCCTTGTACAGGGAATTTTTTGAGAGGAAGTTTCCTGTCTTTGAACTTCTGGATCCTCCTCCTGGACCTGGCAGAGGGATCAGTTGGTGGCAGGGGGGAGCCACAGGGGCTTGGCTGTCAGCCTTCGGAAACAGAGAATGTTCCAGTAGGAGTTTTGTGGGCTGTTGGAATAGATAGTGAGTGTCTCACTGTTGGGGGTGTCAAGGTCGTGGTCACTGGTTTTCCTAGGTCACTGTAGGGCAGAGTGTCACACTGTTGGTCCTGTTGACATTTGGGCCTGGATAATTGTCTGTGCTCGGGGGGACTGTCCTGGACACTGCGTGATGGTTGGCAGCATTCCTGGTCTCTAGCCACTAAAAGCCAGTAGTATCCCCTCTTCCAGTGTCAACAACAAAATATGTGCCCAGGCATTGCCAGATGCTCCCCAGGGGCAGTGCCACCCCAGCTGGAGAATGAATGTTGGAGATCATTCAAGTATTGTAGATGAGAGTTCCTGTCGTGGCTCAACAGAAATGAACCCGACTAGTATCCATGAGGATGCGGGTTCAATCCCTGGCCTCGCTCAGTGGGTTGGGGATCTGGTGTTGCTGTGAGCCGTAGTGTAAGTGGCAGACTTGGTTCAGATCGCACCTTGCTGTGGCTGTGGCCTAGGCTGTCGGCTGTAGCTCCCATTTGACCCCTAGCCCCAGGAACTTCATATGCCATGGGTGCAGCCCTAAAAAGCAAAAAAAAAAAAAAAAGCCCCCCAAAACCATTATGGGTGAGATCCCAGAATTTTCAATGTCCAAAAAGCTGTTGCCACCAGAGGCTTCATGAGTTGGAGTCAGCTTCCCTGGGTGGGTTGTGTTGCCAGCTCTAGGGCCTCCCACAGTCTCAGAACTGGGCCCAGTCCCCATTTTGTAGGGTTGCTGTGAGCATTGGATGAGATATCCAGGTACCCACACAGTGCTCGGTGTGAAGTAAGCCTGCAGGACCTCCTATTTGGAAACAGTATTCTCATTAGCGCTTCCTGTCTGCTGTCTGAACATGTAAATGTTGTTATTCTAGGGCTGGATAATCAGAGGGGGAATTAATAATAAATTAATAGGGAGAAAAATATCTTTGAATAATTTTATGGAGCCTGGTTTTCTGAAAACACATTGCAGCATAATAATATTGTAGCGTGTTATCCTGTGGATCCATTTTGTCTTGGGGAAGAAGATTTTAGAAAAGATTCTTCAGCTGTTTGAAAATACGAAAATCTCATAAAGCAATCCAAGAGCCCGTGAGTCTTGGATATTGGTAACCAGCATTGGTTAGAGATGTACTTCACAAATGCGGTGTCAGGTGTTCTTCCAGCCACCCTTGGCAGGCAGCTGTTCTTTCCTTGATAAGCACGAATAGAGAGGTTGAGTAAAGGGTAGCCCCTTGGGGGAGTTCCCATCGTGGCTAGTGGTTAACGAACCCGACTAGCATCCATGAGGACGCGGGTTCGATCCCTGACCTCGCTCAGTGCATTGAGGATCCCATGTTGCCGTGAGCTGTGGTGTGGGTCACAGACGCGGCTTGGATCTGGTGTTGCTATGGCTGTGGTGTAGGCCGGCAGCTGCAGCTCCGGTTTAGCCGATAGCCTGGAAACTTCCACATGCTGCTGGTGTGGCTCTAAAAAGACCAAAAAAAAAAAAAACAAAAACAAAAAAAAAAATAGCACATTGGGGACAGGAGTCCCTGTTTCTGAGACAAGTTGGAAATGGAAACTCAGAGGTGCACGTTCACAGCCTTATCGATGGACCTGATGTGGCCTTGAATCCCATTCCTGTGGGTTTGGTTGGGAACACATTGCTGCTTATTCCCCTTAAAGCAGATCCACTGGAAGCAAGATATTAAGAGGGAAGTTAAAGAAAAGATAACAGTTTTCCTCCAGCCTTTAGGTTGCCTTGACCTCTGGGAGCTCACTTATAACACTGCCCACTGCCCTAACCTGACCACCTAGGACAGAATACAATCCCCGTTTAGTGCCTGCCGATATTTTACTTTACTGCCTTAGCTTTTCCCTTTGGCCTGCTGTCCCCTCCCATCTCGGTTCCCATCTACTACCCTGTGGTTGAAACCCCACCATGGCCCCCTCTGTGGCAGGAGGGTTGGAGGTAAAGAGGCCCCTTGACTCCTCATCTATCACTGGGACACAGATTTACAATTTATACGGGTGAACTTGGGATGTCTCTTTATTTGTTTTCATTAGTCAAAAGCTAACCAGACACGCTTGCTCTGTGCCAGGCCCAGTATAAGTGCCTGGATATTTGCAGCTGGCAGGTAGCAAAATACTGCCCAGTGTCCCTGAATTCGACAGTTGTTGGAAGCCCAAGTTCCTACGTCTCAATGAGTCCTGAATATTTTCCTTATTGTGAAAGAGGCAGAGCATGCGGAGTATATAAGGAAGGATATACTTTGCACCCACTTACCAAGGCCTATCTTCACATCTTACCCTGTTTGCTTTAGATTCTTTTGGAAAGAAAAGAATTATTACAAATAAGATCAAAGCCGCCCGTACAATTCTTCCTGATGCTTTTCCTATCTCGCCCTCCCCTGGGATAGCCACTGTCCTAAATTTGGTGCTTATAACTACCTTGTACATTTTTATATTCTTACTGCATATGTGTTGATACCATTACATTATCTTCTGAGTTTGAATTTTACATGTAAAAGCAGAGTCATCAATCATGCTTCTGGTTTGGGGTTTTTGCTTGCAAGATTTAGAATACAGTGCACCTTGTTACCAGTCTGAATTTGCAATGTTGTATAAATAGATTTCTGAAATTATTAAAAATGACAGTCACCCCCAAGTTGATTTCTAATTAAATTTCTCTTTCAACCTTACAAGGAAGTTAAAGAAACTGACTTTTTGTTTAAGAAATGGGAACCTTGTGGATAAACGTAGCTTCAATTTTTCCATTTTAATGCTGTTAAATGTCCCGGTTTTTGGCTAAGTGAAAATGTATTAGTCCATGTCTACTGTTGACAGGCATTTAGGTAGTTTCTAGGTCCTGCGGTTACAACAGTGCTGCAGTGAACATTCCTGCACATGTCAGCTGGAGCACCCATGAGTCAGTTTTCCTGGGAACATACCTGCCATGTTAGGATATGTCTGCTTTCATCTTTTCTAGAATTTTCCAAATTACACTCCATCATGACAGTACCAGCTTCCTGGTACATCTAGGGTTTTCTTGCCCATAACGGACTTAATAGTGTTCGCTAATTTGATGGGTCTAATCTAATCTCTTGCTGTTGTTCCTCATAAGTTTTTGAGATTAGACACTGTGTGAGGTTTAAGAAAGTCCCAATGTCTTTTTTTTTTTTTTTTCCTCTTGATTCTCTCGTATCTGAAAAGACCTGTTTAAATCTTAGATTAGTCTGGACTTTTGCAACTTCAGTATTTGCAACACTTCACATGCATGATCCAGGAGGTAGTTTCGAAGCTGAGCTGTATTGCTTCATTGAGACAACTGCTTTGAGGCCCCTCTAATTCTGGGGCCTCCCATTCTCCTTTGTCCTAATTTCTGGTTCTCATCACCAGCGCAGCTGCTTTAAGCCTGGGCCTACACCGCTGAACTTCCTCCCTCAGGCCGCTCCTGTCCACTCTCTTCCTCCTATATTTGGATCCACACAGGGCAGGGCAAAGATTTTTATAATTCATATAAATGCTGCATGAGTTCTGCCAAGGCTTAATCATCCTGATGATGTCAGTAGGAAGTAGGAAAAAAGTAGGGAAATTAACTCAGAGGGGTAGGTGGATAGCGCTTGGTAGGATTGAATTTTAAGCCTGCTGCGTAGTTACCTGTATATGTGATGAGAGAGAGGAAGAGGGCAAGATACTTTCTAAGTATAAAAAGGAAATATACTTGTAGCTTTTTTTTTTTTGTCTTTTTGCTATTTCTTGGGCTGCTCCCTCGGCATATGGAGGTTCCCAGGCTAGGGGTCTAATCGGAGCTGTAGCCACCAGCCTACACCAGAGCCACAGCAACACAGGATCCGAGCTGCATCTGCAACCTACACCACAGCTCACGGCAACACCGGATCGTTAACCCACTGAGCAAGGGCAGGGACCGAACCCGCAAACTCATGGTTCCCAGTAGGATTCGTCAACCACTGCGCCATGACAGGAACTCCTGTAGTATTTTTTATTTAATGAACATATCCCAGCCCTTCAAAGTAGACAAATACACACTTCCTTTTTTTTTTTTAAATTGAAGTATAGTTCACTTGTGTTATTTTCAGGTGTACAACAAAGTGATTTGGTTATACATACATATGTATATATATATATATATGTAATGTACATATATAGTCTTTTTCATATTCTTTTCCAGTATAGATTATTAGAAGATATTGAATATAGTTCCCTGTGCTATATAGCAGGTCCTTGTTGTTTATCTATTTTATATAGTAGTGTATATCTGCTATAATCCCAAACTCTTAATTTATCCCTTCCCCTCTTTTCCTCTTTGGCAACCATTAGTTTTCTGTGTCTGTGAATCCTTAGAAATATACACTTTCTTTTTTCTTAAGAATTTTTTCTTTTTTAAAAATGGAAGAATATTTGATCTATAATATGTCAGTTTCTGATGTAGAGCAAAGTTATATACATATTCTTTTTCATATTTTTCTATTTTGGCTTATTACAGGATATTGAGTATAGTTCCCTGTGCTATACAGTAGGACTTTGTTCTTTTCGTATTTTATCTATACTAGTTTGTATCTGCTAATCCCTACCCCACCCCCTGTCCCCTTTGGTAACCCCAAGTTTGTTTTATATGTCTGGGAGTCTGTTTCTGTTCTAAGAATGGTTTCGATGTTGGGTTTGCATACACTGATTGGTTTGAGAGAAAGAGAATTGCAGTGATCTTGAAGGTCCACAGGGAGAATCTATATTTAGGCCTGCCTTTCTGTGTGATGCCACTGATACCAATGGAACAATGGAAATCTAGTAACCAATTAAAAGTTCTATACCATATAGAGGAATATATACTTTCAATTGACCAGTTTTACTTGGTATAAAACGCTCTGTATCCTGCAGGAAGTATATTGCTTGCAATTCTGTTTTTTCATTCCGGGGTATATTGAAACAAACTTCCTAGAGAATTAGATGCAAATATAACAGTCAATCTAGGAGTTCCCGTCGTGGCACAGGGGTTAACGAATCAGACTAGGAACCATGAGGTTGCGGGTTTGATCCCTGGCCTTGCTCAGTGGGTTAAGGATCCGGCGTTGCCGTGAGCTGTGGTGTAGGTTGCAGATGCAGCTCGGATCCCGCGTTGCTGTGGCTCTGGTGTAGGCTGGTGGCTACAGCTCTGATTAGACCCCTAGCCTGGGAACCTCCATATGCCGTGGGAGCGGCCCTAGAAAAGGCAAAAAAGACAAAAAATAAAAAAATAAAAATAAAAAAAGTCAATCTACCTGAATATGTCAGTTTTCCTTGGAAAGTTAAGTTAGTGATGGTGATTTGTGGTGCCTCAAAACTCTTTGTCTGTCTCCGGACGCCCCAACTTCACTGGAAAGCTCTTCATTCACAATGACCATTTTCATGGAAATGTTCAGTCCTTAGAAGAACCTGGAATGTGTATTATTTAGATTTTACTGGATGAGACAAGTGGGATTTGTTTCTTCTCCTCCAGTTATCAAAAGGATTAACCCTTTGCCCCCTACATTCTCATTGTAACCACTCTGCAAACAAAGGGGTTATTTGTACAAACTAGTGGGAAAAACCAGGCTTTGTGCCAAGTGGAATGTGTCTCCATCGAAGGAGGTAGCGATCATGGCGACATTTTTTTTTTTTTTTTCCTTGCGTTGCAGGCGTCTGTGGAGGCTTCTGGTGAGATTGCGTTATGCAAGACTGGATTCCCTGAAGATGTTTACAGCGCCGTCTTGTCCCAGGATGTGCTCGAAGGACAGCCTCTTCTCAATGGTATGATCTCAAAAGATACATTTGTACACCCAGCGTCTAAACTCTTGAAAATGTTCACGGTTAAAAAGTCTCTAAGTGATCTCTACTGTCCCACAAGTAGGAATTTTTCACAGTCCCTGTAATGAGACTGTGGGGACTTTATTTTAGAATTACAGAAGGGCTCATGAATCTCTTAGGTGTATAACTGAAAGGCTCCTGATCTCTTGAAAACATCAGGGATCTTCCATTTTTCATTGCCACTGGAAACCATTGTACAGTTTACTTTTACAGTTCTTCTGCCTACGTTTTACTGATTTTGAAAATTCGTATTTGCCTAACATCCAATACTACCGGTTTTAAAAATGATTTACAGCCATCCTATATTTAGTATTTTGAATCACAAAAATTGCTATAATATTATCTTTGCTAAGACACATCAAACTTTAACAGATTTAGCAGGTCAAGTCTCAAGGCAGGAGCATCAAATCCATGTTTTTTGTTATGCCACTGTTCATGGAAATTACTAGATAGCTGATTTAGTTGTAATATATGTGAGTTTCGAATATAGTCTCCTATGTAAATATGGATCAAGTTCATTATAGCTATCATAGGAAAACTTTTGCCAATAAATATAGATAAAATCTGAACTAAAACTTGAAATTGAAAGCTCCTTCTATTATCTCTAATTGAAAGCAAATAAAATTTTGCTTCGTAATATTTTCATGGACTTATTTATCATTACACAAAATGTCATTGAAATGGGAAAGCAAGAAGAATTGATTGGTAAGTTGTATTTAAATTCTAATTCCATACAAATCGTGCATATCTCTGAGGCTGCTTTATAGAGCTGCTTTTAGAAAATCTGAGCAACCTCAACTAATTAATTTACACAGGACTCTACCACAGAGCCTTAATTGAAGTGCTTCTGTAGCTCTGACAAACCTTAGTGGTACCACACTTAAGAATACCACAGACAGAAGACTTTGAAATGTAAATGGCCCTTAGCTACTAAGATTCTTTGGTACAGGTTATCATTTTATTTTCATTTCTAGTCTCATTGTGATTTGCTCACTCCTATGTGATCTTTCTGAATTGATTTTTTTAAGACATCCTCTCATCCCTGCTTCATTACATGATATTTTAATGAGTAAATGTTAAATCAGTCTCTCAGCACAGAATTGCTGTCTTATCTAGTGGTTAATGGTTGACAAAATAGAGGTTTAATTCAAGTCAAAGTGTGTAGATTTGTTTTAAACTTGATGTGAGTCTTGGAGTTCTGCACATTTGTTGTTATCTTTACATCTGTAAATTATTCGGTGGCATCCTGGGACCTGTGTGACCTTAAATATTACTTGAGTACTGAAAAAATATATTGATGCAATTCTAAAGAATACTTCAGGCAGATCGAAGGTGTTGGTGGAATTTGTTGCATTTTTCATTTTATTTTTGATATTCTTTTTTAAGTGGATAATTCCTTCTCCTAGTTTCTTTTGCCAAAAGCTTGTTGAAATCTGCTGGTCACAAATAAACACATGGTCTGTCACTAGAAACCACTGATTTAACATGAAATACATTAGCATGCTGAGTAGTTTTGAAAATTGAGAACCTCTTTTCTAATTATTAGATGATGCTGGTGACAGTAGAAATTGGGCTCAGCTACTTGCCAGGGTCATTTTTGTATAACCTTAGGACTTTGCTAGAGATGTAAAAATAGAAGATTGAAAATACTTTTGACTCTCTGCTCTAGCCATCTCTGAGGGAAGTGTGTATTACAGGCTCTAGTAGAGTTTCCACACTTTTGGTATGCCCAGTTGCTACCATTTTTATCTTTTTGCCTTTTTTTTTTTTTTTGTCTTTTGTCTTTTTAGGGCCACACCCCTGGCATATGGAGGTTCCCAGGCTAGGGGTCGAATCTAGCTGTTGCTGACAGCCTACACCACAGCCACAGCAACACCAGATCCGAGACACCTCTGCAACCTACACCACAGCTCACGGCAATGCCGGATCCTCAACCCACTGAGCGAGGCCAGAAATCAAACCCGAAACCTCATGGTTCCTAATTGGATTTGTTTCTGCTGCGCCAAGACAGGAACGCCCTCTTTTAGTTTTTTTAATAAAACTGTTTCTCTCACGACACACCATTACTTGTTTCCTTTATCGTTAATATTGTAGAATATATTAAAGGACACCAGCATCTTAATGCTTAAAAGATAAAGTTCATGATATTGATTAGTAGCAAAAAAAACCCCGATTTTTTTTGGAAGGAGGAAGGCTTTTGTGAAACATCAACATTCTTTTTATGGGAATGTTGTTACCTGTTACGCTTATTGTGGAGAATTATTACTTAGAAGAATTCCAGGTTTTTTTATTTTTAACCTTTTCGATCTCTTTGGAGTTTTTAGTGAGAAGATAATTGAAAGGTGTATACACTGAACCCCAGTGAATACAGTGCTGTAATTACATTCATGAACTCTTTGTACTCCAGTAACTGCCTTCACCTTGTAGAGTCTAAAGCTGAGAGGGATCTCTTGGTGGGCCAACCAGAGTGATCACTTTTGGTATGGTTTTGTGATTTACATGGTTTAAGGAAAAAAATACTTGTGCCTAATAAATATGTAACAGTTTTCCAAGGCATTTACCTCAAGGCAGGTTCTACTATATTAAGGTTGATTTTACACTCTCAAAGCACAACCCTCTTTTTTTTTTTTTTTTGTCTTTTGTCCTTTTAGGGCCACACCCACCCCCATGGAGGTTCCCAGGCTAGGGGTCTAATCGGAGCTGTAGCCTCTGGCCTATGCCACAGCCACAGCAGTGTCAGATCTGAGCCGTGTCTGCAACCTACACCACAGCTCATGGCAACACCGGATCCTTAACCCACTGAGTGAGGCCAGGGATCGAACCTGCAACCTCATGGTTCCTAGTGGGATTTGTTTCTGGTGTGCCACAATGGGAACTCCACAACTCTTAACTCTTGATGCTTCCTTTAATTTCCCATTGTGAAATTAACATTTGGGGGGACAGGAAAATAGTAGTCCCACAGTATGTATAGGATGGTTTCATTAGATACATCCCCAGCGCACTAGACCTTGCACAAGAGTTTAACATTTTGGCACAGAGGTGCCTTGAATGCTGATTTTTTTTTTTTTTTTTCAGACAGTTAAGTCACAATCATTGAGAAGGTGCTTGAAAAATATTAAGCATTAGATGAAGACAGAAGGTGTTATAGTCATGTTGCAAAAGCTGGACTCTTGTCCAGAGAGTGTCCTCTTCTCCCCACCTGCCCTTCTGTTTTCTGCCATTGTAATGAATTTTATAGAAAGATTGGACAATGAGCTAGTTCTGTCCCTCTTGTGTCTTTTTTGGTTTTCATCTGTGAGTTTTTGGTAAAATTAGAAAGCAGGCAAATGTATTTTGTGATCAACCTCCATATTTCATGTTATATATCATGTTGAATGTTTCTACTCTTTTTGAAAAGGCTTCAGTATTTTTAAAAAAATGACTATCCGGGCCTCTGTTCCATTTTGTTAGCAAAACCAGATTTTGCCTAAATGTGCCTCTATTTTTGCACTTACAGGTTGTTTCCATTTTTTCTCTCTTACATATTGTGCTGCTATGGAGATTCTTTTTTAGTGAACTTTGATTTTTCTTGAGGGATATTTTCTTTGGGGATTTATGTTCAAAAGTAGAATTACTAGGCCAAAGGGAATGGAGAGTAGGACCACATTTTTTTTTTTTTTACATTTTTTTAGGACTCTTCTTTACAGGTCTAAAAGTGTATTAGTTCTTTTCTCCATCCTCATTACCAATGAATTTTAAAATGTTTTTCATATGCCTACTTCCCCTCAGGTGAAAAACATTCCTTTTTTATCCAGTGGTATTCACTGTACTTGCCTTTTTATAAGTTAGGATCAATTTTAATATATTTAGGTCATCGTTTTTTTACCTTGCATTTTTCCATTCTGTTTTAAAAGCATGTCTTGCCAACCCCTTCATTTTACATATAAGCAAATTGGAGCTCAGAGAGATTATAGGCTTTTTTCCCCTGATTATACAGTTCTTTAGATTGTTAGCTACAGATCTGGAATTAGAACCTGAGTTTCCTGATACCTAATTTAGTGAGGATGAGGATGAGGATGATGTGATGATGTGATGATGATAGAAAACCTTCATGGGGAGTTCTCTTGTGAAGCAGTTGCTTGGGGTCGCTGCTCTGGCTCAGGAATGATCCCTGAACTGGGAACTTCCACATGCTGAGGGTATGGCCAAAACAAGAAAATAAGAACCATCACGGAAGTTCCTGCTGTGGCTCAGCCATTTAAGAACCTGACATAGTGTCCATGGGAATGCAGGTTAGATTCCTGGACTCACTTGGAGCCAGTGTTGCTGCAAGCTGGCATAGGTTGCAGATGCGGCTCAGATCCGGTGCTGCCATGGCTGCGATGTATGCCTACGCTGCAGCTCTCATTTGACCCTTGGCCCAGGAACTTCCGTATGCCTCAGGTGTGGCCCTAAAAAAAAAAAAAAAAAAAAAAAAAAAAGTGCAGAGAAAAGAAAGAAAGAACGAACAATCCATCATGGAATAACACAGAGAAGAGTGAAAACTAACCTACCATCCATGTGTCTTTTGATAGGTTTATCTTAGAGCTGGTCCTCTTACAACACCATGGCTTGTGTGTTACTAAGCATATTGGGGAATTGGTAACTCTAGGGCAAACAAACCCCCCTGCGATTAAAAAATATCTTTCAGCAATTGTCACCGTGAATATTTTGTGCGTACCTGTTTACAAGCAGAAAAATTTAGGGCTTCAGAAAATAATATTTAGTCTTGAATATTTCACTTACACTCCACTGAACTAGAAAAAATCTCTTGTGGTAGCACATTACTTGCAAATAAAATAACTGCAATCATAAATTTTCATTCTGTCGCCAGCAGTGTATCTGACACTATAAAATAACCATGCTGTGACTTTGCAGAGAGGATCTAGGCTGTTTTTAGTGTGGATGTCAAGAGTGATTTTCCTGTGTGTTTTGCAGTGGTGGTCTGTCTGCTTAGACATCTCGCTAAGTAAACTCCAACTCTGGTCAACATAAATAGCAACCTGCAATTACCGAGAACATTTTCAGTAATACATTCATACTCACCAACTCTGGGCAGCCCATGATGATTATTTTCAACTAGATGGAATTTGATTTAGATTAGTTTACTTACTGATTGAGGCTTGCCTGCATTAACATGCTCAGAGGAAGCTGGTGTATGATATCTTTACATAATACAGAAGCATTTTTTATTATTGAGTAGGACTCTACAGTTGCACTGCTTTTCAAGTAAGAAGAGTGCTTTTGTACACTACATAGTACTGAATTGGGAAGCCATGTATGTTTCACGCAGTTCTGCTTTGTTCTAGGCCTGTATTAATTTGCTAGGAAACCTTGGCTTTTGTTTTAATTAGTTTTGTTTATTTTGATAAATCTTTTTTTTTTTTTTGGTTGTTGTCATTGAAGCTTAAATGTTTTAAGATATTTAAAAAGTAAATGTATGAACATCTTGTGTATGAAGTTGGCCAGCTCCATGCACTTTACTGATTTCTAACTGATTACAAGAAAAGGCATTAAATACCAGGATTGTTCTCTTGGATACTAAGGACAAGCTCTTAGGAGTTACAAATGAAATGCAGCCCTGTAGATTCTTAGGAGTAGAGAACTTTTTTTTTGTTACTACCTTGTGGTAGTTATTTTTTTTAAAGCTATGTAATAAGATCAACATAAGAACTAATAAATAAGTAGCATTTATGGTAGGTGGTATACATCCTATGGAGAAAAGTAATGCAGAGAAGAGAAGTAAGGAGACTATATGGTTTTGCTATTTAAATAGGATGGCCAGGGGATACATCATTGAATAAGAATTGATGATGGAGATGGTCCAAGTGCCCTAGATAACTGGGGGAGGAAAAATGCAGAATACAGCAAACAGCAAGTGCAAAGGCCCTGAGGCTGGAGTGTGTCTAGAATGTTGAAACGGCAGCAAGGAGCCTGCAGTGATCGGTGTTAGGGAGGGAAGGGGACAGAATAGTAGGGGATGGGGTCAAATGAGTCTGGTACCATAACAGGTCACATTGGGGGGGGGGTCCTGTGGACCACTGTGAGGACTTTGGCTTTGACTATGAAGAGGTAAAAAGCTACTGCAGGACTTTCAGCAAAGATAAGCTGCCACCTGACTGAAAAAACAGTATTATTTGGGCTATGTGTTGAGAAAAACCAAAGGTGATAATCAGAATGGAAGAGGAGACCAGTTAGGGAAGCTAGTGATAGTCTAGGTGAGAGAAGTGGTGGCTTGAACCAAGGTTGAAGCTGTAGAAATAGGAAGAGGGGGTGGATTCTGGCTATTAAAAAAAAAAAAAAATTATTGAACTGAAATTCACATAATATAAAATTTGCCATTTTAAAGTGAACCATTCAGTGGAATTTAGTGCATTTTGATGTTCTGTAAGCACTACCTCAAATCTAATTCCAAATCATTTTTACCACTTCAAAGTAAAACCTCTTATCCAGTAAGCGTTTTCTTCCAAATACTTTCCCCAGTTTCACAAACCTTTTGTGTCTGGCTTCTTTCACTTAGCATACTGGTTTAAGAGGTTCATCCAGATTGCAGCTTGTATCAGTACTGCACTCTTTTTTTGTTGGCTGAATAATAGTCCATTGTATGTATGTATAGTGTATACAGTTTATAATTTGCCAACTGTTTGTTTAACCCCTCATTTGTTGATGGATATTTGGAATTTTTTTCACCTTTCGTGAATCGTGCTGGCTTGAACATGGGCAAACATGTACTTTTTTGAGTACTTTGGGGTATATATCTGGGAGAGGAATTAAGAGGGCATATGGTAATTGTGTATAACTTTTTGAGGAACCGACAGACTGTTCTCCACAGGAGCGGAACCATTTTGCATTCCCACTAGCAATATGCAAGGGTTCCAGTTTTTCCCCTTTCTCGCTAAAACTTGTTATCTCCTGTTTATTTTGATTACAGCCATCCCGGGGAGTGTGAAGTGGGACGTCTTTGTGGTTGTGATTGACATTTCCTTAATGATTAACAATGTTGAGCATCTTTTCATGTGTATCATCATATATCTTCTTTGGAGAAATATCCATTCAGGTCCTTTGCCCACTTTTTGATTGTCTTTTGTTTACGAATTGTAAAATTTCTTTATGTATTCTAGATTCTAGACCCTTCTCAGATATATGATTTGTAAATATTTCTCCCACCCTCTAGATTGTCTTTTCATTTTCTTGATAGTGTCCTTTATGCATGAAAGTGTTTACCTTTGATAAGGTACTGCTTACTTATTTTTTCTCTGACTGCTCTTGCTTTTGGTGTCACATCCAAGACTCCATTGTGGGAGTCCCCTGATGTGGCAGTGGGTTAAGGACCCAGTGTTGTCGCTGCAGTGGCCTTGGTTCAATCCCTGGCCCCAGCACTTCTGCACACGTGGAGGGTGTGGTCAAAAAATCAAACAAAAAAGCATTAAAGAAACAAAAAAAATAAGACTCCATTGCAAAAATCCAAGGTCATAAGGATGTATTCCTGTGTTTTCTTCTAAGATTTTTATGATTTTAGGTTTGCTGTTTAGGTCGTTGACCCATTTTAAGTTAATTTTTGTTTGTAGTGTGAGCTACAAGTCCAGCTTTATTCTCAGAACATGTCTTGGCAATAGTGCTGGCAGGATTTGATGGATTGGATGGATGATGTGAGCAAAGAGGGGTCAGGACATT
Organism: Sus scrofa; assembly: GCF_054392235.1. Taxonomy (NCBI): domain Eukaryota; kingdom Metazoa; phylum Chordata; class Mammalia; order Artiodactyla; family Suidae; genus Sus; species Sus scrofa. The sequence continues at coordinate 117,081,249 of NC_139388.1, read as the reverse complement.
TGGTCTGAGCCCTGGGAAGGAAGTTAGTCACTGTGATGGGAATGACTGGGAACTTGGTTTGAGTCTGGGGACTCAGTAGTGAGAAGACATTTAGATGTGGGTTTGGGGTTTAGTGGAGCACGTTGCACTTACAGTGGGGATTACTGAGTGTATGAAGCAAGGCCACGACCCAGGGTGAAATCACTAAGGGGAGCTGAGGGTGAGGAGAAAACCAGAGAAAGAGAGAAGTGGTTTCTTAGGGAGTCTTTGAACACTCCAGGATTAGGAAGCCAGGATTAAGAGGTGGAATGGAGACTGAGAAGGCGTGATCAGGGAGGGAGATGAAAACTCAGTGGGATGCGGTGTCCTCAAAGGCAGGTGAAGAGTGTTTCAAAGGGAGGGAGTCACCATCTGTGCCAAATGCTACTGAAAGGTTAACTCAGATGAGGGCTTAGAGTTCACCCTGGATTTCACAACATCGAGGGAACAGGGCATTTTGATTTGAGTGTGTTCTATGCTCAGGTGGAGGAGGGAAGCTGGTTACAGATGGCGTCTCCCTTGAGAAGGAAGAAGAGAAATTGGGTGGTGGTTGGAGAGGGAAGGTGGGGGGTCAACCAAGGATATTTTTTTAAAGATGGGCATAATGTGTGTGCGTGATGATGGCAAAGGCTCCAGTAGGGAGGGAAGAAGTGATGGTGCAGAAGACAGGCGATAATCACAAGGGCAATAGCACGGAGTGGACTAGAGAAATGAGATCAGGCGGGACCTAGGAATCTGTGCTCGTGACAAGCTTCACAGATGTTTTCATGTACCTGCATTTGGGAATCACTCTAACACATTTTGTTGAGTCACTCCTAAAAGGGTTTTAAAACTCCTTCCTTTCAGCCTGATGATTTTATGTCAGCAGAAGGTTTGCTGTACAGAAATGGCAGATAGGATAAAAATGCAACCCTTGTGGTGTTCGATGATGTAAACAGTGTTTTCATTGCTGTAGCATCCTTGACAGATGGTTATCCAGTTTCTGCAAGGGGACTGCTGCTCCTCCCTCCCCCCCAGGAGGAAGAGATCACTCCTTTACAAAGTCTGCTCCCTCGCTGGAAAGCGCTCACTGTTAAAAAGTGATTTCTCATAAAGTTTAACCGAAACATATGTTCCTACATTTTTTTCCCACTGGTGCCTGTTTCGTCGTTTGGCATTGCACGGAGCAACGAGTGCGTTCCCCTTCTGCTCGGGGGTCATTCGTTTCATCCTTTTTCATTGAACAGGAAGGATTTTTTGATCATTTGTCACGGGCCAGGTCTTTTTCAAGGAACAGGGCAGTGCTGGTCAACAAGACAGGCAGAATCACTGTAGTGGAAACTTCCTTCGAGAGGTCCTTGAAATACCTGAACAGCATTGCCTTGGCTCCGTACATCAGTGCCAAGGGCTGAACATCAGTGTCTTCAGTGGTGTTTGAACATTCTGGTTTACTCTTTCTTTTCAAACAGAGGAAACTGAGGAGTTCCCGTCATGGCGCATCGGAAACGAATCCGACTAGGAACCATGAGGTTGCGGGTTTGATCCCACCTTGCTCAGTAGGTTAAAGATCCGGGGTTGTTGTGAGCTGTGGTGTAGGTTGTAGATGTGTCTTGGATCTGATGTTGCTATGGCTGTGGTGTAGGCCGGCAGCTCCAGCTCCAGTTGGACCCCTAGCCTGAAAACCTCCACATGCCAAGGATTCGGCCCTAAAAAGACACCCCCTCCAACCCCCCCCCCAAAAAAAAACAGAGAAAACTGAACTTCCCTCTGTGACTGAACACAGACCTTCTGGTCCTGCCCGCACTGCCAAGGCATCTTTCTTGCCTTTGGTGTGGACTTGATATTGTGCATCAATGCATTGTTCTTTTGGCTCCTGTTAAGACTGTGGTTAATGAAAACTCATAGGTGTTTTTCAGATGACTGCTTACCACCTTGCACTTAAAAAATTGATTTTTGAACTCAAATGTTAGACTTATAAGTAGATTTTTTTTTCCCTCAAAAAAAAAGGCCCCAGTTTCAACACCATCTGGAGACCCCAACTGGCAACCCAGACACATAGAAGCCCTAGGAATCAATGCCAGTATTTATTTTCAATCCTCATTTGAACAAAGAGGCATATGATAACATCTACAAGTTTTAGATGACATAGCTGCCCAGGCAATGGAATAAACCACACACATGCACGTGCTTTTAAACTTTTAAATGACCAAAAAGTGCTTGATGAATGTCAGCCTGCAGCAACTTCTAGACACATGTTAAGGCTTTATTTCAATTCGTGGTCTATGGTTTTCTTAAAATTGGATTTCTTCATGTCAGGCAATGGAGAAAAGGCCCATTTCAGATAAATGTAGTCATAAATAACAGGAGGTTTAGGTCACCTTGCTTATCACTTTCTGACATTCCTGCTGAAAACATGAATTTCATTCATTTTAATGAGAAATAAAAATCACCTTGGAGTTCCCTGGTGGCCTAGCAGTTAAGGACTTGACGTGTCACTGCTGTGGCTTGGGTCACTGTTGTGGCAAATGTTTGATCCCTGGAGCAGAAATTTTTGCATCTGTGAGTGTGGGCAAAAAAAAAAAAAAAAAAGAAAAAAGAAAAAAAATCACCTATTTTCAAGAATGCACATGTCTTATTAAATTACATCTGTAAGTGTTACAGAGTCTCCATTTCATCTTGAGGACTTTTATCTCAATAGATGGTTATCCCTTTAATTAACAGAAAATGGAACAGAGATGAATCTTTTTGTTTCTTTTTTGGTCACCTCCTGGCATGGGGTTCCTGGGCCAGGGATCAGATCTGAGCCACAGTTGTGACCCATGCTGCAGCTACAGCAATACCGTATCTTTAACCCTCTGTGCTGGGCCAGGGATCGAACCTTCAATGCAGCACTCCAGAGATGCCCGCCACTGATGCTGTTGCACCGCAGCAGGAACTCCAGAGATGAATCTTTTGAATGGCTCTTTCATTGCATTTGGAGATGCGAACACGTGTGCGCGTGTGTGTGTGTGTGTGTGTGTGTGTGTTTTGTTTCTACCTTCAGTAATTTTGTGTTTTTGAACCCTGTCTCTGCAGGATTCTAATGTTTTGCTTTTTTTTAATTGTTCCTTGTTGATTCTTTTATAGATCAATCTGATGGTGATTTATTCACTGGAAAGAGGAAAGTCATTACCTTCTCTCCATTATTTTTCCCTTCTTCAGTGTGGACTAGGATCCTTTTTGGATGCATTAGTTTGCTGTTATTTGGGGGGAGAACTGCCTTTCAGGCTTTTTATTTTTTCCCCCCAAATGGAATTGGCATCATACTCTGTTGTTACAAAAGTGAAATCGAGAATACCTGCCACTTTGAGGACCTGTGGCTTTCCCCGGAATGTGCCTCCTCTGAGCCTCACAGCCAGCTAGTCTTTGTGACCCTGTGTCATTTCACCTCCATGTGAGGTTTCCAGTCTATGAGGAATATCCCAGTAACATATGAATTCATCCATTTTAATTGCACTACCTTTTAATGACTGTTATGCGGCTCTGCACTTTTTATATGTTTTCATAAGTGCAAGTGTAATTTTTGTTTCTAGTATTTGTATTAAAAAGTGCAGGAAATTATTCTTGCAAAGTTCTCTTAAATCTCTTTTTTTTAAAACCAATATTATTGGTTTTCAGGCATTAAGGTTTTTTTACAGGTGAACTCCAGGTGATTATAATCTACCTGACTTAGTATGGATTTCCATGACAGAAACACAGATCCAGATGGGTTTTTAGAGGTGTTATACCTTGAAGATTGTATGTTACCTCTTCTGTAATTGCTTTTTTATGTAGAAGTCCCCTTTCTGTCTTTGTTTGGAAAGCTTTGGATCAGCATCTAAAAGAGTATGGAAGAGTTCCTGTCATGGCTCAGCAGGTTAAGAAACTGACTAGTATCCATGACGATGCGGGCCTGATCCCTGGTCTCGCTCAGTGGGTTAAGGATCTGGTGTTGCTGTGAAATTCACGGTGTAGTTTGCAATTCGGCTCAGAGGATCTGGTGTTGCTGTGAAATTCACAGTGTAGTTTGCAATCCGGCTCAGAGTTGCTGTGGCTGTGGCGTAGGCTGACACATGCAGCTTGATTCAACCCCTAGTCTGGGAACTTCCATATGCTGCAGGTGCAGCCCTAAAAAGAATGAATGAATGAATGAATAAATACATAAATAAAATATGGATGAAACCTTTGTTCATGTGAACAATTAGAATGCATCTGTGTCCACTATTCATATTTCTTGTTTGTTTTTAAACATTTGAAGATTTATTTTACCAGATGCTCAGATAAGGAGACTCTGAAATTCTGAAAAAAAGGCTAGTAAGGTGAGACTAAGATTCTTCATTTGCCTGGTAGAAAAAAAAATTACAACAAAGAAAATAGGCCGTAAGTTTTAATTCCTAAAGCTGCAATCCCCTCTTTCCTGGGCACCTGTTTAACCAAAGGCATTTCTGTCAGAGGGAAAGCACTTGATAGACTGCATTTGATTTTCCTCTGGCAGCAACTGGCCTCCCTGAAGTTCTCCTTGCATATTAGCCCTTGACTTTCTTTGGCAGTCTGTCGAATGACCTCTGCAAACCTGACACATAAGGATGAGTTCATTCTTACTTTTGTCTTTCATTTCAGAATTTCACTTTAAAGAGTGTTCTCAGATTAGCAGGTATTATGAATTTAACAAAGTATCCATGTGGAAATTCTCAGAAACCTGGGGAGTATTGGTGTTCCCAGCATTTATTCCACAAATATTTGTTTTCTCTTCAGGGTAAGGAAGTCACTCGGCATTGCCTTGGAAAATGCCAGTACTCAGCTCACACTTACTAGCTGTGGTGGTGGGGAAAATAGTCCCAATTTGGGGTAATTATTAAATTATAAATGTTTCTTTGTCGCTCTTCTGTGTGGCTTTAAAGGGCAAAAATAATGGGCCACCTTAATGAAATAATCGGAGAAAAATTTCGACAGAGCTGGTGTTCTCCTTGCTCCTTTGTGAAATTAAACCTTGCAGATTTTCACATTATGCATATATGTAATTATTCCTTCAGCTCAGTCACTTAGATCTGCTATGGCATCTTTTGTTGACTTGTCATCTATTCTGTTGATGTAGAAGACATTTATTAAACCATCTTGTGGCATTAATATTGTAGGGAAATGTTCCCTTATGAGGTAATCTCCCACTAACTACTCAAACTGATAAAGTCCCAGTATGGTATTGTCACATTACTAATAATTAGCAAATTAGTAGATAGCGTGAATTCTCAATCCCTATTAGTGCTGTGGTCTCAGAAGCTCAGTTGTTTTATATTTCAGTGTCCTAATTGCTTAACCCATCTCAAATAATAATTTTAATTTATTATTTTTCAAGGCAACCATTTAAATAAACTAAGCAATTAAGAACAGGACGCATCCTTTGTTTTGCTGATTATTGATATATAATGACTGGTGTAATTTGTAAGAATTGCCTTAACTTTGGTGTTCAGGTTAAATATTTATAAATGTATTCCATTTGTATAACATTTTATACTTCTTTTTTTTTTTTTTTTTTTTTTTTTGTCTTTTCTAGGGCTGCACCTGCAGCGCATGGAGGTTCCCAGGCTAGAGGTTGAATTGGAACTGTAGCCACCAGCCTACGCCAGAGCCACAGCAATGTAGGATCCAAGCCGAGTCTGTGACCTACACCACAGCTCCACGGCAACGCCGGATCCTTAACCCACTGAGCAAGGACAGGGATCGAACCCGAAACCTCATGGTTCCTAGTTGGATTTGTTAACCACTGCGCCATGACGGGAACTCCATATACTTCTTGAGAACTCTCGTAAATGTCATTTTAATTGCCCCAAACTCTGAGGGACAGCTCAGAAGGGGCCTGCGGCAGGGATGGGGAAGGGGACCATTTCTGTGTCCACACAGTGAAAGTGAGTTCACAGAGGCGGGGTGGTTCACTTAGAATTCTGAGTAGGAGTTCCTGTTGTGGCTCAGGTATCTGGAGTGGTGTGGCTGTGGTGTAGGCAGGCAGCTGTAGCTCCAATTCAACCCCTAGCCCGAGAACTTCCATGTGCCACAGGTGTGGCCCTAAAAAGCAAAAAAAAAAAAAAAAAAAAGAGGGAGAGAGAGAGAACCTAAGTGGTCCGGTGGTCTGGATACTGTCTTCTGATTTCTGTCCACTGTACAGAGTCCTTCCCCTCCAGCCCACGAGGGCAGTGCTTCTCAGAAAGACTTGTGGATGGAACATTCCATGCCCTTCACCTCTCTCACCCCCCCACATGCCAGTACTCATTTGCTTGTCTGGGGTTTTAAGTTCCCTGTTGTCTGCCTAAAGTACGCATTCATTTTCTCATCCCTCCCCCCCCAAAATGATCACAAAACCTCGCTTTGTTCCCTAGTTCTTCTCAGTCATTTGGTCCTTTGCCCCACCTTTTTGAACTCTGATGGATTCTCAGCAACTCTTAGTTCTGTTTTAGTTTTTTGTTGTTGTCGTTTGCTTGTTTTTTGTTTCATGGGGAGAGTGGATAGGTTGTACCATCACCATCTACCCAGCGTACTGTACACCATGAACGATTCCTACTGAAAGAGGCATTCGTTTCTATGGACGATGGCAGAAGACACAGGTAGCCCTCAAGAAGCAGCATCTTGATCTTGCCAGTTATCAATGGGCATAGATACAGAGATGAATCCTTAACGCTTGAGTAAAGGTCAAGTGTGTGAGCGCTCTAGGCAGCAGCAGAAGACTGCATACAGATTAGAGGTTTCATGGTCCAATAACAATAATTGATTTTTTATTTATCAAGTGACTCTGTATTCCAAGTCCTTAAGAGAAATTAAGTTTCGTCTTTACCTGTGTTACAGGTGAGGAAATTCAGAGGTAAACCATTACAGTGCAATTTCCCCTGGGCGTACCATTAACAAGTGGTGGCATCTGGGGCTTGAGTCTAGGCCTGTGGGATTTCCACTCCTGTGCTCTTCCTGATGGACCGTGTTGCCTCCATAGGATGTGCTGAAAATCCAGGCAAATGAGGGGCCAGATCCAGCAGAGATGAGGTCTTAAGGAGGCCTTTGAGCTGCACTTGGGAGAGTGGCAGTTTGGATGGATAAGGAGGTGTGATAGATAAAAAGTGTGTGTCGGAGATCAGATTGACAGGGGAGAAGGATTGTCATTGTGAATTCTCCGCTACCAAGTAGACCCATGGGACAAAGTCTTAAAGACCTGAAGTGTTCCAGAGCAAGGGATTGAGTTGGCTGATGGGGTGGGAGTCATCCAGAGCTGGCGAGGGGAATTAGGCAATTACACTAGAGAGGACAGTGTGGATGAAGGGGACCTGAAAAGCTGTGAACAGTAGATGACTAAAGATTTGCAAGCTTCAGTTGTGTAGTGGACACTGTGGTGGCCTTCTCGGAGATTCCTTCCTCAATTGCTGTTTGCATATCTATGCCTGGCTGCCCCATGCTGTTACTTCATAGCTTTAGGGGACGCTTAAACCCCTTCCAGTTCAAGGCAGGAGACAACATAGTCTTACTCCTCTGACCGCAGTGGAGACCTTTGGACCAGTGAGGTCAAATTTAGGGAAGTTTTGCTCCCTCTCAACCTGTGTGTCTGGGTCTCTAGCCTCCTCACCCTCCTGCCCACCACGTCTTTCCCTTTCCCTCCCTGGTTCTCTTCCTCCTTGGACGAGGACAAGGAAGCAAATCATCTCCAGAGTTCTTGCCAGTCAATCACTTGCAGGCAGAGTAGAGAGAAGGAGAGAAGGAAAGAAGCCTGGCATTTGACACGATTACTTGGCTGTTGCATCAGTATAATCCAAAACTTTCCCATCCCTGGGCTTCCCAGCATCGTAGCTGATGAGCCCTGTGCGAGGCAGCGTGAAAAGAGTTCCTCTTACTTGCAGTGAGGCGCCTGCGGGCCAGTGATGGGTCATCCTGAAGGTCCCTCTGAAGATGGGAGCACAGGCCTTGCACCTTCGGGGGTGTGAGGAACTGGCTTCCTTCCGTGGTTGGGGCCAGGAAGGGGAAGTTTCAAGATAGAGTTGTGACGGGTGCTGCTTGGACCAGGGGCCTGTGCTCCTCTGCTGTGGGCCTGAGAGTGTGACCAGCTCTGTGCGGTGGGACTGTGTCACTTCCCGACCCAGAACACCCCCACCCCCGCCGGCCCACCCCCGCACCCCCATCCCACCCCCAGTGCCTCACACAAGGCCTGCCAAATCCTGGCCGTAACTCTAGCTGATAGATGAAATGAATGATGGGGTGCAAACAAAAGTTTAGAGATTTATTGAGAAACAGGAAATGAGGTCGAGGAGAGTATCATCTATTGCAGGAAATAGTATGGAAATTAAAAGAAGAACGAAGTCTTTAGTAATTTAGAAAGATGCAAATGGGAGGCTAGCTTGTGCACCGATGAAAAATATTTGGGTAAAAGGAAATTTTAACTAAGCTGGAGGCCTCCCTGCTTTAGGCTACAAAATACTGCTTAGGGAACAATGTCTTCTCAACTTTATCCTATTTTTTTTCCTCTCTCTCTCTCTCTTTTTCTAAATGGATTATTTCTTTTTCTCTCAGTCTCTTCCAAATATTTTGATTTTTCTATAAGAATATATTGTAAGATAGAGGCGTACATGAAGAAAAATTAAGGGCTTTTTCTAGGTCAGATCTTAATAGAAGATCGCCATGGCAGTGATTGATGTGCTATGTGAAGATTCTATCAGAGTGTTCCGGTAACTTGCCTAGAAGTGAAGTGAGGTGTTGTCATTAAAAATCCACAGGGTGCTTGCATAGGGACCTTGTTATGATTGTCTTTGCTCTTGTGGCCTCTTTTATTACAAAGTAAGGGTGCAAAAGTTATTCAAAGGGTTGGAGTTTTAAAAATTGAAAGGAAATTCATACCGAGTAATTTTTTTTCTTTAGTTCTGTCTTAGTCCCTCTAGGCTGCTATTATTCTTGTAGATGTATACACAGCAGAAATTTATTTCTCCTTGGCTCTGGAGGCTGGCAAGTCCAAGATCAAGACTTGGGCTGATTCATCAAGGGCCTGCTTCCTGATTCACAGTCTTCTCATTGGCTCCTCAGATGGTGGAAAGGGCCAGGGAGCTCACTGGGTTTGGTTTGTTTGTTTGTTTTCTTTTTTTAATTTCTTTTTAGGGCTGCACCTGCAGCTTGGGGAAGTTCTTGGGCTAGGGGTCAAGTTGGAGCTGCAGCTGCTGGCCTACGCCACAGCCACAGCAATGCGGGATCCAAGCTACGTCTGTGACCTACACCACAACTCATGACAACACTGGATCCTTAACCCATTGAGTGAGGTGTGAGGGATCTAACCTGCATCCTCATGGATACCAGTCAGATTCTGAACCTGCTGAACCACAGTGGAAACTGCTGTTGGTTTTGTTTTAATAAGGACACTAATCCCATCATGGGGACGCCATCCTTATGACCTGATTACTTCCTTAAGTCCCCACCTCCCGATGCCATTGTATCAGGGAATAGGGTTCATTACAGGAATTTGGGGACAGCCACAAATATTCAGTCTGTAGCAAGTTCCTAGCATAAACTTTAGTGTTTACTAAACCTACATTTTAGCATTTTTGAAATACAAAAGATAGAGAATTCTCAATTTGTAGAAAGGGCAGAAGAAACATAAAAGAAAATTATCACTTTCAATCACGGTAGAACTTAGGATATCTTATTTGAACTTTTTTGTGGAGGTCATTCTGTCAACACATTATATGGTATCTACTGGTCCAAAATGACATGTGCTTTCTCAGATTTTTGAAACTGTTTTTTTTTTTTTTTTTTTTTTTTTTTGGTTATGTGTCTGGTTAACTGAGGACATGATGTAAAGAGATGTTTGTAAAAGAAAGATTCCAGAGTTCCCGTCGTGGCACAGTGGAAACGAATCCGACTAGGAATGATGAGGTTGTGGGTTCGATCCCTGGCCTTGCTCAGTGGGTTAAGGATCCGGCGTTGTCGTGAGCTGTGGTTCAGGTCTCAAACATGGCTCGGATCCTGAATTGCTGTGACATAGACTGGCAGCTGTAGCTCTGATTTGACCCCTAGCCTGGGAACTTCCTTATGCCTCTGGTACAGCCCTAAAAATAAAAAAAGAGAAAGATTCCATTGAATGGATGAAGGTGTGTACTCAGATATGTGTCTGCTTCTGAATTTTTAATTAATTCTTAAAGGATGCTCATCAAAATTTGGGATTACTGAAGTCCCAGCCTCCCATGGAAATATAATGCTTTCGGAATTCCCATAGTGGCTCAGTGGTAACGAACCTGACCAGTATCCATGAGGAGGCAGGTTGGATCCCTAGCCTCAAAGTGTCTCAGTGGGTTAAGGATCCAGCGTTGCCATGAGCTGTGGTATAGGTCGAAGGTGCAGTTTGGATCTGGCATTGCTGGGGCTGTGGTGTAGGCCAGCAGCTGCAGCTCCTTTTTGGCCCTAGCCTGGGAACTTCTATATGCCTTGGGTGTGACCCTAAAAAGACAAAAAAAAAGAAGAAAAAAGATAAAGAAATGTAATGCTTTCACTGCTTTCCACCACTTTAAAGGAGGGCTTATTACTCTCACAGTAAACTTCACTTCAGAAAGTCTTGGCAGCATTACAGCACTCTGCGACCCAACAGAGGGAACGTAATTTTAGACTTTAGCCTCTGGAGATGGAGCCCAAATCCTCTCCTGCAGGGCTCCCTGGAAGAGGCCTGCCCAGCTGCTGTGACGCTCTCCATTTTCCCAGGGCATTTGCCAGTTCATTCTGCTGTGGAGACCCCAGCTAGGCTTGGTGTGATGACTTCCCACGTGTCCTGTTTGGGGTGGGTGGATACCCGTGTCTAAAAGCCAGCAGTTTTCAAATTGTTATCGCTGTTTTTACTTTGCTCTTTTCTTTTTTTTTCAAAGTATAGTTGATTGACAGTGTTGTGCCAATTTCTGCTGTACAGCGAAGTGACCCAGTCATACATATATATATATGCATTCCTTTTCTCATACTATCTTCCATCTTGTTCTGTCCCAAGAGATTAGATATAGCTCCCTGTGCTATGCAGCAGGATCTCATTGCTTATCCATTCTAAAGGCAATCGTTTGGATCTGCTGGCCCCAAACTCCCAGGGCCCTCTGGCTTCCTCCCTCAAATTGTTTATGGGCAACATTGTCAGAAATCCATTTTCTGACCCTGTGTATATGCATTTCACAAGACAATACACTTAACTCTTGACTATGATGTACTGTTTTTCCATTCCATTCCAGATTATACTAAAAATCTGTTGTTATCTGCACTTTGAAAAGCAGTGTATTTGCCCTGCTTTCTAGAGTGGGGCTCCAGAGCCTCCGGAAGACGCTTTCTGTCTGTTCTTCAGCAGAAAGGGTCCTCTGATGACTTATGCATGTCCACAGTCACCCGGTTACGGTTAATGTCATTCCGAAGTGGTCATAATGCTTCTGACAGATATTTATTTATTGAACATCGTGTACTAGATATGAAAGGTTTTTGTGTGTGTGCATGAATTACCACCTATTTGCCTTAAGATCACCTGTTAGGTGTGAGCACTGTGATCTTATTATCTATTTTACAAATGAAAAGAGTTTTGTTATTCTGCCAGAGAAAAAACCACTATGCTTAATGCTGTATTATTCCAAAAATTCAGCTTTTTGACCTAGTAACACTTCTCTTATGTAGTTCTAGATGTCCTAAAAATAGGTAAGAAAAAGGCATGTAAATGAGGACTGCTGATATATAGAGTTATTCTTTATTTTTTACAAGTTAATAATTTGTATTTTCCAAGTTATGGCCAAGTTACTAGCATCTCATTGATAGTCATCTGACTTGCAAATCATAAGGTGAACTTTCATTAAGAACAAGAAAGTTTTGATGTTTTCTCTTTGATTTAGATTTACCCAAGATATCAAGACTGTCTTCTTTCAAATATTTCTTGATTATTGCCACGATTAAAACATATTTACGTAAGTTGTAGCTAGATGTTTATATGCAGGTAGTGGTGTTTTGTTTGTGCTTTTAAAATTTTTACAGCTGTAATTTAAAAATATGAAAGTGATGGAGGTGCTTTTTTTTTTCCAGAGAAAAATAATTTAGCATTAGGAAGATGTCAGCTTTGGTCCCAATGATGTTTTGAAAGGCAAATTAGAATTTTCAGTGGAGTAGCTAATAACCACTGATGAACACACACAATGGCAATTCTAAGGTATATTTGCATCCAGAAGGGATAAAAAGCACATAGTATATGATGCCTAATTGTTTTGAGTGGGATCCTTCTGAAGCCTGTATGTGAAGATCTGATGTTATTAGAGATGATGGGTGATCTGTCTGTTGTTGGCTGCATCTGAAATTAGTTTACACTTTTACTTTCAAATGTAAGCAAAACAGCAGTTCAGATAGGCTTTGGTTTGTATATCTACCAGAACCAAATAAATAGGATGTGTATTGAACATGTGGCAGAACTCATTCTATTTATTGCGTTTTTGTCTTTCTTTAGGAGGTAGCCTTTGGGAGGTAACCTGCTTCATAATGGGGTTAATGCTAAATCCAGCATTCATTGGTTCCTGAATTTGTGAATGCCACTGAAACACATTAGATTAAGACTTGTGATGTTAGAGTTTAGTTGTCCAGATTCTTAGATATTCCAGAGATAAATACACATACATCTGATATTTTAGGCACACACATATTATTTTGTACACATATAGTTCTTGATGCGTAAGTTAAGAAATGACGTAAGTGATAAGATTATGAGACTTAATTACAGTTTCAAAAAGTTTTTCAGAACATAACTACATATCCTGGTGTGGTTTATTAATTTGTTTTTTTGTTTGTTTTTGTCTTTTTTTTTTTTTTTTTTTTTTTTTTTTGCCATTTCTTGGGCCGTTCCTGCGGCATATGGAGGTTCCCAGGCTAGGGGTCGAATCGGAGCTGTAGCCACCGGCCTACGCCAGAGCCACAGCAACTCAGGATCCAAGCTGTGTTTGCAACCTACACCATAGTTCACAGCAACGCCGGATACTAAACCCACTGAGCGAGGCCAGGGATCGAATCCTCAACCTCATGGTTCCTAGTCAGATTCATTAACCACTGAGCCACGACGGGAACTCCTATTAATTTGTTTTAATTTTGCATTTGATTATAGAAAACCCAAATGGAAAACTGACAAGGAATTTCATGAGAACATTTTTAAAGGACATCACAAGTGCGGTGATGAGTGTCATGAACCCCATGTAGTTGTTCATGGCCCTGCCAATCATATTGTTTTGCTGTTTCCTTTAGTCACTTGTCCTGGGAACATTGGGGGTGTCCCAGGATGGCAGCCAGCGTGTCATCGATCATTTCTTTATCTCTTCATTCATAAACTCAAATACCTGTCACTGAGCCTATTTTTAGGGTTTTAAGTTAATAGGTGATAGTTCAGCTTTGCAAAATATGTGACCACCATCACCCTTGGCCAGCAACACTCCTGCTCTTTGATGGTTAAAGCACTTAGACCTTTCTAATATGTTAACTATACAGTTTGCTGAGTCCATGTGTTTATATGAAATGAAAGAGGAAATGGCACACATTTTTGTTTCTTTATGAAAGAATGTTCTAATTAAGTTCATACTAAAATAGCCTTGAAGGACTTGTATACATTAGGGCAACTCTGCTTCCAACCATAATAAACCCCACTTTTTTCTGATCTAATTATATTTATAATTTGTGGGTTTTTTTATTTTTTATTTATTTTTTTATTTTTTGGCATGGCTTAAATTACTGTATTCTAATCAGCCTTAGTGCTCTCTTAAAAGATTGTTTTCCTTATTAAAAAGTGGACTCAGCATTCTTCTGATAACATTAGATAAAATCTTAAATGTCTGTGTGAACAGGTAAATTGGTTTGACCAATGCTCACTAGAAAGTATTTATCCTTCACCTCAGGGCTTTGTACTAATGGCCGCTTCCCAGATTTCAGACAGGGCTAGAACAGCCTGTCACTATGGCTACCAGAATTTGAATTTGCTGTTATTAGGAGGAAGCTTATAAATTTCCAGGCCACTCTGAGAAGTTGAATCCATCAGCCAAATCCCAAACTGCTCCCATGGGAACTGGGGGAAAAGCCCTGTAGATTTTAATGTTATTTCTTCCATATCAGGTTGATGGATTGGATGGCTTGACAGTCATTCTTTTGCTATACAAAAGAAGATGATTTAATAAGTAACACCATGTTTATCTCTCTCTGTCTCTCTCTCTGGTTTTTAATACAAATTCCTCTTCAAGCTGCTGGAATTTTGTATAAATAGCAGGTAGTGTATCTGTCACCTAAGAACTCACCATGGGCCTACCTAGGCCACCAGTGCCTTAAGGAGAAAGTCCAGCTGCCTGGGCCTCTGTACAAGGCCTTTGTTTGCAGGATGTGGTCCTGACACTGCCGCTCCAGTTACTTTGCCTCATGGCCTTTGTGGCCATTCTGGGCCCAGTCATATGGAGCTGTTATTGATGGGTCCTGGCAGCACTATCAGAGCCCACTGCCATATTTTTTGCATGTGCTGATCTGTCTTTCCAGAACTTCTGAGCCCCCTCTTTCCACCTTGCAGTTCTAGGAAGGTTCAAGTCACTTTTTTTTTCTTTTCTTTTTTTGGTCTTTTTGCCTTTTCTAGGGCCACTCCCGCGGCACATGGAGGTTCCTAGGCTAGGGGTCGAATCAGAGCTGCGGCCACCCGCCTACACCAGAGCCACAGCAACTCGGGATCCGAGCCGTGTCTGTGACCTACACCACAGCTCACAGCAACGCTTGATCCTTAACCCACCGAGCAAGGCCAGGGATCGAACCCGCAACCTCATGGTTCCTAGTTGGATTCCTTAACCATGGAGCCATGATGGGAACTCCTCAAGTCACTTTTCCATACTAGCCTTGCAGTTCTGCCAGACTGGCCTGTGTCTTTTTTTTCTTTTCTTTTCTTTTCTTTTTTTTTTTTTTTTCTTTTTTGAGCTGCATCCATGGCCTATGAAAGTACCCAGGCCAGGTGTTGAATCGAAGCTGTAGCTGCCGGCTTGTGCCACAGCACAGCGGGATCTGTGCCATGTCTGCAACCTACACCACATGGCAATGCCAGATCCTTAACCCACGGAGTGAGGCCAGGGATCAAACTCACAACCTCATGGTTACTGGTCAGATTCGTTTCTGCTGTGCCACGGTGGGAACTCTGCCAGTGTCTTATTCACATCTTTTCTTCCTGCCCCAAGCACAGCACACTCAGTAATGTTTGAAATCAGTGATGGATGGTTTATTCATTCTCTTTATTCAGGAGATTAGAAAGTTGGCGAGATTTACCCAATATTAAGATTTTTTCCCCCAAAAGCAGTTCTTTGTAGACGAGAGATTAGAAGCCCTCTGACTAAGTTTTATATTTATGTACATGTAGCAAATTTGCTTGAGTTCCTATTACTCTATTAGGGGTTTAGATGTGTTGTTTAGCTTAATTATCTTAACAAGCGATCAGGTAAATTTTATATATCTTTGGAAGGGATTGAGTAAACAGATTCAGAAAAGCTTAAGTTTTCACGAGCGCCAGCTGGAATATGAAAGATTTCTTATTTTGTTAAAGGCTATGTGTTATCTCTCTGAGGCTGAGAGATAATCTCTCTTATTTTACAAAAAGGATTCATTTTGATTTTTTTAAGGCTGATTAGGTAGTCATATTATCTCCCCCAATTCTATTTAAGTTTTATTTCACATACCCATTTGAGGACAGTGTAATAATTACACAAACAATCATGGATATCATGTCCATTTTTTCTATGAATTATGGTAGTCTTTAAAATAAAATATATATATATATATATGTATATTTGTACAGTTTTAAAAGCATGGCGCGAGTTCCTGATGTGGCGTAGCAGAAACCAATCCGACTAGCATCCCTGAAGATTCAGGTTCCATCCCTGGCCTCAGTGGGTTGGGGATCCAGCATTGCTGTGGCTGTGGGCTGCAGTGTAGGCTGGCAGCTGCAGCTCTGATTTGACCTCTAGCCTGGAAACTTACATATGCCACAGGCATGGCTGTAAAAAATCCAAAAAAAAAAAAGCATAGCATCTGAATATTTCCTGTGCCGTAACAATGTATGACCTTTTAACAATCTCATTTTTATTAAATGTTTCCTGGATTTTCTCTGCATGTGAACCCTTGTGCTCTTGGTCTGAGCAGTTCCAAGTGTCTAGACAAGGCATTTAACAATAGACTCTGTCTCTTTTCCCGTAAAAATACTGTACTTAAGGTACGTTTTCATGTTGTTCATTTTCCATACTATTTTCAGTTCAAATGAAGGAAAATGAGGAGACCATTTTATATATTTTCTACACCTCCACGGGTTTCTTAAATGGTAAACATATGTATTTTATATCAAGATTTCTGAGGTGTAGGTCATAAACTGTATCCAAGATTTAGCCCCTCAGTCTCCTTCAAACAGAGAGCATATTAACAGTCTCTATTTTACAATCCTGTGAGGATGTGTAAATTAGTTAAATCTGTAAAGTACTTAGAACGGGGCCTGCCCATAGTAAATGCCAAATACATGTTCATTATGATGATTCAGGAGTTTTGTCTTCTATGTCTTCCCTTTCAACATGATGCATTTTCAGAAATCAAGTTTATTTGCATTTCATCTTTACATTAAATAAATTAATATATTAGAGTCGTTAGGTCCATTCTTAAAATACAAGGATTTGGGTTGAGTTCCTCATTCCTCTTAAGTGTTTTCTACTTAATCCTGGCCTCCTTTTTAAGAGGAAAGTTAATTTTAAGATATTTTCTTTGAGTCTTACCCTCTTTTAACCTCCTGTCTTCCTAGGCATCATTGCAGGCAGATCTTAGTTTTTGTATTTAGGGTTCTAATTGAGTGGCGGCAGCTTCTTTCATTTCATTTAAATATTGGTTAAATGAATCAATGTGCAGTAATGTGCTGGGTTTTTGGTTTCTTGACCTTCCGAGGACGGAACTTACAGAGTTTTCTCATACTTCATAGTCTGAAATATAAATACTAAAGCAGACGCCTTTTCCCTTCCCCCTCCCAGATAAAAAGCCTTATTACCTGAGTCACAGCTATGCTAAAGTAGACATAAAAGTGTTAGAATCTAAACCCCAGGCAGTTTTTAAAATAACTCACGTGTGTATCTAATACTCTTTGCAAATAACTGTCTTAAAATTTCTGAACCTACCCAGTGCATGGGCAGAGTTTATGCCCATCGTATTCAAATTGAAAGGCAAAGCCACTTGCCTAAGCACACAGCCCTAGTGTGGCGAAGCCAGGATTTGGATCACGTTCAAGTTTGAATCTAGTTCCTGGGCAGGATTTCTCCACCACTACAGCCCCCTCTCAACTATCACCAGTTACTTTATTTCTTTAAGTGAGTCATACTTGAATCATTATTAATCAGTGAGGTTGAAAAGACTTGAGATATAAAGAGGAGATTAATGTAGTGATTGAATACTAAATCATTGTCTTCCTGCCTTTTAAATACGGCAAGATCAGAGTAGTAATGGTAATAATGATAATGAGCAGATACGGTAGCAGATCAACATACTTAACCCTTTGAATTTGGAAGAGAAAGTGAAAGAACTTTTCAGAAATATTCCCTTGGCTGATGCTCAAAAAAACAGATTTTTCTTTCATTTTGAGAATTATCAAGAATTATATTTTCTTTATAATTTAGAATTTGAAAGTGTAAAGATGGACACTAATGAAATTTGGAAACACGAGCTTGGCCTGGGTTCTGAAAACCAGGATAAAGGAGTATGGTTTCTCTGTTCCTGAAATTAAAGCCTGCTGGAAATTTTGGCAGCGATTTTTTTTTTTTTTTTATTGTCATAAGATCAGTTTGCAGTATATTCAGGCCTTTTGAATGAAAATTGAGTTTGACTGAAGAAAATCATGTCCTTCCAAATGAAAATGAGCAGATGCACAGAGTGAACCTTAAAATTCCTCTTGGATTTACCCCTCCTTCTGATACAGGCGATGATGTGAATGCATCATTTCACGGTAATACTGAAAATGATAACGGCAAATGGGGAGCTGCTGCAGATTTTTAGAGTTAAAAAAATACCACTCCAGATCTCTTTGGGGGGTTTCAGGGGAACAACTGTAGGAAAGAGAGGAAATGGCCTTTCTGCCTAGACGTATGCAAAGAAGATATTCCTCTTTTTAAAGACATTTTACCTTTCGATGCATTATTATATCCGTGTTAAAACTGAGACATCTTTGACTGTCACACAAGTTGTAGCTCCCTGCCTGTGTTCTAACTGAATGCTGTCTATTTTTTTAATCATGTTCATCTACTACTTAGTGTAAAACGCTGCTCTGTGGGCCGCCTGAGAACAAAAGTGTCTTCTGTTCTTCCTTCTTCAGTGAAGCGGCCTTCACATTGGGCAGAGTCCTGCGAACAGTTAGGGGTTTAATCCGAGCTGATCAATACATTCAGAACCCTTTATTTAGTGAGATCAATACAGTGTAATGAAGTCTGCCTTCCAGCTCCTTTCCAAGCAACAAGGCCCCGGCCGGGAAGGTGTGTGTGTGTGTTTTTCTCTTCGAAAGCACAATCACAATTATGGTGGAAGGTTTTTCTTATTACCAGGACAGAGCAGTGCTTTTTGAGCTCCCTCCAGACAAGCTCCATAAAGCTCACACCCCATTCCTTCCAAAGACACGTCCCCTATAAAAACAAAGGCATGGAGATAAACCGTGTGATTCCAAGAGAGAAAAATTAGTATCAGCAGAATACTGCTCCAGCAATATCTCTGACTTAGTCACATAAGATGATTGCCACTAAATGGTTTTGAATAAAATCCTTCCTTTTATGAAAGTCTGCCCACAGGTTAGCTTGTGCGAAGGATGCGATGATTCTGGCATCAGAGAGGTGATCTGTCAGCTGTAATTTTGATATAGATTCATTGGCAGCATGAATAAAACAAGTTGGAACTTGGTGTCCTTTCTTCTGAGTTTTTATAGTTTGCTCAGGATTTGCTTTGAGTGAGACTTTTTTTAAACAGTTTTCATCTTAAGTTCAAATATATTTATATATTTGGAACTGTGTTTTAGGACATTTGGGATAGCACTCTTCTAACCCTTCATCAAGATATGCAGGCAGAGCTGAAGCCTGAAAATTGATCCCTTATAAAGCGCTAAACACAACTTGTCACCTTCTTGACCTCTTACATCTTTGGGTTTTTTTCTTACAAACTTTTGTCATGACCTGAGAACGTCCTGAGATTGTTATTGCTTGGCACAGTCTATTTCTATAAAGGTTGTCCTATTTACTGAAAAGTACTTGTTTTTAATATGACAGTTAAGTAATTAATATGAGCCCTGTTGGAGATTTTTTATTTTCTAGCTTTTACTAAGTGTTGTGAGCTAATGTTTATATTCTTAGGCAAGAATGAAGTACATGCCTCCTAAGCGTGCTAAAAGGGTTGTGTTTAAGAAAGTTTGGAGAAATCACCTTATAAGGTGTGGATTTAAAACTGTTTATTTCTCAGTGTTTTATAATTAGAAATCTTCATACTAACAGTTTCTACTCAACCATGTTTTATAAGATCAAAGACTAGAATTCTAGACTTGCAAGGAATTTTGCACATGGCCTAGGCACCCCCACCCCCTCCTCCTTCCATGAATTAAAAATAATAAAAAAAAAATTGGCCTGGAGTTCCCATTGTGGCTCAGTGGTAATGAACCCAACTAGTATCCATGAGGATACAGGTTCCATCCCTGGCCTTGCTCAGTGGGTTAAGGATCTTTCGTTGCCATGAGCTGTGGTATAGGTTGCAGATGTGGCTTGGATCCCGTGTTACTGTGGTTGTGGTGTGGCAGTTCCTATTCAGCCCCTCGACTGGGAACTTCCAAATGCCATGGGTGCAGCCCTTTGGCTCACTTCATTTATGCTAACTTTGCTAATAGAGTAAGATGAGATTGTTAACATATTCTCAATAATAAGGACCAGTATGAAGATGAATAAGAAATAAGAAACCTACTTGGAGAAAGGCAGAACTTTTGAGCACCGACTGTAGAGTTTTGCTCTCTTTGAGCTTTTTATCAAATAGTGGAGCTGAGCACAGATACAGACAATTGAAGGTCTAGGAGGAGGAGTGATTACTCCTGACTGCAGTGGGGGTTGGGAAAGGCTTCCTGCACACATGGCCCTTGGAGGTTGGCTTTAAAACACAGGCACAAATTTGATGAAACCAACTGAGATTTTCTGCTTGGCATTTGTTGGGTATGGGGTACCAGGAGGAGAAGGGAGCCTAAGGTTTTAAAGATGTAAGTATGAGTAACTAGGAAATTACTGGTCCCACTAACTGAAATAAGCAAGCACCAAGACCAGATATTAAGAGTGAGCGGGAAAGCCATCCTTTTTTCCTAGCACCTGTGGTTCTGCTGAGTGAGAGACGTGTGTAGTTCAGCACACCAGTGTGAGCCTGGTTTTATTTTATGGCACAACAGTGACCTTGTTTTTCTTGGTAACCCTAATCCTGGGTACATAGTCAATACTCAGCAGATTTCTGCTGGATTAAGGAAAGAGAATAAAGAATTCTGATTGTTGGAGTTCCTGTTGTGGCTCAGTGGTAACAAACTCAACTGGTATCCATGAAGATTTGAGTTCAATCCCTGGCCTTACTCAGTGAGTTAATAAGGCTCCAGCATTGCCGTGAGCTATGGTGTAGGTGCAGCTGCAGCTCTTGTTTGACCCCTAGCCTGGAAGCTTCCATATGCAGCAGGTGCGGCCCTAAAAAAAGACCAAAAACAAAAAACAAAAAAAAACACTGATTGTTGGAAATATAACTGAGGGGAGGACAGCCACTGGCTCTGACATGGGTTTACTTCACTTTGGAAAAGAGATTTGACAGTCTTGTCTATCTAGTTAATGACAATTGGTACGTTAAAGCCCAGAATCTAGAGAAAAAAGAATACTTAGGACTGCATGGCAAGACCCAAGTGTGGAGCTAAAAGAGGTTAGGGAGAAAATCAGTACCATGGAAGCAAAGGACAAAGAAAATCTCAAGAATGAAGGAATGACCAGGAGTTAAAACACTGCAGGGAGGCCAAGACAAATGAGACATAATGAAAAGGTTGCCTTTGGTGAATGGGCAGTCTTTGAGGCCCCTGAGAGTAGTTTAAAGTGAGCGGTTAAAATGAAAATACATGTTTCTTTAAGAAAACATTCCCGTGCTTTCAGATGTCCTTTGTAATGATGTGCTGGACAATTTAGTTTATTTAAGTGTTTTATATTGACCCTTCACCCCTGTGTAACCAGCAGCCCGAGGATTTTTTGCGGTTGTTTTCGTTGATTGAAAGCTGGTTACTGAGTAAAACATACCCTAAGTACTGAAACTGCACAGAAGAATAACATTAGTCTTCACCGTGGTTTCCATGGATTTCTCTATTTGTCCTTGACTTGTAATGAGCCTGTTAGCTATAAGCTGTCCCAGTGCCTATGGGTAGAGTCAAATTCCATGCGTAAAAGCTTACACCTGTGGCCAAAGGACTTTTTCTCTTGAGAAGGGCTGAAACCCTTGCCAAACCATTTAATTTTAAAATCCTGAAATTGTTATCAAAGGAAATAAAAACAGGATGACTTTTGATAGGATGGGTGATACTTGAGTCTAGGGAGGACCATTCTGTGTCGTGTCTGAGTGTTTCTTCTGTACGTTCTTTCACCCTTGGGTTTACAGTTTAGGACAGGATAGATAGGGCCGATGTAGTACTGTGAGTTTTCTTTCTGACTCAGGCATAAATCGCACCTTCTTTTATATCTGTCACTTTTATATTACTGCTGATCTGTCTTCTTTGTTATAGACATGTCTTTTCAGTAGCGACAGGCTGTCTAGCCATGTCCTATTAAATGAAATACCAATTGTGGTTATGTATAGGTATGTATTTGTTTTATATCTCTGATTATGTAACAGGAAAATTTTCTGGAGAAAACAAAGTGATGTATACAACTGATGTCTCCAAATCTGTGTCTTTTCTATTATTGACTATCCTGTAATTTCTTTGCTCAAGGTCTCAACTAGTCATATTTGAAAACATCTAATGCAGACAATAGCATTAGGGAGAGGAAATTTTAAGAAATTTGTTGGGCCTGTCAGCATAATTCCATCTGAAAATGATTGGGGCCTGTACACATACACATTTATCCATGCATGTATGATACATACATTTATGTATGCTGGTGCATATTGTTTCCATTGTGTGTGTATGTGTGTGTGCCATAGAATTTAGCCAGAATACTTAAGGATAATTAAAAAGAGTGGTTTTTGTTCACTTGGTTTGTGGATTAGATAAGCTACACATTTTGGCCATGTGAAACAGGAACTAGAAATAGCAGTAAATTAGGAAGGAAGTTTCTTTCTCTCACATGTAACCATTTGGAAGTTGACATTGGCCATTCAGGGAAACTAGGATGACTTTGCTTCATGAAGTCATCCAGAGATCTCTTGTTGCTGTTTTGCTCATTTGCACTGTCTGAGACGGCTGACAATCAAGTTCACGTTCTAAGCAGTTGAAAGGTGGAGAATACCCCTTCATTTAAAGGCGTGATCTGAAGGTTGCACACATCACTGACCTTCACATCCCATTGGCCGGAGGTTTCCTATGAGGCACAACCGTACGAAAGCAGGGAAATCACTCTTTACTCTGAGCTTCCCTGTGCCCAGCTAAAACTTTTGTTACTTTGGAAGAGGTGTGACTAAGTATAGGGTTACAGTGTCTGTCCTACGGCACCAAAGAGTTTGTGTCTCTGAATAACAGGGGTGTCATTTTCTACAGTTGCATTATTTTCGATCATTTATTGAATGTCTGCTCAATATAGGTCAATATTAAGGCATTACCGAATGCTTTATAAATTATGCATAAGATATCTCCTTCAACTGGAAAACATAATGATCTCAAATTCCAGAACTTTGATCTCTATGGAATTTGGTTATGGGGTAGATGGCACTTAATTACTGATGGAGGCCCATTTGTTTCCTTGCAGGAGAGGGGTGGTCTGTGTCTGATGACATCTCCAATGCTGTTCTAGTCATTCATTTATTTCAATTCTTTATTAAGCTCTTTTAAGTGGACATCCTGTACCAGGCACTGCATGAGATAGAAAATGAATAGGACATATTCTCTATAGTTAGAACTTTTACAGTTGTCTCAACATCCTGTGGGGAAAAAAACAAAACCAAACCAAAAACTGGTCTTGATGATCATGGGTGTACCTGGTGAAAATCACAGGAAAAATTGCCCTAATGTCTCTTCCTCCTTATTCTGTTCACTCAGGGTCTGCTGTGCACCATATTCCCTGAACACAATCCCCTTTAGACCTGGTTGCTACCCTGGGAAATATTTTTTGAAGGTTCAAATTCTTTGTTTCTTGGGTAGTTTTTTTGGTTTTGAATTTCCTCTTTTTTTTAAAATGATTTTAAACGTTTATTTATTTATTTATTGCTTTTTAGGTGGCATATGGAGGTTCTCAGGCTAGGGGTCACATCAGAGCTACAACTGCCCACCTACGCCACAGCCACAGCAACACAGGACCTGAGCTGTGTCTGCGGCCTACACCACAGCTCATGGCAACGCCGGATCCTCAACCCACTGAGTGAGGCCAGGGATCGAACCCGCAACCTCATGGTTCCTAGTCGGATTCGTTAACCACTGTGCCACTGCAGGAACTCCTGAATTTTCTAATGTATTACCAAGTTGTCCCCACTGTAGTCACTTGGTCACGTCAAGAAGCAAGGAAAATAACTTTATTTTTAAATGTTTGTTAATTAGTGAATTTTGGAGATTAGGAAAGTCCTTTTTTAACATAACAAAGTAGACCTTTAGCTGGGAATTATGCATATTCTTTCCTTTCTTAAGCATTCAGATTTAAAACTTTACCATTTAATCACATTATAACTTTTGGATTTTTTAGAATGAATACTCAAGAAATAAAAGGCTAGTTTTAATACAAATTACTGGAATGCATCAATAACCATTAACGTCTACTAACTAAGCCTCTCTTAGGTTCATTATTTGGGTTTTATTCTTAAAATACTAAACATGGCAAAACCTATTATGACCTTCATATTGCTTACATGGTGAAGTCAGCCCAAGTGAGTGCACGCACACATGCACACACCACTCACCAAACCTTAAATGTGTTATGAAACAATAACATATTCAGCCATTAAAAAGAATGAAATAATACCCTTTGCAACATCATGGGTAAACCCAGAGATTATCGTACTAATTGAAGTAAGTCAGAAAAGACAGATATCATATGATATCACTTATATGTGGAATCTTAAAACATGATACAAATGAAGTTATTTACAAAATAGATACAGACTCATAAGCATGAAGACAGATTTATGGCTACCAAAGGGGGAAGCGGGGGAGGGGAGGGATACATTTAGAGTTTGGGGTTTTTAAAAAAAATAGCGAAGAACTGGTCATCTAGTTTTGTTTTTTTGTGGTTTTTTTTGTTTGGTTTTTGTTTTTTGTCTTTTTTAGGGCTGTGCTAGCGGCATGTGGAGGTTCCCAGGCTAGGGGTCTAATCAGAGCTGTAGCTGCCAGCCACAGCCACAGCCACAGCCACAGCAATGCCAGCTCCAAACCTTGACTGTGACCTACACCACAGCTCATGGCAACACTGGATTCTTAACCCACTGAGTGAGGCTAGGGATCAAACCTGCAATCTCATGGTTCCTAGTCGGATTCGTTTCCACTGCACCACAATGGGAACTCCCCTGGTCATCTAGTTTTATCTTTGTTTTTGTTCTTCTCTTTAGTGAGAACTTTGCAGCTTGTTTGTTTTAACAGTATTCTTTTGAGATAGTTTGAGTATTTTCTTTGAGTACTCTAGGACTGTGAGGACCAATACAGATGTTACTAAAAGTCCTGTGTAACAGAAAGTGCAGCAGTTTGCTGGGCTGTAAATACGCAGCAGTACATTTGTGGCAAAGTCAGCACTTGTTCCTAATCCCTTTTCTCCTATTGTACTTCTGTCTTTTCGTTTCTAACTTCTTCAACCTCAGACTACTCTCTGCCTTTAATGTAGAGCTATAGGTGGATACTAATTACCACAAAGACAAATCTTGTAAGGTTGCTGTTGAATGGTATGGGTAGAATCATATCACAGGGGGGAAACACAAAACTCAACCAGGGTGGGGAACAGAAAAGGAAAATGTCTCTGTTGCCACATCGCAGAAGGCAGGGAAGATTTACAGAAAGATGGAGATATCGCATCACACATCTTTGCTTTTATTTTTAATAAAGTCAAATGAGGCACTTCGGTTGGCATATATGAAACTCTTTCTTTCCCCCCATAAGATTTTACATAGTATTTCGATGGCAGGCAGCCTAACCTACTAGCAAGAGCTGAAGTCTAGGAATCAGAAAACATGAGTTTCAGGGTCAGCTCAACTCCTCATTTCAGAAGTGGAACCTTTGCATGCTTGTAATATATCCTGGGTGCCTGTTTTCTTATTTGCAGAAGGCAGGCCTTGAACTATGTCACTACCAAGATTTCTCTCAGGTCTGTGATGATCATTTTACTGGTTACTTTTATCTTAAAACTAATGCAAAATAAAACAGAAAGTCTCCAGTTTTTATAACCCTGTTCTACAAGAGCAAGGTTTGTGCATAGACTTATGCAATCCATCTTACCTTAAAGATACACACTTTTCTTGATAGCTTAAGTTCTTTATGAGTAAATTTTGTGACCTGGTGGCGTCAGGCTCTGGTCCCTGGATGGTAGCACGCCTATCTTCCTGCTGTGATCTAGGATCACTTACATAAAATCTCTTTGAACTAGTTCACAAGTGCAGCTCAACGTGTGAACTTGGTGTGGGCAGGCTTGCCAGATGTGCACCCTTTACAGATGAGAAGATACCCAGCCAGGAAGAGATAGCTGACCTGCTGGTTGTGAACATTCATCCTGGTTGTGTATTTTTCCTTTAGCCATATTCCCCTTGGATCAGATGTCTGGCCACATGCATTTAGTTCACTTAATTTGAGGTTGATAGTTCCAGTCTCATTCTTACTTAGGACCACTTGGTTTTCACAAGGCTTTGTATGGCTTTTTTGTTTTGTTTTGTTTTGTTTTGTTTGCCTTTTCTAGGGCCACACCCATGACACATGGAGGTTCCCAGGCTAGGGGTCCGATCAGAGCTGTAGCTGCCGGCCTTCACTAGAGCCACAGCAATGCAGGGTCCGAGCTGCGTCTGTGAACTACACCACAGCTCCCAGCAATGCCAGATCCTTAACCCACTGAGCAAGGCCAGGGATTGAACCCGCAACCTCATGGTTCCTAGTCGGATTTGTTAGCCACTGAGCCATGACGGGAACTCTGGCTTTTCTTTTCATGTGTCACTTTTTGTTTCATGTGTCGCTGTTCGCCGTTTGGGTAGTAGGAGTCAGTTTTAATTTGAAGGGAATATTCTATATCAGTATAAAAAATGAGTCTGATAAACAAGCCACTTTTTAACTTCAAAAGTGAGAAGGTGTGTTTCAAACACATTGAAAGTTGCGAGGGAGGAGAAAACAAAAACCAGATTGCAGGCACTCTTGTGGGAGATGAGGCTGTTTAATGAACCCCACTCCACCTACAAAATATAAGTAATCCAGTGTTTCAAAAGATGAAACGCTGATTCTTCCCTCTTAATTCCTAACACAGGTCCCTATTGCATAAACCTAGCAGCTATTCCGTCGCAGTATGTGCCTGTATTAACTTATTCAGGTAATTCAGTTCCCTTTACTAAGAACCAGTTGGGTTCAGGAAGTCAGGAGTTCAGACTTCTAGTGGTTCAAACATTGGGTGTTTGTTGTGTCACACTGATTTCACGCTCAGCATCAAAGACCAAGAGGGAAATAGCGTGAAAACTATTAATAAATGAAAGCATTGTTTAGAAAAGTGTGAAACATATAGTCTCTGCTCTTGACTGGTTTTATAGAAAAACCTTGAATGTCACTGACCCTGGGTATCCTCTTGTTTAATCCTCTGGCCTTTTGAGAGTTCTTTCAGAAATAGGCACATGCGTGGTTATTCACTCTCCATGTGAAAATGTTACAGTCATAAGGAACCCACTTCCTATGGAAGTAGTTGTTTCCGTGAGAAAATTTTCTTTGTATTGTGGAGTGTGATCAGAGATGGTTCATAAAAGGGCATTTGAAATAATGCATAGAGTTTGATCAGCAAACAAGTTAGGAGTTCCCCAGTGGCCTGGGGGTTGTGGATCTAGCATTGTCATTGCTGTGGCATGAGTTTAATCTCTGGCCTGGGAACGTCTGCATGTCGTGGGTATGGCCAAAAAAAAGAGAAAACTATTTAAAGCACTTAGTGAAATTTAAAACATTATGCAGATTATCATCTATTATCAACTTCATTTTTACAGATACGCAGGCTTCAAAGTTTTCTAGTCAGAACATTCTTTGATTATTAAACTCCATCAACCAGCAGTCTGTTCCTAACAAGTTGTCCTTTTTAGCCTTCAGGTCACTAGAATTAAAAAATAAGTAAAATTTTAAAAAAGACACTTGATGAGTGAAGACTTTAGCACTTGTTTCTCCACCTTAGCACTATTGACATTTTGGACCAAATAATTCTTTGATGTGTGTAACTGTCCTGGGCATTGAACAGTGTTTTTCTGCATCCCTGACCTTTGCCCATTAGATATCCTAGCATTTTGGCAACAACCAAAAAATGCCTCTCATGTCAACCAATGCTACAGAGCGGAAACACCCACAATTGGGAATCACTGTATTAAACAATCATTAACCTCATTTAACACCAGAAATGTCAGGATCAAGGATAAGCCTTCTCAGGGAAGGCTAGTGTGGGAAACTTAAGCTGACCTAGTAAAAATACACTATTAAAATTTTATGAGGGGAGTTCCCGTTGTGGCCTGGCAAAAAGGAACCTAACTAGTATCCATGGGGATGTGGGTTCGATTCCTGGCCTTGCTCAGTCACTTAAGGATCCGGTGTTGCAGTGAGCTGTGGTGTAGGTTGCAGATGTGGCTCGGTTCCTGAGTTGCTGTGACCGTGGCATAGGCTGGCACCTGTAGCTCTGATCTGACCCCTAGCCTGGGAACCTCCACATGCCGCACCTATGGCCTTAAAAAGAAAAAAGAATTATGAGATTTATTGAGTTTACTTGTTTTCTGGATTCATGTTTGTCAGATCTGGACCAGATCCTACAAGGTAAAGTAGAATTCCGATGTCCACTGCTTATTCTGTCACTGAAAATAAAAAAATATTGTAAAAATTCTAACTCACCCGGGCACGTTTGTATAAATGAAGGTAATAACTTTAACATCAGTTACTTGACTTTGGAATATTCTGGGCCAACTAGAAATGTCCAATACAGAGGTGGTGGTGGTTCTGGTGTGGTTTTGAGGAGCGCTGCAGGCGGTTCCCTCTGGATCTTCAGCATTGGGGAGTCAGGGGACCTAACATCAGGAAATTCTCTTAGAAAGCTCCCGGGGACAGGTGGGGAGCTTTGTCACCAGCCGGTAGGAAACCTTAAGGGCTGACTCATTTCGTTTCCTCTTCCCAGTCACTCCTGGGTGCTGAGGTGTTCAGATCTAGAAGAGCATGGTGATTCACGCTGGGGGACATTCCTGCATCTTGCAGTTTGGAAGCAGAATGAATAGGACAGGAATTAAAGCGATGTGACTCATGTCCCCTTCCCACATGGCATTTCTTGTAGAAGTCGTTTCTGTGGCACCTGTGGGTAGGGGAATCTTTGTCAGGAATATCTCCCATAAGTCGTTCAGCCATCGCTCCTACCCTGGAGCCAGCTCTCTAGGTAAACCCAGTTCTTTCCAGGGCATCACATTGGTTCCTGGGCTTCAAGCAAAGGCTGAAGATACCTGGCACTCCAGGGTTCTTCTTTTCTAACTTTTTTCTTAAAAGTTTTTTTGATTGTTTTAAATTGTTTATTAAAGTGTAGTTGATTTACAATGTTGCGCCACTTTCTGCAGTACAGCAAAGTGACCCAGTCATTCATACATATATGTGTGTGTGTGTTCATGTGTGTATATATATATATGAATATATTTATTCTTTTTTTTCATACTATCTTCCATCATGTTCTAACCCAAGAGATTGAAGAGTAGGACCCCATTGCTTATCTATTCTAAATAGTTTACATCTACCACTCCCCAAATCTCAGTCCCTCCCACTCCCTCCTTCCTCTCCCCTTGCAAACACATATCTGCTCTCCATGTCCTCGATCTGTTTCTGTTTTATAGATAGGATCACTGTGCCATGTTTTAGATTCCACATATAAGTGATATCATATGGCATTTGTCTTTCTCTTACTTCATTTAGTGTAAGAATCTCCGGTTGCATCCATGTTGCTGCAGATGGCATTATTTTGTCCCTTTTTTGGTCACCGAGTTTTAACAGACAAGATCCATGTCCCAGGCGTGAGAGCGTAGGGGGTGGACCTTCTCCTTTGACACCACTGAGTCACCATTTGGGATCTCCTGTTATTCTTAGGGATGTGTAAATACCTCTCCAGTGGGTTGGGCAAGAAGATGGTTGAGAACTGGTGGGGGCCTAAAATTTTTTGACAAACAGAAGCTAAACCTTCACACTCTTTCTTGTAAAATATTTTTTGAATATTTGTTTCCATTATGAAGGCAGCCTACAAGTTAGATAGAGAGTATTACAGTGATTTGGGTTTTTTTTTTTTTTTTTTTTTTAAGGTGATACGTTGAGTCAGGGTTTGCAATGTGCTTAAGGTCATGACATATTAATAAATGATTCAAGGCCTCATCATTTTTGAGGCCATAACTAAAACCTCTCATGACATAGTAAGTAAAGTATTTTACTGGCATCAAATCTAGATGATGTCAACGCTGAGCTACAGCTTTAACATGAGTCATAATTAAAAACCATCTTTGACAGCTACATGGCATAGAAATTAAAGGAAAAGAATACAATTTAAATGAAACTGACGCTCATCATTGTCAGTTAAATTTAGAAATAAATTCAGATCAAAACTTAAGTAATCCAGATATGAAGTACTTAATCATTTATTTTTTTCTTATTTATCATATGTTTCTGTACTGCTTGTATGTTGGAGGATCAGTTGGAAAAATGATAGGTAGTGGATACATTGGAAATATTTTAGAATTGTTTCTTTTGTCCCCCTTAAGATTTTTGCCACCCAAGACCTTAATTGTTGCAATGGAGGACGGCACTACTAAATACTATTAGTATTTTTGATTTCTCTCCGAATGACTGCTCTTGTTTTACAAAGTAGCCTTTTTTCTTTGTCCTTTTCAAGATACTGTCATTTTTCCTTAGGTTTCTTTTTTTTTTTTTTAGGGCCCCACCATAGCATATAGAAGTTCCCAAGCTAGGGGTCGAATCCTAACTACAGCTGCTGGCCTACACCACAGTCATAGCAACGCAGGATCTGAGCCTTATCTTCGACCCTCACCATAGGTCATGGTAATGCTAGATCCTTAATCCACTGAGCAAGGCAAGGGACGTCCTCATGGGTACCAGTCGGGTTCGTTATCGCTGAGCCATGATGGGAAATCCCCTTTAGGCTTTTTTATTTTTTATTTGTCTTTTTGCCTTTTCTAGGGCTGCTTCCTGCAGCATATGGAGGTTCCTAGGCTAGGGGCCGAATCAGAGCTGTAGCCACCGGCCTACACCACAGCTCATGGCAACGCCGGATCCTTAACCCACTGAGCAAGGCCAGGGATCTAACCCTCAACCTCATGGTTCCTAGTCGGATTCGTTAACCACTGTGCCACAACGGGAACTTCCCCTTTAGGTTTTTTTCAGAGGAAAATGTGTATCTTCATTGTGTCTCCTTAGAGTTTGTATTAATCATTTCACTTTTTATGGAAGTAACTTTATATACATTAGCAGTCATCATTCAGAGCTTGATGGAATGTATAGTGGTAGTATTCCATAGTCCGTCTTTTTTTTCAGAGCTAATTCTGTTATTTTTTAAAATCATGCACATTTGATATGGTCGTCTGAGGAAGAGGATTTGTATAAATGCCTGCAGTAGAGATGTCTCAGTCCCAGTTGCTACGAAGATCTCTCTGGTGTCTAAATTTAAGTCATTCATATTTCACTTATGCCTAATCTGTCTCTGTCTCGCCTTCCTTTCTCAGGCAGCCCAGAATTTTGTGCCACATCTTTGGTGAACATATGCCTTTCTTGCATCTTTTTTTTCCCTCTGCTCCTGGCTTATCACAGTATTTTGACACTTTTAATTCCAGACAATTAATTATGTGTGTATTTAAATGTTCTATTTAATATGGTGGACAGCAGACAGATGTGGCTACTGTACATTCATAATTTGGCATACTTTTTTGAAGATTGAGTACAAAAAAAGAATATAAAACGTCTCCTTTTAAAAAATATTGATTACATATTAAAATGATAATATGGATATGTTGGGTTAAATAAAATCTGTTAAAATTTAATTTCACCTGCTTTTTCATTGTTAAAAATTTTTTTTATTTAATTTTTTTCTTTTTACAGCCGCACCCAAGGCATATGGAAGTTCCTGGGCTAGGGGTCGAATTGGATCTGCAGCTTCAGGCCGACGCCACAGCCATAGCATCACCAGATCCAAGCTGCATCTGTGATCTATGCCGCAGCTTACAGCAGTGTAGAATCCTTAACCCACTGAGCAAGGTCAGGGATCGAGCCTGCATCCTCATGGACACTATGTTGAGTTCTTAACCCACTGAGCCAGTACAGGAGCTCCCTTTTTTACCTTTTAAAAAAAAAACACAAAAAACTGGATACTGGAAACTTTAAAATTGCACGTGTGACTCACATAATGTTTTAATCAGGCAGTGCTGCTCCAGAATCTGTATAGTTTATTTTCACCTTAACACCCAGATTCAGTATTTTACTCAAGGCCTGATAAAGTATATGATGTGGGAAGAATATTTTACTGTCTTCATATTCTGTGAATGCTTCCGTTTACTTTTTACACTCTTCTAGTATTAAAGTTTAGCAAAAAATGATGAATATATCAAACTTTTCTTTTGTGGTTCTACAAATTTGGCCTCTTTGATTTCCTTCTCTGTGTTTTCTCTCTGCCTTTGACTTTCTTTCTTAAGAGCATTAGTGGACACCCTTTCAATGGTTGTGCCTTGTTTGCTTGCCAGCCTGCAGAGATAAGGGGTCATTGAGTGTGAGCTTTGATCTGCTTGTTTGAGTTTGTAAATCTGCTACTTGAATGTAGACAGAGGCCCCTAGGAGGTCTTTTTTATTCTTCTTTTAAAAATAAATTTCAAGTGACTAATTAGAGGACATTTATCAGAAGTCACGTACATGACTTCTTGGACGTAAAGGTTATTGGATCCTAAAAGATGACCGAGGAAGCACTACAATGTGTTCTTAAGAAACTTTTTTTTTTGTTTTCAAACCAGCCTGGTGAATTAAAGAGCATTTGAAGCTTTAGTGAAATTCTACATGAACTTCATAGCCTTTTGCTGAATCTGTCACCTAGGTGCCTCATTCAAAGGAATTTGGAGCTGGCCTTTTCACTGGCCATTTGGCATCGTCTCTACTGAGAACAGCCCCCATTGCTCTTCTGCTCATTAAGAGCAGGATGTGGAATTCTGCAGGCGGAGACATCACTAACCCATTTGAGGACAGCAAGTGCAGAAAGTCAGAAGGTTTTCTTTTGGATCAGTGAATTCGTCTGTGGCTGTGGAGCTGAAACATGAAACAAACCAGCTCCAGAGACACAGCGTCTTGCATTCATAGTGGAAGAGATTTGATGAGTGGCCGGGTAGTAACACAGACATGATTCGTGTTCTATCTCCTGATGACGAAAGGCTCCAAATACTTTGAGTGTACTGATAGTACATTTCTTAAATGCTAAATATATCTAACTCTTGTCAGCTAATTGTTTGTCAGGGTCATTGTCTGCTACCCTTAAATGCTAAGGTCAAACTGTCCTTCCAGTTTTGTACATCTAAAACTATGTCTCTGTGAGAGAGACCAGGGAGGAAAATATTATAAAGCGTACATTTGTGTCACTTGGTTAGCTTAAAATTTTGAAAGCAATCACTGCACATGCACTTAAGCTGTTTACTCTGGTTATTATTTATTCTCCTTATCTCCTCTTGTTTTGTTTGGAACTAGATTGTAGAACGTTAGATCTGGGGGAAAAAAAACCTTAGAGACAGTTTGTTTTAAGCTTTCCATGTTGCATATTAGTAAACCAGGTTTAAAGAAGGGAAATGCCTTTTTTTTTTTTTTTAAGTTCTTCATGCTAATGGATAGCACAGTTTAAACCAGAATTTGAATTTCTGACATTGCAGGTTAGTAGTCTTTCTGCCTACATTTGTCTCTTCTTGCTCAAAAAGTTTCAGGCGGATCCAGACATCTGTGTTTTTCATTTCAAAGAAACAACACCTGCCCCTCTGATCCTCAGTTACTTCATTTATAAAACGATAGGTCTTGGTTAGACGATTCCTAAGATTTATTTTTTGTTCTGCTTCCACAAATTATAGCCCAAGAGTTATTTCTTTTTTGAATGTGGACAGTGTCATTACCTCAACTACATGTTTCCAATCTTTAAGAAAGCCACTTCTATTTCAAGGTTATATTGAGTAACATTCAAATTACAGATGAAACCAAAGAGAAAAGAAGGAACGTGAGATTCCCTTGCCCGGGTGGAGTGGAGGGATGGGGGGTGTGTGTGTGTGTGTCTGCGCACGTGCGCGTGTGTGCCCTACGTCTGAGCATCTCTGTCTGGGTCAGCGGGAGGGAGGGAGGCCAGGCTGTTGGGCTTCTAGATTTGGTAATAGAAATCAAACTTAGGTTACCAAAGGGGAAACTGTGAGGAGGAGGGAGAACCTGGGAGGATGGGATTAACATATACACACTACTATATATGAAAGATAACTAATAAGGACCTACTGTATGGCACAGAGAGGTCCACTCAATGTTCTGTAATAACCTATATAGGAAAAAAGAACACACACACACACACACATACATATGTGTATATATACACACACATAACTGATTCACTTTGCTGTAAAACCTGAAGCTAATACAAAATTGTAGATCAATTATACCCCAATAAAATTTATTAAAAAAAGAAGAGAAAGCCTGGCTCTCTTGTCTTCTTCTTCTTCTTCTTCTTCTTCTTCTTTTTTTTTTGTCTTTTTAGGGCTGTTCTCTTGGCATATGGAGGTTCTCAGGCTAGGGGTCAATTTGGAGCTGTAGCTGCCAGTCTACACCACAGCCACAGCAATCCCAGATCCAAGCCCCATCTTCGACCTACACCATAGCTCACAGCAATGCTGGATCATTAACCCACTGGGCAAGGCCAGGGAATGAACCCTTGTCCTCATGGATACTAGTCAGGTTCGTTAACTGCTGAGACACAACGGGAACTCCTATTGTCTTCTTCTCTGGTCATATCTGACTGGTTTCTAAGGCCTGTAAGCAGGCCAGGCGAGCTACTGCAGGTCCGCCTTGGGAGTTGAGAGAAGGACTGATAAGAACTCTTACAGTGCTGAGCAAGATGGCCCACCTTCCCTGCTTCTGTGCTGTCAGTTGGGCGTGTTCTTTCTTCATCATCCTCTTTCATTTCTCTGCCACACCTACCCAGTTCAGCTTGATTTACCTTCATTCCTATTGCTTCTGAACATTGGACCATGGAGACGGTGTGGTTGGGAGTAGAGAACCCACGGTTTGGAACAGAAGGATTTGCATTCTGCTGCCAGCTGGGGACCCTTGGCCAAGTCCACAGCCTCCTTTCAGCTGCAGCCTCCAGAGGCCTGGGCACCCTTGAACACTTGTTGCAATCCTAACACATTCACTTTAGTGCTTTTGTCACTTACTGACTTTTACGGTCATCACTGTCACTTTGACTGCAGAAACGCATCCTGTGTCTCCCTTGGGCTCCTCACCGGCATGTACATTCGCCATCTCCATTTAACTCCTTCTGTTGCCTAGGGGGTCAGCCAACTAGTTGGCTTGTTATTTTAGGATTGGGGAACGAAGGCAAAGGTTTATTCTCAAGAAACGATGCCGTGAAGGAATGTGGCTGATACAGGGTCCTATGTAGGGAGATGCTGTTTTCTGTTAGTCTTCGGCTGGAACTAAAGCAATTAACCAGAAGACAACACAGCACTTTGGAGATAAGAGCAGAGGCCCTGCGTGTCATGAGTCGGGCACGAGCATGTTTCCTTTCATATGTGCACATGGACAGTGCCAGCTTCACAATTCAGAACAGGGAGTCAACTCCGAAGTGTGTCGGGTTTATTGCCTTTCACCTCTTATCTCCAGAAAAGACAGCATATGGCCCTGTTTTTGTACACGCCTGCTGTGACAATTCCTTCTGTCAAAAATGATTTTCTCCAGAAGGATAGTATGTAAATTCTTGGCCGATCATTCCCAAAAGAAAGGGAATAGTGTCGGTTAAGTAGCATTCCTGAAAACACTGCTTTGACATGTGAAAGAGGAATTAACAACCGCATTTAAGTGTGGACGCTCTGTGTTTTTAATGATATTAAGAAAACACAGTTTTATAAACAGTAAAGAATGCTTTCTTCCTGAACTGCTTCCCTTGACTTGAGAGTTGTGGGATTTTCTTTGTTTGTTTGTTGCTGTTGTTTTTGCTTTTAGTAGAGTTTCCTATTCCAGAGGGGAAGGGGAAAGTGTCAGATAGATTTGGACGGCAGTTATTTGTGAAATCAGCTTAAAGGGAAGACTGGGTTCTGTCTTGCGTGATATTGGAATTTGCCATAATAAACCATCACCCAGTTTTGAGGATTAACGCTGCAGGATGTCTTATTTGTATGATTGTTCCGTGTCTAGCTTCTCATATTATTTATTATTATAATATTTAGAAGGAGACGTGGAAACTAACAACATTACAAATCAACTATACTGCAATTAAAAAAAACTACAACGGAAGGAGATGCGGCCACGGAGTTCCACTTTAAGTTTTCGTTATGTTCAATAAACCTTTCTCCTTAAATCCTTCCCGAACCGTGTGAGGAGGAGGAAAGCATTACTCTTTCCTTCTAAATAAGTAGGAACTCCCTCCACTTAAAATTAGATGATGCACCATTATTTATTTATTTATCAGTTCTTTGTAAATTGGTAAAACTTCTTTCCTTCATAACTGTTAAAAAACTACACTAAAGGCTACTTAGGGTCACAGGCCTGTCTGCCAGAATTTATCTGTTTGGCTGCCTAGGAATCTTGTTTCTATGGAAATTTTTCTTAATTTGTATTGGGCATTTCAAGAGTGAACTTTCTCTTTTGCCCCTTATTAGCTCCAATCAGGAGTTTGTAGATACAGTACTTATGTCATTAGCAGTGTAATTATTTTCCCATTGTTTGGTGGCCATGGTTCAGATGCAGGTTTAATAAGATTTGTCAGACTGCTTTTAGTACTGGATAACTGGTGCTGCCCTGTTGTCAAAGTATTGTTTAATACTTAATGTTTAACACAAATCCAGCCTGTCGAAGGATAACTGGACTTGGGTTTCATTATTTTGCATTTCTTTTCTTCCTTTTTTGTATAGGGCCTAACCTGTGGCATATGGAAGTTCCGAGGCTAGGGCTCGAATCAGAGCTGTAGCTGCTGGCCTACACCACAGCCACAGCAAAGTCAGATCTATGTTGCGTCTTCGACCTACACCACAGCTCATGGTCCTTAACCCACTGAGTGAGGCCAGGGATCGAACCCACATCCTCATGGATACCATTTGGGTTTGTTCCACTGAGCCACGATGATAACTCCCATTCTGCATTTCTTTTTTCTTTCTTTTCTTTCTTTTTTTTTTTTTTTTTTGTTGTCTTTTTTGCCATTTCTTGGGCTGCTCCCACGGCATATGGAGGTTCCCAGGCTAGGGGTCAAATCAGAGCTGTAGCCACAGGCCTACACCAGAGCCACAGCAACGCGGGATCCTTAACCCACTGAGCAAGGCCAGGGATTGAACCGGCAACCTCATGGTTCTTAGTCAGATTCGTTAACCACTGAGCCACGACAGGAACTCCTATTCTGCATTTTTTACAGGTCAGGTAAATGGAATTCTGTAACTGGGAAGAGAGGGAAGCTTTTAACACATTTATTTAAACATTACTCTTAGCTCTAGTAATTTGGGTAAAGCTGTTCTGTTCTAATCAGAATCTGGTTTTATTAAAAGTACCCCTCAGGTTTTTGCAAAGCATGGTTCACATCAATAGAAAATGGCTGGTTAAAATCTTCTAAGTCATCTGACTAATGCAAAAATATTATCATAGAATACACTAGAATTTGTAATTTTTTTAATGAGGTTTGTATATATCAGGCACACACAAGTGCGTTTTGAGAAAGTAAACTTGATTTTCTGAAATTCCCCATTGGCGGGTGCCATGTTTGGTAAAAGGACACAAATGTGTGTTTTGAGCAGCTGCTTTGTTAAAAGGTGAGCCCCAGTCTGTCAGGGTGAGTTAGGATTGGCCAGGACTCAAGGGTCTGTGATTACATTTCATCTGTTTGCTGTCTCAACAGATGGATCTGCTACTTTGTGAATTTGTAATTTGTCCTTCAGCAATGACTAGATACACCAAGGACTGTGGGTTCCATTGACCAGAAAGAGTTAATGATGCTTTTCAGTAGGATGTTATGTTTCCCATAGTAGTTTTTAAATTTATGGATCAAACTTTTTCAGATCTTTGGAAGTTGTCTCAAAAGCTTGATCCAAGGAAAATGAGGCCATTTGTCTTTCCAGGGGTTTCCATCTCCTCTCAACACCTAAGTGTTAATGGGATAAGTAAAAATGGTTTTCACTTCTTAAAACCTTCAGGCTATCATGTGGAGGGGGTCAAAAATGGAAAGGTTACAGCTTCCTCTGTCTACCAGGTTTTGTTATGGAAACTGTTCACCAGATAATTGGGTTTAATTTGAAACAGAGGAGAAGATTTGTATTGTAAACAAGAAAGTTCTTTGAAGATAAATCTTGTCGGTAGCTGTTGGAAGGATGTTGGAGGAAGCCTTGAATTTTTTTTTTTTTTTTTTAATGGCCGGGAGTGAGAGAGGGTGTTTTGTTGGCTTTTTTTTTTTTTTCCCACCCCCTTCCCTTGCTTTTTTTGCTAGACTGCAAAGTGTTAGTGGGGCTGGAAGGTGATAATTAGTAGTCTTCACCTGATTTTTTTTTTTTTTTTTTTTTTTGCAAGCAGACTAATTAAAATGTATAACAACTTTCACTTTTTCCTCCAAAAGGGAAACATACTTCTTTTGACAGCTGCCTTTCTGACCCTCAGCACTCCTCTCTGCAACCTTCTTTGTTTTATTGACTGAGTCTTTACACAATTGAGAAAAACTCTAATATGCTTATTTGTAACTCTTAAAGTGTTAGGAGAAGGACTCCCATTTGTAAATGCAAG
Organism: Sus scrofa; assembly: GCF_054392235.1. Lineage (NCBI taxonomy): Eukaryota > Metazoa > Chordata > Mammalia > Artiodactyla > Suidae > Sus > Sus scrofa. The sequence goes on along the minus strand of NC_139388.1, from coordinate 117,042,875 downwards.
GTTTGTACCAAGATTATACGCCTGTGAAGTCATTTATTCAGCAATTCTCCTGGTTTTTACCTGGGGCTTTTTCTTACTTAGTCTTGTGTCATTTTAAGTGCCTTAGAAAATAGTGTTTCTATGGTCCTCCATGTTACAACAATATATCACTGATTCAGTGGTTTCTGTGTTAATATGCATACCATCTCTCATTCCAGACTTTACTATCACACCAAGAACCAACTCATTTGTCAACATTTTCGACACAATATCTGTAGGTGTTGATGGGTAGTAGATGTGTGTGTAGGTTCATATTTTAAATTTTAGGTGCCTCCCTTCAAATAATGTATTATTCCGGATTAGCTTTGATTTTATAGTCTAAAGTGGTGCTAGATTTTTATGAGACAGTCACTACAGTAAATGTACTACAGTAGAACATTCTAGAACATGCAGCTTTTTGTTGTCAAACTTGTGGGGTAGTTTTACTCTTCAAGATTTTCACCATCTCAGAAAATATTTGGCATGGAATTGGTAACATGTGCTAAGTTTTTGTGTGTGTGTGTGTGTGCATGCATGTGTATGCACACATGTTTCTAATCAATGCCTCTTTGTACATAACTTTGACTTTTGTACTTACATTCAAAATGATTTTGGGAGTTCCCCATCGTAGCTCAGTGGTAATGAACCTGACTAGTATCCATGAGAACTCTGGTTCGATCCCTGGCCTCTCTCGGGGGCTTAAGGATCCTGCATTGCCATGAGCTGTGGTGTAAGTCGCAGATGTGGCTGGGGTCTGGCGTTGCTGTGGCTGTGGCATAGGCCAGCAGCTGCAGCTCCGATTAGACCCCTTGCCTAGGAACTTCCATATGCCGAGGGTGTGGCCCTAAAAAGACAAACAACAAAAACCAAAATAATTTTCACTAAATATTTCTGTAGCTAAAGTGTAAAAAGTTATCACATGTTAACTGTGATATGATTAATGCAGAGATGCTAAAGCTAAATTATAAATTGTTATAAGGACTTGATTTTGCTTTTTTAAAATGCGTGATATGTAAGATACTTAACATTCTCTAGGAAAAAGAATAGTTTAATTAAGCCAGAAACAAGAGTCTCTGAAAGTCAGAAACAGATGATTAGCTCATTCTGTGGACTTCTTCACTGCTTAGTACTTCGAAGTTACACAATTTTTTGAAAATTTATAACTAGTATATAATTTATATAGATAATATTTTTCTTCCTCAGATGAAAAAAATAAGTTCAAGACACCTATCTAGCAAGAAGAAAAAACCTGCCAGAAGGTTGATGCTCATAAGACATGTAGAACACTTTCTAGCCCCCGATTTGCTCATGGTGACTGACTGCTGGCAGGAAATAAACATTTTTAAGAACCTCACCTTCAAAATCTCAGAGTCGAGAACTTGGTGAATAAGCCCTGTGAGTAAATAGCATGAAGATATTCAAGAGAAAGTGTTCTACTCATTTCCCATTTTTTACAAACATTCAGTTATGGCTTTTTGCGATAGATCCTCAATTACGTGGTGGAATAGGGTTTGTAAAATTTTTTTTTCTAGTTAATTACAGTCATACAGGGGTTAACCAGGAACCTATTTATATTCAAGCTCTCTATTTTTAAACATTTTTCTAAAATGTGTTAGGAAACTTTTGCTATTATAACACCAATAAGGAATGTGATTCATTAAGGACAGTGCATTGACCTGGGTGAAGATTTTTTTGAATTTGAAGTTTCATTTTAGAGGTCTGTGACACAGGCCATGCCCCAGAAGTTAGAGGAGAGCAGAAAAGTTTTATCAAATGACTGATATGAATTTGTTCTGATGTCAAATTGAATTTTTCCTCTAAGGTTAGAGTAAAAAAAAAAAAGAATTTTTAAACTTTAAATGTATATAATTGATGGGTTCTGCTTAATTGAGACTTACTGTATGTATTTCTTCTTTTGAAAATCTTACTTTGAAAAGGATAGAAGAATCTGAAAGTATTCCAGAGCCTTGTAAAATTCATGCTTAATAGTTTGCCTCATTCAGATTTATTTTGATTGGCGTGCGATTCCTATGTTGTGTTCTGAAATACCCGAAATCACAACATCTTGATAGAGTCTGCTCTATTTTTGAATTGTTTTAAATAGTAACTTAAAAATTTGCATTAATTGAAAAGTACCTTGTCATAACATTTGCTTTGTGTCATGAAAGGTTATCTATATTTGGAAGTAACATTTTGGTAAAAGGAAGATTATGGAATATTTATGAACTTTCTCTCACACAGATTCGTAGGTTATTAGAACAGGATGGAACTTCAGAGCTTTTCAGCCACAGCCTTCTCAGTTTACAGTGAAAGGAAATGAGGTCCAGAGACATTAAATGACTTGCCCAAGGACACACAGCTGAAGAGCTGTATAAAATGAACTGTAACCCTGGACTCCTGGTTCCAGGCCAAGAATTTCTACCATGGAAAATTCTCTCCAATAAACCTGATAATAATTTCAAAAAATTATGGTGTAAAGCTGGAAGGGAATGCATTTTATTTTCAGTACACTTCATTCACTTCATTATAGTGAATTAGATTTTTTTTTTTTTTTTTTTTGTCTTTTTTAGGGCCACATCTGTGGCATATGGCCCTTCCCAGGTTAGGGGTCCAATGGAAGCTGTAGCCGTAGGCCTATACCACAGCCACAGCAACTTGTGATCCAAGCCATGTCTGCTACCTACACCACAGCTCATGGCAATGCTGGGATCCTTAACCTATTGAGCGAGGCCAGTGATCGAACCCTCATCCTCATGGATACTAGTTGGATTCATTTCCGCTGAGCCACTACGGAAACTAGTTTTTGAATACACATATATATGTTTAAGTAGTTAAATTTGCTTATTAAATATGTTTACTTCAGTTTGTGAATTAATTATAAGAATAAGTTTACCTGGGTGAAGATGAAGTTACTTTTTTTTTTTTTTTCTAGGGCCACACCTGAGGCATGTGGAGGTTCCCATATGGGGTCGAATCGGAGCTGCACCTGACAGCCTACATCATAGCCACAGCAATGCGGGATCCAAGCCCCATCTGTGACCTACACCACAGTTCACTGCAACGCTGGATCCTTAACCCACTGAGCGGGGCCAGGAACAAACCCAAGTCCTCGTGGATGCTAGTCCGGTTTGTTAACCTCTGAGCCACGATGGAACTCCTGAATTAACTTCTTCTCATGACCCAGTTTTAGGACCGTTGCATCTTCACAAGCTCACTGGCAGGAATAGGGATACAGTTGAAAACAATCAGTTTAAATTCTTAGATTATTTCAGGGTTGTTTTTTTAATGTTTGAAGAAAGATGAAAATTAATTATTGTCGGTTGATGGCTCTTAATTTCAGAATACCAAGAGTTATAATTTCAACTTGCATGCAACTGAATTTTATGGTAGAGAACAGATACTTGTGCACTCCTAATTTTGTTTTCATTAAGTTCTTTAGGAACCTTTTAGTGCATGTATACGTGGCAAATATTTTCACGGTCATAATATTTGGTACAGAACCAAGAGAAACTGTTGATAATACTATTTATAGTAGTCTGCCTTTATAAATCTGTTTAAGTAACCAAAATCAATAATATAACCAACTGGAATTAACACTGATTGCCTTCTGGGAGAGACAGACAGAAAAAAGTCACAGCCAGTTGGCATCAAATTATAGCAAGAACTCAGTACCACTGGCCGCAGCTAATAGAGGTTGCCAGAAAAAGTGCACTTCTGGGCCATTGGTATTCACATGTGCAGCCTGTTTTCATATTATGGAGCCAAAAACTTTTTTTTAAAATGGCATTTTAGAATCCTGATGATTTTTTTGGGGGGGGGAATTTGTATAAATATCAGTCTATCAGTTGGGATTAAGACTCTTACATTACTTCCTTCCTTTCTTTTTTTTTTTTTTTTTTGGCTTTTGTCTTTTTATGGCCGCACCCACGGCATGCGGAGGTTCCCAGACTAGGAGTCCAGTCCAAGCAATAGCAGCCAGCCTACACCACAGCCATAGCAACGCGGGATCCAAGCCCCATCTGCAACCTACACCACAGGTCGCAGCAATGCCAGATCCCCAACCCACTGAGTGAGGCTAGGAATCCATGTGGAACCCGAGTCCTCGTGGATACTAGATGGGTTCGTTTACCACTGAGCCACGAAAGAAACTCCTACTTCCTTTATTTCTTAATTGTCTATTGATTACCTACCTGCTCTAAGTACCTATTAAGTAACTAGTGAAGGCAGGGTGATCTTTCAAGGCAAATAATATTTTGAGGATAGTAATCAGCTCTGTTGTTTATATGTGTGTAGTTTTCCTGACTTCCAGGATAACACTCTAAATTTTTTTATAATCTGAAAGCCAGTTTCAAATTACAGTGTTAGGGATTCTTTGGTGATTAGCATTGCTCAGTATTTCTTAATAGCCCATTTTAATGCTTCACGTTTCCTTCTAATTTCCATTTCTCGGATAAGTAGTTTTGGGCCACAACCCCCACCTCTTGCCACCTCTCCCACAATGAGCCAAATAAATACGGCTTCTAATGATGATAATTTGTTTTAAACCACAAGATAAGTTTTGGGACTTTGTATATTTAATTTACATTAAGTGCCTAAACTTTTGACTTAAAAAGGCAAGGGAATAATCTGCACATTCACTTAAAAAATAATAATCTGCTGCTCTGCAGTTGCCTTTTGCCAAGGTACGGTACTGTCACTCACCAATGGATACTCAGTGTGGAAATGGGCCTTTTGCCCTCGAGAAAGTCCTACGGCCTTGACTGCAGAGCTGGACATATAGAACCAGAAAAAGGAGATTTCGGTCTATGGTACTGTACTCTGTGTTTCTAGTTAAACTGGAACAAGACAAAACATTTTAAGAAATGATTCTCGTTTGCAGCAACGTGGATGGAACTAGAGACTCTTATCCTGAGTGAAGTAAGTTAGAAAGAGAAAGACAACATATGATATCACTTATATCTGGAATCTAATATATGGCACAAATGAATCTCTCCACAGAAAAGAAAATCATGGACTTGGAGAACAGACTTTTGGTTGCCAACTGGGAGGGGGAGGGAGCGGGATGGATTGGGAATTTGGGGTTAATAGATGCAAACTGTTGCTTTTGGAATGGATTGGCAATGAAATGCTGCTGTGTAGCACTGGGAACTCTGTCTGATCACTTATGATGGAGCATGATAATGTGAGAAAAAAGAATGTATACATGTATGTGTAACTGGGTCACCTCTCTGTGCAGTAGAAAAAAAATTGTATTGGGGAAATAACAATAACCAAAAAAATTAAATTAAAAAAAATAATGAAATGATTCTGCAGAGATGGGTCCAGATATCCAGCCTGGCTTGAAAATTTTCATTTCTTAATTCTCTGGGCATTTTGCAGTCAGTCAGTTCCAAACACTTGGGAGTTTCATTTCTCCATTTAATAAAGTAAAAAAAAAAAAAACACATTTTTTTCTACTAAAATTAACTCATGGTTTCTTCATTTATAGAAAACATTATGGTTTCCCCCCAAGAGAGGAAGGAACCATTTGCTTGCTTATACTTTCTTTTCTGACTGGGGAAGGAGGACACAGATGAGATTCATGGTGGTGGTGGTTTCAGCCCCTCCCCTGGAGTGAGTTGCTGTGACGTGGGGGGCATTTCAGGACAGATGGCCTTGGGAAGGGGGAACACACATCAGCTTCTCACACTGCACGTCCATCACTGGATCCCTCTTGAGCACTTTGAGACATAGGAAGAGACGTAGGTGGAAATGGAGAGGACAGAGAAAGACGGAAACAGGTGCACAAGTGGCCAGTTGCAGCTGTGAGAAGCTGTTCATTAAGACCAAAGTAGGGCGTTATTGTAGGGCAAACTAATTGTATTTCAGTTTTACTTTTGTGTATTTGGAATCCTTCTTAAACAATCAAGGAAATTAGAAATGCTTTCATGCTTAGGGCAGGTTTTTGTAATCTATTGTGTGCTTCAAGCTATGCAAGCTATTCAGGCAGTTTGGTTTCCTGGATTCCAGAGAGGTTTATTCCTGTCCTTTAATCAATTCTTTCTCGTTTTAAAACTCTGAGTCCCCAAGAGCTGCTATTTCAGGCGAACATAACGTTTTACTCAAATAAAATTGCACATAGGTATTAAGTAAGCTCGGTGAGTTTAAATTCCGAAATGTGTTGTGGTGTATTTGTTTATAAATCACAGGTGTGGGTACAGTCAAGTCTCCAGGTGGCTTTGGGAGAAATTTAAATTAATAAGGTGCTGGTAAAGAAATGCAGACGGGTGCAGATGGCTTTGAGAGGCAGGGAAATTTCACCACTGACTTCATTATGGGTGATGAAAATAAGTTGTCTGGAGTCAGGAGGGTCATATAAATAGCTCCAGGGGTCAGATGACTCTGCTAGGGAGATAGGCTATGTGTGTACTTGAAAATTGTGGAACATGGGAAGCTCTGGAATGTTCTCGAACAGAAATTTGGGTATACAAGTATTAAGTGGGAAGCAACCTCCTGAAGTATTCTAGATGTAGTGTAATTGGAAAGTGATTTAAATAATTCCCATTAATTCTAGTCATGACCAATAATTATGTTAGAGGTGAAATATTAGGTTTTACGTTCCCAAGTTGCCATGGACACTAGATGGTCAGTTTTTCACTGGGGGGATGGGGGGGGGTAGAATCAGATATGAAATGCCCCAACTATTATGATACTAGTACCTGTTAACAAAGTTTTCAAAATTTCCCTTCTTTAAAACATGTCTGAGTGAATTCCAGTTTACCCCTCTTTGTGGAGTGAGTTTTACTCACCTGCATTCAGAGCTTTCTCAGTGGAGCAGACAGGGGTTAAGCATCAGCTAGGGAGTTAACATATGTCATCACCATACAGTGGCCTGTCATGAGCCTTTTTCTCATATTTACTGTAAGAACTGTAGAGATTCTAAAAATGGTAGTCCTTTAAGGAATTCCTATTGTGACTCAGCAGGTTTAGAACCCGATGCTGTCTCTGTGAGCATGCGGGTTTGATCCCTGGCCTTGCTCAGTGGGTTAAAGATCTGGCATTACTGCAAGCTGCAGCATGGGTCACAAATGTGGCTCAGATCTGGTGTTCATGGCTGATGCGTAGGCCTCAGCTGCAGTTCCAGTTTGACACCTAGCCTGGGAACTTCCATATGCTGCAGGTACAGCCATGAAAATAAAGGAAAAGAAGGAAAAACTGTAGTCCTTCATGTTCCAACAAAAAGTCTTTAGGTTTTCTTGTAAATTTCTTCAAATATATCTATGTAAATGACATTGGATTGTCTCACAGTCAAAAAGTTGGCCAAGTAGCCTGAAGACCACAGAGAAGTTGTACCATACACCAGATCTGGTGGAACTCAGTATAGTCTATCTTGCTGGTATATACCACAGTAGTCTGGCATGGTGTGCTATTGTATTACTAAGGATTCTTGAGAGAAACCTTTCTATGTTTTATTAATAAATCCTTATCTATGATTTATTATAAGGAATTGGCTCAGGTGATTATGGAGGCTGACAAGTCCCAAGATCTGCAAGCTAGACACCCAGATGAGCAGATGGTATTGTTCTGGCCCAAAGGCCTTGGGTTCAAGACCCAGAAAAGTCGATGCTTTAGTTCAAGTTCCAAAGCAGGAAAAAGCAGATGTCCCAGTTCAAAGGCATTCAGGCAGGGGGGATTCTCTTTTACTTAGAGGGGAAGATTAGCTTTTTTGCTCTGTTCAGGCTTTCACCTAATTAGGTGAGGTCCACCCACACTAGGGAGAACAATCTGCTTTCCTCAGTCTACCTATTTAAATGTCGCTTCACCGAAAAACACACTCATGGAAGCACCAGAGTAATGCTTTACCAAATATCTGGGCACCCCATGGCCCTGCCAGGTTGATACATAATATTAAACATCACACATGGTGTCTATACAGTGCCTGGGATAATGCTTTACAAACACCAGTGCTCAACAGATATTGAAAGATGCACTGGGAACTATGTCTAGTCACTTATGATGGAGCATGATAATGTGAGAAAAAAGAATGTATACATGGATGTGTAACTGGGTCACCATGTAGTACAGTAGAAAAAAAAATAAAAATGTATTGGGGAAATAAAAAATAAATAAATAAACCCAAGGCCCCTTCGCCTCCCCCACCCACCCAGGAAAGATGGATGAACTAATGGATGGACAATGGATGGATAAATGAGTGAGTGTTCATTACAGAAGTTAAAAAAATCATTGTTTCAGTTTTGTAAATCTGGAACTATTTCTTCTTTTTCCTGGCTGAAAAGGCATAATTTCACAGACATGTTTGAAATATAATATTCTTCGACCTTTGTGTTTAACATATGGTCCAAGCTGAAGGTTACTCTTACCTTGAATGTACTCAGAAATACTCAAAAGGATCTAAACTTGTATTCTCTGGAGTTTACACCATTTTCCTTATGACTTGCTTCCCTTCCTATAACACTGCCTCTCAGTTTTTCTTATGTTTCCATAGCCTCTTTTTATTTTATCTCTTGGCATTTAATATTTCTATTTAATTTTGTCTTTACTTATGCTTAATGTTTATCTTCTCTTTGCTGTAAATCACTTTGGTTTTTGTGGGTTCTGCCCTTAATAAACTTCTTTCTACCGGCTTCTTACCAACTGCCTTTATTTTTACTGTGTAGATGGTAGCTTTTCAGATTTTAATTGATGAAAAGTGTTCGATAAAATCCTACAACTGGTAGCAATCTTATTTATTTACTACAAACATAAAAATGAGATACAACATCAATAACTTGAAACGTATTTATTATATAAATAACTTGAGTTTATTTTCTCCTAATCTGGTATTTTCAGCATAGAATTATGAGCTTTTTTTTGACCTGCATTCCTTTTAGTTCCTACAGAACAGATACGGCCAGTATTTAGGGGACATCGTTACTGTTAAGCAACTCAGTACTACAAAATGCTAATGGTGTACAGGGAATTTTTAAAATATGATGGAAGCATCATGATTTAAGGAGAAATTGTTTTCTTCCCCTCATCAAAATGTTAACATTTGCTGTAGAAAATTTGAATTGATAATCATTTTTTTTAAACAATTGAAGTATGATAAGTTTACTTTTGAAACAACAGACAAGCAGAAAGAAGAAAATAAATATCCCTCCTGACAGACCTATGTGGCTGACACCTGGAGAGACTTCTGTTCCTAGTTCATCCATCTGGTTTCCCCGGTGACTCTGGATAGGTACCATCCTTGTTCTTCCTGGAGTCTGTATTTGTGAATTCATCTGCTCCCTAAAATTTATTTGCAACCCCTAAGTCAGTACCGGCAGTCCCCTCAGGGTCATTCACAGCCAAGTGCAACGTGGCACAAATTTGCCACCTGATACATGCCGTCTTCTTCACACCTACTGAGCAAAGCAACACTCTGCTTTGTTTTAATTCTTATCCTATAAACAAGTGTCCTTTTGACAGTCTGTTTTGTGCCAAGTTTTCACATTTTTTGCGCTTTCTGTTGGTGGTTTTGTTCTACTCACAAAGTACTTTCTAGAATTCCTAAGTGCAAGAAGGTGTGATGTGCCTTTTGGAGAAAATATGTGTGTCAGAGAAGCTTCATTCAGGCATACATTACAGTGTTGTTGGCCATGTGTGCAGTGTTAATTAGCTACATATTTAATCAGTGTCTTCAAACAGAAACACACAAAAAAGCAAAGTCATGTATTGACTAGTTGACAAAAATATTGTGACCATCCATAGGCTCACAGGATCCTAACTCCAAATTTCTCCTAGAAGCCAATAGTTAAGGGTTCTCTAAATCAGTGTTTGAAGAGATTTTATAGATGATAACTGCAAAGAATAACAAGAAATAACCTTAAATTTTTTTCATTTTTCAAAAATTGAGTTCCACTGTATATGTGCGCATTTTACCTCAATGGTTTATTTTGAATATTTTCCTGTGTCATTAGATAGTCGTCAATATCTTTTTAATGTCTGTGTAGAAATACAGTATACAGATGGGCTGTCAGGGTGTTTAATAAAAGTCTTTTTAGAGAGCACTTACTAACCCTCCCCCCAACTTTTTTGCCCTTACATGCAATTCTGGACTAAACATCCCCTTCATGTAGCTTAATCTTTATCACATCCATGATTATTTCTTCAGGATAAATTTTCTGCAGATGAAATTTTGGAACACAGGATATGTACATTGAGAATTTTTTTTGCTGCTTGCAGGGTTCCTTTGTGATCTTTCTAATGTATTCTGAATAAAAGGAAATTAGCAAAAAACCATCTATTTCTATCAAATTTTGAAAACCTTTATAGGATTTTGAAAAAAGTTTAAATGTTAATTTTATCATTTATTTCAATGGCCATTCATAGCAGTTTTGTTCTAATGTATTTAAGTTGCTAGGCAGTGTATTTTAGACAAGGAGGGAATTACAGATTAGATAAGAAGGCACTTGCAGGAGCCCTTAGGGTTTTTTTTGTTTTGTTTTGTTTTTTGTCCAACCCTCTTTTTGTATTGATAAGGTTGGAGACTGATTTGCCTATTTCAATGTGGATTCAAGATTTTGAAAAGAACTAAAAGGGGGGAGGAGGGGAAGTGAGGGGAGGCAGGCATTGGAAGTTTGGGATTAGCAAATGCAAACTGTTATCTATAGGATAGATAAGCAGCAAGGTCCTACCATAGAGGAATAATATCCAGTATCCTGTAGTAAACCATAATGGAAAAGAATATATATGTATAATTGAATCCCTTTGCTATATACCAGAAACTGACACCACATTGCAAATCAATTATATTTCACTATAAATAAATAAACAAATTCCCTTCAAAAAACAAAAACAAAAAAAGGAACCACTCTTCAAAGGTTTATTTTCTTCTTAATGTTAAGACCCATAGGTATGGAGAAGAACTCAGACTTTAACCTTCATTTACAACCCCTCTTTGGTTTGTTTTTCTGGCTCTCTTAGGGGTATCTAAATTCAGGAAACAATAATCACACATCTGTTTTTTGTAGATGCAGGTGTGCAAGTATAGAAGAAGTATTGCTCCTTCCCTTACCTGCAGGTACACATGACCCTCTGCTGCAAGGGAGATCCTGATTAATGCCTCAAGGAAATCTAAGCAGAATGCGTTGGGAAGAGAGGTCAGAGTAAATGTTACTTTCTGCTGTGAGAACTGGCAGCTGAAAGAGGTGACATGTGCACTAGACATTGAAAGATGACTTATGTTCATGGGAAAAATTATATAATGTCATAAATTTGCATGCTTCTACTACATTGGCAGATTTTTAATTTTGCATATGATCTTTCTTGAGTGGGGTGCGTGTCTAGCTTATTTATTGTAAGCACTGCTGCTTCAAGAGAACAAATGTTGATTGATGCTATTTACTTATTATTTACAAAGTACGTGTGGCAGTTCATAGTCTGTACATTTCCTCATCAGATTTTTTGGTGTGTTTCTGCAGTGCCTTTGTGATCATAAATTATTGAATACATAATATTAGATTGTGTAGATGTATTTTAGTTTAACACTCTCCCCTAATTTGATCATTTTGGATTTATACCACTTTTTTGGTTGTTGCAGATAATGCCAGATGAACAACTTAATCCTTATAACTTTTTTATTTCTTATGGGGTATTTTTAGAGCATATATTCCTAGGAGTGGAATCACTTGCCACTGTTTTAGTGCTTTTGTCGTATATTTTCATACTGCTTTCCAAAATGTGTTGTCAATTAATAGCATGCCCAATCATTCTGTGATGTGTGTGCTATTTTAAAAGAAAAAAAGAATCTTGCTTCCTGAGTGGCCATAAAACAGTATCTTGCGGTTGCTTTAATTCATATATCTTTTTGTTTGTTTGTTTGTTTGTTTGCTTTTCAGGGCCACATCCCCGGCATATGGAGGTTCCCAGGCGAGGGGTCCAATCAGAGCCTCAGCTACCAGCCTATGCCAGAGCCACAGCAATGCGGGATCCGAGCCGCGTCTGCCACCTACACCACAGCTCACAGCAACACCGGATCCTTAACCCACTGAGAGAGGCCAGGGATCGAACCTGAAACCTCGTGGTTCCTAGTCGGATTCCTTTCCTCTGTGCCATGACAGAAACTCCCTAATTCATATATCTTTAATTACTAACAAGGATAGGCCTTTTTTTTTTCTTTTTTGGCTGCCCCACAGCTTATGGAGTTCCTGGGCCAGGGATCAGATCTGAGCCAAAGTTTCAACCTACACTGTAGTTGCAGCAATGCCGGATCCATAACCCACTGTGCTGGGCTGGGATCGAACCTGTGTCCTAGCACTCCAGAGACACCGTTGATCCCACAGTGGAAACTCCAGGATAGATCTTTTTCTAATAGTATTTACCGTTGGAATTTTGTCTTGTGTAAAATCACTATTCATAATTTTTATCCAAATACTTGCCCAGTGGAGCCATTTCTTTCTTACAGCTAAGGTCATTCTGTTTTTTATGGAGCTATTCCATATGCTTTTTATGTATGTAAAGTGTAATGTGTACCTTATCGACGTTTTAGTGCAGAGGGAATGGCACCTCCTGTTACTGGGTTTTCACTTGGATCCAGACTAAGGAATAAAAACATATCTGAACCGCTCTCATAATAACTCGTAAAAGAAGAGGGCTAAGCAGTACAGAGTGCAGAGTTCCCAACTAGTTTATTTTCTGACACTGAAACACACACAATTATGCCCAATAATCAATTCTTAGCTCTCTTCATCAATTTGTTCCTCCCTTTTCTGTGTTTGTTGTCATACTTCCTGTACACTCTCTGTTATGGAACTTAATCTCAGTACATTGGAATTTTCTTTTATGGGTCTAGGTTTCCCTCTTCTGGATGCTTCCTGGGAAGTGGAAACCCATAGTCAGATTCTATTTTTTTTTTTTTTTTTTACATTTCTCCTGCCTAACACATAGCCCTGCAGTTCCCCCTAAGTTTGTTCATTAATTCAGCGAGTGTTTATTGGATGTCTGAGTGCTGTCCTAAGATTTACTGGGCACGGAGAATATAAAGATGAGAAAGCCCTGGTGCCTGAAGTCTGGCCAGACCACTTACAGGGAGAAAACCTGGATCCCTTGGTAATGGACAAGTCAGATTTTAGAGCTTAGAAGGGTCTTTAAGCAGTAAAACATGGGAGTTGAAACCCTTTTTAAAAGCAGCAATGATCAGGAATTATTGGGAAAATATGTAATAACATGTTATAAATTCTTTAAAGGTTATTTTCCCAAACTTGATCAACTTTTAGTTAAATTGGCCTGCTCAACTATAAATCCCCACCCTCATTCGTTAAAAACTTGAAGTCAGAGCAATGTAGTATTTAATTTAGAGCTGGCAGAGAGCTTAGAAATCATCTATTTAAAACTCCTTTTTATGGTTGGGGAAACTGAAGGCCAAAGTGGTTGTGCCTTTCCCCAGTCTAGCTGAGGGCTTTTGTTAAAAAGAAAATAGTTCCAAAATGTAGAAGGATATATCTCTTCAGAAATATGATGAAGGGAGTTCCCGTCGTGGCGCAGTGGTTAACGAATCCTACTAGGAACCATGAGGTTGCGGGTTCGGTCCCTGCGCTTGCTCAGTGGGTTAAAGATCCGGCGTTGCGGTGAGCTGTGGTGTAGGTCGCAGACGCGGCTCGGATCCCGCGTTGCTGTGGCTCTGGCGTAGGCCGGTGGCTACAGCTCTGATTCAACCCCTAGCCTGGGAACCTCCATATGCCGCGGGAGCGGCCCAAGAAATAGCAACAACAACAACAACAACAAAAAGACAAAAGACAAAAAAAAAAAAAAAAAAAAAGAAATATGATGAAGAACTTTAGATACCTCTTTGCATATTTGAGCCTAAGAGTTCGTTGGTTGTTTTTGTTTGTTTTTGTTTTATTTTTTGTCTTTTTAGGGCCACACCCATGGCATATGGAGGTTCCCAGGCTAGGGGTCAAATTGGAGCTACAGCTGCTGGCCTATACCACAGCCACAGCCACAGCCACAGCAATGCCAGATCCAAGCCTCATCTGCACCCTACACCACAGCTACGGCAATGCCAGGTCCTCAGCCCATTGAGCAAGGCCAGGGATCGAACCCGCATCCTCATGAATACCAGTGGGGCTCGTTACCGCTGAGCCACGACAGGAACTCCTGAGCCTAAGAGTTTTTAATCAGACCCAGGAATAACTTAGATTCACTCATGTGTGTCCAATGGGCCTTAAGGGCAGTTGGTGCTGTGTTCCACCCCATCTCTCTCTCTCCTAGGTACCTCCAAAAATGCTTCCTGGATCTGAGAACTGCACTATTTCATCTGTTTGCCCTTTCCTTTTTAAAAAGTGGGGTTGGAATTTACTTTGGGGGTTTAGTTATAGTTCTCTGTATGATAAAGACGAGTACAAATGACTGCTGGGTTTTGAGTTTTTAGTTGGTCAGTATGTCATATAATATGTAAAGAAATGAAATAGAATAAGTCAAGGAAAGTGTATTAATCATGCAACTGGCTGGCAGCATTAGTGGTTTTCACGTTTTATCTGAACTTTATCAAGTGTTTTATAGTTTTTCAGAAGGATCGAATGTTTTGTTTTGTCTTGTTTCTCTTTTTTTAACTTTGCTTAGGTTTTAAAAGATAAAGACATATTTTTCTTAATCACACCAGACACAACCAACAGAGTGGGCTTGATATGGGCTTATAATGGCGCAAAAGGTAAAAAGGTACCTTGGAGACTCTGTACTATTTGTTCACTAAGTTTCAAAAAATTAGGACTATTACCTTAATACTTTACAATGAGGAAACTTCCTGTTAAGATCAGGGCTCATGGGCAAAAACATCCACCTAGAATCTTCTTCGAACTTGGGCTTGTTTTTGACCTGTGTCAGAGGTTTTACTTCTTGAGTACTTTTCAGCGGAGTATTTGATTTTTGTAAAATGCCAAATTTTGTGTGTATGTGTTTTTTTTTCCCTGGAGAAGGGGGTTCATAACATCAACAGGATTCTCAAAGGTGAAATATGGTGACTTATGAAAAGGCAGACAATTCTGTTGTCATTCTCTTTTTGAACAAGTCCTTCAGAATGACAGAGTGACAGGTGGATGTTACCTGCATTTGTGATTTGCTCAATGATATGGAAAGTATTCAAATTCCTTGGTTGCCTTTGGAAAGAGCATGTGATTTAGAGGTAGGGCAGTAGCCTTGGCTTGAATATGGAGTGATTCCACTTGGTTGTCAAGAAAACTTTTTTTTAGTGGAAACATCCTTCACTGTGAAAACAAAGGGGGAGATGTGAAGATTTCTGTGATTTTTGTCTTCCTCCTATAATTTCATACATTCTATGGAATGTAAACAAAATTAGAAAGAAATACCAGAGTGTGATTTGATACCATCCCTGAATTACAGATTTCATTTTGCTATAGTTTCCTTAAAGATACAGTCTCTGACAAAATAATATTATATATTAGGGCTCTCAACTGCTTAGTTTTTGCGAGGCTTTTACAATTTTCAGGGGAATTTTGTTTGTTTGCTTTTTTCTATTCTGATCAGTGTTGTACTCCTCTGTTTCTTGAGATAGGGCTGTTGAAAGAATTTTGATAATTGGACTGAGTGCCTTACCCTGGGCTTCTGGATGATAAATTAAATTGATATGACCAACTGTTCCTTGGACTTATTTATGCCATAATAACTGTTCCAAATTTATACATGAAATAATCTTTCCTTCAATTATAAAAAAGGCTAAGGTTTAACCACGACTGTCATGTACCTTTGTTGCTTTGGCGTCAAGGCCAGGAATTTCTCTGAATTTCCCAGTCTTCTTTCCTTGGCCTTGGAGATTAAGAAACAATGTTGAGCCGAGAAAATGAGACAGTGGAGAGTGGCTCAGGACTGAAGGGTTAATTCTGGGTTAATGGGGAGGTTATGGGCTGACTTTGCCCCCCCCCCATTCACATATTGAACACACAGTAGTTTTAGGTCTTTCCAGAGGTAATTAGTGTGAAATAAGTTCATCGAATCAAGTGAGGTCATCAGAATGAGCCCTAATCGGATGTGACCTGAGTTCTTATAAGAGGAGCTGAGGACACAAGCCCAGAGGGAAGACCCTGTGAAGACACTTGGCGGAGATAGGCATCTTTCACCCAAGCAGAGAGGCTCAGCAGAAGCCAACCCTGCCAGCGCCTTAATCTCAGACTTCTAGCCTCCTGAATTGTGAGAAAATAAATGTGTTGTTTAAGCCACCCAATCTGTGATACTTTGTGATGGCAGCCCTATAGCGGACTAATACAAGGGGCCTTGTTTCAAGCTCAGTTAATCAAATGAGAAAAAAAAAAAAACCAAAATGGATCTGTCATTTTTCTTTGGAAAGCAAGTTTTTATTAATGTCGCTTCCCCATAATCCCTTTGAGAGTATCCTAAAACCATTGGTATTTTGTTAATTAATTTTCCAATGGCAGCTCCTTCAAAGAGCAGGATCAGTAGGTTGTCTTTAAAGTATCTTTTTCTGTGAAGCTTCAGGAAATCTATACTTTGAAAAATAATTTGAGTTAATCATTAGGATTAATTGCTTCATTCCCATCAAAATATTTTTTTTATCTTCTTTGATGGTTTAAATTAATGAGCTGTTTTTTTTTTTTCCCCTTCACGACTTTCCAAAACACATTGAAAAAATTGTGAAATATTTGCCAGACAGACCAAAGGACAATGTCTCTAGCCACCTGAACCAGAGGGATTTAATTCCAGTTAGTTACAGAGTAGGTCAAAGGCAGGTAAGCATCAGGGGGATTTTTCATTTTCCTTTTTCTCCAAGTAATTTAAGAATAGTAGGGGGAAATGAGGGAAGGGGAAGAAATACAGTTTTATCACCTCAGCTCTCAATTTGGTTTATGATCCCTAATGTCGATTTCTAGTAGGAAACAAACAAAAACACACACACAAAAAACCCTCTTTGCAATCATATGTGTTTACAGAAACCAGTAATCTTAAGTTTACTCTCTTCTTTTGGCTTCATATCAGAATATATCTAAAGTCCATCATTTTTACAACTTTGTCCTGGAAAATATGGGAAAGTCGACCTATACAATTAAATGCAAAATCAATGTAAACGGCCCAAAGGACTAACATATTGGATATTAGCTTGTAGAGACAAATGCTTTTTCAGTTTTCTTGTGATCCTACCACTATTGGATGTAGAAATTTAAGGCTTAATCTCTATTATCTCAGTGATCTAGTTGTAGGCAGAGTAAAGAGGAATAAGATAACATTTTTTTTCTTCCTCAAATCAGAAAGATACATGTTGCATTAGAAATATTGTACTGGCTTCTGGGTATTTTTAGGCCATGATAGATACAGCATTCCCTAGTACAATAAAAGGAAATTTGTCTTTTGCCCCAAAGTTATATTTTAGCTTTCATCAAATTCTTATCTACCATTAAGACTGGAAGGAGAAAAGCTTTTAGAGCATTTCCAAGAGTTTGCAGGAATGCTGTCAAGTTAACTAACCTGCTAGCTGGGGGTGTGACCTTGGGAAGATGGCTCTGTCATCTCTGCCCCTCAGTTATCCTTCAGTGGTGGCATGAAGGGGGTGGATGAAATTTTTGCTCTTTCCTTTTAGGGACCTCAGGATTATTGCCCAATACCCAAATCCATGCTAACACCACACACTTGCCACTGTTTTTCATATTAACTTAGACATGATTGAAGTAATTGTATGTGCGTGCATTTAAAAGCATACTGAATTCAACGTACCTTTCATTGTCATTATCTTAGTCCACACATAAATGCTAAAAGGGAACATTACTAATATGTGGGAAGAAGTCCACAGAGTTCTGTGTTTTTGTGTGCTTTTGTTTATAAATTGACCTTAATACTTGTATTCAGAAAGGAAAGGAGCAGCCTCATTGATTTCTAGACCCTTACAGCTTTGGCATTTGATAATTTTTTGAAACTTGCTAACTACACTTTAGGTTGACATCACTGAAACCTCAAAGATTTACTAAGAGAGAATATAATTGAGGAGTTTACAAAAGCACAATTTACAGTCGGTTTGAAGATTCTCTTTGCCAAATACGGATCTGAAGTGTGGAGAGCTCCATTGGGGACAGGAATGGGCTGTCTTATTTCCTGCTGTATTCCTGGAGCCTTCCATACACTGTTAGGTAGCGTGTGCCAAAATTTTTTTTTTTTGCTGACTGTATCTCTAGAAGTAAGACCTGGTAAGAGTATTAATCTTAATTTCTACTAACCTTACTTCCTCCATTCTTTTTCTTTTTTATTTTATTTATTTATTTTTTTCCACTGTACAGCAAGGGGACCAAGCTGCACATACATGTATACTCACTTTTTCCTCCCATTGTTGTGTTGTGATGTAAATATCTAGACATAGTTCTCAGTGCTACACAGCAGGATCTCATTGTAAATCCATTCCAAGAGCAATAGTTTGCATCCATTAACCCCAAGCTCCCAATTCCTCCCACTCCCTCCTTCTCCCCTGGGGCAACCACAAGTCTCTTCTCCAAGTCCATGATTTTCTTTTCTGTGGAAACGTTCATTTGTGCTATATATTAGATTCCAGTTATAAGTGATATCATATGGTATTTGATTGGGTTAGGAAGATGTGGTGTATATACACAATGGAATACTACTCAGCCATAAAAAAGAACGACAAAATGCCATTTGCAGCAACATGGATGGAACTAGAGACCCTCACACTGAGTGAAATAAGTCAGAAAGAGAAAGACAAACACCAATCTTTCTTTTAAAGAAAGTTGTAGATATAACTAAATAGGAAATTGAAACATATAACCATTTGCTTTAGAAAGATTATTGGACTCAAACAAAATGGCAGTGAAAATTGTTTTAAATGATTTAAAAATTTTAAATAACTAACTTTACTAAATAATAATAAATAATTAAAGTATGACTCTTTATAGACTATCAATTTATAGTCTTTGGGAGGAAAAGATTGTGAAGAACTAGATAATCTTGTATATAGAGAGATTCAAACAATTTAAAATTGTTCTTACATCTAGGGAATGCTGTGGACTATAGTAATAACCATAATGTGAAGATTATATAATTATAATGTAAACAAATATATGCAATTGGTTATTCTTTATAGGTTGTGACTGAGTATTATTGTTTGATTTTCTATAGTAATTATTACATGGTTTCTGATTCCTTTACTTGAAATCCTATCTTCTTTTCAGAAAGTCATTATTAGTTCATGGTGTCCTTATCTGGCTTAGAGTCCAAGAAGTTTGTTTGGCATTTAGGTTTTTATGAGGTTTGTTTCTAGCTGCTCTTTTTTATAAAACATCTTCTGAAGTGGAGATGGTTTTGAATGGCAGATAAAGGGAACTTCTGATCTGTTGTCAAACTCTGCTTCCTTCTCTTTTCTATCTATGTAAATTCAGTTGTGAGAAAGAAGAAATGAATAGAACTGTCACATTAATAATGAATGAAATGAATAAACTAAGGCTTTTGTTTATAAAGCTTTTTTAGAATAGCTTTTATAAATTATACTTAAGTGTAATAATCTATGTATTAAAGCTCTTTTATAATTGCTGTTATAAATTATACTTACATGTAATGATTTATGTATTAATTTTTTTTTAAGTCAGCTTTGGTTTTCCCTTTGAATTTGCACTGTAGTCCTTACCTGACACCCAGCATAAAACTCCTGCTTTCTCTCCCAGTGCATCGTCTCTGCTTCCACTCAGGGTCTGCATTTAACACTGTTCCTGTATCCTGGTTATCTTTTTTGGTGTGTACAGCCAGCCCCCAGTTTAGGAACACTTGACTTGCTGGGAAGGTGGCTGCCATGGAAACCTCGCTCAACCCTTTAGGACCCCTTCCCCACCACTGGGGGCGCTGTTGGAGCTGGAAACCTTTTCTCCTCCATCAGCCCACTTTACCCACTTTAGGAGGGACCTAGCACCAGACCCCTCTAGGACACATGCATGAAGGACATTTCCTTCCCCATCCCTCTCAGTGTGTGTGTGCCTTCAAGTATGTGAGGTGCAAGACAGGGTTGTGAAGTTCCTTGTGCTATTAATTCACTGTATTAGAAAGGACTCTAGGTTAGAAAGGATCCTCTGAGCTAACGTGAAGGCATCCCCATGATTTCTTGTTTTGTTTTGTTTTATTACTCAATGAATTTACTACATGTATAGTTGTACCATGATCATCACAATCCAGTTTTATAGGAGTTCCATCCCACAACCCCTGCACATCCCCGCACCCCCTACCCCATGATTTCTAATTTAGTTTGAAATAAAAATTGTGGTTCAAGAGTCAGATTTGTAAATTAACTTTCCAATCCATTTGCATGTTTGGGGCTCACATGTCTTATTTCTGATAGCGGATTTCCAGTCTCACTGGGAAGGGCAGTTGCTTAGAAGTGCCTATAGTGATTTTTGCTTATATACTCAAAAATGTAATTCGTGTTTTGAGTATTGATCTACACTCCCCTTTAAAAAAGAAAGAGAAAAAAAGTTATACTTACTGTAAACAGCGCCTTTTTTTCTTCAAGCGTTTTTTGCCAATGCAGTAGTACACCGTTGTTAGTTGCTTCTCACCCATTAAGCCCAATCAATCAAGGTCGTATTTCATTTTCTCTGACAGTTCACCAAAATTTAACATTTTCACCAAGGAGCCTAGTTACCAAAAATTCATCTTTTCCATTTTGACAAATCGTCTCTCTGGAGGACCTTATATATGTGAATTTTACATTTGGACATTCTACCCTCTCTGTGGGAGGAGGGAGAGTTAAGGAGACCAACAATAAAAATCAGTAGCCCGGATCTGCCTGTCCTGTTGTAAGATCACTGTAATTTCCCGGTCTCAGGGTTCCCATGGTGAAAGCCTGGTCAGCATTATTTTTTGTTTTGTTTTCATGTTGTTTTTAAGATTGGAGAATATGTATGTCAGCAGAAGATGATGACAGTGAAGTGATCTTGCCGCACTTTTTAAACTAAAGCACTATTATATCCAAGGAGACTATATATGTGGGTTGAGCAATCTGAGGTATAGAGAGAAAGTTTTTTTTGTTTGTTTTCTGTTTTTGTGTGTGTGTGTGTGTTTTACTTTTTAACCCAATGTAGTCAAAAGATTGGATGAAGGCAGCCCCAGGAGAGTAAGAACTCCCTGTGTCCAAGTGGTGTCACGGCAGGAGGGTCTGAGTTTGTGGTTTGTTTGTGTTGGCATGCCGACATGTACAGAGGGTGTTTTAAAATACCCTGGCATGTGAGAGAACGAGAAGATGCTTTTAGCACTTTATCCTGATTACTGTTTCTGTTGGAACATGCGCTTCTGCTTTCTTCAGGCAGGCTTGTTGTGTTTACATGTTCCATCTCTGTCCCTCCTCCTGGCATGGGGAGAAGCACTTTATGCTTCTCTTCACACAGATGCTCAGCCCTTTGTGTGCTTTGCATCAAACTTCTCTTTCATCCTGTCTTTTGTATCTTTGGCAAGGAAATTGATCTCATAAAGAATGCTATCAAATTCATCAACTGGCACAAGATAGCATTTCAAAGTAGAAGGAAGAGGCCTGAAAAGGATGCAATCGTAAGCTTGACTGTTTCAGCGGAGCTAGCTGCTCAGCAGAAAATATGAAATCGGCCTGCGTGCCGTGAAATCACTCTGGGCATCACTAGCCCAGGAATTTCACAATGTGGATAACCTCCAGCCCTCTGACTGTATGCAAAGCAGAAGGTCTGAATAAGAGCATTGTGTTATAAAACCTTGAGCTGGAGGGAGTTTAAAAAGCTCCATCTCACTGGTTATTTTGGACATTCAAATGCTGTCTAAGAGAAGAGAACTCATTATGACTCAGTTCCGTTAATTAGACGTAAATTACCATCTTTTGTCTGATACAAAAGAAGGTAAAGGGAACTCTGCAAGACCAGAGGATAGGAAATTCTAATGAGATGAGGGCATGGGCTGGGAAAGGGACCGAACACAAGGAGCCATTCAATTTGAGGCGAGCCCCTAGTAGGGCTTGTGAAGGAGCAAAAGGCAGAAACATACATTTGTTATTGTCCGGATTCATATACTATTCAGAACCGTGGTCACTGTCCCCACAGAGCTCATAGGGTCCCAATTTTGACAGGCAGGATGTGAAGCCGACCCAGGAAATTTGCCCGTCTTTTCTGTTCCTGATTACACTCTGAAGATTTTTGTCCTATACACAGCCTGTTCTCAGTGGGAGATGAAAGGCCTCAAACGTGATTGAATGATAAGTAAATGGACCTTTTAAACTGAAAAACAATACTGGCTTAATAAGTAAAGGAAATTAGCAGAGTTTGACCAGAGGACTTAAGGAATCAAACCGAAGGAGAGAGATTGGTTAAGCTTAACAATAACTGAGGGAGTACAGACTTTTGCTGTTGCAAAGGACTGTTGGGTAATTCTGGAGCTGAAAAGCTACTTCATTAGTCCAAGGAAATAGTCACCCCATTAATCTTTTCTTTAGAAATGTATAAACACATGTTCTTAATTGCCTCATCTTCTCAATGGCAAAGCGGGTTGTTCCAGAGTAAACGCAGCCTTGCTGTTCCTGCTTGCTAGAAAGTTGAACTTCTTCCTTGTGTTAGGCAGAAATTAACATGCTTTCAAAGGTCCTGTGGTCTGGGCACTACATGCCATTAGTTTCCAAAACAAGTTTTCAGTACAGTGGTAAACATGCTTCCTGGTAGACAATATCTTCATCCCCTTTGAGAAGATGGGTGTGTGGGACACTCTGTGTCCTATTCCATTGACTGTCTGTTATAAGTTCACATGATCCAGATGCTCATTTCATGGGAAATTATATTAGAAGTAATTAATCAGCTCATTCATTCAGCACATTAAGTAGGCATTAAGTCCCAAACACAGTGTTATGCAGGAGGGATTCAAGGATTACTAGGACCCCAGAGCTGGGAAAAAGGAATAGCAAGTATAGGACTAGATTCAGTAGGGAGTTGCCTCCCACTGAGATGAATGTGAACATGACAATGCCAGTCACTAAGCACATCACTGAACATGGTTTTCTGCAGATGGAGGTCAAGTATGGGCAAATAGGTCCAGATCTAGGAATCCCCAGGAGGGAGTGGTTTTTGATACCATTCTATAGTGCCTGGAATCATTCAAAGATCAGTAAGAAGAGCTAGGACACAGGAATGATGCCCCCAATATGATCCCTGAGGAAAGGGGAGAAAAAGGTGTTACCAAAAAAATTCATAGCTTCTGGTTACCCAGTTAGGACTCAGAGCATGCAGTGGAGGAGATAACATAGCTGTCAGATTCCCCCCCGACCCCGACCCCGAAACTCAGCTTCCTACATCTGAGTGAGAGATGGTGCTTTGCTAGGTTCATCCCAGTTTGAAGTTTGGATGAGGTGGTGGATGGATGAGGCTGGATGAGGTGGAAGGATCAGGCCAAAATGGAACAAACAATTGTTTAGTTGGCCAGTGACCTAGTAAGTGTGGCCTGAAGCTTAGATATGTTGACAGTGATGATGATGATGGGGGCGGGGTGTACGCACCCTCCATTGCCTCCCAGTATCCTTCCTTCTCTGTGAAACATGTTGGTAGTATCTTGGAGAAACCAGGTAACAGGGAGATCTCTGGCCATTTCTCAGATGCTTGACGACACAAAAAGCAAGCCTTGAAGTGTTGGTGATTCTTGCTGTTACCGTTTGGTACTCTTGAATCCCCCGTGAAAACAAAAGAAAGAAACAACAGCTAAGGAAACATCAAAGTCCTTTCCTATTGTGTTTGAGCTCAGTGGCTCTTGATGAACCTACCCCCTTGATGTCCCTAGAATTCTGAGTAAGGGGTTGAATTCTGTCTTTAATAGTGCTTGCTAGTTGTCAGGCAGCATAAAAACGGCGAGCCCTGCCTTTGAGTGATATTCGTAAAAACTCAGAGGCTAATAGGTATAATACAGAGAAGCAAATAATTAGGATTCATTTATGCTAGCTGCTAGCACACGGAGTCATGTACCATTGGTATTTGGTAGCTTGAATTTGTCAGGCAAAAGTCTTCATGGCTGATTTGCTTACTGGCTACCCAGGACAGGCCGCAGATTATGTGTGAACCCAGCTGGAGACAGCTCTCTCAACGCTGCAAAATTGCTCTCTGGTGAACTCTGCGAGGCAGATGGGAAACTAAATAAACCAAAATATGTATCTTTTCACCCTCCCGCCCCCCAAATGTGAATGGGAGGAGTTGATCATAGAGCCAAGCTAGTATGCTCTCCAAATGCTGAATTTAGGAGAATGATCCACCCACCTCCACCCCACACCTCTGCCCCCTGCTCTCCCCTCCCCCGCCTTGTGATATCCGTGGCTGTTTCTATTTGCCCTTCAGGAAAATCATGGTTTAATTCATTAGACGGTAGTGTGTGTATGTGTATTTTCACTCAGCCTTAAAATTTATCATACCTTTGAGGAATGAGAGAATGTATGGAAATCAAGCTTCAGGAAAGTGGGGATTTGGTGAATAAACCCTGGCCTGAAAATGAGGTTCTGGTTCTTGTTCAGCAGCTAACCAGCTTCGTGACCTTGAGTGAGTTACTTATCTCTAGGGTCTTAGTTTCCCCTGCCATAAAATGATCTTTAAGGTCTTTTCCAGCTCTTAATAATTCATGATCCTTTAGCTGTGTTTGAAAGATTTTTAGAATAGTTTTTTTGTTTTTTCCCTTGCTGTTTTCTACTCAGGTCAGTGTGGTTCTGTCCTGGTGCGATAGTGCTTGTGCTTAAACTGTAGATTACCTAGGTTTCTGTTGGAACAATGCCTTTTCTTTTCGCATTCTTGGTCTTCTGCCCATCCTGTGACTTTGGCCTCTTTGTCTGTTCCTTAGCAAGCACCTCTAGCAGAGGTGGACAGGGACGATAAAACATGAAATGTAGGCAAGGTACTGCTGGAGGCTTTGTCCTGATGCTGAAAATGAGTTTCTTGGGGGATGTTATCTTTAGTGACTTAATTATACTATCTGTGTCTCCAGGAGCTAATTGAAGCACTGGCTTGGCTAAAAGATCACCGACAACACACGTGTCTTCTAGGACTTCTCCCCTAGGAAGTTCATGGGCAGGAAATTTCATATCAGCATTCTTTTCTGCTCGGGTTGGCATAAATTGTTACTTGCTTTTAGGCTGCTCCGAAGTATTTTTAGAGCCCTTTATTTTAGGCCACTGTGAAGAACAACAAACCCTATTCCTGTGGTCATAGACCAGAGTAGGAAAGAACCTTTGAAGTGGTGCAAACCAACCCTCTGCCAGTGCTGAAATACTCCCCTTAAGACACACACTCATCTATGGGTATTGATGGTATTTTTCCTGTGCTTTTCCCCCTGTGTCCTAAATAATGAAGCATTTTTAAAAAGTGTGTTTTCATTAGATTCAGGAAACTAAACTCAAGTACAA